>NW_028327175.1:196306624-197506624 GCF_987537825.1 Furipterus horrens
GAAATTTCTGTTGGCTCTGGGCGTCGACAAAGCGCTCCTCCAGCAGCACGCTTCATACAAACCCCCTTCTTTCCTGTCAGCCTTCTTTCCTGCCCAGCTTTCACACCCGTGCAGAGGGCCTGGGACTAGGAGGGTGTGGACGGTCCTGGCATTGGTCTCTGAGGACACGCGTTTGCTCTCAGCGACCTTTCCTAATTCTCCAATGGCTGCCGTCTGCCTCTCAGCCTCCTCTTGACTCCTTGGCTCCGTTGAAATGGACAGAAACAAGGTCAGCAAAACCTTTAACAAGTTCCGTGTCTTCGTTGCCTCTGCTAAAGTTGTGTTACTTCCGTGGTCATGACTTTTGTCTTCTTGACGTTCAAAGGCAGCCCTGCTGGGGCATGTCTCTGGGGTCGGCATGCAGTCCGCCCAGCCCCAGCCCCTGCCGTGTGTAGGGTCTGCCATCCCCGCACGCACGCACTGAGACGGGAGACATACCAGCGTCCCCCGTGGACCACCAGCCCCTTCAGAAGCCCCGGGGCGGTTTTCTGCGCCTGCTGCTGCTGGGTAGAGAGTCCATCCAACTCTGGAAAAAAGAAGGAATGGGAAGAAAAAGAAGAAGTTTCAGAGGTGGCTCAGATGGAGCCCAAGGGGGCTTTGAGAGACATCCTGGTGAACGCCAAATCTTTAAATATTTCATGTTGTTCTTCTTTGATTAAAGCTCCCCCAAAAAGTTAATTTTACTATATGAACATGTTTAAAATAAAAAGAATAACATTAAGGGGAGGAGACAGGTGCATGCCAAGCCTGTGTCTTGAGCAGGAGGCTAAAAGGGGGCTTCTTGGGAGGAGTCACTTCAGATCCCCCACAGCCCAGGGTGGGGGGCGTGAGGAGAGGGGGCTGGAGACGTGTGTCCGTGGAGTGAAAGGATGGCTTTGCTGAACCTCAGATGTCATTTGTGAAGTCAACTGACTTGACTTCTGGGAGGGAAGGGGCCCCCGAAACCCTGGGCGAGCTGGGGACTTGCAGAGGAGTCCTGTCTGACATGGAGCGTCCTGTCTTTCTTTCCTGTATGCTGGTTCCTTTAAGACATGTTAAACCTTCTAAGAAGCAGGCTGTCACCCCCGTGGCCTAGCATCAGTCCTGAGTGGGCTAGAGAGCGGAGGAGCAGCCCTCCTCACACCGAGGACAGGTGTCCAGAGAGAGGACAGTGTCCCACAGAGTCGGGTCTCAGGTGTTGAGAGCAGACCTGACAGAGAGGGAGTCCAGGGGCAGGGCAGGCCCAGCTGCCCAGACAGAGACACCTGGGGAAACAGAAAGGCTCGGGCATAGACAGGTGTCCCGACCGTCACATAAGACAGGCTCTCAGTGACCAAATTTGAACTTAAAAGTAAGCGCGACCCGCAAAAGACTAGAAAACATGAGGGCATACAGGTGATGATCTTTTTTTTTTTTTTTTAATTGATCGATATTTAGAGAGAGAGACATCGATGTGCTGTTCCACTACTGATGCATCCATTGGTTGGTTCTTGTATGTGCCCTGACCTGGGCGTATCAGGACGACGCGCTAACCAGCTGAGCGACCTGGCCAGGGCTTGGGTGACGTCCTTCACTGTCACGCACCCCTGTGTATAACCGTCCCTGGAGGGAAAATGGGAAGGGATGGGGATAAACCCTTTGGAGGTTTTCATTAGATTTCCAGAACATATTCAACTGAAATCTTCTGTACAGTTTATTCTGAGTACTTGGCTTCATTCATTCAAAGGTGAAATAAAGACATGCTCTGTGCCCATCGGAGGCAGATTTCTCTGCTCACAGAAGACGATGTCTAGAGAAGGCTGCGCTAGGAAGTCACAGACTGAAATGCAGTTTTCTGCGCTGGGACTGCAGGTGCCACCAGGCCAGCAGTAGGGTACGCGGCACCCTCAGTGCCGGGGCGGGGGATGGGGGCCTTTGCAAGGGAAGAACCACATGAAAATGCTGCCCACTGAGCACATGTCTGTGTTCTTTCTGAGGTTTGCCGAACAGGGGCATCTGGGCTGTCCGGGCTGAGGCGCTCAGATCCGGCGGGGGCGGCCTTCATTGTTTGAGCCTTCGTTTCCTGGACAGTGTTAGGAAGTGGCTTTTCCTCCAGGCAAGCTTATCAGTGAACAGAACTGCACAGAATGGCCAAGGTTGTTTTCCCAGTCAGATTAGCTTCTCTGCTAGAACAATAGGAAGCAAGAAAAAATAACTGAGTGCGTCTCAGAGGCTGATTTTTGCCAAATCCAGGCCCTTTCCTGAAAGGGCTAATAGTCCATGAGAACAGTCCCTGGCCCGATTTCTGGCCCAAACTGTCTGCACTACAGACATTTCAGGAAGTCGGTCAGCAATGGCAGGATTCGTGGCTATTTTTATTCTCATAACCAGATGGCATATCAGGGTGCCCGTGTATGGGTGTGTGTGTGTGTGTGTGTGTGTGTGTGTGTGTGTGTGTGTTTTGTATGGGGGCTTTGTTGTCTTGGTATAAGAAGCTTCTAATTGTGTTCTGAATTGTTATAAAATAGCAAGCATTTATTGGGCACCAGTTATATGGCTGGCACTGCTGAGTTCTTACAGCATTTCCGACCCTCTCGAGGAGCCAGGCGAGGGCAGACACGAGCATTTTACAGGGGAGGGGACAAGGCACAGTGGGGCCAGGCACCTAGTACGGCCCCGAAGGCAAGAGAGCCGGGGCGCAAACCCACGTCCTCTGTGAAGTCTTCACGTGGACGCAGGTGCAGCGGGACAGATAGGAGGGAGGGGGAAAACAGTGCAGCCACGATAGCTGTGGCCGGCGTAATTGGGACCACCATCCGCCTCGGCCACCTGTAACCCTTTCTCCCCCTCCTGCCACAGAGGGCAAGGTGACGAGGGGGGAGGGCAGGGAGCTCAGTCTGAAACAAGGGTCTCGCATTTCTCTCTCCTACCCTAGCCACCCCTGCCCAGGGGGGTCTTTCTGGGAGCCCGCTCCTGTTCAGAAGCAGCGGACTTGTGTTTGGAATGTCCATAGCATCTCCCATGAAGAGGGTTCTGCGTTTTCGGTAGAAGTGGAGACTCAGTTCCGTGTTTCCCACACACGTGACATTGCTGCTAACCAGCACCTTCCCTGGGTCTGTAGGGCCCACAGCACACCATCTTCTGTAAAGCAAGTCTGGCCGACCTTGTGGTCTCTTCCAACTGGAGACTGTAGAACAATCAAACTTTGCTTGAGTGGCCATGGGGCGGGGGGGCATCTATTTCAAGAAGGTCCAAGTTCCCCTCCCTCCCCAGCCCCACATGGAGTGATGACCGATTCACACAGGCTGTTATAGCTAAGCAATAAATACTCACTTGTAAGTGCTTTGTCAGGATATAAGTGTCAGCAAAACAAACTAATTCAGACCTGGATTTGAGAGCTATCTGGGGGCAGCTGGGTCGCTCAGAGGTAGAGCCCAGGTTTTCAGTGTCCCCAGCAGAAGGAGTTCAGCATTTGAATGGGTGGGGGCCTGCGTGGGCATCTGATATATAAACCGGCCCTCACAGAGTCTGGAAAGTGGGTGGCTTAGCCGCTGCTCATCAGAAGTGCCAGTGTATAAGGGGAAAAGGAAATCCATCTCTCAAGATGGTCTCCCAAGGACGTGAGATGAAATGGGAGAAAACTGATCCGCAGAGAAGCCTTCCTGGCCACCCGCAGCCCAAAGCTGCTCACAAAGGAAGGACTGGGTTGTGCTTTCCCGCACCCCCATGCCTGTTCTCTGCTCTCCGGGTCCCCCCTCGTTCTCAGGTGCCTCCGAGGCCGCCTCCTCCCCCAGGTCTGCTAGCTCCCCCGCTGCTGGGCCCACGTCCAGGCCCACGCACACCTAAGTCTCAGCCCTTGCGTGCAGTGGACGGGTAGGAAATATGCTAAATTGGTATGAATTTTAAATGTGAGAAAACAAGCCTTGTCCCAGTACCGGTTAGTCCCCGTGGGGCCACCACACGTCATGAGTCACAGCGTTATAAAAATGGGAGCCACGTCCTCCTACAAACCTCAAAGGTGTCTGCCAAGGGCCGGGACTCCTGCTGATCTCTCCCTGCCACCTGCCCGGGACTTCCGGAAACTTGGACTCAGATGTCTTTGCTTTCCTATCATAAACAAATTACTCCTGTGGAAAACTTGGAGAAAAATAATTGCCTAGCCTGGAGGTTCGCGGTCAGGCAAGGTACGTCACGCGCGGAGGCTGCGCGCAACGAGGAGGCGGCCCAGAAAAGATCGAGGCGGAAGCAGCGTCAACAGCAGCAACAACGGCCATCTGCCTTCACCTGTACCAAGTGCGGCAGGGATTGTCACTCCCGAATCGGACTGCACAGCCATTCTCGGCGGTGCAGATAGACTCTCAGGAAGCTACGCCATCGTCTCTCGAGACGGACGGCTGCCGACGACGACGACGACGACGACGAGTATTCCAAGGAGTGTGGGATTTGCACTCATTTCTGTGGCCATGAACACGCAAATGGGACATGAAAACAGACACCTGGTATTTTACCTTTATACTTTGTAATAGGCGACGTGCACTTGTAATTAAAAATGCCAACAAATAAATAAGTAATAAATAAAAATAAATGAGTCCTCTCCCCCCTCAGAAAATCACAACAGTCTATTCAGAAACCAGCCCCCCTCCCACCTGTCACCAGGCTCCCTTCCCAGAAGCAGTCGGTGTCACTAAGCTTTGCAAGACACAGCTTGGAGGACAGAGAAGAGTCTCAGCCCCACCTGTTTCTCTCTGCAGAAGGAGAGATTATGGAAAACATGAAAATTTTCAAACTCACAATGAGAGAGAAAATGTACCATGAAACCTTGTGGGCTTATCGCCTGTGTTAAGCAACCACAGGCTACTGTCATTCTTGTCTCTCTCAGACCCTTATTTTTCAGTTCAAATGGCTGCTTCGTATCAGTGACGTGGAGACCTTCCTCTCTCTTTTCCCTACTGCCCACGCGGCTTTTCAGTATAGACAGTCTTCTGGGAGCTCCCTGTAGGTAACTCTCTGCTTTTCTCTTGCTGCTTTTAAGATTCTCTCTTTGGGACGAGCTTGTTTGGGACTCTCTGTGCTTCCTAGACTTGTATGTCCATTTCCTTCCCCAAGTTCGGGAAGTTTTCTGTCATTATTTCTTCAGACAGGCTTTCAATTTCTTGCTCTTTCTCTCCCCATGATGTGATGTTGGTACACTTGAAGTTGTCCCAGAGGCTCTTAAAGTGTTCTCATTTTTTGGATTCTTTTTTCTTTCTGCTATTCTGATTGGGTGTTTTCTCCTTCCTTATATTCCTAACCACTGATGTGATTCCGTTTCTTCTACTCTACTGCCGATTCCCTATAATGATTCTTCATTTCAGTTACTGTAGTCTTCATTTATGACTGGTTTTATTTTTATGTTTTATAACTCCATTTTTGTTTCCTATTTCTTTGTTGAAGTTCTCACTGAGTTCATCTGCTCTTCCCCTGAGTCCCTTGAGCACCGTATAAGCGGTGCTTTGAACTCGGCATCTAGTCACGTCACGTGCTTGTCTCCATTTTTAAACAAACCATTCTTTTTCTGGAGTTCTGTTCTGTCCTTTCATTTGGGCCACGTTTCTCTGTCTCCTTGTTTTGGCTGCCTCCCTGTGTGTGTTTCTGTGTCTTAGGTTGGGCTACTGCGTCTCCCAAGCTTGGTGAGTGGCCTAATGTAGTAGGTGCCCCGTAGGGTCCAGTGGCCCAGCCTCCTCATCACCCAAGCTGGGTACCTGAGGTGCTCCCACCATATGGGCTGTCTACACCCGCCTCTTGTAGTTGAACCTTGATTGCTGTTGGCATCTCGCTGAGAAGATGCTGTGCAGGGGCCCACCCCACAGAGCAGGACTTCCTTCAGCAGGCCTCTGGTGCGGATGAGCCCGCCCCTTGAGGGTGTCGCTCATGGAGATGGTTGGGTGGTGCTCTAGCGGGGTCTGAAACTGTCCACCAGGTACACTGGCTCTGGGGCCCTCTGGGAGATGCAGGACAAGGTCAGCCAGCACCTATGCCCTGCCCTAGTGCCACCCAGCATGAGCTACAGAGAGATCTTCAGATAACTGCCACTTATGCTGGGCTTGGAGGTGCCGGCGAAAGGCCGAGCTGTGAACTAAGGCCGGCTACTACTAGTGCCGGGCCTGGGGCCACTTAGCAAGAGGTAGAGGGCATGCCAAGGCCAGAGGCTGTTTGAGATTTGTGAGTCTTTGAGAGGTTTCGGAGAAGTCTTTAGCATGAGCCAAGACAGGCTGTTTCTATGAAAAGCCACTGGAAACAGCTTGGGTGGTGGGCCCAAAAGTTGGGTGGGGCAGGATCCCAGGGAATCACCAGGGCAAGGCAAACACTGTGAGCCAGGTTGATGGAGACTCAGATATGGCCCCCACCTGCCTGCTCTGTGAGGGGAGGACTCAGCAAAGAGAACAATGGCCTCTGCCAGCACTTCTGTCTGGAAGAAAGCTGCCCCGCCAGCCCTTGCCCTAATTTGGGATGATTCAGTTCCTCTCCACATATCCTGGCACTTTCTGAGCTGCTTCCCCAGGGCTGGAGCTCAGAGCGGGCAAGTCCGAGTAACTCTGTGCACGAGCCCCTTAAGAGGAATGCCTGGGACTCCAGAAGCCTTTCATCTCACTCAGCCTCTGTCCCATCTGGTTTTTGCAGCCAGGAGTTATGGGGACTTCTCTTCCCGGTACTGGAACTCTGGGCTGGGGGCCTGGTGTGGGGCTAAGACCTCCAGCTCCTCGCAGCCAAGATATCCCTCCTGATTTTTATCCGATACATTCTTCTCCACCCCCACCACCAGTCCGACCATGGCTGCTTCTGTATGTCTTCCTTTATAGACTTCTGTTCAGAGAGACTTCAGGCAGTTCTGACGGATGGCTGTTCTGTGGTTTAGTTGCAATTTTCATGTGGTTGTGGGAGGAGGAGGCGAGCCCCGCATTTCCAAACACTGTCGCCTTGACTGGAAGTCTCCTAGACCTTTGTAAATGGCTCAGGGTTTATTCAGCAACCCCGGTGTTGCGATTTTAGCTTCCAGTCCTCAGGGGCCATCTGCAGTTACAGGTTTATTTTCCTGCCCAGGTCTGCCCAGCAGCAAGAGACCCCTCCTTGCAGTGTCCTGGGGGTAGGCAGCAATTCCAGCACATTCTCGTTTGAGGTGTCGGGCTAGAGAGAGCCCAGCTGTACTGGGGAGAAGTCAGGAAGGGAATGGTATCCTCTTGACAGGCTGATGTTGACCTTTGACTCCTGTATCCAGCACCTGAAAAGGGTAATGAGACCCAAGCCCAGGTTTCCCTCATTTGGCAAATGCCTGCAGCCTCAGACCACTCCCCGCCGCTCTGGCTGCTTCTCTCCCCGAGATACCGGCCTGAGAACATCTCACCACCTTGTACCTCTCTGATGCTCTCAAGGAAAAATTTAAATGTATTTTATCCGGCAGTTTTCGTGGTTTTAGAGAGGCAGCGGTAGATCCAGCTAACCCAGTGTGCCACGTGACCAGACCTGGACGGTCCACCACCTGAGCTGGGCGAGTCCCACGCTCTCTATATAATTACGGTTTATAGCATTCACATTGTGTTGTGTGGCCGCAGTCCCCACAGTGTGGTTAGCCCTGAGTCTACATTTAAAGGAGTCGGTGCTCCCTGATCACCTTTTTTTTGCCATCTCTCCTTCCCTTTCCTGGTTGGCCAAAGTCCGTTCTGATGCACTTCCTTCCAGGGGAGCTCTCGGGACGTCCAGTCCCTGAGTTTTTGCATGTTCAAAGAATGTGGCTCTTTATTTTTTCAGGGGCAGTGTAAGCATAGATTTTGTGGATCACACTTTCCTTCCCCCAGACTCTTCTGCACGGGCTTCCTCTCTCTGCTCTGGAGAAAGCGGGAGCTCGTTTTTCCTTTGATTCGCGGACACAACTGGTTTGGGTCAGGGTACCACTCACGGCTCTGCAGCCTCCGAGGCCGGCCGCTTTCCTGGGTCACATCAACGGCCAGGAGGCTGACTCAGCTCCCCCAGGGAAACATGTGCCCTTTTGACCCGTGGATTGGACTCTTTGCAGATTGAATCTGAGTTGTTTTTTTTCCTGTCTTTACTATTTGCTCAGATTCCTTAAGTGACGCCATGTATGCCCATGTTGTATCGCGTTTGTCTCTACCTGTCATTGACTGTCTACCCGGTCGGGCATGGCCCTCATAGCCTCGGCTGGGCTCAGTACTACTCTCTTGGTCCTTGCTTTTCATCACTGCTTTATTTTTCTTGTTCCCCCTTCCCCCTAACTTTTGCCAGCTCCTTTTAGTTTTCCGATGTGGACATTTTTTCAGGGTGGGGTCTTCGCTTTCCTTTTCATCGTGGTTTTTCCTCCCTTTTCTTGCAATAGTTTTCTTTAAAGGAGGGGCGTTCTTCCTGGGAAACCAGCTGCAGGGCGGTGAGGGGCCAGGCCAGGCCAGGCCAGTGCTCGGGGCCTTGCGGGGCACGTGGGGCAGAGGCTCTGAGGGGGCAGGGCGGGCTGGCCTCCCCTGCTTTCGCTCCCTGGCTCCAGGCCGCACCGATGGCTGGGCCCGTGCGCACGGCTGCGCCTCAGCCCCAACACACGTGTTCTCTGCTCACAGCCCGTGCTGGTCCCATCAGCAGGCAGGCGGCCCTCCTCGGCTCTCCTCACCCGAGCCCGGGGGACACTCTGCACCCCTTTCATGTGTATTTGTTGGGGGTTCTACGTTTTCCTCAGAGATAGAGTTTTGCTCCTTGTTGCGCATTTCCCTTGCTGTTTTCGGGTAGTTTAGAAAGGCGGAGCCAGGGCCACCTTGCAGCTGGGGGTAAAAGTGATCTTCGAAGAGGGCAGATTTGTCGAGAGCCCCACGTTATCTTAATCAAGAACACAAAGAATTCAAGGCATTTCTCTGAGAACCAGCTGCCCTTGGCGCTGTCTCCAAGGGCATATACCTCGCAGGGCCAGAGCGTGGCTGCTGTGCGTAAGCAGTGAGATGCGTGCTGCCCGGGGCCACATGCGCACATCGGGATCCCTGCGGTGTCCACGGAGTCTTCTTGTAACAACATCCATCTGCCCGGGGAGCCCTCCCTGGATAAGCAGGTGCATGCACTCCTGCTCATCACACAGAAGTAGCTAACAGTTGAGAATACTTTATCCTGATGGTCAAGGCAAAGGGCTATATCTGTATTTAAAAGTTTGTTTTTAGCCGTGGCTCAGTGGATTGAGCACCGGCTCTGCGAACCACAGGGTTGCTGGTTCAAGTCCCAGTCAGGGCATATGCCTGGGTTGCGGGCCAGATCCCCAGTTGGGGGTGTGTGAGAGGTAACCACACGTTGTTGTTTCTCTCCCTCTCCTTCTCCTTCCCTTCCTCTCTCTCTAAAAATAAATAAAAGTTTGTTTTCAGTCCTCCATAAAATTTGAAACATGGTTGCTGCTAGAACACAAACAGAAAATGGCAATCTAGGGCAACTCTATGTGTAGTAGCATACCTCAATTTTTCTCCAGCACCTAGAAACGAAAAGGGGGAGAATTCCTCATTTTCTTGTTTAAAATGAAACAAGGGACTATTTATTGAGTGTGAGCAGCCTGGCCTGGGTCCTGTCTCTACTTCCTTCAGGTGACTCTGTGGCCGGGCTGGACTGGGCATCCGGGAGAGCCGAGGGTTAGGTGTTGCAAAGGTGGCATGAAAAGCGATGCCCAAGAGGCAGTGGGACAGCTCTACCCCTTCCTCCAAGGTCAGATGCTTCCCGGGCTCCATGTCTCCATGCCTGACATCTGAGAAGTGCGGATGGATCTACTCTCACGGACCCCACTGCCCCCTGGGCCATTTTGTCCCCATCAGGCCTGCTGGGAAGCCAGCTCCTTACCCCAGCAGCATCTGTATTCCCCAGCTCAGGACCCCATCAAAACTGCGCCCTGGGTGTGGCAGGAGCGCATGGGCTGGTACCTTTGCTAACCCCCAGGGGTGAAGTCAGAGCTTTCGGTCAGTGCCTCAGCGGTTTGGGCTGTGATCACTCTAGAAGCCGTATAATTTATGCCCCAAACAGGGACACAGCCAAGAGACTGTCATTAATAATTAAAAAGGGCCATAAGACCCAGGCTGCTGTGGCTCAGTGGACTGAGCATCAGCCTGCAAGCCAAGTGTCACTGGTTCGATTCCCAGTCAGGGCATATGACTAGGTTGCACGTCAGGTCCCCAGTTGGGGGCGCGAGTGAGAGGCAACCACACAGTGATATTTCTGTCCCTCTCTTTCTCCTTTCCCCTCTCTAAACATAAACAAACAAACAAATTATTTTTAAAAAAAGGGCCATAAACTTCAATTGGGAGCAGCCCAGGCAAACCAGAAAGAAGGGCCAAGCTAAGTATCTCCTACATTTCCATGATCAATCCAAGTATATTGTGATATGTTATAACTATCTCACTTTTTCTCCAGGTTGGCAATAAAAACCTAACCTTGTCTTTGGATACTTATTCATACTTAGCAGCAAAACAAGTGTCAGCTGATAATGAATTATTTAGTCCTCAAAGGCTTTCCATTTTATGGGTGCATCCATTCAAGTTTACATCGCACACTAATACCTTGCCCTTACAGGGAGTGGAGCTTGGATTCCTGCCACAGTTTATGACCCAGGGCTAGTGGACAGGGTCCTGGTGCCTTTCGATGGTAAATTACTCCATCAATAACAGCCATAGGACCCAGTGCTCCCCACCAGGCACGGTGTGCCCGGCCCTGTGCCGAGAGCTTTATTCGGGCACAGAAATTGACAGGCACCATCTCACGTAACCCACACATCAACCTCAGGAGGAAGGTGCTGTTCTCATCCTCTCTCCACAACTCAGAGAAGTTAAATAAGTCACATGTGCTTCAGCACACGCAGGGCCGGCCGACATGCAGCCAGCCTGGCCGCACGGCTCACACTGCGAGACACGCTCTATGGTCTTTCTTCCCGGCCAGGGAACGTGTTTGGGTTTACACTCCACAGCCTGTTCGTGTTTCCTTCAATGAGAACCGATGTAGAAATGTCCCTATCCCACCTGTCGCTGTCCCGTGGCTCCGTCCTATCCCAGTCTGCCCACTGTCGCCACATGGTGCATTTTCCATCCGCCTGTGGTAACAAGCTTCCGGCGTAGCTTCCTGTCCTGACAAAGACACATGAGACGGTGGTTGTCCCATTGCATCCTTTCACGTGAGCTCTGGTCGCTGAGGAACTGTCATTATAGTGGGACAGGTGCTGCAAGAAATTCAGCTCACATGTTTTGAAATCGTCCAGCGTGCTCCTGGATGTATGGACCACGGTGTCCTGGAACCGAGAATTATTACAGATCACTGCTCACTAGGGTGTGCTGTTTCCCTGGAGCTTCTAGCGCCGTTTCCTGAAGACGTTCTGGGCACCTGTGAGTGCGTCTGGGCTCCACGGACCAGAGCACAGTCCACGCTGAGTGCCCAACCCGGCCCCAGGGAACCCTCTACGCAAGTGGCCAGGGAAGGGGGGGTCCCATGAACACAAGTGACTTGTGGGTCTACTGTCCTACTGTTTGTTCTTCTCATATTTCCATTAAGTACTTTTAAATGGGTGGCATAAAGGAAGGCTGATGTTATTAATAATTATGATCTGTGTTCTGCGGGCTTCCCATGAATTATTTAGTCTGCATACGAGCGCCATGAGATAGGCCTTGTGTTCTCCTGTTTTACAGAAGGATAAATTGAGGTTTAGTAGCATGAAGGGGAACCTTCACATGTAACAGAGTGTTAGTCTCCGGCGAAAACCCAGACTGAAGTAACCCTCAAGGTCACGTGCGCTCTTGCTTACTCCCTCGCTGGGCCCGGGTCCACGTCCCATCTTCCATTAGCTTCCCTAGAGAGCGGTCCCCACCCCTCAGACCATGGTGTCGTGGACTTTCCTTCTTGGCATCACTTCCCAGGTGAGCCTGTGATTCTTTGACCTAATATTTAGAGAGCATTTTGGTAGGAGAGCTCTTTCGTGAGCGTCTGCACCGACCTTTGGCACACTGACCCCACACTGATGGGTGATGACCATCCTCATTCGCTAACTCATCCGCAGCTGAACAAGTTCCCTCACGGGGTTCTGGAACACTTGAAGAAATGAATGTGAGGTTGAGAAAGATGTTCACCACCTTCTCCTCGTAGGTCTTTCCAAATTGAAAAGAAGCCTAGAGACGCAGGAAGGTTTTCATCCCCTGGTGGCACTGGCCTCAAAACACCAGCATCAGCTGTCTGCCGAGGCCCGCGGACAGCGTGGCCCCCGGGCCTGATGCCATGGGTAACTTTCCCATGTTAGAGAAACCTTGGCAAGAAGGCTACCAAGGCCAGCCCTGCCACCTGCCACCACTTGGTGTGGGGAGAGCATCATGTTCAGAAAATGCACCCAGGAAAGGAGACCCCATAGCCACTTGCCACTCTCCACGCCCGACTTTTCAGGGGCCTCTGAGGGCCCCATCGGTCCGTGCCTTGTCACAGTTCACAGCGATGGGTGATCACGCACCATCTCGTGCTTTGTTGCAGGGAACTCGTAAGCCAGACCCCCCTCAGAAGCCTCTGCCGGCAGATCCTCTGAGCAAGGCGCCCCGGCTCGCCCATGCCTCCGCCAGGACCCTGGGACCGCAGGGGTCTGGGCTCCGCCTGGCACCCATCAGGTTGGTGGGACACAGACACCCCCCCATCTGCTTCTCCCCTGAGCCATGTGGGGTCACTGCATGCAGCCGGGCTTTCAGACCACGGCAGGATGGGGGGCTGCAGTCCAGGCCAGGCCTCCTGCACCCCCACCGCACCTGGGGGCAGCAAGAAGAATCACCAGGAGACCGTTGTGAGCCTGTGACCCCAGGCATGACCATGTCGCCCTCAGCGGTGGCCCCAGTGTATCCTGGAGAAGTAGACGGTGGCCCCCAAAAGCTGCGGCTGTGGGGATGGCCACCAAGTGAGGCTATCCATTGAAGACTGACCACATGCTTCCCAAAAAATCTGTCCTTGATAGACTCTCTTACCCCTGGGGCTCCTGAGAAGTAAGGCGGGGCTGGAGGGTCAGTGCAAGAAGGGGGCTTTGGGGGGGTCAGGCTAATGAAGCAGCAAGGCAGGGGGAGCCCTGGTGGAAGCGGGAGTGTCTCGGGGCAACGAACAGAGGAACCACCTTGACGGCTTTCTGCAGCTGTGGCCCCTCTCACACTGTCCCCCAGAGGACGAGGATGCCTCATCCCGAATCCACGCGCACAGGGAGCTGAGCCGGGCAGGGCCCTGAAGCCCACCAGCACTGCTTTCAAGAGCTAGCCGATTCCTAGAAATCTGGCAAGCGAGGTGTTAAAACCTCGCCACTCTTAAAAACGTGTATCATATACTTACTGTGATACAAATGGTATTTAAAATCTGATGCGATCTATGCTCCACACACCTCCCCTCCATTTTTTACCACATTCTACTATCACCTGTGCTCTGGCGGCCACCTGCACCTCTTGTTTCTGTGCGGTGGCCACCACCCAGGCTCGTCCAAGTTCATGCTCATGACATTGGAAGCCTGGGTTTTTACCCTGTGGAAACAGGCAAATGCCTCTCCCCGCGCCCCTGCCTGCCCAGCACACAGATGGGTTCCCCTCCCCTGTCACGCACGCCCCCCGGCAGGAAGCTTGCTTTACAAGCTCAGAAGAACCAAAGGTAGCGTGCTGGCCAGGCGCTGGGTTCTATAACTCAGTCTCTCTGAGAGCGGTGGAAGGCACCCGTTAGTGATTTCATCACAGCGTCGGGGGGGAAACGCTTGGCCTGGGAAAGCGCTCGCTGCCTCATAAATCTCAGAGGGAATGCAGTCAGGATGGCGGTCTGATTCCCGGCTGCCTGAGTGCAGACAAATCACAGAGCACCCCAGTGATTTCACTGTGGTTTGTACGCTGGTCCGGAAGTTCCTTTTCTTGTTCAAGAGAAAAAGCACCCCTTTGCGTGGGCGTGCCAAGGGGATGGCCCTCCAGCGGGGGCTGCCTCACCTCTGCCGCTGTGACCCCAGCGCTCGCCTGGGTGGTCCTGGACTGGGAGGAGAAGGATGCCCTGCACGGTCACTTTGTGGGTGATCCCATATGCCTGGTTCCGCTCCCCATAGGCACACAGTGGCTGGTAAAAACGAGATAGTCTTCAAAATCCAGAGCGTATCGGCACAGCCTAAGTTCCCCCGAATATCAACTCTGTCAATAACTTATGTTGATATACTTTGGCTCTGAAGGTACTGGGTTAAATGAAATTTATTACGGAAGTCTCATCTATTTTTTATTATTTTTTATGTGGCTACTAGAAAATGTTAAAGGGCACATGGGGCTCACTCCCCTCCAGCCTCTCTAGCGTCCACTTGTGGGGGTTCAGCTACAGAGAGGGCGCCTCTCATGGTCAGAGTTCCCCAACCGCTGGGAAGCCTGGTCCCTTATGGGACCTGCAACCCCTGCCAAAACCCAGAGCGGTCCCCCGGCCCCAGCACAAAGGGCTGGGAGCTGATCCTGGATTCGCATCCGAGTGCAGGAAGAAACGCCCACCCCCAGATGTCTGCGCCCACCCGTACAGCTTCCAAGGCCTCTGACTCTGGTTTTGCTTTCCCTTGGCGCAGACCGGCTCCCCAGCGCCCGCACCCCGTGCCCAGACCCGGCCACGCCGCCTACACGAAGTGAGAAGCGAGCAGACACTTTTCAACAGTGAAGACAGAAGTTTGCACTATCTTTCAACTCCGCGTGGAGTGATTTTTTTGTACCAACTTTTAGAATTCTAATGTCGACGACGCCGTTATGTTAAGAACTTGGGGCTCCGGCCGCCGGCGCGGCGCGTGCTCTGGTGCTCTGTAAGCGTGCTCAGGTACTTGTAAGTTATTAATTTATGCAGAACGCTTCCTGCAGCGCGGTGCGCTGCGGCGGGCGGCGTGACCATCGCTGAGCCTTTCGGGGAAGGAGGGCTTCTTGTGCTTTTCACGGTTTTGTGGACTTGAAATATCTGCTTTACGGGATTCGGACAGGGTGTTGACATTCCAATCGAGGCTTTATTGGAGGGCAGCTCCGCAACCTGCCAGACGGGGCTCCAGAGACCCCAGGTAGAACCTTGTGTGATTTCCTGGAACACGCGGCCTCAGGCCAGAGTCAGGGGCTTCAAGCCCAGGCTGTGCCTGTCCCCCCCCCCCCCCCCGGGGGGCTCCACCTCAAAGGTCCAGGATAGCAGGGAAGGGTGGAGCTTCAGAACAGGAAGCTTTGGGGAGAACCTGGGTTTCAGACAGGAGTTGGAAGGTGTGGCCCCACTGGGACGGAGACCAGGACGCCAGGCCAGGCCGAGAGCTCACCAGCCATGAGCCTGTTTGGAGAGCAGGCCGAAAGCTTGCTGTTTAGAAACCCCGACACCTTCTCTTCCTGGTGACCCGTCTTGGAGTCTGCCCTCACCCCTTATTCGGGTGTCGGGGAGGGGGGTGTTTCCATGAGAACGCTCTGCCCAAGCACTGCAACCCCAGTGCCCCGCACCGTCGGGAGCGCAGCAAGGTCCCGCCTCGTCTTCCCCGCCGGAGTACAATGACCGTGTGTTCAGACAGACAGCTGGGGCTTTCCTTGGGGCTATAACTATTTTCAGATGTGAACCAGTAACCAGATCCAGTGAATCATTTCTGTAGATAAAATCTCCCTTTATTGCAAGGTTCAGCTTATTAAAAATTAGGCAGAAGCCCTACGCTTGCAAAAACTACACCCAAGTGCAGGGCCGCGTTCACTGGTACCAGCTGTGACTGCACGCCTTCTTATCATCTGTTGGCCAAAGAATCATAAGTTACTAGTCAGTTCTTTGGGGTGCAGGGGTGTCCTAGTTCCCCAGCTCGGCTGCAGGCATTTTTAAAAGATGTATCTGTTAAACACTTGCAACCTACCTGTTGAGCATCACAGAATGTGATAAGGAAGTTAACTTCTTAATCCTAAATAGTCAGGAAATGCAGTCTTGGGCAGGAGTCCCTCCAACCTTTTACCCTTCTGATGTCCAGCTGGGGAGCCACATTCACAAGGCCACCATGAAGCCGCTGTGTCTAATGGCATGACAATTATCAAATACTCAGGCAAGGTCAAATGCCTCTGTGCCTCTGTCTTCTAGTGGGGTCGTTCCATTAGAAGGTAATTAACAACAGTTCCCTCATTCACTCTGTTTTATGATGAAGACTTCATCTGGGGTCATTTCCATGGTTTCTCTATGCCTTGAAGCAGAAAGACAAAACGTACCACGACCCCTGGTTTGCCTCCCAGAAAACAACACTGTGATTTACTCTCTCCCGTTCCCCACTGTATCTAGGCAACATGGTATTCACGACTGTGAGTAGTATGTCCACGTCACAAACACACACAAAAGGGGAACCAGCGTGGCCACGTTCCAGCTCTGACGGCATGCATCTGTTTAGTATACAATTATTAACGTCTTAAATGCAAATCCACGTTAGGGAATGTTACTGCTGAGGCGTACGTACAGAGTTACTGTAATTGCTTATTACATTTGCTAATTGTATTAAGGCCAAAATGTCCCGTTGAAAAGTTTACAGAATTGTTATGGTGCATTATGTGGGTGTTGTCTTTGTAGATACCCACAGCCTTGGCTGGGGCCTTGGCGCCCCTCCTGTTGGGAGGAAGCGGCTAGGAACTTTGTGTGTGTCTGTCCTTAGCTCTCATTCCTGGGCTACTTCAGAGAGCTAGGGATGGTCCTGACAGCAAAGGAGGTTAATGCTGTGATCCCGCGCCACGCCATCACGGGCCACGGAAAGGCCGCAACTGACAACACATTCTTATCTCTATCGTCCCAGTCGCTTTTGTAGAGCCATGCCACATGTCGCTGGATAGGAACATATTTAACCCTAACTTCCCCTTACAGTACACGGATGGTATTATTAAAGAACAGTGCGTCCAAGAGGCGATGCTTACCCACTGAAGCATAGTTAGCAATAATTTCTATTTTAATATAACTTAGGGAAGGAGCCAGGAGCCAGGTTTTTTTGGGGGGGGGGAGGGGTGGTGCTGTTCCTCCCTCTTTGTATATCCTCATTGAAGATGGAAACAAAAATAAGTCCTTCGAGTTCAATGGCAGCCTGTCTTTCATGTGCTTAGTTGTGTAGACGGGAAGGCTGGAGCTGAGTTCACAGGGCCGTCGCTGAGGAAGCTCATGCGTGGAGACTCAAAGTGTCCCCGAGGGCCACCGCTTCGCGTCCTTTGTCTTGTTGTAGGTTATATGACCTCACTTTACTGGCAAGGACAGGGCTCATCTTCCAGGCATTCTATTCAACAGTTGGTCTCTCGAATAGTTTTTGTCACAGTTTATTTTCCTGACACAGGGATTCAGACGTGTAGCAACCAAGAGAAACAGTGCCTAACATTTTCCATTGTCAAAATATGCATGCAGAGGCCGCCCGGCCCAGGGCGGATCTTCCCAGCCCACACATGTGGGGTGACATCACAGAGACCACAAGAGCAACAAATTAAGCTGCATGAGAGCAAACGCTCCGGACGGGCCTCGGAGGGGACATTCTCATGCCTCCTTAACTCAATGAGGTGTTCTGAGGCTGCAAGCAGAGGCCATTGTTCCCCGGGACGTGGGGACACACGTCGGCGCATCCCCGAAACAGCGCGCGGTCCGACCTGGGACGCACCGTCCTCAGGAGCTGCGACCGCCGCGGTGCAGCGAGCCCCCGCGGGTCCCGGCGGAGCGCCACGCTTCCTGCCGACTCTCACCCGATGTTGCCTGAGCCCACGGGACCTGAGAGGGCGGCAGACCTGGGCTGCTGGGCCGCTCTTCTCCAGCAGCCTCGCCCTCTGCCGCCTTTTCCACGTGGCCGTCTCCTCGGACGCTTTGGCGATGGAGGGCTTCCCTGGGTGTCCTGGGAGCGGGGAGCCCGGGGTTGACGTGGGGAACACTTCCTCACAGCCAAACACAGGCGACCCAGATAAACATCACGCCAGCCCTCCCCAGGGCCAACCCCCACACCCAGGTGCGGCTGTCACGCTCGATGGCTGGCTGGGGGGGAATGCGGCAGGGGCTGCCTTGCCTCCCTCCCTCCGCCTCCGAGGCCAGCCCGTGGCTGCCCGTTCCCGCCAGGAACTCATGAGCAAGTCCATGAACACGCCTGGGCACAGGTAGCGAAGGCCCACACATCTGTTGCCTCTCCTTGTCCCCCCGGCACAAGCTCCTTTCTCAGACCAAACCCAGCGCTCAGGCCCCTCCAGCCTCCAGCCACCTCTGCGCGAGTTTGCAACCACCTTCGGCCGACGTGGGGACTGCTGCGGTGTGTGGTGGCTTCACGACCACCCACGGCATGCCCAGAGCCCATCCTTGTCCAACATAGCCCAGCATAGAGCTACCCCATCCGCCACCCCGCCAGCCTTGCACCCCACAGAGTCCCACCCCCAGGCCGCGCTCCCGCGGCAACTGCTGCCCAGAGACCTGTCCTGATGGCAGGGGCTGGAGGGCGGGCAGCGGGGGGTGGGGGGGCATGGAAAGTTAGCCCACCTCTGACTGCACAGTGGTCCTGCCTCCCTCTCCAGTCCCCGCTGGCATCTGTCTCTCTTAAACCTGTTAGAAAACTCCCGATAGTGATACGAGGAGCAGGCTAAGGAAGACCTGTGTGGCCAAGAGCCGCGTCTGCGCAGTGAGGGGCTCCCGGAGCCCACCAGCCTGCCCATGACTGGGCTGTCCCCGGCCTTTCATCAAGACGACCCCCTCCTCCCTTGGGGACTGCAGAGGCAGTGTGGAGTCCAGCCGCGGGGATCCTGTCTCCTGTGAGGAAAACCAGAAGAAACGTTGCATGTAAAATCGACACAATATTCAGTAAATGACAGTGGCAGCCAGGGGCCTTAACTCACGCTGACGTTCTCGGTGTGACCCGCTCTCCTGGGCTGGATGCTCCACAGCCGCCTTGACTTTCCACGTCGTCTTCCAAACACAAGTCCTGTATCCTCCCTGTGCTTCCCCCTTCCGGGAAATAAATGTTTAGTCCTCCCTGTAGCCCACTTTACATCTAGACAAAAAAGGAATTGTCACAGTCATTTCGGTTTTACAAAGAGGAGGAGTGATGCCTCTGTTCATGGCCTAGAAGCAGGTACTTACGTAGGACAGTGGTCGAAAAAGAATATGTCACCTTAGAAAACAGAAAACCAGCGACGCGTCCCAGGCAAGACAGGTGGTGGCCGAGCTAAGGTGCCCTTGTGCCTTCTTCAATCGGGTCACTCTGGGAGGCGGGTGGCAGCGGGGGAGGCCCAGCCTGGCTACAGCAGCTCAGCACCGTGCAGGGCAGGGCTGAGTGACCCGCACGCGGGCTGGAGAGCGCTCCAGCCACTGACAGCGCTTTGGTTTGCTGCCCTTTTCCACGCACCTGTTACGTCCCAGCCCATTGCTTCTGCACACACTTCTCATCGCGGGGTTCTCCAGATAACGCAACCTGCTATTTCCGTAGAAAAAGCCATTGTTAAGAATATTATATCCAATAAATGCTATCCAGGTCAAGATAAAGATGTGTCTAATTCGTTACTGAGAAGGCTACCAAATGGGGAAGGGAAATGCTCATGGAGGAAAACGTATCTATGTTCTCGTTCTGTTAGAGAAGCATGAGGAAAGTTGGGAACCTTGTTTAGGAAATGATGGTTGACGGTCAGCTGGGGGTCAGGGGACGGTGACCCTGTTAGGTCACAGGACTAGAGGGAAGCAGATGCCTTTTCACATACACGCCTCGGGGTGGGGGTGGGGGGCTGACACTTTTTGTGACCGATGTGAAGGCAAAGCCTATCAGAATAAACTTTATAATATTCATCTTATTTACAGAAGAGAGAGAAACTCAAAAAGCAAGCAAGCAGAGATAGAAACATTTACACGAGATGTATCCAGAATGAAAATCTAAGCATAACAGAAATCTATTTACAATTTTAGAAAAATAGCATCTAACTTCATTCAGAGCTGAAGCAAATACAAAGAAAAATAGGTACACAGTGATAACAAGGTCTTTATATTCTGACCACCCTCCACCCATGATAATACAAGTCGGCAAAAAAACGGCGTATATAGGAGACCTCTAACATAGTTAATAATGCAGATCAAATCGACGTGTCTCAAGTGTGATGCTTCAAAGCATACAGAACATTACACCGTCTCCTAAAGGCCTCTGGAAACACATGTGCGCTTGTGTGTGTATATAATTTTGTATATGAAGCCGCAAAGTAAGCTCAAATTCCAAACACGGTAGACAAATTCTCACAATTATAATGCACTAAACGTAGAAAAACAATGCTCTGCCCTGGAAATGTGACAGATCAAAGGTGAGCTGCAGACGATCGGGGAACCAGCAAAGGAAACCGTCTGCGATCGCCCGCTCTTCGTCTGTGTTCCTCACGCTCCTTGAATTATAAGCACGCGAGGTGCTTATTAGAATCCATCCCTCGCGGCCTTTCCCTGGGGGTTTCGGTTCAGAGGATCCGAGATGCGGCCCAGCGGCTGGTATTTGAAAGGTCCCGGCGGTGCAGCTTTTTCATCGGGAAAGCTGAGAGAACTCCCTGCGGGAACGCAGCACACAGTGCTGGAGAGGGAATTCCAAACCCCAAATGCACGTGTTAATAAACACAAAAGACTAAAAGGAATTAAATAGCCACCCTAAAAAAGTTACGAAAGAAACAAAAAAATAAACCTAGGGGGGAAGAGAAGGAATGAGTTTGTAGAAATAAAAAGGATAAATTAATTGGGAAAAGTAACACTAATAAACCACGGGTGGCTTCATTGGGAAAATTAAAACACATGATAAACTACCGTCTCATCGCCTTAAGGGAAAAGATAAAACGCAAATACGCACAGCATGTGAGCAAGTGAAACTCAGAGCCCATATGAACCCCATGCAAGGACCTCAGCAATACAAGGGAGCCTCAATATTTAAAAATGTAATGATCCAAGTCACCAGATGGATCGATTGTAGGGAAATAGGCCATATGGTGGTTACCAGAGATGCTAAAAACACTGCTGATAAAATTCAATATCCATTCCTGAGTTCCTAAGAATCTGAATAAAATAAGACTGGGAACCATAGGGCTCGAGAGATATGAATGTCATGTGTGGAAAATAAAGCTCACAAATATCCAGCTGGACGCCATGAGCAGCCACTGTGAGCTGAGTCACACTGTGACATGAACACTTCTAGTTCTCCATGCCCTATGACGCGAAAGGGTCGTTCTTACTCACACGTCGCGTCCCCTCGGGGCGAGCGGGGCCCTGGGCTCACGCAGCAGCCTCTGTCTGGGTCACGGCTGGGGGATTCTTAAAACTTCTGCTCTGAAGGCAGGGGCCGTTTCTCCTCACATTTTACTGACTGACGTCAGCCCCTCGCTCTGGCCAAGGCTTCGGTCAGGAGAATGAGAAGATGCTGCCCAGCTTTCATTAAGGACACGGAGTGTGCCCTCCTGCCCCAGACGGGGCTGGTGAGTAGGAGCCACAGAAGACTGAGGAAGGAAAGTAAGGTGCAGGCCAGCACTGATCCTGGGCGGGGGGGGGGCCTCGGAAAGTGGTAATTACGCTCTAGTTTTTAGAGAGATTGAAAAAATCTAGTGTAGCAAATGCAAAGGAATATGCATCTGTACAAAAGGTGAGAACTAATGAAATGTCTAGGGAGAGGACTATATGGGACCCACATATCTGACTCCTAAGTTCTGTAAACTGAACGGAGCAAGGCTGAGAATTGCCAACACCAGTAAAACTGGGGGCTTTCTCCCTGCGCCCTCGCCCCGAGCGCTGGTGCCTTCATTACTTAGACTGGTGTTTCCTCGCAGAGAAAACCGAAGCCCCATGCAGACCTCTGTGGCTGGTCTTCTCATGGGGCCGAGGTAACCCGCCATCTCTGGAGACACACCTCACACGTGGCCTCCTAACACACATGGCCGATTTTCAGTGTGTCTCCCGGATCAAAGTTCCCCCACATTTGCATCTAAGCCCCTAACTGGCCAGCAGACCTCGCTGGGGTTAACTCCTCCTTGTCTCAGAAAAACATTTCTGCTCAGAGGCTAAATGTAATATACTCTTGGGTAAAGCGGTCAACCTGCCAGGAGGCCAGGCCTTCTGCGGCCCAGGCCTGAGGATGTGCAAACACATTCTCAGACAGGTCTGTTCAAGAAAGACCGACCCTCCACCAGACACCTCCCACAGAGCAGCCTCGGAGTCTTGACCGTGTGTTTGCACTTTGATGCAAGGCCAGCAGCTCAGGAGAAAGCTTCGCGCGTGGCCTCCAGGGCTTTCGGGAGGAACGCCCGTCCAGGACAGAACACCAGCCTATGACACCTGGAAGGCCTGGTATCGGGCGGGGCTGCTGTCATTGAAACCACACAAGGGACACCATTCCCACAAGGTCCCAGCGTAGCTCAGAGGACAGCGTGGGAGCAGGGGCGGGACGTGGGAGACCCGCGTATGTTGGGGCAGCTCCATGTCTGAGCCTGAATGGCACACGCACACGCACACGCCCCGCTCTGCAGACACCCAGTGACGAGAGCCCAGGCTCATGTGCTCGGGTAAAGAGGTATATTTCAAAGTGGGAATGGCTGTAGGTTACAAAAGTCACTGTGAATCTTCAACTAAATAAATAATCAAATGCGAAGCCCTCGGAAATGCAGAATCGCATGTCTCTGGTGCAACGTTTTACTTTCTTGTCACTTGGCTTTCAGAGGAAAGTGGTGCCCAGGTCAGCGGACAGAAGGGACAGCTGGCTTCTTTGGCATCTGCTTCTTCTTCCTTTCTTCCAGCAAGGAGACTACATTCTAGATCAACAAAAACAGGGGAATGTGATCCAAGGGTTTGGTTGCTTTTCTAAGTCCTACAAAATAAGCCTGGAGAGACAGAAAGAACATCCCGACCTGCCTGTCGAACACTCTGGCCATTTCTAGGACGCCTTTGCCAAACTGAAAGCAAACACAACAAAGATGATGTTACACACACACTCTTTCTTCTCCGGGGGAATCTTGAGAGAGAGAGAGAGAGAGAGAGAGAGAGAGAGAGAGAGAGAACGAGTCCTGTACCTCATTTTTTACACTCGCATCCGCGCCTTTGTCGAGAAGTAACTGGACCAGCTCTTCGTGGTTATTTAGCACGGCCACCTGAAAATACAAAAATACAGACCGGTGTGCACGGGCGCTGCCCTCCCCAGAGGCCTGGGCAGCAGCGAGGTGTCTGAGCAGGTCCAGGAAGGTCACCAGCATCCTCAGAGGCGGGGCCGTGGTGGCTTTGCCGGACAGGCGTGTGCACGGTCACCCTACAGCGATGACAGCAAGGAGCAGGAAACGGACCCTGCCTTGCTCCACGCGGAAACGACACGAGCCGCGCGAGGCCAGAGCGGCAGAGAAAGCAGCGCCTTCTTTGCGTTCACGGATCAGTTTGCCTCCCGCAATGGCCTTGGGGACTGGGGCGGGTAACTCTGAACGGAGCGGTTGAAAAAAGACAACGAAACGATGGTGGTGGCCCTGTCGTGACTTTGTTAACAGGTCGGAGCTCGTCTGAGCTCAGAGAACTGCCGACCCTGAGGCCTGGCAGCGGGCCGGGCCACGTGTGGAGGAGGGCCTACCATGAGCGGGGTCTTCCCGTCCTTGTCCCTCACGTTCACGTTGGCTCCGGCCTCAATGAGCAGAGCGGCGACCCGCTGGTTCCCCGAGACGGCGGACACTCTCATGAGTGGGGTCCAGCCTGAGCCCGAGTCCGCGACGTCCACCTGTGAGGGGCCCCAGGGACATGTCTCAGTCTGGCTCCTTCTCCGTAAAAGCGTTCATCAGAAACCTCTACAGGGATGTGCACTTGTCCCAGCTCCCCTGAGGTGGGCAGTGAGCGGTCCTCCTAGACTCGGTCACGGCAGAGTGGGCTGTGCCGATGTGATTCGCATTTACGCACGTGCGGGGAGAAGCTGCGTTAGGGCCCGTTCAGAGGGGGCGCCCCAGGACTCCCCGCCATGGCCTGCGTCCACACTCTGTCCCAACGGAAACAGGCGGGACAGAGAAATTCACTCCACGCAATCGCCTCACGCTCGGCTCCCTGTGCACGGCCTGCCTTACTCTCTCGTGCCGCCTTTTCCTCCCTCGCTTTGTAAATAAAGTTTGTTTTGCCTACGTTCCGCTATCTCTGTTAACAGCTTTAAATCATTTCTGGAACAAGATGGTCATATATACACTCCCCCTTATACCTATCAATACACATTAATTTTAAGCAAGAGACCTACAGGTGGAATAAATACAAAGCGACCAAAGCCATGACACGAATTCTAACCCGGAAAGTCAGCCGGCCTAGTGCCTTCTCCCGAGCTCTGTGCACCTAGCAACAAGATGGCCACGTCCCAACAAGCTGCTGTACGCCGAGAGCCCTCAGTCTGGTGTGCGAAAGACACGTTTTAGAATGTAAAGAAGACCTGCTGCCTCCTCTGAGTCCCAGGAAGAGCTCATCAGTCCCCAGGAAGAGAGGCCCTGAGCGTACACCCGTGTGCGCGGGCAGAAGCACACCCCTAATTCTGTTACGGAATTGCCCAGGGACACCTGCAGCTTTAGAAACACATCGGAGTGGAACCACGGGAGCCGCCAGAAGGGCCTTGGGGCATCTGAGGTTATTTGTATGGATGAGATTTTCTGCACAGCATCTTTAGGGGTTGTGGTTCTTCCTCGTGCAAATAATAAGTCACCTTTGGGCAGCAAGTTCCAACATATTTAAATAATAATCAGAAGCCACCCGTTCTGCACGGTGCTTTGCACAGTTCTCGGTGCACATTCCCACACACTGAGCCTTTGCTCCCGAGGGCGAAGCAGGGGAGGGTACCTTCATTCCTGGCTTACAAACGACCCAGCCTCTCCTGAGGCCTGCGGCTCAGAGGATGCAGGAACGGCTCCCGTGTGAGCCCACCCCTCTCAGCATGGAATTCCCACACTCAGGAGCAGGGGGGCGGCGATGCCCCGGGGAGCTCCAGGTCCCTCCCACGGTCCTCCAAAGCATCCGTGGACCATCAGCCAAGACCACGGAGGGGCTCGTGCTGACGTCACCTACCTGCCACCTGCCAGCCGCACATAATCTTTGGGAGACACACGCATGTATGTAGCTGCAGCGCTGCAGAAAAATGGAACTTACTCCCAAAGTGTGTGTTCATATCTGAAGCCCAGACACCCGACCCTTGCCAAATTTCCATATTTCAGTGTTCACAGCGGAAAACTGCCCTCCTTTCAGCAAAGGTCAGCCTCGTTTTCTCCTACGGCCTTTGACTTGGGTCCGAACCATGAGCTGAGCGCGTCACAAATTACCAAGCCAGTGCCACGTGGCTGCCTCTGCCACCACCCAGGCCCACAGGCTAATCCTTCCAACCTTTGCGCGTGGTTCGAAAAGAAAACAAGAAATGCAATAAGAAGGAATTATCTTAACGACTGAAATTTTCCCTTTGAGGGACCCTTATCTCAGGCCCCAGAAAGGGGCAGTAGGAATCGCAAGCTCCCACAGCGGGAGCCCCACTGTCCCTCCGCCAACCTTCACAGACAGACGAGAGCAGATACCCTAACATCGTCCCGGAGACACGCCTCTTCCCTGCTTGAGTTTATTTTCCAGGCCATCCGTTTAATTTCTCAACACTCTTGCAGTCATAACTGGGGTGGCATTTGTTCATTTTTCCTTATTGCCGCACCTTGAAACTTTTGTTTCCCATGGAAGTCTTGAACTAAAGCTTTCAAAAATTAGCGGCAGTTACCATGACCGAGCCGAGTCCAGTCACCTGTCCCCAGAAGTCCCAACTACACTACTATCCGCCAAGTCAAACCTGTAGTTCCCGACACCACCAGCCCAGAAGCGGACAAGCGGACCCACTTCCAGGCGAAGACACCTGGAGCTGGAATCTGTTCTTGCTACGTCCGTTTGCTCTTTGGAACATTCCCGTAATGACCAATCTTCAGAGCAGTCAGAGAGGGAAAACAATTGAATTCTAAAGGCAACAGGAGGGCCAAGAGCTGCTGTGGCTGAGAGAGTCCCCAACATCTGTGTGTCTGCACCCTGGGGTTGTCCCAGGTACAGGCCCAGGAAAGCTCACCCGACAGACGGAAGGAAGAGGCAGACGAGGGACAAGCGTGGAACGGTCAGTGCAGGTGACACAGACAGTAGCAGGTCCCACTAGGGCTCCAGCGCTGCCCCCCCTACCTCCACCCCACGAGCCTCCGTGACAACCTGAAGCCCTGCTGTTACATCTGCCCTGCGCTGACTTGCAGCACTCTCCCGCGGGAGAGCCACAGACCTGTCCCCATGGACAGGCCCTGAGTTCCATGGACGGGCCCTGCCCTCCGCGGCCCCCAGGAGGGGCGTCTCAGGCTTGGCCGAGGCGCCCGGGGTGGGTAAGGGAGCCCCTACCTCACAGCCGTCCTCTATCATCCACTGGATGACGCCACAGTGGCCCCCGTCTGCGGCCCAGTGCAGAGCGGTGCAGCCTCCCAGGTCTCTGGTGGTCCAGGAGGCGCCGTGTCGCCGGAGACATTTCACAACATCGAGGTGTCCCGCGTAGCACGCGAGCATCAGGCTGCAACGCAGGGAGGGAGGGGCGTCTGGCCGTGAGCCCCGTCACCAAGCCCAGGGCCTCGTTTCACGCTGCCTGGCTTGCAGCTCAGGAAGAAATCGAATGTCAGTGGGAAAGCCATGAAAACTATTCATGTAGAGTGTACGTGTGTCCGTCCGCGGGTGAATGGGTAGACTAGATGTGGTATGTCCATACCATGGAATATTATTTGGCCACGGATAAATCCTACAACGTGGATGAACCTTAAAACACTATGATTGATAAAAGAAGCCAGAGGCAAAATGCCACAGGTATATGATTCCATTCACAGAGGATGCAAAAGTTGTTCATCTAGAGGAAGACAGGCAGATTATAATTATTACAACAGCTTTATTAACTCTTCTGTGTACTCGCAGCTGTAAACCGACTGTTGCCCACACCTGTCTATGAAACATCCAGAACCCGTAGCTCTCTGGATACTGGAAGCAAGGTCACAGTCACCTTGGCCTGAGGTGGGGAGAGGATATGGGGGAGACTGCTAACGGGCTTCTTCCCAGCCATGACATAAAGGCTCTGGGCTTAGGCAGGAGTGGTGATATTTTCAAATGCTGAATTGTGCATTTTAAAGGAGAAATGTTATAGTATGTAAGTTATATCTCAATAAAAAACAATCACTGTAATTGAGTAAAACATCCCATTTTAAAACACACACCAGTCCATGGTGATAGTCAAAATACAGTAAGGAACTGGTTTAATAGTTTGGTGTCAGAGGAGAATTTGTTTCCTTCCTCTAAGTATTGGTATGAAAGAAAATAAACATGTACTCTGCTGACAGAGGATGAACTGCCATCCCATCCCAGGTGGATGAGGAAAACCTCCTTCTCACAGAAGCCTGCCAGCTCATAAATATAGAAGGAATCACAGAACTAGAAAATCACTTCTTTGCAACTCCCAATTAAGTAATCGATTCAGGCAAGAATCATCGGTGGGTGCTAAAATTCTCAGAGAAAAGGTTAACACAGAACAGGTTCTTCACCCCGGGCTGGAGCAGGACGCAGAGGCAAGTTTCTGACCGCAGCGGGAAAGGAACCACCAACCAAGGGCCATGGTATCGCAGACCTCCGGAAGCTATGCCGCCCGCTCCGCGGTACCCTCGCTGCAAATGTAGCCCCTTTGCCAGTTTTAACTAAAGGGAACAAAAGGGGGACTGAACAAAGCAAGCACAGGCTCCAGTACAAGGATGGAGGGAGGCAAAGGGAGAACACAGGGCCTTCTGCACTCTGACCTCCTCAAGGACTCACTGCTGGGGGAACAATGGGTAGAGAGGCTTGTAAAGGGTCTAGGACCAGCTTGGAAAGAGAGAGTGAAGAGCAAGACACACAGACGCAATGTGTGAGCCCCGACTGGATCGCCACCCCGCACCCCAGACACAGCAGTGCAAGGCCTACTGGGGGACAAGCAGGAGGCTTCCATGGGGCTGGGGGTGTCCGTGATATCAGGAACAAGGGGTGATGATGATACGGGGGTCACCCAGGTTGACGTCCTGAGGGGTGGAGGTTATGATGCCTACCACTTACTTTGAAATAGTAAGCCCCCCCCCCCAAAAAAGCAAATAAAAATACAAAGAAGCAAAAACAGCAAAATGTCAACAGCCGGCAACCCGAGACGGTAAGAAGGCAGCTGTTTATGGTCCTATTCTATAAACGTTTCTGAATGTTCGAAATTCTCAAAATAAAGAGTTGGGGTGTGGGGGAGAAAAGTCTCCCCAACGGGAGAGGCAGTTCATATCAGGATAAGCTAAAAGTTAATATGAAAAATGTTTAGTCCTGCTAGTAATAAAAAATATATAAAAGTTTTCCACCAAGTTTCTGAGTGATGGATCAAACGCCCAGCACTGAGGCCCACCACGCCCCTGCGACTCCCGAGAGCCCCGGGAGAGGGTGGCCCTTCACTGCCCAGAAGCTGGGGGACTGGCTCCGCATGGACATCATAACGTTGCTTTCCAGAAAGGTCACGTGAATTCACACTTCTAACAACTGTGTCCGGAGGTGTCCATTGCACTCACCCAAGACCAACACCAGCATCATTTTCTGACAATGTCAAAGATGGGACATGTGGAATTTTTTATTAGAATCAGGGCTAAACATTTTTATGTTAACTTTAACTTATTCTGCTATGAATAGTCTTTTTGTGTAAACTGCTTTGTTCTACTCCGTATAGCGTTTTTGGGACGGGGTGCACTTCCTATTTCGTAAGGTGTTCGGTCATTTGTCACTAATGTTTGCAAATACCTCCCTAGATTGTCCTTAAGTTTGTAATTAAGGTTTTTAAAATAAGTAATGTAGTCCTAATCTTTTTCTTAGTGATTTCTGATAATCCTTTTGTCTTTCACATTACAAGATCAGATAAATACCTGCCTGTGTTTCCTGGTCGTTTTCTAGGGTTTTGTTTTTTTACATGGAATTCTTAATTCACCTGGAATTTATTTTGGTGCATGCTATAACGGCCAGGATTGAACTTAATTTTTTCCTTCAAATAGCCCGTATTTTTCAATATCTTCCTCACTGGTTTATGTTATTCTCATCAAAAGTACCCATTTCAATAAAACGATCAAATCCACTATTTCAGATGCAAATGAACCATTTACTTTTCATATTTAAATTTGCTCTATAACCACTGTCACGTAAGTACCCTTTCAATTTTCTGATTTTTTTTCTTGCTTCCTAGATTGACAAGACACTGGTCTGTGTTATTAGAGATTTTTATTTAAGGGGTCGCACTTAGACTTGTCAGTATTGTTGAATTAATCAGTGTCTACTTCTGTTTTAATTCCCTCCATTTCCTGCCTCTCAAGCTTTTTCTCTTTTCGTTTTCCTTTTTAAATTGATATTATTCTTTTTCAAACTTCTTGGGTTGATGACTGAGTTCCAAAATTAAAAACTCTGTGGAACACTCGCGTTTCCATTTGCAAGTGGTTTTTAAACTGTTCCTGTTCAAAACCTCTTTCTGCCTGTGTGGGGACAGCACCGTGCTCTGGAGCTGCTCCTGGACCCCCGCCCCACCCCACCCCCGGCCCCCATGGGGGTCTGCAGCGCACAGGGCCTGGGTCTGGACGGAGCGTCACGTGAGCTTTGATTTTGTTCACTGTTCTCCCCAAGCGCCAAGCACAGGTCTTGGCCCTCAGTGGGCATCCAGTGAACACTGGCTGATTTAAATTAAGTAATTAAGCCTGATTACTAGCTCAGTGGCGGTCTTTAAGCCTTTCTCAAACGTCCCTTCGCCTCTGGAAGTGCTGGTTTCTCGTAGCTTCTCCGGGAAGGCGCTCGGCCCTTTCCCCTGCGGGGCTGCTGTTAGCTTCTTTGGAAACCCTGCACACTTAGTTCACAGAGCCCAGCACACTGCAGTGCGAGCCCTTCGGGAGGCGCCAAGTGCCACCGGGGCTCCCCGCCCAGCGCCCGGCACAGAGCAGGTGGCCACGACGTTAACATCCGTCCCTGCTGAGCTCTCTGCATGTGCGGGGCACTGACTCGGGGGAAGGTGCACACACGGTAACAGACACCCCACAAACACCCTGTTCAGTGAGAGGACAAGGGAACAAATGAACAAGCCATTTTTTGTTAACCCGTCTGTCCTTTGTGACATGTACTTGACCTCTCCCGCTGTCAAAAACAAAAAACAAAACCCTGCATCACATCTTTGCAATACATCAGGAACGCTGTGGGCCAAGTCTGGTAACACACGTCTGGGAATATCTAGGGCCCGTTCCCATCACCTACCTGTCTTTGCCACTTCCGTTCCGTAGGTTCACGTCTGTGCCGTTAGAGATGAGGAGTTTCACGAGCCTGGGGGAGAGGAGGTCAATGCAGCTGGATCAGGAGCTTTGGTGGGTGGGGGGCCCACGGTCGCCTGTCACTCTGCAGACCACTGTCTGTCAGATACACCTGCACAAGGCTTTCCTGCCCAGCTGCAAGGCCGGCCGGCCAGCTTTGAAGCCGAGGCGTTATTTAAGCCGGAAAACAGAAACCTGCCTCTCTGCACCAAAAATAAAAAATAAGAAAAGGGTGCCCTGGCCGGTGTGGCTCAGTTGGTTGGAGCCTCGTCCTATAACCCAGAGGTTGAGGGTTCGATTCGGGTCAGGGCATGTGCCTAGGTTGTGGGGTTGATCGCCGGCCCAGGTGTGGGCACACGTGACACCTGGCCCGGACTTGCACGCCAGCCCCCCCCCCCCCCCCCGTCTGGGCGTGTCCAGGAGGCAGCCAGTCAAGGCTTCTCGCTCACATCAGGGTTTCTCTCTCCCCTCCTCTCCCCTACCTTCCTCTCTCTCTCAGAGCAGTGAAAAAACTGTCTTCGGGTGAGGATAAAAAAATGAGGTTTTACCCTTCACATAAATCATCCACTGAAAACAAACTATACCACGTCAACAGATCGGACCATCAAACTATAGCTCGCTGTCAATTCATGACCGTTTTAAATATATTTTAAAATGCCAGCACTTAATGAAAAAACATTTCTATTTTTTTCAAAACGGCCTTTTAGTTAAAACACAAATGTGATTGAAAAATAAACTATTAGTATTTAAATCTGTCTCCATGTAAAATAGAGAAAATAAAGTGTATCAGTGAAAATGATATCTTGGCAAACTATCAGTTTGTTTTCCAGAATTAAAATCCCTCTCCTTTCTTTCTTTTTTTTTTTTAAAGAAATTCAAATTGCAATAACCAGTTGCTTCGGGATACATAAACACAGTGTAGAATATAATTAAACGGCACGCTCTCTTCCTCACCATGTGACGGTACATTTTTGCATTCTCTCCTGCATGTCGCACAACCGTATGAGAGAAACGGCTGAGTTTTTGCCCAGCTGTGTTTGTAGCGGGTACAGTTTTGGAAGGAGAAGAAAGGGGGGTTCCCCATCACCCTTTTTCCTCCCATCCCTGACTGGAGCCTTTGGGACAAGGTCCCGTCCATCACTAACAGGGGAGAGCGAAGGTGGCCCACCTGGTGTATCCTTTCTGCGCAGCCACCATCAGGGCGGTGAAGCCCAGCCTGTTGGGCACGTCGACCTTCACGTTGCTTGGGGGAAACACAGAGAGGGGATTAGCAGGCCCGGCACGTCTCCCCGCGGGTTTGCAGCTGATGTCTCTTGCGGGCACAGGTGCCTAAAATGGTTCATTTTACTGAAAATTCCAATTTCTTCTGGGCCATTAAATTTTTGTTGTCTTAGGCTGCCCTGCTGAATATTTTAAAAGATTCAAATTCACAAGAAGAGAGAAAATTGCTGTGATTTCACTTCAAAGAGGCAGTCCCTTCAATTCAAAACCATCATGCGAGCCGATAAAACACTCTGTGAAGTACGCAGCCCCTTAAATGAGTGAGGACCCCCGTCTCCATGCAGATCCTCAGCTCCAGGGGACAGGAGCCTCCACGGCAGCCACCCTGACCTTCTCCTGGACTCCCACGTCACCCGCAGGCCTGAAGGCCTGCTCCAGGGAAGAAGGCAAAGCTCTCATGCACCTGCCTAGCAGCTCTGACTTTTTGTGGGAGCCCTCTCTTCCCAAAGCATGGAGCCCCGGTTCCCAGGTGACGTGTCTTCTAAGGCACCCAAACTGCTAGTTCAGAAAGAATCCAGGCTACTTGGCCAAGAAAAAGGAGGAAGTCTTACCTTTGCGACAGCGTGGATGGGCCTAGAGAGTATGATGCTAAGTGAAATAAGCCAGTCAGAGAAAGACAAACACCATAGGGTTCCACTCCCATGTGGGATCTAATGAACAAACTGAACTAACAGGCAAAACAGAGACAGGCTCATAGATACAGAGAACAGACTAACAGCTAAGGGGGGAAGGGTGTTGTGGGGCCTGGATGAAAAGGTGAAGAGATTGAGCAAAAGAAAGCCTCGCAGATGCAGACAACAGTACGGTGATTACTGGGGGGAAAGGGGGGGGAGGAGCGATGAAGAAGGTAAAGGGGGATCAGTGGTGTTGGAGGGAGACCCGACTTGAGGTGGTGAACACACAATACCACATACAGATGGTGTGTTATAGAATTCCACCCCTGAGATGTATACAATTTTATTAACCAATGTCACCCCCAATAAACTCAATAAAAATATTAAAAATAAATAAAATGGGGAGCACGATCATGTTTACAATACCACCAGAAGCAGCAGCAGCAGTTTCAAATACCCGCTACAGCCCCAGCACCAGCCATTTCCCCCCAGAGGTTTAGCAGCCTTGTGAATTAGAAGCAGCTGATTTAGCGATGCCTCACCTTCATCAAGAATTAGGTGGGAGCATTTGGGGGTGAAACTCACCTACAGACCATAGCGTAAAAGCAAGGGTCAGAAATTATTTCTGGGAGGAACACACGACCCCCAGCCTTGTCACTTCCTTTTTTCGGTTTGCGGTAAACAATTGCAAACTAGAGCAGGTGCGTGCAGCATGCATTTCTCTGCCCTTCGTGGGCACTAAAAATTAGAATTAAGACATTTAAATGGCAGAGGTCTCTCACCCTCCTTGAAGTATTCGAACCAGCAAATCTTCGTCATTCACGTTAACGGCTCGATGAAAATGCTCGCTACTTAGGGGTTCTCCTGAGGGAAGCAGATGGAAAGAAGTCATCCAGTGCGGAATGAAAGAAGGCTCCTCCCCGCGCTTCCTCCTCGGCCCACGTGGAGCCACGTCAGCCCCCACGAGGGCACCTGGCTGGCTCTCCCAGTACGTGTACTCACATTTCCCATTCAGCGTCTTTTCCTGAGAAGGACCTTGTTTTCACACATAAAGAGAAGGACATTTAGATCACTCTAAAGGCTTGGGACGTTTTCAAGTTATAAAAGTATTGCATGGAACATGCTAACTAACATTTGAAAATGATCGTCTTGGATTTCATAAGACTTAATAAATGTCTCTGACGTGCCTGGGAAAGGTCCCCAATTGTCATGACATGCTGGGTTTTCTTTGCCAAAGTCTCTAAACGACTTGAACAACAAACAAATTTAAAAAAGACGGGCTGTTTTAACCTTTGGAATCCAAATTTTCGGTCTTCCCAAGAATATAACGTTCACATGGGCCACGTCTCCTCGGAGCCTGCGGGCAGCAGAGGTCCCACCCAGAGAGGAGGGCCATGGCCATGGCGAGGCAGCCTGGGTGGGGGCTGGAGCCAGGAGGCGGAGCCTGAGGAACGTCCAGGAGCATCGGGGAAGGTGGCAGGGAGCAGGGCGCTCCCTTGGACAGGGGAGCGTAACTCCTCAAAGAAGAGGAGGGGGCGGGAGTGCCAACATGAGCAGAGAGAAAATAAAGGAACGTGAGAAAGAAGCCCATTTTTCAGGCATTTATTTCAAGGCTCCCTTTGTTTCACATTCCATGACTGTCTCATTTTCAAACAATTACAATCAAGCTTAATGACATAATAAAAGTGAGGCTCTTAGAATCGCACCTGGCACCTTGTAAGCACAAGACACGCGTCCGCGGCTGAGGTGACAGTCACGGGCCAGCACTGCCCTTGCCCGATGCAGCCCACCACTCCCTTCTGCCTCCCACACCGGGAGCACCTCCCTGACCCCCGCAGGCATGGACTCGATAGCCCCTCGTTTTCATCACCTCGAAGGCCTCACCCGTTCAGTCAACAAGTGTTTACTAAGTCTTAACACTGGGGTCCCAGAGAGAACGAGACAGGCCGGTTTCTCTCCCTTGCCGCTTACAGTATGCTGCCTCCTTTCCGCCTGTTATCGTTCTGAACCCCAAAAGGACCCAGCTTCGTCCGTCCCCCGCGCTGCACCCCAGACTGCCTCCTGGGGCACAGGCCACCTCTGAACCGCCTCTGACCGTCTGGCCTGCAGGGGTCTGCCGACCTCATTCTCCAGGTGGGAAGTAAAATCCCTACTCCCGCTGCTCCTGGAGGAAAAGCTCTCTGGACGTCAGCTCCCGAGCCCGGGAGCCACTGTTTCCCTGCTGTCCTGGGAGGACGTCAGCAGGCAAAGCGCGGACCGGGGAACGGGGGCCAGGAGGCGGGAGGATCACTATCAGTGACCTTGAACTGATAACCTTTTTCCTTTCGGGGAAAAAAATTCACCTAAGCCAAGTTAAAAATGTTTTGAAATAACAATTTTGTCTGCTAGAGCTTGCCAATGCCCTAAAGATTTTTTAGCCACATTATACTTCCTTTTCATCATTCCACACATATTTTTAGACCAAAAGCTTTAAATAAAAATATCATGATGAGAGGGGAGTAGGGGGGAGAGGATTGGAGCTATTGTAACAATATAATCAATAAAGAAAAGCTGGGAAAAAAAAATAAATGCATAAAGTAAAACATGTGGGCTTTAAAAAAGGAACCAATGGTGTCGAAATGTAATTATTAAAATTTTTCAAGCATGGTGGAAAAAAAAAAGATATCATGATGAACTGTCAAAAGGCAATGCTCACGCTGCCCCCGGCCTTCCGAAGGAGGTCACACCCAGCCCGGAGAAGGGCAGTTCCCCCCCTCAGAAGACATTTGGTGGAGGCAGATGACATTTTTGGTTGTCACACCATAAGGGTAGGTGCCCCTGGCATCCAGCAAGTAAGGGCCTGGGGTGTCACAGGACAGCCCTCGGCGTCCACAGTGCTGAGGCGGGGAAACCCTGGGCCAGAGGAACACGGGCTTGAAATGACCTCTAATGTGACGCACCCACACTTTAGTGGACAAACCAAAATGCACAGGACGTTCCCCTCCCTCTCGCTTCCCAGAAAGTGGGGGGAGGGCGGCGTGGTGGAAAACTCTTTGATTGCCAAACAGCCCCCACTTCTGAGACTCTTAAACTTCAGCTGCCACTAAAAATTCAAGGAATCGGCATAAAGTCAACTAGAAGGACATAGGAAGCTCATTTAGTTTCACTACATTTAAAAGTATGGCGCCCTGGCTGAAATCCTATTAATTGAGCTACGCCTAGGGCTTCCCACAGTGCTTCTCACGTTCCCCCTCAGTCCTCAGCACCGAGAGCCAGAAGGGCCGGGCAGGTCGCCTCCGGTCACGTGGGCAGGTCTCGGCCGGCCTCACGCCTTCCTTGGGTGTTTCATGCGTGGTGGCGGGGCCGAGGGGGAAGATCAAGCCACCGTATGTATTGGTTCCTATTAAGTGTTGAATACAGGCAACATCATATATAAGTAAATATGACTCCACACACACATAAAGTATCAAATGAAAGAGGCGCCTGAGGCCTACAAAGCTTCAGAAGAGAGCTGGGTTCTTGGGATCCTGCAGAAACTTGTAACAGTGCAGGCAGCACCCAGCACCTCCGCGTCCCTGCGCCACTCCGACCGCACAGCCAGCGCGCGGTCCCCACGGGACCGCTCTCCCCTGCGTCCCGTCCTGCAAGTCCTGGGAAACGAAGCAAGTTCATTCTGCGCTTCGAGCTGGGGACTGGGCGTGGCCCCGAGCAGGGCGGGTTGACTTTAGGGTATAATTTACAGAAACCTATTGCCCATTCCAGCTCCTGCAAGAGGTAGCAATCAGTGCGCTCAGTAGTTATCCTAGGAACGAAGGGACGTCTCCAGGATGAGGGGGAAGTGGTGTACCTGCTTGTCACCCCTGGCTCGCTGAGTTCCAGCAAAAAGCAGCGACCACTGTCACTCGGGGCATGACAGCCCTTTCTCCGTGGCAGCCATGGAAGGAGGGCACCGAGGAAGGCAGGGGTGGACCAGCATGCGGGAAAGTCTCAGTGTCCCCATGAGCTCGACAGAAAAGCGGGACAGGAAGGGCTCCGGTTTGCAGAGCAGAGCAGGCCTCGCTGCTCCCACTCCAGGCGAGAAGCACGAGAATGGAGAGGAAGTGCCAAAGGGAGCCAAATGCTGCACCGTTCCGCCACCCCATCCCCCCACCCCCAAATCCCTCAAGACTCTGTGGGCCGGACCCAGGGGATGGCCATCAGTCTGAGCAACTGAATAGAAAAAAATAGTCAGGCTTTCCCTTGGTGGGGTTGTTCTACACTCTTTACCCCAGTGTTGCCATTACAAATATTGAGCTGAGGCTGCCGGTGGGAAGGATGCCCTAGGGGCCTGCCGGGAGCCCCGCCCGAGGGGACACCTCCTCCCAGGAGGGGGAAGGGCTCAGTTAGCTGCAGACGTTATCACCCCAGGTTGTAATGTGGAACCTGTGTCCCCATTAACAGCGGTGAATAAATGATGAGCTCATCAGAGAAGAGATTTGCCAATTAACAGACGGCAGGAGTTTTTTTTTTTTTTCTTTTTAAGGGCCCAACTGATTAAAATTGCATGCCTCATTTAAGCAAGCGCCTCGTGTACTTTACCTGGGAAAAGGCTGAGCACCCTTTATTCAAACAAAGTGCATGATTCATTAAAACACTTTCAAACTGAATGCAAATTACCCACCCGCAGAAGCCTTTCCCTGTTCTGTATCACATGCCCAGGTGTAATTCTTTGTGTGGCCTGCGCTGCCTCCTTACAAGAGTCTGCTTGGGCATCATAAATGTAACCACAGCAGAGGGGGCCGCAGCCAGCGGAAGGGAAGCCCCCAGGCTGAGGGCACGTCCCTCGTGCTGTGACCTGACCCGGAGTGCCCGGGAAGCCCGGCGCACACCGGGCCATCCCCAGAAGCCCAGGCTCCATCACGCTCTTGTCCCTGCAGTACATCCTGTCTTATTCATTGGCCGTGGAAGCCACGGGCCGCAGTGACAAATGCCCTGGGCCACCGGAGCAGTTACATGTGGCTGCCGCCACTCGGAAGCCAGCCTGGCGAGGACAAGGCCCACTGGGCCCCCACATAGCCCTTGGCAGCTGACAGACAAGCTGAGCACGGTTCTGCACCAACTAACTCCGTGTCAACTCTGGCAGGAAGTCGGGAGACCATGCCCTGGCTTGGGGCAGTACTGGGGCTGCGATGGCCACCTGGGGCTCATCTCGGTGGGCCCCTGGCCAATTCATTGCACCTCCCACTGGTGGGAGACAGATCGGCTCCTGCGGCCGTGAGAGTGAGCTGAGAAAATCAGAGCTTCTCCCGTCCCACCCTCTTAGCACGGCCTCAGGCCTTCTCCTTCCCCACCCATCCATCTGCCACTGATGAACAAGCCAGACGTGACGGACCCATCACCCCTGCCCCCAGCAGCACACAGCAGGTGGGAGACAAGGAAGGTAAGGCCACACAGTAAGGCACAGGGGAGCACTGGAGGAGGGGACACATGGCGGCTCGGTGCCGGGAAGAGCCGCGGTGCAGGCGGAGAAGGGGAAGCCACTCGGGACCCAGCCCTGGGCAGAGCTCTGACTGCAGCCGGCTCAGCAGACAGAAGGGTGGGCGGGCGCGCTGGACAGGGACGCCCCAGAGAGAAGGGGCAGAGGAGTGCGGGGGTGGCCTGGGGGTGGTGGGGACAGCAGGAAGACAGGAGGAGCTGGAAGGCGGCCTGAGAGAGCACCCAGCCCAGGGGCCCCCGTGCCAGCCTCTCCTCCGGCCCCTTCTCTCGCTGCCCACCCTGCTGCTCTGCCTTCTTGTCCCGCCTCTGAGCCTCCAGGAGCCCCGTGTCTCCCAAACAGAAGCGAATGTGTTCCAAGTCCTAACAGTAAGGGACAAGCCCTCTGTCCGGATGCATCTCCATACCTAACCCTTTCACTTCCAAAGACTCCTCAGAATCTCATTTCCTCGTGGCGAGCGGAGCACCATTTGGGAACATACGCACGAGGCCACTCTCGGCTGTAACGAAAGTCTCAGTTTGCTGAGCTAACATCGGTCGGCTAACGACTTGTTTGCCACTGATTGTAGGACAAATTAAAGGCCCGAGTGACCTTTAATCCACACAGAAACATCCATGAACAAACGCCTAAAGGATGCATTCGAAAGCCACAGGGAGGAAACACACGCACACACACACACACAGGCTGAACGCTGCAGCGAATGAAACTCTTCACTAAGGTCTTACCCACAGAGGAAGATTTCCTTGTGTAGCCAAAGAAGTCGAAAAGGCGTGTCTGGGCTTCCAGGGAGTGGGCCATGAACATTCTGACCATTTTAACCTTTACAACGTGCGCGGTCCAAATGGCACTGGGCACACCCATCTCCAAGGTGTCTTAAAATGCTGCTCACAGAGAACATCGGCGCCTTCCTCTGACCTCGGCGGGGTGGGCTCGGGTGCGGCATCCCCCCTGTCGCTCTGTGGACGGAGCAGCCCTGCTCCCTCCTCCTGACTCACAGCATCCCCGGGAATCAGCCAAGACGCGCCCACTGAAGTCGTCCAAAAGGAACAGGACACTGACTGGCTCTGGTCCCCGGAGGAGGTGCAACAGGCAGCCTGGGTCTCCGGGTGCGCCCACCTGCTCAGCATGCCCCTCTGGCCCACATCCTGAGAAAGGTGACCGCACTTTTGCACCGAGTGTGCACCCAGGGCAATGCGGGCATGGAACCGGCTCTGACTGGCCAGGCCCCACCAGAACACAAGGTCATCGCAGTGTTTAAAAATAGAACCGGTTCTGCTTCTGGTAAGGCTGAGCGAGAGGCAGGTGGCCCCCGCCTGCGCCCCGCCGGTCGCCTCCACGGTCTCGAGGGAGAAGAGCGTGTGTGTACTCACTGGTCGTCGACACTGAGACCACTGGGCTGTACTCGTAGTCTCCGGAGGGGCTGGTGACCTTCAGTCGGAACCTGTACAGTGTCCGCGGCTCCAGGCCTTCCACGATGTGCTTTGTCGCGTACCCCCTAGGTGGGAGGAAACACACATGGCACCAGGCATGAGCAGAGGGAATGCGGGCGCACGTGAACGCTGTCCGTTCCAGCGCGGGTCTGAGCCGGACTGTGCTCAGGCTCCCATGCTAGACTGTGACGGCCTCGAGTGCAAAGGACACGTCTCGCGTGGCACCTCCACACCTCCCTGTGCGATTCTGGCCGAGGCCTTGGGACACCCGCAAGGTCCTGCTTCTGCACCCTTGGAAGCGAGCCCCAGGTAAAGAAGGTCAACTTCCCTGCTGAAGGGGGAGGCCGCCCGGTGGCCGACTCAGCATAGGACATCAGGCAGCAGCAGAAGGGGAAGAAAGCCAGTCAGCTGCCCCTGCCACCCCAGCAGACACTGAGTGACACCATTTGGATCACCAGCCCCAGCCAAGGACATGGGGAGCAGAGATGTTCCACCCCCACCTGCCCAAACTATAGACTCATGAGAAAACACGTGGCTATTTTTTACCTAGATTTGGGGGTAGTTTGTTACACAGCAGCAGCTAACTGAGGCATCGTATGTCAACAACAAAAAAATACTATAAGAATGATGGTGAAGAATTAATACCAACAACATTTTTATTAAGAAATCAAGGCACAGAAAAGCATTAAAAACAGATATAAATGCCTTTACCATAAAAGTAAAAGCTCTAAAACAAAGATAAATACTCAGAGAACTGCATGAGCTAAAACATAGGAACTTTGAAATCTAAACTATATGAGCGTGGCAGCCACAGTCTTCTGAGGGGGTGGGCTTCCTCGTGGCGAGTGCAGCTCCATGGCTGCAGACCCCTGAAGCCCAGGGACTGAGCCCTCAGTGGCCTGTGGCATCTGGAGAGCTCTTCAGGAGCTCACTGAGAATACGGTGCCCGCGTCTCAATGCTAGGTGTCAAAGACTTCACCTAATTCTAGGCCAAAATATAACCAAGTGCCCCCCATAAAATCCATCATTGTTCAATATCATGAGATCACCCGGAAGCACCAGCACCTTCATAACCCCTGGAGAGGAAAACACAGGACTGTTCTAGAAAACAGATGTTACTGAGCACATTTGTGGGAGGCTGGAGGCCCCCACAGCATTTACAGAGATGGCCCCATGGAGAGGACCGGGCACAGCAGGGGATGCAAGCAACCCTAGGGTGCCCACAACGCCTGCAGCACAGACTCAGGGATGGCTCCTGGGGACAGCGTAGACACAAGCAATGAGCAAGAAGTCCTTCGAGTCTCAGAGAGGTGCGACTTACCCAGCCCGGGTGTGGCAGCATAGAGAACAGAAGGGGTTTCTAACTCTCCACAATAGAGGAAACTGTACAAAGCTTTAATAAGCATGCCCTTCTTTCTGTTATCCGTCAGTAAGCAAAGACGTGGCACAGAGCTGAGCGAACACAAAGCATTAGGCACTAAGTCCTGGCACCCAAGGACAGTCAGTTGCCCCCACGCCCTGCCACGTGGGCTCCTGCTGCCACCTCAGGGACTCCCTCCTCCAGTCCACACGCCCCACCCGGGCAACGGCATTCCGGACACCCCACCCTGAGCCACTGCTGCACTTGTCATCTCCCTGCCTCCATCACTCTAGCTGCTCAGGCCCAAACCTCGCTGCCACCCGCACCTGCAGAAGACCAAATACGTGCTCACAAGTATTAGCTGCCCCCCACCCCCAGGAGTCTGCACGCCTCCCCTGTTTCACTCAGACACGGCCAGGTGACTTGCTTGGACTGACCGTGCTCAGGCAGAGGCCGCTCCATCAGTCCTGGCTGTGCAGGGAGGACACATGGGCTGCAGCCACGGTCAGCCCACCCAGCGGCTGTGCCGGAAGTGAGCCCCGAGAGTCTGAAGTTGATGCTTAATGCAACATACTGTGCGTTTACTTCGTTCCCATTTGTTTCCCCATCTTGGGGGGGGGGGGTTGCCTCTCTGTCCAGTGCTGTGTCCCCAGCACCCAGAACAGTGTCTGTCACATAGGAGGGTCTCCTCATGAATAAACGCTGAGTGAACGAATGAAATGCACAATACAGGCACCAGTTATCACAGGGATTTTTGGAGGGCAGATGGTTGCGGTAGCATCTCACTCAGACAGAACAAAGGGTGGGCCAGGGGCAGACGGGGCCAAATGGAAAGCAGCTGAGCACATATGTGGACACAGTCAGGGTATAGTCACAGGAGCAGGAAGTGGATCCTTCAGCGCGTGCTGCACAGAAGAAAGAGGCAAGAAGGCAGGTGGTGGCCAAGGGCGTCAGACGTTAGTCTCAGGAGCAGGACCTTCATCCCTGGAGCCCTGGAGACCCACTGAAGACAGTTTGGCAGGAGAAAGAATACAAAGGAAAGTCTTGGCGCCAGGCAGAATAAAGGCGTGGGAGGCAAAGGAGGGGAAAGGCCGCTTCACTCAATCAGCCCTTGTGCTGGGCAGCTGCAGATTTGGGGACCCGGCGAAGAGCTGGTCGGAGAAGGGAGCTTGCACCTCGTTGGGGGAAATGCCGCCATCCCAGGAGGAGGCGCAGAGGGACTTCAGAAGGGAGAGCCCGCAGAGCTAGGTCGCTGCTGTGAGGGGGGCCCAAGTCCTCAAAAATGGCACCAGGGACTCAAGGCCGACCGGGGTGGGGGGGGGGGGGGTCGGGCACCCTGGGCAGACCCTGGCCAGCCAGGAAGCAGCATCTCACACCACAATCTCAAGGTCAGGCGTTCTAGATAAAATGGCTTTTTCAAAGAAAGGCACTTGTGGTTTTAAGGGTTCCTAGAGCAAGCGATGAAGGTGAACACAGTCTCATTCCGCCACCTAGTGTCCAGGTTTGTGTCTCCCGATTCCTGAGCGAGCGAGCGCAGGACTGCCGCAGGTGCCCGGAGCACAGGAGCTGAAGGCCTTGCTGCCCGCCCCGCAGGCCAGGCCATCGCCCAGTGCGCCCCTGCGGACAGCACCAGGGTCTCCAGCCCCGCAGGCCAGGCCATCGCCCAGTGCGCCCCTGCGGACAGCACCAGGGTCTCCAGCCCCGCAGGCCAGGCCATCGCCCAGTGCGCCCCTGCGGACAGCACCAGGGTCTCCAGCCCCGCAGGCCAGGCCATCGCCCAGTGCGCCCCTGCGGACAGCACCAGGGTCTCCAGCCCCGCAGGCCAGGCCATCGCCCAGTGTGCCCCTGCGGACAGCACCAGGGTCTCCGGGGAAAACGCAGCAACAAGACAGACAGACGGAGTGCGCTGGTTGCCAGGGCGCACGGCTGGTCTCTCCAGCGGAGGCTGTCTACCTGGCCGCCCCACGAAGGAGAACAGCGAAGAGAGGGTCATGGAGCACCCACAACAGGCAGTTGCACCTGCGGGACCAGCCCGGCCACAGCTCGTGGCCCAAGGGAAACAGGGGAACTACTTATAACATCGTGATTCCTCCTTTTAGAAGGGAAACTACTCCCTAACGGAGAAGAATACACAATAGGACTCGATTAAGATAACATTTCCGGGGAGCTGGGCCAGGAACTATTTTCCTGTGGTCACTACATTTCAGATAAATGCACGTTTCTTTTTTAGGTACAAAGAACTGTTCACCAAAAAGGTAAAATAAAATTGGGAAGACAAAGAACTGTCGGTCAAAGCTCAGGGGCAGCACCATCTGGGAACGAGTCGGAGCCTTCGCACGTCATCGGCCCTCCTCACAGCAGCTCCCTGATCACAGGGCCACCCATGAGGAGGCCCCAGGCCAATGCCGTTCTCTGTCCTGACAGCACCGATGCCAGCAGCCCGCTGGGACACCGCACTGCGGCGCTCTATGACGTCACCACTGGGGAAAGCGGGTCAGCGCTACCCAGGATCGTTCTGTATTGTTTCCTGCAACCAGACACGAGCCCACAGCTATCAAAAAATTAAAAGTTTCACTGAAAACCATGTTTGTATCTCAAACACAGAGTCATTTTGCAATAACACTGTCAGAGGGAAGAAATAAGAATCGGAGTGAAGACTAAAAAAAAAAAAAAAAAAGGACTTCTTAAATACTCCCGTGGCATTCATTTATTTATTCCGGCAACACACAGTTCGCGGGCCCGTGCTGTTCTGACACTGCCCGGGAGCTGGGGCCAGAGCGTTAGGCAGGCAGGACTCTTATCTGCCTGTCTCCGAGTTTAAATAATGGCTGGGAGACAGGAAATAAACAAGGGGAAATCATCCCAGCAGAGCTAAGGGTTAGGAGGCATGTGAAACAAGGTCCTGGGCAGAAGGAAAGTGACTTGCAATGGCCCTTTGAGGAGGGGACATTGATCTAATAGGAACCAGGCATGTAAAACCAGAAGGACATGCGCTCAGGGTCAAAGCCACAAGGAAGACCGGACGTGGGACCAGCATGGCCCGACTGAGACAGAGGGGCAGCAGGTTGGCTACAGGAGTTAACGAGGGAAGGGCATTGGGACTTGAGGTGGACAAGTTGTCCCCGGGAAACACGTGGGACCCCAGCCCAGACCTGCAGACAGAACAGCCTGATGGAACCTCATCTAATGGCCTCAAATTCTCCTTTGATTCTGTCTCTACATTTCGGGCTTCTTTAAATATACCACTAGAATATTTCAGAAGCCTAGGACTCTCCCAGAGGCACAGGAGGTTTAATTCCAGAGCTACTGCTAAAGCTATTTTCCAAAAATTGTAATTTAGAAAAAGCATGAAAGCAACCAATGCTGACTTATTCTTTTCTTTAATTTCAGAGCGAGTCTTTTTAGAGACACTAGAGACCGTTCCAGCTAATCAGGAGAACGTTACACAGTTCAATGTTGCACCTACGTATAAATGATACCGTAAGTGTGCATTTTGGGGTCCTCTTCCTCGATCGAGAACCGGGCCCACTGCTCCTGAGGCCCGCGACGCTGTGCTCTCTTTTCCCGGTCCCAGTACAGCTCAATGCTGTGATGCGTCACCTTGCCCACCACAGGCGGGTGCGGCTTTGAGGACGGCGTGATTTCTAAAAAAGAATGACACAGAGTTCAGGACACCAGCTCCAAGTGGCAGAGGGATCAGCCAAGTGCATGGGGACCAAACTAGGTTTTCCTGCCCGTGAGGTGTCCACACGAGCATCCTTCCCTATGACCTGGAGGACATCTGGACAGCTTACGGGAGGACCACCCCGCTGACGGAGGAAACTGCCACATTCCTCACAAGCTGATTGCCTCCTGCCTGCCAATAGGGGGCCTCACGCATGGACCCTTCCAAAGGCCGGTTAACATATCAGACTAGTTAGGCTGTTCCTCAGGTGGATGAAAGCCAGGACGCTGCTATGACCCTTCAGCGAACTGGCTGGTAGACAAAGACAAGAGGCAAATGATATAGCAGGTCCTAGCAGTGGTAACAGAGATGAGAAAGGGTGGATATCTATTCTGTGTACACAGTTCTTACAAGCCAACCACGGGGGAAACCCCAAGGCTCATACAAGGCAGAAGAGGAGCACAAAGCAGCAAAATCAAAATGGCCGACACATTGTCCAAAGAGATGTTCGCGTTCCCCAGTGGCCTCAGAACTTGAAAACAGCAGGTGTCCCTTTATATCCAGCTGGACGCTTAGCACAAGGCATCATAACTACCGGAAGTGACGGCATGGGCAGAGGACACTCCCACATGGGTGGCGGGGCAGTGCAGATGACAGCCCTTTCAGAGGGCCACATTGCAGCAGCCGCTGACATTGAAGACCACAGGGACACGTGCACATATGAGGACAGGAAGTGCTTAGCAACTTACAGCAAAAAAAAAAAAAAAAAAAAAAAAGACCCCTAAATAAGGGAATAGTCACATACATGACGACATATCCACAGCACAGACTGTCACACAGGCTTTGTAAGATGAATTCGCCCTGTACTAGATGCCTTGGAAGGATTTCCAGAAGATACTGTTGAGTTAGAAATTAAGATGCAGAGAAAAAGAGAGAATATCCCCTTTGGGTGAGAGGTGGTCAGGGGCACAGCCCCGCGTGCACCGAGTTACACGCGTACGGTGGTTGTTGCGTGTTTGTTTTCCCTCTCCTGCCAGATTCTGAGTTCCTGGACAGCAGCATTCATATCTTACACTCCTGTGTTTTAAAGCCCGTCCTTTGCCCTCTGGCTCTCAGGCCTCAAGAGCATCACTGATTCACCACGCTGGTTACATGGACAGGAAGGGGCTTGTGCTTCCTCAGGGCCTCAAGCCGCTGCCCCCGCCCCCAAGAAGACACGGCTGCCCCAGTCTCAGCTGCCCCAGGCCAGGAGGACCGACCACCACCAACTTCCTTTACATCTGGATCCCAGAGACACCTCAGGGACCGCCGGCAAGCTCGTTTTTGCCAACTTCATTTTCCTAATGTTACAAAAAGCATTGCACGATAAAATCAGGGAAACGTGGGTTTGGATTCGTACTCGGAAACCGAGTCAAAAATAGTTCCCTCGGAGCGATTTATAATAATGAAATAATACAGATAAATTATGGTGTATTTCATGCAATGAAACCCTCCGCAGCAGCTAAAAGAAACTAGCTCTAGCTACAACCTCAGTTAGCCTCAAATGAGTGAAAAAAATAAACGTGGGTTCAGAAGATATATATTATTCTGCTTATGTAAAGTTCTAAAACGCACGACACTGTATTATTTCGGGATATGTAGCCACATGGTAAGAATGCCCACCACCAGGACAGGGTGATCACAGAGAAGTCAGGAAGGGGCAGACAGGATGGAGGGGGGAAGGGCGACTTGCCACTGTGTCTTTACAGGTCCCTTTCTTTAAGAATTTAAGGCAAGTGTGGCAAAATGTTAACAGTTGAAACCTATACAGTACACTGCACGTATTATGATTTTCAGTAATTTTGGTTTATTTGAAATGCTGGTGTTTTTAAATAACTATGAAAATAACTGCTACACATTACTCTCCTGGGGTTGTTGGTTTTCTTACAGAAACCTATTTCAGTGTTCTGAAAATGAATAAATGTGTGTGGGGAAAGGAACAAATGAGCCACCTACTACGTGCCAGACAGGAGTCATCGCGTTTTATCCAGTGCCTCTGGCCGGCAGGTGTAACACCCACGCTTGCATCATGACACCACTGGTGAGCACCTCACTTTTTCCAAGCGCGCTAAAGCCATTCAAAGACCAGGACTGTTAGACTATTACAGATAATTCTCAATAGAAGCAGCAGCCAAGTATTATTTTTATTCCAAAGCTATCTGGCTTAGAATCCCACTAGAAATCAAGATAGACAAGAAATTCTAAATTAATGCCACATTTCAGAAGGGACAGACCAAATGGTCCACCATGAATTCATACAAGGAGACAAAAGGTCATATTCCCAGCTATGCAAGTGTTTCTCGTTCCTTGCTGTAGACTAACCAACCATTGGTACAGGCAGACAATAAGACCTCTGTCCATGAACTTGCCCCTGGCCACAGATGGTCTGTGGCTTGGTGACGCCGCATTAGACCACTGGTAAGGGGGACTTGAACACAAATGCCGCGATACCATGACCGTGACCTGGTCACCGAGACGGCTGCTCAGTGACTCACAGGCAGGAGCTTACGTCCACAGTGAGGAGATGCTGGAGAAAGGAATCATTCACATCACGGTGGGACCGAGCAGGACGGCCCGAAGTCCCATCATGCTGCTCGAAACACATGCAATTTCACATCCATGAATTGTTTCTTCCTGAAACTTTCACTTTAGGATTTTCAGGAGGAGGTTGAGCACAGGTAACTGAAACCGCGGAAAGCAGACCCGCGGATGAGGGGGCACATACTGTAGAATGCCATGAAAGCTGAATGGTAGTTTCCCTGTCTTTCCAAGTCACCTGCAAAACTGCTGAGGTGCAACTTCCCGGACAAGGGGCATCTGCAGCCTGGCGTCTCATGGCAGACAGTCCCTAATGAAATGACAGCAATGGGAGGGGACGCTATATAAGCAACAGGGGTGGCTGTCACCTTGGAGCAATTTATCACGGCAACCAAAATTGAAAACATATTCCAAATCAGCATGACATGAACAACATAATCGCTCCTGCGTCTTGCACGTTTGAAGTATCAAAACATGTATTTGCCGTGAGTACATCGGAAGAGGGAGGGTTTCCATCCTGTTCGCAAAAGCCACATGGTGGTGACAGTTTCTCCTTTCACTGAAAAATGAAATAAGACAGCTAGCATGAGTTTAATTCCAAACTATTTATTATAGCGCTTTCATAAAATGGAGTCCTATAAAACCGTAATAGATGAAAGGGCCCAGAACAGGAGCAGATCACTTAAAATTTCAAAAAATAACCACCAGCAGACACAATTAAGAAAATGTTCCAACTTTCTAGTAATCAAAGAGGGAAGTTACAATAACCGTGAGGCACTGTTTCATTTATAAACTTGGACGGAGACCACTCAGTGCTTCCCCCGTGCCGTCAAGGCTGTGACAGCGGGTGGGTGGGCAGTGCCGCACCCTGAACCGCCCTTCAGGGGTGCAAGGTGGACCGTCAACGTGATGATGAAATATCCCAGCAGGTGACCCGCTTCCGGAAGCATGGCCAAAGGAAATAATCCAAATCCCAAAAAATAAACGTAAAATCTAAAATGTTTTTGTACTGTGTGTGCTCTTACTTCTCATTATAAAAAATTTCCAAATGTATAAAAAAATAGAAAGAGTAGTTAGAGAGTCCGAAGCCCCTGGCACCTGGCACCAGCCACCTCCGCTACAAGCACGGCCATGCCGGTCTCATTTCATTGCGGCTCCTGCCAGCCTCCTTCCCGCCCATGGATGTGGGGGTGAAGGGCTAAATTTTAATAAGCTTTCACTTTGTATTAGACTGAGTTTCAAGCTATGTCACCTAATCTTCACAACCTTAGGATGTACTAGAATTTCCTTCCCCATTTTACAGATGGGTCAGAGCCCCAGAGGTGCCATGACTTCCCAGAGCACCTGAGAAGCAGCAAATCAATGGTTCAAACCTGGGCAATATGACTGCAGAGCCAGGCCCTTGCCCTGTCTCTAGGCTGCCTACTGCCTATGCTCAAATACATGCATATACACATGTGTCTACTGCCTGTGCTCAAATACATGCATGTACACATGTGCCCACTGCCTGTGCTCAAATACATGCATATACACACGTGCCTACTGCCTGTACTCAAATACATGCATGGACACACAGTCCACTGCCTTGCTCAACTACATGCATGCACATGTGTGTCTACTGCCTGTGCTCAAATACATGCATGCACACACACATCTCTACCTTGCTTAAATACATACACACACACTTGTCTACAGCCTTGCTTAAATAAATGCATGCACATATGTGTCTACTGCCTGTGCTTAAATACACCCAGGCACGCACATGTCTGCTGTCTGTGCTTAAATACATGCATGCACACACATGTCTAGGCCTTGCTTAAATACAGGCATGCACATATGTGTCTACTGCCTTGCTTAAATACATTCATGCACGCACATGTCTACTGTCTGTGATTGAATACATGCATGCACACACATGTCTACTGCTTATGCTTAAACACATGCATGCACACACATGTCTCTACCTTGCTAAAATACATGCATGCATGCACACACACATAAATGATAACATAAGATAAAAACCAAGAGAATCCCTGTAGCTTCATTGATAGCAACAGAAAGTACAAAAACCACCTAAGTGTCCAAAATATGGAATTTGTTCTATACACTGTGGTACACCACTTAAATGCTAGACTGTTTTAGCCACTAAACGCACATGAAAGAACGTAGACTTCTGTAAAGGGTGTTTAACATGCTAAGGGAAGAATACAGATTTGCATAGCCATTGTGATTACAAAGATATAAAGTATAAAGATGCACAGAGTAGAAATGAAAATGAATTTAGAAAAAATAAAGGACAATTACTGTAGTAGAATTATGGCTGATTTGGGGTAAATTTTATTATTATAGTATTGAATACGAAGGAAAAAACAAAAATGAAACGTAACTGCGCCTTTCCACTTATCCTTAATGGGAACAAAAGTCAGCGAAGACAAACACCAGCCTGGACTGCTGCTCCCTGGGCTCATGTGTGTGTGTATGGCAGAAACAAGTCGGATAAAAATAAACCAAGAATAAGTCAGTGTGGATGCCCCATAGCACAAGACATTTTAGTTACCTTCTGGCTCAATGTATTGGCCATTTTGGTGTTGAGCATATTCTCTGCCTTACGTTTATTTCCAGGGAGTGAGGGCAGCCGTTCATTCAGCACATTTGTGGGAGACCTACTATGTGTCCTGGGGGCACAGCCTAATCAAGACCCGAAGAAACCCTGGCACCAAACCAGCACACGCCAGGCAGGCAAGCGCCGGTGGGGAAGGGGAGGCCTCCTCTGATCTGGGGTGGGCATGACCCCGTCTAATCCTGGGGGTGAGGTGCGTGGAAGTGAGGTTAGAGGATCAGGGGGACGAGTCCAACAGAACCTGTGGCAGACAATGCACTGTCCGTGGAAAACATTCTAATTTACATAGAAAAAGCTCATATAGTTTTTTAAAAATAATATAAAATTCAAATCACTCAAAGCCTCTTTCTCAATACTTTGCTAATAAGCTCCTGGAGACCAAAAATCAGCTCAGATATCCAAAACCAAACAAACCAAAAAAACTAAACTAACACAAAAAACAAAAGACACCCCCTCCCAGAGGAAGAATCCGGAACTGCGACTTCTTTCTCATCCCAGCTCCCCCCCGCCCCCTCCCCCACATTTTCTGCAAGCAAAATAATGTCACCAAACATTGAAAAGTGATTGGAAATGTATATGGGGCTTTACAGACAAAAGGTAGAGGTAATGCTTTTGAAAGTGTTCACCTGCTTTTCACTTTTTGTTATGTGGAACCCCTGCTCGGAATTCTGTGGGTGATAATCAGTTGGCAGAGAGGAGATACATTTCCAAGTCCTTCCTTTTGCCCAATGATAAGACTGACCCATGTGGGCTCACTCTGAGCACAGCGATGCCCTGGCCTCTCAGTCCACAGCGTGTCTAAGCCCCACAGTGAGCTGATGTTCACAGCTTACAAGTAAGGAACAAAGGGGAGACTGAGGTTCACGCCTACAGGACAGGGACAGGGGACCGTGGGGTGGGGAGCCACGGTGCAGCCAGGTCTCCAGCTCCAGGGGCCACCTGGGGTGGCACTCCAGAGCTCTTCAGTGGAAATGAAAAAGAGTCATTGTATAGGAAATGAATCCCAGTAAAATGACAAAGTCTTTTACGGTCAGATATGAAAAGGCAAGTTGCTATTTATATTCTTTAGACTCAGAACATGTCACTGGGGTTTAAAATATATTGACAGTGGCAAAGGGTATAGGCTGTGTTAACAGTGGCAGTAGGGGACTGTTCAGGTGAACCTGCTCAGCGCATGTCCATTCTGAAGGAAGCCCCAGTGCTGAAGGCCGTGGGCAAACTCCAGCAGACACGGAGGGCCGCCTCATGGATCATCAGAACGGTGCAAGTCACGTGACAAGGGGCCATAGTCACCCAATTTATGAAAACTGAAATCTGCCCGTGGCAGAGAGGAGAAACAGTGGGAACACTCCCAACCTGCCGCTGGAACTAGAAATCAGGAAGCCTCTATGGAGAACAGTGTGGCAGGACGACATCAAGTCCAGGACGTGAACTGCTGCCCACCCAGCACTTCCACCCCGGCCTGACCTGGGTGGGAGTGTTCATGGCAACCTTGCATTTGGGAAAAATGAAGACCCCCTATGTGGCCAGCGTGCAGAGATTGGATGAAGTATAAGCAATCATACATTGAAATACTATACAGCAGTTAATATTAAAATTAAAATGGATTGGGTCTAATATAATACTGAATGTCAAATGTCATCGAAGAAAAAATATTTTAAACCTATAGAAGGAAATAATTGGGGTCTAAATGTAGTCATGTGAATAAATCTGTGTGGGGCTGAATCACAAAAGTATATTATAAGATGACATGCAAAGAATTAGGCCATTTACATAAAGTTTGAGAAAACATATCTGTATCAAGGGAAGGAAGAGAATGACAAAAACACTTTATTGGCAACATTTTGCTTCTTAAGCTGGGTGGCAGCACATGAGAATTGATGGTGTTGTTTTATATACTTGATGCCTGAACTGTTGAATAAGAGGACAGAACAAGGCCCACATGCGCGGGTGTATTTCTGTCCTCATTCATCTCCCAAGAGCTGTCCTGGACGTCAATGACTTTAACATGCTGGGAAGGCTGTTCATTTTCATGGTCAGAAAGCCGTGGGAACCCTGTGTCATTAGGGTTCTCTGCATTCCGATGACACCCTCACTCTGGCTGCAGACTAAGCTCCGCGAGGACAGTGAGGAGCTAAGGTTCACTCACTTGCACCCCAACCACACAATGAATGTTTGATTTGAGCTGATTAGTCAAATATTCAAGCAATTCTGTTTTATAACTCTTTGAAATATGTTGCAGTTAACCATGAAAGGTCAGGAGTGTCTTAACACACAATATAAAACATATTTTATACCAAAACTATCAATGTTTATCCATATTTAGATGGCATATTATTTACCATCAGGTATTAAAAATAGACAACAACCTCAGACAAGCAAAACCAGCCCTCCAGGGCTTCCGTATGTGAATTTGCACCATCGCGTTACCCTGCATTCACGTGTGATGTCCCATGGGGCATGACAATCCCTTCACTGGGATGTCTGTTGATGGCTTTCCATAAAGCCCTGTAAAAACTAGCTCAGAGACACACTGCATCTCCCTCCACAACTAAAGATGAATACAACTACCTCAAAACTAGAGACAACCAGAAGTTCCAGAAAATTGAGCTGTATGGAAGTCCAACAAAGATATAAAGAAATACTCATCCAGACAGGTAGGAGGAGCAGAGCCAGGGTGGAGAGGACGCGGTGTGGTGGTGGCAGCAGCAGCGGCAGCAGCGGCAGGCCAGTGGAAAGTGCAGTCACACATTTTAAAAGGTAGGGATGGACACCTGGGGAGCACTCCCAGCACCAGACCAGGCCGTGCAGCTCATGGTCCCAGCACCAGGGAAAATAAAGCCTCATTGCCTCTGACTATGCAAATCAGTGGGGGTTGGGGCGGAGGCAGAAACTGCCAGTCTCTCAGCAGAGTCTGCTTGTTTAAAGGACCCCCATGGTCTTAGAACATCCACAGACCCACCCACTCAGGGAATGACAGCCAGGGCAGCAGCTGGAGAGGCACCAGTCCCATGTGGAAGTAGGAGAGGTGCCTGGAAAGAGGGCGAGTGCTGAGCAAGTGGCATTGTTCCCTCTCTAACTCCTCCCCCACACACAGCACCACAACATGGTGAAATGAGTCGCACTGTACTGATGACTTCCTAAGGCTCCACCCCTTACAACATAACAGGTGCAACAGCTCTACCTAAGACACAGAGGCAAACAAACACAAGAGCCTGCCAAGATGAGGAGACAGAGAAGTATGGCCCAAAAGAGGGAATGGATCAAGTTTCCAGTGGAAGAACTAAGTGGCAAGGAGATAGCCAACCTAACAGATGTAGAGTTCAAAACACTGGTGATAATTATGCTCAGAGGCTTGACAGATATGCTTGAGTATGGCAAACATATAAGGGAAGAAGTGAAGGCTATGCTAAATGAAATGAAGAAAAATCTACCCAAGACCAATGATGAAGGGAAGGAAACTGGGGTTCAAGTCAATGATTTGGAACATAAGGAAGAAAAAAACAGTCAACCAGTACAGAGTGAGGAATTGAAAAAAATGAAGAGAAGCTTAGGAACCTTTGGGACAACTTTAAACATGCCAACATCCAAATCATAGTGTTGCCAGAAGGAGAAGAGGAAGAGCAAGACATTGAAAGCTTATGTAAGAAAATAATGAAGGAAAAATTTCCAAATTTTGTGAAGGAAATAGACATACAAGTCCAGGAAGCACACAGAGTCCCAAACAAGCTAGACCCAAAGAAGACCACATCAAGACACATCATAATTATTATAAAATGCCAAAGGTAAAAGATAAAGAGAGAATCTTAAAAGCAGTACAGGGAAAGCAGAGTTACCTACAAAGGGATGCATATAAGACTATCAGCTGATTTCTCAAAAGACACTTTGCAGGCAAGAAGGGACTGGCAAGGAGTATTCAAAGTGATGAAAAGCAAGGACCTACAACCTAGATTACTCTACCCAGCAAAGCTACCATTTGGAATCAAAGGACCAATGAGGTACTTCCCAGACAAGGCAACGCTAAAGGAGCTCATCATCACCAAGGCATTATTATATGAAATGTTAAAGGGACTTATTTAAGAAAAAGAAGATCAAAACTATGAACATTAAAATGACAACAAACTCACAATTATCAACAACTGAATCTAAAAAATAAAAACAAAATCCAACTAAGCAAACCAGAATAGGAACAGAATCATAGGTGTGGGAATCATTTAGAGGGTTATCAGCTGGGAGGGGAAAGGAGGAGAAATGGGGAATGGTGCAGGGACTAAGAGGCATAATCGGTTGGTACAAAATAGACAGGGGGAAGTTGAGAATAATATAGAAAAGGCGGAAACCAAGGAACTTACATACATGAGCCATGGACATGAACTAAGAGGGGTCGGATTGCTGGAGGGAAGGGGGGTACTGGGCAGAGGGGAGCAAAGGGAAAAAAACTAGGACTACTGTAACAGCATAATCAATAAAATATACTTTAAAAAAAAACTAACTCAACTCAGCTCATAGCACAAATCAAGTATATTGTTATGAACCTCTCCTGTGAATGAAAATAAAATTATGCATATATTGACACAAAAACCTTTGAAATCCTACAGTTTTTTAGCATGTTTGTAGTATAAAGAGCAATTACATCAGTGATCATTGTCTTAAATTTCTCTCAACTGCCGTTTTCTTTCTCTGTTCCTGTCCTGCCATTGTTCCTTTTTCTAACCATTCCCTGGTCTTTGGTTCTTTTTTCTTAGGGTCATTATGTGGTAGGCACTGCTAAGTGTTGAGAGTTGGGTAGGACAGAATAGACTCAGCTCTCACTGAGTCTACAGTCTTGCAGAAATACAAACATTGAAGAACTCCTACCCCCAAAATACCACAGTTGTGATTATTGCTCTAAAGGGAAAAAACCAAGAGGCTAACACATTTGAGCTCATGACTCAAGGTTGCAGCCTGAGGCTGTCCTGCCTCCAAGGCCCGGCTCGGTGGGAAACTCCCTGTCCCACAGATGTTTCAGGGCCATAGTAGAGAAACAAATTCATCCAGGACACTGTATTTTGTCTGGAGGGATGGGAAGTGGCTCACCTCTCTAGGGGAGAAGAGCACAGAACTTCCATCTCCCATGCCTTTTACTGAGGAGGGGATTTGGGAGATACAAGGTCAAGACTTATGAAGCATCAATAAGCTTTCAGACGCTTGGGTTACAGTTGACAGTTACTAATTACAGATATCAATATAGAGAACACAGTGACCAGTCTGTGTCAGGCTCTGCTAAATCTTGAGGTCACACTGGCATTAGGTGCAAAGTTTCATACATTCCTTGCTAGAGACTGTTTATAGGTAACTAAGAGATAAGAAAAGCAGAGCCACCTCTAAGGCATAATAAGCATTCTTTCAACCCAATTCCCATGGAAACCCCCTGAGCGGCCTTTGGTCTGTCTGCCCCTTAGTCTTCCAGTTTTCCGCTGAGACTTAAAGGCCTCCCTGGAGGGGGTGGGGGGGGGGAGGGGCGGGCTGGGGGGATAGAAGGAGTGCCTGGCTCATGGCTTGGGCTACAATTCCAGAAACTACAGGGAGTGGTCCCCACAGCAGTCCAGAAAGGGCATAAAGAATATTACAGCAAGAAAGAGGACTCATTGTTACTCTGAAGTTGATGGTAACACACAGTGCAAACCTCCCTGGTGCAAATCCAAACCTAAGAGTGAACCAGGTCATTTTAAGAGCAGTAGAGTATTCCAACTAATATGAAGAGCTCCAGAGAAAAATCTACCCTCATCATAGACATACCTGGTACAGAGGAATCTTTAAGAGTTGTACTTCATTAATGGAAACTATCAATAACTATTATTTGCCATACACTTGACTCTTCCAAATGGTTCCTTTATAACATACAACCATATCCCTGCTTCTCCAACAGCTTTCTGCAGTGGTTTTCATTAAAGAGAATAAACAGAAAGATTAGATAAACTTACCATATAAAAAAACAAAATTTTACTATAAATCTCTCCAACATCACTCATTCTAAGCATGGCATACACAAAAATATCACCTGTCCTTTTGCAGTCAGTATGGGAAGAACCAGGATCATAAATCAGGTATTAATTACAAATACCGGCCATTATTCTTTGCATTTATCAGACTAATGTCCTGTATAAGAATCCCTGGCTTCAACAATAACATCATTCTCATATTCATCTGTTTCTTGGCTCCAAGCTGGTCTTAAAAGCCAAGATTCACAGTCAGACCCTTCACGGTAAACAGTTACTGAATCTGCTCAACGAACGAAACCCGAAGGCAGCTGCTGTTTTATCACCGTCCTTTCAAAAAGTCTCTCCTCCAGTGGAGAAGAGAGTTTGGAAAGAGCTTGATGTCCCCTCTCTGCACTAGCTACGAATGGTCAGCTTTCATCTCAACTTGAACATGATCTACCTTCTTCATCTTCCCAGAATGCATGGCTTCCCTCTGTGACCCTTTCCAACTTCTTTCCTTGGCCCCTTCCCACTCTTCACACACTAACTCCCACACCCCCTCAATGCTTTCCTTCAATTTCCTAAATAAGTTTAAGGGATTTCCACGTGAAATTAGCTTTAAACCAAAATTTTTGTTTGCACTCACACTATCTAAATGCAGTACAGAGTGGGGCAAAAGTAGGTTGACAGTTGTTAGTATAGAAAATAATAGAAGAATAAATAATAAGACAAGCACAAACTGTGTTTTGCCTACTCACAACCATAAATGTATGTTTGCTCTGCCCTTTATGTAAGGGTATGTCCCTTTCAAAACTGAAATTACAAAATAATCCTATAAATAAAAATTGGCACATGTAAGGCTCAAGCATAGCCTCAATGAAAAAGAAAGGTAATTAGTACCATCCAGTCTAATAAGGTCTAAAAGCATGATGTGCATCTCAAAAAAGAAACAAAGACAGATGTTCAGATACTGGGAACTTTTAAAAATAATTCTCTCGATTAAGCACATTTTTCACAAAAGGGTGATAGCATTATTTATATTTATATGTATATATACACACACACACACTCAATACCTACTCATTACTTAAAAAAAGAAATAAAATGATACAGAAATATTGAAGCAGGAAACAAAAGTTCTCTCAACCTCTTCCGCAGAGATGACCACCAGCAATGCCTTGGTGAAGATTCAAAGATTTCTTTAGCATGGAAAAAGTCTACTGGTAGATACTGCTCCATGTTAGTTAATGCATGTAACTCTAACTCAATTTTAAAAACAAACCACTCTCTGTATACAATAATTTATTACTGACAATTTTTCAATTAAAAATACTGTGCATTTAACTTTACAGAGCGGTGCAAGATTCATTTCCCGAGTTGGATATGCAACAAAAACTATTATGCATGACTAGAAGCAAATTGAAATTCTAGGAATAAAAATATACTCGTAGTTGTTGACATTAAAAACTAAATGGGTAGACTAAATGGAAAAGTGAACGGAGATGAAAGGATAATTACGTAGCTGAAGAATTTACCCAGGACACCCAGGAGAAAGCAAAAACTGAACACAGAAGAAACAGAGTAAGACAACAGAATGAGGAGACCTAACATACCTTTAATCAGAGTTCCAGAAAGGAAGAGCGAAGAAAGGAAAAGTGAAGAAAATGGAGAAGGGGCAACATCTGAAGGATGATCGCTGAACCCTGGCGGGAGTAGCTCCGGGGGCTTGGCGTGTCCTACAAAGCGAAAGGCCACCGGTCACCAGCCTGGTCCCCTGTCGGGACGCACATCTACATTTCTCTCCCTCTTTCCCTCCCTCCCTTCTCCTCTCTCTAAATAAATGAATAAAATCTTTTTTTTAAAAAAAGAATAATCCCTGAAAATATGTCATAAGTAACTAAAAATATGGATTCGGAATGTCAGGAAGCAAAATATATCTCACTCGGGAAAAAGAAAAAGAAAAACACACCTAGACACAAAAATGAAACAACAGAACATCCATGCGGGCTGCTCAGAGCTCAGTAGGAAAGGAGGAAAAGATTTCATGAAATAAAATGCGTCCAGATTCACAACTCGTAGGGCACAAGTATCGCTACAAATAGCGGGTACAGCTGAAGAGGAGGCTGCGGGACCTATGCACCCCCACGCACGCCGTGACTTCCTGATGCATCTGGGGGGCCCCGATCAGGCGGCACGCACATCTGCCACCAGCAGAGCAACGCAGCCTGAAGACAGGGAAAACCTCCTACACGCATCCCATTAATAATTCAGTATTTGTCACCTAAGAATGATTTCGTTATAAAGTTATGGGGCTCGATCGAGAACCAAGGCAGTTTTTAAATGCATCTGAATAGCTTATGTGCTTGCCTTTTTGCTACAGTTATTGGTCATTCCAAAAGTCAGACACAGCGGAAAGTAAGAGTCCTCATGGAAGCTGAAAGAAGGAAGTTGGAAGAATGAAAATGGGTAGGGGCTTCAAAATGTTTAAAAAAAAAACACCTCTCCTATACAACAATGAAAACAAATTCTGATGGGTGAAATGGCATGCGGAACCATTTCAGATAGAATTAGGGTAGCCAAGAAAATATTGATACTAGAACTCATCATAGAGGTGCCCAGAGAAGGGATGAGCTGAGAAGAACCAGAGTCCTCCCAGACACAAAGCAGAACTTCCAAAGAGAAAACAATTTCTGCTGTCAGAACAGTCTCACCGCAACGCATGTGCTGACTGCCACCAGGGCTGCGGACTCTCATCCTGGTCTGTTACCCACAGGGAATGCAAGACTTTTGCCTCCGGAATCGTGACCCCAACATACAGAGAACCAAATGGAACACAAACAGTTTGTTAAGATGCCTCTCAAACAGGTGTTCTATGACAGATTTAAATACAAACAGATTGTTCTAAGATCTTGGCTATTCTATGACACAAGGATGTATATATATAAGGTGTTTGTTGATATTATTAAGTGGTTTTAACAAGACACATTATTTATGCTAGGTAAGTTTTCAGACTGAATTAAATGTACTGATAACTCTCAAGAGTTACAAGATGTCACAGAACACGAGGAAGCTGCTTCCCTGGGTTACATGTAAGTTGAATTAACATGCATGTCACCACCGTCTCAAAGAACAGACAAGAAAGAACCGAGAGTATGATTTTCAAGTAGTAAAAATAAGAGATGAGAGTGTTATTGCTAAGTGACCCACTAGAGATCACAATGGAAAGTGAGGCCCTTCAGACACACCAGAGTCCAAGGACGTGTCAGACCAAATGCAGGTTGGGTGCAGGTCTACACGTGCCTGGGAAACTTTCTGAATGAGAGGACCCAGGCTACCGACTGATCCAAAGAGCTGGGGGAGAACTGAGCACTATAAGGGGAAACCCATACAAAGTAACACAAGACATGAAATAGACACAAACCAGACATCAAGTTAAACTCTGCTGCCTCGTCATCTCTCTGCAACAGCGAGCCGCTCTGTGTAGGCCGTGATGAGCGCTACTCACAGACAGCAAGCCCATTTGCCATGCAGAAAACCCATCTTGAACTTTTTTGCCAAAATGCGTCTGAAACTAAGGCACACACAGGAGTCCTTCAAATGCAGTTTTGTCTTTTCAACAGAGCGTGTGAAGTTCCAGACAGCCGTGCCCCCCTTGCACACTGGCAATCGGTGGGTGACAGACAGAGTGGCAGCTGGGGCAGGCGATCGGGTCTCAAATACTCTTCAGAAACGTTGGTAAGCATTTAAAACACTCAGGACGCAGCTCGCTTTTAAATCCCACCGGAAAAAGCTGCCTCCCCCATACCGGAAGCTGCGGGCAACTTCGGGGTTTACCGCAGTTACACGTTCTTTTTGGGGTTCCCCTTACATTAGAGCTCGTACTGTAATCCCCCAGGCCAAATCGGCCCTTCTCTTTAAGGGGCCTGAGGCCACAGAAAAGGTTTGCCCAACACCAAGCCGTGCGATCCTGTTGGATGACGACCTTGTCAAGTATGACCCGTTAAGGACTCAAAAATATACCTTCTGCGAGAAGGGAACCGGAAGACAAGCAAAACACACACACACACACAATGTATTTAGAAAGTTAATAAAGGTTGTGCAAGAGGCCACATAGTGTGTTATCCCATTTATATGAAATGTCCAGGGCACGCACATCCACAGGGACAGGGTGGACCCGTGGCTGCGGGGGGCTGGGGAAGGGGGGCTGAGAAAGGGGGGCTGTGGGAGTGACTGCTGGTGGGCATGGGATCTTTTGGGGGGATGATGAAAGGAGCTCAGAGGGTGGGGAAGAGCTACTGCTGACTTCTCATGTGCTGCGGGGAAGGACTACAGAGCCGGCCTATTAAACAATCATGTATTAAGTAGTAGCCACCAAGGCGCAGAGTCGGGGGGCTGCGAAGGACAGCTTTGGGGTCTATTTCAGGTCAACTGACTGCTACAGGGACTAGGAGGGGTTTGTTGTTTGTTTGTTTGTTTTCTGCTCCGTACATAAGACCCCATTCCAGGGTTACACTTGCCGCAAAAGCTCCACTTCCAACGGCTGACAAGCAGAAGGAAGGCTACATGATATTGGGTGGGCCAAAAAGTCTGGGTTTTTTCCATAAAATAAAACACACATTTTTCACTTGACCAATAACTTTATTGATTTGGCCATTTTGAGTATGTCAGCTGTCTCCCTCTATTGGCATCTAGTGGATACAGGCCAGGGGGGCTGCTGAACATCTTCCAGTGCATAAGGCAGCCCCACAGCAGAGAGTTATTTGGCCACAATGTCAATAGTACCAAGAAACGTCGCAAACCGCTACTGACACAGTCGATCAGTCACAGCACCTACTCCATACGCTGCACAAACCTTTTTCTGCATTTTGGTTGTGTTTTTACCTTTTCTGAAGTAATAAAGCATAACATGCTGAAAATGTTGCATATTTTCTTCCATCTTCAATATTAAAATGGCTGCACAAAAATTCACCAATTTTGATCATTTTTTTTAAACGCACGCTGATAGGACAGCCATCACAATACAGTCTAACAGGGTGGTTTCGAATGAAATGAAAGACAGCTAAGCGCTACTAGAGCCATCGTACGAAAAAAAAAGTAACGTCGTTTTTGGCCAACCCAATACTAAACAAATGGCTAAATCAGTAAGATTTAAAACAGAAAAATAAAAATAAAAAAACCTAAATCTGGTTCTTAGCAAAAAAAAAAAATCAATAGAATTAGTAAACCTCTAGTCAGACTGACCAAGAAAAAAGGCAGAAACCCCAAGTTCTAGCACCAGGAATGAAACAGGAAATACCATCACAGAATAGAAAGCTAATGAGGGTTGGTACCCCCCCCCAAAAAAGGCTTTATGCTTATAAATTCCCCGAGTTAAACAAAATGACGATTCCTAAAGGAAGCCAGAGGGCCACACCAAAATGTGCCTGTGACGTAGAAATTATTTTGGGCCAAGGATAAGTATGTAGCAGCAACACAGGCAAAGCTCTCTAACTCCCCCGTGTGCTGCCTAAAGGCAGGACAGAGATTCTGCCTTTTTCCTGGACGCAGTCTCTCACCACCCAGAGATGGCTCAGAGGAAGAGCAGACAGCCTCGCGTCACTGCCCCCACCCCCCCACCCCGGGTTTTCTCTGCCCCCAGTCTGCTGCCCTTAGAAGGTGCCAGCGGCTTCCCTCTCCCTGTCCTCCCTCGACACGCGATTGCCCTTGGAAGATGCGGCCACATCAGCAGGCTGTTCTAAAGCACCCCTTGGAATCGCTTCTCACTGTCTTCTCTTCTGTGATGTGCGCTGCTAAGGTTGATGCTCTTTCTCTTTGGTTAATCGGATTTTCCGCCACGGAGCCCCGGCTGAAACCAAAGACGGGTCAGGAAAAGGGCCGCCTCTCCTGTGCTACCAAACTCGAGAAGAAAGAGACCACCTGGATCCCCCTGTATCTGTTAAAGAACCCGAAAGGGCGCAGCCACTTTGGAAAACAACTTAGCGGGTTGTTTGTTTGTTTTTAAGATTTTATTTATTTATTTTTAGAGAGGGGGGGAAAGCAGGAGAGAGGGAGAGGAACATCGAGAGAAACATCCATCAGTGGCCTCCTATACACGCCCTGACTGGGGATTGAACCCATAACCTAGGCATGTGCCCTGACCAGGAATCAAACCTGCGATCCCTCAGTTTGCGGGACGATGCCCAGCCCACGGAGCCACACCAGCCAGGGCAGCAGTTTCTTGTATAAAGTCAAGCATACACTGACAGTGTGGTCTGGCAGTTCTACCCCTAGGTATTTACCCAAATGAAATGAAAACCTGTGTTCCAACACCGGTATGTGAATGTATATGGAAAATTCATTCATAGTGCACCAAAAATTGGAAATAAACTAGGCTGTCCCAATGGTGAAGAGCTAATCCGTGCTGTGGCCATACAATGAAATACTACTTGGCAGTAAAAGTTAAAAATGAATGGTTGATACAGCATGGGTAAATTTTAAATGCATTATGCTAAGGGACATACTGTTCAAAAAGCTACAGACCGGACAGTCTGACTTCTGTGACGTTCTGAAAAAACGCAACCCTGGAGGGCCGCTGGCCAGCGGCTGCCAAGGGGGAAGGGTGGGCAGTTTCACTGCACCGGGGCGCCCAGTTACAGGACTCGGAGTGTGTCAGCCTCGCAGGGCTAAACCCCAAAGAGGAAAGCGCACTTTAAAACAGAGTCTAATATTTGTAAAATATAGAGGGAGGATAATGTGTTTTATTGTTCCAGGAATGCCTGATTGATTTGAACGTGGAAAAAAATTAAGATCGTCAATACGTGAGCAGATTAAAAACCAATGAGCACCTCAGATGTATAAGAAGTATTTGATGAAATTGAAAAGGGATTCCATGATTTTAAGAAATACTAATTAAATTAGGAATGAAAGGGAACTTCCTCACTCTGACAAGGGAAACCTACCACAAATGAAAAGCTGTCGTCCTTGGGATGAAACCCTGAAACTGGAAAGGAGAGGACCGCCATCAGCACGTCTGGTCAGCGCGTGACTGCCGGCCCCAGGGAGTGCCATAAGGAAAAGAGGTACAAAACCAAAGAACTGGCAATGAAGAACATAAGCAATTTAAAGATAATATGATCGCATACATGCAGATTCCAAAATATAATCAATAAACATAGCAAGTTAGCTACTCATACACCAAACAATTAGAAATTAAATTTTAACAAATTATATAATTTACAACAACACCAAAAATGCAATGAACCTAGTAATAAGTCTGCAGAATGTGTAAGGCCTTCATGGGAAAAGTTCTATAATGTTACATAGAATGCATCAAAGATATAACAAATGGGGAGGTAGGTGAGGTTTGCAAATTGGAAGATTTGATACTGTCAAGTTCTCTCCAGAATGACCCATTGATTTAATCCTAATGGAAATCCAAACAATTTCTGTGGAACTTGCTAAGTCAATTCTAAAATTTACATGTAAATGAAGAAGGCCAAGCGAAGCCAAGATGAAGGCAGAGGATGCGGACTGGTTGACACAAATGTTTTCTGATTAATGGACGAAATAATTCGATGGCCAGAAAAATTCATAGGTCCCATTAAGCCAGAATCTCTATAGCACCACAAAAGTATAACAGTAGGCATGTATGGGTATCTCCAAATTTATTTGAAAATAAACACAGGCTTTTAAAAAATGTTATAAACTGATTTTTAAATGCACATAAACCCCTATTAAGCTTCTTTTTAAAAAAAGAAAGAAAGAAACCGTAACTGAAAAGCGTCACTTAATATTACGCAGCATTGGTCTACTGATAGATTTGAGTCTGGCAAGCAATTTGCAAAACCGTTGCTGTAAATCCCACGCCACAGCTGACACGGGCACGGCATTTCCCAGGGGTCCTCCCCTCCGCAGCAATCACCGCGGCCGAGCCCAAACTCTGACACATTCTCTATTTATGATCATTGTTTTAACAATGTTTGTCAACCTGGCCCATAAATCACATACAGAAATAGAAATGTTTACGTGGCCTGCCGCCAAAAATCAATCCTTCCAGAGCGTTTGCTCTTCTTACTAGGACTATCCCAGGAGATAGCAAAACTCTTTTATTAGAAAGACTTTTTTTACCAAGGAAAACATTATCAGCAAGAAAGAAAAACAAACACAAAGAAAAACCCTCCCCTAAATTTCCTAATTAATGCCGTGTGTGAACGGTGACCGGCCACATACATTCCTTCGGCTGCCTTATGAAAACGGCTGCAGGCAGACATTTAGTCCAAAGTCACACATCACTTCTCACTGAGCCAATGCACCACCCCAGCTCGGGAAGACGCAGAGGCCAGAAATGTCAAGGCGCAGTCTGTAGCATGAAAAGTAAAAAGCAGAATGTACAGGCCAAACAGCTGCTGAGTTCTTCTGCGCCCTATGGCATGGTTCGTCACAACTGTCTGAAGCCCCATTTTGTGTCTGACAATGTCCCCAGCAAGGGGACAGAGCGAACACAGTGAGTTAATAATAACAGAACTTTCAAAAGCACAGTCACAGCGAGTGCAAGGGGCACTACTTCTAAGTTCCCATTTCCCCCCCACGTAGACGTGGTCACATTGTCATTTGACCAGAAAGGTGCTACTGACTGTCGCATTAACAAAATCTATTCTACTCATCTTAAAAAGTGACAGTAATTAAAAAAAAAAAAAAACATTTCAGAAGCAGTACAGACACTGCACTTGCGTTTGGGGAAGCAAGCAACCAGGAACAAGCAAGAGAATTCATACAATTCCAGAAGCCAAGTTGCCTAGCTTTGGGGTTGGTTAAAAAGTCGGGTTGGAAAGAGCCCAGAAATAATCAAATTCAGTGGAAAAGCTCCCTTGGAGGTCGATGGCCAGCCTTGGGGCACGTCCATCACACACGGGGTACGGAGCCTGTAACAGCTGTGGGGAGAAGGTGGCCCAGGTTCCCAAGAGGAGGACAGATAGACACTGGAAGGGCCCCAGCAGAATCCTAGCTAGAAGAATGCAGCCTGCACCAGCTGACGCCAGCCAGAGGCAGCTGGGTACACACCTCGGACCCACTTCGTACGTACCCTGTGCATCCCACGGGAATCGACTCTTTCTAAACATCATGGTTCATGTCCAAGAGTGGGAAAGCAGAACCACCCTTAGCGGAGGGGCTGGCTAGTCTGTAATAGTCCATGTGACCCAAAGCAGGAAAGGGACTCCTTCCCTCACTCCCGAGGGTCCCCCGGTCAGTCCCCGAGGGTCCAAGGAGCATTCTCGCATGCAGGGTTTTCTAGCATTGCCCTGTATTTCACGGTCAACAATTACCCAGGCTAGTGGTATTGGAAGTTAGCTCCATACCGACTGTTCTCTGTCGGAAACAGTACCTGACTCCTCATTCTCTTCAATGAACTAGGATTAAATTATGTAATTCTCATGACTTGGTTCGCCTTGAAACCCAGAAAAGCCTTCCCGCTCCTATTTACTATTTACAGTGGTCCCTCTCTACATCACGGTTCACTTATCGTGGCCTCACTGTATCGCGGGATTTTTTAAAATATTATATTTAATTATTGCGGATTTTTTGCTATATCACGGGATTTTGTGGTCCTGTACAGTAAATACTAAAATAAATGTAAGGTTCCTACTTTGCAGATTTTCACCTATCGCGGGGGCTCTAGAACGTAATGCCCGCGATAAGTGAGGGATCACTGTATAATTATATGTACACTTAACCAGTCCTGGCCATCTTTGGGTGGTCTCTAAACAGTACACTTTTGTCTTTGGGTTTTTACAATTTCATTTCTATTAGTTATTCTTGAGATTCTCCCCTGAAGCCCCTCTATCTAGAAATGAGTGTGGTATGGTAGGAAGAACACAGGACTTGACATCATAAAGACCTGACTCTCATTTAGCAGCTGTGGGACCTTGGCTGTACCGCGCGTCTCTCTGAGCCTCAGTTGTCCCGTCTGTGAGCTAAGGCTCTATTTACTACCCAAGGCCGTTTTACGGATTAGTGGAAATGTACATAAGACTCTAGCATTTAGGAGGTGCTCAAATGGCAGATATTTTTAAAATATTTTTATCGTGGTAAAATACGTATAAAAAGATTTACCATTCTCACCACTTTTATGTGTACAGTTTAGTGGCATTTGGGATACTGGTCTGTTGTACACCCACCAGCATTACCTGTCTCCAGAACTGGACCATCTTAAACTAAAACCCTGTACCTGTCCATTAAATATCTCCTCATTTCCCCTCCCCCAGGCATTGTCAATCTGTGAACTTGACTGCTCTCTGTAAGTGGCGTTGAAATAAATGTCTGGGCCCATGATGGCGCTGGGGGTCGGGGGAGGGGCCCATGCTCCACTTGACCAGAGACGAGTCAGCCAGTCCCCAGCGCCAAGCCAGCTCTGGGCTCTAGACTTATTTCCGTGTTGGTTGACTGTTCTAAAGAAGGTCAGAGAAGCGCCCCAGACATTTGTGCTCTGTCTCCATGTTGGGGACTCTAACGCTCTAGAAAACTGGCCCCAGCCCACATATTCCCTGTAGAAGGGTGCTCCCCACCCACGGACAGTTTTGTCTTGAATACAGGACACAAAACTCATTACCAAACTGTTTTCTTTTCACAGCGGAACCCTAAAGTACTCATCCCTTGGTGACTGACATGTCCCTCGGCATAATGTCTTCGAGTTTCCACCACAGTGTCCCCTGTGCCAGAACTCCCTGCCCTTTCAAGGCTGAATGGTGCTCCATGGACATATCTATCACATTTTGTTTGATCTGTTCGGTGGTTGACGGACACCGGCTACTGTGAACAATGCATGTGGCAAGTGTTTTCACTACAGACTGTGATATGCCAAATGTACGCTTCAGGCAATTAAAATAGTCTGTTCAGGCCCAGCCAAAGCTTCTCTTTGTGAAATACCTGCAGCCTACACGAAGGGGGTGCTGATAGCTGCTGCTTCCCATAGCTGGGGATCCCCTCCCCCTCCCGGCCCATTTTCACACCCACAGGAGCAAAACAGTTTATTACACTACGAGGAAAGAAACAAACTCTTCATCACAAAGTCATCACAAACTGTCAAGTAAATTCACAGAGCAATCTAGAATTTGAAAATGCCAATCAATTACAAATTATAGGGAAAAATCTGGCTTCAGTGGGCAAAGTCTGCCTTGCTCAGATGACACCCTTTGGTTTCCCAGCCCAGCCTGGCTCTCCCTTGCACCCACTTCACAACGAGTGACATTGTACTGGATCTAGAGGCCTCTCCCAGGCTGTGACCACTGCTTCCCGCCTCCCTGTGTCAGGCCAGATGCCAGCTCACTGCCGCGGGTCTGTGTCACTTCTCCTCTGTGCCTGACCCACCACAGGAGCTCACCCACCGCACTTCTGGTCCCCACCCCTTGACAGTGAATGAGACCTTCCCAGAGTGCAGGGAAGCACCCCAAGAGACAGGGGACCTGGGTCAGACCGCATGCTCCCCACTGGGGCAATGCCCCCAGGGTAGTTCTCGGAGTTGGGGGAACGGAGAAGAATGTCACAGATATCACAACGGCCCTTTGTGGCCTTTCGAGGTTCGACCATACCTGACAAGCATCTAATAAGATGTTTAATTTAGTGTTTAATTTCTCTTCTGGGGAGAACTAAGTCTCCTTGTGGGGAGATTAATGCAAATTTGGTTAAGAGGCACTGCCTCAGGTCAAGCCTCTTCATCCAGATCACTCTAGGGCTCCCCTGCCTTCAAGTTCCCAATCCTGTCTATGTTTTCTGGTCTCCCATTTACTTATTCAACCAGCACTGGAGTGCCCACGATGAGTCTGCGCCGCAAACATGCTGGTGACTCGGTGAGGACAGGCAGGGCAGTCCTGCCCCTGTGGGGTCAGTCTAGCTGAGGTGGAGGGTGTGGAATGGAACTTACCACAGAAAGACAGGTGGCCGAGACTGTTTTAAAAGCATCAAAACGTGCACAATGGAGCTTCGGGAGAAGAAGAAAAAGTCGCACACGTTTAGAATGTGACACCTGCCCCGTGCTGGGGACAAACAACCGCTGTCCGTAGGAAGTGGTTTTCCTGAGGTAAGAGACGGTGTCCCACATTGTCACGGCCATTTAGGGGGTTTAGGAGTAACAGTTCGGATGGTAAATTGGCTGTTCTGGGGGCATCCCTACAACTCTGTAAATGGATTTGTGTTTATCTAAAACGAACCCAAAGGAAGCAGGTGCCGTTGGGAGGAGTGCTGGCAGTGGCTGGGGTCGGAGGAGCGGGCCGCAGGACAGGCCGCCGTGGCGAGCCAGCCAGGCTCCGCCACACTGTGTCATCGGGTCACGCTCTGCCCACGGGGCAGCGAAGTGAGGGCGCCGGCGCCAGGCCCAGGTCCGCATCTGCTTCACAAATGTGCGGCCTCCAAGGACTGAGGTCACGGTGCCACGCAGAGTTAGCCCAGAACAGGACGGAGGGTCGCAGGTCTCCCTGGAACTCATTTGTTTGGTTTCTGCTTCTGTTAACGTTCACCACTTCTGTTCGTGATCACCAGCTTGGAACAGCACAGGAACACATGTTTCTCTTAAAAGGCTTCATTGTTTTGGATCCTTTTCCCTTTCCAGGAAACAAAGAATTTTGATAATTGGGCTCGTTGTCTGGAGGGTTTTTTTGTTATGTTTTGTTGCACGTTTCCATTATTTATTACACTGAACTCATTAACTTTTGTGGTTTCTTGGAAGTTCTAGAAAGTCTGAATATGTAACTCTAACATTGGTTTGCACGGAACTGAACACTGCACATTAAATCTAAAGAAAGTTGGGTGACAGCTTGAGTGATGAACCAGGACACTTCTCCCATCAGAACCACTACAATTTTTTTAATTTGATTTCAAACCGACGAGGCTACGTTATAATTGAAAGCAACCTAATTTAAGTCTCCAATGTTTTAAAGAAGGTGATCGCTTCCTCTTTCCCTGAAGTTTTAAGATCTCAAAGCAAATGAAGGGCTGGGCAGTAGGAACAGCAGGAAAGCGTAAGGGAGAGCAGGGTGCAGATCCAAAGCTAAGGGACCAGGGAGAAGGTGGCAATGGTTTGTATTTGTCTCACGTTTCCGTGGGCAAGCGCTTAGTGACGGTTTGGGGGCAGCTGTTGGTACTTAAACAGGGCACCACGAACAGGTTTCAGCTTCCGGGCAATAATCGTAAGGGCTGCTACCTGGAGGGGCCTGGGTTCTGTCCCCTCGGGGGGAGAGGTCTGCTGCAGCTGCTGGTCCCAGATGCGGGGCAGGCCCACACAGGCTGCCACCGGGTATTTGGTGACCCACCTTATATTCACCGGTCATCAGAAATGATCAGGACATCACCAGGCAAGCAGGTATTAGCTAGTCACTCATCAATGATTGCAATTAGGAGGTTTTCATCCAAAACAAGGAAAATTTTTGTTTTCATAAATGGAACTTGGAGGAAATGGATTCTATGATATATTCCATTTATCCCCATGAACTACTATAAAATAAATGCCTTTGGATACATGATTTTCTTTTATTCCCCATTAGAGAGAACCTGCTCTGTGTCCGGTATTGGGAGGGACAAGAGGCAAACAGAAACGTAAAATGAAACAGAAGAAGGACCTGCTCTCAACTCCGAGGGAAACCCTGCTGTGCCGTGCAGATGAGGGATGTTTTCCAATTACGTTGTTCGAGAAGTGAGGGTTTTCTGCTAGCACAAGAGTAAAAATCCAAAACTTTGGTGACCCACGTGTTGGGGAGGCTGTGGAAAACAGATTTTTTTTTTTAACGATTTTATTAATTTATACTTAGAGGGGAAGGGAGGGAGAAGGAGAGGGAGAGAAACATCAATATCAAACAGCAAGCCCTGGCTGCTGTGGCTCAGTGGATTGAGCGTCGGCCTGCGAGCCAAGTGTTTCTGGTTCGATTCCCAGTCAGGGCACAAGACTAGGTTGCACGTCAGGTCCCCAGTTGGGGGCGTGAGTGACAGGCAACCACACAGTGATGTTTCGCTCCCTCTCTTTCTCCTTCCCCTCTCTCTAAAAAATAAAATAAAATAAATAAACAAATAAATAAATTATTTAAATATATATATATCAAACAGGCAACTCTTCGCTCTGCAGGACGAAGCCCAGCCCACTGACCCACACTAGTGAGGTCAGAAAACAGATCTAACAATTTCCAAAGCCAGCCCTGCCTTTGACCAGGCAATTCCACATCTAGACCTTTACTCTCCAAATACACTTTCACAAAGGCAAAGTGTCAGACACACAAGGTTATTTCCTGCAAGTCCGCTTATAATTGTTTGTCATGCTAATAGCTGTCCCGGCTTCCTAAGGCGGCCATAACCAACTCTCACAAACGAAGCCCGTGTAAAACCACACTGACGTATTACCTACTGTTCCAAAGGTCAGAGGTCCAAAACAGGTCTTGCCCAGCTCAAATCAACAGCTTGTTTCTCCTGGAGGTTCCAGGGAGGAGACCGCTTCCCAGTCTTCTCCAGCTTCTAGAGGTTTCCACAGTCCTTGGCTCCTGACCTGTGTCCCTCTGACCCCCGCTGCCACCTTCACCTCATCTGCCCAACACCGACTCTCCTGCCCCCCTCTCAGAAGGACCCTGTGACCCATCACTGGGCCCACCTGGGGAGCCCAGGCTCATGTTCCCCTTGCATGATGCTTAACTGCGGCATGAAGCCCCCCAGCCGTGGACGGCAATACACGCCCAGGTGCAGGGGACCAGCCTGTAGACACCTTTCATTCAGCCGATCGCAAGAGCAGAAGAGTGGAAACAGACTGGGGGTCTATCCCTAGGAGGCTGGGGAAATAAATTATGGTGAACTCGTACACTAGAACACTATACTATATGAGAAAGCTCTCCAAACTATAACGTCAGGCCAAAGGAAAGTGTAGAATAGAGAGAGGAACATGGTATATAAAGCTGACTCTTAACAGCAGAGCTTGAACTGTGCGGGTCCACGTATACATGGATTTTTAAAAATTGGCCTGCAGAGTTCAATCCCGTGTTGCTCAAGGGTCACCTCCACACGTGCAGAGCGCCAGCTATAATTCTACATGAATTTTTGACTGGGAAGGAGGGTCGGCGCCCCGAGCTGCTGCCTTGTTCAAGGTCAGCTGTGGAAAACGTGGTTGCATATATAACGTTTAAACTATTTCTGAATCATAGAAGGGCCGGAACTGGGTGGTGGTGTTACAAGAATGAGACTTTGCGCTACATACTCATCATTTTTGATTTTTCAAAACTTGGGACTCTCATATCTACCTGAAAAGGAAAATAATAAAGTCTAGATAGAAAGAGTAGAAAGACAACAAAGGGCAAAAGGGGTTCCAGATGGGAAAGACTGGCGTGGGCTGGCATCAGAGCAGCCTGGCATCGCTCTATCAGATACAGGTGGTTTCTGATTCCCAGGCTGCATCACAAATGACCCCACAATCTAGTTAGGGGCTTAAAGTGACAAAGAGCGATGACCTCTCACGTTTTGAGGCTCAGGAATCCAGGAATGGCTTAGCTGCTGGGTCTAGCTCAGAGTTTCCCGTGAGATTGGGCATCAGGGCTCCCGTCAGCTCCAGGCCTGGCCGGAATGGGAGCACCTGCCTGCAAGCTCACCCGTTGGGCTGCGGGCGGGACTCAGTCCTCTCTGCTTCTTGGCCTCTACCCCTCACCAAGCGGCCATCCTGCAGGATGCTTGAGTGTGTCCGTGACATGGAAATTCATAGGGGATCCAGAAAAGAGAGAGAATATGAGAGAGGGGGAGAGAGGGACTGAAGACCAGGACAAGGCAGGAGCCCCAGTCCTTCAAAACCTCATCCTGGAACCGACGTATTGCACCTGCCACACCCTGTTGGCCACACAGACCATCCCCGGCACAGTGAGGCGTGACATGACGGTGAGGACACCAGGAGGCATGACCGGTCACCGAGGACCATCGTGGAGATTGGCTGCTGCAGACAGTGGGGGGCCGGGAGGGCAGGGCACGGGTCAGCAAACACGAGGAAAGGAAGAATAATGCAAGTGACCGCAGTCAGCATGGAAGGCAGAAGGAAGATGGCCCTAATTAGGCTCATCAGTGCCCACGCACCCTGGGAAGCAGTGAACATGGAAACATGGAGGGTGGGGTTGGCCCAGCGGCCAAGCCTGCGATTCTCTGTCCTTGCCACGCTCCAGCCTGTGCTCCGGACCTGGAGCTGAAACATAGTCTCGTCCCACTGGGACATCCCTTCCTGGCTGTCAGGCCCTCTCCTCTGCTTGGGGGAGGTCCTTGGAGAAAAGGGGCCTGTCTTTCACTTCCCCACGACCTGCCACCAGCCCCCCATCTCTGTAACAGTACGAAGCACCGAGTTGTGATTTAATAGGAGGTGGTCAGCTCTGACGGCGTCAGCCTGGCCACCCTGACAGGCTCGTCTCCTCCTTCACAGATTCCCCAGCTCTGCATGGCATTCACCCCAGAAAATTAGTCTCTCCTCTTTCAGTGGCGGCAATGACATTGTATTGAAATATTGGGTACAAGTGACATCCTGTGCCCCTGCCAGCAAGGGACACGACCTCATCGGTGTAACATGACAGTCCTCGTAGAAATATTTGACGTAAAATATCACGAGGAACAATGGGACAACCCCAGCCTGGGACATTCTATTAGACAGGTGGCTTGGCCACTTAGATTTAAGGAGACAAAAGGACCGTGACGATTAAATGCAATGTGTCACCCTGGGCGGGTCCTGGTCGCCTACACAGGAAAAACACAGCCGTAAAGGCCATCACTCAGGCCGCTGGGGAAGCATGAATGGGGACCACGTGTGAGACAATATCAGTCTGTTAAGTGTAGGGACTGTGTGAGTGGCACTGTGGTCACATGGGAAACTGTCCCAGTTCTTAGGAGAAACATGGGAAGGATTCAGGATTGAAGCATGACGACGTATACAACCACTTTCAGACAGTTCAGCAAAAATGTGCGCGCGCCCGCCCAGGGAGGGGGCCCAGAGAGGAAGAGAGGGGGAGGGGTCCAGGGTGGCAAACGGTGACGAGCAGGCAGGCGCTCACTGCGTGACCCTTCAACGGTCCTATAGCTCTCAGGTTTTTCAAAATAAGGACATATATATGTATCTACATGTGTGTTTGTATACAGTCGTCCCTTTCTATATTGCGGTTCACTTATCGCGGCCTCACTGCATCGCGGGATTTTTAAAAAATATTATAGTTAATTATTGATCGCGGATTTTTTGCTACATCACGGGAGTTTGCGGGACTGTACATTAAATACTAACATAAATGGAAGGCTCCTACTTCGCGGATTTTCACCTATCGCGGGGAGGGGGGGTCTAGAACGTAATACCTGCGATAAGTGGGGGATCAGTGTATACGCCATATATATGCAGTGTGAGTTAAGACAAGTTGCATATTCACGTAGATATAGTGCAGAAATGGGCCACTGCCAGCCTTGAATATACATTGCTGTCCCTTTAAAAGACCTGAACAGCCCACCTCACGGTTCACAGTGGGGAGCACCAACCCTAACACATGCTGTCATTCCAAGTCCCTGAGCCGCAGACGGCAGGTGTAGCCCTTCTTATTTCTTATCCCATCAGGACAGGTGATGCATAGCCTTCTGGGAGGTTGAAATATTCCACATGATCTAAATCTGACTTTCACTTGAATCACGGTCACTGAACTAAACCATCCTCAACTTCATTCTTGGAATAAACTGAAGAGTTTTGTTTTGAACTCCCTTGAACTTGGTCTTCAATGGGGAAGGAGACGGCGTGGCTTCCTGCCCACTGGGTTAGCAAGGCTGATGGGGCGGTGTGACCGTTTCCCCTGCTGGCAGCCCCCTTCTACGGGCAATCTAACGGCAAGTCGTGTTCCCCTTACAGACCATAGGTGAGAATTCTGGGGTTGCTTCGTGCCCCTCCGAGCTCTTCGTGCCTGGCTCAACTGTTCACCTTAATCTGTGTAAGAGATTTCTCAGTTCACTTGGAGGTCACCTCGCCTCAGAGGGCAAGAAAGCAGGTGCAGACAGGTACGTGGGGTTTCCTAAAGGTCTCTGAGAAACAGGGAAGCAAAGCTCCTACTGAATACGCTCGGGTTTCGGTATTGAGAGTCTTGAGGTTTGCAATGTTCTCGATGAAAGCATAAGAGGTACTGATAAAAAGTTAAGACTTCTAGCTAAATGGAGGTATAGGTAGACATGCTTCACCTCTTTGAACAACCATAAGAAGGAACACGACTAACCTCCAAACCAAAAACAATCAGAACTGCCAGAAAATCAAACTGTATGGAAGTCTGACAACCAAGGATTTAAAGAAGCCACAGTCATCCAGGTGGGTAGGAGGGGTGGAGACAGGGAGCCGGGGTGGAAAGGGTGCGACAAGGCGGTGGTGTGGCTGCAGCAAGGCAGAATGGATGGTCCCACGTTCACATGTGGCAGAAAAAAGCCAGGAGGGACACCTGGGGAGAAACCCCAGTCCCAGGCCAGACCACGCAGCTCAGGGTTCCATTGCCGGGAAAATAAAGCCTCATTGCTTCTGGCTGTGAAAACCAGTGGGGGTTGGGACCAAGGAAGAAACTGCCAGTCTCTCAGGAGAGTCCATTTAGAGGCCCCCACGGTCCTAGAATGCACACAAATCCACCCACTCTGGGAAGCACCACCAGGGCAATAGCTAGAGGGGTGCCAGTCGCATATGGGAAGTGGGTGAAGTGTCAAGCAGGCAGCATCGTTCTCTCTCTGACCCCTGCCCCACACACAGTGCCACAACGTAGTGAAATGGGTCATCCTGCACTGACAAATACCTAAGGCTCCCCCCCTTACAATGTAACAGGTGTGCCCAGAAAGGAAGTCAAAGCAGCTCTACCTAATGCACAGAAACAAACACAGGGAGGCTGCCAAATTGATGAGGCAAAGAAATACAGACTAAATGAAAGAACAGATCAAAACTCCAGAAAAAGAACTAAGCAAACCTATCAGATGCAGAGGTCAAAACACTGGTGATAAGCGTGCTCAGAGAACTCACTGAGTATGGCAAACGCATAAGGGAAGAAATGAAGGCTACACTACATGAAGTAAAGAAAAATCTATGGGGAATCAATCGTGAAGGGAAGGACGCTGGGGTTCAAATAAATGAATTAGACCATAAGAAAGACATGAACAGTCAACCAGTACAGAATGAAACAAGAATTAAAAAAAAAAAAAAAAAAAGAGGTAGTTTTATACTGGTCAGCAAGACCTGGCTGACACACAGCTCCGATTTTTAGTTGCGCTCATCTTTGTCACCTTGCAAGATAAAGCGGCTGAGTCACAAAAGGTAGGTCCCCACTTCTCTGAGTGGATCTTAGAAGTAACTCGATTAAGTCTGTCCTGGCTTCTGTTGTGTCAATGCTGAGGGGACGGGCCAGTGAAGGACAGCCCTCCCTCTAACGGACCACAGCAACCAGCAGAACCACGCACACCACACGAAACTGCTACGGTCCCGCACGCTCGCCATGTTTGTTGGACGGTGCCCCCGACACGCCACAACCTGTAAGTGTCATGGACACGCCTCCCTTCCACCCTTCCACCAGGGGATGGGCCTCGGACACAGCTGGCTTTGGAAGAACCCTCCCCTTAGCTTTCAGAATTAAGAAAGAAGATTCGGGGTCTCTGTGGGTCGTTGACACGGATGACGTAGAGTGGGGAGCTACTGGTAACGTTATTCCCAAATATGGACAGAGTAGGGAGGAGCTAGCAACGGAGAAAGAACACCATCCAAGCGGTAAATGGGCAGCAAAGTTTCTAAGAGAAGGCGATGTCCTAGAGACGTCTTCTAGGACTGACGGTTGGGGGCGGGGGGTGGGGACAGTGAGCGTGTTCAAGGCAGGGACAAGGAAGCAGGAGAACGTGGGCATGAGAGGACCCTCCCAAGAAGACAAGGTCAGGGCAGGGTCCCTGAGAGCCTGGGAGGGGTCAGGGCACGGCTAAAGGAACTGGCACGTGGGGTCTAAGAAAGGACTGCCTTCTGACAGAGCGATGCCCCCCGCCCCCAGGCATGCAGCAGGAGGGTCCCAAGGACGAGCACTCCCAGGGATGCCCCGGCCTGCCTCCCAGCCCTGTGGGCATGGGCACGCACACAACCCTGGTGGGAGCTGTTTACTTGTAAGGATGTGCACCGCCTTCTGGGCTGGGTGAGTCATTCAGGCTATTCTTGGGTGATGCTGGAATGCACACCCCTCCTGTGATCCGATTGGCTAGTTCGGGCCTGGGCGAACTGGGGCAGGCCCTCCTGGGCAGGCTCGCCAGACAGCACTTCCTCTTCCCTGTCGGGAGCATCGGGAGCGTCAGGAGTGGTCAAACCCAAGGCACCAGGAGGAGATGTGGTCTGGGGGTGATGCGGGGCTGAGCCTGAGCTTCCGGTGAGACACGGGAGGCTGCCATCCAGTCATTTCGCCCCTTCCCGTGCCAGGCTGAGCATCCAGAGGTCAGGATCGCGATGAATTTTAGAACTTTGATGGGAATTTAAAAGTACAGCTATTTCTTTAATAGGTGCCTCTTTGGAATTCTGTGGGGGCTTTTTTGTTTGTTTTAGTTTTAAACTTGATTTATATAAGCATTTATTTCTTAATGATAATATTTGAATTATAACCTAATTGGTAGAATTAATATTCTTTAGGGGCTAAGACTACTGGAAAAAAATGTTACACAGACTTTTAAAAACATTCCTGGAGTTAAGTAATTCATTACTCAAATTCTTACTAGTCTCTCAGGCAATCAGCACATGAGTGCCTCACGGTAGTGCAAACATTTTGTTGGGTCTATGGTCTGGCAGTACTTTGGTTCCCCAAATAAGATTACTTGTCTATTTCCTTTATCTTCCTGGGTAGAATGAGATTCTCCAAACATCTCATGCAGTCCCGTGAAGAAGGCAGAATGCCCTACTGGTAATCCACCTGACATTGATCAGCTCCTGATTTAAATGAACGGGACCCAAAGCCTACTCCACAAGGGTGCCCCTGCTGTTGGGGAGTAAACTGGCTTCCTCCTTAGCGCACACCATAACACTCTGGAGAAAACAACCTAAGGGACAGGAGCCCGCTGTTCACCGCAGTGCCCCCTGCAGCGAGGGCTTGCTCAGAGCCCACTCCACGTCAGGCACGAGGGACGAAATAGATTTGTTTTAATTCACGAAAGAATGACAAGCTGTGATCATGGCTGGGAAGAGAGTCAGGGAAGGACTCAGGGAGGAGGTGACATTTAAGCTCCGACCAGAGGACATGCAGTCATACCTGCCAGAGCAGGAGGGAAGGTGCCCCAGGCAGAGGGAAAACCTTGCAAGGTCCTGAAAGGGGCTTGATATGTTTAAGGAGCTGAAAGGCCAATACGCCCGAAGCATAATGGAGCCAAGATCACACATGGGATGAGTTTGAAGAGGCAGCTAAATCCTAGGGACTCTGGAGCAACTTTGGAAGGGGAGAAACCCGATTCCATGCGCAGTCCAACAAGGCGAGGCTCTGCGGCTTCCTGGTGGAGCAAGTCGGGGCGGGAGAGGAAAGCGGAGCCTCCCATGGTGGCTGGCAGGTGGCTGGCACACGGAGAGTACAGCAGGGAGGGAAGGGGGTGAAGGAATCCGGCGCGTCAGGGTGTGTTTTTAGGGTGGAGCACAGCAGCCTGCCTTCGGGTGGAGCTGCTGGGACAGGTGCTGAGGGAAAGGGGAGTCAGTGAGGTCACTGACTTCGAGCTGCAGCGCTCCGAGCGTGGCAAAACCCTGTTCAAAGCTGAGGACTACCGGAGGGAGAAGGCTCGGCCCCTCTGAGTCCTTGCTCACCCAGTCTCTTCGTCACATGGTAACTTAGGGCTCCACGTCGTGTCCTTTTGTAAGGCAGGTGTCTGTCAGGGACCTGCTGCTGGACCCAAACTAGGTCCCGATTTTTTATATAGGGCCGGTTTCCGGGACAGGCAGCGAGGCGACTGTAAGTTGCAGCTGGGGGCTCATCCTGATGTCGCGTTGGAGAAATATGCTTACTTTATAAAACCCAGGTTGTATCTGCTTGGGGGATTTGGTGGGCTAAAGGTCAGGACAGGGAGGGCTGAAGACCTCCGACGCTTCCCCTTGGCACGAGAGAGCGTGCCATTGAACTTAACTAGTTTCTTTTAGAAAAGGAACCTGGCATGCAGTTGGCATGTAATTTCATGCACGGGTTATCTTCCCAACAGCGCGGTTAGTTTAGGAAGAAAATAATTAAAGACGCGGACGTGGAAGCCAGGAACTCGACCCCCTCGGAACAGCCCAGGGTTGTGGCGTTTGCCCTTTCCCTGGGGACTCACTTCTTCGATCGTTGCCATTATTTGGTGAGACTGTGGTAGCCCAGCCCCTGCCACCCTCTGCCTATTTCCAGAGGGGGACCCGGCTGCGGGCTTTGAAGACTTTATGCTTATTGGATTTTAATGACTCAGTTAACAAAGGTCATTCCTAAAAGTAATAGAAAACTAAGCGTGTGGGAACAGAATGGAAAAGGCTGACTTGGGGTTAATTTCTGGTAGTTCTTTGGATATATGTTTAATTCTGAAAAGCAGTTTTAAAAAATCCTTCCTTTTAATCAATTTACTGACTCCACATTCAACTGCACTTGTAAAGTGCTATTTAAAAAACCCCTCAGTAAAACAAGGTAGCATGGAAACACCAGGTTGAAAATGTTAGATAATATTACTATAGCAATATATTCTTAATATCGATAACAGTATATTATAGTTATACATAAGTGTAACACTTGGTAATGTCATATCCATAGGCATCTCCAATATCTTTGAGACAATGAGACTATGAGTCTCAGGTAAAATCTGATTGAAAATGAATTTTGAAGTTAAAAGAGACCTTATAGTCATTTATTAATCTTGTCCTTTTAACTAATAACAGCAAATGATTTAGTAAATATTTATCCAAAACGGTGTTTATTAGACTGTAAAAGAATTTCCTAAGGTAAATCGTGATGGGTTGAATTATTAAAAACCAATATTGATAAAAGCACTCAAGAATATGTAGAAAGGAATAAACTTAGTTGTTCACCAAGCATAGATTACTTAACAGGTATTTTCCATCTCAGAATCCAAGGTAATGGGTATAATTCATCTGCATGATAAATCTGACATAGTTTTACAAACCCTTCATGATCTGGCTCCTTGTGGCTTCCTCAGCCTCCCCCCCCCCCCCCGCCCCCTCTCTCTCTCTCTCTTTTTTTCCTTTTTCCCCTCACCCACAGCTGTCTAAGCTACAGCTTTACTCATCTTCCTCCTTCAGGCCTCAAACCCACACTGCCCTTCCAGGTCCCAGGGTCTCTGCCTGGAATTCCTTCCTCTCACTCTTAGCAGCACCATTCTGCCTAATATTACTTCCTGCCGGAAGCCTCCTGGCCACCTCTTCTCCCCCAATCTTGGGTTCCGGGCGGCTTCAGTAGTTCTTGGGGTAACATCTGCTCAGTTTCCCTGGGATGGCCCAAAGGAACACTGCCACAGTGATCGTCCCCATCCCCAGGACAGCGTCTGGGGCATATTAGGCACTACGAATGCATGGGTGCATAAAGACAGAGAGCACTGAAGAATTTGATATTTATAGTTTACACATCTAAAGAATAATATAAACCTGAAGAAATAAAGTTGCTGTTTTTGAAATATATATTTCACTTCCGTTCATTTCTTCTCTAAACGGAGAACAATGCAGCCTGGCATCAGCCTAACATTAGGTAACAATTCTTGTATTGTTGTGTGTTACTTTTCTTTCCATGGGTTTCATAAAATGGAGAATCCAGAGATTTATCAATGTAAACAGCAGGATACCATCAAATCAACTCAAGGAATTATAACTCACAACTTGTAAGCTTTCTCCTCAGCAAATGAGTTTAAAAGCAAGTTTTCAATCCTGTTGGAAACTAACACCCTGAAAAACAATGCCAGCATTTCTCCTAGAGAATGGATTTGGTCTGAGTACTTCTGTTTCTGAAATTGTGCAAGGACAGTTTTGAGAATCAAACTGCATCTTTCTAGGAAGGTTTAAGATCTTTTCAGTCTCTGTAAGAAAACACTGGTCACATCTTAGTAACAAAACTAACCTGGGAAAGAAAGGCCGAGGACTACTTTGCAAGAAAAGTTTGAAAAGAAGTTAGAGCTCCAGTTAGATCTGATAATTCCAGAATGCACACCTTTTGCCAAAGAATGCGTGAAACACTAAAAGAAAAACATTTTTTTTGCATGTCCTACCTTGCAGAACCTTTAGCAACTAATCAAATATGCTTGGACAAAGCTCTCTCTCTTTTCTTCCTCTCTCTCTCCTTTAAATCGAAGAGCATTGGGGCAGAGGCCGCGGTCTCTAATGACTGCAAGACCCAGCCTCGTTGCCTGTCTAACTGCTGACATTTTAGAAGCAGGCTGACTACTTAAAATTAATAAACCGAACTATCTAACCAGAATAATGACAACAATAACAGCAACAGTAACGACAAGCGGATGTGCTCGAGGGTCCTTCCAGGAGGAGCGCCCTGGGGCGCCGCATTCTCCCGGCCGCACTCCCGAGCCCTCCAGTGCCGGCTCCCCGCAAACACTCCCGCAGGGTGTAGCCCCTTCTATCTCCAAAAGAGAAAAGCGCGATCGAGCAACCGTATTTTCAGGTCGAAAGCGTTAAAAAGCCTGCGGGGCGCGCCCCCTCATTCCCGGGGAGCCCCCTGCCCGCCTGCCCGCCGACCCCCTTACTCTGGGGCTCCATGGTCCGCAGCTCCCGGGCCCCAGGGGCCGCGCCGGGTGCCGCCCCTCCTAACGCCTCTGCTCCGCAGCCGGCGTCGCTCCGGTTGTCGTGGCAACCGGGGGGCGGGGCCGGGGACGGCGAGAGGGAGGGACCAAAAGCCGCCTGGAACGCCGGCCGGCGCGAGGGCCCGCACGTCGCCGGGGGCGCGGAGCCGGAGTGGCGGCCGCGTCGCCGGCTGAAGACTCTGCCCCTGAGTCCTGATCGCGTGGTCGCGCCCTGCCCGCGGCCCTCGTGCCCCCGGCGCGGCCTGCGTCCCGGCCTTGGGCGCGGGGACCTGCAGGCCCCGAGTTGCTATCCCGAGGCGTCTGTCGGGCCATCGGGCAGTCGGGCCGTGAGTCCCCCGAGCTCGGCCTGCCCGGCAGGGAAGGGCACCGGGGCCTGGGCCTCCCTCTCCGGACTCGGATCGCCGCTGCAGGTAAAGGCCAGGCCCCGGCGTACCAGTTGCGGCCGCCGGGGCTCAGCATGCCCCCCGCCACCTCGGGGTCTCTGCCGGCCCGGGACCCCGGACCCCCTGGGACCCCAGACCACCCGGCTCCCACTCCGCGATGCCGCTTCCCCCGGAGCCCGTGTCCCGGCGGGAAGGGCGGATCGTGCAAGCCCGCCCTGCCGGCAGGGGGACCCCTCGGCGGCCGGGCAGCGGCCCCTGGACGGGAAGTCCCGAGCCCCCGGAGCCTCCCCTGCGGCCCCGGTGGGCCGGACTGTGTCGTGGGTGCCCAAGGCCCGTGGCGCGCTGTCACCCCGGTGTCCCGTTTCAGGCAGTGGGCCTGTCTCAGGGCTCTCGGGTCAGGCTAGTGTTTGTGTCTGTTTTGTTTCAATGCCCCGGGTTTTCGGTGGGGTTGCGGGATCAGCCCACAGGGTCTGTACCCGAGCTCCGCGGGGCCGGTAAGTGTAGCCTTACCCCACGCCAGGGTCCGCCCTGGGACTGGCTTTTAAAACACGGGTGCACGCTGCGCCTGGAGGAAGCCGTGAGATTGTAAAAAATGCAGCCGATCAGAGGGGTGTCAGAGGTGCAGGGAAAACGACCCGCAGGGAGTGAGAGGAAAACGAAAGAAAAAGAAACTGTGGGTCAGGTGGGGGCGGGCGTGATCCATCAGGGGGCCTCCATCCGCGCCTGCCGCGCCCCGCAACTGAGAACTCGCGCTTTGCCAATAGAGAGAGGTCCCCTCCTCAGGGGACAAGGACACGGCAGAAGCGCCTCCCTCCCGGGAAGAGAATCGTGCCGAGGTTACCTGGGCGGAGAAGCGTGCATTCTGCCGCGGAAACGGACATGCGTTCCATCCCACTACTTCAGGCGTCCGCCTCTCAGACTGTATGGGGACTTATGCAGGTTAATTGTCAACGCAAGAAGCTCTCTGTGTGGCTGTTGACAAGCAGTGTGATCGCTACCGGACCCATCATTCATCAGCTGAAATATGAAAGTCACAAATTCAGGCGGGGAAGGAAACGCTGCGTGCCGCCTTAACCAGCTGTCCCTGAAACGCAGAGATGGGTGGGGCGGGGCGGGCCACCTTTACCATGTGTCCGAGGTCCACGTGCTTCTGCGACACCTGTTTGCAAGTCATTAGCAAAACCATGGATTGGTCCTTTCATCCAAGAAACAAACGGTGATGCTTATGAGTAATGTCATAATCAAAAATGACAAAAGGGAATGATAAAAACCTGTCATTTATTAACATTAAAAAAAAAAAAAAACAGCAACAACAAAAAGAGGCGGGTTACATTTCCCCAAACAGTAAAAGATTAGGCAAAGGCCTATTTAAAAAAGAAGGCAAAGAGAAAAAGAAAATTGCAGATCTTCTTGCTAAAGTACCAAGGGCTCAGAATACGCTGTGTGCCAGTGGCGGCTTCACAGTGGTGAGAGGCATGATTTTATCAGTGAAGTGGGTATCAGGAGGTAATAGCCGACCTTGGCGACCGTGGAAAGCAACGCCTGACTTAGGGACAGCGCACTTCGGGAGGAAATGGCTGGTGGCGGGTGGAATGTCTAGAGCAGGGACAATATTCAGTTTGTCTTTCTGCCTGCAGCACCGAGAGACGTCTGCCGAGTGAATGAGCAGGGCTTCATGAAACTGCTTCAGAGGAAGGGATGTGCATCGTTCTTGGCACAAATACCCTGAGGTCAGAGAGTCGCTGAAGGCAGAGGGACCCAGCGGCTGGTGAAGGTACTGGTTTTCCCTACCGTCCTGTTTCGTTTTTCACTGGCATGTTCAGGATGCCAGGCGGTCAAGTGGAAAACAACAGTCTGGATTTTTTTTTTTTTTTTTAACTCCCTAAGCTCATCCCTGGACAGAACAGTTACCTTATTGTGCGCTTTGCTGATGCTCATCTAAACGCAGCAAACCAAATCCCTGTCCCAGGGAATAACACAGAAGCAACACAGAAACAGATGTAGCCTTTCTTCTTATTTAAATCTCTTGGCCACCTCAGAATCCAAAGTACAAATAACTCTAGCAGAAAGTGAACATTGTTTAATGCAAGTAGGATTTTTTTTTTAGAGGACATGAATGCGTTATTTCTGTTTCCTAGCCTATCACAAGTTGGAGGAAGTTTTTATTTTTGTTGTTGCATTTTTATCTTCTGTTTTACCACAGGAAGGGTACTTTTTTCTCTTTCTTGGTTACTTTCTGAAACTCATAAGGAGTTCAGTTAAATGCTAAAAGCCATTAGCTTTTCATTTTTACTGTGTTTTCTTTTTTGTCCTCCAGGCCTGTCATGGTTTGCACTCAAATTGTCAGATTCAAGGAATGCCCATCTCTCAATCCTTTCACTCACGCATAGTATAATTGGGCTGCAGGACCACACTGCCCACCGCCCTTTCCAGGAAGTCTTCCAGGGTTAGGCCAACGCCCACTGAATGCACTTCTCTGTCCTACAGGGGCCAAGTTTGGCACTTAGCCATATACCATACTTTCTTGTAGAGTTTTCTGTCATTTTCTGTGTGTAGGTCTTGTGCCTCTGCTGAAACATTTTAGGAGCTAAGTCCATGATTTAGGTTTCTTCCATATTTCTTTTATCTTATAGTGGGTTTTCAGTGTGTACCTGATAACTTAAATAGGATAATGATAGACCGAGGACAAGCCTTTGATCAGAGATGACTTAATTAATTTCTAGCCAAGCCACCATGGGAAAATCAGGAGCTACTGTCCCCTCATTGATAACTGGCGACAGTAAAACCTGCAGGGGTTTCTAACAGTCAGGTCATGAGAATCAGATGAATGAAACGTGATGACAGATGTGAATGAAGACAAGCTGGGTGGCGTAAGGACCTGAAACGTACAGGGCTGTTCGTGGTCGGGCATACAGCAGACCTCTTCTGAGCATCCACGGTGTGTTGGGCACTTCCTGCGTTCTGGGTGGCCAGATGGGTTGTGAGTGGGGGCAGGAGGGCTTCCTGGGCAGGGCAGCAGCCTGGGCAGCAGTGTGGAGGTTGGCTCCCAGCAGCGGCCCCTCCCGGCTGGAGCAGAGGGCACTTCGGCTGCAGCTTTGATGTGCCCACCACCCGCCCCCTGCCCATGTGCTCCGATAGGTAACCACACTGTGTGAAGAAGCCAGAAGTATATGTGAGCACACTTTAGTAACGCCACTTTTACTCAAATGTTAGTCTTTGAAACACTATTCAGTAAAGAAAAATCATCCAAATAATGTTTAAAAGCACTGAGTGTGGCCCAGTCATTTGAAATTCTAATAAAATACTTGATTTACAAGCTTATACCCAGGGAGTGGCACGCCGTTACGATACAGAAGCACTGGCTGAGTGTGGGAAGTCGTTCTGTACAGAAGTCTGAAAATTGTAAATCACCAGAGATTCTAGGATTCTTAGAAAAATTAATTGATTATCCAAGCTGCATTTGGTATGAATCAACGAGTTAAAAGCGAATTTTTTATTTGAGAGGTTTTTAAAAAGCCAATCATGCGAAACCATGTCAACTTGTTAAGAATCTAGAAGTAAAGATTTAAAAATAAATTCTGAATTTTTACCTTGCCTGTTCAGGAAATGTTCTAAGTAGGCACTAGGAACCACGCAGAATGTGCTTTTGGAAACTCTGGGCCAATTAAAACAAAGGCAAACAAAAAGCTAACCTCCTAAATGTTAGAAGTCCCCGTAATGATACGTGCATTGTTCCAGTTAAAGTATAATTGAAGTGTAACGTGCTTGGGAGATAAAGTTTCATATTAAATATTTCACTAACTCCGTGGAGGTGATTACACCTATGTTTTTCCAAGTTGTTTAATGCTTTTCTTTCTGTGAAAGAGCCACGCATTTCCGGTTTTATGGTGTTTCTTCCACACCGCCCGGGCCGGGGGAAGGTTGGCACCCTGTGCCTGGCTCCTGGTCCTGCCTTCCAAGGACCCTGTGTATGCCGGTTGCTCCCTGGGGCCCTGAGAGGCGTTTCCCGGGGGGAATCGGCTGTCTCCCTGGGCCCAGCTGGGCCGGCAGAGCATCTTTTTATTTTGATTCAGAGCTGGCCCTTTGAGCCACGAGCTCAAGCAACCTAAAGCCACAGTTACAGTAAGTGGGATGCCATCAAAAGAGCCATTGAAGGGACAAAGTATCATGAACTGCATTTTCGGGTTTGTTCTTTTTGACTTGAGCTTTTCTGTCTTTAGCTTCACCTGGCTAATGCGAAAGAGGCTTATTTCTGGCAACATGAGTGAATGTTGAGCATCGCTGGTTATCGGAGGAGGGAGAAGGCGCCTTCCCTGGCGCAGAGGGATCTAGCCGCTGGTGTCAGCTCAGCCCTTCCTTAGGTAACTTCTCTCCTTCGTTTAAATTAAATGTTGTCTTTTGCTGCCTCTAGAATCTGGCATGTGGTGCTCAACACCCTGGAATCCCAAAAAAGTATGCTCGAGATCTCTGGCTTCATGAAGCCAACAGGAGACCTTCTAAAAGCTAGCGGCTGCCTCAGGGGGACTAGGAATGGTGCACTTCCCGCACGTCACTTTGTAAACTGGCGCAAGCGTGTGAGGGACGAAGTTCTTGAGAAACACTCTCCTTCACGCGAGGATTTCTTAGTTAAAAATAACAATAGACTTTCTGGTCCTGGCTGTTAAGGGAGCTCTCGCCTTTGATGAGGTCCATCGTCTCTTTTGTGATGGGACCAGTGCCCACGTGACGGGGCCTCCGCCCACACTGTCCCCTACCGCTTTCTGTTCACTGTCAGCAGGGCCTGGGCCAGGGTCAGGGGTCAGGTCCAGGGCGGCCCACTTCCCCATGTCCCGGGGAAAAAACTGCAGCTGACACACTTTATATTTTGCCTGCTTTCCTAAGCAGGCAGTGGGCGTGACAGACAGTGACCAGCTCCCAGAAGACAGTGCTGCTGTTTTGGACGTCTGTGCTTTTGCCTGTGAACTTTGTGTGCGAGCCTGATTTTCCGTCTTTGTGTGTTTTCTGTGTGGTTTCTCACAGCCTTTGACAGAGCAGAGCACTGCAGCGAGCCGCCCAGGCAGTGACAGCAGAGACCAGATCCGGCTTGAGGACCTCAGTGTGCAGAAGCCCTCACTGCCGGCCTGGGGGTCGGCCAGCCGAGCTGGCATCGGGGACTGTGGCAGAGGGTGACCGTCAGCCTCGCGGGGCTGTGGAATGCCAGCTGCCTGAGCTCACTCTAGACGAGATGGAGGAAGAAGAGCTGGAATGTACAGACTCTTCCTCTGAGAAACGCTATTTTCCTGAATCTCTCGATTCCAGTGACGGGGATGAGGAGGGGATTTTGGCCTGTGAGGATCTGGAACTTAACCCTTTTGATGGGCTGCCTTATTCATCACGTTATTACAAACTCCTGAAAGAAAGAGAAGCTCTTCCTATATGGACAGAAAAATACTCCTTTATGGAGAATCTGCTGCAAAATCAGGTTGTGATCGTTTCCGGAGGTGCGAGGTGTGGCAAGAGCTCCCAGGTGAGTAGTCCCCGCGGAGACCCTGTGCTCTGGGTGGGGCACTTTTCCTACCCACGTGCCCCAGCGTCAGCCTAGCGTTCTGCTTCAGAGATGATGCTATCTGGATATAAAAGCAAAACAAAATGGAAATTGTTACCTAATTTTATATATTCAAGCCAGCTGAATAACAGTTAATAATACGTGGATAGTAATTGTTTAGTGTACCACTGAATTTTCTCTAAGACAGTAGCAAAAAAACCCATTTAAATGATCTCATTGTGCATATGATATTTTAAATGATGTGATATATGTTTTTTACTCACTATAGCTTCGAGGATTTAACTGCCAAGTTTACGTGTCTAGTGGTCTGAGAATCAAGATGTTTGGTTATGCTTGTTGGTACAGCTCGTTAAGCTACAGAGATTCAAAAGCACAAGGAAATTCTTATTTTTCTGACTATAAGAAATAACTGAGTGGCCAAATAGTATCCGGGCCTGGAGCCCCACATTTAGGGGTCTAATAAGGAGGAAAGAATTGGGGTAGATAGATAGTTAATGAGTATTTATTGTCTGGTTTGTTGTTGCCTTTGAACTTAAGGTTTTGATTTTAGTGGAATGCATATTTTACTCTTAAATTGCAAAGCAAGCAGATATTTATTATGAAATTTATTTCTCGGTTCTGGTGATGTGAGAATTAGACTGGACACAGGGGGTCTAACGGGAGCCCTTCCCTTTGTGGAGCGTGAAGCGGAGGCCCGGGGGTTTGCTTATTTGTCTAATTAACACGAATAACTTTCTGAGGCAGAATTATAGAAACACTTCCCACTGCCCCTGCTGCACCCAAGTCGTTTGTTGCCTCTGAGGCCTCCTTGTCGTCACTGGAGCTGGAAGAGAGGATCAGTGGACGATAGGTGGTGTTCTTTTTCGTTAATCTTATTGATAGTTGCCAACATCAAGGGTTTATGATGATTTGTTATTGGGCATGATGAGTTACTGTTAAAGCAAATTATTGTGGTTTGTCATAAGCAACCACTATAATTTTCCTGGTTTCTGTGGACAAATGCTTAGGTTAAAATTATTAAAGTTTTTATTTGGCAATAATTTTCAACTTACAAAATGCTGCACAAGCGCCCTGGCCTGTGTGGCCCAGTTTGTTGGAACATTGTCCCATAAGCCAAAAGGTCGCAGGTTCAATTCCTGCCCAGGGCACATGCCTGGGTTGCAGGTTCAGTCCCCGGTCGCGGCACTTACAAGAGGCAACGATCAATGTTTCTCTCTCTGAAATCAATGACCATGTTCTCGGGTGAGGATAAAAAAAACGTTGCAAAAGTAGTACCGAGATTTTCCACGTATTGTTCACCCAGATATCCCAGATGTTAACATTTTATCACGTTTGCTTTATCATCCTCTTTCCATATACATGCCCACCTGCACACATGCACATACATGCACATAAATACACATGTACAGGTGCACACACGCACAGATTTTTATTCTGAATCCTTTAAGAGTAAGTTGAGAATACAATGCCCTTTGCCTCTGAATGCTTCATCCAGTATTTACTGAAAACCGTACATAGCCACAATGCAATTATCAAAATCAGGAATGTAACAATATTGACATCTCATTATTATCTAATTTATAGACATTCAAATTCCATCAGTTTCCCCACAAATGGCCTTTATAATAAAAGCAATATTTTTCTAGTCCAGATTCCCATCCAAAATTACATTGCTTTTAATTGTCATTTCTGTGCAGTCACCTTTTATGAGAACAGGGCCTCGTCCTCCCCTGTGCTTCGGGAGCCGACGTTTGGAAGAGCACCGGTAGGTGGTGTTTTGAGCAGCACCCTGCACACGGCCCACGTGGCCTCCCTGAGCATTAGGGTCCAGACGTGCCTGGCAGGCAGGACGTGTGCCTACTGTGGTGGCCTCCTCGGGGCATCGCACCAGGAGGCACAGGACTGCATCCCACGACTGGTGAGGTTATGTCTGATGCCTAGCAAGGCCGTGACCCCCTCATTCTTTACTGGGGAACCCCTGTTTCCCCCATTATTTAAGAGACACAAGAGATGCTCGGAGACTCTGTGATGTGTGCCTCTTGTCACCATTCCCATCCTGGGCTTGGCTTCCTTCACTGACCCTCACCCCTGATGTCCCTGTGCTGCTGAACGTGAGTTTTCTCATTCCGGCAACCCCTTCTCCACCTGACACGCGCAGTCCTTCTGTCAGCTGTTCTCTTCTTCATCACTGACCCATCCGTGGATGTCAGTGCAGACTCATAAATTCTTATTTATTTCGTTGCTCAGATTGCCCTGATGTGGCCAGTGGGAACCCCTCCAGATGACTTCTGTGTCTCTTTGAGATGTCCCCATCATTCTCGGCACACTTCTTTGCTTTCTGGCCCAGTAAGATATTATAGGCTCATCTGGTGTGTTCCCAGTTCCAGTCTTGGAAACAGCCATTTTTATCAAGGAGCCCAGTTCCTTTTAGTGGAGAATTACGTTTAGAAACCAAGATCTGGGAGCTGAGCATGCCTGTTGCCATGGGTTTGTCATTGCTCCCAGGCCCTCTTGGTGGACAGAGTAAGGAAATAAGTGTGTGTGTATGTGCGTGTGCATGTGTGTGTACACACATCTCTACCTACCTGTCCTCCCTGTCTGCCTGTCTACCTACCTGTCTCTGTAACTATTTCTCTATTTCGTTTATCTTTTTCTCTGTGTGTATTTCTTTCTCTCTATATATTTCTTTTTTACCGTATTTTACCCATTACATTGATCCCCTCTGTACCCTCTGCCCCTCCCCCTCCCCCGTCTGTGTATTTCTGTGCCATTTCTACTTCTGTCATCTGTGCTCCCCTTTGAACACCACGAGTTCATTCTGTCTCCTGACTCCAGTTCAGCCCTGCAGGGTCCCCAGCCATCCCCACGTCTGTAACTTCCTTCTCTGCCTGTGAGAAACCTGGCTCTCATTTTTCACCACAGTGTGACTTGTCTGATCTTGGGATATTCATGATGTAGTTTCGGAATTGCTAACTCACACTACCGTGAAAGTTTTTTAAAGTATGCATTCCTTGAGTTTTCTTTAGAATTTGTGATGTATAAGGGCAAGAATTATATACGGGGCCAGCAAAAGTAGGGTTATGGTTGTTTGTATGGAAAAAAGCAATAACATGTGATAGCATGAGAATAAGCCGTGTTTTCTGTGTGTGCGCACACTGCTGCCATTGCGTACTGTGCTGATACCTAGCCATGGCATCTCCTGTCCGCTCCGCTCTTCAGCGCATGTGATGAATCCTCTTTGTTTGCTGTGACGTGGGAAGGCAAAACAGTGCTGGGGGACGAGAAATCGGGCCTGGGCCACACTGACTTCAGCAGCGGGAGCGCTGGTGGGTTGCCTTCTTGATTCTGGAAGCAACTTGGTAGCTGTGGAAAGAGCTCCCAAGACTGTTCTTTCCCCTCCGAGTCTGACCACTTCAGAGGGAAGCTGCTTTCACACTGTGTGCGTTGCTGCCGGACCCCGAGAACCCGTCCCTCTTCAGAGCAGGGGGAGCCGAGGCCGCTCCGTGCCCGGCCGGGGCAAAGGGCACAGCTGTTCGTAGTGATAGAGCCGTTGCCTCTGCCCGCTCTGGGGCGCGTTCCTGAGAAAGCCTGAAAGAGGGTGACAGATCCTTAGAGTCACCTGTTTTGCTTACTTCCCCTCGCTGGCTTTGTGCCGAAACTCCCCCTGAGGCGGCCGGGTCGGTGGGGTGAACATGCCGGTGTGACTGGGCTTCAACCCCCCGTGAGAGGCTGCGTGGGTCAGCTGCCCCTGGTGGCGAGTCAGCCTGCCCGCCATGGCCTGCCGGCGGGGGCTGCCTGTGCTCGAAGCCAGGCTCCGTGGGCTCTGGTGTCCGGGACGGGAAACACTGACCTCGGTGGGGGCCTGGGCGGGGCGGCAGGGCCAAAGCCCACACAGGCGCTGCTATTGGAGGGACTCCTGCCTCTGGGGACACTGGTGGGCTGAAAGGTCCCTTTCAGGTTTCAGATTCCCCGGCTCAGATACTGAAGGAAGTGAGTGAGTGAGACCCTGGCACTCACTGGCCACAGACTCGGTGTCCAGAGGGGCAGTTGGGTGCCCTTGGCAGACTCGTGACCTAAAAGAGAGCACGGGCGCCTTTGGGACGAGGATGTGGGGGACAGCAGCAGACTGTGTCTCGTGGCTCACTCAGAAATCCATTAGAGGAGGTGGAGTCCCTGGTGGCAGATGGGAGTGTCCCTCACGTGGGTATCCTCTCCCACGGGGGCAGTGCTGAGACCCTCCTGCTGTGGCTGCCCTCTGGCTCTGGCCTGGCCTGGCCCTGCCAGCATCCAGCAGCCCAGGCCGCAGCCTGTCCCCTGGAGTTGGCGGGGGAGCGGCTCACTTTGCTTTCTGATTGTGTACAACTTGTAGGCTCCAGTAACTGAAGTCGATAAGGCCTGATGCAGATTAGATGCTGCCCCCCCCCCCCCCGCCCCCAGCGCAGTCCTGCCAGCCCTGTCACAGCGGCCAGCTGGCCAGCACCCTGCTGCGCGCCTTTCCCGCAGGGGACCGGAGCCAGGGTGCGTGCTCCCCTGGTGCGCGCTCTCACGGCCCCCTCCTGGCCCGCCCCGGAGGCTGCGGCGGGTGAGGCGGCCCCACTGCTCAGGCCAGCTGGCACCTCTCACTCCCCGCAGTCCAGAGAATGGCATGGAGGACAGGGACTGGGAAGAGGTGACAAATTGTTAGGCGAGTTCAGAATGAGGTGTTCAGAATCGTGATTTCTGGCGGGGAGAGCTTCTAGACCAAATACACATACCTATGTGGGCGACCGTTGGCAGAACTCTCAGGTGGATTGCTTGGTAGACAGGTCTGCTTGTGCAGGTGATAAGGCAGCAGCTTCCTTTTCTTTCCAGCAAATTGTACGACTTCTGTTAAGTGCACGTACTTTGTTGGTGAGGAGTGTAAGGTGCCACCATGGAGACGAAGGAACAGCTGCTCCCAGAGCAGACCCCAGTCGGGGCCAGAAGGGCAGGGGCTTTATCGTCAGTGCAGAGAGCACAGGAGCCCCCTGTGAGGCTGCCGTGCCATGTCACATCGCTGGAAATGTCCAGCATGTGCTGCATCACGTTTTCCAGCCAGGGCTTCGCGTGGCCGAGGCAGCACACCACAGCGGCCTCAGGTGGCGCAGTGACCGAGTCTGCCGTGCCGCGGCGGGCAAGGGGCGGGTGGGAGTGCCCGTGTCACTGTCCTCGCCGTCCGGTTTGCACTTGCACTGACTAGACGAGACACTGGGACTGTCCTCCTGCAACTGTCACTGACCAGCAGTGCCCAGGCACCGCATTGCTCTGCAATTAGCTATGACCTGTGCTCCACCGTGTACCTGGCTGTTGACGGTTCAGCAGACATCCTGCATCAGCACAACGCGTAGCGGTTCCGCCTGCCACCAGTTATCTTAGCTGATGTTTAGAAGGGCCGTTCCCCGTTTGAGTTCATTCCTTTGCCTCGGACGTGAAGTCACGCGCTGCCCTGCGGAGCAGGACAAAAGGGAACGCGAAGACTGCTAGGTCGGCACGTGTATTGCACAGCCAGGCCCACGTGGTGGGTACCCCATTATAAACACACTGTAGTAGTCTGGTCTTATAGAATCTGTTTACGTGAGTAAATGAGGGTAATGAAGTGCAGTCGGAGGCCTGGGGACATGGCCGTGATCCCTGCACTTGTGCAGAATTGCGGAGTCTGGGGGAAGCTCTCCTGGATGTCGGACGATAACCAGGCTGAGCGTTCGCGAGTGTTCTCGTGAACCTGGACAGAGCATTTCAGTGACAGTCCCTGCTACGTCACACAGAGGCCACTGTCCTCACACTGTCCCCGCACTGTCCCCGGCATTGCCATTGGGCGAGAAGGGGAACTAAAATGCCAGCTGCTGGGAGTCCTGGGGCTTCCATTCCCACCTTCGCACCCCGATGCTTGGAAGCAGCTGGGGCATGGGGGAGGCCACGCCAGGTGAGAACCTGGCAGACCTGGATCAGCTCCGGCTGCGCTGGTTACTGGCAGGCTTCTGAGACTCCTCGGTGGTCAGAGGAGGGGGTGGCCTCCCGCCTTCCTTCCGGGCAGCCCTTTCTGCCCTGCAGGTCCCCACTCCTCTGCCTGCCTCGAGCTCTGGCCCCTCCCTTCGGCTCCTGGCCTGCCCTTCCGTGGCGCCCAGGACAGCTCCACCTGCGTGTCCTCCGGCCAAGGTCCAGATGACCTTAACAGCTTTGCTTCCCACTTTCTTGTTATTAAATGACAGCATCGCCCTTGTATCCGAAGTGAGAAGTCTCGGCCTACTAGCTTCTTCTCAGGCATCACAAGTCTGCTGGTGAGCGCGGTTCCTTCTCCCTTTGCAGCCAGCGCCAGCTGGTTTGGGTGCTTCTCTCCCGCTGAGTCCCGAGCCTGAGCCTTTCCCTCCCTCCATTACGGTTACTGTGGTGTCCTTGCCCATCCAGACACTTAGTGCCCCGTGTGCCGGGTCCTCTGTGAAGCCTTGGAGGCAGGTGTGAACCACACATGCAGCTCAGGCATCCTCCAGTCTAGTGGGGAGAGAGAGATTCAAACAAATGGCTTTAGTACAGTTTTTCACAAGAACGATGTTTGAGATGTTAGCTAGGGACCCTCCATAATGGACACTTAAAAGAGGAAATCAAGTTAAAAAGTAAGGATTTGGCAAGAATGAAAAATTACTTGCCAGGGAACAAGGAAGATGGAAAATTGCGTGGGAATTTCCAGGTCACGGTCTGGGGACTGCAGTGATTCAAGGCAGAGATACAGCATCGCAGAACCCAAAGCTGTTTATGGAAAGTGTAAAAAAAATAATGTGCTCATTCATCAAATATTTACTGAGTCCTGAGATCATGTGGTGACTCTGACCGAGCGGCCTCTGTTCTCCCCGAGCGCCCGGTCCACTGGGTGGGTGGGGAGCACCCCGAGCAGACCAGCAAGTGCAGGAAGTGTGGCCTCTGGTGGTCGCTGGGAGGTGCACTCTGGGGTCTCCTGCCCCGGAGGCCAGAGCAGGCCTGGGAGAGAATGACCCAGGAGCTCAGACTGGAAGGGTAACTCCCACCGTTCAGCCCCTTTTACAGGGAAAGCCGCTGACGCTTAGAGCAGCTGTGGCTTCCAGGGAAAGGCTTGGTGGTGGTGAGCCAGGTCGAGGGCTCCGGGCGTGGGCTCGGTGCCTTGTTTCCCAGGCAGCCTGGATGGGATCCTGGATCCGGGGTGCAGGCCCTGAATGTTCCCCTCAAGACAAGTGGGCACTGAGTACATGTCACTGAGTAGTTTTCAACCTGCTGGCAAGATTGACACCTTTCTTAAAACGTTGGAACTGCGTCTGCACATTTAATCCGTGGGAACCTTCAGTCCACGGAAGTCGTCCATTTCGCAGTTGCTGATGATTTCTAGTAAGTTACGTTTACTTCCCAAATCACAGTGAGGACCAAAATCTAAGAATTCCATGGTGGGCCTAGAAGATGGCACATATCAAGATAACTAAATATCAAAACTTAAATACCTTAAATCTATTAAAAAACACTCTTGGAATGATTTGCCTTAGACACATGTAGCAGAGCGTAAGGCACGGGCAGCGCATCAGGACTGGAGCACACACGTGACCCCAGTAACTCTGGCGCGAGTGAACTCAATAAAACTTACTGACCCGTAATCCATTCTCAGTAAAAGAACATTTAAAATGAATGACTTCAGAGCAGCCTTGACATTGTCTCTTCCCAAACCTGGATGGATCGGTTCTTATGTCACCGGGCCCATCTCCTTTGTATTTAGGTCGCCAGCGCCAGGGTGTTTAGCTTTGAATACCAGGGGAATATTCCATAGGCTTGGTTTATCTGGTTATTTTATTATGATCATTCAGAATTAAATGTAAATGCTTTCATTTCAAGTCACTATTTTTCATCTGGATGCTATTTCATGTTTATATTGCTCAAAACACAATAGTTGATATGACAAGCCATCTTTTTGATGGAGCTTTCTGGTAACCAGAAGGAAAATAATAACTCACAAGTAGAGTCGTCTTTTCAGAAACAGAGCTGAGGTTAAAAGCATTTTTATTTTGCCTTTTATTTTTATCTGCCTTTCTTTCACCCGGGAGTCAAGCTTCAACGGTCCCTGCTGACTCCTTTTCAGTGTTTTTTTTCCTTACTAGTGACCACTCTGCGCATAAGCATGGCTGCTCCGAGTCTCACTAAGACGTAACGCAGCCCGCCGCTGACTCTGCGGGGCGGGGACCCCACGTAAGGGGAGCCTGGGTTTGCTGGTCCTGGCGGGAGCTGACCGTGTCCCCTTCTCCCGGCTGCAGGTCCCACAGTGGTGCGCTGAGTACTGCCTCTCCGTCCAGTACCAGCACGGGGGCGTGGTGTGCACTCAGGTGCACCAGCAGGCCGCGGTCCAGCTCGCCCTGCGCGTGGCCGACGAAATGGACGTGAACATCGGTCACGAAGTTGGCTACGTGATCCCTTTCGAGAACTGCTGCACCAGCGAGACCATCCTGAGGTGGGTATGGGGGTCTCGCCTGCTGTGCCCGATGACGCTTGGCGTGTGTTTTACAGTCCCAGGCAGTCTGTGTTGTAAGTGTCTGTCATGTATGGCTAACTGGTCTGTGTCGCCAGCCTGACATGCAGCAGGGATCCTGTCTGCACTTCTTCCAGGACTCCCATGACCCTCAGAAGTCACGACTCATTAGGTTGGTCCCCGACAACCTTCAGGTTTGTGCGTCTCCAGCACCCGCCCCCACTCAGGAGGGGCCCACATGGGTTGTCTGTGTGCCAACCTGTGCACATGGGTCTTTGCACACACACCATTCCCTCTGCTGGACATGCCCACACCTCTCCCGGGCTTGGCAAATTCCTCCTTGTCCGTGCCAGGGTCACCTACTCCAGGCAGCCTTCCCTGATGAGTTTCTGTAAAAGTTACATCAGCCCTCACTGTGGCAGTTTAGATCCATGTTTTCAAACTGTGCTTTTCAGAGTCTTGCCAGGCCAAGAAGCCTTCTCAGCAGCTACCACACGTGGTGGGAAAGGGGCATCCTTCTCTTACCACTTTCTGTTTTCACTTCATTGAGTGACACACCCACAGGCCATGGCACACCACTGAGGACGCTCCCTTCTGGTGGGACGGGTGGCATACATGGGAAGTGTGGCACAGCACAGTCCAGGAGAGCAAAGCGCAGTGGCACAGCATAGCAGTGCAGTGCAGCATCGCATAGTGGGGCAGTGTCGTAGGGGTAGCAGAGCACAGTTTACTGTAGCGCAGCACAGCCCATCTGTGTAGCCCAGCACATCCGTGTAGCACAGCACAGCACAGCACATCAGCACAGCACACAGGATGGCACAGAGCGGTGCAGTGTTGCAGAGGGGCAGTGCCGTGCAGCACACCCTGCGCAGCAGCAGAGGACAGTGCTGCGCGCGATAGCATAGTTACAGTACGGCAGGGATCTGAGTTTTGCGTCCTCACATCCAGCACCTGGCATGCTTGTCCCGTGGAGACTGCACAGATGTGACAGTGGGAGGGAGGAGCAGTCCCTGTCCCCGCTGGCCGCTACAGGCTCTGGTGCAGCTGTTCCCATTCCAGAAGCCCAGGTCACTGCTGTGGCTCGCACTGCGCTGCTTTCCTGCAAATGCTGCTCTTCAAAAATAGCAGACAGTGGGCTCCAGGCCAGTGCTAAGCCGTAGGGCATCTTCTGACCACGGCAGCCTCCTGCGTCACAGGCACGATGTCCTCGTGTCATAGACTATTCGCTATGCAAAGGGCCCAGGAGCAGTCCAGCTGAATGTACGCACCTCCCCGCTTCTTAGGAGCTCACAGGCCAGGACATGCGACCCTGGCTGGGTGCGCACCCCAGCCTCGCAGATTTGCTGCAGCCTCTCGAGCAGTCCTGGTTTTCTCTGTGTTGTTCGTCTTCGCTTCACCCTTCCTCTGGTTGCTGGGACACTGTCCTTTCTCCTCCCCGCCACCGCTGCAGCCAGTATAGATCGGGCCAGCAGATACTCCGATCTGTTACTAACAGGGTTTGAGTCACAGCAAAGAAGCCAGAACTATTGACTAGAAAGTGCCCTGTGACAAGAGAAAGGGGTCCCGGTGTTTCCTCCCAGAGTTCTGTGCCCTGAAGGGTGGCCACTGGCTGGACACAAGGGTCTCCACTGCCTCCTCGCTGGCAGCCTTGCTCAGGTCCCCTGGCCACTCTGTGCCCGGGCTTCCTGTCTCTGAGACAGGGGGTCCAGACCTGCCCACAGGGTCGTTGCGAGGACTGGAGGAGCTGACATGTGTCACCGACATGCACATGTAGCTACTTTCATCACTACGAAGGTACATTAGAACCAGACTTACTTTCCGGGGATCGTATGCCAGCCCTAATTTTTAATAAGCTCGGATTGAACTGCTATATAAACGAGAGGATTTAAGATGGACTGTTGCTTATAGAAGGCATTGTTCTATGTCTGATGTTGTCTTTTTCATTTTCTCGGTAACCCACAGTATCTAATCTGCTGGGCACTTAGTGAGTCTAACCTTTATGCCCATTATCTTCCTTTCATGCCATATGTAACAGCTTAGTTCTTCCTGGAGCTTTTGCTGGCCTTTCTTGAAACAGTGGACACCTGAATGTTACATACTTAAAATAATGTCTCTCAACGAGATAGAAAGGCATCTTGTGGAGGTGACACGCAGACTTCAGACACAGACCTTCTAGAATGTAGATTTTAAAAGAATCACTCAAATGTTTATTTACAGTTAAATTCAATATTTGTAATTTTAAAGAATATTATGAAAACGTTTCTGTATGCTGTATTCTTACCTTTCAGATATTTAGTGTTAGGGATTTAAATTTTAAACTGCGTTTCCTGAAGCTTGGGCCATGTATCTGTTTTCACAGAGCCACCAGTAATAGCAGTTTTTCAGCATGTACACGTGGCATGTGGAAACTTTGGAAAGTAAACTTCAGGGCTGAGCCCTGGTATTCCCTGAGCATTTTATAACCCTCGGGAAGGCCAGGCCTCGCCTGCTGAGTGGCAGGGTTTTAACTAGGGCACCTCTCCTCCCTTTTTAATTACACCCGGATATATTTACACAGCACACAAACCTCCCCCAGCTTGCAGGGAACGCTCCTTCCCATAAGATCAGCGCTCGCGTGAGTTTTGCTGAGGCGGTACTAGAGATTTAATTTCGAACAGGAAGGAAGTAGCATAGGTTAAAATGATTTGTTTTTAGAAAGAGGCAGCAGTAAATGATCTCATTACATCACACGCATTAACATCAGCACGACATGAGCAGAAAAGCTGGATTCGGGCGGATTGCTGTTAGTTTGGATCTTGCACAAAGTGTAACGCTGTCGTATTCGGTGCGTCTTTTTTTAAGTTGGGGAAAAGGAATAATCGATTTATGCCCACGTGTGGGTAAGACAGGACGAGGACAAGCACTGAAAGAAAGGCAGGGGAATGTCTCAGTCTCCTAGACTGCCGAGAGAGAGCTTAGCCTCTGTCACCTGAAACCATGGGGCCTGGGAAGCAGTCCTGATCACAGACGGAACGGGAGCACAGCTTTCCGTGTGCGCTCTACCTGCCAGCTAAGACGCGGGAGGGGGGCCAGCCCCCTCCTTTATCGACATGGGACAGGAAGTCCACCTTGAAGACGGGCTCTGAAGGCTAAGTGACAAATGTCGCCCCAGCACAGAGCCTGGCACACACTAGGAGCTTAGTACGTGTGCATGTCCCTCCTTCTCTTTCTTTCTGGAAAGGGGTTGATTAAGGACAGGACTGGGGCCCCCGAGGCCACCCCAGGTTCGGTGACTTGCCAGGGGCCTCGCAGCTCAGACTCGGCGCAGTGAAGGCACACAAGCAGCCAGCGAAGGGGGACGTGCATGGGGTGACTGCCGTCCTCAGGGAACCAGGCTCGAGCGCCCAAGCACCCCGCCCGGCGGAGTCACACAGAGAGGCTCCTTCCCCAGCAGTGAGTCAGGACAGCACACATGCGTGGTCCCCAGGACCACTGACAAGAGACCCCATGCCCAGGGGTGTCCTGGGGGTGGTCACAGAGGCAGGCACCCTCCGCCTCCTCTGTCCCCACGTTCCAGCTCCCAAGGGAAGGCCAGGGAGACCACGTTGTTGGTACAGAGAGGAAGCGCTAGGAGCCACTCTGTCAATGCCCCCCGCCCCCCAAATCCCAGCTCCCAAATGCCAGTCAAGGGCCAGCCTGGCATGCAGGCCTGCCACATACAAGGACAAGCGAGCACTTAAATGGGTAGCAACTTACAGGACTGGTTCCTTCAAGGAGTAGTAGAGGTAAGTATGTGAAGAGGGTCAGAAAGACGTTCATGTGGGAGTAGATGACTAACGATAATAAATAATTTTTAATAATTATAAATAATAATTTAAAAACACAATCCCCAGACTCCTGGACAACTTTATTGCCATCACTGTGCCCATGTGCACGCTGCCCTCAAATGGCTGATTACGTTTTTGGTGGTTTTGTTTGATTTGGGCAACATTTGGAACTTGTGCCAATAACACGTCGGTGATACCGTTTGCTACGATGTCACCAACAGAGTCATAGTGGGCTTGCGGGGCCACAAGCCTGAGCCAGAATAATCCTTCTTATATCCCGTCCTTGAACAGTGTCTGCTTTGACTCAGAATTCTCCCACTGGTCAAAGAAAGGGGGAAACGCTTGCCTGACAAGGGTATCTTGCAATACTACTTGGGTTCAAGAGCTCAGAGCAAGTGTTAAGTGTAGCTCTTATTAATACCGGTAATAAACGTAGGGCGGAGGTCTTTAACCCAGGGTTCAGAGATGGTCATTGGGGGGTCTCTGAATGTATATAAACTATTTAAAATCTGCCTGTGTGTATTTTGCCGTTTTGAAGGCCTGTAGGTTTTCATCAACTTCAAGGAATTTAGAACTCCTGATTTAGAGAAAAGGATGTAGGAAAGGCATTTTTGTTGTCCTGAAGAGTTTTTTGTATGATATTTAGAGAAAGGGATGTAGGAAAGGCCTTTCCGTCATCCTTAGGAGGTTTTGTGTGTGATTTCTCCTAAGAGTATTCTAACTTGAACGTTTCTTCTTTGTAGGTATTGCACTGACGATATGCTGCAAAGAGAAATGATGTCCAGCCCCTTCCTGGGCAGCTACGGGGCCATCATCTTAGACGACGTACAGGAAAGAAGCATTGCCACCGACGTGTTACTCGGACTCCTTAAAGACGTGTTACTGGCAAGACCAGAGCTGAAGCTCGTAATTAACTCCTCACCTCTCCTGCTCAGCAGACTCGTTTCTTACTACGGACACGTGCCTCTCGTAGAGGTGACAGATGAGCCCCCTGTGGAGGTCGTGTACCTTAGTGGCGCTCAGGAGGAGTCTTTCGAGTCTGTTTTACGCCTTATCTTTGAAATTCACCAGTCCGGTGAGAAGGGCGACATCGTCGTGTTTCTGGCCTGTGCACAAGTAAGTGATACTCTAACTAACCGTAACCAGGTGACTTCCCGGAAACCTTTGAACCTTGTGGGGTCGCCTGTAATGACTAACATACAGGGTCCGGTTTGCTGAGAAGCTGTAAATATTTGGTCCCACCACACCTCAGTCTTTGTACTTGGGAGGAAACCTGGACAGGTAAATGCATGTGAGCTGGAAAGGCTGTGTGTCTGCAATCACATGCTACTCTAAAAATAAAACAGTGGACGTAGCATCGTCCAAGGCCATAGGACAGAGAGACGTCCAGACGCATTGCCTCCCACCAGCTCCGGCCCGGCGTGGGCTGCCCCGCGGGCAGAGCTGGGCTGGGCCTGCTTGCCGGGATGGTCTCAGCCCAGAAGACACTGATGCATGTCACACTCCCGGCCGCCTCCACAGGGATCGGGGGCATCTGTGGGAGTGAGGAGTATAACCTAAGTCTGCAGCTCAGAGTTAGTAAACAAAACAGAGTCCCATAGATGTCCCCACGAGTGTCAGGGGAGGGGAGTGCAGGGAAGTATCGTTTACAGCCCCTCCGGGAGGCGGCCTCCTGACACTGGGGCTCCTTTTCTTCAAAAAGATGCGGAAACTCTCACCTTGGATTCTGGGAGATGTCTCTTCAGAAGGACAGCTGGGCGTGCCTGCCGAGCCTGTTACGGCTCCCAGTCCAGGTGCCGTTTGGGGTGGCCCGTGTTCACCGTGGCCCCACCACCCGCCTCCTCTGTCTGCTCCTCTGCATCTAGAAGCCCCCAGAGTCCCCAGAATCAGACCTTGCATTGCAGACACTGATCTCCTGGCCTCTTCCTCCTGCCCTTCATCTCACTGGGAGCGGAAGTGCTGGTTTTAGCCTGTGGCCCACACGTGGAGGGAGGCCGGCGATGGAGCAGAAGCCACGTGGGAGCCGTGCGGTCCCGCAGGCCACCCGCTGAACGAGGACGCATGACCCTGCTGAGCAGTCCCCCGGCCGCACGGGCAGGGCGCGAAGGCTGGCTGGCTGCCCGCCCCGCCTGGGCGTGCGTCCGAGACCTTATCTGTCTCCATAAAGACAGTCCTTTAGAACATCAAATATGTGATCACTACGGCATTTTTACCAGCTTTTTGTGTATGGGTTGTACTGAGTACTAAATCCCCCACATGGTCTATACTGTTATCATGCCCTAATCTTGCATGACTCGAGGTATTCCAGAAAGCCCTAAGGAAAGTCATAAAATGATTACGGAGACAGGAGAAGAATTCGTGAGAACAGTGGCGCCGTAGTCAGTGCAGCTGACCCTGAGGAAGGGAGGAGGCGCTGTTGGATGTCTAACCCTGGGAAGCCGGCGCCCCCGGGCCAGAGAGGAGACGTGGATTTCAGATGGGGAGTGGGGTTCAGATGGGTGAACAGCCATCGTTCTGCTCAGAGAAAGCGAAAATTCCAGAATGGATTCTTGAAAAATAAGTCTTACAACAGAGTCCGGGGTGGTGGGCGGCCTTAGGGTATTTGGGTATTTGACTTGGAGTTTAACATGAGCCGTGATGAACTGTGCGGCGACTTCCGAACGCCGAGCTTCAGCAGACGCACTCTTACCCACGCTGGTGATCGGAGTGGCACACTCAAGGACTCAGAGGGTTAGACCATCTCCATGTAAGACCAGAAAGGCACTTCCTATTAAGAAAGCACCCGTCTTGTAGAGTCTTCAGTTCTTGAAATTGAGAGCCGGGTGCAGGCTGCAGACAGATTTTGCAATTCTGCGCCTCCAAGGCTGAGGATGCCCCATAGGCCTGTCCTGAGGGCAGGTCCTCCCTGCCCCAGGCTTGTGGGGAGCCCCCCTTCCCCCCCCCCCCCTTTTAGCTTACCTTCTATGGAAACCAGTTTTGTCCTCACAGCTCAGCCCCAAGTCCCACACCTGTTACCTGGCTTTCTCATCAGTGTCTGCCACGAACAAGCTGAACACGGGTCAGTATCCTGACGGAGTTCTCCCCCCGACCCCACTTTGGAATCTGTCTTTTGAAAAAACTATCTTGCTCTGAAACCCATGTTAACAGCTATTAGTCATTTTTCCCCATACTGTTTGAAGCATTCTTGATTTCTATATAAAACTTTAAAATCTGTCATAGAAGTTTTAAATGCCATATGAAAACAAACCCACGCAGTCTAAGAGAAATGTACGAATTGTTATAAGAAACACATTCTAAATTGCAGCCATCTTCTCAAACGTTTTGGTTCAGTGAGCATTTTCTCTAACTGCTGGCTGAGCACCCCTGCTGTGAAGTGACACCTCCCCCACCCCCGACCCACAGAGTCACCTGCTGTCCTGTTCTTGGCACTCAGTTGAGACTTGGAGCCCCGGACACTGACAGTCCGTTGTTCCTTATCCCTGAACTCCTTCTAACCTGGAAAGCAGGCGGCTGCATTAAATAAATCGAACGCCAAGTGGAGGTTTACGGTAGGACGTGTTCAGATTGCTGAGCAACCTGAAGTGACCACAGACGAGACGCCGGCAAGGCCTTCCCGGGACACGCTCTGTCCCGTCGTGGGTCTCCGATGTGGGGGCCAGGCAGCGTCCCCAGTGCGTGCTGCTGCGGTTTCCCCGGTTTTGCAGATAACGGCAGGAGCGTCCCACACGTGCAAATGCACTGCACACCCTGAAGGAGGAGGGCGATGGAGAAACAAACCACTGGAAGCACAGGACGCACATTTTAAGCACATTTTTCCAATTGAAGGTTCTGACCTCAGCGCCCTGTGTAGCAGCTGAGCTGGAGGAGCCTGAACTACATACAACACCTGTTCCTGGTTTTGCTCTGCTTTTTTCCTTTTGACAAGTTCTTTTATTCTTTCTTTTTACCCATTTGGAACAACTTCAACGTTAGAACCCACCTACAATGAAAACGTTTTAGCAACTAGAAGCAAATGAAAAACGAGTGGCCCAAATGACCTTTTAAAAGTGTCCGGTGACTCCTTCCTGCCTAGGTCATTGCCTTTCTGCTGCTGTGACGTGCTAGTGGGTGGCCCTGATTGCACCCAGAACGTGTTTGCACGCGCATGGTGCCGGCCTGCTGGAGGGCGCTGTACTTCCTAGTCCTGCCACGGGGGGGGGGCACGGTCTCCATCATCGCCCAGGGCAGGGAGAGCCACTGTCCTTACCTGTCATTGTTAACGGTCCTAGAAGCTGCATCCAGCTAGAAAAACAGGGTAAATGCCTAAAGGCCAAGGTGGTGTGTTCCACCAAGGAAGGCGATCTGGACTAGAAGCAGTGACATTGTAGGTTAGCTCCCCCGAAGCAATGTGCTCATCGGGGTACATCCTGTTTACATTTGATGAACCCGCGGACAGCAAGGCTGGCATCCCCTGCCCTGGAGACTTCACGCAGATTTCGTCTATCGTTTCCGTAACTGGGACTGATTTTTAAGTGATAGAGTTGTTTGTAATGTACTGTATTCTCGTGAATGGTGTTCTTTTATTTTTCTCTTTTACTTCAGGATATTGACAAAGCCTATGAAATCGTCTGTCAGGAAAGCGCTAACTTAAACCCCGATCTCGGCGAGCTGGTGGTGGTCCCTTTGTATCCGAAGGAGAAACGTGCACTGTTCAAGCCAAACGGCGAGACCGAGAGGAGGGGCCCCGCTACCCCGAGAAGGGCGGTGCTGACGGCCAGCCCCGGCGAGGCCCTGATCTGGGGCAGCACCGTGAAGTTCGTGATCGACGTGGGTGTGGAGAGGAGGAAGGTGATTGTTACCAAGCAGGTTAAACAGGTGCTGGGCGCTGTCGAGGGTCGGTTTCTCAGGCCCCTGCCGTTTTCTGGGCCGCGAAGTGAGGACGTGCTCTCTGGAAGGGGGGTCTCGGTACTTGTTCCTCTGTGCGCGGAGTTACTGCGGCCGGACCCGGACGTCCTGCGTGCTGCCTTTCACCGGCACGTTAGCTGTCGGGAAACAAACTAAGTTGATTGAGGTGCCCGGGGAAAAGTTTTCAGGAAAGACTATTGAAGCAAAAGGTGGAGGCTCGTCTTGCCAGTGGTTTTTTTCTTTAGCAAAGGAAGTTGTTTGACTCCTAAGTAATTGCCTGTTATTCAGTATAGTTGGTGGCCCCTTCATCAAAGCAATTAGCATCTTCCCTCAGGAAATTCACTAGAAATTAGTTCCCAGTACGCTGACTTTAATTTTAGAGGATTTGGCTTTATAGCTACATGATAAGATTCCACCCTAAATTTTTAAAGACTATAATTTTTTTTGTTGTTGTTGCTTTTTTTAAAGAAAAAAATTGGGGAAAATGGAGTAGGGTCTCTCACTCTCCAAGACTTGAGTTGTGGCATTTGTGGACTTAACAGAACCCGCCCGCATCCTGATCGCTTTGCCATTATTAGGTGTCATGTAGCCATCCCCCTTCCAGAACGCCAGGGGTCTCCCGAACACCCTCACCTCACTGGCACAGAGCAGCCCTCACTGCTGGGAAGGCCGCCTTGGGACGGTCTGGGTGCATCTTACTGAGCGAGTCCCCCGTTCAGAGGGCCCAGGGTTGTTACTTATCCCTAGGACCCCCCTAGGAAAAAGCACTGTTGGTGCCATGCAGTTTCCATGGTAGCTGACGTGATGGGAAAGGTCAGACGTGTTAAGAAGGTGAGACCACTGAGCCCACTTTGAGTAGAACCTTAAAGAAACACAGCACTGCCAGGTGACCGTCCTTCTCTCCATGTGGCACCTGCACCCCTGTCCTTCACCAGTGTCCTGCTGGAGAAGTGACAGCGCTAGTATTTCGGCAGACGGTCGAGGCCCCGTATCTGTTGGAGCCACAGGGAAAGCGGACAACCTTTATACCCATGGGTCCCGCACTTGGGGTTTCCGTCCCAAGACGAGCGGCGCCATAATAAACATCGTACAAAGGGAGTGGCCCCGTAGCAGAGCATTGTGTGACGTGAACTGCTGCCGAGGGCCCCGTCACTTCGGGGCCCATGAGCTGGCCACCTTGCGGGCCACCTGATGCTAAAGGTGCTGTCTTTCCACTTAAAGGTGTACAACCCTCGAATCAGGGCGAGCTCACTGGTCACGCAGCCCATCAGCCAAAGCCAAGCGGAGACCCGCAAGCAGATTCTCAGCTCGTCGTCTTCAGGTAGTGCTGCGGGCACACACGCCGACTGACATCTGCTCCTGTCTGTAAGAAGCAGAGGTGTTAAAGCCATTGCCTTGTTTCTTCTAGGAAAACTCTTCTGTCTGTACTCTGAAGAGTTTGCCTCCAAAGACATGCAGCCACTGAGGCCGGCAGAAATGCAGGAAGCCAACCTGACCAGCATGGTGCTGTTTATGAAGAGGATTGACATAGCAGGCTTGGGCCACTGTGACTTCATGAACAGACCAGGTAGCTGGGCCGTGTGCTGGTGGGGCGCGGGGGCCGACGGGCAGGAGCGGACCAGGGAGCCGGACCATGTGCTGGCGGGGCGCAGGGCACGGGGGCTGGGGGCTGAGACTTGTCCTCTGCACTCAGCAGTGGCAGCAAGCCTGGGGATTTGGTTTGTGCTGAAGCATTTTCCCTGTTGAGGTCCATGTTCTCTAAAGTCACTTACGAGCCCGAGAGAATATTTGCTGTGACGCTGGAGCACTGTCTGCCACTGGACCCTGGAGCGCAGGGGCCTGGGCCTTGGCAGTTGGGAGAGACAGCAGAGTGTGGGAGGAGAGGCTGGAACCAACAGAGAGCAGAGGTGGGCTCATGGTGGGAACACCTGTTGGTGCATGGCCTTCCTGCTGAGTCACACCATCACCTGGGGGAGATCCCCTGGATGCTCCTTGCTTTGCAATCAGGTTCATTCCCCAGGCACCTTGTTTGGGGCAGAGCAGACGCTCGGTCTTGAAGGGAGAAGAAAAGCAGGGCTGTCGTGGCCAAGGTTCGGGAAAGCAAATGGCAAACCGTCACGACGCAGAATCCCTGTGCTCCCCGCGGTCGCGCGCTGCGAGGCTTAGGGCTGGTCACGGGGGCACAAGGCTGGTCACTATTTCTGGCTCCTAAGAGTGCGCACAGAACTATTTTGTGCTGTGCTGGGGGAAACACGGCTGTGGATTAACTCTGACTCCTTGTTTTGGAGCAAAATAAAGCAGATGACAATTGCAGCCGTGGCATGTCATTCAGCTTCTAAAGGAAAGGTGCAGACCCAGCAAACCTAGAGCCTTTTCAGGACCCACGAACCATGAGGAAATGAATTTGGCATAACTAGGCTACAGGCTATTAATTGAATTTTCTTGATCTAGATCTCTTTTTTTAAAATCAGTTGTTTTTCTTCCCTGGTGCTGAGATTTGACCTCCACCGTGAGGGACGGTCACTGTGGTTGGGGTCCCGGAGGTCTTCCACCCGGGACACACAGTGACACCCAGACAGAAGTTCGGAGACAGACTAGACGAAGTAGACGAGACTGTACCAAATGCCATCTTTATGCTTGGACTCAACCCATTTTGGTGGTGGCCAGACAGTTGGCTTTGGAATAATCTGTGAGAAATGAACCCAAACACAGACTGGCCAGACATGGCACGCAGGACAGGACACACACAGGCCTCGGCAAAGCGGGAAGCAGCGCGGGGAGAGAATACAGTTGGCCACAGAGGCTGGTGTTGGCGTTGGCCCAGGGAGGGGCCGAGACCCTGTGGCTGCCAGGTCTGTGCTGACGGTGCACATGTGGACCAGAGTGTGCTCGGACCGTGAGTCCTGTTGACCCACTAGCAGCCTGGTCTGTAAGCCCACGAGAGCATCGCGTGCGCTTCTTTATGAATCACTGGACTTCCCTTGGTGTTCCCGGCTGCAGGGAGGGATGTGGACCACGTGTGCGGCCCGGCCGCAGCCCCTTCTATCTGCAGCTGGGTCATGGGGCCGGCCGTCCCCAACAACAGCCCCGCAGGGTCAGCAGGGGATCTCAGGGCCCTGGCAGGAGGCCGCAGTCCAGGTTCCTAATCAATGCAGGTTAGGCTGTTATCTGTCGGAAGGCCACACAGCTTTCTAGCTGTATTCAGATGGCAGGGAGGAGGGTGAAAAAGACGCACAAGTATGCTAAAGCAACTCCAGCCAGTGTGAGGATCTTAGAAGCAAAAAAGTAATTTTACAGAGTGCGATACAAACTCCGGGAGAAATTTTCAAAGGCACAGAATGGGAGCCTTGCAGCTCGTGAGCCCCGTGAGGCTTCGCGTGGGTCCAGTGACCACACGGCTTACTACTCAGGCCAGGACGCTTGAGGGTGAAAGGGGGTGCCGCTCAAAACTGCACCGGGGTCAGAGGTGGAATTGGCCATCCTCGCCAAGCCGGGGCAGAGGCCCCCTTATTCAGGGGACCACACCAGAAAGCCAGGCCCTGAGCACGGCCAGGGCTCCGCTCCCAGTCCCCTAGCTCACAGCAATGACGCAGCCCTCTCGGGGCCTCAGCGCCCTGCTTTCATCTGCAGCATCTGATTACAAGCATAATCAAAGCGACTTGTCCATAGAGCAAGATAAACTAGTTAATGCGTGTAGGCCCCTTGGAAAGTAAGCGACAAATAGTAAGTGCTGTGGCCGTCTCCACCAGCGAACTCCCACCTGAGCCCTGGAACACGAGGCTCGTGGCCCCGAGCTGCAGAAGGCCCTGCAGAGGGCACTGTCAGGGTGCAAGAAGCAGAGACCGACCCTGGCACTGGGAGGCAGCCCCAGGTTTCCTCTGAGAGGCCACAGTCACTAATGGCAGAGCCTCGGACATGGAGCCGGAAGATGCGTCCCGTAATGCTGCTGGTGACCAGCCTGGGTTCAAGACCTCACGTGAGAGCCGAGGAAAGAAGCTGGCCAGCCCTGTGGCTTTGGCACGCCACTGCCCTTTTCCCTTCAGTAACATGAGGGTACTGTCTGCCCTCCGTTTCGTGGGGTCACTGAGAGGTCCAGACGCACGCCCAGGTGCCGTGGTTACGACGTCGGGGCGGGAGTCACGTGCGAGGTTCTGCGAGCCTGTCCTTGTGACACCGACGCTTCAGTAAGCCTTTCCTTCCTGTCCTGTCCAGAGCCAGACTCAAACCCCATTCCCTCCGCCCCGAGTCATCACCCAGCCTGTGCCACCGTCTCAGTCCCTCCGCTTCCCGCCTCTGGGCTCTTCGCTTCAGTGCACACGACGTCCTAGGCCCAGTGCTGAGGCCATCGGGACGTCTGTCTTCATGTGGGTGTGTGATTGACACCCGTACCTGCCACAGCGCAAGCACGGTGCGCCCACAGCCGCTCGTGCTCCCCCGCGGCCCACCCCGCCCGCCTTCGCCAAGGCCCAGGGCCCCTTGGATACGCTCCCCCTTTGCTACAGAATTGATTCTGATGCGGTACAAGTCAGAATTCCTCTGCAGGAAAGCGCCAGGAACGCCGCGCAAACTAGCACAGGCAGCTTACCGTCAGGACACAGGATGTCTTAGGGAGTCCCAGGCGGGGTGTGCCTCAAGAGCGCCTGATAATAGGCCTGAGCGGCAGTGGCGCTGTCCTGTGTGTGTCCTGGCTCTTCTCTCTGTCCTCGGCAGGGGGGTGACAACCTGTGAGTCCTGCCATTTGCACTGAAATCTTGGCATACACTTCAAAACATGCAACACGCCCTGGGAGGCAGCTGGTCCTGGCTGACACGGCAGAGCCTTGGGCTCACCTGGCCTGCGCTCCCGCTGGAACCAGCATCAGGCGCCCCTCCCCGCAACCAGGTGGGCTCATCCTGGGTTGCAGATGAGTCACCTGTGCTCTGCTGGGGCCGTGGGAAGAAAACGCAGATACACAGAGTAGAGTCCGGCCTCTGGGGTCCGTGGGACACTGGCAAGTACCCAGCGAGAGCTCTTGAGGTGCCCAGGGTGGTGGCCGTGGGAGAGGGGCGGCCTCGCAGGGAGCGCGTTCACAGGGATCACGGCAGCCGTGGGCTGGGGAGCATGATGAAAACGTTTGTCCACCCTGAAATGGCCATCAGACGGAGCAGCCTGTTCTGCCATGGCATAAAGCGGCCTCACAGTAGGACATCCATATTCCACCTGCTAGCAGGACATAGCACTGGTCACACCCACATGGCACAGGTAAAGGGCCCTCTGCTTTCAGTAAGACGGGCGTACGGACCACAGGGGGAGATGCCTGGGATGCAGAATGGAACAGCAGCGAATTCTAGTCAGTTGTTTATCAGTGTTCTCTCCCCTACGTTCATTCACTGGTTCTCGCTACGATAGTGAACCCCAAAGGCATCCTTTTTTCCTGGTGTCGGGTCCAGGAGCAGAACCATGGCATTATTCCCATTATTGACCCTCAGTGCAGCCAACTCAACTCCAGGGTATAAAAATGAGAAGGAGGTCTGGGGACAGGTTGGCTGTCAACACATGCTGACAGGGACAGTTGCCAAAGATCCTGACTTAAGTGCAGCCAGCAGCTCTGCCAATTTATAGAAGTGGCTTCTAAGCCACTCTCAGTAGTGAAGTTCGTGCTCCCACGCCCCCTGCCGTCCCACTGATGGAGCCGACCTCTGTCGCCGCCACCTGCACTGTCTGCTGTCCCCCTTCACGGCTCACTGATGGAACACTCGGACTTCCACCTCCAAAGAGCACGTCTGTCTCCCTCCTGGGACTGGGACTTAAGGTCTCAGCTCGGCCCCAGGGTCACTGCAAACGAACACGGAGCCCTCAGGGAGAGGTCACACAGCTGGGAGGGGACGTCTGCCCCTGGCTGGAGAAGAAGCAGATGTCCAGGCTCACAGGTTTGCTGTGGGCGGTTCCTCCAGCCCCTCGGCCCTGACACCAGCATTCCCCATACCTGGTCTCTTACGGCAGTGGTGCAACGCGGCTGAGCAGTGACGAGCTGCAGTGTGGTGTCAGAGCCCCTCCTAGCCCGCAGCAGGCCTCCCAGGGGTGTTCATCATGTCCTGATGGGAACGGGGCACTTGGCCAAATTGGAGCTGGTGACTAGCTTTCAAGTGACAGTTTGCCTGAAATTTTGACAAATTGCTCAGTGGTCAGCTTGCACAGCAAATACGTCAACTTTTACTCTCCGTGGCTTTGACCTCCCAGACGCAGAGGCGGTCCCTTGGTCGTCATCTCCCAGGACGCGCTGGCACGGAGGCCAATGGAAGCCCCCCAGCGGTGCCGTAAGATCCTCCACTTCTTGGGTAGAATAATACAGCTTCACACATGTGGTTTTCTTCTCTGCATGGCCTGTATTGCTCTACCATGCAGCAGGCAGGTGGAAACACATGTTTATTTCATTACAACCTAATTCTGCAAGGACAAGGAAAATACCGTCACACCTCGGAACTCGTCGGCTTCAGAACGCGTCAAACCCTGTACTCGTTCCATCTTGATGAGAAAAACATGGTGCAGCCCGCAGTGTTTGCTCGGGACTCGCCACACCTGCTAGAACCTGCAGGAGTCACGCCGCCGCCCCCGCAGGAGAAAACGCTTCATCACTTGTTGCTTGTTCGGTACTCGTCAGTTTCGGCTCGTCAGGAGCTCCAAACAAATCAACGACGGGTACCAAGTACAGCAGTTCTTCTCTACATCATGGTCCACTTATCGCGGCCTCACTGTATCGCGGGATTTTTAAAAATATTATATTTAATTATTTATCGCAGGTTTTTCACTATATCGCGGGATTTTGCAGTGCTGTATAGTATGTTGTTAAAGTTACGTAGATTTAAGAGTGTAGAATATGTTTAAGAACATAAGTAATGTCTATAAGGGAGTGGGAAAGGTTAATAAGGGACTGGAAATGGTTTATAACTGTGTGGGAAGGTTTATAAAGCCTTAAAATATATATAAATACGAAAATAAATGTAAGGTTCCTACTTCGCGGATTGTCACCTATCACAGGGGGCGCCTAGAACATAATACCCCCGATAAGTGAGGGAATGCTGTACTACTGTACCTCTTTTTTGAATAAATGGATTATCTTTTCTTGGTGGAGATGATAAACGCCACCATTATCGAAGCTATAAAGAGAATAAATGGATTTTCTTTGGTGGAGATTAACCACTTATAATGAACACCACACCAGTATCAGTATTCTGTAGTTAAGAGAAACAGGGATGAAGAAAAGCAGCCTTTTGTTCTTATTTGCTGGGTAAATAACTCTCTTTAACGTCCTTGTCTATTGCTGTCACCTGCGTGAACGCTGGGTCAGTTCCGATGGGTTTTTATTTTCCTGTCTTCCATGCCTCATAATTTTTTTACTGGATGCTGGACCTTGTGCATTTACTGTGTTGGGTATTGGACATTTTGGCTCCTGTAAACATTCCTGAGCTTGTCCTGGGATGAGGTGACCCTTCCAGTTTCTGATTGTAGGACTTGTCAGGTGGCACTGCAGCAGTGTGTGTCTGGGGGTTACCTCCTGTTTCCTACCTGGGACCCCAGGCACACAAGCTCGTGCCGTCTGGCGGGTTGCAACAGGCAGTGTCCTGGATCCTGCGTGGGCACACGGCCCAGGCCCCCTGCTCCTTGGTGGCTCTGTCTGGTCTGCGGCGGTTTCTTACACGTACTCTGCTGCCTAGTGGGGGCTGCGGGGACTCAGTAGAGGCCCCAGGTCCTCACCTGTACAGCTCTCCTCGCAGGCCTGCAAGCTCGGGCCCCCGAGGTCTCCCCAGACCCGCAGCACCAGCTTTAGAACTCGGGGTCCCTGTCCTGCACCTCAGCTGTGAAACTTTCAAGCCAGGCAAGCACATGGTTCACGTTGGTGTCCCCGCTTGGCGTTCTTTGTCCTGCAAACTGTTGATTCAGATACTTTGTCCCTTATGGGAGGGAAGATCCAGTACCTGTCACTCCTTCTCAGTTGTATGAGGCTTCCTGGTTTTTTTTCCTTCCCTAGCACCGGAAAGTTTGATGCAAGCTTTGGAAGACCTAGACTATCTGGCAGCGCTGGACAATGATGGCAATCTGTCCGAGTTTGGAATCATCATGTCCGAGTTTCCTCTCGACCCCCAGCTCTCCAAGTCCATCTTGGCGTCCTGCGAATTCGACTGTGTGGATGAGATGCTGACAATCGCTGCCATGGTCACAGGTAGGCCCCAGACTGCTTGTGCTGGGAACTGCACCAACTCGAGGTTTAAATGAGACCGTGTGAGCTGATAATGTTTTACTGGTGAAAGAGGCAGAGAATGGTAACGTTATCCTGATATGAAAAGATCTAAAACGTGCCTGTGCGTCCCTGGGTAATGTGGGACCGCGCCAGGTTCACGTCTGCTGAAGGGGTCAGCACAGGTCAAGAAATATCTGAGAAAATGTGCCACTAAACGTGTTCTTCTCCAAATGGTGACATGTGCACCTGGTTTTGGTTTTTGTATTTTTTATTTATATGTTTATTTTTAGAGAGAGGTGAAAGGAGAAAGAGGGAGAGAAACATCACTGTGTGGTTGCTTCTCACTTGTGCCCCCAACTGGGTACCTGACGTGCAACCTAGTCATGTGCCCTGAGTGGGAATTGAACTGGCAACACTTGGCTCACAGGCTGACACTCAATCCACTGAGCCACAGCAGCCAGGGCTTGCACCTGGTTTTATTTCCTGCCCCTTCGTTCCTCTTGATTTGTGTGGTTTCCTTGACACTGACTGGCCCAGCAGACCGAAGGCCATGCAGTACGAAGACTTGCATTCCAGTCCTGTCCCCGCATCTGGCCTCAGAGCACCCCGTCCCCTCCGCCCGCTGTAACACCAGCCGGTATTACGAGCAGACCCAAGGAAAGCAAACACAAACAAGAATAATGACAACTCCCCCCAAATCCCTTCTGATTTCTAAGTGAATAAGGATAACATACTGACTCACGGTGGAGACAGCCCACTGTTAGCAGCCCCCGCCCCCCCATGCTGTGCTACCCTGAAAGGTCTCCGTCACTGCTGACCTTGTCACCTTTTGCATCTTCAAGCTCCCAGCTGCTTTCTGCATCTGCCGCGCGGAGCCGAGGAGGCTGCCTTGAGATGTTGGAAGACGTTTTTGCATCCTGAAGGCGATCACTTCACCCTCATCAACATTTACAAGGCCTACCAAGACACAGCACTGAACTCCACCAGCGAGCGTAAGTGAATGCTTGTGATTCTCAGATTCTTACCTACGAAGTTCACCTTTCCGTCCCAAAATAAGCCGAGCGGCTACTCATCAAACACCCCATCTCTAGCCCCATGAGTCCCTTCAGTGGAGTGGTACCTGAGGCCCGAAACGGACCCGTAGGTTTCCCTGAACGGGAGGCGCTCCCTCCTGCTCCCAGAGCTCTGGCGGGCCGCGGGGCTGCAGGTGGCCTGGACTCAAGAGTCCCAGCCTTCAGCCTGGCCGCCCCTCCGAGGGAGACTTGCACATTGCACAGCACGGTTCCTGCCCTCTCAGGACTGGGAGAAGCCAAGGAGCTGCCACCTCTTGGTGCCTGCGGGGTCAGAGTGCTGCCCCGTGCTTCCCGCAACGTAGCACAGCCACTGCCGGATGTGGGTGGGGAGAATGTGAGCGAGAATGTGAGCGTGCATTCCGGCCCCAAGCGTACCTATCCCCCCTCCCCCCCACCCTCGGGGGACAGTCAGCAACAGATCTGTGTGCTGAGCGCACGGGAGAGCACCTGATGGAGCCCGGCAGAGGGAGCGCGGGGCCGGGAGGCTGGGGAGGCCGCAGTTCTGGGCATGTCTGTGTGTTCTCGGTGACAGGGAACTGCCCACTCCTGAAGCACAGCTCCAGGGCTGGGCTTGGAAAGGGGCAGAGAGGGCTAAGCAGCGGGCAGCAGCTGCGGACCGAAGGCAGCTGCAGAGCTCCTGTGTCCACAAAGCTGCTTTCACTTGCTCTGCTCTGAGGGATGGTGTGAAAAATACGTGCAATGAAAAATGATGATTTGAATGGCGGCAGAAGCATGCAGAGCGCACGCTTTCCCACGCTGTGAGGAACCGTCAGGGGCGGCACAAAGGACGTGGGGAGCTTGGTGCCTGTGCAAGCCAGCAGTTTGGGTGCCGGCAAGTGTGTGCCCTTTGCTCTGAACGGACCTGCGTGGACAGCACCTGGTCCACTAGGGTCTCCGCCCACCATGCCAAGGCCACATGCTCGGCCCGTCCAAGGCCACACCCTGGTCTCCCTTATGTAATTATACGCGTAGGTGGCAGGAGAGAACAACTCACTGAAGCAGGTGGCTGAGCTGTAATGTAAAACATGCAGCTGGGGCAGCGGTACTTTCCAAATCAACCCAGTGGTGACCCTTGCCTTGTAGTAAATAATAAGATGTTTTCACGGACCAGATGCCTTCCCGTCCTGGTTTGAGATGCGACCACACACATCCTTGCTGTGTGCACACGAGATAGTGTCTCTAGGACGCTCTCCCCTTCCCGAGCTCCAGACCAAGGGCGGCAGCAGGAACACGCTGTCCCCACAGCGCACGGGACCATGGAGCCCCCCCCGCTGGTGCTGGTTCTTGCCGGCAGCGCCCCAGACAGCCCCTCTCGCGGCCACCAGAGGTCCTGGTCCTCGGGGCCTCCTCTTCAGGACAGGAGAGGGTATGGCGCGTGCCAGCTCCTTCCCAGCCCAGGCCCTTCCGTGACGACACACTGTCCTTTCCTTCCCAGACTGCGTGGAAAAGTGGTGTCAGGATTACTTCCTCAACTGGGCCGCGCTCAGGATGGCGGACGTCATCAGAGCTGAGCTCCTGGACATCATCAGGCGAATCGAGCTTCCCTACGCGGAGCCCGCTTTTGGCTCAAGGGAAAACACGCTGAACATCAAGAAGGCCCTGCTATCTGGGTACTTCATGCAGGTGAGGACGGGAAGGCCACCTTCCACGCAGTCGTGCCAAGAGTACGTGCATTCAGGACGGGTACCAGGAATCCCCCAGGATGATTATTTTATGGCTGTTAACTTTAAAATGAAACCAAAATTCCTTAAGCTGTTCAAGCCATCATATTTAAATGTACTTCCCTTCAGGGAGCCCAGGGCTAGGCCAGAATGGGAGCTGTCCCACGGACACCAGCTCCTTGCGTACAGAAGGCAGGCTGCAGAAACCTTCTGTAAGAACATCAGATGCAGCCCCGCACCCCACCTGTCTGCAATGAGCTCCCGGTGGCCTGATGCCCAGCCAAGAGCGCATCTCATCCGTCCTTCCTTCCCCAGAGCAGGGATGAGTGTCTGCTGGGACAGCGAGAGAAACCCTGGGGCTTCTCAAGAACTCGAAAGCCGTCCCCGTGGGGAACGCGACACTGTCCCGTGCATTTCCTGCTCTGTAGGGAAAGTCGGGGGCTGATGCAACAGGTTTTCCCGAGGAGTTCAAGCTAGACATTAAGTGTGAGGCCCGTGACGTGTGCGTGTCTGGCCCACAGTGTGGCTTCACGTCCTGGCGCAGTGTGAGCCACGGCAGCCGCCCTGCACCTGCGCCGTCACTCAGCAGCGTCACCACTCATGGTTGGGGGGAAAACAAGCCTGTCTTGTTTCCGACACTGAGAACAGGACTCAGGTGGCAAGTCTGTGGCTCTAACGCTGCTGTAGGAGCGCTGTGGAATTTTTAAAGCAACATTGTTGCATGTTGATCTCCACATTAACACGAGATCTCATTTCTTGTACTCTGCCTGCAGATCGCTCGGGACGTGGACGGCTCGGGGAACTACCTGATGCTGACGCACAAGCAGGTGGCCCAGCTGCACCCGCTGTCCAGTTACGCCATCGCCAAGAAGACGCCGGAGTGGGTCCTCTTCCACAGGTTCAGCATCTCGGAGAACAACTACATCCGGGTCACCTCAGAAACCTCCCCTGAGCTGTACGTTGTGTGGAGGACCAGGGGCTCCTCCTGGAGTCATGACCAGGAGTAAATGAGAACTTTGGCTGCTATTATCTTCAGTTACAAGAAGTTTCCGCTGGTGGCCATCTGAAGACAGGTCTCCCCAGGGGTTAGCTATGGAGCCACCCTGCTGGGAGAGCGCAGCACAGCGGGAGGCTTCCTCACAGAAACGTGGGACCAGGCGCCCTGCGTCTTAAGAGGAAGGAAGTGCTGCAGGGGCGGGGGCAGGGCCAGGCCTTGGGAAGGAATGTGCTGGAGCCCGCGGGGGAGGGCGGGCAGGTGCCAGAGCGGCAGGGCTACCACCCCAAGTCCTGAGTCCACGCCAGGCACAGTACAGAGCAACAGGAGCGTCTGGGGAAGGTGGCATCTTCCTCAGACATTGCGAGCTCCCTCCGGCTGCGCAGGGAACAGGCCAGGAGGGCAGTGCTGAGAACGTGCCTGCCCTCGGGCTGCCGCAGGTCCCAGTGCACCGTGAGGGCGCCTCTGCCATCCGGGTGGTGATGCTCTAGGCGGGACCCAGTAGAAACCAGTAGGCGTCCGGCTTCAGCAGCTGGATGCGGAGTGGCCAATCAGTTAGGGCAAAGATCCACCCCCCCCCCTTACCTGCGCAAGGTCTCCCAAGCCTCTGATTACAGCCCTCCTGTGCTGTGATGGGTCCATGGGGAAGTACCAGTTCCCGGGGGACAGGGGCACCCCTCACTAGAGGCCAACTTGTCCCAGCAGTGCAGCTGGGTTCTGTAAGAACCACAGGAGCTGCCTGTCCTACGAAGGCAGATGAAGACACTGCGGAGTTCAAGTTCAATTCCAGGTTTATAGGCAGAGGCTCCTGGGCTGGAAAGGCCCAGATGTGTTTGGTTCCTTTCACCAAAAATAAAATTTTTGTTTTAAACAAACAGGTTCATGCAACTGGCACCGCAGTACTATTTCAGCAACCTGCCTCCTAGTGAGAGTAAGGACCTCCTGCAGCAGGTGACGGAGGGCCTGCCCCCCATTTCCACGCTGACGGAGGAGCAGCACGCGTGTGACAAGTGCCCCGAGACCACTGAGCAGAGGTGCGCCGTGCAATGACGCCCGGCCCGCCCGGGGGACCGATGCGCAGCGACCCCGCACCAGCCTGCCGGGCACCCATGGCAGCCCACGCCGCAGCGGGTGGGGGACGTCAGGACGTCATGCCCCTCACAGGAGCTGCCTGAAAATTAACACTCTGTATATTCCTCTAAAATAAAAAATAGAAGTTTTTATTGAGTTCCTTAAATTACGACTCCACGTTTTCCTTCTTATTGGGGGAATTTTAATCAACTGCTCGTAATCCGACCAAATTTAGAAAGAAACTGTTTTGTAAACGTGTCACAGACACAGGCAGCAGACCCTACGTTTGTAGAGAATTAAGTCCAAAGAGTCTTGAGCTTCTCAGCAAAACCCCACCAGGGTTCGCGGCAGCTCACAGCCCGGCGCCCCGTCCGCGGAGGGGCTAGACGGAGAGGTGCTCCTCCAGCCTGTCCATGACGCCGGGCATCTGGGCGCATGGAACCAGCATCACGGTGCGCAAGGGCGTCATGGGCACGTCGTCGAAGGCCCAGCTGCCGCCCAGGCGCGTGTCGCTCTCCTCCTGCACCGAGTAGCTGAACCTCAGGACCGCCTTCTGAATCAGAGCGACAGTGCACAGCTCAGACAACCCGGCAGCAAGCTCGCCGAGCGGCCAGCACAGGGCGCCGCCTGACACCGCTCACAGGGGAACGGCAGCTGACGGCGGCAAGCGCGGGGCAAAATGAGCCCAAATGGGCCGCTCGGCAGAAGCTGAGAACACTCGCCAAAGGGCTAACCCGCCTCCCTGAGGGGCCCGGACAGAAGAGTCCTGGTTCTCAGGTGAACAAGCCGCTTGGTGATGTCAGTGCACGCCCACCATGTACTGTCTGTCACTCTGAAACCGCTCACCACTCATCACCTCGTGCTGTCTGTCATGGCACAGCTACCTTAACAGGAAGTGCTAGAAACCCCACCAAGGGGACGCCCTCCAGGACTAGGACACAGGGTGGCACGTGAGCCAGCAGGTGGGGGGTGGGGGGATGGGGGCAGCTGTCCACCCCAGCCCCTGCCTCACGGGCTGCGTGGTCTCAGATAATGGCTCTCAGCTCCCCTGGACTCAGTGTCCCCATCTGTGACCCAGGCTGATGCCCGCCTCTTGCGTGGTTTGAGCGCCGCAGCTCTCAGGCAGGTCACAATCGCCATCAGCAGGTCCATGGACTTGCCCCTCCCACAGCAACCCCCACAGTGGGGGTGGGGACCCCACCACAGACCAGGCCCTGTGTTCACTGCCAGCAGCTGGGGCTATGGAGGAAAACAGTGGCCACACTCAAAGGACTTTGACATGAGATGCGAGAGCAATAAACCCCATCTTATTATTGTCAAGACATGAGTACACGCATCTAAACAAACAGATGGAACAAGACAGTCTCACCTCATAGAAAAATTCTTCCTCTGCATTTGCAAACATTAGCTCATCCTTCCTTTGGCTGCTCCGTTTCTTTTTGGAATCGTTTTTTCCTGCTTCCACAAATGTCTTGCTAATCAGAAGGTAGAAGTAACACCTCCCACACGGCTTGTTGGTCCTGTGCGCCTCCGCCAGTTCTTTCCTGCAGGCAACACAGACACACACACACAAGGTTTGCCTGCCGGGCCACGTGAGCTCTACCCACCACCCAGCCAGAGCCCGGGGCCCAGGGAGGCCGCGCAGCAGGTTCTGCCCGACACGGGCTCAGGGGGCAGACGGCAGAGCTGGCCACCCTAAGGCAGTGGCTTTACTCCTGCCATCGGCTGCACGTTCGACCGATCACAGCAGTGCTTTTTAAAATCACTAGTGTGATTATAAACGCTCTCAGACAGGCTGAGCTGTGCATACACAGCAACTGGCAGATGAGTCTCAAATTCACTTGACATCACTGCTTTGGGCCCAGGTTAAAAATACGAGCACGGAACTGAAAACACAAAGGCACGTGGCCACGCTGCTGCCATCAGAGCACGTGATTCCTCGTCTCCAACCACACGCGGTAGAAACGCACAGCACGGCACAGACACCCCAACTTCCACAGCAGTCACGCAGGGGCAGGGACGCCTTCCTGGAGAGTGTGCGTAACCCTGTGCAGCTGGCCAAACGAGATGCGAGGAAATCAGAACGGCCCACTCCAGCTTTCTGTAGGAGGGTCAGGAGCAGGCAGGTCACCCTCCTGTGACACCGAATAATCACGAGCTCCTGATGATCCAGGAAAAAGGCAGAGCAACAAACCACTGCAGCACCAGGAGTGCACTGTGCGTCGCTGGGGGTACAGCGTATAGAACAATGAATGTCTGAAGGAGAACGGGAGCCTGAAAGTTTCCCGACGAGTCCCAGCCCCGGTAAGGACACCCCAACCCCAGCCACCTGACCTCGGAGAGCCCGCGTCTGTGAGGCGCAGGGGCCTGCCTGCATTTTCACGCCCCTCCACTGCAAAGCACATGCAATACCAAGTCTTAGCTCCTCGTACATGTAAAACATTTTTGTAAATTTGGAACTGCACTTAAAACATAAAGCAACAAGCCCCGAGAAGCCAGCAGTGGGGTATCAGACCATGGTTTCATTGGTCATAAAACATCCCAATGGATTTAGGCACCTTACTCAGATTTTGTCATTATTATTCAGTATGATAGTCACATTACATAAACACACCTATGAAGAGGGGGAAAACTAGCCGAACAGGAGCCAACAGTCTATATGAAGTCACGTGTTTTTATACGAGTTAAGCCGTGAAAGCCGTGAAGGCCGTGAAGATGGCCGTCAGAGCAGCCTCCGTAATCCGAAGTCTTTAGAAAGCCGCTCACTGGAAGCGTCACGTCTCAGGACGGCGCCTCCGCGCCCACCAAGGACAGCACCCCCCACACAGGCGCCACCTCTCCCCACCCTGAGGCCCCCAGGCGGCCGCTGCGGGCACCCCCGAAGCCTTACTGCAGCTGCCGGTGCATGGGCAAGGCAACCTGGGGAGGGACGTTAATGAATCTCTCGCTCAGGAGAAGGCCCACGGGCTTGGCGGTGTCGTTTAAAAGCCGGTCCAGCTGCGCGACCACGTCCTTCCCGCAGTTCTGCTCACAGCGGCTTAGGATCAACTCCTGAATCTGCGCAGTGCACGGGGCACCCTGGAAAGCAAGGGAAGGCTGGCTGTAGGCCCCCGACCGTACCTACCAGGAGGGGGAACTTTTCGGCCACAGCCTGTAAATTCTGAGGCCTTCAGAGGCAACAGCTCGCGTGGCTCTCCCCATAACCAGGCCTGACCCGAACTCCCACCCCGAGCGGTGCCCAGACAGGCCCACTGGCAGGCAGGCGCACTGCACGGCGGTCCCAGCCCATCCGTGAAGACTGACGAAGGGTCTGGAAGTTCGCTTAAAAACTGAAGTGTAGCCTGACCTCATGTGCGGAGGGTAAGCAGCTGGTTTTTACTTCTTATTAGAATCGACGAGCAATGAGAAGCGGTGAGTGAAATCACAAGCCTCCGTTGGTCAGCGCCTGCCCCTTGGGAGGCGACCCCACCTCCCAGTCGGCACGGACAGCCATGTCAACACCAACAGCGCCACAGCCACAGGGGGAGGTAGCGACCTTCGCGGGGCCCCTCGTTCAGCACAGAACCGAACGGGCTCCAGGAGGATGTCACAGCACACAGTGTGCTCAGTGCACATGGCCAGGCTTCAGGACCACCACGCACGGCTCCTCCAGGGAAACCCACCTTCCTCTCGGTCAAATTCAGGAGGCTGATGAAACCGAAGATCTCATCTGCGTCCGCGTCGTCATCACTGTCTTCCGAAACACCCGTCTGCTATTTAAGAGAGAAAGGTAGCGTTAACTCGGGCTCGGGAAGAAATGCCAACACCCAGCCTTGAACTCCAGGCCCCGCTCGCTGCTCCAATTCGCAAGGGCCAGCTGTGTGACGGCCGCCACTCGGAAAGCACCGGGGACTGGCCGCCGGGCAGCCCGCCGCTGCCTGGATCCCGCTCCCTGTCGCAGTCGGCACGGCCTCTTCCTGCTCTGGACATACGTGTACTGCACCATCAAGGCAGCCTCCCTACTAGATTCTCAGCGTGGCCCAGCGGCAGATCAGCCAGCAGCTCCTGACATAACTGTTTGCTCGTCTGGGGAAGGGGCAGCTGGAGCCAGCCCTCGCCTGCCTGCCTGCCTGCCTACGGGCCACAGCACCGTCACTGAACGCGCGCGCCAGCCAAGCGCGGGCCAGCTCTGACTCCTGGGGTGGGCAAACAAGGCCCAAGGGCCACCTTCTCAGGGGGCAGACAAGGAAAAGAGCCAGGAAGGAAATGACAAGCGAAGAATGAGCTCAGAGGACGCGCCTGGCTCCAACGGGAACAGCCCGGCTCCAGGACGACAGCCCTTCCCCTGGAGGCCGCCTGTGCCCCGCACAGGGTCCTCCACGCGTGGCTTACCTGCACCCCCGGCACGGGGCCTGGCAGAGAGCGAGCGCCCGGAAGCAGGTGTGAATGAAGGTGGCACGAGGCTGCCGCTCTCCCACCAGGACCAGCAGGACCCAGAGCGGCGGCGCCTGACCTTGGACTCCCAGGCAGGGATGTCAACGCTGTGGAGGCGCCCAGGTGCCAGGGGCCTGGTGCGTCAGGGCCGAGAACAGAACGCACCACCGCCACGGGGTCAGGAAGCCAGGCCAGACCGCAGTCTAGAGAGCGTGAAGACGGATGTGGCTCCTGGACCTCAGGGGCACCACCACTGACGGGCACCTCGGGCAGAGGGGCTGCCAGGCTGGACCACAAAACCTGCCTGGGGAACTTGGCCAGGAAAGGCCACCAGCCTCCGAGGCCTAGGGAAGGACGACTGTGTGCCAGGAGAGAAGCTGCCAGCTCATCACAACAGGAGGTGACCGAAGTAGAGAAAGGGGGGGGGTGCTCCTGGGGGGGACGAGCAGCTCCCGTGGGAGGGGAAACAGGTACAGGAGGAGGACGACTCTGGGAACCAGCCTCGGGCCTCGCTGCCCCACATGGCCCCCAGCTACTGTGGCACAAGCTGCGCACCCGGCGGCAAGGGACCCTCGGGGACAAACCCTAGAAATCCCCACGGGCACCTGGCTCACAAGCAGCTGGCGTCCGCTGGAACTGCTCACTGTTCCTGATGGGTGTCAGCCATCCAGGCGGCAGCACACACGCCTGGGGTCACCGTCCTGTCACCTCGCGCCCCTCCTGCTCTGAGCCTCTCCTGAGCACCCAGGCACCTGCAGCACCTCACAGAACACCTGGCCCTGAACTAGAGCCTCTCCGCCCACCATGCCCGTACCCTCCGCAGACCTCCCAGGCCAGCCCAGCCCTGAGGACACCTCCCCTGAAGACCCAAATGCAGGCCCAAAGGCATCACTGAAAGCTCTGCGCAGTCCCTCTCCTGGGAACAGGAAGTCTCTGTCCCTGGGACACCTCAATTGTCCCTGTGGCAGCCACGGAAGCCATAGGTGCACAGTTATCTGTGTAACGACCCAGCTGAAGGCCGAGTCCCCCACTAGAGAAGCAGCTTTTGCTGAGGATGAAGATGCCTGTCCCCGTGGTGCCCATGGTCTCGGGACGCTGCCAGCTGGAGAGTGCTGTGTCTGACGGGGGCAGGCGCTCCCGGCTCCCACCGCTCTATCCAAGAGAGGCGCTGCTGGAGGTGACAACCCACATTCCCTCCACATGTACTGACACTGTCCCAGGCCTGAAAGTGCCACTGCATTTAGCACAGGTGACTCCATCAGCACTTTCAAAACAGTAGTAGTAGACTGGAGGGAAAAGGAGTCAGGTGTTTAGGAGAGGAAGTGGGGATCGGTGATTCAAACAACCTTCAAGAATCTTGGCTTTGTACACCAAGGCTGCAGGTTCGATCCCCAGTTAAAGCACACACAAGGACCCACCAACGAGGGCATGAGTAAGTGGAACCACAAATCAACGTGTTTCTCCCTCTGTCAAATCAACAAAAATAAAGAACTTTGGCTCTGACAACAAAGTGAGACAACAAGGCAGGAACTGCCATTTGGTTTCTATAAGCTGGGCGACAGGTGCTGGGCTCAGGGCACAGTGACAGCTGCACACACACAGCACGTGCCATGTGTCACACACAGTTCTACGTGCCTTTACATGCAGTAACTCACTTGGTTCACTCCCCAACCTACCAAACAGGTGCATGCATCACCCTTGCTTTCAGAGGGGAAAACGGCAAGACTGAGGCCTTGTGGCAGACTGTGCTTCCCACAGAGGGCCGGGATGACACCTCCTATCCCCCTCTGCTGATAAAGTGACCTAGGCACTCTGCCCATCAAGAGGCGGGGTCTATACGCCCTCCCCTTGAACCTGCGTGGAACTCCGTGTAAATGCGTGCTGGGCATGACACTGTTTCTTAACGTGCCTCCACGCAGTGCTTTTGGGCTGCATGTTCCTGGGACCCACCAGTGTGTAGAGGCCCATGGTCCCAGTTGGGCTCCCAACGGACAGCCCACACTGACGTGCCCGTCACGTGAGTAAGTCCTCCTGAAGCCCTCCAGCCCCTGGCGGACAACTCCCACACTGTGACGCACAGCCACCAGGAGCTGTCCTCCCTGAGCTCTGTCCAAGCTGCAGACCCACGGCTGTCACTGCTGTACAGCACAGAGCGGGGGGCAGTGCGTCAGGCAGCGGCAGAGAACTGCAGGAGCCCCCGATGACAAGCGGCAAAGGCAGGACTCACCAAGCCTGGCTCCCTCCTCCTGCAAACACCCTCTCCCCTTGCTCTACCGACACCTCCCCTCCGCTTCTGCCTTCTTCTCCCGGTCACTCCTCTGAGTCCCCTTTGCAGGCTCTGCCACTGACCTTACGTAAATAAGCTGGGTGTTACCTGTGTCCCTGCCCTTCCTGGGCAACCAATTACTGTTTATCTGCTGAACACGCCCAAGCCTCCAGCCGCTGCTCAACAGCTCACTTGCATTATCACAAGCAAATCAAACTCAAAATGCACAAATCCAAACTCCCGTTCCCCTTCTTAACCTATCTTCTTCCATGTCACTATTTGGTTGCTTGAGCCAGACACTTGGGAGTCATCCCTGACCCTTTTCCCTCCGCCCAGACCCAGTCACGCCCAATCCCATCACGTTTCATCTCCCAGCCCTCCTGAACCAGTCTGCTTCTCCCCCTACCCACTTGCCACCACCCCATCACTGCGGGTGATAAGCTTGGGTGCCTGGAGTGGTCTTCTCGCCAGTCCCCCCGCCCCCCGCCATTAACACTTCTTTCCAGTGCAGCCTCTGGCCCGCTTGCTACAACTCAGGAACTTTCCAGGCAAAAGAACTAATTTAATCCGAATGAGCACAGCTGCCCTGCTTACCTTAATGACACTCCCGATGTGGTTCTGCTCAATTAGGAGATCTGTGAGTTCTGCGGTGTTCACAGGAGCCTTTAGGAAAAGCTAAGAGGAGGGAAAAAAAATCGTTTTAAATTAAAGTCGAAGCATGATATCTAATGAAACTTCTAATTTCCATATTCAAATAGAAATAATGGAACATCGACCACTAGACCGGGAAGATGACTCAGAAATGCAATCCCAAGAGGAAAGAAAAAGCCCAGGAGAATCCAAGAAGCTAAAGGCACCGAAAGTGAAGAGGAGGCATCAGCGGAAACACAGGAGGTGTGGGGGAGGGGAAGAGGCAAGCGGAGGACGGAGGGGGCGAACCTAAGGCCCAGGGCCTGGCCACTGGGACGGGGACCAGAGCCGTCTCCACTGGGGCAAAGGGCGCAGTGACGTGGCTCCTGCGCAGGAAACCCTCCGACGCCAGAGCGGGCACGTGAGTTAGAGAAAGACGGACCAGGCGCTCAGTGCCGGGCAGAGGACAGAGAGAGGCGCGCAGGCCACAGGAGACGCAGACGCGCGGCTGCGGGAAGGGGCCGGGGGCACGGGCGGGGCAGCCGGCTCTGGGGCCGAGGGTTCTCCTGCCAGGCCGGGTGCGGGGCAGGAGGAGGGGTCCTAGGGCAGAAAGGACGCGCTGCGGGGCCCCGACTTGCTTAGTTAGAGGCGCACGTCCGTGCGTAAAGAGGAAAACGCGGCACCTGCTGCAGTAACTTCCTGATCCCCGCGGCGTCGACGTCCGAGATGGAATAAGCTTCGAATTCCACATTCACTTCCTGGAAGCACACACGGGGCCGGTCACCAAGCGGGCGCACTCGGCTGCTTCGGGCCTCATTTCCCACCGCGGGTTTCTCTCCCCCCCCCCCCCCCACTGCCCCTCCCGAGGCTCCGCGTCTGCAGAGCGGGCCAACAGAAACAAGGAGAGGCGGTCCCCGCGGATCTGTAACTGTCTGCAGAAGCAGGCAAACGCTGTCGCCTGGCCCCTGCCACCGATCGGTCCCGGGGCCGCCCACAGAAGCGGCAGAGACGACGAGCGTGCACCGCAGACTCTGCTCCTGACGCTGCGGGGCGTCAGGACCGCCGGGCCCTCACCATTCACCCCGCAGACATCCAGGGCCCGGAACGCCGCGCGCTGCGGCAGGAGCCCGTGTCGGAGAACGTATCTCCGGGGCGGGTGCGAGGGGCGGGCAGGACACACGGCGTGGCCGGGGGCCGCGCCGAGAAGGGACACCTGCAGCATGAAGAGCGCTCGGAAAGGCGGCGGGGAGACCGGGAAGGGGCCGCCCCGGCGGGGGGCGGGCGGGGTACCGAGGATAAACCTGCAGGCAGGCCCCCGGTGGCCTGTGGCGGACCTGAGGCTGCCGCCTGAGAACTAAGTTAAGTCTCTGCAAAGTGGTGTGCCGGTTTTCTATTTTTGGGGGGGGCGGGGGTGTTAAGGACCCGGCCAGGCTCTAACTTTTTTAAATAACTGCTGCGGCTGCGGAGTGGAAGAGACCGAAGGGGAACCTGAGTCAGCGCCTTTCACCACCTGCAGCGTCGGCTCACAGACCCTCGAGTAGCGGGGAGTCGCCTCCCCAAGCAGCTGACACATGCACATGGCTTCGGCTGTCAGAAACCGGGGTCGCGAGCGCCGCTCACCTCGTCGCCGACCTCTTCGTCGCTGTCCTCATCCTCCTCTTCGTCGCTGTCTTCAGCGTCTCCGTCCTGGTCCTCCACCTCCTCGTCCTCTTCGTCCTCGTGGCGCGGGGCCGGGGCGCCCAGCGGCCGCGGTTCCCCCTCGCCCACCGCACGCCGCTTGGGCCTGGAGGCCATGTTGCCGTCCTCCCCGCGCCTGCGCGACTTCCGCTCGCCCGCCCTCGCGGACCCACCCACACAGGCCGCGGGGGGGTGGTACAGAGACCACATCGAACCCCGGCGCGGAGTCGGCGACCGCCCCAGTGACCCTGCTCAAGTCCACGGCCGGGATTCCTCCGCGTCAAGCCCACTTCTGGGTCCTCTCTCGGCCTTATCTTACTCGCTCCCTCTTTCCTCACCCCCTCCGAGGCTCCCCCCCTTCGCGCAGTGGTTCGATCCATCGCTGAGCCCCGCCCTGGGGGTGTCCGTGCGCATGCGCGAGCTCCAGCTGGCTCGGCGCGGGGCTGCGCTGGTGGTGCCTGCGGCCTCGCGGGGGCCGTCGCCATGGCAGCCAATGCCGCGTGGTGAGGGGTCCTCCCACCGCGTTCAAGGCTCCGGCATCCTTACAGCCGCCACGCTGGGATCGCGAGATACCGCCGCCCTCGTGTGCGATCTCTGAGTGCCGGCGCGGGGGGCGAGGACGGTCCCCGCTCGGAGACCCTTCGGGCCTCACCAGCCCCGCAAGGTAGGTAGGTGTCGCCGCCCACGGTACCGAGGAAGTCACGAAGGCCTCCGGACCTGCAGCATCGGCGGCGCTAGCGAGTGCGCGAGCAGAACCCGAGGCCGCGGCTGACCCGGGCGTGGGTTGTGGTCCCGGGGCAGTGGTCGGCCCCAGATGGAAGGTCGCCGCGACCGTGCAGGTGCCCCCACGCCAGGCCCAGGCCCGACCCCGCGGGTGTGTCCCCAGCCCGGCGGTGGCACTGCCTCGTCAGTGATTGAGGGCTCCGAGTGCCCCCCAGCCCACCGCCGACAGTTTCTTTAGAAACAGGGATGGACCTTCAGCTCTGCAGGGCCCGCGGGAAACCCGCGCCGCAGACCGGCGCCTCCTCGGAGAGATCGGAGGCGGGGGACGAGCTAGGACGCCCGGCCAGCTGTGGCCAAGCTGGTTCTTATATTTCAAGAGAACCTGGAATTATGAATTTTTACAAGAAATACCTTGATTTTTAAATCCTGTGTCAAAGGAAATTTATCTGCCAGCCAGGCTTATCCTGCAGGCCACCAGTTTGCAGCCCATTGTAAAGACTATCAGAAAGAAAGTCACTCATTAGAGATGACATCAGCTTCCTTTTTCTCTTTCCTAAAATGAGGCGAGTGGGTTGGAGCAGGCAATGGGGTGGCCACTGCCGCAGGGGTTGAAGCAGAGCTGTGGTAACAGCCTCTGCTCAGTGTCCCCAGAGTCCCCGTGACTGTCTGTCAGTCCCGTCTGCCAGGCCGCAGCATGGGTGGACACGTGTGTCCTTACACATCAGAGCTCCACATCCGACAGCGCAGCTTCCCTGGCCCCGGGTGCTCCAATAATGTGCAAGGGAGGAGGTGAAAAAAGACCCATCAAAAGGCAAATTTAGGAAAAAGTTGCAGAAGGCACGGTGCCAACATACCACTAGAGTTACGCGGAGACATTATGGGCAGTTTTTTCCCTTTTCATACGTTTTGTTTGTGGTAAAACATATGACATGAAATTTACCACTTTAATCATTTTTAAGTGGACACTTAGGCGGCATCAAGTCCGTTCACACTGTCGTGCAACATCCGCCCCCAAAGCCTTCCATCTTGCAGAACAGACGCGGTGTCCCTCCCCCGCCAGCCTCCTCTCTGTCCCTACAAATCTGCTTGCTCCGGGTACACGGCATGAAATGGCACAGAATGCTGCTGCTTTTGTGACCTGCCCGTTGCACTTAGCATAATATCTGTAAAGCTCGTCTGTGTGTAGCGTGTGTCGCAGCTTCCTCCGAAGGCCGGATAATTCTCCGTGGTCGGGACGGACCGTTCGATGTGCCTCCATCAGTGGGCTCGGGTCCTGTCCACCTCTTGGCCATTGCGAGTACCACTGCTGTGAACATGGCTGAACAAATGCCTGTTTTTCTGAGCATACACCTAGAAATGGGATTGTTGGGTCATATGGTAATTCTATTTCTAGTTTTTCGAGGAACTTTTTTTTTTTCGTAGTTTTCAAGTTTTCCACAATGAGCATGCATTGCTTTGACAAGCGAAGGGGTGGGGAGCCTTCCTTTGTGCCTGCAGAATAGTCCCTAGGGTTGAGTTCATGTCCAAGTGTGAACCGGAGAAGCGAATGTGAGTGACTGCACTGCCTGGGTTCTGTCCTTCGAGAAAACGCAGCGCAGAGCCCGGGGAACTTGACTCGGTCGGCGGCTGGGTCGCTGACCCACCGGCTCAGTCGTCACTGTTTGCTCACGTCATCAGTTTCACTTACTTGTAAAGTACTTTGCACCCCTGCCATAAATCTTGGGGCAGAAATCATCGTGCAGACCCAGTGCCCGGTACACAGTCACCGTCTGTAAAGACTTGTTGACTTGCTGGCAGGATGATCCAGAACAAACCCAAAGCTCACGTGGGAGCCAAAGAAGAGGGGCCCTTGTCCCCACCCTGGTCCCAGCTGGTGCGCGCCTGGCTGCAGCCAGACGGTCCCCCCCAGGGTCACGTTCGCAGTTGAGCCGTCTTCCGTATGGACCACGCTCCACCCACTTCCTGACTGCGCTGCTGAAGCCACCGGCCCCGTCTCCCTGCAGCGGGGCCGTCTTGGCCGCGGAAGCCCGATGTCCTTCTCGAGCGTAAATCCCGCCACCCCCACTCCAGCCTGCCCCTGAGTGGATTCCCGTTTTTGTGGAAGCCAAAGACCATTGTGCACTTCCCACTCAGGCTAGCCCGGCCCCCCTCACCTCCTGGGGACGCCAGGGCCCCTTTCTGACTCAAACGTCGCTCCTCACAGCTGTTGTCACTCATATCTCAGCTCATGTCACCTTCAAGTCTCACTGCTGTGGCCATTCAGATCTCCACCTCCTCAGGTCCCCTGGAGAGGGACCCAGCTATCAGCACCCCCATGCCCTGTACCACCTCACCTGCGAGCACCAGTGGTGCCGGAACTTGTCCCCCAGTCCCAGGACTGCTGAGAACGACAGAGAAGGCTTTTGTGAGATTAGCTCCCCCATTTGAAGGCAGGGGGTCTGTACATCAGGGCGGGGACGCGGGAGGGCTGAGTAGAGACCCCTGGCCACTGGAGTGCCTCCTTCCAACAGGCTTCCACTTTCTAATCCCTCAGTAGTTACTTGCTTTGTGTGCCTTGGAAAGATGTGTGCTTTGGCAGAAGGTGCCACTCAGTGACATCCCAGATTCCTGGAGCCTCCCAAACGGGCAGGTTTATCAGCCAGGCTTCAACCAGAGATGGAACCAGTAGGGGGTCTGATTAGGAGACTCACTGCGAGGTGACCTGTGTAGCTGCGGGTCAGCCTGAAAGCCCACCATGCAAGCCAGGAAGAAGGGCAGGACCTGGGGCACTCCAAGGCTGCGTCTGCGGGAGGGGCTTCCTCCTCTGGAAGCCTCCGTCCTGCGTGGACGGCCTTCCCGCCACCCGCATCAGCCCCAGGTTATCCAGGGCGCTGCGTCTTACTGCAGGTCTGCTCACCACGGGCCTTGTCATGCCCCCCACATACCTTCCCAGCAACACCCCGGCTAGTGCTTGCGGAGGAAGGGGGACCCGAGCCTAGCCAGAAACCAAATTCCTGTTTTCCGAGTGAGAGGCGTTGGGAGTAACCTCAGGAAATGACAGAAGAAATACGGCCCCCTTTCCCCACATCCCCAGGCGCTCAAGCTAAGAGCTCGCCAGCAGCAACAATTAGAACTTGGTTTCATGGTTATTTGTTCACCGGGGTTTGGTTGCTTAGATACAAAGCAGTTCATTTTGAGCCACGTGCCATTTATATCTCAGGAATACCAGGCTGAGCATCTTTATGTTCATGTTCGCACACATTCATGAGCATTGCCTTAGTATTTATTCTTCAATGTGAAGTTATAGGAAGAAAGGATGTGAAGTATATAAGGCTTTTGATATTACTGACCAATTGTTTTCTAGGGTGTTAGGAAATATTTGAAAGATTATCTCTTGACACTTGACGTTTATAAAACATCACTTGAGAAGTAGGAGAGTTCATAGAATTATTTCCTAAGGAGCTTACGAGCAACTTCGTCTATGTGTCTTCAGATGGAAGTGATTATTTGTTTCCTTCCAACGTGAGATACCCATTTCTCTGTTACTGAAACAACCCAGAATTTGCATCACCTCTTCTGTGAGCCTGAAATGTTTGGCTGGGTCGCTGGCTTCCCCTGATGGCTTTCATCTGTCTTTCCAGGTGGTATCAGCTGCCAACACGCTGTGCCTCTGCCTTATCAGGGCCAGGGGCTCCCAAAGGAGCCAGCCCATCAACGCTGAGTCAGTGCGTGCAGGGGCCAAGCCAGCCAGCCGGCTGCCGGTCACCCGCCTCCCGTGCCCCTGTCTGTCCCGCGCAGCCCGGGGAGCTGCTGAGATCTAACGAGGGTCCGTTCCTCTGCTCTGTCACAGCACCCTGCGCGGACTGCCGGGCAAGAATGAAGGTCCTCCTACTGAAAGAGGCCTCGGAGGACAACGGCAGCCAGGACCCGTATGTCCGGGTGAGTGCCGCGGCCCCCGGGAGAGCGCACACTGCTGGGGTGGGGGTCCCCTGAAACGGGGGCTTGGTGCATGCTGGATGAGTTGTTACGGGATTCCTTGGTTTCCAAAGAGTCCTGGCCAACCCAGAACCATATCCTCTTATCTGCAGGAATTAGGATTATGTGGACTTGAAGCCACCTTGGTCCCTGTTCTATCCTTTGAGTTTCTGTCTCTCCCCAGTTTCTCGGAGAAGGTAAGGCCCGCCAGCGTGGGAGCACTGTGGTTTCCTAGGGGGACACATTCGGTTTCTGTCGGAGCTATGCCTACCATGCTGGCAAGGCTTCCTCCCTTCCCCTCATTTTACTTCCCAGCTTCTACAGAGGGAAGCGCAGCCCTCCAAGCCCAGGGCTGGCCGCTCTCCCCTCCCCCCTGACTTGGAGGAGGCCCAGGAGAGCAGGGTGCAGGGAGGGCGCTGCTCACAGCCGCTCGGACCCTGTCCTTCAGCCCACCCGCCATGACCTCTGCGGAGCAGCCCAGAGGTGCTCGCTCTCCTGTTCTAGGGACTGAGACCCCAGATGGGCCAGTGGGCCGGGGCCTCCGGCACCTAAGAGGCAGTGTTGGAGCTCAAGAGCCGAACATGTCCCCACAGCCTCAGCTCCGCTGCCCAGTGTGGGAGTGACCCACACTGCCGGGACAATCCCAGGAAAGCCTTCTGAGGTTTCCGGTTCAAGACAGGGTGCCCCGCAGCCCATTCCCACCAGGCTCCGCCCGTGTTCTGGGCACCGCAGCCCTGGCCGCCCCCCTGGCAGGCCTTCCTGCTTTCTCCTTTCGGTTTGAGCCGAATATCCGATTATTCCTCTGACTCCGCAAACGCTGAGCGGGCATCCGTCACGTCCCTGTGCCCGGGGCTTGCATGCTGAGGGGCTACGTGAGGGGCCCAAATCGGCTTGCTTTTCCATAAGTGGCTTTTACGGGGAACAAAGGACCTCATCATTTGAGATCATTTCTAGGACCCGATGGTCAGAGAACCCGCAAGTCCCCACGGGAGCCTCTCCATCACCACCAGCCAGTCTGCCCCAGGAGGGGTACGGGCTTTCTGTCCTACCCCCGTGGAGCTCTGGCGATGCTGTGAGCGCGGTGTGCAGCCGCCATCCCCAGGGCTGGCTCCCTGGCCTCGGCGCCTATGCGCCTAACCCTCGAGTGGGAACAGGTTCCATCTCACAGGGCCTGTCACAGAGCCGGGGGGACGCGGGCACCACAGCCCAGAGCCTGGCTCAGACGCGTGCTCAGTGGTTTTTATCACCATTCCCTTTGAAACTTGGGATTTTAGTGCGGACGTCGCCCCTGGCATGTCGCCTGGTTCTAGCAGATGCAGGTCAAGCCTGCCCTCCATCACGCCCCGCCCAGCCCCACCCAGCGGCCCCGCTACCTCGCTCTGCGCCCATTACACCCACCGCGCTCCCTGGCACCTGCCGTCTCTCCCCTGGAGTCTGAGCCGCTTGAGGGAATGGCTTTGGGTAATGGGCTCACCTGTGTCCCTAAGGCCCGGGCGAGGTCCAGGCGCACACTCAGCTCTCATCAGTGCTGAGTGGGTGGGTGGACAGACGCGCGGACAGACAGACGCTATGACCTAGTCTGCCCAGTCAGCTTGGGAGCACCTGGGATGCTGGGAAGTATTGAGCTGAGCCACCCACCAGGCGCCCGTGTCACGCAGCTGTCCCACCCGGAAGGCTACGGAGGACTCATCTTCACCAGCCCCCGCGCAGTGGCGGCCGCGGAGCTGTGCCTGCAGAGGGACAATAAAGCCGAAGGTGAGCGCCCGCCGCGGGCAGCCCACCGGCCCGGGCTCGCTCCGACTGCGCCCATTGCTGACACAGGCTCCAGAAAGAGCTGCACTTCGGAACCGAAAAGTGCACTGATGTTTAGCTCAGAACATACTTAGGCACCAAGGCCGTTCACATTTGTGTAGCCTTAGGGGCAGAAAATGACCTTTCTATGAGCTGTCTCCGAGGTCCCACACAGGGGACACGTGTGCCTGCAGCCTTCTGGGGTCGGTGAGCGCTTCTTGGCCCCAGTCACAGGCCCCGCCCCGGGCGTCGCCGCAGAGGAAAGGAAGACGGTGACACTCAGTCTCTGATGCCTGTTTAAAAGGAAATTTCCCCCAGGGGGGTAAGGGCAGGGAAACCGTTGCATTTAAGGGACAGGTTTGCCCACAAACAGATCACAGGAAGGGAAAGCTGGTGTCTCCCCGTCTCCTGAAGGGGCATGGATGGCCGCGGGGCCTTGAGCTCCATTATCCCCGTCGTTCAGGTTTAAAGGCGTTCATCTTTGTCACCGAACGGTCGAGTTCTCTATGAGTATTTGTTTGTGACCCTGAAGCGACCGGTACTTTGACCTGACAGACGAGTGGATTCTCTCCTCTAAGACGATAGTTTCCTCACCGCTTTCCCATCTGTGTTGCAAACGAAGCCAAGTGTACGGCTTTGTTAGACTGCAGGTCACCTCTTTTTAATGACCAGTGACTTCTTTAAAAGTCTAGATTAGAAAATTTTTATTATCAACCACACACATGAATTCTTCAAGCTACGTTTGTTTTCTCATACATATTAAGAACGCTCCTAGTGCCAGCTCTTAAAACGAGTGACTGTTTCAAACGAGGCATACTGAAACACTTCCCAAAGGGATTCTTTAAAATGTGCCTGCCAAACAGGAACAGTTTAAAAGCGGGGTTTTCTTTAGACACACTTGTTACCGGTCTGCGCTGCTCACGAACAGGCGTTAGGAGAAACGGGCGGTTCGGGCAGTGGTCCGAGCGGCCACGCTGGGCTCGGCAGCCCGCGTACAACCTCATGTTTTACAGCCTGGGAAAAGTCTCTGAAGGAAGAATGGAACGCCAAGGCGGTGTACGTGGTTGGAAGCGCTACCGCTTCTCTAGGTGAGCCGCTGGGGCAGAAATAAATCACCAAACGGTGGCTGTGATGGGGCGGTTCATGGGGAGAAATGGGTGTGCGGTCTCGTCCCTGTCCTAGTACAGAGCTCTCGAGACCCCTGGTATTTCCAAGGTGGGGAAGATAAAGGCGCCTTCTGTGACTCAGAACAAGCCTCTTCCAGCTCCCCCTGCGTCTATTTGAATGAGCTGCCAGGGGAGCCAGCCTTGTGGTGAGAGGAGGAACTTTGGGACTCCTGCCCCTCCTGCCACCTCCTGGGAGAGGGCAGGGCTGGAGGCTGAGTTACGGACCCTCGGCCACTGGTTCAGTCACTCAGGCCAGCGTGGCTCCCGCGGGCTGGGAACTTGGGAAGGGTGCACACAGATGCCTGCATGAGTACCGGGGTCCCCGTGCGCGGGGCCCCTCCCCGTTCAGTTCCTGGTGCGCTGACACCTTCCCAGTGCCATGGGGGGTGGGGGGCTGGCGGTGCAGGGTCAGCGGGGGCTTTGTTCCCGGGCAAAGTTTACCTGCGGCTGCAGGGCCCTGTTTCTCTGGGACGCAGCATGTTTGCCTTGGTCGGTAAACTAGCGTGCAGCTCAGTGTTAGCCAGTCCCACACGGGCAATCCCTTTCTCAGGGAAGCTCCACATTCCATGCTGACCCAACCCCGGCTCCCCACTTCTCCAACTTCCTCTGCGGGGATGTGCTGGGAAGCCTGTGTGCAGCGTCTCCTCAGCTGGTGACAGGAGTGGCTGGCACACACCCCCCCCTTACATCACTCACGGGACCTCTCCCTACCGTGCGCTGCATTCCCGCGGGGTCAACCCACAGCACCTTCCTGGGTGGGGGCTGGCCTTGGGCTTCTCCCAAAATGGGGGCTCCCTCAGGCCCCTAAAGTCTTGAAGGCTCAGAAGACGCCCTGCCCTGAGCTCCTCCGAGACGGCCGGCAGCTCACTCTCCTCATCTTGCACAGCCCTTCTGACAGCCCACACAGTTGAGTTCTCCCCGCTTGCAGATACGCTCAGGGGGGCTCAGGACGGGGAGGAGCCCCCATAGCTGGGAAGCGAGGGCCGGGACCCAGCAGCCTCGCGTCGGGTCTCGCTGTGACCTGTGAAGCACACACCATCGTATTTGCCCCGGAAAAGGACACATGGGAATAGGGGGACTTGGGTAGCCGTGCAGAGAAATGTCTTCTGTTGTCTTCCAGTGAATAAAATCGGCCTGGATGCGGAGGGAGAAGACTGTGGCAATGCAGAGAAGCTTGCAGAATACATTTGCTCCAGTGAGTAGAAAACGGTCGCCCCGAATGAGGCCCATTTATTTTTGTTTGCTGGTCTCACACCCGCCACCAAGAGAAAGGAGCCTCTCTTTGGTGCCTTCTCTGTGATGACCTTGATGACCTGGGTTGACGTGCAGTGTGAGCCACCCCATCACCATGTCTGCGTCTGCTTGTCTGAGACCCAGCCCACCTCCTGCCACCCCTGCACCAAAAGATGGAGGCAGCTGGAACGCAAAGCGGGTGGGCAGGAGGAGCCCCTGGGGCTGGGCTCTTCCCCGGCCGTGTCCAAGGGGTCTGCACTGGATGCAGAGGGCCCAGAATGATCCACCTCCAGGCTCTTTGTTTCTGTTGTTCTTGCAAGGGGTGACGGTCACCATCAAACATACCAAAGCCCCTTTTTACCCTGAAATCAATGTAAATGGTGGCTCTTGGCATCCTGGTGGGATTAAGAAGCTTGGTTTCCAAAGAACAGCTGTTGTCCTCTGGGTGGGACACCTGTGAGCCCCTTGATGGAGCAGGTGGCCTGTTTCCAGCCAGGGGGTGTGGTCCTGCTCACAGTGGACACGGCTGTTCCGGAAGGAGGTGAGCTGCGCTATTCCTCACTGTCAGGCCGAGGGGCCATCGAGCGGTGTCCCTGCTTTGCAGACACAAGGCAGAGAGGCTCCATGTCACTTCCAGGGTGTCACCCTGGTGTTTCCATTACGGAGCCACAGCTCGGAGGGGGGAAAGGGACACATTCTGACAGTATCTTGGAGGACCCTGGCCGGTGTTCTTCACCGAGCCTCTGTTACTCCCTCTGACTTACCACCAGCGTGTCCGTGGGCCCAAAGAAACTTCCACCTTGGCGGTCAGATACCCAAACACAAACCCATCTCGGCTGCTAACAGGGACTTCCACCTTGGTTTTACCAGGCACTTAGGATTTTCTCCCCCAGCAAACTCCAAAGCTTAACTTTAAAAGCTAAGAATCTACTTCCAATGCTTGGAGCAAACAGGCCAATTCACAGTCATTGTTCATTTCTTTTACTTAAACACTTATTTACTATGTGGCAGGCACTATTAAGCACTTAAAAGCTATTAACTAATTTAATCTGACTGCTTATTTTTCTGATAGGCCATTCTCCTTCCCTCCTGGGATATCTCCTCCAATAGAAAAGAAAATACAAGTTAAATCGATAGTAAAAGGTGGAAGGGAGGGTAACAGAGTCAAAAGCAGACAGATGGAACTGCCGTGCATTTGAAATGCCCTCCATGACTGGGGCCAACGGAACAGCAGACTTGCTGCTGCTCCTCCTTCCCTTGCCATCAGCCTCATTATCCTAATTACCGACAATTAAGTACTCACTGCCTGCCCGGCCTGGCTTCTCACTGCAGCTACTCAGAGAGAGAAATCATTGCAGACCTCAAGTGGTTCGAGTTTACAGACAGGCAGGTCTCCTCCAGTGACGTGACATTTAAAAATCAGTCTCGTCACCTCAATTACCTACAGGGACTGTTGATTGAGCTCCCACCCAGCTGCACAGCATTCAGGATTTTCCGTCCCTCTTCTGTCTTCTGTTTTGGCAGGCCGGCCGGCCAGGCCTCCGTCCTGTTAAAGGAACGGAGAGGGGGACTCCGAGCCCTGCGGCTCCCCATTTCTGTGTCGGGTTAGCCACCTGCCTCCCTGGGGTGGCCTCACCTCTCACCTCTGCAGAGGCAGCCGGCTTTATATTGGCATATTAGGCACTGGCCTATTTGGGGCTAAAAATCTCCAAGTAAGCTGATGCCAGAAAGGAGTGGGTTCGAGCAGACCTCGCCTCCCTGCACTTCAGAGCTCTGTTTCCACACTGAAGGCAGGACCCTCCACCAGCAAAGATGGCCACTCGCTTCATTGAGCTGCTCCCTGATTGCCCCGGTTGGGGCCCCCACCCGCAGCATGGCCGAGGGCTGCCCGCAGGTGCCTCTGACTTCCTGAGGGGGGTAGCTCCTGGAAACGGCGCTGCCCTAGACCTCCCCTCGGAGGGGCGAGTTCTTGAGCAGGACGGTCTCCGGCTTTCTCCCCCGTGCGGCTAGGCGGTGCTTTTCCGTGACGTCTGCTGAGCTGGGGGCCGCACGGCCGGTTCTCTGCTGGGCGCGGGCGGGCAGTGAGAACGGGACGCCGGCCAGGCCCAGGAGGCACGGGCTAAGCTCCCCGTCCCCCTAGCAGTGGCCAGCATCCGAGAATAAGAGTAAGTAACTCGCTACTCTGCTGGACCTGCAAAAGAGTGCTGCAAGGGGCAGACTCTGGAATCTTCCGGAAGCCCCACGCCTACCTCCGCTTAGTCGTGCCGGAAAGCCCCATGAACACCTGGCTGGTGGCCACTGTCCTGGCTGAGACAGCAGCGGACATGTGGCTTGTCTTTGTCTTTGGTGGGGGCCGCCGCAGAGCCACACCCGACTGCCACCCGCCTGCCCTTCACCCCCCTGCAGAGGTGGAGACTGCCTGACCCCTAACCTTCCAGCTCCGGTTAGGGTGCCAGGCTTGCGTTCTAAACGTGATGGCCGCCTAGGGGTGATGGGGGCTGAGGGAGCACAGGCGGCAGCAGCCCCTGGCTTGTGCGGTGTCAGCTCTCCGGGCACCTGCACCCGCACTGCCTCTGTGGCCTCCACGTGACAAGGTCAGTGAGGCAGCAGCTGTGCCCTCCTCCCAAGGCTGCCGGAACTGAGGCCTCGGGAGGAGCAGGCCGCTCCCCGGCGTTGCTACAAAGCTGTACAGTCGGGTTATTTGTCCACAGGGGAGCTGCCAGCTCTGCCTCTCCTGTTTCCCTGTGGGGCCCTCAAAGGAGAGACGCTGCCGAAGATGCTCAGGGACAAAGGTGACAGCATGCACTGCCCCTCGCCCCTCAGGGGTCTGCCAAGAGCCTTCGTGGTGCTGGGAGAGGTCAGCCCTCTAGAGGCCACGGGGACAGCAGGCGTGAAGGGGCCTGCCCAGCCCCAGCTAGGGCCATGCAGAGTGCACTGAGCCGCCACCAGGGGATGGGCGGAGGTGATGTGGAGTGACCCCGGCGCAGGGTCCCCATGGGGATAAAATCCAAGGATGGAGCTGACCTCTGATGACAGGCAGCGTCCTGCGTGTCAGCCGCTCCCTCGCCCCCTCGCCAGCTCCGGGATCCCGGGCTCTCCTGTCTGGAAAGCAGCCGGGCCCAGCTTGGCCCCGGGAGCACCCTGCTGCGCTGACTCCCCGTCTCAGGTGTTACCTGTACTCCTGTCACCTCGTGGGTCTGGGGAAGGGTCATCGGTGGTCTGGATTGTGAACTTATAGGTGAGACAAAACCAGAGCTGAATGCTCCCTCTGCATGTCCGTAGCTGCGTGAGCCAGGACAGTCCCTGCTCTCTGCATCAGCCTCCTTGTCTGTGACGTGGGTAGAACCTCGGAGCTGCTGTGAGCTCCCGTGCGCGGTGCCTGGCTCTCCAAAAGACCCACTCGTGGGACTGTAGTTGATCTACTCACCCCGCTGTTTTAACCCTCCCGGCGTCCACACACACACCATCACCTAGGGTACCATTCACCTCCTGTACTAAAGTGGAGAGAGCGCATCCTTTCTGCCCACGTTAGCATCTGGGCTCTAAATGCTGCCACAGGCATGGGAACAAAGGCGCCCGTGGCACCAAGGGGCCTTCGGCTTCAGGGCCTGTGCCCTCCCCTCCCGTCTCAGCCACCCTGAAGGAGACGCTCAGGCCCAGCAGGCTGCAGAGGGCCCTCCGAGCCCACTAGTTCAGGACAGCGGGCTGTCAGGTCCCCGCTGACGCCCCGGCACAGACGCCACAGCGTCCCCAGGGCAGTAACCCCGTTTCCTGACCTCGATTGCATGCAGGGATCCCCATGGAGAGTCTCACTGTCTATCAGAAGACCCCGCACCCAGGGATCCAAGCGAACCTGACCAGCTACTACTCCGAGCAGGTGGGTGCAGTTGCCAGGCAGAGCTCGGGCAGGGCGGGCATCGGTGGTGGGGACAGGTGATGCGGCCTGGCCCCCCTGTGTGCTTCCACCCTCTCAGCAGTGTGGCTGAGGACGTGACCTCTCAGGGGCTTCACCTCTGTGTCTGTGACCTGGGAACAGACCCATCTAGTGAGGTTTCCTAAGGGTTAAAGGAGCTAGTTTACCCAGTGCGCTTTGTACAGCTCCCCAGGCCTAGTAAGTCTGAAACACAGCGGCCCCACGTGTTCTTCCTCTGCACGGCACTGGGAGAGCTGCAGGGGAGAGGCCTCCCGCACTCACCCAGGTGTCTGGGGGGGCCAGGGGACCCTCAGAGGCTTCAGGCGGGAGCGTGAAGGGCACTTGTTTCAGTTGGTGGGAGTTTTCCACATCAAGATTCAGTGCGATGCCTCCCACCCTCTCAGGACAGGCTTCTGAGCACCCGTGGGTTCTGGGACAGGCTGTCCACACACATCACAGCAGGACACCATGCGCATCTGCGCCTGCCGTTGCTGGGAGGGCCGGAGAGCTGGCGGGGAGCGGGCCCAACCAGCGCCACTGCCACACAAGCCAGCGGGGCTGTCCCCTCGGCTAGGCACGAGGGGCTGGGGGGCCCATGTCCTCTGGCCAGGCAGACCCAGCCCGGGAACCCAGAGTGACCAAGAAGCAGTGCCCAGCCTCTTGATCATACCCCACTCTCTAAACAGACCCCCTTTTGAACTTGGTCTTTGAGAATGAGACGTGCCAGCATCAACCAGGAGCGCACCTGCTGAGAATCCTCTGGGCTGCCTGGGGGGTTCTCAGGTCCCAGGTGACGGCCTGGGGGACTTCTCTCCCGGCCTCACTCCGGGACTGGCCTTGCTCTCTCCCCTGCAGGGCATCCCAGCCAGCATCTCATTTTTCAGTCCCTCTGGCCTCACTTACAGTCTCAAGCATATTCAAGAGTTATCTGGTAACAACATCAATCAAATTAAGGTGAGCTATTCAGTGCTTGTGGGCTTTCTCGGATTAAAAAGGGTTTTTTTACTCACTATCCTAGAGTTTCCAGTCAAGCCCAAGCCGTGCTGAGCCAGCGGGCCCCCGTGGTGGGGGCGGCCCTGTGGGTGGAACTGAAAGGTGTGGCGGTCTCAGCAGCACCCCTTCCTGGCCGGCGCTCTCCGATGGCGTCTCCAGCCTGTCCCGGCCACCGCCTCATTGGGCTTACATGCCTGCCACCCATCCCTCTTTCCGCCTCAACGTCTTGAAATGCTCTGTTCCCAAAGCATCCCCTTTTCCATGTCTTCTAACTCAGGACCCAGAGCCTCCCTGCCGTCACAGCCCTCCCGGGGCCCGCAGTGCCAGGGTGGGGGGGGGGGGGGGTACTGGGGAGGGGAGGGTGGGACCCGGAGCTGCAGGACAGCCGTCCGCATTACCAGCCCTCGCCGGGTCAGAACGGAGCCGTCTGCCTTCCAGCCACGTGGGCCTTGGCACGTGTGGGTGACGAGGACTGTTGCCCAGCACTGCAGGGGGGTGTTGGGTGCAGAGAGGCGTGTCCTCACCCTCATCCCAGGGCCCTGGCCTTGACGGCTCTGCTTCCCCGGGGGTCCAGCCACCATCCCAGCCACACGTCCTGTTTGGCACCTGACCCCACCCAGGGCCCCCAGACAAGACAGAACTGTCCGCAGCTAAGGCTCCCAGGCTGCAGCTGAGGTGGTGGGTGCTGACCCCGCGCCGCAGGCAGGGCCGGTCTCGCTGGGGCTGCTGGGGCGGCTGTGACGCCAGCGTGGAGGTGAAAGCCCCTGGCCACACTCTGAAGCCGGCTCCGCTCAGGAAGTGCTGTCACGTGGAAGCTGTCACGTGCGGAACCGTGGTCTGGCACAAGGCCATGCGGCAGCCTCCCCGATGCCCCTCTGCAGCCCCTCCTCTCCTCTCCGCAGTTCGCGGCCATCGGCCCCACCACCGCCCGCGCCCTGGCTGCCCAGGGCCTGCATGTGAGCTGCACGGCGGAGCACCCCACGCCGCGAGCCCTGGCCGTGGGCATCCGGAGGGCGCTGCAGCCTCAGCGCTGCTGAGCGGGCCGCCGTGGCCGCCCGGGGCGGCTGCTCCCCGTGGGCCGAGGACCTGCATGGACACCACCGACCGGGACAGGACCCGGGCGGGCACGTGCGTGTCACTCCCCCCTGTGGACGCTCCTCGGACCCTCGCCCAGCACATGCGGCTCCCAGGGAGCAGGAAGCCCTCCACGCTGGCCGCTGTGCACACCGGGGCGGTCACCGGCTGTGCTGTTCCCAGGGCGCAGCTCTGTCCGGGGGAGGGATCCGACGCGCCGTGCGCTGAGAACAGCAGACCTGTGTGGGTGGCGAGGCTGCGTGTGAGGGGTGTTATGTCCTGTGAAAAGGCCCTGGAAGCTCCCGCTCTGAGCTGTGAGCCACTGTGAGACTTCCTGCAAAATCATGAACAGCTTCAGGCAGGAGAGGCCCGGCCTCCTCCCTGTTTCCTGGAATGCAGACCTGGGAGCGGGAGCTCAGCAACACTCTGGGCCCTGGGGCGACCCTGGGGAAGGAAGCTGCGCAGCCCACGGTCACCCCGGGCGCCAAAGCAGGCTGCCGCTGCACTCCCTGAACACAAGAGAGATGCGGACTTTGTTTAAACCACTATTATTCTGAGATTTTCCATTATAATCAAATCTAACCCAAAATAATAAATAACCAAAATGAACTGGCAAACTAAATATCAGCAAGGAAAACCTTTGGATCCTAGAAGTTCTTCATATACTTACCACTGAATCTTTTAAAACCAACACAGCAGTTCTGAACTGTATTTTCGTATTTATAGATGTACAGTTTGTACAATCAGGAAGTATTTCCTATCCTTAGCAGCGTTAGATGTCTGAACTTCAAAACCTCCTGAGAAAAACCCCAGCCACCGCACTAATACGTTTGCCGGGCGGCCGCTCTGACTTGAGTCTTGCTGGCGAGCACGTCCCTGCTTGGAAGGTGTACACGGTGCCTGCGGTGGGAACTGGCCTTTTCTCTGATCTCTGAATTAATGTTCCGGGACAAACCTTTCTCTCTGACCTCTCACTGAATCCTCACAACCCCCGTCAGGTGGGTCCACGTTACGAAGAAACTGCTCTCGGCAGAAGCAAACGCCGCTCACGAGACTGAGTGGGGGAGCCGGGTCCAGACCTGCTGGCCCGGGGCTGCGGGAGGTCTCTGTGCAGGGGTGTCAGACCATCCCCTACTTAGTGGGACTCCCCAGGACCAGAGGCTTCAGCTGCAGCACCCCTGAACCCCGAGGCCTGGAAGCCAACGAGGCTCAGAGGAAGGGAGGCTGGCTGCCGGCAGAGAGGTGGACCCTCAGGTGTCCCCGAGGCCCGCACGCTCAGGCGCAGGGCTCTCCTTTCTGTCCCCAGGTTTGGGGTACTGGGCGGAGGGTGGGGAGAAGAACCACCCGCCTCCGTGCTGATGTCAGTCACGGGACTGCACGCAGCCAGCTACCTGAACTGGGCGGAGAGTCCGTGAGTGGGGGTCACAAAGCGCTTTTCATTCGTAAGAAGACGAGCCCTGGGGGCCCAGAGTACCCTGCCCCCCGCCTGTGCCTCGCAGCCCCAGCTCGTCCCCCGTCCCCCTGCAGAGCCGCCACGAATGAGTGCCCTCTGAGGTGTCGATCGGGGTGGGGACAAGAGCCAGCCCTTTCATAATGGACTACACCTGGCCTTTGCTGGGAATGAGAAGGGAGGTAACAGTCCAGAAGGTTCTGGAAGCTCAGGCAAGAAGGAGCACGGCCCCCAGGAGACGGCCAGGTGCCGGTCAACCGGGACTCACTCCTGCCCTCTGAGCTATTGCCTCCTGGATGCTCCCACTGCCACTGCCACCGCGGAGCAGGCCCCGAGCTCGGTACTGGCGCCTTGTAAGCCCCCTGTGCAACGTGTGCTCACCCAGAAGCAAAGTGACGTTGCTCAGGATTTACTGCTCTGTCCTGGGTTGCAGTGTTTCCCTGCTGAAAGGTGTTGCCGGACGGGCAGAGGTCGGCTTCGGTCACTCCCTGCCCCGGCACCTGGTGGCCCCATGTTAGGGCCCGGGGGTCAGGGACAGCACAGCCCCCAACCCTCAGGGCCCCCAAACCACTGTAAAGAACAGTCAGGAGGCCACTGAGCTCGGAGTGGACATCTGTATTCCCGGCCGGACCCGCAGCCTGGAGGCACGGGGGACCCCGGGGGACAGCCCTCAGCATGGCAGTCTGCAGCTGGGGCTGGGGGCGCGGACAGTGGGCGGGGCGGAGAGGGCAGCATCTCAGCATGGCCTTCCGCAGCGAGCATCACTGGCCTCCGGTGGCAGCGCCTCTGACTGTCAGAGTTTCCTTCCGAGATTTTGTGAAAAGTGTGGGTCAGATTTTTTAAAGCCTGTTTCTTACAGCTGTCTCCTCGGCTGGGCAGATCACGCCACGTGACAACAGCCTGCGCTTCTCCCTCGGCTCCTTGCCCGAGTTCTTTCTCAGTCCTTCCCAGGCGTTTTTATGAGCGTTAAGTAAGGGTAAAGGGACTCCGAGGACGCATGCCACAGGCCTGGCACCGGGTGTGGCCAGTCTGACCCGTCAGCGCCCGGTGTGAGTGTGGTGTGGTGGGGAGGGGCTGCGGGCCACGAGCAAGGCTCTGGGACTCCCCAGCCCCCTCCCCAAATTTACCACATTCACTTCACCTCAGGGGGAATGCGCCCCTGCTCCAGATAAAGTGGGAAACACTTTGAGAAAAGTTCCAAGTTATTATTCTGACCTACCCGCCACTGCCAGGTGTCCCCAGGATCTTAACCCAGCTCAGCCTCCCCACAGTCTTACAGGCCCACCGCACTGTCCCCAAGGCCGTGGGCAACGAGAAGGGAATGCCTGGAGAGCCCCCAGCTCAGGCAAGGGGAGACCGATTCAGCCTGCTCCCCTGAGTGAGCCTGAGGGGGAGACGCGCAGACGCAGCCTGGCCCGCAGTCTTCCGTCTGCAGGGCCTGGGACACCGGCAGGGCCCAGCCACTGTGCTGAGTCCGCCAGCCAGCGGAGGGCAAACTCCCTGAGGTCAGGTGACAGCAGAAGGCGGGGACCCCCAGAGCTGCCGGCTGAGACACTCACTTGAGAGCTCACAGCCCCCAGCCAGGAGGCGGAGAAGCTGAAAGTCTGCACTCACCTGCCTGTGTGCCTTTTCAAGCCTGCCCCTGGTCCTGACCTCAGCCAGGGGGCGGCCCCAGGCGTCCCCTGGAAGGCCCCTAGTCCCTCTCACCCCCGTCACTCACCTCAAGACGCTGGCCAGCTTGCAGTAGGCGCAGAGGAAGCAGCACATGAGAAGAACCGCTGCGATCAGTAGGCCGCCGCCGATGACGATCATCACCTCCATGTCCACCCGCTCGATCATGGTCCCAGGACCAGGCACACACCTGGGCGGGGAAGGGCAGGCAGGCTGACCATGGCTCCCCTCCCCCAGCCACGGGGCAACCTCAATGGGCCCCCTCCAGTGGAGGGAGAGGAACCCCAGGCCGCAGAGCCCCCTGTGTGTGAGCCATGGCACAGCCTCCCCGGAGGCCTCGGAGCCTCAGCCGGCCCGGCGCAGGCCAAGGTTGATTTGTGGATGACAAGGGACTGACATGCAGGGTCAGAAGGACAGAGCGGGAAGAGCCCTCTCCCCCGTCCCGGGCAGTGACGTGCAGCTCTAAGTAACCAACGGGCCGCACCTGAGCCCAGGGGTTTCCGCCCAAACACCCGAAACGTGTTCACTTCCAGAGTCAGACTTGACTCCCCGCTGTACTAAACATCTTCTGTAGGAATAACTCAGGGGCTCTTTCCAAAATGTTAGGCAGCGCACTGCTGAGAACATGCAAGCCTGTCTTGTAAGTCATAGGTGTTATAGGGAAAGTTTTCAATTCTCCCACTGACAGCTGGGTCATGCCACCTCAGTGCTGAAGGAGGTTCTAGAAGCTTCCAGCCAAACCCATCCCCAGGCTCAGAGACAGGAGTGTCCTGCACAGCCCAGGACCTGGTTTCCCCAAGAGGCCATGTCCCTCATTCTGTAGGTCACATGGCTCCCTCTGCTGTTTCCCTCCTAACTCCAACTGATTCCCTCCAAATCCAGCTTACCTGGAACAGGCACTCTGTCTACCCAACACTCAGCCTGGAGAAGCCAGGCCACCGGAGGCTGAGCCACGACAGGAAGAAGAGCCCTCACAGACACGGTCAGAGGGCAGGCGTGCTTCCCTGGGTCCCCTCGCCCAGACCCGCATGAGGCCAGCTGTGTAAGACAGTAAGAAAGAGGGCAGTTAAGTGAAGGCCAGGACCCTGCAGCAATCAGCACCTGGCCCCTCAAGTCCCCAGGAGGGACTGGCTGTCACCAGCGGGCCCCGCTGTCGCACAGGCATGAAGACCTGACGCTCAGGAGCGGTCTGTCTGCCAGAGCCTGGGAGTGGACAGGCCCCATCCAAGGCTGCTCCCCCGCCAGGACTCGGGCTGTGTGACATCAGCCCCCGGACACCAGCTCTGACGGCAGAGTTCTCAGTTCTGCCCCACGCTCAGAACTCCAGCCTCCCAGCAACGGGATGCCAGCTAGGTCAGTGTCTGAGTAACTTTGTCATAAGCCTTGCACCTTTTCAGGTTTTTGTTTCCCCAGAGAAAACACTTAGGGGGCGTCTGCTAATTGAAACATAGTTTGAGATTTCAATTTAAAAAAAATAGAAAACACAATAAAGTGGGAGGTGAACATGCCTTTATGCCCAACCATTATGCTTTCTTTTAGGGACTGTGCAGCGAAGCGCAGGCAGCCATTTCTCATAGGTCAGGTGTGTTCCCTGCCTTGGTAACATGGGCACGTAAACTGATAAATATCCTGACAGGTACAACTGTCCTTTCTATTTCCAAGAGCTGTCCTGAATAACGACTACCCATCCCCACCTCCCCGGCATTCAGCTTTTCTAGTTATATTCTTAGCCCCTGCCACTAGCTCCATTTTTCATTCATTGTTTTATTGTCTGTCCCCCCACCCTACTTCCGTCGTGTTCATTTCTGTCTCCCGTCCCCAAAACAGTCGCAGCACAAAAAGCAGCCCCACGCCGACTCTGACTGACGAGCCCCCTGACGCTGCAATGCCAGGCATTCACCTGTGGTCATGGCCGAAGGGCCTCATCCCTCAGGCTCTCTGGACGCTCTCAGCAGAGGAGCCTGGCCGCCTGCCCTTTCCCTCTGTTCTGCCTTCCTGAGGTGGCGGAGAGGGGCAGTGTGAGCCGGGGCATTTTCTAGAACCTCAGGTGTGGCTCCAGCTTATCCTCAGATAAAAATCCCTGACCCACAGAAGGGGCACCATGTAGCCATGAACTGGCAGGATGAACACCTGCATTCATGAACACAGAAAGATGCACATGATATTCCACTGAGTTTCAATAATAACATAAAACAGAGACTGTGTGACCTGGCAGGTGTGGCTCACCAGCTCAATTCCCAGTGAGGGCACATGCCTGGGCGGCGGGCTCAGTCCCCGGTCGGGGCACACGAGAGGCAAGTGATGGATGTTTCTCTCCCTCCTTCTCCCTCCCTTCCCTGTTAAAAAAAAAAAAAAAGAGACTGGGATTTATGTAGAATTGCACACACACAGATACTTCTCTATGCATGCACACAATATACATCCCCAAGAATTTCGCAAAACTGTTACCATCTGAGTCAGAGTATTTTTTCCTTTATTCCCAGTACTTTCAAAATTTACATTTTCCTATACTGATTATTCCTTTTATAAAGAGAAACAAAAGCAATAAGAAAAAATTTGATAAACTAAAATTCCTCAAGCCCCCACCCCCACCCCCAAAGAACAGCATCGGGGGTCCACGTCATGTGGGTGTGTAGACTAATGGGGGGACGGGAATCAACCCCCTAAATTAAGTGTCTAGGCACTACGGTGCATGCCCGAAGCTAATATTAAATAATACTGAATGTCAACTGTAACTGACAAAAAATAAAAGGTAAGAGTTAAAGCAATCCCCACTCCCTCTAAATCTATAGACCCAACTACAAGCAAATTAAAGGGTCCGGGTGGTCGGAGCAGGTGCAGTGCTGAGACTCGGGTGCGCGGCGGGGGTCGCACCACACTCCCGGCAGCTGACCTGCCCCTAGCACGTCCCCAAGCAAATGCAACCCCGCGGCGGCACGTGCGCGCGACGGTCGCCCGGGGACTCTGCAAACGGAGCCGGGCGCGGGCAAAGTTCTCATCCCCGCGGGACGAGTGGTCCTGGGGTCTTCAAAGGCGGCCCCCGCAGGGCCTGCGGCGCCGGCGGACACACTTCGGGTCCCCGTGGGAAGGGCGGGGCCCTGGGCGGCGGCGGGCGGCTGCTCATAAGGGCGTCCCGGGCTCCCCCATCGGAGGGGAGACGGCGCGCAGCGGAGGCGGACGGCGGGCTCGGACCGGCATGCTCGCAGCCTCCGTCCTCCGCCCGGCCCTGCTGCTCTGCTGGCTCGCGGCCCCGCGGCCTGCCTGGCCCGAGGCCCTTTTCCACAGCCGGGACCGCTCGGACCTGGCGCCGCCCCAACTGCGCCGGGCCGCGCCCATCGCCGACCTCCGCGCAGCGCAGGTAGGGGGAACCGAGCCCGCAGGTGCGGGGCCGCGCCCAAACCGCCGATCGCACAGGGTAGAGCTGCTGCCCCGCAGGAGCCTGGGCCCCACGTGTAACTGGGGTGGTGGCATGACGCACGTGTGCGCTGGGCTGCGTGGCGTATACACGTCGGAGAACACGGGTGTGAAGTACGCCGTCGGCCGGGGCCCGCGATCGGTGCATTTCTCTCCCACAGCGGTTCCTGTCCAAATACGGCTGGGCAGAGGGTCCCCCGGGGGCGGCGTTCGCAGCCCCAGTGCCCCAGGGCCCCCGCCGCGACCGGCCACCTGAGGGTCCCCCTGGCGCCGCCCTGGCCGAGGCCCTGCGCAGATTCCAGAAGGTCAATGCGCTGCCCGCCAGCGGGAAGCTAGACGCGGCCACGCTGGCGGCCATGAACGGGCCTCGCTGCGGCGTCCCCGACGCGCGGCCCCAGCTGCAGGCCACAAGCCCCGCGCTCCGGACCTTGCCGCGCCCGCGCCCCAGGGCCCGCCCGAAGCGCTTCCTGCAGACGCTGCTCCCAGGGCCAGGCTGGCAGCCCAAGGGCCCCCCGCAGGGGGCAGGCACCCTGGCCTTCGCCAAAAGGACCCTGACCTGGAGGCTGGTGGGGGAAGGCTACAGTAGCCAGCTCTCCGTGGAGGAGCAGAGGTACATCTTCCGACTGGCCTTCAGGATGTGGAGCGAGGTGATGCCCCTGAACTTCCGGGAGGACCTCATCGCCCCGGCGGCTACCGTTGACATAAAGCTGGGTTTCGGACGAGGTAGGAAGAACGAAGACTTTGCGCCCACCCTGTCCTCTCTGCAGGCAGCCGGGGCCCCCTCTGCCTCCGCCCGTAGCCCGAGGTAGGGACCAGTGAGCGCGATGGGAGCCCCGGGTGGAACAGGCCGCCTAGGGGAAGCCCAGCCCAGCCTGCTGCTGCCTTAGACCCCGCCGTGGGCAGAGAGCAGAGCCTCCTGGGCTCTTCTGAGCTGGCACCTGTCTGGGCACGGGCACACTGCAAGCCCTCTGTAGATGGCGCTTTGTCACCACTCCCCGGGAAGGGTGCCGGCATGTCACCTTGCAAAAAGCCCAGAGGGTCTCACCGGGACATCGGGGCAGGTCAGCCCTGAGCATTGCTCCCAGGGGCTCAGTGTGCTCCTCAGGGCACAAGGCAGGCGGGGGTGGCCCTCCAGGCCCCATCTCGGTGCTCACGGCTGTGCCCAGTGACCTCCTGATGCAAGAAGCTCACAGGGCACAGGTGGCCGAAAACCTACACAGATGCAAGGGCGTGACCGCCGGGCTGCGGCTGCTTCTCCTCCTGGCCGCCCAGCTGCGGGTCCCGCTCGGTCCTGGTCTCCTCGCGCGCCTCCAGCTACCCGCGCCCACCACACGCCCCTGCAGGCCCGGAGAGGAGCCGCCTCCCTCCCCTTGGCTCGCAAGCACTGGGTTTGTGTCCTTAGACTTTATAACAGTTTATCAACAGCCACGCCTCACACACTCCTCACGCTTTGGAGTTGGTCCAGGGGTCGCTGCCTCTGCTAGGGGACCCTGCAAGCCCCTGGAGCCAGGGAACCCCACAGGGTCTGTGTCCCCAGGTCCCGCCAGGTAAGGAGTCTGTGCAACGGGCACTCCCCACTCACCAGGACCACCTCCTCCCTCTCCCCCGGCCAGGCCGGCACCTGGGCTGTCCTCGGGTTTTTGATGGGAGCGGGCAGGAGTTCGCACATGCCTGGCGCCTGGGTGACATTCACTTCGATGATGATGAGCACTTCACGCCTCCTACCAGTGACATGGGCATCAGCCTCCTCAAGGTCAGTGGTCTCAAGCTGACCATCATGACGAGCGGCACCGGGCAGCGCAGTGTGGGCCACAGTCTGGCAGGCCAGGGCCTCTCCGCGGAGGTGTCCCCGTCCTGAGAAAGCTCCCTCCTCCTCCCCAAGCACAGCTCCTCCCCAGGCGCAGCCTGCCCTCAGGGTGGGGGGAACGCCTGGACAGCCAGGGTGGCACTGCCCCAACAATTTGCATTCCCTTCTAGGTGGCCGTCCACGAAATTGGCCACGTCCTCGGCTTGCCGCACACCTACAGGGCAGGGTCCATAATGCGGCCCAATTATGTTTCCCAGGGCCCTGCGTTTGAGCTGGACTGGTCAGACAGAAAAGCAGTTCAAAAGCTGTATGGTAAGACTGCTGGGCAGCCCGTCCTTGAGGCCGACAGTGCGTTTGAGGACCCCCGCACGCGTTGGGCCCGTGGCCCCCAGAGCAGCTGCCCTGAGGCTGTGGGGCATCAGTCCTTAGCGAAAGGCAGCCACGCTCAGACTAGGCGCATGGAGTGCGAAGCACACTCCTGTGCATTTTGTCCCTCCTGTGTCCTCTCTTGCATGAAATATATTCCTTGGACAGGGTGGCTTTTTAAATTCAAGTGCCCCCCACCCACCCACCCACGGGCCGTAGCATTCCCACAAGAGCCACAGGAGCTAGAAGTAACTGGTCGTCTGCAACCTCAGACAGAGAACAGCGTGGCCATGCCAGGATAAGCTTTAATGTCTATTTGACTGTTCAGGCCGAAGGGCCACTGGTTAACTATTTAATGGAAGTGAGGGAAGATTTAGCACTGAGGCTGCAGGGAAGGAAGCCACCCTCCACTCTTCCACCGGAAACAGGGACCGTCCCCACTTCCGTGCTACTCAGACCGTCCTGATGTCGGCACGCGGTTCCTGTGGAGAGGAACGCATGCCAGGACGCGTGGGTCTCCCTCAGTGAGCGTCTCCCTCATGTGTGTGCCCAGAACTCAGCTTCTTTGCTGCAGGGAAGTCAGAGCAGCCATCAGACGAGGCATCAGCTGTACTTAGCGTGATCATTTAACTAGCCTCCTTTAGAGAGGGATCGGAGCACTGCTAATAATGAAGCCAGGATAATTCCCGTGCCCAGACGGTTGCGGGCCTCCAGGGTCCCTCCTGCTCCCTCTACTCAGCCAGGGAAGACCCACTTCCAATCTTGCAGTGTCCGGCTTTAAAATGTCTTAATAGAAATCTTCAGCCTAGCAACGGTCTCTAAATCATCCTTGGAAGCAGGAACTGTTGGTTTTTGTGCAAGGTGATGGGTGGCCAGAACTTTTTCTTTTTTTTAAGGTTCCTGTGAAGGCGCATTTGATACTGTGTTTGACTGGATTCGCAGAGAGCGAGACCACCACGGAGAAGTGACAGTGAGGTTCAGCACGTATTTCTTCCGCCACAGCTGGTACTGGCTTTACGAAAATCGCCACAACCGGACCCGTTATGGGGACCCCCTCCCCATCCTCACTGGCTGGCACGGAGTCCCAGCGCAAAGCATGGATGCCTTCGTCCACGTCTGGACATGGAGGAGAGACGAACGTTATTTCTTTAAAGGTAGAGGTCCTGAGCGCGGCTCCCTTTCCCATACTAAACATGTGCTTTCAGAACAGACGTCCTGAGCCTGGACTGGGGACGCTCCCGTCGGGCTCTTGGAGGTGCTTAGTTTCTGTCTGTCCCATCAGACTGTGGATTCCGTGTGCATGGGGTCGTGCTGGGTCCCCGACCTTTGCCCCCAGGCACCAAGCGCATCAGTGAGTGAGGCAGTGAGTGAGGGACGGCTCTGTGGGCTCAGAGGTCCTCGCCAGAGAACAGTAAGGAAAGGCCCTCCCTACAGAAGCTTGGACCTGGTTCTGAAAGGCACCCCAGACGCCCGCAATAGGAACAGTGTGTTTGAAGGGGTAGAAGGAGCAGAGCTGGTCACTGTCACCTAAAACCACTGGAGCCTCCCCGGAGTCGGGGCTTGGCCCAGGCTGGACAGAAGGGTAGGACCCAGGGTGGTGTGTGGGGGGAGGTGGGGGGCAGGGGGAAGCCATGGGGGGCTGGCCCACAGCCCTAGCCCTGGGAGTGAACGAGCGGATCAGTGTGACAGCTGAGCCCAGGGTGGGGAGGAAGGGCCCTCACACAACAGGATTAGGTTGCAAAGACAGGGTCAGCCCCAGCACAGAGGCCGGGCGTCACCCTGCAGGCAGCGACTGAGGAGCCAGTTTCTGGGCAGGGAGGCCCCGTTTTTGCAGGAGACAGGAGTGGATGTGGGGCCTGCGGGTCTTGGGGAACACCGGGAGCAGCCAGGCCAGCAGGCTGCCTTTGCTGACCAACCAAACCCACGGAACCTCATTATGAACACGATGCTGTGGTTACTGCTTTTTCTCCCCCCTTCCTGCCTGAACCCTGGTAACGGATCCATGTTGCTTTGGGGGCTCAGAGCGTGAACAAGGCGACAGCCAGACCAAAAGAAGGGGGTGTGCAAACTTTGCCGTGAGAAATCCAGGAATAAGTTCAGTCTTCCTTTTCCTTCACATTACACACAGTTTTTAGTTCCGTTGCATTAAGAAATCGTCTCAGGCAGACGTCGGTAGTTTAGATACTTCGGAGCTGGGAGGACATCTTCCCGTGGATTAAGGCGTCCCGAACAGCTGACGTTGGGAACGCCCAGTCTCTGGGGGGGCCGAGTCCAGCAGTGATTCGGGGCCTGGGGAAGCGTTGGCCTGGGGCAGGACCTTGTGGGTGCTGGGTCTGTAGGGGAAGCCGTCTGCTTCGTCGTTTCCTGCAATTTAACTGTAATAAACCACGGTGATTTTTTTATGTGTTTGGCTCTCAGGGAATCAATATTGGAGATACGACAGTGACAGGGACCAGGTCCACACAGATGAACAAGGGAAAAGCTACCCCAGGTTGATTTCTGAAGGATTCCCAGGCGTCCCAAGTCCCCTGGACACAGCCTTTTATGACCGAAAGAAGCAGCTGATTTACTTCTTCAAAGGGTCCCTCGTAAGTGAGGCTTTGCAGCCTGGTGGCGCTTCTCTCATCCCTCGCTGAGATTTTCAGGTGGCTGAGTTGTCAGTTAAAAGCTGTGCTGTTGCCCCAGACCAACAGAGCAATGGCAGACCAGCCCATCGTATGGAAAATTATTCAGAACTTTAAGCCCAAAGAATCTGGTGCGAAGACAGATTTACCTCCCTCATTGCTCTAAATCAGCGGTTCTCAACCTGTGGGTTGCAACCCCTTAGCGGGTTGAACGGCCCTTTCACAGGCGTCGCCTAAGACCATCGGAAAACACATATATAATTACATATTGTTTTTGTGATTCATCACTATGCTTTAATTATGTTCATTTTGTAACAGTGAAAATACACCCTGCATATCAGATATTTACATTACGATTCATAACAGTAGCAAAATTATAGTTATGAAGTAGCCACGAAAATAATTTTATGGTCTGAGGTCACCACAGCATGAGGAACTGTATTAAAGGGCCATGGTATTAGGAATTTGGAGAACCACTGCGTCTCAATCAATGACTTTCCAAAAAGCCAGTGTTGCTCTTTGCTTTCCAGGTGTTTGCATTCGACGTGAACAGAAATCAAGTCCTTGGTTCTTACCCGAAGAAAATGACGGAAGCCTTCCCGGCGGCAAAGCCCCGGGACCACCCGCTCAGGGACATAGATGCTGCGTACTACTCCTACGCACACAAGTCTGTCTTCCTGCTCAAAGGCAGCGCGTACTGGAAGGTGGCCGGCGACAGGGACAAGCGGCAGGGCGCGCAGCTCCCTCTCAACAGCCTGCTCCCCAGGCAGCCTGTCTCCAAGCAGTGGTTTGATGTGTGTGACGTCCACGCCTCCACGCTGGACATGTCGTGAGGGGGGCGAGCGAATGGAGAGCCCCAGGGTTCTCTTCTAAGAGAAAAGGTCAGATTTCTCTCACAAAGGAAACCCGCCAGATTTTCAGTAACCTAAGCGAATGGGGCTCCCTAGGTTAAAACCCATGGAAAAAATGTTATTGAACTTTTAAAATACTTGATTTAAAAAACAATTGCTCAGGCAAAAAATAATTTTACAAATTTTAGAAAAGTTAAAAGAAAAAAAAGTGCAGAGGAATCAGTCTTCCACGGTCGCTAGGGTTCTGCAGCCCTGTCCCCAGCACAGCGGCCCCCACCCCGACACCGACTTCCAGGGGAGCCGGGAAGGCAGCTGTGGGGACCAGTCACCGAAACTGCCGCTCCGTAAGGGTCCTGCCCAAGGTCAGACGCACTGGCTCGTTATGCCCCTCCTCTCCTCACCCCAGCCCGGTGCCCTTATACTCTGCCCGTTCCTGGGGTGCCCTTTATTGGAATACAGGTCTGTATTCCAAATGGACCTGAAGAGGCAGCTTTCTGGCTCACCCCCTCCAAGCAGGAAACACTTTATATGGAAGTTTATTTATGTTGAGGGCTAATTGGATGTTTATGTTTCCTGTATCGGTTGCCTCAAAAGAGAGGCACTTTGTCCCTTTGACTTTCAGATAACAGCTTCTTAGCCCAAACAAACCCCCCCGATGTCATATGTAACGATGGGGACAGAATCTGGCCTTGAAACTAGGGAAGATTCAGAAGTCCCGCTGATCAGGCCCAAACACTATTCTTTCACAGGAACAGCCAGAACACAGCACTTTAAAGCTTTAATTTAAATTAAATCAGCAACTTATAAAACACTTTAAAGGCACCTTAGGAATTGCATACTATTGCTCAGACAAGGGAAGACAGCTAGGATTTGTATCTTCTTGCTTCGAACTTCCCTCAACTGCAAGGCTGTCCAGCCACGTCAAGCAGCGCCCACAGCCAGCTTTTTACAGAATTCATTCACCCACGGGCGCGTCCCCACCAGGCGCAGGGTTAGCAGGCGGAGCCGCTTTCCACGTTAGTCAAAACCTGCAATGTTTCCACGATTAATTTTTGAAAATCGATGCAAACCTGTCCCAAGAACAAGGCAAATAAACAACAAGGAAGTGGCCAAATGGCAAGACAGCTGTGCCGGCGCTGACCAAGGGCCGTGCTTTGTCGAGGCGACCACCCGAAAACCTCAGTTCGTAAAGATGCAGCTTAGAGCAGGTCGGCCCCAGTTCCCTGGCGCAGCGCCGCAGGGGGGCTGCCAGGCGGGGCGTAGGACCTTCGGCGACAGTGGCCCACAGGTGGCGCTGCAGGCCACACCTGGCTGCGGGCTTGGAGGCAGGGCCAGCCATCTCCGACGACGACGTCATGCACAGAAACCCAGCTGTCACCTGACAGGACCAGCACAGCAGGCCGCCCACGCCAGGAAAGGGAACAGGTGGTGCACCTGTGCCCCGGGGCGGGGCCGCCCAGCAGCAAGTACTGAGGGTGACGTCCTAGGGAGACTTCAGTGCGTGGCAGAAGCTTGTTTTTGTCGTTTTAATCTTTACTTTGTAAAACTTATTACTCAAACAAGTTCACATCAAAACTCAATGTGAAGAGTGTGAAATGGAAAAAGACAAACATAATTTAAATAAATAATTTATTTATTCAAAATAGTTTTCTTACCTTATTCACAGTTTCAAGTTTAAAATAAAAAAAGGAGGGTAGTATCTATTCTTGATCACTGCCATACAAAGTCAGAGAGGACTGGACCCTTCGGAACATGCACTAATACAGAGAACTGCACAGTGGCTAGTCTTCGAAACAGCCCGCGCTGCAGCGTAAAGAGGGCAGACTCTCTCCGTGCTGTTAGGAGGGAACACTGTAGACTTAACCCACCTGAGCCACCAGAGCCACCTGGTTACAAGTTCCCTTGACCCAAAGTAACATTCACCTGAAATAACTGTGTGAAACCCACGGACCTTAAACAAACTTCACGAACACCGACACAGGTAACTGCATCCCAGCAGGTCGATTAGCATGAGGCCCCAGGCACCCTCACGGGAGGGCACGCTGAGCGCGCCAGGCAGACGCCGGTCCCAGCGCCGTTGCGAGCAGCCAGGGCAGCCGGCCCAGCCTGCCTTGCCGTGGCAATGAGCGCGCCACGTCTGTGCAGCGGTGCCCGCTGGAGTGGTGTTTCCTGTGTATTGAACTGAACGGAGCACCGAGGGGGCAGACGGCCCCCGAGTGCAGAAGGCACGGCTGCATCTGCGCAGCGGGGCCCTGGCGAGTCACTGAAGGGCGCCGCCCCCTGCGAGCTGGTCCAGCAGGTGGATGAGAACATCAGTTCTCTCCAGGAGACTTGTGTTTCTGTTAGCCGTAGCTCTCAAAAGCTGGGAGTAAACTTGCTTGTTGGTTTTGAGGGCTACATCTTCTTCCATGTTATTGCTGGGTTAAAAAAAACAGGACAAGAAAGGCGTGACATGAACAGCGAGGCCCACCAACCGTCCACAAGGGGACGCCAACAGTTAACAGCCAGCATCCCCTCTCCCAGGGAAGCAGCGCCCTGGGAGTGCCTGTCCCATGCCTCCTTGTCGAGCTGCTGCTGAGGACCTGTCCTCAGACGTCCATTTCAATGCCTCAGCTGGAACTGACGCTCCTTACTTCTACACACATCGGGCGCCGAGTGTGCACCGGGAACCGCTCCTGGCTGCAGGCGGCACAGACCAAGGTCCTGCCTACACACCATCACCTGCGTTCTATTGGGGGTCGGGGGGTGGGGCATGCACTAAACAGGAAGACACTGGAGATAGAGGGTCCTCGGACGGGGCTGACCAGCACACGTGTGAAGCAACCGTGGGGCTGCTTTCCCTGGAGCGAGGACTACCTTGGACTTGAAGCCCCGACCCTGACTCACAGAACTGCTGCACCTCAACTGATCTGTCAGCGCATCCTGTGTGCGCAGAGGGCCCCTCAGCTGCTGGGTCCCAGGCAGTTCCGTGCTGAGCAGGATGCCCCGAGACCCTGGCCACCCAGAGAGGAGGTAAGAACGATCCGCCCCTTCACAGACACCCGCGTGCCTCCCACACGCACGGCGCTGGGGAAGACTCCCACTAACAGCAGTGTGACCCACCTCGTCTTCTTTTTGCTTGGGGACAGCAGCTTGATGGACTGAAGGAGCAGGAACGACAGCCGGGACTCAAATATGCTGAGGAGCTTGAGCACTTCTTCCCGATTCAGACCAGGAGCAGGGTCGGCGGCGGGAGAGGTCTCATCGCTCTTGGGCTAAACACAAGACGTTTTCTCACCCAAGTTCCCCAGCAACTCAAGTTCATATGACGTGACGGACTGAGTGTCACTAATCCAGGAAGCTCTCCACCCAACAAACAGCCAGCACCCCGGAGACCCCTTTTGTTAGGGAAGCCCTGTTGGCGGCAGCGGGAGAGGCTGCGACCAGGCCACCTTCCCCTCCTCTCCTTACTCTCCCGAGATCTTTTTAATAAATTAAAACACAACAGGAAAACGTCTCACGCCAAACAGGTGTCCCGAGGGGGCTCAGGGAGGCTTTCAGCAAGGGCAGCGGCAGCATGGGTGCTGGGTGCCGGGGTGCTGGCAGACCAGAGAGGCCTCCCCGGGGAGCCTGCTCGGCCCTCACACCGCTCCCCCGCTGCCCCGCTCCCCGGCGGTTTAGAAGGTACAAGAGGGCAGAGGCCTCTTCTCTCTCCTAACAAACCAAACACAACACACACACAAAAGGAAAACTCTGAACAGAGACTCCACTCCCAGGGCCTTACTAACCAAGGTCTATGTGGTCATTTTCAAACGTAAAAGTTACACTTGTAGCCCCAGCCACGTGGCTCACTTGGAGCATCATCCCATGAACCAAAGACTGCAGGTCTGAGTCCCAGTCAGGGCACAGGCCTGGGTTGCGGGTTTGGTCCTCAGCTGGGGGCGTGTACAAGAGGCAACTGACTGATGTTTCTCTCCCTCTCTCTCTTCCTTCCCCTCTCTCTAAAATCAATAAGCACGTCCTCAGGTGAAAATTTTTTTTTAAAAATACACTTTCAAAGTAAAAAATAGTTAATAATAATCCCATCAGTAAAATGTAATAAGCCACTGTTATTGCTCTTATGCAGAGGTGATACATGTGTGTGTGTTTGCACATACCAGGTGGGGCAAGAGCAGGCTTACAGTTGTGAGTACGTGGAACAGTTTAATTTTGTATTGTTATTAATTATATTATTTTCCACAAGAACTGTAAGCCTACTTTTGTTGCTCCCTGTCCACACACACACATACACACATGCACCCCGCATACCCACTATAACATTCATCCCTTGGCATCAGATACATAAGAAACAAAGATAAAAAGTACTTTCCCCCCTTACCTGGTCCAATTCCTCCACAAGCTCCTTTCTGATGAGCTGGAATGCGTGCTTGGTTCTCACCATTATGTCCAGGGCCCCAGAGAGCGTTTTTAACTTTCCAACATTGCTATTCTGACCTTGAGGATTAAACACAGCACAGTCATTTCTGTAAATATAAATCTAGACACCCATTCAATGTCAATGTGTTAATAAAAATTCTGCCTTTCAAACACTGTAAACAGCGCTCAAGAGAAGCCCAACAAATCTAAATCCAACTTCTCCTTCGTCATTCTCGCTGGAGAGAAACAGGAAGTCTGGACACGGAACAGACAGTCGCCGCCTCCCTGCCTCGCGGCCTGGGTCTGCCGCGCGAGAACACGGCGCTGTGGAGGGAGAGCCGGCATCTAAGTGCCAGGTCAGGGGACCCGCGGGCGGAGGCCGTGGGCCACCACCAGACCAGCTCCGCGGTGCTGCTCAGGGCTCCGGAAGCACCTACCATCAGTCGTCCTACGTGGAGAACAGACACACCGCCTTTCCGCGCAGAGCAGGCCGCCCGGCGGAGCCAGGACCCGTCTGCCCTGGGACCTGGGAGTGTCTCCCCAGCCCCCAGGCACCACACGGCACCCCGGCCCCGCTCCGGGGAGCGCACACTCCGTGGTGTGCGCGGACGTGTCGCCGGGAGTTAACCTTGTCCTAACAGACCTGGCCTTTGCCTTCGGCTCCCAGGGGGTGACCTATAAGCCTGGCACGCCCTGTCTGGTAGGGGTCTGTGACCTGGGAGACCCTGGGCCACACTGGACAACCTAAGAATTGCTCTGGGCCCCGCGACGCCCAGAGCAGCCGGAGCACAGGGCAGCTGTGCAACGGTCCCCCAGGCAGGCTGCTGTCCCATGAGCCTTGGGGCCCTGAGGCGTGGGTGAGCTTCTGCGTGGGAAAGGCTCTGTGCTCATGAGGGCTCATGGGCTACATTTTAACATCTAGTCACTGAACATAACCTAATCCCTTCCTCCATGTTTTAAAAAGCACTTCAAAAAGTGTATATTTCTAAGCCCTGGCTGCTGGGGCTCAGCAGATTGAGCGTCGGCCTGCGAGCCAAGTGTCGCTGGTTCGATTCCCAGTCAGGGCACGTGACTAGGTTGCACGTCGGGTCCCCAGTTGGAGGCGCAAGTGAGAGGCAACCACACAGTGATGTTTCTCTCCCTCTCTTTCTCCTTTCCCCTCTCTCTAAAGATAAACAAACAAACATAAAAAGAAAAGTGTAGACTTCTGGTCTCCACCCAAAGTCATGGTAGGGAAAAGGAGAAGACAACTCCCCAGACAAAAGACAGCAGTCCTCACACCCAGAAGGGCCCCCCGGGCGGCGCACATAGGCCTGAGCCGGGAGCGTGACACTCACCGGCCATCTGGAACTCTGCGAACGCGACCCTCTCCAGCTGCACCCGCAGCAGCTCGCACGGCGTGTCCTTCAGGAGCTGGAAGAGCCTGGCGGCCTTGCCGTAGTGGAGGTCGGCCAGCACCCGGTGCTGCTTCCTGAGGTGTTCGTCGCCGACCTAGAGCCAGGGGGACGGGCAGGGAGCAAACCCGAGGGCATGGGTTGCACAGCAGCGGCTTGGCCAAGCCCCCACCTGGGTCACTGAGTGCCTTACGGGGCTGTCCTCTTCCTGAAGTCCTACAGTGTCAGCCTTCACACTGAGGGCTTCCACCACTTTCAGGTAACACACTACGCTCCATCCCACACACGGTTATGCACTTGTCTCCGCACTGCCTGCTGGGAAGACAGCTCTGCCCTCACTGAACTGTCTTGGACTCTTAGGCTTGCTTTTGCCACCTGGGCAAACCTGAACATCGGTTGGCGGCCTCCTATGGGCAAAGGGGGAGAGCTGAGGGCCAGCACAAGGTGGAAGGAAATGCTCTCTGGTGAAGCTGGCCCTCAAAAGACATTAACCTCAGGATAAAGGCAACTCAGAAATAAACCCGTGCCCTAAGCAGAGTGCAAGATGGATTGTCTTGCTGAGAAAGGGAAATCAGCAGGACAAAAGTCTACCCTGAGACGCTGTAAGCACAAGCCTCCGGGCAGAAGCAAGGCCACCTCTCAGGAGGAGGGAGGCAGGCAAGCGGGTACCTTCAAGTGGGGCCTCAGATCATTCTTAGAAACACATGCACTTGCATACCAGGACTCGTGTGCAAGACTCTTCATAGTAGGTTGTTTCTAACGGGCTCAGACTGAAACAACCCTAAGGTTTAGGGATCACTGAATGGATAAATAAGCTGAGATGTAATCATCCCATGATCATTGAACTGAAAAGCTACACACACCAATCGGGAAGAATCTCAGAAACACGATGCTAACTGAAAGGCAATGAGGCCACAGGACAGTACGTAGAGAATGATTTGTTCTATGACGTTCACATGTAGGTAAAACATGAACACACTGTTTAAGCAGTAAAACACAGAAAAAGTGTGGACAGAATAGAAAATCAAGACAGTGGTTACCCCGGGTGGGTTTGGAGGGAGACTCACAGGGAGGGGCCCACAGGGGACCCATAGAGTACTTTCCGCTCCTTAACCTCGAGGGGAGGTATGCAGGGCTTCCCTTTCAGCATTCTTTAATTGCACACATTTCCCGCACGTCTCCTATGTGCTTTTATGTGCATGCTATTTCACAATCAAAGGTTTAAGAGATGGCTATTTCAAGATTTACACAAAACTGTTCTTATAAAGCCTAACTATGTCTTACAAATCAAAACTCTACCCCCAGGCAAATATATAACTTTGCAAACTAAGTCCCAATCACTTGCAGTAGAGAAGAACACGTGGTAGAAGGAAAGCGGGGCAGGTGCCTACATGCCACGGGTGTTCTAAGCGGCCAGCGGCCGGAAGTCACGTGGAACGCACACGGCCACGCGAGCGAAGCACCCGCACCCCGGGTGGCGGTGGCAGTACCTGATTACGCAGGCAGCTGTGGTACATGGACGCCAGCCTGTGGTGGATGGTGGCCGCCCGGTACTGACACAGCGGCTGTCGGGCAGACGCGGAGTCGGCGTCGCAGTACTTCAGCGACTTCATCATGGCCTCGCTGACCTCTTTTTCAATCTATTTTTTTTAAGGGACAGGCAAAAAGAAAATAGAGAAGCTGATAACTTTGTGTAAGAAGTTTACAGACATGTAAATACTGCTTGTCAGGGAGAAGACGTCCAGCGTCTGTTGAGAGACTATATAAGGCCGGCAGCTTCCTTTCCAACCCAGCGGACACCCGTACCTGCTCCTGAGCTTTCCTGGACAACGGAGCGTAGTCCTGCTGCAGCGTGGCCATGGTGAAGTAAGTGGTGGACAGCTCCCAGTTCACGGAGTCCCAGACGGCGGGGTGTACATCCCGGGTCCCCAGGGACCTCAGTGCCTTCAAATAGTAATCCACCGCCTGGGAGGGAGGAGGGTACACACACGCCACATCACCATAAAACACTCTTCCAAGTCGCCCCGAGGTGAGCTTGGCTTGGGGAGGATGGATAAAAGCACATTAGGACGAAGGGAACCAGGAAACCACTGCAGCTACCGCAGAAAAGACAGACAAACCCCCAGGTCCATCCCTACTCTGCCCCGAGCCCTGGCACTTTCTGCCCCTTGCTGATACGTGAGGATGCATGGTCTCCCTTTGTTTTCTTTGAACGAAAACTACAGCTTACATAACAAGTGAACTAAAAAAAACTGATGAGTCCGAGGATAAAAAATCTGCCGGACGAGACTGTGAAAACAAGCAGCTTCTCCGCGCGCCGCCTCCCCGTCCCTGATACAGGTGGTCACACTCCAGCCAACCCAAGCACACCCGACCTCCACCAGCAATCACGTCGGCGTTTCTTGTATTTACCTACGCCTTTTCTGTGCATAGGTATCCTTAAAGAAAAGCACAACCAGGTCTTTTATTCTAAAACTGGCCATGCCGTGAACCTTCTCCACTGGGGTCATGCATCCAGTCTGAAGGGCACACTTCCCCGTCATCGGGAAGCAAAGCCTTCCTAGGAAGCCCTTCACGGCCCAAGTGGCAGAAAGCAAAGCAGTTACCACTCACAGTTTTCCGAGTGTTCCCAGACCCAAAACTGAGTGCACACACGTTTTTATTTCATTCACCACGATCAAAACGCTTCATTGCGTCCAGTTTTACGTAAAGGGTAACTCTTAGGACACGTCAGGGCACGTCTCACTAATGCCTGCCCAAAAGCAGCGGAGAGAAAGCCTGGGTGTCAGACGCCGTTCCCAGCTCGGGGCCCAGTGTGGCTCCCGGGAGGAGCCTGCCAGCCTCTCCTGCTGTCCGGCGCGCAGTGCTGAAAACAGGCACCAAAACAGGCCTTTTACAGAAGACACCTTTGAAAAAGGGGGGATACCTGCACTCCACTAAATGCCTCTCGTTTTCGCGTACCCTCTCCAACACTGAATGTTACCACTTGCCAAAAAGAAATTCGGTGATTTGATAAAAGAAACTTTTTAAATTATCCATAAAGTTTAAATTTTGACATTTTTCTCACACATTAACCATTTACTTGTATGACATAGACGAATTTTTTGTTCAAGGTTATTTCTTCTATTGGGACAGTTTCTTTTCGATGACTCCTAATCGTTACATATCAAGGGTTTACGAACCTCTGGTCTGTCCTGTGTGCTACAAATGTTTCCATTCAATGGTGTTATGCTTCTCAATTTTGCTTTCTGTTGTACCCTTAAAAAACTTAATCTTGGTACATTTAAATTTATCCATCTTTTACTTCTTGATTTCTGCTTGTGTTACGTTAGGGAAGTCCGACCCATCCCATGAAATGGCCTTCCCATAGTCTCTTCTGGTGCTTTTGGTTTAGCCTCTCATGTCAATCTTTAATGCATTTGATGTTGACTCTGGTTAGGCCACCACACCCGACAGGATCACCATGTTCTAACCTACCAACTCAATGTCACCTTCAACACTAAATGCTTAGTACCCTCGGGCCTATTTCTAAGGGAGTTAATGGTCCATAGAGTCCCGGGCCATTACCAGTTTTCACTCTTTTGGTAGGAATGGGTGAGGTCCCACCGTAAGCAAACGTGTTACCTTATTATAATACAGGCCTTCCTCTGGTGAAAACTCCCGTTTGAACTCGTCACCCGCGCCACAGTGCGCCTGCGCACAGATCCGCATGAGCCTTCCCGTGTTACAGAACAGAAGGGCCGCGTTTGTAGCATCGCCAATTGACTCAAAGTTGTGAATTCCTTTTTCAAAACAAGAAAAGCTCTTCTTCCACAGCTGCTGCTCTGCAGCACACACGCTTCTGCTCACTTTATGAAAAAAGAACAGAACCCGTGTGAGCGGACGCCCATGTGAGCCACAGGGTCTTGACGCAGTCACGAGGGGACAAGGGCAGCAGCAGGACATCTGGGGACCGCCCAGCATGCCGCTCTCGTCACACCTGCCAGGTGCCGAGCCGCGTCCTCCCCCCCCCCCCGCGAGTCACGTGGAGGCGAGCCCTGAATAGAGGGGCAACCGAGGGGCAACGAGGTTGGGGCCCAAACCCAACGTGACCGGTGTTCATATAAGAGGCACCGCCGACACCCACGGAGAAAAGACACGGCAACGAGGTGGCCAAGGTGAGCGCCCAGGAGAGAAGCCTCAGAGGAATCCAGCCTTGCTGGCACCCTGACCAAGCGCGAGAGACCGACGTCTGCTGTGGACGCCACCCAGTCTGCGGGTGTGGGTCACGGCGGCCTGACACGGCGTCAGCCACAGCCCTCTGCAATGCCGACCAGCACGCAAATCAAGCCACCTGAGCAAAGCGCTGCTTCACGAAGGTTCAGAGGTGCGCCTGTGTTCTCTCATTCCCCTAGGTCTCTGACTACCCCTTCTAGTGCTCCTGCACCGACTTCCGCCTCCACGGCACTTTAAAAGCACAGGTGCTTCTCTCTCTCTCCATATATACAGATAAAACAATTTATACAAGTATATATGAATGTGCGCATATATATAAAGCCGTCTTTTGACAAAAGCACAGGCTATCCTGCTGCCACCACACACCCACTGGACCCTACAGCTCTGGCTCCTTCCCAACGCTGCCGCTCCGTCGGGACAGCCTTCCCTTTCCCGGACTGCCTGCTCACGTCCTGCGTGACACGTGCCGATCTGCTCAAGCTGCCCCTTCTCCCTGAAGCCTTCCAAGCAGCCCACGACCTCGACAAACTTCCCCCGTCCCGCTCCTCTGCCGCACTGCACCTATACTTAAGGGCGCTGTGCAGAATGCGCTCATCTGTCTTCTCGCCTCAGGGAGCTGCCCAGCCGCTGCGTGTCCAGCAACAGGCCGGCAGAGGCTGGCTGTCCAGGTCACTTCTGACTGACCAGAAGGAGAATGGAGGGCACTGACATGATGCTTTCCAAAGGGAAATACTGTTTTTTCCTAATTTTATTTCCTGAGAGTTTAAGAATAAAAGATTTTTTTAAAGATTTTATTTTTAGAGAGAGGGGAAGGAGAAGAAGAAAGAGAGGGAGAGAAACAGTAACGTGTGACAGATACATCAATTGGTTGCCTTTCACACGGGCCCCGACTGGGGACCTGACCCAGAGCCCAGGCACGTGCCCTGTCCGGGAATCGAACTGGCGACCTTTCAATTCACAGGCCGGCACTGAAACCACTGAGCAACACCAGCCAGGGCAAGAATAAATACGTTTTTAACTGAGTACCCATGACCATAAAATCACATGCCACGGGTCCTTGCTTGAACCACATAAAATCAATTGATTTTCTAACAGAAGAGGCAATAAAAGGATACTCACCTACTCTCTCGCTCTGCAGTGCAGCAGCCTGGTTCATATAAAACACGCCGATCTCATTCCTAATGTTGCCCATCCTCTTCAATACTTGAACATAGTGTTCTGGGTTCTGGCTTTTTAAGTCACTAAATTGCAAGATCTCATTAGCAGCCTCATAGCATTTACAACTGACTGAAAGTTGACTTTCTAAGTCCGTAGACAAATCAGTGGCCCATGCAAATCCTTATAAGAAAAAGAAAGGAAACATCACTGTGACTCATTTAAATCTTACTTCCTTAGTATCTAAGTAATCCGAAGATAATAAAATTAGTGGAATATAGTATAAACATACTAAAATTCAATCAGTAAAACTAAAAACTCATGTTTCAAAGTAAAGATCTCTTTAGTCAGAAAACTATTTTCTTGGAACATTAACGTTTGATTAAAATCATTTCCTATGTAAAAATACCAAACACTTCTCACAACCCAGATTTTACCAGGTGCACTTGCTTATTGGTGCAGGCCTGACGTTGTCCACCAAGGGTAAACGTTTCCTCCTTTTATCAGTGGGAGCTCTGCTTGCTACCAGGGGCAGTTAGGTGCACGACAGCACACGCCTGACGCACTGAGGAGGTCGCTGCATGGGCTCTCAGACTCAATGTGCTGTCCAGCGAGGGCCGGAGGAACAAGTGCAGTGTCCCGACCTCCAGGGGAGCGGGGCAGCACCCCCGCTGACAGCGCTCAGATCCACGAGAGAACGTCAATACTCAGTCAGACTGCCAACCCTGAACTAAGTTTAAAAAATGATCTGGGTCTGAGCACCAGGAATTACCCAGAAGGTAATGCATCCACTTTCACCAACGGTCATTCCTTTTCAAAAGAGACCCTGGCTTGGTCAGCTGACCCCAGGGCGACCTGGAAAACCGCATGAAAAGACGAGGGCAGAAGGTCAACAATGCCACTGTCCGAGAGCTTACTTTGCAGCTTGTCCTAGTTGTGGAGTCAGGAATTACACAATACTTCAAAAGCGTTTTATATATAAATACACAGAATCATGCGCAACATTAAAATTAAGAAGGAAATGAAACAGAACAGCAACATGGCCACGCGGACACTTCCGCCTGGCGAGCGCGAGCAGGCCGGTGGCCCCTGAGCTGTGGCCGCCCACCTTGGCAGCTGGTCTCCCGGTGCAGGCTGTGCAGGATCTCCTGGTCTTCTTTGGTCTGGTAATTGAACTCCTCCAGGTGCGCGGCCCTGTTGTTTGCGTTCTGGGCCAGCATCAGCTGGATGTCCCCGCAGAGCGTCAGATACTGGGAAAGAAACAGCAGCACTTCGGAAAACATGTTGGTGCAGAGGCAGCAGTAGGTGTCTGTGGGGAAAGAGTGAAAAGGAGGAGAAAACGGCATTAAAAAGTGATGACAACCTAGGTATTAAGAAAATCTGTTACCAGCTGGAAGCTTTGTAACGCAGTACCTGCCCTAGGCTATTTTACGTCAGGTATCAAACGGGGCTTCACCTATTTCCAAATAAAAACCACGTTAAACCACTTAGAGCAGAAAATGAAATGCCAAGTAACATGCAAGATGCAAAAGGGTTGTTTTAAAGTTAAATTTTACAACAGAAACAGGATAACACTCTACTGCGATTCAGCCGTCTCCTGTGCCCCCCACCAATGCCTGCTGGGTACATCCATTTACGATGACCTACCGTGGCTCTGCAAAGCTAATTTAATGTATCGTAACGCTCGTCCATACTTCTGAAGACTCATGGCAGCATCGGACAGGACATAATAGGCCTTTGATGACTTGAGAATCAGCTGGAGTTTCATTTTATGTTGCCAGGAGCCAGGGATCATTCCAGATTGACTCGCATAGTTACCCTTCTGAAGGGAGCCCACTAGGACACAGGGTGGGGAGAAAAGGCAGCACATTTTATTTGAATATACGTCTCACCGTCAAAAAACAATCTGTTTCTTCACAGAAACACTCCGGGCTTAGGTACCACTGTTGCAACAAGACTGGTGAACACCTTGGGTTTGCTACTTTACCACGAGGGGAAGGAGAACAGCAGTGTTGCAACAGACACTCCTTCGAGGATCCTGAGGCCTGTGAGTCCCTGTCAGCTGTCATTCTTTCAGGGTCACTGCCATGACTCCATTCACAACTGCCCCCTGCCTCCCTTCTCTAGTCTACGCATTAACCTGCCAAAAGGTGACCTTCCTAAAGCACAGCTTTATCAGGCGGAACCCCTGTTCGAAGACATGGCTTCTTGCCACTCCCTAAGTGCTGCAGGGGTTCTCAGCCCACTCCCCCAGTCCTGCAGGAGCACCTCTGCCCACGCCCTCAGCTGCACCGGCCCCCTCGCCCCCGGCACCCCACCCTGCTGGCCGCCAGCGGGAGCACGCTCGGCGCCCACTTGGACGCCTGCCCTTCCGAGCTCCTGTCTCAGTGGGCTCTTCCTTCCATCAGGGATATTCCCTTTTTAAAGCCCAGCGTACTCCCACCCTCTTCATCCAACGAACAAACACCTTTGCGCCAGGAACCCCGCCGGGCCCCAGAAACAACGGCACGAACTCAGGCGGCCGCTCTCCTTGAACATGCCCTGACTGGCAGCGGGGACAGGCGGGAACACAAACCCCAGGGAACAGTGTGACTTCAGGGGCAAGAACAACATGCTGCGGGAACCGCCCTCCCCATCTCCAGCCTCAACATCCCCCCCACCTCCCCGTTTTCTTGATCAGCTCCAACACATGAGTCTTTCAAAGCAACACAGAGTCTCTGCCGGGGGGTCACGTGTGTGAGAGGCACGGGGAGGAAACCAGAGGGGCATCCTGGCTCGCACTGTGTCCACGATAAAGCTGTTGTTCCGCCCGGCTGACGGGGTATAAGGCAAGTGTCGGGGACAAGGGGTCAAGGACCTCGGGCTGGGGCAGAGGTGGGCATGGAGGCGCTGGACATGAGCAAGGGTTCCCGAAGCTCAGAGGGGGTAGGAGGCAGGAAGAGACAGAAAGGCCTTTCAGGGGAAAAAAGCCCATGACAGAGGCACAGACATCCTGGTGCGGGCCCCCTCGGTGTCCGTAGTCCCAGCCTGGTCCGTGGGAAGCGCTACACTGATGCTGGGGAAACGCGCCCTCCCCCACCCCGCTACGTCCGTGCAGTGAAGACCCCAAAGCACTCGGTGTTATTTCAGACACACAGACTTTCAAAACCATCTTGGGAAACAACTGAAACTGATTTTAAACAGGGGGGAGGGGTAATATTGTAAAAGAAATGCAACTTAGAGTAAAATAAACAAGAAACTCAGACTTTTATCTCAAGGCCAAATGTTCTTCCCAAAGTGATGCTCCTGAGGGACCCATCGAATAACTCCCAAGCCACATTTCTAGCTTACTCAACACCCCAAGGCCGTACTAGCCGACTTTCCAACTGAGTGCACCACTTCCTCGGTGCTGGGGGGGCATCTCAGCCCCCCTCCCCATTTAATCCATCAACGACCCTTTCAAGGAGGCACACGTGTTATCTCCGTTTCAAGAGGAAACAAGGCTCCAAACCGTGACCAGCATGCCCGAGCAAAGCCAGGGTTTGAGGCCAGGACGTCGGGCTCCCGTGTGCACCTCTCCTTCCTTTTCCTTTTCCTTTTCCTGTAGATTGACTAGGTCTACTCTAAGACACTGATCGCTCTAACTGAGGGAGGACTGTCTCAGGAGAACCCTGCCAGGCTGAAGGCGTCAGTCCCACAGTGGGAACAGGGAGCGGCAGGGTCCTTATCTTCTTACCGGAGGTCCCTGTAAGGACTAAAACGGCCCTGCTCGGTCTCACGTCTGGAATGAAGGGTGTTTTCCCTACTTTCCACTCACGTGCTGTCCTTTTTCTGAATTCCGGTCAACAAATGCCTTAACTGAGGAAAGTCTGCTACTGATAAAGGACTCGTGTATTATTCTACTGAAAAGGCCTGATTCACACATCAGTGCAACTTACTTTTGTCCAAAAACAAGGCCATCTGCTTCTCCAGACCCTCAGGGCCCCCCCTTGCAGATTCATCTTCGTATTTTAGCGGAATTGGGGTGTTGGGGTCGGCGGCAGGCAGGTCGCTTTCTCTCTTAATGCTGCTATCCACAGACTTCAGCCCCTTTCAGGAAAGGAGAGACATTTACTGCACATGCAGCTGAAGGTCAGCTGGGGACTACATATAAGGCGCTATCTGGACTACTGAAGACATTCAGGAGAATTCATGTTTTGAAAACAGCTCTTAGAAACTACATTTGACCTGAAAGAGCTGGGAAAACTAATTTTCACTTTATGCTGAAAGAGGAAAAATATCACAGCAGACTATCATGCAGACACCAACAAATAAGTGTCATCTGCATACCAAGTACATATTTTACTGAAGCAGTGAAGACTACACCCGAACTCACCTCCAGAACGTAGCTGAGCACAAGTCTACAGCGCTCTTCTGTGTCATGACAAACTGGAAACGCACAACTGGGCTTCAGAAACAAACATTTAGAATGGTTAACATGCAACCAATGTGACAAATTCCCTAGCTCTCAGCTCCTGGGAATCTCTAAACCTTGGCAAAATCAGTCATTTCCAGTGTGCTTGTGTATCAGCTTAGTGAGATACTGAGGTTAATGCAGCGTTCTAACGGCAGATTAAACTGATATAATAACCATCATCAACACAAACCCTGCTTAACAAAAAGATCTTCCAGCATACAATGTCACTGTAATTTTAAAAATTACTCTATTATGACAAAAAAGTAGATGTGAGTAGCAATGTTTTAGATAAATATACACCCAATCTCATAGGTCAACTCAGCTTCTAATTAACACTGACACTTGGCAGCACAGATAACAATATCACCAATTAGCAGTAAGGTAGCAACAATGGTCTCATTGTGCGGCTTCGATGCTTAATCGGGGGCAAAGCCAGTCAGCCACCTCCGTGAACCTAGCGGTGTCACGTGCAAGGCCCTGCCAGCGTGGTATTGCGGCCACTCCCATGAGGCTGGGATTGCTGCTCACCGGACAGAGGAGCGGCAAGCACAGGTGGGCGGTCTGTCCAAGGGCAGTGAGGCAGGCTGGGGCTGGGGCGCTGAGCCATGCTGACAGGGGACACTGAGAAGGCAAGGCCACCTAAAGATGCATTTCTACGAAAGCTGTGACTGATTCTCTAGGTGCTTCAGAGATTGACAAAAGAGTGGTCTCTATAAAAAACTGTAAACTAACACATCACTGTATCTTTATTATCACCTAATGGCTTCATAAGTCCAGGGTCTTATGTTACAATGCAGCTTCCGAAGCACGTCACTTCTGCCGTCCACAGTTTTGTTCATACACTGAGAGTTTTTTATGCTACTGTGGGGTTCAAGCTGGAAGGGCACGGGAATTCAGACGGACTGTGTGTTTCCTGCAGTCGGCTGCTCACCCAGCGTGTCTGAGCCACGAGAAGCAGTGACCATACCCTCAGGGAGCTTACGCGCCAGTGAAGGAGATGGACAAACCCAAGAACTGCAGGGACAGACCGTTGCCTGGGGAGGAGACGGACAGAGCACGCTTTGGCGAGAGTGGTCGGGGACGGCTCGTGATGAGGAGACCCTGGGCCCCGAAGGGTTTGCTGCAGGAACGCCGCCTCCTGAGAGGCTACTCGTACGCCACGAACAACTGTCTGCTCTCCCCCCGGCGCCGCTGTCACACGGCCTCACACACACTCACTCTGATCTGATGGGTGGACTTGTACTTCTCTGGGACCGACAGCTCCCCCACAGACTTGATCACAGCCACCGCCTTGCCGTCCTCCGGAGGGCCGGGGCAGGCGCTGTAGGGCCCGTTCTCGTCGCTGTCCGGCATCTCCTCCTCCTCCTCGCTATAACTCTCATCTGAATTCCCATTTAGAGGGGATTCTGAACTTTCTTCTTTTTTAGGTTCATCCAGTTGAAAAAGTTCCGAAAGCATGTAATTGGCTGAAGCAATAATCTAATACAGAGAAAAAGAAAGTATGTGTGGCTGTCGTCAAAGCTGTGCGGTCTACAGTGGGATGAGTGCTCACTGCTGTGCTCCCGAGCCCTGGGGGTCTGCACGCAGGCTGTTCCCACCAGGGACCGCAACACACACAGGAACGGTTGTGAGTCAAAGTCAGCAAGACCCTTAAGGTCCTCTGTGAAAGTCTCAGGGGTTGAGGTTTATTTCTTGAAATTATTCCATCCCCAGCCCTCTTCAAAAAAAATAACAAAAACAAAAAACAAAGAGGTACTGCCTGTGTCACGTATCTGCCTGGAGACCAGCCTTTTCCTCGTGTGCAGTGTCCTAACTACACCAGCAAGAGCATCCTCCCTCTCACTGAGACGCCGGAATGTTCCCTCATCAGCTATGAATCAGTAACAGGTTATCCTTAATAGGCAACTAATACTGATGACGTCACCTGGGGTTCCAGGGGGAAACCCCCCGCTAGCTCAACGAGGGAGAAGTCCGACCTGGTCACTCTGAAGACGAACGTGCATCTGCACGGAACTACTTCTCCCTGTCACTTGTCATTAAGTGACTCTGAGTCACAGACACATAGCCCCGTCCTCTAACTGTCACTCACTGTTCCACACCCACTCAGCACCACCATTTCAGTCAGCAATTATTTAAGTCACAGACCATTTTGTCATTTTCCTGCAAAAACAGTTTTCTCTTGGTTTGGTCTCTACAATAATCTTTAAACTGGATGTTGCCACAGTAAATATATACTTGGGTCTTTAAAAAAACTGTCCATACTACAGACCTTCTCTGATTTCAACAGGCTACAACTAGCCTTACATCAACGCGCACAGCTGTCAGGCTCAGACAGCCAAGGGTACGGGGCTGTAAAACTGGGGGACCCATGACTGAGAGACTTTGTTTAAAGAGCTGCTTTTATTACATACTGAAGTATGAAACATGAACCTGAATTTTATTAACAGTGATTAACAAGATCCATTTGTGTAAACAGATCTTAAGACGCTATGAAATAGGCTCCCAGCTCCAAGCAGTGATAAAACAAAGGAAAAAAGCATTCGCCTTGAGTTCCATATTAGAGGAAGGTGCTATTCAAAAGGAATGGAACATGAGCCACATAGAAAACTTTAAATATTCTAGTGGCCACATTAAAAAATCTAGTGAACATAACTTGAATAACGTATGTGATTCAATAAACACATAATGTGCACACACACAAGTTTCGAAACTCAGCGGGCACCCTGTCCGTAAAGTGCACCGCAGTTCAGAGCACACGCATCTTGGGGGCTCAGCAGGCCGCGGGGTTCCGGGCTGCCGCCCTCAGCCAGGCGGCTTCCACGTCCAGGCAGCAGCTCTCTTATCAGAACACTGAGGTGCGTCTCACAAGCACGGAAATGTCCATCTTACCTGAGGATGCCTGCTTTTGTCCAGCAACTTAACACAATTAAGAAGCAACGTTCTGATAGTTCCATAGTGTTTCTTATTTTGATTCTTCTTCATCATCATGTTGCAAGCAACCCTAAAAAAAAAAGTTTCTATCAGCTTTACTCCCCGTTTATCATACTCTGCAAGACTGAAATCTCGGCACACTCCTCTGTCCTCCCAACCGAGTATAAGGGCCATGAAGAAACAACCAACTACTGTATTTTCCCAGCCCCCATGTTTATTTGGTATAGTGTCTGTGGATATGCATATAGACACCCACATACACATGTGCTTTTGTTTTTTAAACTAGGAAAACCTAACAGGTGTTTAAAAAGCTTTGGCTCGGATGGTGGGCCACACACTAAATTTCACAAACGGCCACCTCTGCCCTTCCGCGTGCAACAGCACTCACTTATACAGGAGAACAGCCACCGGCATGGTGAACGGGTTTTGGTATTTGTCCTCAGTTTCTTCACAAAGAGTGGTGAGGTCGTAGAGCTTCACTATATCACTGCCACTCGCTGAAAAAACAAACACACAGACAAGCCTCATGTTATAGCAGTCACTCCGATCATTTATTATTCACTCAAGAATGACCTCACCTTTAAACAGCCAATAGGTATGTCCTTCTTTGGTACAATTAGATTTCAGAAATGATAAAATATTCTGTGCAATGTCTTTTATGACTTTAGTAGAAAAATTAGAGTTCTCCAGATTGGGAATCTCTTCCGTCTTTATCATTTCATACTTCTGCAAAACAGAGATGGAGGCAGTTCAAGAGCAAACCTAGGCAGTGGCCCCCTCATCAGAAAGCCAGCAGGCACAGAGGCCTGCAGGTAGAGTGACGCAGCCTGAGCGGGCCGCAACCAGCGGTTCCCCAGCCCTTCTCTGCCCCCACGTTCCAAAGGAACCGGACCCAGTCTGCCGGCGATGCCGGCGATTTAGCACAGGACTAATTTTTAAGGACCGATCAGCACCAGCGTTTGAACCGCACACTGAGGCATGATCGCCTGTCTGTTCTCCCCTGGAACAAACCTCACGGTCCGCTTTTCTCTCCACCTACCCCAATGGCTTTCAGACTTCACCCCATAAGCTTTCCCCCTACACGCCAGGATCACCTGGGAAGCTTCCCTAGGAGACACGACGTTTGCCCTTGAGCTGTGGACTCTATCCCTTTACAGAAACGGGGCACGCTGGGGGATGAAGAGGCAGCGGTAAGAGTCAAGGCTGCATGGGCCTAACTACCACTGTTTTTAAAGCACTCTGTGGCTTTTTTCCACCTTGTCTTCTGACTCCTTTCACCACCTTTTCTGAAGTACTCCAAGACCAGAAACTCCAAATCAGTTGGGAAACAGGACCAAACTCAGTCTCCAAGGTTGGCTTCCATTCCTCGTGGTCTCTCTAAAGCTCTCCTGGGTTTTGCATGGCATTAGTCTGGCTCTCCTCCCCTCTGTCTGGAAGCCCTTTCCCTTTCACCTGCATGGGGAAAGACCCCAACGTCTGAGTTTAAGAGTCTCGTGGGGGTGAACTCCAGGCAGGATCTAACTCCATCTCCTCTAACGCCTGCAACTTCAAAACGCTCACTGGGCATTTTAATGCTTTCCTCACACTGAACGCATGATGGAACCAACTCAACGTCCACACCTCAGACAACAATGCCACCATGACCCTAGTCCCCGAGCCTGGGCTCTGGAATTCCCGTTGACGCTTCCCCTCCCCCTGCTCCTGGCCTGTCATTAAACGCTGCCCTTTAGGACGATGGTGTAACAGTGGTTCTCAACCACGGGTGCAAGTCAGAAATCACCTACAAAGCTCCTGCTCATTCTGAAACACTTCAGGCCCACACGAGTGGATTTTCGAGTTCTCAAGGAATTCTGATGCGCATTGCAGGTTAGGAATCACTGGGCTGGAGCACAACAGTCAAAAGCGTGGCCTCAGACAGAGAGAGGCTCAAAAACTGGCACCAGCACTTAACAGCAATGGGTGACTCCCTTGAGCTCCCTGATCCTCAAGCTCCCCTCTCCCTCAACAGGGAATAACAGTATCCGGGCAGCTAAGAGCTGGGATGAGCATCAAATAAAGCGATGCCTGTGAAGCACTTAGCCTCATGCTGGAAACAAAAATGCACGCCACAAACGCCAGCCGTTATGATCGCTGTCCGTCCTTAGTGAGTAGGAGGACGTCCTGTATCATAGTGTGGGTTCATTACATCACTTCTGAAAGCGGTGCATGCCTACCCCATCCTGTCTCCAACCCCCTAGTCTTCCCCACATGCAAGTCCTCTTCAAACCAACATTCCAACACACGACACTCACATTCCGGATCCAAAGCCTTCACTGACTTCAGGTGACCAACTGACCTGAGTCCTTGCTCCTTAGCTCAGCAGTCAAGGCTCTCAATTACTTGGCTACGACTCTGCCACTCCTCCTGCTATTCTGCTCGAGGAATCCTGCATTCCCTCACTGGACTTACCGTCACCCCCTCGTTTACTAACACTAGTCTTCTAAACTCCATGCCTTCTGTTTCAGAATGCTACCTGTCACTCAAGATCAAGTTAAGATGCCACCTCCTCCAGAAAGTTGGCCTTTCAGATCATGGCAGAAGTGACCTCACCCGTCTACAAACAGTCCAACTTCTGTGGATTGCGCTTCTGAGGCTTCATCTGCCGTTCCCTGTTTCCCCTTTGCACCCTGTTACTCCCATGGGGTATCTTGCTGAGTAAGGGCCACACTTTATTCTTTGCCCCCCCCCCCCACCAAAACATTCATAACGGGCACGGAGTGCCTCACAAACAGAATATGCTCAGCAACAATGTGCTCTGCAAGCCGCCCACTTCGTGCAGGTGTCCTGGTGCCTCTCCCGGACCCTCTGCTTACACTGAGGGGATATCTGTGTCCTGAATAAGCGCCACCAACACACAGACGCTGCCCCGTAAACACCGCAGCAGCCGGCGTTAAAACTAGAGTTCTACGGCTTCCAAGTGTAGGCGGGGGTAGAACAGTTATGCCCTTCCCAAAAATTACCCGTAAAATTACACTCCTGCGACACCTGGAATTCTATCGAAACGCAAATATGAAAATACTCAGATTTCAGTTTATTCAGTCTCTTCCTTGCCAGAAGCAGATCTTAGATCTTAAGGGCCCTAAAAACTGGGGCGAGGTCCTCTCTGCACCGCCCTGCTCTCGAGAGGTTAGTAGAAAACTCACACTGTGTCTTACCTGTACAATTCCATTTACATGAAAACACATCACAAGCTCTGGCACATTGCATATCAAGTTGTCCAACCAATAGTCAATTCCAGTTAGCACATTAATTGGTTTGTTGTTATCCCTAAAAATACACATTTCTGGTGTTACTTGGTTTAATTGAGGTGTTCCATCGTGAATCATCTGACGCTACGCCTCCCATTTCACCGCTTCACCTGCGCCCCCTTGGATGGGAGGTGCCGTGGAAGCTCCCTTGCTGATGGGACAGGCACACGCAGTTCACGTGGTGTGCTGTTTTCCATCTTTTCCTAAGCCCTGCCTGCGTTTCTAACTGGGACCCACAGTTCTCAGGAGGAGGAGGAGGAGGAGGAGGGACTGCAGCAATGCCTGTGAGCCTACCGCCGGCCCCTCCACGAGCCCGAGGGGAGACACCGCCCGCCGTGCGCGACGGCGCCTGGGTCAGAACTCCCGCTGGCTGACACGCACACGCACACGCGGAGCACTCAGAAAAGTGCTCACACTCAGTGGGAAGCAGGGAAGCCACCTCCCTCACTAATTAAATACATTCTATTACAGTTCCACAAGCTGCAGATTCAGACATGAGGCCAGGCCAGTGTAGCAGACCTCTGACTCCATCCATCAAGGACTGCCACGAAAACCCAGCTGTAGGGCTTCCAGCATTTGCTAGCAATAGCTCCTTCCCCACTGGGCCAGTTCAGCTGGCGGAGGGAGGGGGACGTTGGAACAAACCAGAGAAGGGCAGTGACGCCCACACAGGGAAGTGAGAGCGGACGGGAAGGGTCCTAAAGAACACAAGTCTGGTTTACCTGAGACGTAAGCTGACTGCTGGGTACCGGCCGCCTCCGAATATGGGCATGTTGGAGCCAACCAGCATGTGTATATCTTCAAATGTCCATAAGATATTTCGAACAAAGTCATTTTTAAGACCCTTTGGTTTAAAATAAAACAGGTAAGATTACTATATAATACACAGGCGACCCGTAACTTCCCCCCACGACCCACAGAAAGACTAGAAAGAAGAAAAGACAACAGAGACACAGGAAGTTCACACCACAGAGCTGCAGGGTCAGAGGAGTTCAGAGAGCAGCTTTCAGGATGAACTACACGCCCCGCCCCCCCCCATGAAGACGAGCCGAGACGAGTTTTAAACGACAAAGCAGCCGCGCACTGGAGTCTCAGTGTGGACCCCTGGAAGGCGTACCTGACTGCTCTCCCCGTCACTGAATAAAGGGGTCACGTTTTGGTCTTTGGGTGCTGAGGCCACATGCCCCACTATGTACGCGGGTTCAAGAGGCTCACCTCCCTGTGCAAAGGGCAAGGATAAGGAGTGATTCTGCTGCCAGTACGTCTTATCCATGGCCTACTGAGGAGTCTGCCTGAGCACCCTGAGCAGACACCCCCCCCTCTCCAAGAACCAGGGCGGAGACAGAGCCCTGACTCCCGTCACGGGTTTATGTCGCTCTCCAGTATCACAGCTACTGTCACAGGCTCATCCCACTTACATCTGACTCAAAAAAAGAGTCAAGATCATTTTAGCTTTCAAAGTGTTGTTTTTTCTCTTTTTTGGGTGAATTTCAATACCATTGCTCTTTAGCCTACCTCACCTCTACAAAATTAAGATATTCCTAAGAAACCCCAGCCATAGTTTTGAGACACCCGTCTTGATAACAGCCCCTGATCTGCATTTCTTAATCTGTTTCACAGAACACTAGGCCTTGGGACACTGGGTAAAAAATGTCCAGAGGAAGCTGTGACAAATGCCACTTACGGGAGACTTGTTTCTGAGGAGTAACAAGGCTTATTACCATTAAAAAGCCTCTTACAGGTCCCACAGAAGAAAAACCTACTTCACCTCTGTGTAATCCAATGTTCTCACATTTATTTCATCTCAGAATGTTTTATTCCTCCTATATTCTATGGAATAACCTTGGAAAACACTTTTAGAAAAGGAAACTTTTGACAAGGGCGAACTCAGTCCACCACTCAATTCTCCAATCATCAGGGCAGTTGCCATTAAGAAACGCTCTCGCTTCATGCCCACGTCACAGCAGTCCCCAAGGCAGGCACGCACAGGTGCCGCATGCTGCATTGTCCAGGAACTCTCGTCTCCTGTCCCGTGTGCACGCTAACAGGCTTGCACCTGCCTGCGAAGGGGTGTCCATGACTGCGAGGCCGGGCTGTGTGTCCTGTCCCATGCTTTTGCTGTGTCCTGACTTCTCCTTAAAGAACCCTAACAGAGCTTCATACGTCTTTAATACTTATTTATACAGCCAAGTTATTAACCTGTGGACCGACTCTCAAAACCCTATTTGCCAGGTGGTTGCTTTAACGAGTTTGGGCCCTAGCCCACGATGTTCCAAACGAAGGTGTGGCTCTAAGACCATACACACCAGACACCCATCCGCCTAGTTCAACTGCTATTGCTTAACCCAGGCCTCAAAGTGCCAGCCTCGGTTTGGGTAACAAGAATTCAAGAGCTGGTAACTTACAAACAAAAGTGAATCTCTAAATGCTGGAATTCAGGCTGTGTAACATGTTATAAAAATAGTCTGTGAAGGATAATTTTCATGGCAGGCAATCTCTTCGCGGGAGCATGCCAGTCCTAAGACAATCTGACGGCTCTGAGGTCCTTCTAAACGTGTGGAATACGTGGATACAGCAGAATACGGCTCTGCGGCCGGCCTCTGCGGTCAGAGATCAGGGCTGGAGCCACAGCTCAGACTGCCCCCGCTGTGTGGCCATGAACAAGCCTCTACTCGTTATGAGCTTTAGTTTACTTATCTGTAAAATGATACCATCAATACTTAATATTAATATACAGCTCCGAGGACGAAAAAAATCTATACACACATACATATACATGGCATGAAGTACATGTCATGAGAGGCATTAACTAGATGCCAGTTGTCTTCCTCCACATGCAAGTCTACAGATTCTCAGAAGCCTCCGAGACCTTCCGCATGGTCCCTACACGAGCTCAGCACAGAATGGGACTGGGGAGATGGGTGCCGGGAGACTGGTGTTTCTATTACGGGCCCTTTGTAAGTGTGGGTTTTGAAGTCAAGGAATACTAAAAGAATTTTTTTAAATGCCTTTGGTGAAATATAATCACATATAGGAAAGTGTGTAATAAAACAAATAACACAGCATAATTACTAAGTACAAAAGCAAATCACCAGTGTGACCAGTCCCCATGTCATGACCTGGGGCCCTCATGGCCCTTTTCGTTCACATCACAGCTGCCTCCTGGGGGTCACCACCACGTCAACCTGCGTGGTGATTACTTCCTTTCCTGAGCTCTCTTCTCCACTTGGGAAAAATCTGAATTCATACATAGTTGAATGAGGTTTCTCCGCCTTAAAACCTACTAATCCTAAAATCAAGTTAGATGTATTTGCCCCCTTGGAACCCTAGGCTTTGTAAAGAGAGCAACAATCTGGAGGAATACTTTTCAATATGTGAGAACAGCAAAAGGAAAAATTACCAAGTTAAAGATCATATTTTATCTTCTTTGAGTCTGTCAATATATTTTCCCGAAAACAGACACGTACACCTTACATCTACAGGACTATTTTTTTCTTTGATAAAAACAGTGAGAGAACTAAACGAGCAAGAAGAGGAGCCAAGAATATGAGCGACAACACAGACACTGGTCTACGCTCTTCCGTCCTAAAAGCTTTGTAAGACACATGTGATTCAAGCCTCAGGAACTTCACCCAGAAACCTTAAAGGGTGACTTAGGCCTAATAACCGGACTGAAAGTGAAGGTCATTATTTAAATTACAAACAAGCCTCTGAGTCAGTATTTGTTAAGCATTTACTACTCATCTGAAGTTTAATATACGGAGGTCTGTCAGAAAGTATCCAGCCATGTAATATGAAAAAATAGAAACATCCATTGCGAAAATAGAAGACACACGAAACACCGTGCACAGGACAATGGCGCCTCAGTCCCCTCCACAGCAGGCACCTCGGGACCTCCCGCAGCTCCAACTGCAGCTCAGTGTTCCTTCTGCTCTGGTAGCAGGAGCTGTGCAATGACATGCTTCATCCCAAGCTCCTGCATCAGTCTCGGGCACAGTGGTTCTTGGAGTCCCCAGATCAGCTTCCAGTTCTCACACTGTCAGTCACTGATCTTTGCTGACCGCAGCCTGTGCGGGTTCAGCGCCCTCAGTGTTCTGCTTACTGCAGGCCTCCCAGAACTTGGACCACTTTCAACAGGTTCTCAGCCATCTTGGAAGGGTGTGTGCTACGCTTTTATTTATGCTGCACTCCCGGCATCATCCTGAAAGCCTCCTGGGTCATCTGGATAGTCTCCACAGACACATGTTCAGCCTTAACACAAAATCTGATGCAGATCTCTTGCTGTACTAAGTCATTTTGAATGCGACAGCCACACAGTGCACACGCTCATTCAACAGCGTCTACCGCCCCCACGGACCAGTACAGTGAAGGTGTCATTGTTCACGCACGCACATTCCAGTCCCCTCTGCTTGGCTGCCAGGTTGCATCAATGTCACACAAACCGTTCTTGTTATATTAACAATGGCTGGACTTTTTCTGGACAGACCTTGTACAAAACACTATATTTATTATGTATTATAATACTCATGACTGTAAGGAGATAATCAGTATTGATAAACATATTGGTGAGATATTTTAAATGCTGTTAAAATTTTTTAAATATTCTGACTTATTTAATTTACAACCTCTGATCTAGCCATTCATCTCTCTTGCAAATTCCATTTTGAAAACCTAAAAGAAGTATTGTTTTCAAATTGTGAGACATGAATAGATAGGATATTTTTTACACCCATTCATCTATTTTTATTAGCAAGATAACTGGTTTTGTCTCAATGAGTTTATTGAATTAGGATCCAAGCACTAACTCACCTGACTGGAAGTACCAGGATCCTCCGAAACGGAAGCAGGCATGTCAAAGGGCGCCGGCCACGAAACCCCGCCCGCGCCGTTCATCTGATCTGAGCTGGACGGTTCCTGCTGCTCCGCAGCGGAGGGGACGGGCTGCGCTGCTCCGTCACCGTTGATACTGGCCAAATCAGAAATACAAAATGTCTCGTTGTCACTCAAGTCAAGCTCATGTAAGTCACCTACTTTTTAGAAAATAGACTTTGTACTCAAGCATAAGTCTTACTTTAAAAAAAAAAGAAATATAAGACATTGGAATGTCAACAATACCATAGTGGCAAACCTTAAATTATTACATTTACTGGTTTCAAATTAAATTTTAGATCAGAATTTAGTGCTTCCTCTTAAGATAAAATAAACAAGTAGCCAAGTACCTGTAATATAAAAACTTGGAAAGAATAGCCTTCTGATACCAATGCTCTTTGCTCTTTTTCTTCCTCTGCCACTTCTGATCAATAAGTCTTTGATAAAACTCTTTTAGCCACGTCCAATCACCAGTCTGGAAAACAGAAGAAATTAATCAATACATCAAACCCATCTGTTACCTATTACTCTTTTACAGGAAATACTTTCCATTTTTTGAATACTGTTTCATAAATACTCAAGCACCTGCTTTTCCAGATTCAATTCCTATCACTTCTTTTAGACAATCTCCCTGTCTTCCTCCTCTCCCTAAGCCAGAAGAGCGGAGGGGACCCTTCATAATATCTTCTTCAGTGCTCGGATAAACTCCACTATGCCCTGTATTGAAATTACCTGTGTGTGCGTTTATAATCCCAAAACTGTAAGCTGCTAGGAGGCAAGGACCGTGATTTAGTCCTTGTCACATCCAAGACCTTCCCCAGCAGCCAGCACATACATAACAGAATGAACAGAACTGTGGTCTTTGTTCAAAGTGAAACACATTTATTTTAAATATTAATTTAAATTACCATAACTTACCTTCCTTTACCAAAGCACTGTGGGAACAGTCTTTAAAGAACAGCTATGGGACTGGTAGAACCGTGAACTGTGTGCAAACAGTCCATAAAAAGTTAAGTACAGAAGTGGAGAGTCAGCCTTGGGAACAGCAACCCACCATCATTTACCAACACAGGCTGAGAATCTCTGCTTTAAGGGAACCAGTGAATTCTAGAATCTGTGGATTTGTAGGAATAATGACATTCCTCACGTTTCCTGCCAGGCCTGAGTCATGAGAGAATCTCTTTAATAGAGACATCAAAGGGTTTTTCAAAAATTTAAGCTAGTCCCTTAAATTTCAGACTTCCCACAGCTTTCTTCCTTGGCTTCATCCTTTTCCTTGCAAGAGTCCTGGCTGTTGGTATCAATAAGCTTCTTGCCATTTCACCCTCTTTTGTTTTTCACTAAAGCTCCTTTCCTATCAGTGAGGCCTCTGATTTTTCACTCAACTGTTTCCACTTCCCCCTTTCCTTGGGCCGATCACACTTCAGAGGCCCTTAAGCGGCGGAAGAGGCGCCTTCCAGGGGGCCGCCCACCCAGGGCAGTACCTGCGACGACCTCATGAAGAGCTCCTGGATGTCCAGCTCATCCAGCAGGAGAGTCCTCCCGACGCGGTGCACGGCCATGCTGACGTGCGACTTGCTGTAGGGGATCTTCAGCAGCTTTTTTATGTTCTTACAAAAATTAAGAGAGAAAAAGAGTTTAGAAAGACCTTTCGGTGTAATTGAGGAGCTTTCCATTTTTAACTTCATTCAACTTCAAAGCATAATAAGCCTTATTTACCAAAGGTTATACAGACTGCGCTTTACACAAGAGCTAAATACAAACACAAGGAAGACAGGTCTCTACAACTCCAATGCCCTGCACTTTGCAAGTCATGCTACGTGAACCTAACCGACGGCCACTGGGTTAGTTTTACACGGAAGAAGTCCCTGAAGTTAAGTGGAAGTGTGCTGAGAGAGGCCACACACCCGCACTGACCTAGACTTTTAGCGTAACAGATAAAACGGATCAACCAAGGAGCCACAGATTTTGCTAGAAGCATCCTTTCTAATTCTCAACTGGTAACATACAAAATCATCCCAAACATTCTGATCACGTGTAACTGCTGTTTCTAAAACACAACCATCAATATTAGTACTGTTGCCACTGCCAGTGTGTGGGGGTTGCTCCCTCCTCTCGGAACAAAGAGTTACTTTACCAACCAAAAAGGTGAGCGATGATCAGACGGCTGTCTCACTCCATCAGCAGCTGCCCACGCCTCCCGAACAGAGGGCGCTGGGACGCCCAGCACAGAGGCCCCGACCCCACTGCCCAAGGAGGACACTCACCTCCGAGTCAGAGACAACATCCACGTCGTTCCCCACGGAGTCGATGAAGTCGTACGCCATCCCGAAGCTAAGGGACGAGACGAAGGCAGAGACAGTCACATGGTAACGACGCGGGCGGACTTAGCCACAGACCGCTGCCGTTCCCCATGCAAGGGCACGCGTTCTCCACATTGTCAACTCTCTGAGACCAGGACGCCTGTCCCCAGGACAGCCGGCCACCTTTTCCTTCTTAGTGCTGTTTGAAGTAACAGCGATACTTATAATCAGTGGCATCGCAGACTTGATGAGATATAGTAATAATCATTAGAAGCAACTCACAGGGAACATCTGGAATAAAAACAACTACTTTCATTTGTGTTAATCACAAACCCCCAAAATACCTCCAAGAGACAGCTGTTCAAGATGCCATTCTTCTTAGGTGGGAAGGTAAAAAAAACAGAAGCAGAAACATTTAACAAGATTTCCGTCTTTGGGGCTATGTTCCTAGTAACATACAGTACTGCTGGTTTAAAACATACGTGAAAGAAAAGTACGCCTGACCCCAACTCAGCCAGAAAGAGGAAAGAAAATGCTGCTGTGCCGGCACCACACGCGGCGCATCTGTGAGTACGCGCCTGACAAGCACCCGACGCCAGCAGTTCTCAGCTAGTGGGGGGAGAGCCAGGTCGGGCCGGACCTCACAGCTCGCTCAGGGAAGTCACTGCGTGGTCCAGGCAAGCGGCTAACCTTCCCAAGCTTCCATTTTCCCACGTGGCAAATAGTCCCCAGTGCCTAACTCAAAGGTTGCTGTGAAGGTTAAATGACATCAACATATAAAGCACTTACCACAATGCGTGTACAGTCCACACGATTCCCATGTAAGTCACCTCCTAACACTTCATGGTATGCACATATTCTGCCCGGTTAATCCATTCTTCTAAGCAGAACTATTGCTACAAATAACACTTTGCGAATGTAACCTTCACCTTGAGTGGCATTAGGATAATTTCCAAACAGCTGGCTCCTAAGTTGTTAATGTGCCCATTGGGCTTGCTATGTGTCACGTGGTCTGAGAGGAAACGAGAACCCCGCACAGTCAACGGTCTACAAGAACACAGACGTCCATGCTTTCTTCTCGAGAAGACCCCAGGCTCCTCTCTCCGCTTGGAGCACCAGCAGCAGGGCTTCCAGCCAGTGTCACCGCCAAGGGCACGAGTGCCCGGCAGCCGGGCCTCTGCATCAGACCCCTGCGGACCCACCTCCCAGGCCTGTAACCACAACGCACCAGGCAGAATAGGCGGCCTAAAGGGCTTCCTCCTCAGGTGGCCCCGCAACCTCTGCAGTGACATAGTCCAAAGGTATGCAAACTGGCTAAAAATAAAACATCTGATCGGATTTTAGGGGTCAAAACTGAGGTCATTAATAACATGACCCAGACGTGAAAGAAGCCCACGCAGCTGCTACCTGCACCTTCTACAGTGTCACCCTGTTCGCAGGGGAACACGGGGCTCTGAGTCAGGCTGGGGAGCACCCCCAGGGAAGCTGAAAGGCAGCGCCCAAGGTTGGCGGCGGGGGCACCTGGGGAGCCCCCACCGACTGAGCCCTGAGCAGCGAGGCTCACCCACAAAGGCAGGCCGCCCGCCGGCGTGATGCTGGGTCAGGGCAGGTGCCTGGGTGCGCGCGGGGACAGGAGGCAACCGATCCATGTGCCTCTCCCTCCCTTCCCCTCCCTAAAAAGTCAATAAGTAAAATTCTAAAAACCAACCAACCAACCACTGGTCGAAACTCACCTGGAGAACGGCTTGCTCTTCCTGCTGTTGCCCAGAATGGTGGTGCCCGCGGGGCCGAGCTTGGCGCTCTCCCGCAGCCAGTTGGCGGGCGGCAGCTTCAGGTCGGTCTTCTCCTCCAGGCGGGCGAAGGCGGCGCGCGGGGGGGCCGAGGAGTACTTCACCACCGCGCGGCTCTTCACCTCGCCGCCCCCGAGGCCCAGCGCCGAGCCCTGGGGACAAACGCGCGTGAGCTCCGCGGGGAACGAGGAAGCCCCACCGCTCCACGCCGCGCCGGGCTTCCCCGGGACGCGCGTCACCTGTTACTAACAGCACTTGTCCATGGCAGCATCCGGTCACATTTAATGACCTTTTTTTTTTTTTTAAACATAGTTTCAAAGGATGGTTACGATTTTCAGCTGAGAAACAGGCCACCAATCTACCGTTTACATTTTTTAAAAATAATTATTTATTTTTATTTATTTACTTATTTTAGAGAGAGGGGAAAGGAGAAAGAGAGGGAGGGAAACATCACTGTGTGGTTGCCTCTCGCTCGCGCCCCCATCTGAGAACCTGACGTGCAGCCGAGACACGTGCCCTGACTGGGAATCGAACCAGCGGCACTTGGCTCGCAGGCCGACGCTCAATCCGCTGAGCCCCAGCAGCCAGGAGCGTCCGCGCCACCACGTTAACTCAAGGCAGCGGCGCATAAAACCTCTGTTCATACCGAAGGTGTGTTTTAATCTCAGCACCGCGCACCGCGCACCGCGGAGAGGGCAGGTCGCGGTAAGATACCCGGCGCTGCTTTGCTTTTCCGCAAACGCTTAGTGCGGACGCTCGGCCCCCGACTCAGGCAGCCATCACCCGCCCGCCCCCGCGCGCGGCCCCGACGCCGCCTCCTCTCCCGCAGGCCCCCGCGGGCACCAGCATCCTTCAGGTGCGGCCCCCGTCCCACGTCGGGGAGCCCCTGCCCGACGCCCTCCGTTACCCTCCCTCTGCACGACGGTGCACACCCGGCTGGTACGCGCGAGCCCCGACAGCGGAGAAAGGGTCTAACCCGCCCCTCGGCTGCCGTCGGGGAAGCCAGGGCTGCTTCCGACGGGAAGGACTGGCCAGGAAGCACCCGGCGACAGGCGCAGAGGCTTGCACGCCCTCTCGGAGGGGCTGCCGGGGAGGCGCGGAGAAGGCTCCAGAAGCCGCCGGGAACCGTGACATCCCTCCCCAGCGGAACGGGCCCGCAGCCCCGGAGCCCCGCGGTCCCGCCCCGCGGACTCACCTGTGCAGAAGGCTCCTCGGTCTCTCCCGGGGACAGGAGGCTGAGACCTCCGCGAGCAGTGGCCCCGACCGGCGGAGCCTCGGCCCCGGCGTCCTTGGCGTCCCCCATCACCTCGGTCCAGGGCAGGCGAGGCGAAGAAGCGCCCGAGTCGCCGCGACAGGACCCCGAGCCCACCTACGCGGCCGCACAGCAAAACAGGCGCCACAGACGCCCCAGGGACGCCCCTCACACCGCACTTCCGGTCTCTCACAGGAAGAACTTACGGCGGCAGGTCCAACTCTCGCGCGCTTTGTGCCGGAGGCCCGGCCCCGCGTCCCCCGGCGGGAGCCACCTTCGCGGCGGCGCGGGAGCCGTAATGCGCCTGCGTGGTCAGAGCTTCATCGGAAGACCATTTCTCGCGGTATCTGACTTCTAGGCTCCACCCCTTGCAAATTGCTCGGCTTTGTTGGCAAATAGTTCTTGGCACTTGGGCGGGGGAGACTGTTGGTGTTGCTGGAGCCCTCGCCGCGTGGGCGCGGACATGCTGCCGGCCGTTGTGTGATGCAGTGCGGCGTTAGCAGCCTTCTCTCCCCAGCCTCCGTGCCTCCTCGGCTCACGAAGACGTGCCCAGGTGGGCGGCATCCAGGCTCAAGCCCGCCCCGCCCGGGCGTCCTGTCCCCGCATCGCAATGCCGGCGTGGGCCCGGGCTTCGGAGGCGGGGGTCGGTCCCTCCGCAGGGTTTTGCCAGGTGCCGCGGGATGCCGCGACCCGGCAGTTGGTCGGGCTCCGGGACCTAGCAGAGGGCATTCCAGGTGGTCCAGGACGCCGCGGGGAACGGAGTGGACGCGCGGAGCCGGGCTCAGTAGGTCAGCGGTGAGCCTGAGCGCCCGCGTTCCCAGCAGGCGCCCGGGAGAGGCGGCCAGTGCCGCCGGAAGCCTTCGCGGAGGCTGGGCTCGCGCCCCGCGCCCCGCGCCCGACGGCAGCGCAAGCGCCACTAATGCAGCCACATCCTTCACAAAAGTGCGCTTTGCGGTAAAGGATCGGAAGGTTGTTTTGAAAAATCAGTTTGTGTTGCAGTTCCGTGGCTTTCTGCGTTTGCAGTAGGCTCTGATCAGGACGTGCGCATTCAGAGAAGCTCAACTGGCGGCTTGTTTTCAAATGGAACCAAACACTTCCACGGGTTGTATTTAGCAAGGAATTTCATAGAATAGTACATTTTGTAGACACCTAAACATGTTTTGATTTTGCCATTTATCATTTTCTGTGTTTGGCACTTTTTTAGGGGGTAATACATTATTATAGTAAAAAATCGAACACAAATATCTAACAGTAGGGGGATGGTTATGTCTACTTTGGAGACATAATACTATGAACTTGTGTAACCATGAACTTCTTTTTCAAGAACATTTAAATTGTACGTGGTATGTTGAATGATAATATTTTAAAAAGCAAATACGCAATATAATCCTAATTTTAAAAGCATATCTGTTGCTGTGTTTCTGTCCATAAAAACATGAGTGGTAAAATGAAGTGATTTAAAATGTGTTCTTTAAAGCTTTCTTTCTTTTCCTATTTTTTTTTTATTTCTAATTAAGCATCACAGGCATACCTCTTCTTATTGTGCTTAACGTTTTTGCGCTTCACAGGTGTTGCATTTTTTACAAACTAAAGGCAAAACCCTCCACCAGCAAAAAGAGGACAACTCCTTGCTTTATTGCTATTCTTGCTTTTCAATGGCGGTCTGGCACCAAACCCCCCGTATCTCCAAGGAATGCCTGTATTTTATAGTAAAATGTAACTTTAATGAAGCTTTGAAATATATATACACACATATAAAATAAATGTATATTTATATACATAAAGTTTGGCTTCTACTTGTCCTTAAAGTCTATTGTTTTATTGTGTAATTCTTTGTAAGAAGGGATTCCCTGAGGCAGCAGTAATTCTTTTCTCAAATAGATTGCAGGCTTCTTCAGAAGTAACGCCTGAACTCTTGTTGATGATGCTTAGTGGGAAAATGTGCTGGAAACAGTCAGGGAAAAGGCAGAGAAGAAAGAAACAGAGAAAGCTGGGAACTCTGCACCAGAAAAGAGAATTCAGCCTCAGAGAGGATCCTGGGAGTGGAGTGGGTGTCAGGTGGGGGGATCGGGGGCCTTGGGAGGGCAGGGCAGTCTGAGGAGGGGCTGGATTTCCTGGGGCCACTCAGGGCTGGGACAGGAGGGATTTAGGTAGTGGAGGAGGGTGATCCCTGAGGGCAGGAGAAATGGGGCACATTGAGTAATATAAAAGTTTAGGAATACATTCTTCTAGCTCTGAGTGCTTATTAACTTTTCCCTATTCAAAAACTTTTATGTGCTGTGGGGTTTTTTTTGTTTTTTTTTTTTAAGTTATCATTGTTTCTAATGTACGTGATGCCTTTCCCTCGTCCCTGTCCCCCAGCTCCCAGCGCCTGTCAGGATGTGCTTCGCCGTCTGTGACCTGCTCAGCACTGTAGGTGCAGTTATCCTGGTTCTTGTCCCCAGTCTGCCCTCACCCCGGTTTACCTGCCTCCCCAGTGCCTGCTGCTCTCACCGCGTCAGAAATGTTTGTGGAATAAATAAACCAATTATAGTTTTCTATAGTCAGTGTTGCTGGTGCTCTTCCTCTGCCTAGAAAATCTTTCTCTTCCTACCCAGCTTATTCCCCTAGACCAGTGGTTCTCAACCTTCCTAATGCCACGACCCTTTAATACAGTTCCTCATGTTGTGGTGACCCCCAACCCTAAAATTATTTTTGTGGCTACTTCATAACTGTAATTTTGCTACTGTTAGGAATCATAATGTAAATATCTGGTAGGCAGGATGGATTTTCATTGTTACACATTGAACATAATTAAAGCATAGTGATTAATCACAAAAACAATATGTAATTATATATGTGTTTTCCGACGGTCTTAGGCGACCCCTGTGAAAGGGTCATTTGACCCCCAAAGGGGTCACAACCCACAGATTGAGAACTGCTTCCCTAGACAGTCTCTGGTGTCATCCCTGATAGTCTCTCCTGACACCCCCTCTCCTTCCCCATTAGGGTCCCTTACTTTGTTCCCAAAGCTTGTGTGTAGCTTTATCTTACAGTTGTCACTTAATAGAAGAACGACCTGTTTGTCTCTGCCTCCCTTGCCAACCCCTGGATGGGTAGTATCCTGTCTGATCGTCTGTGTTGCCAGCAGCAGCACCTGCACAGCACACTGGTGAAGCCCTCGGGCAAGGCGGGCAGAATGACTAGTGCCAACAGGCTTTTAACACGCTCATCAGATGAGCGTTTGAGAGAGAAGAACAAGGTTGTTGCCTCTGGAATGTTTTTTAGATCTGCAACATCAAAGCTAAAAATATTTAATGACAAATCTCCCAAATAGTTCAGTGTGACTGTCTTTAATTATTAAAGTTAGCATTGCCGTTTGTTTCATTCTAAAATTTGTAGGTTAGACTTTCTTTGATTATAAAAACGCTCCCAGCATGCGTGATGATTTCGGGGAAATCCCAATCGATTATACATTGATGTAGTTACCTGCAGCACACAGGATTTTCCAAAGCAAAATGAGAGACCCTTTTAGAAGCCTACCCAGGAGAACAATTACATGTCAGACTGATGTGCCTAGGGCCCCTTAGTTCCTAAATGGAGGAGAACCATCAGGGAACAAACAGTTCGCCTGGGGCTCGTGCCCTTCAATTTGCTGTTACCACCCTCCATGACCGGGTGCACTACACCTACCCAGCCTCACTTGTTTGATTGCAAGACCTGGACAGGCCCTGCATTCCTGACTCCTGGCCCCAGATGTTTAGAGCTGGAAGAGAGATTTGAGGTGATCTGCGCCCTTCCCATCCGCCTTTAGATGAGGGCAGAGCATTCCAGAGAGGAAAACGGGACTGACGTGAGTATCACACAAACTGGTTCGCAGAGGCAGAGCTAGTCACCAGTTCGCAGGCAGTACTCCCAGGTAGCCTTCCAAGAAGTTAAATTGCAGACACAAGCCGGTGGAACTTCAGTTTCTTCCAGAATCACCTAAGCCACTTCAGCGAGGAGACCTCCAGCCACCCCCATACTCCAAATCAGTATCTCTGAAGTAGCGTCAAGGAATGTCCATTTTTAGTGAGATTACTACTATCTGACCACCTTGGGACAGTGCTCACCAAAGACAGTCTTCCGGGGTGTGGGGAGAACTGTAATTTCATGTTTTTCTTTTTTTAAAATCTGAAAGGGCAAAATTAAGCCTTGCTAAGACTTCAAAAACGCACGGCCCCCAGCGCCTCTCCTTGGGCCTTGGTGCGCTGGGGTATTGGTCAGGCACGATAGCGTTATACGGCTGAAATGAGCCATCTGCAAGTGGCGGGGACTTACAGCTGGGGCTGCCGGGTAACGAGGAGGATGCTCTGTTAAACTGAAGTTTCAGACACACTGTGAACAAATTCGCAGGATAAGGACGCCCCGAGTATTAGGGTAAGCATGTTCCATGCAACATCTGGGGCGTGCTTTCGCTGGCCCTGTGGCCTTTGCTCCAGGACGCGGGCGGGGGAAGCCACCTCAGGATGGAGCATTACCAGTTGGAGTGGCGGGTCGAGATGGACAAACTACAGACTAGATCCTAATGCTTCTGAGCTGAATTGACGTTGACGGACACTCTGGTCTGACACGAGACGCATGGTCAGTCTTCGCTTAGGAGTGACAAGGATGACTAATGCTCCCCGGAGCGGGGCGGGGGGGGGGTGCTGAGTGTCTTTGGCCACAGCAAGGCCTTGCAGACAATGTTCTCAGAGTGTGTCGTAAGATGAGTGGTGACCTTAGAAATCTCACTAAACAGACCTCATCGGTTCCTTCAAGTTGGAGGTGATGTTTCAACAATGAATGAGAAAGACATTCATTTTCAAAAGAATCTTATCCTATGAAGGGGGCATTTTTGAAAATAGATGTTTGGACCACTCTTCAATGTCATGTGCTTTTGTGGCTAAAAATGATGTGTAGCTTATTAAAAAAAGTCATTTTTGCACACTTGACTTAGAAACTGAATTTTCTAACCGTGTTTAAAACTCTCCCACATGGAGAGTTTGCGTTTTAGCCGCGCCGAGGAGTTGTAAGGAGGCCCGTGGTGCAGATCCAGCGTAGCGAAGACAGGAGTGCTAAGGGGAGGGGGACCGCTAAGGGGACAGGGACCGCAGTCACCCCACCCGGACTGCAAGCCTGGCAGGCCTCCCGCCACGCTTGCAGGGCTCCGGGAAAACCTGGCCACGTCTTCATCATTTCCTTTGATCCGTTAGTTGGCCTACTTAGAATGCCCAGACTGATCTCTTTGTCAGCCACCCACTGATTTGTTTGTCCCGAAAATGTGTCCACAGGACTCGGGCTCCCAGGCTGCCAGCGGGCTCTTTCCTCTCTCCTCTCTCGTGTACATCCTGTTCTTAATCTTGCGCCCTGACGACCCGCCATGACCTTTCTCCCTCCTGCACAGAGCAAGCAAATGGCATGTACAGCAGCTAGCTAAATATCCGCACTAGTCCTTAACAGCATTTAATCAGTCTGTAAGAAAGACTGCTGAACTGCAAAGCAGATGGACATCTGACTAGCCAAATTGCACTGGAAACCTTTGCATAATTTGGGAGTACAGTTGGGAAGGGCCATGTGACTTGGTGAGCTCTGAGAGCATGTGATCCTTCTGAATTTACTTATCTTTGGAGGTATTTTAAGCCATGACAGCCATTAAAAACAAGTTTTAAAATAAACGGAACTTAACAGAACACTTCAAATGTGACATCACAAAGTTTTCAACCGGGAGTCTCAAGGGTAAAAGAAAACTATTCAACCCCTTTGATCTCTTTTAAAGAAATATTAGTCACAACAGGACTAGTTTGCAGTCAAAATAAAAGTGTTACAAACATTGATCGCTTTAGACTTACAAAATTTTCTACTTTTCCATTTATACGTTACTGTATTAGTGTTAGTATATCATTTATACATAAATAAAGTAACCTCTATTGGGGCTGCGTGTTCAGAAAAATTTTTAACCCAATAGTGGTGTGATAAAAATGCATATCACTGCTTTCCGAAAGACGACTTTAGAACACCATAGTATCAAAAACCAGATGCTGGCTACTCTTTAAGTCAAGAACCATGATCAAGTTAATGATCTAGGTTTTCCTTTTACACTTTAATTGGACAAGAGTGAAAGAATTTTAGTTTCAGGACAATGCAGACCTTGAGGTACAATTTACTTATGTCACAGGAAGACACTCTTGGTTCCAACCATATGATGCCTTATTTAATTAGCAGGTGATAGTTATTTAATTGCTGTTCTGTAGACTAATAACATTAAAGGAAAGAATTTGAAACTATTTGGAAATGATTTTCGCAGCATTTGAAGGCATTTCTTCTCTAGATACCCAGATGAATTCAGATTCTTTTGCAAGGATTAGCATCGACTTTCAGAGTACAATGCGAGTCACTGTAGATTAGCATTGACTTTCAGAGTACAATGCCAGTCACTGTAGATTAACGCTGACTTTCAGAGTACAATGCGAGTCACTGTAGATTAGCGCTGACATTCAGAGTATAATGCAAGCGACTGCAGAGGCGTTCTGAAGGTCTTTGTGAGTTTTATCCTCCGAAGCTGATTATTACCCTCCGTGAATCCTAGGAACAGTTTCAAAGTCACAAGCATCTGCCCTTCAGGCACCTCGGTGGTGGCTGGGTCCCAAGCATGATTCATGCTGCGCTTGCACCTTAGGCTGAGAGTGAGAAGGAAAGAATTCTCAAATGAACCTTCCAATCAATGCCACAGTCAGGCGCCGCTTGTGGGTGCTCGTGGCCTTCCCGGTGAAAGGTTTGGCCTCGGCAGGTCCTAATGAATCCTTTCGCTATCAAGTATTTAGGAGGAGGCTTCCAGGGGAAGGAACAAAAGGAGTGCATTGCCTAGCGCCAAAGCGTCAAGTGTCCCAGCGCTGCCTGGACCTCTCTACTGAGCATTTCTGTGACATTTGTCTTCCCTGCAGGCGTTGAAGAACTCTGTTTTACGTTCTCAGGGCCATGGGGCCACACGCCTCGCAGTAATAGAATCCGTCGCCTGCAAATCCTGGGCAGAATGGTAACTACTGGGTGAACCACGGGTGTCATCCACATATGACAATCTTTTACATATATATTTACATTTTTTCCATCTAAGAAATGAAGCCAGAATCCACAGAGGTCATTATCCATCTGCACACGTCTGTTCTCCTACCCAGAGGGCAAGAATATTGCATTTTAAGAGTGTCTGGACCTTTGTTCCTCTTATCACCAGTGACTTGAAGCGCCTGGCCATTCACATTTACCCTGAGTGAGTGCCAGGCAAGACCTTGCTTCCTGGAAAGCTTTGAGATTCTGGTACAAAGGCATTTTATACGCACATCGCCATTATATTCATCTGCTGCCGAGGCACTTCCCTCTGGCATCTTCCTCTTGTCCGTCAACATGGCGCGGGAGGACCGGCCTCGTCTCCCTTACAAATATCATTCTTTGAATGGTCTGGAAGCAGGAGAGATGCAGCCTAGGAGCGGGAGGAGGCACTTCAGCTCTTCTGTCGGAGGGTCCTGGGCTTGTCGATCCGCAAAGCTGTGCGGGTATTTGGGATGGATTTGAAAAGACCTGTGTGTGAAATCCATGCAGTGCTTTGTGCATCTTGGCTGCAGTGACTGTTGCCTAATCACAGTGACTCACGGGAATCACAGCTGTAGGAGGGCTCTCTAAGGGGCCATGCACGGTCCTGGCAGAGGGGGGCCTGCTCTGGCCCCCATGTCCCCAGGAAGGTTCCCAGAGGGCAGATGGCTCCTGTGACCTGGGGCACGTCCGTTCTCATAGGGGGCCTGCTTGGTGCGATTGAAGAAGCGCCGAGGACTTCCTGTCCCAGGACATCTCAGCTGTGCCTTGTCGCCCACGTGGGTGAGGGGCTGCCCACCGGCAGGGGAGGTAATGAAGTGAAGTAGGGTCTGGCTCTGAGGGGCTCCCATTCCCTTCTGGGATGTTCTAGTGCATGGTTGGGAAGCCATATACACGAATGGGGGGGGGCTGGCATATAGACGTGGGAGGAGAGGTGCTGGAAGGGCAGGGGTGCTGCCACAGAACGGGGCGGCCCCCACGGAGCGAGGCCCGCATGCAGACTGCTTCCCTCTTCCTCTCTACCTGGAGCCGCCTCTGAGTCTGCAGACCTGCCGCTGCTGCTGCTGCTGCTCCTCCTCCTCCTTCGCCTTTGTCTTCAAGTGTTCCCATCACAAAAATGTCAAATACATGCCTAGGGTTAGAGAACAGTGAGACGAACCCTGTGCCCGTCACCAGCGTCCACCCAGAGCAATGGCCAGCGCAGGCCCGTTAGCTTTCACCTCCTCTGCCCTCCTCCTGTTATTACTGAAATGAGCTCGTCCTCAATCAGGTTTCACTTAATCCCCCTCTTGCATGTTCTGGCCGTTTCCTTCCATCAATCACTGTCTCAGGTCAGTCTGCAGGGCTGGCTATGAAAAGGCACATTTCTCCAGCGAACCCTGAGCAGTTCTGAGGGAAATGACGGGCTTGGCCAAGCAGCGTGCTCTTAACTCAGTTCCTCCCGCGGACACTTACTGAGTCACCTGCAGAGGCCAGCAGAACAGGGCGCCAGACCTCACGGGCCTGTGGCCCAGTCCTGGGGAGAGCAGGAGGGCTGTAGCAAGTGCTCGGTAATGAGAGGCGGAGCGTCATCACCGAGAAGTACCAGGTGCGGTGGAGCTTCCAGGGGATGATCAACACCCAGAGCCAGGAAAGGGGGAGGTGGAGCCGGGCCAGGAGGGGCCAGGGGGGCTTGGGATGGCCACAGAGGGACTTAGAGAGTCAGGCCTGGCATGGGGCAGCGAAGGGAAAGTACATGCCAAAGCGTGGAAGTGGGCGTAGCCTGCGTGGTGGGGGGTGGGGACAGCAGAGTCTCCCAGGTGTTGAAACACATGGTGTAAGGGGCTTGTGGGAGGTGGTGGGCAATTGGGCTCTCAAAGGAACCCTCGGCTTCTTTCTAGGTTGATAACCAGACCATTCTCATTTCTTAGTTAGGAAACACAAACTGAATTTCTAGGAGCATGGCTATGAAAAATGAATTCCAGACACCGATGAGGAAACCAGAGGAACTCCAGATGCGTATTATGGAAATGAGGCAGCAGGGTTAATACAGGAAAACTCAGTGGCTGCCTGAAACCAGATGGACCCTGGGTCTCCCAGCCAGGTAACACACTTTCTTTTATACCTGTAATGGAAGCTTCTCTGTGACTCCCTGCCACATAAAGTATGAGTTAAGCTACAGTCCTTTTCCCACTGAGTTCTGAAAAGATAGGGCTTCTGTCTCCACCAGTGAAATACAGGGACAGAAAACTTCTAGCGTTGGTTCCACATGAGGATGGTGAGTGTTGACAAAATGTTCACATTTTGTAAAAGAAATGGAATAGTAACTTGATTTTTCAAAAGAGCAAAGTTTTCGTTACAAACATGAGTACGTCTATGTTAGAAAATTCCAACAGCAAAATACAAACAGGCAAGAAAATGCACTGTCCCACCACCCAAGGAACGTGATTTGTAACACTTTGGTGTCATGCCACGATTTGGGGACACACTTTCAATGCTGAATGACTTCAGTGTTGGTCCCTGTGCCCCACTCACTGTGCTTATCAGTGAGTTCTGACTATCATTTATGTCTCTGGTCACTGCAGAGGAGCATCTCAACAGTCAGCAAAGAGACAGAGTTGATTCTCAGAGATGCATGAGACCATCCCTGTGCCTGTGTTTTGTTTTACTGTTTTTTTTTGGGGGGAGGGGGGCTGGGGAAGACCACAAATGGAGGTCTACACAGCATATGTTAAATCTAACAACACGTATCAGCCTAACAAATTCTTCAATAAAACACATCTACTCTCCTTTCTCGGCAAATACGTCTTTGTGACAGCCGCCCTTAGGCAATGATTAAATAATATGTTTTATCTTCCTAATAGAGGCCCTTTGGCCCCCCTGGGTTTAGGGGTACATGCACCGGGTCCTTGGGGGGGATCAGGCCTGAAGAGCAGCCTGCATGGCTCCCAAAGCAGGGTTGGAGCTCCAGGTGAGCCTGTCTCCCTGTGAGGACGGGTAGGTCTGGAGCAGGTGCTCTCCTGGCTCTGGTCTGAGTGACTCCATGATTCCTATGTGCAGGGGGTGTGCTGGGTGCTGGGGACACAAAGGTGAGTAAAACCAGTCTACTGGGGCACACAGACACTTTCTTTTAAAAAAAAATTATTTAATTTTAGAGAGAGGGGTAGGGAGGGAGAAAGAGAGGGAGAGAAACATCAATGTGTGGTTGCCTCTTGCGTGCCCCTAGCTGAGGACCTGGCCTGCAACCCAGGCCTATGCCCTGACTGGGAATTGAACCCACAGCCCTTTGGTTCACAGGCTGGTGCTCAATCCAGTGAGCCGTGTGAGCCAGGGCTTGGTACTTTCAAATAAGTACCCTCAAAACGTAAACTTGCAAGTTTGGGTTGACCCAGTGAGGAAAGTCAGGGAGAAGGTAACTAGGCAAAAAGGCAGAGAGAAAAGCACAGATCAAGTCCTGGAATCGGCAGAGAGCATGGCTGGAGGAGGCCCTGGGCGGTGTGGGGGAGGCCAGGCAGAAGCCTCCGGAGCTCCAGGTGTGAAAAGGGGCTTGGAGGCAGGTGAGCACCAGACCGGAAAAGGCCTCCCTGGCCTTGCTAAGAAATTTCTTTGTATCCTCAGTGAATGGCTTTGAGCAAGGGGTCACATGATCCAAGGAATTGTGGCCACACTAGGCTTTTGAATTGGTCCAGGCTAGACAGGATGGTCCTTAGCACCAGTGGGGTCATGGAAGAGATGGAGAGAGATCTAGAGACTAAGATGGGCGGGGCCTTGGGAACAGGCGGGGTCAGGGGTGAGGATGGGGTGGGTATCAACGCTACCTGGTTAAAGGAGAGAGAACACGAAGAGAGTGAGTTTGGGTGGGTGGGGAGATCATGGGTTGGCTTTGAGACACATGGGTTTGATGGCTTTGGGACATCTAGGAGGGAAGCCAGCAGGTAGGCGTATATGCTGCTGGAGCTGTAAGAAGAGGGCAGAGCTACAGATTTGTGTGTGAGGGTCACCTCCATAGAGGTGGTGACCCCAAGTTCACAGGTGTGGCACCTGGGGGACTGCCTACCGACCTGATGGGAATGAAGCCACCCATGTTCGTTCTCCAGTGCAGTTGAGAACCTTAAGAAGGCAATCGCATGAGCAGTGAACTTGAATTAGAACGCAGAACCTCCCTGCAGCCCTGCCTATGACATGTGTCGCTGCAAACAGGCTCGTCATGCACAAATCACCCGGAACCACAAGAAGGAGTATGGATGAGTTGGTCACCATTGCTCTTTTGTGCTTGTGAGTTTAAACCAGAGTCTTGTTACCTGCCCTCCAGTTTGCTGTGTGTGTCTGTAAATACATCTTGCAGGCATGTTTTATGCTTCAGTGAATTTAGTTGACATCTAATTTAGTTGACATATAAAAATAAAATCAATTTTCAGACAAAATACCCATAAAATAAGTGAAATGCTATAATAGGCTTCAAGAAATTAAAATGTAATATATTTAGGCTTCTATTCTAAAGCAATTTCATCTAGAATAGTAGATATTATAGATGCACTTTTCTTTCTGAATCTGTCAATTACACAGTAATACATGTTGCTACTGTATGTTCAGAAATGTATTGCTTGAAGTAGTTTGTCATGAAAAATGAAAATTTTTGTTGAGGTTTTCTTAAAAATGTCAGAGAACCTAAATGTGAGTACTTTGCGGGACGATGTTGAGCTCTAATTAAGCCATGACAAAATGGTTATTACTTTGCATATAAACACTATCAAATTTTCATTGGGTGAGTTCTTTTTTAATTAATGTGGAGTTCTGTTCTGTTTATTATCCTGTTTGTTTATGTTTCCTGTCGTTTTCCAGTTGTTTGCTTTACTTCCATTTTTTAGTAGTGAATTAACAACTGATAATGTGTATTGATTTCAGTTTTGCTTCCAATTTACATTTTTATCTCTTTGGTTGATGAGTTTGGAGTCATCATTTTATTTTTGTAAACAGTTGTACAATTTGTTAATTTAGCTAGATGATTAAATGTGGCTTCTAAAGAGAATCTGTTTGAGAAAATCGTCCCTAAAGTAAATTAGCATTTGGCATTTTTAACATGTCAAAGGGCCTGGTCTCTTAAAGATAACTGGAAACATAACTCTAAATTCTTAAAAATGGTTCCATAATTTTGAAACCTCTGACTCTGTAGAGCTGTATATTCCAGTAGGTGGTGCAAATTGACTCCATTTCAAATGGAAATGTAATTTAAAATTGTGATGTAACTCTTTTCACTAGAAGAAGAATACTTCAGCATGTTTTCGCAGTGCAAAATTATTTTCTTCTATTTCTAAAGGAAACTCTGTTTACTCTCTCCACGCTCATTTGTCTTGTGTTTTATTCCACAGGCACCATCGTGGTGTGCACCGGTACAGGAGAGCGGAGAGGGAAAATTGGGGGTGCGGGTGGGGGAGGCTACGAAAACCAGCAGACCTGTTAAAAATGACGAAAACCAAGAAAAGTCACTTGCTGCTGTGCTTCCGTTCCATAATAAGATGAGCATAATGACAGTGCCGGCATGATTTTAACAGTTTTTATGCCCACGAGGAACTGAATGCCACGTTGTTTCTGTTATACAAATTGGGGGTATTTGACGCCTAGGAATCTGAGCACTCCACACCCCCACAAAATATACACAGGGCAGGGCCAGATGGAGGCTTAGAGTTGTATGCACACAAAACACAGAGCTTATTCTCGGATCATTATTAATTATTGCATGATTTGCCACAGGAACAGCTGTAAACCTACTTCTGCCTCACCCTGTATATGTACGTATAAGTGTCTAGTCAGGGCCGCATCTTTTTAAAAGTAATTGTTACTTTAATCATAATAGTCCATTTGCACACGAGGCAGCAGAACAGGCTGATGAGGAGCGGGGCCTCTGGAACCAGCGCAGCGGAGCTGGAGGCCCCCACCTCTCTGTTCCTATCACCCCCCCACCCTCTTCTTTTCAAAATGTAGATCACAGGCACCCACCTCGGAATGGTACAAGGAATAAATGCCCATCTACATGAAGTAGTTAAAGAATCCCTGGCACACAAAAGCATTGTGAAAATGTTAATTACATTTTAAAAAGTAAAATAGGGCAAACAGGACTGTAATGAAAAGCAGCCCTCTCGCCACATCCCTTCCATGTCCCCGTGTCACCTCCTTGGGCAACTCTTGGCTGTTTCTCCTGGTAGTTACCACCATAGCTTTATTATTATTATTTTAAGCTTCTATTGATTGATTGATTGATTGATTTAGAGAGAGGGGAAGGGAGGGAGAAAGAGAGGGAGGGAAACACCCATGTGTGGTTGCCTCTCACTCACTCCCCTAACTGGGGACCTGGTCTGCAACTCAGCCCTGTGCCCTGACTGGGAATTGAACCAGCGACCCTTTGGTTCACAGGCTGGCACTCAATCACACTGAGCCACCAAGCCAGGGCTACCACCATAGCTTTAAATAGTACCTACAGACATTACTTTTCAACCATTTTATCCATCTTGAAGTGCTAGAACTTCCTTCCTTTTTTAAGGCTGAATAATATTCCATTGTGTATATATGCCACATATTGTTTATTCATCTGTCTATGGGCATTTGGGCTGTTCCACCCTTTGTTGTAAAGTAAGGCTGCCTTGAACGTGATACCTGTCTGGACCTCTGTTTTCAATTGCTTTGGGCAGCTCTTTCTCGATTTATCAGTTTTTTCCATTAGTTTTTGCTTTCAGACATTGCAAATCAGACAGATTCTAGAAATCAGGGTCAGGGCCAAGATCCTGGAAGTGGTGCTGAACAGAAGGTCCTTCTGAGTAAACCCCAATTCCAGTCTTAAGCAGGTAGTATTGGAGAAGAGGGCTCAGGAAAAGAAAAATTCCAGGATGTCGGGTAAGCTGCTCCTTTTAAAACTTAAAACCTTCACTTCCAAGGGGAAGCTGACCATCCCTGGAGGACCTCTTCCTGCCAGATGACCGCAAGGAGGGGACAGAGTGACCTCCACCTCTGTATGGAGATCCAGGTGGGATGTACCTGATGCCACCCATCTGGAATGGGGGGTAGGCCAGGCAGAGCCAGGCAGAGCCAAGCAGCCTGGGAAGAAAAATAGGGGTGACAGGCTTTGGTGAGGCCTGGAGAGGGGCTGTGCCCTGAGCAGGCCTCTAGCTGCCCCCCTGGGTCCCCAACCTCTAGCACCCCCTGTCCACCAGGGTCCCCATGGAAAACAGAGCTCTCCCCAGATGCTTTAATAACGACGTTGTCATGACGGCACTGCCTACAGGTATGTGGGCAGGTTAAGGGTCCCTACGGGACGGTGAGGCTCAGTCGCTACCGCCGGAATGGAGGGATAAGGGAGCGAGACCCAGAACGGCGAGCGGGGAGAGGGAAGCAGTGACCGATGGGCAAAATGGTGCCAGTGCGGGAAGGAAGCAGGGAAGGGATGTCCCAGTTTTCTTCCCTTTCTGGGCTCCCATCGCCTGTTGCTCAAACCCACCAGGAAGTCAGAGGGAAAGGAGCCCAGGGGGTGCCGTTGGCAGGGTCAGCCTGGGCACGGCTGCGGAGGATGGAGCACGGACCCGGGAATGGGGGAGCTAATGAATGGAGAAGCCGTGCACCCCCCGCTTCCGGGAGGGCCCCCATCGCTGTTCGCGCTCTGCAGCGACCGCAGCCGGCGCCAGTGCTGCCTGGAGACCCCTTCCCTGGGCGCAGCCTGACCTCGGGACGCGCCCACACCCCGCTGTGCCCCCAGAAGTGCCCACGCTCACGCCTCCCGAGGCCAAATGTAAATGGCTTTTGGATTGCCCACCATTTGGCTGGATGATCTGCGCCATTGCCTCCGTCCATTACGGAGGAGAGCTGGGAGGGGGCTGGACGGCCCTCAGTGTTCCAGGATGACCTTGCGGGGACCTGATGAGAGTCTCTGCGCAGAAGATGTTTGACTGTCATTCTTGTTCTCACTCTGTTTCCGCGATGCTCGCTCTTTAGCCTGTGGCTGGAACCCATATTGAAGAGCCTGTCACTGCTGGTGATTTTTCTGGAAGACCTGAGTTCAGTCTGAAGCAAGGCTTTCCATTAGCAACGCTGTACACACTCCGCCATCGCCTTTGAGCCCGCCAGGCTCCCCGTTTGGTGCTGGGAGGACGCCCTCCTGTGTAGCTTTCCCGCTCGCCCTCATCCCACCCACAGGCCTCCTGACCCCACCCCCGAGTCATAAGAAGGACAGATGCCAACACAGCCGCAGGGACCTGGTGTCTGAGCAGAGAGGACAAGAAGAAGAGCAGAGAATGCGCATCGAGGCAGGATCCAAGGGCAGGGCCCGTGAGAGTCCTGAAGGACCACCTTGGGGGTTAGGATGTCCTCCCGGCAGCGGGCGGGGCTCCCCGGATTGGCACGGAGAACATCTGCTTCTGCTGCAGCCTCCTCTACCTCCCTAAGCCCTGGCTCTGTGAGCAGACTTCCAGAGACCTGTTGCAGGCCCTCTGATTCCTAGGCCCCCTCCTCCTCCTGCCCTCAGCCACCACAGAGTTCCCATGGGCATCTTGACAAAGTACGTGCACGCTGGGAAACCAATAACAACACGCAATAAAGCTAACGTGTCTACACCTCACTCCACGTCAGGCCATGTCTCCATGCACTTCGTCTGTATCAATGGCTTTAATCCTCACAACGACCCAAAGATGTAGGTACTATTTTTACCCTCTCCATTTTATAGATGAGAAAACAGACGCGCTAAGAGGGCGAATAACATCCAAGAGCAGCGGTTCTCAACCTGTGGGTCGGGACCCCTTTGGGGGTTGAACGCCCGTTTCACAGGGGTCTCCTAAGACCCTTGGAAAACACATATATAATTACATGTTGTTTTTGTGATTCATCACTATGCTTTAATTATGTTCAATTTGTAACAATGAAAATACATCCTGCATAGCAGATATTTACATATGATTCATAACAGTAGCAAAATTAGTTATGAAGTAGCAATGACAATAATTTTATGGTTGGGGGTCCCCACAGCATGAGGAACTGTATTAAAGGGGCACAGCATTAGGAGGGTTGAGAACCACTGCCCAAGACCACACAGCCCGTACGCGGCAGTGCTGGGACGCAAGACCAGCTGGTCATCGCCAAAGCTGTGTTCTTACCCACAGGGTGCTACTGCCTCTGGCAGCCACCCCCACCCCTGGGTGGGCTTCCCCAGGGCTTTTGCGGTTGCTTATACATTGCTAAGCATCAGACATTTTTCCCGCTGTCCAGATGAATATTGAGTTATTAGCATCCAGGTGGCTTTTGCTTTCAAGTATGACTTAGAGAACGGAAGACAGACAATTCTGGATGTACTTTTAAAAATCTGTTTTATTCCATTGAATAGGGCTGAAACAGAGGTTGGCTGTTTTTTTCAGACCAAAGAATCCAAAGGCACTGAATCCAGAAAACACAATCAACAAAGATGCAACAAGAAAATGCCTATTTTTTTAAAAGAAAAATACTCGTATATGTTTCCATTAATGGCATCAACATGGTTGTTAAGGGAGTAACTTAAATATCAACTTTCTTCAGTGGAACTTGGTGGGCTTCCCCTTGCCCTTTGTTCTTTTACAGTTTTCATGAAAGCGTCCCTATCCCGACCGTCACACCCCAGAGGGAGGCCCACCCACACTGAGAGTGAGAAGGGGGTCACATGATGCTTTGGGGGGCGGGGGGAGCAGTCCAGGGCTGTCTGCCGGCTGGAGGGGCTGACAGGATGAGCAGCAGCTCTGTCATGGAATAGCCAGGATTTGCCAAAAGCAGTCCTTTCTAGGGGGCGGAAGATGATGTTTTGGGGTGAGTTCAAACCCAGAGTGGGTGAGTGGGCTGAGGTTGGAGTCATGTCCGTGGAGGGTCTTTGGGGACCAGGGAGCTGGAATTCCTGCTCCCCTCCCCCAGCTCCCATCAGGGCTCAGCTTCCGACCAGTATCGGTCCTGGGCAGAGTCCACACCAAGAGGCCAGTGCTTGGCCGTGGTGGACATCAGGAGCGTGGGTGGGGAAGAAGACAGGGGAATGGGCCCCAGGCTTTGGGTGCATCAGCCAGGCCTCGAGTAGGGCTTTCGGATCCTGGAGGGAGCAGATTCAGTTCTTTCCCTCCACCTGCCCGTGGCCCTGCCTCTTCCTTTCCCCTCTGCAAGGCCAAGCCTTCTTGCCCTCCCAGTGTCTCCCCCAGTCCCATTCCCTCTTCACAGCAGAAGGCACACTTGGTTGGCTCATGCACTGACAAGTTCAGGGGGGTTGCTGGTCCGTCCCGTGTGACCAGGACCCAGGTCCCCTCAGCCCCTCTGGGCAGGACTTCTCTGAGTTGGCCTCCCTCTTGATGTAATGAGGTGGAAAGTGGCAGAAGAGATGGCAGCCCCCCTACTTTCGGAGAGATGTAGATTCTTTCTCTGCTCTAGAACTGCATTTTCTTTGCTCTGATTGGCCTGATTTTGTCATGTGCCCCTTCCAGAACCCAACATCATTGCCAGGGGAATGTGATGCTTTGATTGGCTAGTGCTGGAGCAGAAGGAGGACTCGGCTCCACCCACACCACGTGGAATGACAGCGGGGAGGAGACAGAAATCGGGTTATTTCTGGAAGAAGGGGGGGATGCCGGATGCTGGAGAGGCAAGTCCCACATGTCCTCTATGTTCCCTGTCCCTCTTGTCCCCAAGTCCCCCATAACAACCCTTTTAAAGGAAGATCTGGTAGGACTGAATCCTGGCCTTGACACTTGGCCAGTGCCCTTGGGGCCTGCCCTGATCCCTTTGAGGAAGATGGTTTATTTATTGTAAAAATTAACACTGGAGAGTAAGGAAGTCATTCCAAAAGCTTTTCGCTAAGGCAGAGGCTCTAAATCCTAAACAGACACAGCCTACCTCTTTTGAGTCTGATTCCCCCGATGGGAGCTTTCGGTTTCCCAAGTGTGTTCAGAGGCGCCCACAGAGATCTGTCAGCAGGCCCGACCCTTTAGGCCCCCACATCTCGGCAGGGGGCCCGCAACTCCAAAGTTGGTTACTCCTCATTGTTCCACTTCAAGGTCTCACTCTTCAAAGTCGGGTTAAGGCCAAGTGTCACGCCTCAGCAGGCTGTAAGCTCTATGTGATTTCGCTTCCCACAATGCCATGCTTACTGAAGTAGATTCCCAGGAGCTGACGGCAGGAGAGGGGTGGGGGTGGGGCCTTCTCTGCCATGGGGCGGAGAGGCAGAGCTTGGAGGAGGTGTGGACGCATTCCTCAGTCAGGCTGTGAGCCCTCGAGGGTGGGCACCCCTGCTTAGGCACCGTTTTGTCTTCAGCACCTGACGCCAGGTGGAGAATTGCCTGTAAAACAGTTTTCTGGAACACGTGCAAATTCATGATCCGATTGCTTTTAGCCAACAGTCACTGATTCTGTTTGTTTTATAGCTTCATTTACATGCCCTTCGCCTTGCCTGGGTCTTGAATTGTTGTAAGACATGGGTCATATCTTACTTGCTTTGCTATGCCTTCTTTTAAAATTTAAAATTTTATTTCTGATCACAATAGCAATCAATATATGCTCATTATGGAAATTTGGAAAATCCCAATGAAGAAAAAAAGAAATTCAGGTAATTCTAGAACTTTTGTGTACTTGCCATTTTACCATGAATGTATACATATTTTTACAAAAAAAGAATCAGTCTATACATGTATTTATGTTTTCTACAGAACAATATAATGTGAACATTTTTCCTGTGCCATTCTGTGTTTTTCACGATTGCATTAGGTTCAACTGCATTTATAGTATGTTTCCAATTTTTCCTCTAGTAAATAGTGTAATGAGCACACTTAGAGATAAATCTCTGTGAAACTATATGGATATTTTTCTTGGGGTAAATTCTCAGAAGTAGAATTGCTGGACTATAAAACATGGATATTTTTAAGGCTTTTGGGGAGCTATTGCTATCAAATTACTCTTTGCTGCCAACAGTAATTTCTTAATTCTTAGCCTCGATGCCAGGCCTGGCAGCACCCTTGAACAGTGTCTGAAGTGCTTCTGGCCACCCAGTGGGGTGTACGTTGCCAAGAGCTGACCTTTGCAGTTGAGACTTCCTGCTACAGCGGCCCTTTGCTCCTTACAGGTGTACTGGTCTTCAAGGGTCCGATGCTCCCCATTGCTCCTTGTTCAACTGTCTTTAAAACTGTTGGTGAATGCTGTCTCCAAATCGAGATCACGGTTATTCAGGAGTAGTGCCGTGCCATCTGTCGCTTTCGTTCTTGTGGATTTCACACTGAACACCCCCAGCAGGACCTGTGGGTAAGGGCTGCCCTACCTGAAAACAGGACCTTCTCTCCAGAGGCCAAGTTCAGGGAGGGCTTTGCTGTATGGAACTATCCCAACCACAGGGATCATTTGCCTAGAGGTTGCCCTGGTCCCCAGGGCAAAGTGAGCTGAGGTGTGTCAGCCAGGCAGTCTTTTAAAACTGTGGGCTGACTGTTCTTTGTGGCCTTTTCAGATGCCAGCAGCAATTGGCCAGAGGAGGAGGCGTTCGCTGGAATGGCTCTGGGCTGTCCACACACAAGTCGGAGCTGCTCTGGCCAATGGCACACGAGAGCTAATTTGTCTGAGGTTCCTAATTGGCTGATGGTGCGATTCCATGCCTACTATTTTAAGGCTGTTTCTAGCCCCAGCTTGGCAGGCTTGCTTGAGACATCTGGCAACAATGATCAGAATGCCTCTGTTTTCAAGGAGGCTCGCAATTGCTTCATCGATGGCCTCCCAAGGAAAGCCTGGCTTAGGAGAGCCAAGGTGTTTCCAAAAGTGTGCTTTCATTCACTAGCCTCAAAGCAGTAATTATATGTTCCGGAGACACAATAAAAATGTATTTCTAAGTATTTGGCAGGGAGAGGTTGAAGGTGGTGTGTGTGTGCACGCGCATGTGTATGCATATGTGTGTGCTTGTGCATGTGTGTGTATGTGTGTGCTTGTGTGTGTGCCCAACATGTTGCATGTGTTTTAAATAAACCCAGCATCTCCCCCTCAGAGAGGAAGCAGGAAGCACAACTGTAGCCTTTGAAATTTAATTTTTAGCAACAGGATGTGTTTTTAAATAGTGTTAATATATCAAAAGGGAAGTGTATAGTTAAAGGCTTTAAAAATCATTGGCAAAGTAATTGCGAAGCAAATGAGGTGCCTTTAATTTTTCTTTAAGGATGGCGGTGTCTGAACACTGAAAGCCAAATTTCAGCCAACGACCAAAAGCAGCAGCGGCGTCTTCGCCTGCGATGCAGCTGAACTTCGATGCTCCCTGATCTGATTCACAGTTTATAATCAGTTATCATGGAACCATTAAAAGCCTATTAACTTGAATTCCCACAATTCCTTGAGGGCAAGGGCAAAGAGAGAGCAAAATAACTTTGAATGTAAATGTAACACAGCGTTCAAAAGGAGAGAGACTCTTTTAATTATGCCGGCGAAGGAAAATGTCTCATGGATACTACCACCACCCCCCCACCCCACCCCCCAGCAGATGGCTGATATGAGAGTGCAGTAGGAAGTCTTAGGACGCTCGGGATGTTACGAAAATGGTTTCCTTGGGAAGAGACTGGGGAGCGCGGGGCAGGGCGGACTCTTTCTGGGAGGAAGAAGTGCAGATGACATGTTAGAATGTGTTCCCTGCTGGATAGCTTGGCTGGACGCACGCTGCACACTGGCTGATCCAATCAGCCTGAAAAGACCTGCAGCCTCACCGGGTGGAAGCAGAAGCCCAACAAATTTTCAAGCCATTGTCATGTGAGAAATTTGATTTCATGTTTTTCTACCCTTCAGTGCTTTTGCTGACATTTCCCCAAACAATGCTGTTATGTGCTGTGCAGGCAATAAGCCATCCTGAGGCTTCAGATAAAACGGGGAGTTCTTCGCTCACCACAGAACAATAAGAGGCATCGTACAGCGGTGAGCTGGGTGAATGCCAAGGACGGAACCAGCCCCCAGATGGCCGAGCCCACCACGGGGAGGCGCACACCTCAGCTTGGTGATGCTCGCGCCAAGTGGTCCATGGCGACTCAGACCTCGCCTCGTCTCTGGAAAGGGTATTGGCACCTCCGAGGAGGGAAAGCCACCATCTCCCACACTTGACCCTGGAATAACAAACTCCGCTCAATGCACCCTCCCCCAGAATGAGTTCTGCCTGCCTTACCCACGCCCAGTGCCCAGCCTGGTCTCATTCCCACAATGGATGAAGCACAGGGCTCTGTCCAGGGGGAGTGGGTAACTGACAAAGGGCTTAATTAGGTGCACAGCCCTGATGAGGCCTTCCTCCTCCCAGCACAGCGAGGGTCGGCAGGACGGCACACTGGGCTTCCCCTTGTCTGCCCCAGCCACGGTGGAGTCCATGGGGCAGCAATCTAAGCTCAGCATTGAGACAACCATGCCACAGCTGAGAAGCAGAGCACATCCCGGGGCCCCGCAGGGAAAACACTCGCTTCTCCACTTCCATGGGAGGCATACCAAAGGTCAGCGCATTGCCGTCGAGAAAGCTTCTGAGCTCCTGCGAGGAAAGCCTTCCAGGTAAATATGATGTGAGCTCTTTGTCTCCTACTTCAGCTTCGAATCTTTAAACGTCTAGCAGGACTGCAACCACTGTCCAAGGCTTAGGTGGCGGGGGTTACCTGTAGGTGCAAGGTCAAGTGTTGCCTGTGACACCCTGAATCTACTGTCCTTTCCTAGAAGCACCGAGGAAGTATTACAACTGCCATGGCCAAGGAGGGGGTCTCCTGTACCCCCTGATTCTCCATGTGCACATGAATCACCTGGGAGTCTTGTTAAAGCCCAGCTTCTTACCCTGTGGGTCTGGGGGACGGCTGAGGCTCTGGTCCAAGGACCACACTTGGAGTGGTGAGGCCCTGGTGGGAGGGTTTTTTACCTCACAGCCAGCTTGAACTTTAGAGGGACAGAGGCAAGAAAGACAACTGATGATTTGGTGACAAGGAAGTTAGAAGCCAGGGGTAGGGAGTGAGGGGCTAGAGGCCACAGGGCACAAGCCAGTTCTCTGTCCCAAAGGGATGTATCTAGACTGGCTTCAGTGCCATGTCCTCCCTGGTTCCAGCATCAGGACATCGTTTGCCGAGCTAATGAGCAGGGGACATGAGCAACATGGTGAGACTTGATGTTGTGTGTGTTTCTTATTTGCCTTTTCAAGACACCCTGTAGGCAGCACTGCCCTGGGACATAAAGAAGGAGCAAAAGGGGACAAATTGGTGGTCATGCACAGGATGAACTGAGCTGATGGACCTTGGACCCCTGTAGAGCCAGAGAGAGTGGCGTCTAAAGCCAGAACCCTGCCCAGGTCTGCCTTCTAGGACTGGTCTTCTTTGTCACAAGCAAGTCTCCTGCCAAGTTGATGACGTCTCTGTTCTAGTTTGTACTCCACATAAGAGGATACGAGAGGCTTTCTCAGGCTCACGGCTTTCTTCTTCGTTCAGGGACCCTCCCTCCTCGCCTCGCTCCCTGCGTGGGGTAGAAACGAACTTTCTGTCACGTTCCAAGACACTGTTCATTTTCTCTTCAGCTGAAAAATACATACTTATTTTGCCGTTTTGCCCCCCAATTTTGGAGGCTGGCCCGTTCTGTTTCTGTGCCCTCCGCCCTGAACCACACTGGTAATCACGGCTGCCTTTTATTCTGCATTTCCACAGGACCGTCCCATTCAAGCTGTGAGAGGACAAAAGCCGCTGTCTTTCCAGGGGGTGCAAACACAGAAACACGGAAGTTGGGGGAGGAAGAGAAACCCCAACAAGTGGAGAGACGGGAATCAGAACTAAATACTCCCACCTGTCTTTTTCAGATTTAGGGAAAAAATAATCTTGACGCACCTGCTGCATTTTAGGGTGAGTCTTATTTCTAAGGTGCTTTTTCTGAACAAGCCAAAGCTCTCCGCAGGCTTTCTGCTGCGGTTGTGCATGCTCGCCATGTCTCTGCCTGCTAACACGGGCCAGGCAGTCAAGGTCACAGAAAGCAAGGTGCCGGTCCATGCCCTCAGAATGCCTTCCACTCCTCCCCAAACCCCTGCTCCGATCCGAGCCATCGCCCTCGCTTAGAACGGCCTCCTTCCCATTCTTGAGTGAGCCAAGCTCCTTCCAAGATCAAGGCCCCTGACAGGCCCTCTGTCTGCCTGGAATGTGCTCCTGTTCCCCCACCCCCACCCCCGACCCATCCCAGGCTCCTTGCAGTGTATGCTCCTTCATTTCATCACCACCTTCCTGCTCACCTCTCGGGTGTACTGAGGTCCCTCTGTCCTATGCTGCTGGAGTCCGCCTGTGCCTCTCACAATTATAACCAATTATTTGTGTGATGACGTCTGTTGGCCTTGGGAAGACAGTGGCTGTATTTACCCTGTGGTCACGGTAGTCAGGACGGTTGGCCAGGTGCCAGCACTTCCCTGCACAACCAGTTCTCCACGTTATCCATTCACCCAAAGCTTCCCTAGAGGAGATTTGAAAAGTTTATAGCCATTTACATTTTGGCAAGGTTATTACAACTTTAGTCATTATAATGACAGTGTTTCTTGTCATTTTAATTTGGGCTGTTAGGCACGTTAGCAGAGTCGGGAGATTTTATAAATGTTACATGGAGTCTCTGCCTTTCAATTGTATAAACTTCCAAGTTGGTCAAGTTACTTTTCTTGTATTTCAATTAGTCTTGCTTGTCTTGGTCCAGGAATTGTTTTCTTGCATGGAAGGGAGAGAGATGCAGTTGATTTTCCAGGTAGTTTGCAACAAGAGGTCAAACCAAAAATGTGCTTCACATCACAGATGCCTGGGTACTTTTTAGGACGGCATGTTAGGTGCATCCATGACCATTTCCATCAGCACCATGCGAGTTGTGAGTTACAATTAAAAATGCGACGGAGTCACCTCGATTGAGTCGCTATTTGCAGAAAGAATCGCTATTTGCAGAGTGCAATGGAAATGTGTTTTATAGTTCCAGTGCTTAAGGATTGCTCAGATGCTCAGCAGCTTCCACGTACCCAGGTTGACTTTCCTGGTATGCAGGTTAGGATGTCCGGGATGTGTGGACATGAATGCGGAGGTGAGACTTCCGTCTGGTGTGTGTGCAGGGTCGGGGCTTTGTGGGGGGGCGCCGCAGGCAGGCATGTGCAGACCCACGTGTGCAGCCGTTGCTGTGCAGTCCCCATCTTTCTACCACCTTCTGTCCTGCAAACGACAGCAACAAGGAATGGCGCCCTGGACCGAAAGTGGCCGGAAGAGACAGACACAACCACCTTTCATAAAATTCGAACACTTCACACGTAAAAGATGCAGAAGTCAAAGTACGCAACAGCTGTGGTGTTCAAGAACACACCACGCGAAACAATTAGGTGTGAACATTATGGATGTTTCCCTGAAAGGAAGCTTTGGTTAGTCAGCAACGTGACGCCTTGGTGAGTTCTCGATGTGCTGGCTGTAAAGAGCGGGTTTGGGTGACTGCCTCCGCGCTGTGTAAATGCTCAGTGAATCGCTGTTGAGTGAGTGAATAAACGCTGCCATGTGCTCAATGTTGTCATCACAGATGCCCCTCAGGTCACCCTGGGCCGCTGCATTCCAGGCGGGGGACGAGGCTTGACCTTCCACGGCTCTCAGCCCCAGGGATCGGTGACTTTTGAGGGCTCCAAGCCTTGTTTTCAGAATGATGGGTCACCACGTTCAGCCCCGTAATCCAAGCCTCTGAAAATAAGAACATCAGCAATGAACGGCCAATCCCAAGCTGGGGCTAAGAAACCCTAGCTGAAGAAAAATCGAATTTTATTTTTCCTGGCCCAGTTTACTCGATTCGGTTTTGATTGTCTTGGATAAATTGGTTAGAATTTTAAATATGCACTCAAAGGGGGGAAACTGGAACACGCCTTAGCCAGCGATCACATGCCTTGTTCAGCAGAGCACAGCACTAAGTACACAGGAGACACCAAAGGTCCTGAGAGGTGGGGTCTCAGCTCTGACGGACTTTCCGCTCCATCGGCAGAGAAGGGGGGTGGGGGTTGGGGATGTGCGTGCAGCCCTGTTGGAAACAGCACTGTCTATAGGCTTTCAAATTCCAGGTCTCTGGCTTCCTCCTTCCTTACTGCCTTTCTTTCAATTTCAGGGAGAAGCCGCGCTCGGCACCAGTCCATCCCTTTCTTTGTGCCGTGTTGTCTGGCTTCACTGCCAGGGCTAGGGCCACCGGAGTGGCCACGATGCCAACCATGGGACCCCTGGCCTCCCAGAGCTTACGCAGAGCGGGCTCGTGGCTCAGAGGTCGGCGTTGGCACAGCTGCTATTCTGTGCAGATGAAATAAAGGGAAGGAAGAGGAAGCTCCTGAAGTCAGTGCCCGACGATTTAACAGGATCAGGGCGATGCCACAAAATAAACTCTGTGTGATGCGGGCACTGAACTTGGCCTCAGTACAGCTGGCTGCTGGTTTGGGCTCTGACACATATCAGCTGCGTGACTGTGGGTGAGCCCTGTCGCTCCTCTGAGACTCAGTTTCCTCGTCTGTAAATAGAAATAATTACTAACACTTGCCTTGGTTTTGGCCTGTGTCCCAGCAGGAACCCAATGGCCCCCATCTCCCCCTAAGTCTATGTTAGTAACCTAACATCCACCCATGCTAGAAGGATGTGCAGCATGGGTGCTAGCAAACACCACTGTTAGGTCAGGCTGGCATTTTCCCAGAGAGAGCTGGTTGTTTCCATTAACCCGCACATCACGTTCCTCTACCTCTCCCTGCCCCTCCTGTTCCCATTGGTACTTCCTGTCGGATGACCCAACCAAAGCTGAAGAGTGAGGGAACAGGAGATGAGTCTGCGTGCGCAGAGCAGGGTGGGGGTGGGCACAGAGTGCCTCGGGGAAGGGGCAGGGGTGGCACACAAAAGGGACATCAGCAGCACATCTCTTGGGGCTGTTGTGAAAGTTACGTAAAGCAATGACTGTAACGGTGCTTCATACACATCGAAGTCACTGCTCACAACAGGACGTGCTACGTAGCACCTGCAAGGTGCCTTCCTTACAAGGAAGCAGCTGAGCCAATGACGAGAGCTTGTCATCACCCAGGGGGCTGGGCTTGTCCCGCGTCAGACACTGGACACTACCTGTCCCCTCTTCTTCCTTCTTCCACTGCCCTGCTGCCTGGAAAACAGATGCCACCTCTGGGGCAACAAGGACGACAGCTGCCTCCTGCGGCCGAGGGGGAGGGAGCCCCAGCCTTTGGCTTGATGGTAGCAAGAGAGCCGGTCCAGCTCAGACGTCACATCTGGGATCCCAGCACTCTGGCCCATCAGTGCTGGCTGGAGACGGCTCCCTGTCACCAACTCAGCAACCCGGGTCAGTGATTAGGAAAGGACGGGGACAAGGACACAATTTCTTAGCAAAAGAGAGAGCTGGATAGAATCTCCTTTGGGTGGTTACTTTCAGCCTCCCACAGGACAGCTAAGGAGATGCTCAAGATACAGCGATTAGAAAAAGGAGAAAGAGAGGAAAGCAGAGAGCCCATCACTGAGTGAACGTGAGGCGGGACTTGTGTGTTCAGGCTGGAGAGAGGGCCAGTGCTCAGCAGCAGCCTCTGCCGCCCGGGGTGGGCCAGGTGGCCCTCGGGGAGGCCCGACAGCTCTGGAGCCGTCCCGTGACCTGTGCCGCATCCACTGGTCACTGCCCCTTGTTTTCCCATTTATAAATGTCACAGGTTTTCATGGAAAATGAATGAAACAGAAACATGTGAGAGCGTTTAGTTCAGCACAGCACTTGGCGCGTCACAGTCATCCACGGACGTCCCTCCCGGGGGCCTCAGCGCTGTACCCTTAGGGGAGCGAGCAGTGAGTGAGTCCCTCCGGCACAGGGGGTCTGAGCTGGGAGGCAGAGGTGGCTGTGGAAGTGGCGCGGAGGGAGGCTTAGGTCTTGGGCAGAGCAATGCCATCAATGCGGACACGGTCATCCCCAGCCCAGATTCAATTTACTTCTCGGGAAACTAAGAGATTGGGGCAGATGGTTACCATGGGAACATTCAACTCAAATAGCATCGATTCAAGGATTTCAAGGGTGATAAAAGTTCCCCCTTATCTCAAGACTGGTCCTCACCTGTCTGACCTGTTTGTGAGGATCCTCAGCTGGGACCTGCTGGCTCTCTGCCTCATCACTGGGGCAGGAACTCTCAGAGAGCTGAGCGGACCCACACTCCTCCATTGTGATGGCTAGGCTTGCTTCCATGGCAACAGTGGGCACTCCCTGGTGTCTGTCCTGCTGAGGACCAGGACAAAGAGTGGCCCCCAGATGTGGAGCTTACGAGGCAATGGAGAGGTGATGAAGTTGACCTCAGCCACCCTTAGTTCCTGCAGAGAATGGCCAAAGGGAGACGCTCCAACCCGCCTTTAGACAAGGATGGCAGATGGGTGAGAACCAAGGAGGCCCGCCTTACCTTTCTCAGGCCACGTGGGTGTGGTCAGGACGCAGACCTGCGTCCAGGGCCCGCATTTGCTACTTACTGTGGCAGGACTTGGTAGATCACCTTGCCCAGCCTCCGTTCCCTCGTATGGAGAGGGAGTCTCATCGCATTCATGGGAGGATTACGGGAAATGACGTGTGTGACCCACGCAGCACACTGGCACCTTGTGCGTGTCCTCTAGGCAATAACTGCTGCCTGTGACGCATTTGTCCCCATAGCTTCTGCCCTCTGACATCTCACCCAGTTTATCACATCTCGTGTGTTGTGTGTCCCCTCTGCTAGCACGTGAACTTCACGGGAGCTGGGAGCTTGGTCTTTCTATTCACTGATTGTATCCCCACTGCCCAGAACAGTATCCTGTGCCCAGCGGGTCCTCAGGAAATATTTGTCAGAGGAATTCATATTTAATTAGAAACCTGTAAGCAAATTCCTACTGACCCCCAATCTGGTCCCCAGTGAACTAGGAAATGGAAAGAGTTCAAAAATGCATTGTTTCCCTATTTGGATCATTTGAAAACTTGACCTTTCAGCTTATGAAGCTCAATGGGATTGTCACTATTCTGCCATCTTCAAGAAACATTTGCTTCATACCTACGTGTGAAGTCCTAGTCTTGTCAGTATACACACATGCACATACGCGCATGCACACACACGCACATCCTTTCCTATACACCCCGCTTCATTCCAGAAAGATATAAAGTATGGAAAATCATCACAATACAATAGTAAAGTATAAGTAAAATAAAAATTCAAAACCAATTTAAATACACTTTAGAATAAGAGGCTGAGACTGGGAAAATATATAGCATTACATACAGGCCACATGGTCTGCATGGTAGCATTTGGGCATCTGGTTGGCCTCTGAGTTCTCTGGCAGCCGAAGTAAAGTAGGAAATAGTATGAACTACAACACGCTGATCAGTTAGGAAGAAAGAAATGTAGATTTCTCAGACTAAGTCACTTCGCCTCTTCCTAAAATCTACAATATCAGTTAGGATTGTGTTTGACTGAATATTATGAAAAACCGACTACAGTGTCTTAACCCAAAAGATGTTTGTATTTCTCAAGTGAAACTAAGAGCAGAAGTTAGCAGTCTGGGGCCGGTACCTATGTTCTAGGGAGTCAGCCGAGGCCCGGGGTCCTTGCAGGGCTCTGTCCCGGCACGCTTTGTCGCGGGGCTGTTTGACTCCGCCGGGAAATGCGGGGAAGGTCAAAGGACAGCCATGCAGAAAGCACCGTCAGTCTAGTGTGTCCCTCTTTAGACACTCCCCTCCCCCGAGGTGACCCTGTCTGTCGCCACTTTCCTGCCTGGAGAGGCTGGGTGCGTGAAGGCGTGAAGTTTGCGTGGTGGTTTTATCACCCTCGAATCCCGCTCCTCCGTGGGTCCTGTCTGCTGCCAGCACCTATGAGCTTAAAAAGAACAGTGCTCATCCTGAAGTTGCCCGCAGTCCCTTGTCCACGAGCTGGGAAAACTAAAGAAACCGTTGGCTTCGAGTCGGCCGCAGCCCATTTGGGAGGAGAATAATTGCCACATTAGAAGTGACCATCCTTTTGTAGGTGACCGCACTGGTTTGTACTCTGGCTGTTGCCAGGTGGGCTTTTGCACACACTTTCACCTTCCTGTTCGGTGTTTCAGCCATCGGGTGACTGAACGCTACAAAATTCCACCACCAACTTGTTCAAAAGCTGTATTTCACGGTTACGCTCGCTAACAGAAGGGTTTACTTCACAGCCGCCCTGGTATAGCCAGTGAGTATATATTTTAAAAGAGTGAAATTAAAATGCTAGAGCCATTTTTGACAGCGATTTAGCCCACAGACTTGCAGAATACTAATGAACGCAAGTCCGTTGTCACTTAGGCGTTGAGGGGCACCATTCCTGGAGCAGGAGCCGCACCCAGCCTGCCTGGCGTCCCACGCCCTCCAGACGGGCGGGTGATGCAGCCAGACTAGGGGTGAGTGGGCAGGGTCTGAGCTGGGAGGCCCTTTTACGATTTATATTTCCTTAAAAAAATAACTGACCCTGGCTGCTGTGGCTCAGTGAACTGAGCGTCAGCCTGCGAACCAAGTGTCTCTGGTTCGATTCCCAGTCAGGGCATGTGACTAGGTTGCACGTCAGGTCCCCAGTTGGGGGTGCATGAGAGGCAACCACACATTGATGTTTCTCTCCCTCTTTTTCTCCTTTCCCCTCTCTCTTAAAAAAAAAAAAAAAAAGAAACACACAGATAAATAAAATAAAATAAAAGTAAATCAATAAAATCTGAAAAAAATAAAAAAACAACAACTGTAAAGAAATATTTAAAATACATAATACAGGATGAATTAGGAATAGGAAGCCTGACTTCGAAAAATTTCTAGGAAATATTGTTAAGTGGGATGAACAGAGGCAAAATAGCATGTATCCCATGGTTCACTTCAGTAAAGCGATCCAAGTGGCCTCTGCAAGTGTAGGTGTTTGTAGCTGGTCCTGTGAGCTCCCAGTTGTTGATACTGTTACCTGTGGTGGCAGTGGAGGCGACAGGACGGGGAAGGAGAGAGTAATCAGAAGCGACTCTTACATACAATAGTATTTATAATTTGTAGAAGTCACATTTTAAATATGGTCCTCTGTATGCAAGATCACACACACATATGAGTGTCCATTCATATAGGGATTTATGAAAAAGATGGTCACCAGGGAGTCCGGGAAAGGTGATGTGATTTTGGGGATTTTACTTCCTTGCATTTTTCTTTATTGTTTGAGGGTTTTTTTAAACCATGAATATGTATTATAGCTCTAATCAGAAACAAATATACTTCTTGTTGTTGTGGGAAGCAAGACAATGTAATAGATGCACTTAGTTAAGAGGCATTTAAATGGTGGAAATCTCCATCCTTTCCCAACTAGTTCCTCCGTGGGGACCCTGCCCGTCACCACTTTCCTGCACACCCTCCCAGGAGCCTGGGTGATGGGTGCCGTGTTGGTTTTCCTAGCCATTTCATAGCCATTTCATTGCCCTTGGTCCCCACGCTGACTGTCCTCGCCCCACGGGCACCCGTTCAGAGGCGGCTGATGGGAAGTCTTCCACCGGGCTGTGCTCCTGTAGGTGATGTACTGTTTTGTGTGTGTGGGTTATTTCTCTGCAGCGATGGGGTCAGGGTGTGGCTCTCATTCCGCTTTTGCTTCTTCCACGCAGGCCTGTGTTTCAAAGCCCCCTCCATTCCTAGGTGTCTCCCACACCCTGCTTCCCCCGCTTCAGGAATGAGTGTGGCCCTTGGCTGTTGGTCCACCCCAAAGAGAGCTGCCTCCTGGGGTCTCCCCCTCTCCCCAGGGCAGCCAGCACCCAGTGGCTGATGAATGAGGGCCCAGGAAGGCCCAGGCCCCTCTCCCCAGCTCAGGACAACTCTGAGAGACCAGTGCCATGTCCAGAGTTCTGGGTGACATTGGTGGAGGTCTTTTCTAGGACCATCTCCCTCTGCCCAGTCCTGTTTGCTTCCCTCCCTTTCATAGGGAGATTCAAAGCCCCACCACCCCGCCCCCACCCCCGGTCATCTTCCCACTGTTTACCATCCTACATTCTCATCGGTCAGTCACCTGGGACCCTTCCCGCCTCAATCTCTCTGAGTCTCAGGGTCCCCCTGAGACCAACCAGCTCATCCCTAGGAACGTGGGCTGGGTCTTTGTTCCCAAGCACAGGAGGCACCCAGACCAGAGAGATCTCAAGTAACACATCCCGTCTTCTCCCGTTCAGGGGCTCACTTCCACGGGGCCGCGCCCTTCCCACCAGCCGCAGAAACCTCTCCAGGCTCCGGCGCAGCAGGGGTGGGCCCTGAAACTTGAAACAACCAGCAGGGATGGCCTTGGGCCACGACAATATTTTTTGTCTTGGAAAGAATCCTGAAAAATTATGCCATTTCCATCGCATGCCAGAAGCACCCAAATTGCATTTTAATCACTTTACGGAGGAAGCCCTGATCCTTGGCTAGGAGATTCAGATGAGTCTGGTTTTAATCAAGGCGCGCGCTGTTTTCTAGTTCCCTCACATCGGACAGACGCAGAAGACGCCGGAATCCATCACCAGCGCCATGTTAAAGGAGCCCCGCAGTCCATACGCCTCTCGGCAAACGGAAGGGAAGCTACCACCGATCTACAAAGTCCGCGAGAAGGTAAGTGCGGAGCGCGGGCCCCACGCTCCCACGCTCTCATGATCCCACGGCTCCCCAAGGGGGCGGCACCAGGGCTATTGGGGGCCTGGGAATTCTTCCTTGGAAGGAACGGCTCACCTACCATCCCCAGGGCCCCCAGTGCTGGCAGCATCCCACCGACCCCCTGGCCACTGTGACACCTCAGATACTCTCTCCAAGGAGCGACCTTCTGGTCCAGGTGGTCAAGTCAGGCTCAAGTATGGACAAGAAGCAACCCTTTCAGTTACACCTCACAGTCCAGGAGCACCCATGTTCTGCCCCCCCCCCCCCCCGCCCCCCAGCCAACTCCCGCACAGGTGAGGCAGGCATCGATTTCCCACTTCACTGACTCACCTGCCTGTAGGCCTGGAGGGTCTCCGAATTGCTCTCCAGCTGTCAGTTCTAGGTGCCTGTAAATTTTTGCTTCCTTGCCTCCAAGAAAAGTGTTTGAAAGAAAACGTTTATGATTCTTAGCCATCAAGTTTGAGTGTCGAAGCCAGGAGCTGATGTGCACACCTGCGCCCTCAGCCTCCCGTGCCGTGTGCTCCATCGCCGGTGACGGGTTTAATTCTGGCTGAGCGGTCACTGAGCCTCACCCACCCTCCCTCCACGCCACCAAAGGCTAGTTCTGACAGTGCGCGGGGGGTCTGAGGCGGGCCTCTCCCCTCTCCCTTTGCTCTTTCCCAGCAAGCAGTCCATAACAACTTACCGTTCTCTGTCCATGACAATTGGCACAGCCTGCAGAATTCTGGATTGTACCTCAACTCCGTGAGTATCTCTCTCCCGAGTTACTAATCAAATGGGGGGCGACATCGGGGCTCTTGATTTTCTGAGATGTGTTGAGGACAAAGGAACCAGATCCACATTAAAGCCCGATACTAGGTTACAAAAAAAAAAACCATATAACAGTACACGAAGCTTTCCAAGCTCCACACAGCTTTCCAAGTCTGCACCAGCTTCTGATCGGGTTTTGTGCACTTTCCACATATAAATGGCCTCATCAGCGAGCTTTCTTGTGAAGACGTCACAGGAATGGGGGATTGCCTACACGTGTCTCCACATAGCAGAAGCAGGACTCACAAGGAGGGGTCAAAGGGATGGGGAGCTTACGTAATATGAAGAAGGACTTCCTAATAACTGGACTCATCTTTTCTTTAGAGGTGGGGAGCGCCCATCACTGGAGAAAATAAAGTCTGATCACACTTGTTCGTAGTGGCTTAACACAGCACCATGCAATGGAAATATACTACAAGCCACATATGTCACTTAAAATTTTCTTGTAACCACGTTCAGTAAAAAAAGAAACAGATGAAATTCATTTTTATCTATTTTATTTAATCCAATAGTTCTCCCAACCATCATTTCAACACGTAATCAATTAAAATTTATTAGTGAGATATTTTACATTCCCCAAGCTAAGTCTTTAAATCCAGTTTGTATTTCACACTCACGATACCTCTGAGTTTGGAACATCCACATTTCAGGCGCTTAATCACTCACGTGCCTAGGGGTTCTGGAACAGGACGACGGGACAGGGCAGGGTTCACATACCTTACATGGTGGGTAGTGCCAGGTGAGCTCTGAGGATCCTTACAGAAGCTGACGGTCCAGGATGATGATGATAATGACGTGATGATGATAATGATGTGATGATGATAATGATAATGTTAATAATACCCGCCGTTTGTTAAGCATGTGCCAAATGCTATTACCGCACATTATCTCATTTATTCTTCATATCAGCCCTATCAGTTAATTACCCTTATCGTCCCCAATTTGGAGATGAAGTAACGGAGAACCAGTGGAGTTAAACAATTTTACCAGCGTTCCCATGTCCTCTCAGATACAGTATCTAAATTACACGGAAGTGATGTAACCCCCAAAATCCAGTCCGCCTCTGCAGAGTGCTGAGCACTGACCAGAGGGTCTGCCTGCTTCTCTACATGGCATGTTTAAAATGATTTTTTAAGCTATCAAAGCAATGTGTGTCCCTCCAAAATTTTAAATAATACAGAGTTATATAAAATTAAAAATGAAATTTGCACCTTTGTTTCCCCTCCTCACAATCTCACTTTGAGGATTCGCCAATAATGTTTTTGTGAGTCAAGTTTGAGAATTTTTGCAATTCACGTACGTGTGCATCTTTCAAATGGTGTAAACGGGATGGAGCCTCATCTGATATTTTATGAGGGGCGTGCAGGTCAGATCGCACAGAATGCATTGGGGGCTTTCCAGGTTTCTCTGTCTTCTGCAATAGTTTATCTCCTGTGTGGGTTTTCAGTTTAACGAAGGTTAGACAGATCTTTTCCTAGCACTGTTTGGGTTTGACAGCTTTCCTAGGGTAAGTTTTTTTGTTTGTTGGTTTGTTTTTGTTTTTTTACTACCTTTACAATTTCTTCCTTGATTATTAATCTATTCAAACTTTCTATCTCTTCTTGAGTAGATTTTGCTATGTGTTTACTTAAAATTACCATTTTATTTCCAATGTACTGGTACAATATTTTTAAAAATACTCTCACTTTGCTGGGGTTCTTTTCATTTTTTTTCTATTGAATGTTTAGTTCATATACTTGCAACTGTTGTGGCTAATGCATTTTTTAAAAAACTATGACTATGCCTCAGATTATTGCTTTGGCATCTGAAAGGTTTTTCTAACTAGGATCTCATTAGTATTTGCTTCCAAATAGTCTGTTATTTTAACTTTTATTTTTAAGTAAATGTTTTAAACTTTCTATATGGTTAGAATTTTTAAAGAGCACCCTTTCGTTGCAAATACCTAGTTCTATGGGTTGTAGTAAGTTTTATAAAATATAACCCGTGATTTCTATTTTTTAATTATAAAAATTATCTTGGTCAACTTGCATGTGATTCATTTTAACGTGTGTTTTATTGGTGTTAAGAAAGAATATATCTTCCCCATTTGCTGGTTACAAAATTCTTTATATTAGTTCAGGAATAGCAATTATTTTATTTAAATCCTTCATATTCTTTTCTTAATATTTGTCTTAGTCTGTCCATTTTTCCTTCCATGATTATTCTTGAGTTTCTATTTTTTTCTTATATGGTTTAATACCATATCTTTTTGCATAAAAATTAATTATTATTTTATTTTCTTGGTGGCTTTTGTTATTTATCAATGCAAAGTATCCCTCTTTATATGCTTTAATGCAGCTAGCCATGAATTCCACATCTTGATATTAGCATTACCACTATTATTCTTTTTTGCTAAAGTTTGCTCCTCGTATCATGGTCCATTTCCTTGTCTTTATGTTTTGTAGTCATTTTTTTGTTTTGTTTTTAATTATAAATAGAATATAGACCATGATTTTTAAAAATCTAGGAATGAAAATTTAACCTATTCACATTATTATGATAATTTGTTTTGGGTTTTATTTTTTCCATCTCATTTTATGTTTCATATTTATCATGTTTGCATGGAGTCCCCCTGTCCTGTTCTCGACAGCTTTGCTGGAATAAATTTATTTGTTCACTCAGACTTCTATTGATATTCCACTAGTGGTCATCCTTAGGTATAAATGTTTAGGAAATGTGTTAACACTATATTACTCTATGAATATAAAAATGAATATCTATAGCTTTTCCCCAGAATAAGGCAAGTCCTTCAGAGTATTGTTCACGCCGCTTCCCTTTCTAAGCGTTCTTGTGTTGGTGACTCAGATCGCATTCTCCCGACTCGTTGGGGTGCCATTCTCCTGGGGTCATGTTAAGTGACCCTCACTTCCATCAGTTCCAGATTGGCCTCTCTCTCCCTCTCTCTCTCCCTCTCTCTCTCTCTCTCTTTCTCTCTCTCTCTCCATTTTCTCTCCCCTTGACCCCTCCACTCCTTCCCACCCCTTTCCTTTCTTTCTTCTTGTGGATTCTTAAATTTTCAGGGTATATCATAGTCACATTATCACCAAGTAAATAGTCAGCCTTACAAGCTTCACTTGCTACTTTCCTTGTGGCTCTTTCCCCTATTCATTTTATACCTTCCTTTTATTTTTTATTTTTCTGGAGTATCTGCAAAGAATTTGGGGGAAGGTGCCTGGGCATGTGACTGGCATCTTCCCTTTGTTCCTCCAGAGCCCCTCTCCCTTTCTGCTGCAGCCCTGGGGGGTGATCTGTGTGGTCTACATTTCTCCCCAAGCCCCTCAGACCCAGAGCTGTGACTGAGCGATTTCTGGGAATTTCCACACACATGCGTACACAGCCCCTTTTTTAAACTCTCCTTAATTACCCTATTCCGTGTGCCACCTGCCACTCTGATGGTACTGACCCTAGGAAAAGGCCACCTCACTTTACTAGTGGAATCTAACGTCTAGTTCCTTCTAGCCTTTTGTCTAAGCACAGTGTTTTTCTTTGTCACCTGGTTACGGTCAAATCAAAAGCGCCATTTTGGATACATGGACGTTCCTAGGGTCACGTGCAAGGTGCTGAGACTTCATGAGGAAGCCTGTGGGCAGGGGTCCAAGGAGCTGCTTTCCCCCTGGAGCCCTCTGAAATGAGAAAGAACCCAGCCTCTCCAGACTCATCGGAGAGAGCAGCACCTGTCCCACTGAATGCTGGCTATTTCCACCTGTGGACGCTCTGGTTCTACCCTTTGTGTCTCTACAAGTCCCTGGTGGGAGCAAAAGGTTTTGAGAGCAATAGCAAAACACCAGCATGTTTTGAGTGTTGACTTATAACCTTCAGCAAGTTGGTAAAAGATTCCTCTTGTAATGGTTGTTATATTGTGCATTTAAGCATAGGGGTCGGCCCTGGCCAGGGAGCACAGTTAGTTGGAGCATTGTCCTGACACACCAAGGTTGAGAGTTCAATCCCCAGTCAGGGCACATACAAGAACCAACCAATGAGTGCATGAATATAAGTGGAACAACACATCGATGTTCTCTCTCTCCCTTCCTCTCTCTCTCTCTCAAATCAATAAATAAGAAAAAAGGTAAAGTATAAACACAGGATGTCACGAAGCTAGCTGCACCTAAGACCTCAGAACTGCGTGACCTTGACCATTTTCCCCTGAATCTTCTTGATTCTTCCCCAGGGCCTGGGATGTAGGAAGATCTCCCCAGAAAAAAGGCAGCAGGTTTCAAGAAATTTCAATCTTTGGGCGTGTGACTATGTTCCATCTTGTCTTGATGGCTTTTCAAATTACCAAATATCATACGTCTATCATGAAGCTGTGGTGGTCCCAATTTTCAGACGCTTTCCAATACATTATCGTGAGATATGGAGTACCTTAAGATTTATTCCTGAGCGAAGCTATGCAGAGTTTCTGAAAAAGAACCCAAAAGTAAGGTTTGCTATTGACAAGAAGGCCGATTCTTTACTGGAGCCCTAATCCTTCCAGAAGATTCCTGATGAGTCTTGTAACACTGGGGTTTGATGGGACATTCTGATCCAGCACTACCGTTTGACATAAGGTTTGCTTAGAGTTAGAGATTGCGTGTGCCTTAACGCTGATAAGTTTTCTTACAGTGAAAATGTAGAGAAACCAGGAAGGCAACAGGTTACGGCACCACACCCGACCTTTAAGAGAGTTTTTATTATTTTTAATTAGGTGGAAAAACATTCAAGACCTTTTAAAATAAAAGTATGTGATTGTGTTGTCAATGAATTTAATGACTTTTAAAATTGCCACATTAACTTTAGGGGGAGTTTTAAAAATTACCTAATTAATACATGGTTATATTTTCCCTTTGAAATTCCAAAGAACACGGGAAGAGCAGGTGCTCCCCTCGGTTTTGCCACATCTCCAATCCCCGCGCTGTCCTCACGTGCAGTTAACCATTCGTGCCCAGCTACATAGGGACGTAAACACACACCGCGTTCCGCAGCACGTGGTGGTGTTCTGTGACGTTCTTCTGACATTTAGCGCCATTTCCTGGAGTTCTCACGGTGTCAGTGTGAACAGGCTGAGTTGCTTTTTATTTATTCATTTATTTTTATTGTTTCTCTATTAAAGTTGCCCCCTTTACCCCCCATTTCTCACCCCCCCCCCGATTTGCTTCTTAAACTGCTAAACTGTAGTCCCTAATACGATGTGTCGTAATTTAAAAAATGATGTTCTTGTTAAGGAGAGTTTGAATCGTCCCTCATTTTTGGCTGTCAGACCCAATGCCGCGTGGACATGCTTGATCAGACCCTTTGCATGCATGTTTACATGGGACCCTGGAGTAATCCCTGAAATGTTGCCTTGTGAGCACCAGCTTGGGCCTTCTCCACAGTGAAAGTGTTAGTAAATACTCCCAAGTTTCCCTAGGAAAAGACTGGACCGATTAAACTCCTACCAACAGGATCTGTGCACTTCTGTTCCTCCTGCTTCAAATGATTTTTTAGCTATTTAAGGATAGACACTTACGGACAAAAACTGGTACCCTGTTGTTATTTTTGCATTTCTCTGATTGTTAGTGAGGTTGAACATCTGAGCATGTTTTCCTGCTCGGTGGCCATTTACATTTCCCTTCTGTAAACTGTCACCATCTTTCTGTACCCAAAGTTTCTGGTTCATAGTCGGACAGTTTCCTGATAGGTGAATTATAGAATAAGCTTGTCAAGTAAACCCACTGGCCATTTCACAGGAATTTTTCAGAATTTAGATATTGATTTAGGGGAGAACTGACCTCTTCATACCATGGTATAGTTCTCCATTGATATAAATCTTACCTTCTGTTCCTCGATCAAGTTTGATCATTTTCTTCACATAGTTCGGACATGTTGCTTTTCTATGTTTATTTCTGCATGTTTTGAACTTTTGCGGCTGTTTTGAATGTTATTTTTTTGAGTTACACTTTTAGGTTGATTTTGCCTGATGTGTAAAAAAGCAATTGATTTCTGTATGTAAATCTTATATTTTTCACCTGGCTAAACTCCTAATAAACAAACAAATAAATAATCCATTAAAAATAAACTTCTAATAATTTTTCAGTCGATTCTCTCGGATGTTCTCTGTGGATGATTGTCATTTGTGGAAGTGAGGCTCTGCCGCGTTTTCCTGAAGCCCGTGTCCCCACACCTGGGGCTCCGCGGCCAGTGTGCCACCCGCCGCAAGCTCCCTGAACAGCACAGTCCTAGCCCCTGACACGCAGGAACGCTGTTCTCTGGCTACATTTCCTTCCTTCCTTTTCTCCTCCCGGGGCACCTCACAAACCCACACCTGCTGAGCCTCTGCCTCGCCTCCCCTTCTCTCTGCCCAAACACCAACGATGTCCAGCAAGAGTGACCCAGATTCCATTGACTGGAGGGACAATGCTAGAAATGAGCAAAAAGGGACACAGAACCAAATCTGCAATTAGGAGGAGGAGAGCTGCGTGGTTGGGGGAACATGTCCCCTCCTCTACAATCTGGGATTAAAGAGGACTGGGGCGGGCATGGTCACACATGAGATAACTTGCCCTGAAAACCCATCTTGTTTCACTTAATTGTTTTTCTACATAAAAAAATAAACACTGATCAATGACATCACAGTTTTCAATCCAGTGAACCAAGAACAAAGGGATACGTTAATGGAGGGGTAGGTCTTGGGGGCTCCAGGGTTGACGCCCCAAATACAGTAACTCAGTGCACCAAACAAAAGTCTTCAATAACCTGGCACGATGTCAATAACTTGCTGTTGCTGGTTCTTTGTTTTCGTGTGTGTTGTGAACAGAGAGACAAACAGCCAGTTAGAGAAACCCCAACTTCCTAATCAATGACACGCAGGTGTTCATAGATTTCTTCTGTCTTAATGAATTAGGCTTGGACGTGTGCCATCCTAGAAATGACTTAAGAGACACTGAAAGAACTGCTGGTGACTTCGTGATCACGCTTCTGAGTGATGCTGCCTGGTACCCCTCCCAGAAAAATAGCAGGAAGCTTCAGGTACTTACCGTGAATTTAACAGGCACGTACGTAACTGCTGGGTTTCTATACACTCAAAAAATCAGACCGGAAGGTTCTCGGACGTGATCCTTAAAAGAGCAGACTGCTGATTCTTTAAATCTATAACCTACTCTTAAATGCTGCCTATTTTTAAGCAGAGAAGCGCGTTCTCAATTGGTCTGTTTTGACATTTATGCCTAATTTTTAAAATGGCCCTCTCTTTGTTTTCCTGCTTTGTGGCTGTCTTTGACCACAGCCACCTCTGCTGTGGTGCCCACCGGACTCAGAGGTGGTCTCCGTGTTTCTCCTCCCATGACTGATACAACAGCCATTCCAGGAACAAGGTCCACATTGCAGGTCAGTGGTCAACTGTGACACCAACCAAAGTTCAGGACACATCACTCCTGGGCCACGGGTCGGGGAGTAAGGACATTTCACCCAATTGAACACATTTTTTTAACTTACAGAATTGTCACCATATCGAGAGCCCCTGGGATGGGGCAGGGGGTGGGGGAGGTGGGTGTGGGGGAGGAAAGGCTTGAAATGAGAAGCTAAGTATAGGTTTCCCATATGTTCGGCTGAGTTCGGGAAGGAATCCATGCTGTTGTGGTAACACCCCAAGAACCATAAAACAAGTGGGAAGAATCCATTTCCTCCTCTGGGCTCTTGGCTGCCACCCACAATCTTTGGTCCTACTGTGGTGTCTCGAGCCAATGACTGGGAAAGACCCCCCCCTTCAGCTGGGCTCTGGGCTTTTCTCCTGGGGGAACATGACTGGCGCCTCCAAACACGGGGGGCAGTCACTGCGCAATCCTGCCGCAGTGCTGAGGACACAGGGCATGTTGTGTATGGGAGGCCGTGTGCTGCCTTCATAAGTACCAATCAAAACAAGGGAAAACATCTCGTGGAAGAGAGTATTTAAGTAAACACGTTACGGATATACCAAAACAATCCCCCCGAATATGGAACAACAAATCAACCCCCTGTCAGAGACTGACTCACTGGATACACAGAAGGAATAAAATTGTAACTCATGCACTTGACTGTGGCTCTGTGAAATGGTTGAGTCTGTTAGGTGTCGTGTGTGATATCTGCACAGAGTAACCAGAAGGACCTCCAAAGCTTTATTCTCGCTCCCAACCAAAATCAAACAGCTTTGCAGGTTCCCAGACTGGGAAGTACAGGCACACGAGCCCATTTTCTTCCCTTCTTCCTCTCCGCCCTCCGAGTGGGAGGCAGCCTCACCATGTTCAGACCCAAGAGCCCCTGCGCCCACGTGGCCGCAGCACCAATGAACAGAGCACAGGCAGAGTGGACTTTCTGGACACCTCTGAAAACCTACTATGGAGTCCCTGTCAGCCATGACTGTTATGTCAAGTGCTATACGTCAAGGCTGAGGTCATGGGGTGCAATGGGAACCCCTTAGGAAGGGCCTGGAATGCCCCAAACTGGACACTCAGGAAAGACTGCATCTGGACACAGACACGTGTGGGACCTCGGTTCCTGGTGGGCTGCAAGGACTCAGAGCTCTGACCACTCGACGCTCGATGCTTGGAGCCTTGCCGGGCTTCCATCCCACTGGGCATGTGCCACCTCTGTAGCCGCCTGGCTTGAGATGGATGCCCACCTCTCTGCCTACAGACCCTGCCAGCATCCCGGACTTCATACCAGGTGTTCGCTCTGCTCGCTTCTATGGCGTAGGCTGCCCCTCTGTGTGTGTAACTTGTGTGTGACCCTATTAGCTTATTAGAAGGTCTCCCCTAACAAACCTGCCACCATAGAAAGACACAAACGTGTGAGTGACTCCTTTCGGGGACATACCCATGCTCACAACACCTGGCCTGGCTGCATCATTGGCTGTGGACCCCCTAGTTCCCAGCAGAAAGAGCAATGTTGCTTATTACCAGGTTCCCTACAGCTGCAGGCAGGATCCTAAGTGACCGTGGCAGGTCCTAAGGACCCAGGAACACACTGTTACTCCTTACGCCCGAAGGAGAAACACTGAAACTGTTTTAGAGATTGTCCTGCAGTTTGTAACCTTCACCGAAGATCCCGTGACCGTTATCAGCCATGAGCGGCGTGTCTAGTCCTCTTCCAACAAATGCCATTGAGGTTCCCAAAGAGGATCGGGAAGTCTCAACAGGACGCCATGGAGAAATCTTACTGCTCCTTCAAAGAATAATTCATGTTGAAAACGACGCCTAACATGTGATATTCTAGAACTTTAAAGGAAGGACCTGAGTCTGCTAGTTCTCTGTCATGTGCGAGGTCATGTCAGTCGGGATCGTTTTGGTGAAAGCAGGGGTGTTTGCCAACTGAATCTGGGTTGCTTACGGCTCGCTGCTCATGCAGCCCTGTCCCCACCCCCCCTTCACACTCTTTCCCAAACTGCCCCTGCCCGCGGCCCGGCTGTGCAGGCACCCTCTCCATGGGTGCTGGTATGAGTGAGTGTCAGGCATGCCCAATGCCGCGGGTGCTTACTCGTCTCTCAGTGACCAATTTTAAGCCACTGCCCTGGACCTTGGGGTACAAAGGTGAGCAGCCAGGCCCATCCTTGCTCTTAGTGCATGAAATCTAGCTTGTCAGGTGACAAAATGCAGCACCCCTTGTCATCACCAAGACGCCAAGCCAAGAATGCCGATTCAGTGTGGACCAAGTGACAATACTTTGAAAGGTCATAATTATAATTTTATTAAGCTGTGATCAGGGAGATAAATGTCCCAGGGCTATGTTTCATACTGGATACAGGTTATATTGCAGGACAATTATGAATTTGTGTTTCTTGTGTACATTAAATTTGGATATGCCTAAGGGCAGAAGCTGGGTATAATTTTTTATCTTCCGGATGAGGGATTGATTTTAATTCTTTCTCTACTAAAGGAACATTAGAAAAACAAACTATTTACTAAAGCACCAAATACATTTTGATGACATATGGATATAAGCGGTTATTTTGCTTTCATTTACTTACTTACTGAAAATCATTCCTGAGGGCTACCGTGACAAGGCCTCGGGGCAGGTTCCAGTGTCCAGGGGAGCCTTGAACCGTGCCAAGGCCTGGTCCTCTCCCCCGAAATCGCTTACATCATGCACCCAGTTTTGGTAGTTTTTCAAAGCTTCTCAGGTGGTTTCAGAGATGGGCAGGGTGGGGCACTTCCGGGGGATGGGGGGACAAGGAAAAGCACTGTTAATGCCCCAGAGTTTGGGAGACCTAGGGGGACGCAGGGCAGGCATGCACACGAGTGGGCCGGGCCGCAAAGGGGCAGTGCTGGACCACAGAGATGGGGGTTAGATTTATAGAAGTGGAGCACAGGATTTAGACAAGGCATGCTTGTGAGCTTCTAGGACTTGTACAAAAGTATCAAACAGTCTCACTTGGTTATCCATTTCATGAGTCGTCTTTAGAAAATAGTTGCATAAATGCAACGGGTAAGGATTTGAGGTGTCTGAGGAATTCAGGCTGCCGGCCACCAAAGAGAGAGGTTGAAAGAGTCCTAGCTTATTGGGTGAGAGCCCAGCTTTGTACCTGGTTCACTTATTAATTATCTTCATGGCCTGGGACAAGATACCGTCAAGTCTTGGCCTCCACCTCCTTATATCGGGCTAATTATAGAAGCCACGGCCTAGGATTAAGGAGCACAGGAGAAGATGCATGCAAAGTATTTTTCAAAGTGCCAGGTGCAGGGTAAGAGTTCTGCATGATTTCTCACAGCTGGGACGACTCCAGCACCAGCCTGTGAGGCCCACAGTGTGACCCCCGAGTCCCCCGATTCACGGGGCAGTGGGCCGATGCCTCCTTCTCGTCAAGATTCCTTGCCATTGAATCATCACAAAGCAGGTCCCCAGTTACAATTCCCTCACACCCACAGCAGACTGGATCAGCTCCTAGAGAATGTAGGACACTGGGCTGGCAGTGTGTCTCACGGGGTCTGTCCCCTCGTCCTGCCTTGTTTCGGGAAGACCTGGCCATCACACCCTGGCCCCCAGCTGCAAGTACCATTTCTTCCTTCCACTCAGAGGTGCCTCCCAGCCCCAAGGCCGCCGGGATGGTCAGTATCTGCTTCCTCTCCTTGTGGGGACGCGAGTGCCCAGGGACAGGGCTCCTATCCACCCAGCGCCTTTACCTGGTCACGGTGCCAGTTCTCCATCGGACCCTCGCCAAATGGACGGGCGGGACAGTGTTTCAAAGCAGTCAACCAGTCACACCCCTGTGCGCAGACCTGCGCCCTTTTTAAACGTTCTGCTTTTTAACAAAATAAGACAGTTATCCATTCTGGAGGCAGGATGATCGTTTTGCTGTACGAAGCCACGCGGGCAAGTGAAGAGGGGCGGCAGAGACAACATCATTTTCTGAGGTCACATTTGGGGGAAAGAGCGCTCCAGGTTTTCTCCTCTGAAGATAAGTTTGTGTGAGTTATTGACGGAACAGGTGTGAGCCCAGGCAGAGAGGATGGTTTCTGCAGCGGACTAAGTGAATGAAGAGAGACAGTTCACGAGGAAAAGAGCCCAGAGCAAAAACCGCTCCCCCCCAAGAACTCCAGGCGGTGGGCTCACGGAGGAACAAGTCACCCCAGCGTGGCCTCTCCCTTGTCGCGAAGCCTGCGGAGGCCGGCGGGTGTCCCGACCTCCTCTGCTCCGCGTTGGGCGAGCTGGGAGCTGGGTCCCCACCGGCCCTGCAGAATGAACCCCACAGTCTGTTTTTTAAGTCCGCTGGTACGCAAGGGCTACCCAAGGTTTATCAGATTCCCAAAATGGTTTTTAAGAAGTCACCTAAGTAACAAGCACCCTTTACCTTTTCCTTAAATGACTGTACACAGATCAGTGCATTGTTTTAAACTTCTGGACAGGAAAAAAAAAAAAAAAAGCCAAAGAAACTAAAGGTGTCTGACGCCCCCGCGGCGGACTCGAACTCACGAGGCAGCGCAGCCCTGCCCCCGCCCCGCGCCGAACTCCTCCAGGGCCAGCCTTTGTTCAGCGTGTCTGCTGTCCGCCACCGTCACACAACCTAGAACAGCGTCCATTTACAGGCAAGTCAAAGACCAATAAATAAAAAAGTTTAATTTCCTGATTCCTTGAAGTCGATGGGGCTTAGAAAATACCAATCTTTCCCACAATGGCCTTTCAAAACATCCTGTGAGCAGCGCCTGGTATCAAATTTCACTGCTTATAAAAAAGAATCAGATAATGTTAAGTGAAAAAAAAGCAAGCTAGAAAGAACACTGTGTTTACAACGGCTACCCTGTCGTGCTTCAAGGAGGGGCGGGAGGGTCCAGCCCCCAGCCCTTTGCCAGGGGGGTCATTTCCTTGTTTTCTAACCCTTCCGCTGCTCTATTGGTTTTACAGCAACAGAAAAACTACACAGCAATTGGCAAAACAATTCATTAATTGTTTAACAGATGCTTTTCCTCAGAACAAAGAGCAACACGTGCTGCTTCCAACGTTAAGCGGATCAGCTAAAAACCAAGAAACGCAATAACGTATCCTAGGACAGAATTCCTTAGCTTTCATTCGGAGACCGTTGACTCTCATGGAGGTCCAACATCACTCCCATTCATAGAAAGAAATCCCTCATGAGGCCTTTCCATTTGTTCTTCCAGGTAGTGAATGAGGACATGTTCTCCCAGTAGATATGGGATGGAAAGAGGAGTGATCAGCTGCGTGCATCCTTCCAGCACCTGTAGACAGTGAGTTGGGAGATGCTAGTGGGGCTCTCCCAGGACTGCCCCCTGGGGGTGACTCTGCCTGAAGGAAGACAGAGCCAGCCCTACCTGTTTCAGCCGAGCTTTTCCTCCAGGGCCCTGTTGGCCATGTCTGTCGACGTGGAAGAGCTGGGGACGGGCATGTTACCTGGGCTGGCCCTCTTGCCCCCTCCCTCTGTCCTGTCCCATCACCCCGCTGGCTTCCCTTTTTCTAACCATTTCTCTAACGGTGCCCCACCCCCACCCCCCACGACCCTGCCTGCCTCTTTCCTGCACACGTTTTGCTAGCTGGCCACTTACTGAGACAACCATGTACTCAGCAGAACTAGCTGAAGCCTCCCGAGGTGCCAGGCCCCACACCAGGAGGTGCCAGACGAAGGACAGTCACTTCCCGCTGGGGGCGTGAATTCCAGTGGGGCGGAGACATGTAGACAAGCAAGATGACTTCAGGGGATACGCGCCCCGCGGCAGGCCAGGGCTGGACCGGCTCCGTGGGTGCCCCGTGAGGGCACAGATTCAGCAAGGCCCGATGTGCCCTCCTGCCCGCTCCTTCTCCCCCGCATTCTGCATGTTGGAGTAAGAGACCACCGTCCATCCATCACCAGAGCCCAAAGCCCGGGGCCCACCTGGACGCCTCCCTCCCGCCCTCGCCCCTGCACCCCACCATTCCGCCACAGAAATGACTCTGAAACTTCCCTCCCCTCCATCCCCACTGTCACTGTCCCAGGCGTCCCTCACTGTCAGCTTCCTGCTGTCATCTTCCGTCCCATCCTCTGGCTCCTCCATGCGTCGCCGTGCTCACAGTGACAGTCCTAACGCACGACCGGCACCCCTTGCTCAGAAACCACGGAACAAGTTCCGCCTCGCAGCCACGGCTCGTGACCACACAGCCTCAAAGCGCGCGCTGGCGTTGTCACCGCCCGGGGCGTGGGGCTCCTGTCATTTTCCGAGCCTGTGGAGTTATTGACACCACCGGGCCTCGGCTCATGCGGTCCTTTCTACCCAGCTTGGCCCCACACCCCGGCAGAAGGGGAGAGCCTGGGGAAAATCCTGTTCAGTTACTGTCCAAGGCCCAGGTCCAACACCATCTCCTCAGCAGCCCCGGAGTCCCGCCCCGCCCCCGGGCCATCTCCCTTCTGAGGCGGATGCAGGATGTCCGGGATGGGAGCGAGACCTCCATCCTGCAGCCGTGGGTCACACCACAAAGAGGTTTTGGTTACGCGGCTGTCCCCAAAATAGCTTGTGGGGAGTGATCGCCAAGCCAGTGTTGGGTATTCCTGAACTCTAGGCCATTTTTTAAAAACCAAAAATACTCATATTTTTAAAATTTAAAAAATCTGAATTAAGACGTGAGATATACTCATCATTATAAGCAACGGTAAGTTTTAAGATCCACCGAGGTCACCCTCCTGGAGAAAGCATGCTGACCCTGCCTTTCCCGCCTAAGAAATTCTTTTCAGGGTGTCTGATCGTTGCTTCAATGTCTGTTTCCAGGGCTACTCGTGAAATTGAGTTTTCTTTTTTTTAAAAAAAATGTTTATTAGTCATTTGTATTTCTCCCAGAAGTCCTTGATGGAATTCTCTTAAACTGCAGGTGGAGCTGAGGGTAGCGGATGGGGGTCTGGGAGGGAGACTTCTCAGAAGAGGGGCATAGAGGCAAGTGCTCGTTCCTGCCCTGCCTGGAAACTGACGTGCCCCCAACCCCCACCGCCCCCACCTGTGCTCAGGTCTCTCCTCTGCCCTCCGTTTTCCTGCTGGAGCTAAATCCTGGAAACTGCCTCCTCTCCCCTGGGATGAGTTACTCCAACTGGACTGCTTCCCTGGGTCTCCTGGGGACACTCAAGCAGGAAGGCTAGGGGTTTCAATCCTGAACGCCAGCCCATGGGGTGCGGGGGGCACGTTAGGACCTGGCCTGGAAGAGGATGGCAGGGACACCGCACTTAGGAATAAAACAGCGTCGGGTCCTTACCGGAATGTGTGCAGCCCATCTTCAAGATGGTCCCCAGGGATCCAAGCCTCCCTGTGCTCTTGGCCTGGTGCAGTCCCCTCCCCCAGTAAGTCAGGGCTGGTCCTTTGTGACCAATGGAACGTGGCTGGAGCGACCATATCTGACTGCTGAGCTCATAACAGAAGGAGTTTCTTTCTGGCTAATTCTCTCTCTCCATCTCCATGCTCTGAAGAAGCCCAAATGGACCTTGTAAAGAACCATGTGCAGAAGAAACTGAGGCCTGGCCCCCAGCCTCCAGCCAGCCTCAACCACCAGACCCGACTGGACACACCTTCAGGACGTTCCAGCCCCCCACCTTTCAGTCTTCCATGGAGGCCCCAGACAGACTGTCCCCTGTCTGAGCTCAGAACGGTTGTTTTCCACTGATAAGCGTGGTTGTTTGTTATGCGGCCCTGGTCGCTGGACCGAGACCAGCAGTGAAACGCCAGGTACAGGACTCTGCCCCAGCACGGCGGTCACCAGAGGAGAGGACCCCCTGACGGCTCGGAGTGCTTGTTGAAGCAGCCAGCACGATTTGGGGACAAGACTCTGTGGCTGTACAAAGACAGCCACTTAGATAGTGGTTGGGGTGCCCCGTCTCTCCTAGTCCTAAAAATGCACAGCAGGCGACCATGCAGACGGAAACCACAAGGGGGCAGGTGTACATGCTGCAACGGGGCTCCGCACACAGCCGGGTCCCTCACGTTGCCTTCTCCTTTTTTGACATTTCACTGATGATTGATATTGATGGGTGATATTGATCACGGCTCACAGGTGGGCTCCCGTTGTGGAAAACGGAATCTGCAGTCCGGAACCCAACCATCTAGGAAAGGCTTGGCTAGAAGAAGTTCCCCAACAGTTAATGTAATGATGCCCCATTTGTATTTTTTATAAAATACATTTTTATAATGAAAACACCTACAATTTCATTACCAAGAAAGATTGAGCTGCTATTTTTAAACGTCCGTGGGATAAACATTTCCTGACTTGCTATCACTGCATGAAGGCAGATGTGCTATTTACTCAACTTCATTTGCTTCCTAATGGGATTAAATAATGCTTCATTATTTCATAATGAAAAAGTAATATGTGATTTTGAAAAAAGAAACCATTATACTTATTTTTCTTTCACCTCAGCACCACCCCAACCCCAGCCCCCAATGCCTCCTGACATGAAAATGCACTAATTTGTTGGGTGATTTCTCCCAGAAAGACGAGGAAAAGGCTTCTCAGACCCTGGGGTGTTTCTGATCATACCTGTTTTCTCAGAAACTTCAGAGAGCCCAGCGCCGGGAGTTCTGACGCTCCGAGGTCCCTACCTGGTGAGGCTGGTGGGGGGCGGGGGTCTGCAGACAGCACGCTCGCCCTCAGGGTGCCTCCCGGGGGGTGCTCCCTGCACTTCTCCCCAGGGCCGTCCAGAGCCACTGAGTGGAGGCCGCAGGGCTCAGCGGCTGAGAGGGACCTTGGCGACAAGGTGGCCTCTCTGAAACTCAGCTGGTTCATCTGGGAAGTGGAGCCCATCCTGCTGTTTCCCTCAGGAGGGTGTTGGGAAGACGGAAGGGGATTGTGGACATAGAGCACCTGGCACACATAAGCGCTCAGCAACTGCTTCCCACTCGGCACCACAGCTACGGCCCCCTGGGACCCACACCGCCCGTGGCGTGTCTGCTATGGTGCCTGCAGACAGTTAGCTATCATTGCTGTTTCTTCCCTGCTTTTTGTTCTACAAGCACCGTTTAAAATGACTTTGAAAACAAAGATGTTGAGTGGGTGTTGCATCACCCTTCCTAGCTTCAGACAAGTGCATGCCCTTTCTGGAAGGTCTCTCCAGAGCAAACCTTCTGGTCTTCTCGAAGGTTCCTGCAGGACAGATGTTCCTCTCCATGCTTCCATACTGCTGTGATCACCGGAAGACAACTCCCAATGAATGAAGCCCCCCGCCCCGCCCCAGTCCTGGTCAGTGTGATCAGGAACCCATGTGCTGACCCCCTACAAAAGGCAGCCACCTCTCATGCAGCTCATCTGCTAGGCTTCCCCTGAAAGGTTTGCTGCAATTCGCTTCCAGGAAGGGTGGGCACAGCTGCCGCCAGCCCACCTTGGAGGCCACAAGAACAAACGACCTGAGGGGGGCCAGGAGCCGGGCCTCTGTGTCTGCGGAGCGGAGGTGGGAGCCGTTTCTGGCAGAGGACACACTGTCTGCATGAAGTGGGCCCTGCGGCTCCCAAGTGGAGTTCTTGAGACTGCAGTCGCCTCCCTGGCCGAGCGCACAGGGAGATGCTTTCAGGGGGGCCTTCTGCAACAGCAGTACACTCATTACAGTCTTTTCCCCTTTAACATGTCTAATGTTTCTTATCATTCATTAGATGGTCTCTAATATAGTTTATTAGGAGGTTTTTTTTTTTCTTAAAGGCCCGGCTAACTCATTAAATGTGAATGTAAACATGCTGGGTTTGGACAAGAAGTTAATTGTGACTCTAGTCTTCATGGTTTTCATGGGTGAGCCGGGACAGATCCTAAACTTGTCAGGGGCGTTAACATTCCAGGAGTCCCCCCTGGCCCTTCCCAAATCCCACGATGGGCAATGTTGGTGCCCTTGTCTGGGCTCCAAAGCACCCTGAGCCCACTTCGGTGGGGCCAGGCTCCCCACACCCCACCGGATGCTCTCCTCCCTGGGCGGTCTCACACTTGAGTGTGTGTGTGTGTGTGTGTGTGTGTGTGTGTTCCTTGAGGACAAGGACAGTTTCTGATCACTGTGCTATCGGTCTTGGTAGTTATAGCTGCTACAACAAAAATGTCTTTGACTGGCCTGCCTTAAATAGCACACATTTATTCCTCCCAGTTCTGGAGGCTGGCAGTCCAAGATCAGGGCCGGGCTCCAGTGAGGACTCCCTTCCTCGTTTGTAGACAGCCGTTTGCAGGTGTCCTCATGCAGCAGAGTAGGGGAAAGCTCTGGTCTCTTACTCTTCTCCTAAGGGCACTGACTCCATCGTGGGGGCCCCACCCTCATGACCTCCCGAAGGCCCTACCCCCACCCACTACTGCAAGGGTTAAGATTTCAACATATGAATTTGGGGGTACACAAATGTGTAGTCCACGATGGTACCCCAGGAGCCCCACATAGGCCTGGACCATTTCCTAAGATTGAAACACACATGATGCCCCCTGGCATTGTACAATGTGATGGCACCCAGTACTGACCCCAAATAATTTGTTGAATAAAAGACTATAAACTGTGACATATTTCTGCTTTAAAAAAATGTCAAAGTATTTTTATTAAAAGTAAGTTCAGTGTTGTGTTATAATAATGGAAAATGCAATGCTTAAATGGAAAATGACATTTTAAATTAAAGACATGCTTTCAAGGAACTTAAGTTAATAGATTTTTTTTTCTGGATAACTCTAAGCATGACTTAAATATTCTAACAGGCCAATGGTTTATTGATCAGAAGAACTTAGGTATTAAATTACTGGCTGAATTCTGCCCTAGGAATCCCATTTGTCTTTCGATTATAGGGTGATTAATTTGATAAATAGCAAAGACATGTTTCCATCTTGGTGACATCTAAGAGCACGATCTGAAGTCCATTGTTCTTCTAGGCAGAGATATTCCAAAGGGGCATGTCTGACGTCACCGTGAAACATTTACCTTTTTCCCAGTGTCACTGTGCTCCACATTCAAACGAGTGCAACCATCTCATTTTTGTGTAGTTTCTTTTTTATCTTGTTCTCTCAAGGCTCTTCCCCCACTAGAGACAGAAAGTTCAACAAACCCTGTTGACTCTGGAAAGTAGCAAAGGACTTCGGTTAACCCAGTGCTTGAAGTGGGTCCCGGGGCAGCTGCCAGGACCCTGTTGCTCTTTAGTTTGGAATCCTACCCCCTCCCACCCACTGCCAGGCAGCTCCCTCCTCTCCCCTGTCACTCTCCTCTCTTTCTTCTTCCCGGCTCCGCTCCGAGCCCCTTCCGGCAGTGCCTGGTGCAAGAAGGAGACCCTGGGAGGGGACACGGCGGGGGGGGGGGGGGGAGCCAGAGCCCGTTGGCTTTGCCATGGTGTTAGGCCCATGGAAAGCTCGGAGCAGCTCACTCTGCCTGCAGGCTTCTGCACAGTGGTGACCTCACTGGGACTCTCCACATTGGACTCGGTGCCCTCACTGAGCCTGCTCTGCAGCCGCTGGGTCCCAGTGGCGGCCCCACCTCCGGCAGTGCCACCTCATTGCCCGCCATGCTTCTCCCCACTTCATGGCTTGTGCCATCATGGCCGTCAGCACCCCAAGAATTCTGTTTTTTCATCAGAGGTCTGCACTGGACTTGGAGCTCCTGGAGGGACGGAAAGGTTGTATTCTTTGTTGTAGTTTCACTCCTGGCATGGAGCAGGCCCTTCCCTGATTAGCTGGCTGAATGGGTGAATGAATGAATGGATGAATGATCAGAAACCCAATGAGACAGTGGGCATGGAAGTGCTTTGTCAGCAACAAAGCACATGTGGAGCACATGAGTGTTCATGATTATTCTTTCTGCATTTGTCAGCGCGGGGGTCTCACCCAGGACAAAGCCCGCTGGGATGTGAGGGGAGCCCGTGGTTGGAGGCTGGACCCCCGGGTAGAGTTCCAAGTACAAAATGTGCACCAGGGGACGCACTCCTGTGGGAGGGAGGGGAAGGAGGCGGGACTAGGCAGAGAGAGACATTGGGTTGAGATGCTAGTGGCCCGATGACAACCTTAGCTGTCCCCACAAGGAGCCCTGATCTAGGACAGACCTTCAGGGTTGTCCTGATTTGGGCCAAGATGGCCCGGCCTTCATTCCTTGCCCTGATAAGAGAATGTGGGTCATCCCAGGAAAGGGGCATGGCCTTGGACAAGGTGGCCTTCTTTAATTCCTGAAAGTGTGACCAAGGGTGCCCCCCACACCAGCCCTTACGGAATCCATGACCTGAAGGAGCACGCTCAGAGCTGAGGCAGCAAACCCCCTGTGCTAGGCCAGGAGCCAGGACCCTCGCAAGTCCAGGGCCAGGTCTCGGGGTGCTGGCAATGTTCCATGTCTTGCTCTGGGTGGGGCACTTATTGACTTTCCTATATATACAGTATATAAAATATATTTCAATAATGCTGTTTAAGTTATTTAAAAATTTGTAGCAAAGGTGTGTTCAACCTTCTAGTCTGCTGTTGGGAATTTACTACACGTGATTCAACTTACTCTACCCCCAGACAGAAACAAACATTTTAAAACTAAAATTGTGAACTGAGCCAGAACATCAAGATCATCTTTGGATCCAACTTGAATTCCACTTAAATTTGGACGCTTCTCCATTCTCTGCGCAAATCTGGTACCAGCCTCCTATCCCACCCCAGAGAAAATTTAACCCCTTTTTTTTTGTTGGCGGGGGTGATAGATCGAAACTATTTTCAGTTCTTTTCACCAAAGTTGAGTGAGTATCTGTTTTGTGCCAGGCACTACATCTGGCTGGGGGCTCCGGAGGGATGCGTGGCCTTGGGGGCGAGTCCTTGCACACACAAGAGCTGAATTAGTGGCTGAGCCGGGTGCTTCGGCAAGAGACGAAGGTCAGCGAGGGCTTTCTGGAAGAGGAGCTCCCGTGCCAGATTTGGAGAGACTGCCATCTCAATGGTCTGGCATGTCTCCTGGAAACCTCATTTTGCTTGTGTTGGTTTTCCTCCCAACGCCAAGGTTGCCCCGGCCTCCTTGCTGCTATCACCCCCGTGTCTGCACTCTTGACTTCATGCATTTGCGCCCTTGCTTTGTGCTCCCTTCCTTATCTTTCTGTGCAGAAAGGTGGCTGGCTTGCCCTCAGATCCCCGTGCTTGCTAGTGGGAGGGACGGGGCTTTCTCTGGAATCCTCTGTCCCAGAGCCGCCTCTCAAAGTGCCCTCTGTGCAGGCTCCCCAAGTTCCCCAGGGGCTCTGTTCAGCTCATGCTTGGTCAGCCACTGCTTTCTGGTCTCTCTTTGTAGCTGCAGAACGATACGTCTCCTGGGCACTTGGTCATCTCGCGGGAGGTGTATCCCCCCCCTCCCCCCTCCCAAAGTTCAGTTTCAGATGAGCTCACAATAACAAGGTGGGTGGGGGGCCCAGGGGACCGCAGGGCCGGATGGCACTGTCTGACTGCCTACGAATCAACGAGCATCGGTAGCAGCCCGCCCTTCTCTTCGTTCTGTCCCACGGATTCCTTCCCTCCCCGGCACGGGGAGCAGAGCCAGGTCCTTGGGTTTGGTTCCGACCTCAAATAGCCGCAGGCCTGCAGGACCCAGGGTGGCCTACTGTTAGGTTTTGGACTTGATTGTCTGGCCATGCTTACTCCCAATACTCACCAGCACTGCCCCCAGCTCTGGGGTGAGGACAATCCTGCCAATGTTCACACGCGTGCCCAGCATCACTCCTGTACCCTTTCACTGCCGCGTGGGGAGTCCCGAGGGTGGTACTGGGCAGCAGGGAGGTCCGGGAGGAGATTCCACAGGCAGAATGTGCTTTGCTTCAGCAAACACGAGAACAATTTGCCTTTCTTAAGTCTGCACCAAGTCACAGCTGGAAGAAGGGACCCAAGACTATAAAGTTTGTCTGGCTTAGAATAAAAAAGTTACTGCCAGTAGTTCTGGAAGCTGAGACTTAAGGATTGATGAAACCGAAGAGGTGAAAATTATTGCCTCGGGAAACTGTCTAGCCTGTCCACGCACGTGTGCATCCAGCCACTTCTCATAGGTGCGTCCACTCCAAGGGGACGATAAGATGACCCCCGTCAACGTGTCCCCATGCCCTGTCTCCAGAACCAAAGCAGAGAGGCCACACGACTGATCATTTGGAAATTCAAACAGCACAGCCAGCCGTTCAGAATAATTGACCTCCCATCTCTTATTTAATGTGTTATTAAATCCCTGGGTACATATTTGCTGATATAACATTCACAGGGAGGCTGCAAAGAGCCAGGATGAAGCTAAAGTGCTTTTCTCAACAGTCGCTTCAGACCCGCCTGCCAGGTCCCGACAGCCTCGCACCCTGATGGGCCAGCAGCTACGGGGGACGCGGCCAAGCAGGCTCCGACGGACCAGCTTTTCCTCCCATTTTGAAATCGGTCGTTCAAAGGGATGGCTTCTAGGCAGCTTCACATTAAAGATGTTATGAAAAAGGAGCAAGCTCAGGCAGAAAGACAAATCCCTCCCAATTTGCTGCGCCGCACGCAGTGGTGGCAAAGGCGACCTCTGAGAAGGCACGCGAATGGCCCGTGAGCGCATGAGAAGATGCTCCACGTCACTAATCATCCGGGGAATGAGCGTCAAACCACAGTGAGAGACCCCCACCCCCCACTCCCGTCAGGGTGACCACTATAAAAACAAACAAACGGGAAATAACAAACAGGCGTTGGCAGGACGTGGAGACATTGGAACTCTTGTGCACTGTTCACAGGGACGTGAAACGGTGCAGCTGCTGTGGAGAACAGTCTGGCAGTTCCTCAAAAAATTGAAAATAGAATTACCTTGGGATCCCGTCATCCCACTTCTGGGTATACATCCTAAAGAACTGAAAACAGAGTCTTGAAGAGATATTTGTACACTCAAGTTCATAGCAGCATTGTTCCCAATAGTTAAAAGGTGGAAGCCACCACGTGCCGCCCATCAGTGGGTGACGGATAAGCAAAATGCTGTCTGTCCAGTCAATGGAGTATTACTCAGCCTTAAAAAGGGAGGAAAGCCTGTTACACGCTACAACATGGGTGAGCCTTGAGGACGTTATGCTGAGTGAAATAAGCCAGTCACAAAAGGACAAGTTCTGTATGATTCCTCTTACATGAGGTCCCCAGAAAAGTCATAATCAGAGACAGAGAACAGAGTGCTGGTGGTTAGGGGTTGACAGAAAAGAATGTGCGAAGTTGTTTTTTGTTTTGTTTTTAATGAGTACAGAGTTTCAGTTTTACAAGATATAAAGTTTTTGAGACTGTGAATGTCCTTAACAATACTCAACGGAACACTTAAAAATGGTTAAGATGATACATTTTACATTACGTGCATTTTACTACAATTTTAAAAAATAAGCGTGGTTGCCTGCTCACCCCCTCTGCCACTGGCCGTCTAGCTGTGTCCTGCGAGACGCCTGTCACCCCAGGCGTGCTGAGCCCTGGGCTCTGTCTTTGTGACCCATGTCCACAAAGTTCCCGGGTGGGCTCGGGCGCAGAGACGCTCCGCAGTTTCACTGACTGTCCGGGGGAGAGAGAGCACGAGGGAGGGAGGAAGGGAGAAGGAGTGAACAGAAAACCCACAAAAGATAAATTACACACGGACGGCAACCAAATGAGAAAATGTTCAGCTTCACTGGTAACCACAGAAAAGCCCATTAAAGTAGCAATGAGTTTCCATTTCTCACGATGAAATGAGCAAAGATTTTCATTATTAGAATTTAAATACCTAATGCTCGCAAGGAATTGTTGAGATGGAGAACTTCAGACAGAACCGGCACCTTTCTGTGGGGACATGCAGGACTGCGTATGAACAGCCCTGTAAAAATGTGTGTCTTTTGACCCAAGAATCTCCCATCTAAGAACACATCCTAAGGAATCAGTGAGACATATACACAAAGATGCTTATTACAGAGTTCTGTATAATAGCTCAGAGACTAGAGCTAAATATCTGGCAAATAGATAATATTTAGGTAGGAGATAAAGAATTCTGTAGCTACAAAATCATATTTTAGAAAAACATTTCATGATCTTTAAGAAATTTTTGCAACAATAGAGGCATATAGTTTAGGCATACAGTAAGACTGGTTTTGTTAATAAAAGAAACACATTGAAAACAGAGAGAAAACATAATACATCAAAATGTGATCAGCGATTACAATCGATTTTCCTGTTCCTTTCTTTATCCTCTAAATATTCTAAAAGGAGCATTTGATATTTTTGTAATTTGAAAAAAATGTGATTTGTAAAAAGTGATGCCACCATTTGATCACCTAGGGTGCCTGAGGAAGGCAGGGAAGACGAGGCGTGGCCCCTCCCTCCAGGCCCCTGTGGGTGCCGTGGGAGGCCTCAGCAGGACCTTAGCGTGGGGGCGCCCAGGTGGGGAAGGAGGGAAGGCTCCCCAGAGGGCTGGAGCTTTGCTCTGACTCTGTCCATCCTTGGTACCCCGCCATGGGCTCTCTGCTGTGGTGACAGGCTGACTATGCCTTAGGGTTTCTTGTCTCTGTGCTCTGTGCAGGCTTGACCCAGCCAATACGGATGTCCTGCAAGGTTGATCTCCTTCATACCCTGGCTGCTGCGGGCGTCCACATCAGTGCTCACTGGAGACACCTCATGGCTGGGGGAGCCTGGCCCAGAGACCAGGGTCTGGGAGGCGACAGGACCCTCACCACCTGGAGGGCCATTCCGGCACAAGCCCAGAGGCACGGGCTGCAGAGCAGAGGCAGCTGCCTTGATGGGAGAGTGGGGAAATGAGACCCAGAGAGGGGGCAGTGGCTTGTCCAAGGCAGGATGCCAGCCCAGGGCCTGTGCTCCGTCCTAGCTTTCCCGATACCCAGGCAAGGCACCTGTACGCTGCACCCTGCCATTGGAGGGGGCAGGACCCCCACTTCCCACTGGAACACCGAATCACGGCAGCAGTGGCAAAGGGGCCAGGGCAGGCTGCTGGGGTGGGAGTCGGGGCGCTGGAGGGGTGGCAGCTGCTTTTAGCTCTCCTGTGAGGATGATCAAAATTATCTTTGCGTACAACACAGCAGGAGACCATCTGGATATCTTTTGAACTGTATAACTGAAAAGGATCACAATCTACCTACAATGTAGCCTTTCTCTTCTATTCTGGTTTAAAAAGAAATTTTTTTCCCTCCCCATTATAAAAGAACTACATGTTCTGGAAGTTTTAGCCAATGCAATAAACACATCAAAAATGTGAGTTATGACTGTTAAAAATAAGACAAACTGAATTATTTTTAGATAGTGTGTTTGTCGATTAAGCCCACGGGGATTACCTCGAGAAGGACTGTGGGGAGGAAGAGGGTGGCATGGTCACGTGAGCCATGGCAGTCCCCGATCTGGGGGCAGACCTGTAGGAAGGCTGGCTAGGATATAATGTATAAAACTGTGGACATGTATGTGTGCACGCATATGCGTGTATATGTATACAGGCATATTAGCTAAGCAAAATACAGGCAAGGACTGACAAAGATAAATGAAAATTATCAGGTGCCCTGAATCAAGCCAGAGCGATCACACATGAGCAGACGCAGGTGCCGGGCAGTGTGATGGGGGCTGGGGACACAGAGGAGAGGAGACAGCCCCTGCCCTCCTGGGGCGGGCATACTATGGTGGGACACATGCATTGGTCCGAGGCTCACACTCCCCTAAAACACGGCCCGTGGGAAGGTGCCTGTGCTCTCCGGGCTGCAGGGGGCAGGCGAGACACAGTTGCCACCCGAGGGCTGAGTAGCACTAACAAGTGAGTTAAACAGTAAAACATGAAAAACCAAATTGAAAAGAACCGACAGAAGGCAGTAAGGAATGGTTGACCCCGTGGGCGTGTGTGCCAGGGTGGTGTGAAGGGCATTCACGCCGGCGGCGGTGAGCCCAGCGTTAAAGTGAAAACAGCCGTTCTGTCTCACCGAGTGACGTGGGCGGAACACGAGGCAGCCACGTCATCCACACTGTAGAAGGGCCTCGGGACGTGGACAAATGTTCGGCCTGTATGGTTAGGTGAGAACAGAACAGGTCACACAAGAGAAAATGCAAACTCGAGGCCGTAGGCATGAGCTACACGTGGATGGGAACTTGATACAAGACCCAGGGCGGGCGGCGGGCTGAGTCGGTGCGGCTGGGATCCTTGTGACCCACACGGAAAAATTAAATGGGAGCATTATGGCTCCCCACGGACAAATGTAAGTTCCAGGTGGAAGAACAATCTGTGAAAAGAAAAATCTTTAAAACTCTCAGAAGAAAACATAGCTTGATATGTGCATGATCTTAGGAAAAGAAGAATTTTTTTAAAGCGGCAAAGAAGGCAGACAAACCATAAAAGAAGATGTTGGTAAATGCACAATGTTAAAATTTTTTAAAAAATCTGTACATGAGAAGAGAGAGCCGCGACATGCCAAGGTAGCTACAGGTTGGAAGAGAATGAATTCGACGCGTGTGAAGGATGAAGAGCTTTTGCAGAACCCACAGAGCGATGCTCCTGCCCCTCCAACGTGCGTGAGCATCACCAGCAGGCCTGTGGAAAGTGAAGGTTCTGACCCAGCAGGTCTGGGAGCGGCCTGAGAGTCTGCATTTCTAACAAGGTCCCGGGTGAGGCTCAGCTGCTAGTCACAGACTGACTACACTTTGAATAGCAAGGCTATAATGGACTCCTGCAGGTAAAGGAAAAAGAATAAGAAACCCTTCCAAAGTTTGGCAAAGGGTCTGAGCAGGCCATCTTCAGAAGAGAGAAACTAAATGACCAATAAGCATGTATTAGGGTGGGCTCGCTGCTGTAACATAGAGACCCCGCAATAGAAGTTTATGCCTTGCTCATAGAAAGAGGGCAGATGTTCTAGGCAGGTGAGGGGGAGCTGGGGGAGGTCCATTCCTCACAGCCCAACGGGTCGCAGGCTGCTGGAGGCTCCGCGCCTTCCCTATGGGACTTGCGAAACTGCCGTAGGAACAGGGCAGCAAGAAGAAAAGAGGTTTCCATGGGGCAGACCTTGAAAGAGTGAAGACATTGCTCTCCTGCCCCATTGGTCTGAGCTACGTCCCAGGCCACAGCTGAGTGCACTGCAGGAGGCTGAGAAAAGTAACCTAACGGTTACTTTTGTGTTTGGTGACCAGCTAGCAGTCTGTCACACATCCAAAGAGATGCTCAGCTCACCGGTAGCCAGGAAAATGCAAAGAAAACCACAAGGTATCATTTCATACCATCGCACTGACAAATCAAAGCATCAGTTCAAGTTCTTATTCCACGCACATGTTGCCTCTAACATACCATCAATTTGCTTATTTATAATGTTATTGTTTATTGCCTTTCTTTCTTCTCTGGGCTATTAGCTCCAACAGGGCACATAAATTGCCACCTTCTCTTAGAACTGGTGCTCGCGAGGGAAAATCGTTCCCTGTCATGGTTATTTGCTATCAGGCTTGGGAATGTCCCGAGAATCATCTTTTTTATAATAACTCTGGACTGGTCTGAAATAAACATGCAGAAAGCAGAACAAGGTAAAACCTCCAGGCAGTCAGTTTCCCTCATAATTTCTTTTTTTAAAATATCTTATATATTTTTAGAGAGAAGGGAAGGGAGGGAGAAAGAGAGGGAGAGAAACATCAATGTGTGGTTGTCTCTCACGCGCCCTCTAACTGGGGACCTGGCCCGTAACCCAGGCATGTGCCCTGACTGGGGATCGAACCAGCAACCCTTTGGTTCACAGGCCGGTGCTCAATCCACTGAGCCACACCAGCCAGGACCTTCATTATTTCTTACTTTAAAATAACAAAATACATCTTTCCAATAAACCAACCAGCCTCACAAATGTTGTCCAGGGAATTCAACCTAGGGACACGTGTCTGAGAACACCGGAAATTTCAACTGCGTGGCTTGTCCTTACCCTCCAGTGATTAGACGGTTGGGAAAGAAGCATACTACCTAATAAATATTTTCCGTTATGGAACTTTTTGGTAAGCTCCTGAAGTAATTTTAGATCTCAGCTAGGTTTATTCTCCCTGCTGCCCAATACAATATCTTCCAGGGCTGCCGCGCGGAAGCGATCCAGAGAAAAGAGAAATTAAGACAATTTCCCAGCATTCTGTCCGCATTTGCATGTGGATGCAGGCTGTCCCGCTGTTTGATAAATCTGATCCATAGGAAAACCACGAGAATCTAAGTTCACATCCAGTCGGGCGCTTTATACGTACGTTGCGAAGGTTGCTACAAAAATGTGATAATATCCTTCCAAGGATATGACTAATGAGAATACTTACGGCACCTCTGAGACGGCTCAAATGTGTAATTATTGTGAGAGTTCCGCAGACACATAAATATAATGATCTTCAGCTAAGTAAATTGCTAGCTACCAATGAAATAAATGGGGTCCCTTCAGAATTTGAAATAATTTGGAATGGTAGCTGGTGGGAAATGATTCACCTTAGCTGTTATCTCTGGAACAGTAATGCAGAAATACATCTGCCAGCTCCAGCGCACTCACATTGTTCTTCATGTCCTGTGGAGTGTGTCAGCGAGCCCCAGGCCCGGCTGCCTCCCGCCCCGGGTTCAGACCGCCCTGCGCAGCATGGCTCGACACCGGGTAGGGGCAGCTGATTTTGTTTACCTCGGTAGGCATCCCAGCCGTAATATTTTTCCAAGAAACACTGATGTGTTTAAAGGTCAGGTTGATACTGATTTGACGGAAGAACATGAATTCATCTTTCTGAGAGTAAAATGGTGTACATGACTTGGTTTAAAGGTTAAACTGTTCTTTGTGCACTGGGTAGGTCAAAGATATAAGACGTTAATACACAAAGTATAATTACCTGTTTGGACAGAGGGCCCAGGGTTTAGATTTTTGAAGAGATGTTTGAAAACTTGGGAATCTATTGACATCCGGTCATTCTTGAATACATTCCACTGGGGAGGGGGGGTGTGCGGGATCCTACCTAGTGCTTGGTTAGAAGGACTGTCGCTTTCTTAGTCCTGCTTATGTGACGATTGGGACTCCAGAAATTGAGTCTTAGAGCACTAATGAAGTCTCAGAATGTTCCCAAACAGGGAGTTCCCTCCGGGTTGTAAACCCCCAACTACAAAAGTTACATAGTAGGTGCTAAATAAAAGCTTGGGAAACCAAATTCAATGCACGTCTTTTTTATCTCACAAAGTTGGTCTTGATAAATAAGGAGAAAGGTGGAGAGATTCTTTGTAACGAGACTCTAACAATAAACCAGTCTTAGACCCAGAGAGTTTCCTTCATTCATTTATATGTTTGGTTTTTTTGTTCAACAGGTAATTCCTTAAGCACTTACACCTCACTGCGCTATGCTGGGTCCTGAGGTGAACTGGGTCCTGACCTCAGAGGGGTCTCAGCTGGGGCGGAGCAGTCCAGCCTGGGTGGGGGCAGGGAGCTGTGATTTGCAACATTAGGACTGACCTGAAGCCCCAAGGCTGATGCATCTGTGTTGTGAACCCCAGTTGCTGCTGGTGGCCGTGCACCCCCACCCCAAATCCACCTCCCCCACTGCTTCAATATTTTAAAGGAGAAAAATACCGGATGGCCCGTTGCGGGGAGGTGGGGCAGGGGAGAGGCAGAAGGAGCGATAGGGGAGGGGAGGCAGGGCTGAGGGCAGACAGCTAGGGGGACGCAAGGGTGAGGGGATTGGAGGTGGGGATGGCAGGGGGCCGGAGAAGACAGAGAGGGAGGCCTGGGGATCAGCACAGACCTTTCCTCCAGGCCCTCGTCACTCCCTGGATCTAAGAGTCTCTTTGGCTCCCTCTTGGAGGTGGCCAGGGTGGCCCTTGGATGCAAGGCCCAGGTGTCACCCAGAGCCACCAGAGCAGGGACAAGAGAGGCTCCCAGAGGTCAGTGCCTGCCCCTGGGATGCTGTCCAGAGCAAAGACTAGGGGGCCCCAAGGACCGTGAGGATGCACTTCATCAAGGCTTGCAGACATCTGGCTGTCCCCAAAGATCTGTGTCTCACAAGGTGTCAGAGAGTTCATGGGAAGTGATACATCAACACCCCAACAACATCCTAGGGCCACAGCTCACCTGCAGCTGCAGGACTGAGCCAGGGGCTGCCTGCTCACAACAGTGGGTATGTGTGTGTCGGGGTGGGCGGCACTGGGTTCAGGGTTCAGGGTTCAGCTACAGACAGTTGGCAACACCGACAAGCAGAGAGGACCCTCTTTTTCAGCGTTTTCTAAACCAGGCCAGCGAGCTGGCCAGCCCCAGTGTGCGCAGGTAATAACTCAGCCGGAAACAAGTGCCGTGATTCACGTGTCATGGCTAATGTCTAGCTAATGTCCCCCAGCAGGGATGAGCGATTACAAGGTCCTGCATTACCTTCCCCGTCTGCAGCTCAAACAAACAAGCCATCACCCGCTTCCTTAGCTGACCCTCCCGGGGCAGCGGTAGCTAAAAGGTTGACAAGTGTGGGCCTCCAAAGTGGAGCCCTAATGTCGCCACGTCCTGCGTCTTGGGCAAGCTCCTAGGGGGTCCCCATAAAATAATAGTTATAGTTCCTATAATAATATACTTGTCTCCCGGGATTACTGTGTTGATTAAACAGGATTATCAGTTAAGAGTTATTTGCACATAGCACACAATAAATGTTGGCTATTATAATCAACTGAAAATTAAACCAAAAATACTAGAATGTGGACAGTAATAGAAGTAGAGTTAGATTTCACAAACCTGTTAAATTTTTCCATCTTCTGTTTCAACCAGAGAGCCAAATGGAATCAACACACATTCCGACTCCCCTGGCCAAGAGAGAAAGCTAAAACAGAATTGCTTCTTGACTCAAAAAATAATCTAATGTCTTCTTTAGCAATGGCTCCCACTGGCTAAGGTCATCGGCTAAGGTCATCAGCAAGGTGTTCGCTGTTAGCGTCGTTTCAGGTGGGAGGGTAAGACCCAGAGGGAAGTGGGCAGGGTCCGCGCCCTCTCCCATTTACAGAAGGGGACCTTCCTGCTTTTCATGGACTGGGCTTCCTGTACCCTTGAAATGCTAATGAGACGCCAAGAGCTGAGTTATATTTTGTAACAGAACGCTTTGTGTTTAGCTTAAAGATGGGCGTGTGCGTGGCCCTCTTAAAGGCCATCACCGTGAAGGCCAGGAATGGGACCCTAGGGTGTCACCAGGTGGCCTGGGCAAGTGTCCTAACTGAGTGGCCCTCGGTTTCCACAAATGGGGCATGTGGGGTTAGAGCCGAGTGCCCTTTTTTCTCCGGTTTTAAATCATTCGAATAGGAACACAGCTCACCCAGAGTAGCTGAAGTAAAGGGGGGTCTGCTGGAATCCAGGAATCCAGGGTTCCAGGTCGAGTGGTCGCCATGGGAGTGGGGACAGTCACGTGATCGGTCCCAGGACATCTCTCTGCCTCTTTTTGCACCTGCCCAGATCGTGTCCTTCCTCCCCCGGCTCCAGCCTCCACTCCATCATCGGGCACACATGGCCACCCCCACCTCCCCACTGCTCTGCACACACTCGGGGTTAATCCCCACGGCCAGCCGCCCCTATCTGTTCCCCACACTGACGTCCCGAGGAAGGAATTGGTCATCACAGCTCATCTTATCAAGCAGAGAGTTGGGGGCGGGGGGGGGGGGGGTCCCAAGTCAGTGACTGGCCTGGGAGTGGGAGATGTCCTTTAGGGGGGCGAGCAGCACAAATCCCCCAGCAGATAACCCAAGAGCAGCCCTGCGGTTCTGTCCATTCCACCCCCACGCCTGCCCCCTGCCCTGTGCAGAGGCCGCTGACACCTGCAGACACCTCTGTCCCTTTGTCCCTGCGTGGCCCAGCTCCACCGTGCATCGTCGGCACAGGCTTATACGCTCCTCTGAGTTCGCCTGTGTCGGACTCAGGCAGTGGGGGAGAGTTAGCCTAAGCTCCTGAAGGCCCGAGGAAGAAGGGTACACTTGGAGGTACGAGCAGGAGATTAGCAGGGGGGCTACTAGAGGGTCACAGGGACAGCCCAGGGTCAGGCTCAGGTCCAGGGAAGCAGACACATGTGCTTGTGGGGCGGGCACAGGTGGGGGTGGGGCAGGCATGGCTTGGGGACAGTGCCATGCTCGGGTTAGGACTAGGGCCACTGCTCTGCCTGTCCTGGTGCAGTGCCCAGCTCTGAGTAGGGCTCATTTGTTTTCTGCCTTAATAAACCGGGCCCAAGCCCAGTTCCCTGACCTGGACGGGGGATGTCAGGGCTGGATCACATGGAAGATGCTGGAATAAGGGGCTGAACCTTTTTGTTAATACATCCTCAGGTGGGCATGGGTCCCAGCGTCCAGGGCAAGGCTGAGCGGGGGCGGGAGGGCCTCCTGTTCCAACTCCCACAGAGGAGCGCTCTGGTGGCTGGGCAGCTGAGGGAAAGCGCCCCCCCCCCCCCAAGGGGTCCTTAGAGACTTCTCACATTTACAAATCGGGAGACTGAGACTCAGAGAGGGCGGCGACCCCTTGTGAAAGGTCATAAGTAGGACTTTTATTCACACTTTGGAGCCTCTGACTAGTGCCCATTCTGAAATACCCGGCTACGGAGTGGTATTTGCATGGACTCAGGGGATTTTACTGCAGGGTTTTTTAGCAAGTGGTTTGAATCGGTGAGGTGCGTGGCCTTGCTGGGGTGACCTCAGCACACATCGTCTTTCCCCAAGCAGACAGCTGTTCCATGTGCTCTCTGCCAGCTTCCTCCTCCTGCACATGTGAACTTTGAGGGCATGGGTCGCAAAAGGCTCATCTCTTAAGGAGCTTTGCTGGGAAGGAAATGCAGAAACATGTGACCTAAAACGAAAAAATTAGTAAGAATAACACGCAACCATAAGAACGCAGAGAGGAGAAAACACATACGCTTGCACTCACAAAACAGAGAGCTGCCCTCCAGGGGCAGGTGTGGTGGCCGCCACCCACGTCCTGAGTCACGCCCGGCAGCGTGGGTGTGACTCTGTGCAGTTGCACCTGGAGAGGAACTTCGGTCCTGACACCTGCCAGGATCCCGCGAGGACATCACCGGAAACCATCAGCCGCCAGTTTCCCGGGACTACGGGTGTTTATTTTCTTTTTCCATGTTTCAGATTTCCTCGAATGTGGTTACATTTTACAATGAAAGAATTTTTTCTTTTTCTTTTTTTTTTTTAAGAAGAAAAATCCAAGATGAGTATATGTGTCTACAGTTTACTGAGTGATTTTTCAGGGAACAAAGGGAGAGCGTGGAGCGAAGAAGAGCGAGGTTGTCATTTAAAAAGAGAAACTCGGCTGGCAGTTTCCCACTGATGGAAACATATGTTTGGTGCGCTGAGCTTCACATTTAGCGTCACGTGGATGGGTAATGGATTGATCAATAAGACCAAAGATAGAATTTCAGATCAGGAGTTCCAACAATGTATGGAAATTTCAAGACTATTCGATGTTCATCATTCTTGTCCTACTAAAAAGGTGCAATTTATGTCGAGCAAAGTGAGTGATTGTGGAAACAATTCCGAGCCTGACCAGTGATGAACTGCCTCAGCTGCACTCCCTGAGCGGGTTTGATTTCCTATACTCCATCTGCTTGGTCTCTGAAAAGCTCCGAGGAAAACCAGTAAAATCTTCTGATCAGTGAACAACGGAGTTAAAGGACATGTCGGGACTGGCAGGAACGCACTTCCTGGTTGTGTTTTTCTCCGCAGAGAAGTAAAGCCATTTAGCGATAGATGCTGAGTCCTGGGCTCTGCTGGTCTGGGGAGCGATGGCCTTGCCCGGGGCCCAAGGCACAGACCCGTTCCTGGGGCCAGAGTGGATGCGGATCCAGGAGCTGTGCAAACCCAGACCTAGGCGAGGAGTGGGGGAGTGGTGCAAAAAGGTGACAGGAGCTTTTGCCTGGGTGCCCCCCCAGGTGACGAGGGACTGACTCAGCCCAGGGACCGGTTTCCTCTACTGCCACTGCACTGCGGGGCGGCTGTGCCTTCTGCACAGAGGCTGCAGGACTGCAGGCTTGGACGGACCCCACTTCCGTCTGCTGTGTGAGTTCAGTCTGTTGTTCCACGCGATGGGGTCCCTCCAGGGCCCAACCACCTCCTCAGGCTTTGGGCCACCTGCCAGTGTGATTCCAGCTTCTTGTCCAGCATTAGCAGGACCCCAGATTTCCTGCCGTTGAAGATCCAAATGCCAATAATTACACTGGGCAACACAATTTTTGTTGAGTTAGATCTGACACTTGTTTTTAACTAACCTTTAGCATCTGAATCCAAAAATGACCTCAGTTTTCCTCTCTCACGTCAATTTTTTAAGGTACAGGATACCCTCCTTTTGTCCCCCAAATCATACAAAATCTACATACGAAGGAAAATAAAGAAAAAATTACCTGAATATACTGCTTATTTAGAGTTATTTTATTCATATAAAGGCTATATATTGTTATTGTAGGTCAAATTGTGTACAAGTAGTAAAGTTCTGGGATTGAGCATCGGCCTGCGAGCTAAGTGTCACTGGTTCGATCTTCCAGTCAGGGCACATCAGAGAAGGAAAACTCTGACTCCAAAAAACCTCCGCTGCCTTGCGGCATACCTCTTCAGGGGAAAGGCTAAGGGAGTAAACCCCGACAGAAAATCCGGAGCCGGAGTCCCTAAGGCGGTTTGACGTTGTAGTCAACACCGGCAACTCCTGCGGCGCACCTGAAGCCAAGCTGTATTGACTCCGTCTTTCCCTTGGACCCTTCAGCTGCGAAGAGAGGGGGGGTCTGTTGCATGGGCAACAGCAGACCCTCCATATCACCCTGCCCAGGCTCTGTAGCTTCAGCTTCACTGGAGAGGACACTCCAGCGTCATCGCAAGATGTCGATTTAACACGGGAGGAGACAGATACCGTGTCACTCCCGTGTTGGACTGCACAGCCATTCTGGGCGGTGCAGATAGACTCTTAAGAAGCTACACCATCGTCTCTCGAGATGGACGGCTGCCGACGAGTAAAGTTCTGCTGCCAAACATACATATTAAGGTATTTTATCTTTTCAAACGACAGGCTAGGAAATGCCAAAATGAGATACTTGAAAGAGTCTCCTTCAGTTGGTAAGGCTTTAACAAATTGCTTCATGAGGCCCAGTTTTACGTGCAGAGGTGGGAATATAATGTTCTTTCTGTCAACAAGTGGCTCATGTAGAATGTTTGGATCACCAGGTTTGAGGTCAGATCTTAGAGGCCAATTCGACTCCACTCAATGCTTCTCATGAGCTCTGCTGTCCCGCATACACAGAAAACAGGGATACTTGGTGTATCCGCGTTGCTGACCAAGAAGGAAGCAGAACATTTTAAGGTCAACACAGATAATCCAATTGTGCTTGTGATATTGCAACAGATCAATGAATCTCTTTATGTCTTCATATTCTTCATGAAAACAAACTGAATGGCCAATTGGGACTGCACCAAATAAATTGCCATTGTGGAGGGGGACACACTTCAAGCTCTGCTTTGAGCTATCGATGAACAGTCGTCATTCAGTTGCATTATAGATTGGAATTCCCAGTTCCCTATTAAACCATGTATGTTATGGAAATACACAAAGCCACCGTCACTTTGAAAGTACTGCAGAAATACACTTTCTCTTGATCGAAAGTAGGATGCCTTCACTCCTTTTTCAAGCAAGTTTTTCTCATGCAGTCTTGATGCTAGGAGTTCTGAAGCCTCTTTTGATAGTCCCAAATCTCATGCCAAATCATTCAACTCATGACGATCAAATCCCTTACAAACTGAGTCATCTTCAATTTCAAAACCATCATCGTTGCTGTCACTTAGTTCTTCACCATACTTCTGGGTAGTTCAATGAAAACCGGCACTGGGAATTCAGCTGAATGAGGAACTGGGTGTATAGCTGATGGTAGACTAGGACACTCTATTTTACATTTGTTTTTCTTGTTATATCCTGATGTTTTCACTATCCGAAAGTAACAGTCACTTGAATGATCTCTGGGCTCTCGCCAAACCATAGGTATACCAAACGGCAATTTATCACGTGTTCCCATCATTCACATCCGTAAACTCTCAACACACTGCTTGCACACCTTGGGAGGGGCCCAAGACTTATCTTGATCACCAAGTTTTACTCTAAAATGTGCAAAATAGGCTTGCCCGACAAATGCGCTGATGTTTGTCCATTGACCACGAATGGTGAAACTGCCTCAGATATAACAAAACCAATCGGGGTTGTTTAGCCACTTACAATGAGAAATAGCAGAGGCAGATGTGATCTGAAGGAAAGGAAATAAGTACGCGTGTAAATAAAAAAATAAATTCTGCTAACTCCTTGTATAGAGACAAGAACTCGGACTGCACTTCGGAATACGATTCACTACATAGAGTGGCACACAACCTCTCACCACACTGTCTCATGTGTAACTGAATAGCCTAGACAAGTATGAACCTGTCGCTGGTCTCCAAGGTTGTTCCCCACCGCTCCCCACTCTAGGGAGGTTTGCCCTCAGCCAATAGGTGGGCACTAGTGCTTCCCTCGATCCATGTTCGATCGGGCCTAGAGTGGTCGCATTAAGATAAGCTGCAGTGAAAAACACTTGACGTGATAGAAGAAAACTAATTGCAGTTTTGAAGTCAGCAAGCCTATGTAAGTCTAAAACAGCTGAAAAATCAAACTCAACGGGAATTACGTTAAAAATTGTTCCTCTGTGTAATATGACAGTGACAATAAGAGTAAGCACTGGTTGAGGTCAGAGTCCAGGGCAGCCTTGCTGTCTGGTACTTGTTAGCAAAGTACAAAGCCATACAGCACAGGACTTCACAGCTCTGGGTGACAATGAACCTGCGGGGCGCTGTCCCAGGGCAGGCAGCTCAGAGGAGCTGACATGTTTAGAGCCTAAGTTGGGTGCAGGTACCATTCTAGCTGCATCACCTGGACCATCTCATGTGACCCCATGAGGCTTTGGAAGTAGGGACTATTCTTTACCCATGAGGAAAGGAATAGGAGAAATTGGGTTGCCTGTTCCAACTTACCCAGCTGAGTTGTGAGCTAAGATTCACACCTAGGAACATCGGAGCCCAGAGTGCAGGTTATGCACAGCGGCACGTGACACATGACTCCAGAAGGAACATTGTCTCGGCCTCACTGGTAGCATCGAGGGCCTGTTCTGCCATGTCCCCCGGCGACTTTGTCTTTATGGCTTTCCCTGTTCTGGGTATTTCACATGAATGGAACCGGGCAACGGGTGGCCCGTGACCGGCTGCTTGCTTTTACCCTGTGTTTTTGTGGGCCATCCATGTTGCAGCATGTAAACACACACATCTTTACCGATTTTCCTAAACACACACACACTTCATGTCTCTGAGAACTTCACTCAGCATTTGGCAAGGAAGTGGCCTTCTGCTTTCTTGCTGGCTTCAACCCACAAATCCTTCTTCCTCCTTCAGTTCCCCGGAGGACACACATTGTCCCCTTCATCAGCCACAGAACAGTCCCTCTCACGTTGGAGCATCTGCCTGAATTCCAACTTCCACTCCGCATGTTGACTAAAGAATTGCGTCTGAGTAACTCAGGTCTCTCTCTGGATGCTGTTTTCTCTTCCTCCTTTGAGAGAGGGCAGAGTCAGAGGGAGAGGATGTTTATCTATAGGAGCAGCCTCAATGTCAGGTTCCACGTCCTGGTTTTCCCGCCACAGTCCCCACTCAGGGCTGTGGTCCTCCCTTCATTCCCGAAAGCATCCCGCTTTACAGAAGACATTACATGGCCACCTGTGACCGGGGGAGTTGTGCGTCCTCTGATTCACTTGTGGCCACTCTCAGGAAAGACGGTCTTCGATTCAGGGGATGTAGCATAAAGGAGAGCGGGACCCACACCAGGTGATGTCTGCTCACATTGATGCAGGGAGAGAGAGACTGTGCTGACTCCGGTCTAGTCCAATAGCCAGGCCGTTCTTGGTGAGGACACAATGCCAGGGTCGGTCACCCATAGATGTCAACGTTACCAGTCTGGAGACTAGACAGTAAGTGTCTTCTGAGGATGATTTTGCTCCTCATGTAGGTTGGCCACAGAAAGATGTTGCAAACACGTGGACAGACTATTTCCAGATGATAGGTAAGGTGAATCTTTGGGTTGTAAATAAGACTGTCTCTATAAGACATCTGTGTTTATTTTTAATTTCTTTTATTGTGGGAAAATATATGAAACATAACATCGACTGTTTTAATCATTTTAAAAGTACGAATCAGTGGCATTTGGTGAATTCACAATGTTGTGTGACCCTCACTACCATCCACCTCCAGAACTTTCTTATTGTCCCAGACAGAGACTCTGTCCCCATTCAACACAGAGTCCCCTCTCCCTCTTCACCTCACCTCCAGGGTAACTGCTATTCTCCTTCTTTCTCTATGAATTTGCCTGCTCTTGGTACCTTGTATAAGTGGGATCATCCAATACTTGTCCTTTGTGACTCTATTCATTTTTAAAATTTTATTTTGATTCATCATCAATGCATTTAATAGGAGCTAACCTCCCATGATGGTAATACCTTACATTTGTGTGATGCGTTGCACCTTCTAAGAATTTTCTGATGGCTTAGCCCGTATGAGTCTCGAAACAATTCTTCCCGGCAAGCACAGCAGGACTTGTCACCGTAATGAGACTGAAGCTGTCTACGGCACTCAGCGAGCGGCCGAGGCAGACTCTTCCCTTCCTCAGCGTTGAGCAGCTTCTCAATATTTGAGGGTAATTTCTTTTCTTTGGATTCTAAGCATACAGTTTGAGTAATTGTACTTTGTACAAGCAAAGAAAGAATCGTGCTGGTTTGAGCATGTGCTTAGGGGACAGTCACTCTGTGGGGTCAGAGCCCACCCGAGGGCCTGATGTGGACGGTCTCCACTGGCCCTCCCGCCTTCCTGGCCTCAGGCTGCCGGCCTTTCTGGGGTTTTTCACCAGTGGGAGGGCTTACGATGCACAAGATGCGCTCTTTCAAGAGTCAGGCATTTCTCCAGGAGCCAGAAATATCCACCAGAGCTCCGACAGGCTGGAAGACAATTTTGTTTTCCCAGGCTCTGAAATAATGAAGATCGCACTGTGTACATGTTTGCAAACAGGGAGGAACAATACGTGCCTCCAACGTGTGGCGTTTTATTTGCAGTGCTATTGTGCAGGACAGTCATTTGTTAGGACTTGATTACCGCTGTCACTTTGCGGGAAAACCTGGGCGTGCTGGGCCCTGCTCAGAAACGAAGCTTGCTGACTTGTGAAACGCAAAGGTCCGTCTTTCCCGTGGGGCACGGATGAGCCTCAGCAAGGAGGGCGAGGGGGCGTGGTTTAAACACGGACAAGTTCACAGCTGCAGGGGCGACAGCCCCACCGCGGATGCATCTGCTCGCTGATCCTCCGTGCGACGGGGCTTTTCCTTTAACGTGCCGCTCCCTGGATGCGCTCGAGTACTGTAACTCCGCTTTCAATGTTAAGACCAAGATTTGCTTCGAGGCCAGAACACTGATTCTTCTCTTGACTCAAGTAGCCCAGAGTGTAGGGAGCCTTGTGGCCACCACAGAGGGGCGGTCAGGGAGAGATCTTTCTGACCAATCGGGCAGCCCGGGGCCCCTCTCCTCCGGGCTCGTTCTGACTACTATCTGTTCCATGTCATAGCGTGCCCTGCCGACCTCATTGTTTAAAAGGGCAGCAGAATATGAGTCATCTTGTATTTCCTCATCAGACACTGCCATTCTGATGGTAGCTGATGTCAGCGCTTTTATCTCCAATGTATTTTTGCAAACATATGACTTGAATATTCAGCAAGCACTTACTAAGTACATTATTGACATGGACTCCCATCAGCTGGGACTGCTTGTCAAGAAAGGCCTTTAGCATCATCATCATCACCATCATCATCATAATATCTGCTCCATTTTGCATACTTACTGTGTGACACTGTGCTAACAGCTTTTTATAACTATTACTAGCCCCTCCCCCCTTTAAAATAAAGAGGAGAAGGAGGCTTAGAGAGATGAAGAGATTTGTCTTCGAGCACACAATGAAAACAAGAGATTTCTCCGCGATGCAGCAGACAGGTGATGACAGCGGGGAAGAGAGACCTGTGACTTTGTTATGCGACTTTGGAAAAAGTGAAGTAATTGTCAAACGTAAAATTTCTCAAGAATAATCCAATGGACTTTAGAAAGACATTACCCAAAAGCAAATCATATGGTAACTTCTCATATGACTATGTGTAAGAAATACAGAAATCCTAATAAAATATTACACAAATGGGTCTTGCATTATATTAAAAACATAACAGGACTTCCAGCCAAGATGGAAGTACAGACAGACACACTGCATCTTCCTCCACAACTAAGAAGGAATACAACTTCCTCAAAACTAGAGACAACCAGAAGTTCCAGAAAATCAAACTGCATGGAAGTCCAACAAACAAAGATATAAAGAAGAAATACTCATCCAGACAGGTAGGAGGGGCGGAGCTGGGGCGGAGAGGATGTGGTGTTGTGGCGGCAGCAGGCCGGCAGAAAGCGCAGTCGCATCTTTTAAAAAGTCAGAAGGGACACCTGGGGAGTGTTACCAGCTCCTCACCGGACCTGGAAGCTCACGGTCCCAGCACCGGGGAAAATCAAGCCTCATTGCTTCTGACTATGCAGACCAGTGGGGGTTGGGGTGGAGGCAGAGACTGCTGGTCTGTCAGCAGATTCTGCTTGTTTAAAGGGCCCCCATGGTCCTAGAACGTCCGCAGACCCACCCACTCTGGGAATGACGACCAGGGCAGCACCTAGAGAGGTGCCAGTCCGGTGCAGACATGGGAGAGGTGCCTGGAAAAGGGGTGAGTGCTGGGAAGCCGGCATTGTTCTCGGACCCCTCCCCCACAGACTGCGCCACAATGTGGTGAAACAGGTCGCCCTATGCTGACAAATACCTAAGGCTCTGCCCCTTACAACATAACAGGAGTGACAGCTCTACCTGGGACGCGGAGGTAAACAGACACAGGAGTCTGTAAGAATGAGGAGACAGAGAAGTATGGCCCAAAAGGGGGAACAGATCAAGGTTCCAGTGGGAGAACTAAGTGACGAGGAGATAGCCAACCTAACAGACACAGAATTCAAAACACTGGTGATAAAGATGCTCACAGGTTTGACAGATATGCTTCAGTATGGCAGACGCATAAGAGAAGAAGTGAAGGCTATGCTAAATGAAACAAAGGAAAATCCACACAAAACCAACGGTGAAAGGAAGAAAACTGGGGTTCAAATCAATGATTTGGAACATAAGGAAGAATAAAACAGTCAACCAGTGCAGAATGAGGAAGTAAGAATTGAAAAAAACAAGGAAAGCTTCCCAAATTTTGTGAAGGAGATGGACCTACACGTCTGGGAAGCACGGAGGGTCCCGGGCGAGCTGGACCCAGAGGGGACCACACCAGGATGCATCATGATTGAGATGCCAAAGGTGAAAGATAAAGAGAGAGTCCTGGGAGCAGCAAGAGAGAGGCAGAGAGTTGCCTACGGGGGGGGGGGGGTGCCTATAGGACTATCAGCTGATTTCTCAGAGGACACTTTGCAGGTAGGAAGGGACTGGCAAGCAGTATTCAATGTGATGAAAGGCAACTTATAATCAGGATTACTCTACCCAGCAAAGCTATCATTTGGAATGGAAGGGCAGATGAAGTGCTTCCCAGACAAGGTGAAGTTAAAGGAATTCATCATCACCAAGCTATTACTATATGAAATGTCAAAGGGACTTACTTAAGAAAAAGAAAATCAAAACTATGAACACTAAAATGACAACAAACTCACAACTATCAACAACTGAATCTAAAAAATAAAAACAAAACCCAGCTAAGCAAACCAGAATAGAAACAGAATCATAGGTATAGGGATCATTTGGAGGGTTATCAGCTGGGAGGGGAAAGGGGGAGAAATAGGGAAATGGTGCAGGGATTAAGAAGCATAATCAGTTGATACAAAATAGACAGGGGGGAGTTAAGAATAATATAGGAAAGGGTGAAGCCAAAGGACTTATATGCACGACCCATGGACATGAACTAAGGGGGGCTGGGATTGCTGGAGGCAAGGGGGTTACTGGACAGAGAGGATCAAAGGGGAAAAAATTGGAACTATTGTAACAACATAATCAATAAAATACACTTAAAAAAAACCCAAAGAAACAAAAACATAACATACTTCCCTGACTGGTGTGGCTCAGTGGGTTGGGCATCATCCTCCAAAGCAAAAGTTTGCCAGTTCAGTTCCTGGTCAGGGCACATGCCTGGGTTGTGGGTTCAGTCCCGGTTGGGGCACGTACAAGAGGCAACCAGTTGATGTTTCTCTCTCACATTGATGTTTCTCTCTCTCTTGTTCTCCCTCACTTACCCTCTCTCTAAAAATAAATACTGTAAAGTTAAAAAATAAAAATAAAAACATAACATACTATTAAAGGAATGCAAGCATAGCTTGGGCTTAGGAAATCTATTAATATAAGCTGTTATATTACAAGACAAAGAAGATATAATTATATGAAGATGTCCTGAAAAGATATTAGACACAGTTTAATATACTTGATTGATTAAATTTTTAAAAACATTACTAATGCTCTCTCAGTGAACTGGGACTGAAGGACATTCCTGTAAAACGGTGAAGAGTGCCTACCTGAAACCATCCACCAACATGTCACTTACATATGAAATGCTAGGTGCCTTCCCGCCAAGTCCGATAGAAGGCAAGGACATCCATTCTCACCCCCATTATTTGACACTGCTGTGCAAATGGAATGTCCATGTAAGAATACACACAGGAAAAGATAGGAATACTAGATTGAACTTTAGAAAGAAGACACAGTGGTCATTATTTGCAGGTATTATAGCTGTCTACCTGATAAATCCGAGAGGCTCAACTGACAGACAATTAGAACTAATAAGAGAATTCAGTAAACTTCTGGTTTTTAAAAGAAATCGTCCACACACAATCTGATGGAAACTAGTGAAGAGTATGATCGGTGATTCTCAGAAGAATTCTAAATGGCGTTCACACATACGGCCTCACTCAAAATAAAAGAAATCAAATGAAAACCACCCCAAGATACTACTCTTCACCTAACGGACTGGCGGAGATGAGAAAGTTCATACCTGGGGTGAGGGAGAGGGGCTCCTACACTTCCTGGTGGGAGGTACATTGGTACCACCTCTGTGGAGACTACCCTGTGGTGTGGAAGACCTAGCTGTCCAGGGGGCAACCTTGGACCTATTGGAAATGAGACATGGGACGGAACGGGGCTCCTCCTCACAGCCTTTCTGGGAAGCTCCCAATGCCAAGAAAGCGAGTCTGCGGAGTGACCTGTTGTATCAGTTTGCAGCTTGTCCTGAAATCGGGGCCAGCATGGTGACTCATCACAGGGCACAGCTCTGTGTCTTCCCTTCCTTTCCTCTCACCACACCTCCCAAATAAAGTATCAGCACTGTAATCTGGGCCCATGGCTGTATTTTCTAGAGCACCCATGTTAAAATATTATACTAAGCCATTATTATATTAAAATGATGTTGAAGACTGCATTGTGTATATATATATATTTTTAATTTTCTATATATTATGATGTTGTCATATGTAAGAACCTTTCTTGCTGGGGAAGACTGCCCCTGGGGTCTGGGCAATTCTTGAGCCAGCAAAGGGTCAGCTGGAGTCCACCTCTGATATGCAAACTGAGCCACCCAAGGTCTGACCTCCTCTGTCTGTCCTGCAGACTCTAGGGGGCAATATTCTTCTGCCCTCCTCACCCCCAGGGAGGCTGGGGGCTGGCACCTGACACCTGGAGACCCCCGCTACAGCCCCGAGCCTGTCAACATTGTTTAAATCGGCCAGTCCTAACCGTTTCCCCAGCCCTGCCTTGCCTGTCCTGAGGAAGCGCTGACTGATGCGGGCTGTGATCTGGACTCTCCCTTCTCCCCGACCCTCCTCCACTTTGTGACCTCCCTGCTGCTTCTGGGGGTGACCCTGCATGGCGTGGCATGACTGACTGCTGGGTCTAGGACCTCCAAGTATAACAACCTTTGCTTACCTGAGCCCCTTCTGTGCCTCTTCTTGTAATCGTCCCCAACGGGCCGTCACGTGGGAGAGTACCGAGCAAAGCCTGCTTTATAGCACAGAAAACCATTCTCGTGGGTGCATAGAAAAGCATATTTATAAAATAATGCTAATACATCTCCATTCTTGTAAAAAAAAAAAAAAAAACACATAGAAGAAAATGTTTAGAAGAAAAATACCAACATATTAATGGTAGTTGACCCTGGAGGTAAGATTGGGGGGAATCATTTTTTGTACTTTTATTTCTGTATTTTCTACATTTATTAAAAAACCCATTTGCACGAGCTGTCTATGGCTTCATTAGAAACTGCCCCCAAACTTAGTGGGTTCAGACAACAACCTTTTTATCTGTTGCTGAGCCCATGGGTCAGCAATGTGGGCTGGGCTGAGTGGGTCCCTCAGCGAGTCTCAGCTCCAGTCCCTCCCGTGGTCCCAGCGGTCTGACAGCTTTCCTGGGGCTGTGTGGCCAGCGTGGTCCAGCCGCAGGTGCTGACCATCTGCTGGGTCTCTCTTTTCGGGGGTCTTTCCTCTCCAGCATTCCAAGAGGGTGGACAGAGAAGCTGCAAGGTGTCTTAAGGTCTCCGCTCTAAGCCCACACCATGTCACTCCCAGCCCGATTTGTTGGTCACAGCCAGTCACAAGGCCTGCCCAGGTTCAAGGGTGGAGAGACAGACCCTTCCTCTGGCTGGAAGACATGGCCACATCAGAGGGGCAAGAGTCTGGTGTGTGGGGATGGACAGGGTGGTCAGGCTGTCCTTGTCGTCGTCGGCAGCCGTCCGTCTCGAGAGACGATGGTGTAGCTTCTTAAGAGTCTATCTGCACCACCGAGAATGGCTGTGCAGTCCGACTCGGGAGTGACATGGTAGTATCTGTCTCCTCCCGTGTTGAATCGACATCTTGCGATGACGCTGAAGCTACAGAGCCTGGGCAGGGTGATATGGAGGGTCTGCTGTTGCCCATGCAGCAGACCCCCCCTCTCTTCGCAGCTGAAGGATCCAAGGGAAAGACGGAGTCAATACAGCTTGGCTTCAGGTGCGCCGCAGGAGTTGCCGGTGTTGACTACAACGTCAAACCGCCTTAGGGACTCCGGCTCCGGATTTTCTGTCGGGGTTTACTCCCTTAGCCTTTCCCCTGAAGAGGTATGCCGCAAGGCAGCGGAGGTTTTTTGGAGTCAGAGTTTTCCTTCTCTGATGTGCCCTGACTGGAAGATCGAACCAGCGACACTTAGCTCGCAGGCCGACGCTCAATCCACTGAGCTAAACCAGCCAGGGCAAAGGCTGTCCTTGTAAACATTGGCAAACTGTCTACCATTTAAAATAACTTGTTCAAGTTCCTTCTGGTCTGGGTACTGACAGGGAGACAATGAAAAGGGCTAACACTTTCATATTGATTATCTTGTGCAGGACTCAGGATTCTCACTGGGGAAGAGGCCGGCCCAGAGCCAGGCAGTCTCGGCGACCTCGGAGCGGAACCAGGGCCCAAAGAAGGGAAGTCGTGTAATCGCTCCCAAGAAAGTGCGCATTGTGAGCAACAAAATCTCCAGAAGAACCTGGAGGTCGGGATCTGGAAGAAGATTGAAAATGATGTGGTGCTGAGAGCCAGCAGCAGCCTGCCCAAGAAGCTGGCCCGCGTCAAGAAGTAGGCAGCCCCTTCCTCCGACACCAAGACAAGACACCTTCCTAAGGATGCAGCGCCAGCCTCCGCGCTTGGACCTCTGCACTTGGCCCCACGGGCAGTGCAGTAGACAGAAGGAGCCCTGCTCCCCAGAGTCTTGGGTTCCACTCGATTTGGGGGCAGGGGGTGGCCTGGCCTGTGGGCAGCTGATCAGCACATCTGTACTGCGTGGATCAGCTTCCCAGGATTCTGAGAACTCTGCGATGGCCCTGAAGACACGTTCACCAACTTTCTGTGAGCCTCCCGCCCTTCATATCCTGTGTCCACTGGCTTAACCCAGAGCAGTAAGACTGGCTTTGTCATTCCTCCTGCAGTCACACGCTCCTGTAAACAGGCCAGTGCTGGGGCCGTAGGCCAGATGCACAGACCCAGTCAACCCCGGCATTTCCACAGACCAGCTACGTGCTCAGTGAAGGGTTATTAGGCTTCTGCACGTCCATCTTGAAAGCTGGGGAGAGTCTTTAACTCCCTCCAACCCCAGGTGACCCACCAGCCTCCATACTCACCTGCACATCCACCCCAGATACCCCCAGTTCACCTCCTTTGCCTGGCACAAGCCAGGAGACGTAGGGAGTCTTTTTCCATCCGTAGGGTGGGTGTTGACACTATCTTGTAGGGTCACGGTGCCAATTCACCCAGAATGTACTTATGAACTGCTCGAAGCCACCTTGATCTATAAAAAAGTCAAAATGTATTGTGCCTATGGCCCAGGCACTGCTGTAGTGCTTTCTGTCCATCACTTCATCCCAGGTCTGGTCATGCTGCGAACACATTCTAGATCTAACCCACCACTGGCTGAGTCCCAGCTTGGACTCTCAGCTGACCACCTGCTGCCTCTATTCCCACACCAAGATTCTGGCCTGTTCCATCCTGAGGGGCCCCTTCCCTGAATCTTCACTTGAGTCTGTCTGCTAGACTGGAAATGCCTACGGAGTCAGCCAGGAGCTCTGACTTGGCGACTGCCCTTCCCTCCCTCTATTGGAGGTGAGAGGTCACTGCGCAGTGACCGGTCTGGGCCCAGGGAAACTTCAAAATGCAAAGTCTCCAAAATCGGGCTCTGCTGCCACAGCTCCCAGTCTTTGAGATGTAGATTAGAATTTTTGTGTGTATGAAGTTGCTCTCCCTGCTTCTGTGTCTGCGGGTGTGGTTTAAACTCACCCATAAGATTGACATTTAAAAATATACAGTTTGAAAAGGGACTCATGGACCTGGACCATACAGTGTGGTGACTGCTGGAGAGAGGAGATATAAGGGCACTGAGTGGTGAGAGAAAAAATACCATAAAGATTACATTTTTAAAAAACAAAAAGTAAATAAATTTTTTAAAAAAGAGATTCTAATTGGATTTGAAGGAAAATTTGTACACAGTATTAAGTGAATCCTACAAGAGATATTTTTTACCCAAATCTAGATTGACTCTTCCTCTCCATCATTTTGAATTAGTGAGATTTCTAGCACATGTATCAGGCAAAGAAAACTTTAATTTAGTTCCTGGCTGCTGGACAGATTGTCAGATTTGTGCTAGTGATTAGAAAAATGAATTTCTCTCAATTCTGCAATTAAAACCCTGCCCGCTTCCCATTCCTGATTATGTGATAGACTAGGAACCATCCTCCAGTAGCTTAATATTATTCGATTAGCAGGGAGATGTCTAACATGGCTCCGTGTCATTCCTGAGGAATAATAAGCTACCTAAGTGGAACAGACTTCCACAGAATACAAGTGCATCTCTTTTAGAACCTTTAAATTTGGAGGCTTAATTATTCGATGAAAAATAGTCACTTTAGACCATTTGGCTATAAAATGACTTTATTAAAATTCTTTACTGGTCTTTATGCAAATAGATTTTTTTTTTAAAGTAATTTATCTCCTAGCAACCCAAAGTGAAATAAGCATTGAAAATGACATCTCGAGAAGACTTTGGGCCATTAATCCAAATACATTCCTAGGGTTTATTTGCTGATCGTCTGAACGAACAAATGGAGGACTCCTGCCCACAGGTGGGTATGCAGGTGACTCACTCTCGAAACTAAACTTTTAAGCAGCTAACTTAGTCAAGTTCACATGAAGAAGCCGGGAAATCTAAGGCATTTGGCCGCCGAGTCCAACCTGCACGTGTGCACTCAGCTGAATGGGGGGACCCAACGTGAATTACTTACATGCCCCCGAGACTTGACCCTGCCCTGGCCTCTGGGGCAGTTGCTTTCTGTTTCGGGGATGCCCCCCGGCTGGGGGAAGCTGCAGCCGCCTCGTCCTCCCAGAGCCTTGGCCTCCTTCTCCGGGACGTGTGTGCCGATCTGTGTGCTGGGTCCTGGGTGGGAAACTAGAGTCAGAACATGGGGGTGAGGGTGCTCCATAGACAGACGTCACAGAAGTGAAGCCGTGGTCCTTCCCATGGAAGACAGAGCGTTAGGATGCGGGTCACAGGCTCAGAAGTGACCCAGAGGGGACCTCCCTGGGCAGGAACTGGCAAGTTAAAGGGGACATTGTCCCTTGGCTCCCTGACTCAGTTGTCTCACCACGGGAGGGCACTCCGACCTGTCTTCTCCAGCGGGCTGTCCCAGGAGGGACACCAATCTGACCCTGGGCCACAGGCTCCACCTGGTGGGGGGCGAGCAGTCCGCTCCCCACACAAGGCTGAGCTGCTAGTGGCACCCCAGTGTTGCTGGGTTGCAGCCTTACTTCCGCGGGAGGGGGTGCATGTGCCCGGACAGGGTCAGGAGTGCTCCACCCCTTGGCCCCCAAGCAAGCGACCACTGTGCTCAGAAGCTGGTTTCCACTGTGACTTGTCTGCCTGTTTTTTTTTTTTTTTGTTCGTTTGTTTGTTTTTTTCTTTTAGTGTTTTGTCTTTTCCATTTGTCAGCAATAAAATACTGACTTTTAAGAAAATTATCGTTGTTCTATGACAGTCGTCCCATTTTCCCCCCTTGCCCTCTCCTACCCTGCCCCCCTCCCCCCCCAGTCAGTCCCCACCCCATTGTCCACGTCCGTGGGTCATTTATACTGGTCACTGTCAGTCTGTTCCTTGTTTCCATGCTGCTGGTTCGATTTCACTCATTTGTGTGTGTTGTTTATTAGGATCCTGTATTAGGTAAGACCACGTGGTTTTTTTTTTTTTTTGTTTTTTTTTTTTTTGCTGCCTGGCTTGTTTAACTAAGCATAATAGTCTCCAGTTCCATCCACGCTGTCACAAAAGGTAGGAGTTCTTCCTTTCTTCTGGCCGTGTGGTATTCCATTCCACCTGTTCTTTTTCAGGATTGTTTACCTGAGAGTGACCGGAGTCCAATTCAGTCCCACAAGTTTAGGCAAAAGGGAATTGTTAGGTTCAGACAACCCAACCCCTAGAAGGGCTTTCGAGGTGACCACAGCCAGGCCATTCCTGGCTAGTGTGGGTTTCGAGGTGACCACAGCCAGGCCATTCCTGGCTAGTGTGGGTTTCCTGGAAGCTGAGCCTGGGGCAAGGGTTTGGACACAGGTCACTTATTCCGAAAGGGTTCCCAGAAAGCCCGAGTGAGGACAGGGGAAGAGTGGACCAGAGAAGTGAGAACAGCCACCAGGAGGTGCCTGGAGGGCAAGTGGGTAACTGGGGCTCTGGCAGGGGCCCCCACAGAAGCACAAGACCAGCCTCAGGATCTTCCTGCGCAGGCTGGAGTGGCCGGGGTCACTTGTCCGCCAACTCCCGGCCCCTGCTGGTTGAGGGCTGCTCCTGGGAACCTAAGCATCCTTACCCTTTTGGGTTGTGCCTGCTGGACAAAACTCGGGCAGAGGAGAAGAAAGCACAGGGACCGAGCGGGGAGGCTGGGTTTGGGCAGCCATGGTTGGAGAGCCCAGGTGGGCCAGGGGCTACCGAGTGGGCACCAACACCTTCTGCTCTGGGCGAGATGCCGTGGGGACTCTGCAGCTCATCTGTCTGTCTGTCTGTCTCTCCTGGATGTTTTGTTCTTTCTGAGAGCAAGGGAACTTTCTTCAGGGTCCTGGATCCCAAGCCCCTGCAGCTGACCATCACAGAGATCAGGGAGACTTCTGTTCTTGCTCCAGCCAGCAAAGTTCCAGAGAAGGACTCCCATTGGCCTGGCTGGACCGAGTGACCATCTCTGGACCAATTACAGAAGTCTGGGTGATGGAGGATCATGACTAGTCCAGGATGGGTCATTCCCCCCAACACCAAGGGGGGTGCAGTCTGTTCCCAGAGGGGAGTATGAGGCAGGAAGAGGTGCGATGGGGCACCTTCAACAACAGACACTGGCCGGGACCAGCCACCCCACCTGATCCTGGGTGATAAACGTTTGGGTCTTGATTCCTCCCCTCCAAGAAGGATCCTGAACTCTATTCCTCATTTCCTCCTGGCTCTTACTGATAGCTTCTATGTCCTTTTTCATGCTGGTGTAGTTCTCAGTAAGTTCCTTGTAGTTCTTCTGGAGTTCCTTGTAGTTTCCCTGGAGTTCTTTGTAGTTTCCGCTGAGCTCATTGAGCTTCTCCACAATCCATGCTCTCAATTCCATATCTGATAGTTGGCTCCCCTCTATTTCATTTAGCACTCTTTCTGGGGATTCTACCTTTCCTTTCAATGGGGGGTTGTTTCTCTGTCTCCCCATTTTGGTGACTCCTATTGTTTGTTGGTGCTTCTTAGAATGATCTGCACTTCCTGGATCTGCCCCTGGTGGCGTCAGATCATGTACCAGTCTGGCCGGATTCTGCACTCTAAATGTAACTTTGCCCCTTTCCCTCTCCCTAACAATCTTCACCCTCTGTAGAGCAATGATTTCTCTCCTCCCGGCTCTCCACTTGGACTTCCTGCCAGTTAGGAAAAACACTTAAAACTCATACGCTCCGTAGAGCCGAGTGTGCTTTATGGCATTCTGGGAAAACTCTCTTCCTCCGTTTATCAGGCGCGAATACTACTTGGAGAAAAGGTTTGGATACTATCACAAAAGAGCAATTGGAGACTTTTAAAATATTTTTCACACCTTAGGGCAATTGACACTTTAGTTAGATTCATGCTCTTTGCTTCCCCTTATGAGAAATAAGGCTTCCACCTGCCTGACCTTAATGAATGTCCAGGGAATCCTCTCATAGCTCAAAGCAAGTGCATATGCAGAAAGCTAGTGGTGAAAACCAAGGGGATATCGACTAACGTGAAACCGATACTGCAAAATGTCCTCCTCCGTGTCTAATGAAAACCTGTCATTCTTTTATTCAGCTAATATTTATCATTAAGCACCAGCTTAATAAGTAGTGTTGAATAGACCAACCAGAGTCCTACTTTCAAGGAGGTTATTTCGAGCTGGGGAGACGGAGGACAAGCATGCATGAATGAAGAAACAAGATTCCTTCCAAGAGCAAATGTGCTAGAAATGAAATAAACCAGGAAGCCTCGTGGAAGCAAACCTTGACTTTGAGCCAAGAGCTGAATCATCGGGAGTCCTTGGGTGTGGGGAGCTGGCGAACAGCTGCTCAGGCAGAGGCACAAGCACGTGCCAGGATCCTGGGGTAGGAACCAGTTTTGGGGTGGCCAGGAACTAGAAAGGTGGTGTGCGTGGCGGCTGGGGTGCAGTGTGTGAGGGAAGGGGGTACCGTGGGTCAGAAAGGGGCTCCATGGGGAGGGCCACGGGCCACAGTAAAGACTGGGGGTTTCTATCCTAGAGTAACGGGAGTGTTGCGGAGCCATGAGCAGGGGATGGCACGTGTGGCTTGGGTTTTTGAAAGGCCACTCTTGCTCTGGGGAGGCTCACCTGCGGGAGTGCAGGTGAGAGATGGGTGTGCTCCAGCTGTAGGTGGTAGCGGAGGAGAATCTAGAAGAAGACGAGTCAGGATGCGCTGAGGGACAGGAGAGACGGATGAGGAAGGGGAGGAGGTGGAACACGTGGCACCCCACCTTCCCTTGGCTCTGATCCTCCAGGAACACGGAGCCCACGAGGCGCCAAGGAGCCTACAGCCAACGGCGTCTGCAGACGGTGCTTCCTGAGTCACCGACAATACCTGGGTCCCATCGTGTTATCTTGGGAACAAAGCAAATCCCAGTCAGAGAATGACAGAAAACTCAGTTCTGTTATAGGAAGACAATTTAATTCCAGTTGAAATGTCGTTTCTGTGCCAGCAAACAAGCTCTGCTCGCTGTCCTTGAGCAACCCAGGAGTTTATTTCCATCACTCATAGCAGTCAAGTTGAGCTAAACCAGAATTCAGTTTTGATGCGAATTTCAATTAAGCAGCTTCAAAGCCTGTGGGCCTGAATGCACGCATTATCGGCAGCTCTCAGAAGGGCACCCCTTCCTCACCCAGTGTGGGAAGTACTCACTTTCATTGCTTTGATCGGTAATTAAGACTCTCTTAAATATAGAATTCCTCATGTCTGATTAGCAAATCTTATGTGAGGCATACCTGACATAGGCTTGCCACTTTTATTTTTTTGCAGATGATATCATTTTATTTTTTAACTTTTTATTGAATTTATGGAAGTGAGGTGAGGTTCATAAAATTATGTAAGTTTCAGTTGTACAACTCTATAACACCCCATCTGTATGTTGCCAGGTGTGTGCACCAACCAAAGCGAAGTCTCCTTCCATCACCTGTTATCCCCACTTTACCCTCCCCCACCTCCCCCACCCCATCTCCCCCTTGTAATCACCACAGTGTTGTCTGTGTCTGTGAGGGTTTTTGCTTAATGCCTTCACCCCTCCCCTCTGACAGCTGTCAGTCTGTTTTCTGCATCTGTGGGTCTCTTTCTATTGTATTTCTTTAATTTGTCCATTAAACTCCACATATAAGTGAAATCATATGGGATTTGTCTTTCTCTGACTGGGCTTATTTCACTTAGCATGATGTTCTCCAGGTCAGTCCATGCCGTCTCAAAAGGTAAGATTTTCTTCCTTTTTATGGCTGAGTGGTACTCCACTGTGTAAGTGTACAATACCACAGTTTTCTTGTCCACTCATCTACGGAGGGACACTTGGGCTGCTTCCAAATCTTGGCTGTTGTGAATGACACTATAATGAACTAGGGGTGCATATATTCTTTTGAATCCATGTTTCGAGATCTTTCAGATATATTCCCAGAAGTGGGATCACTGGGTCATAAGGCAGTTCCACTTTGATTTTTATTTTTTGAGGAACCTCCATACTGCTCCCCACGGTGGCTGCACCAGTCGGCATTCCCACCAGCAGTGCACCAGGGTTCCCTCTCTCCACATCCTTGCCAGCACTTGTTATTTATTGACTTATTGATGATAGCCATTCTGACAGGTATGAGATGATATCTCATTATGGTTTTAATTTGCATCTCTGTAATGATTAGTGATGTTGAGCATCTTTTTGTACATTTCTTAGCCATCTGGATGTCCTCTTTGGAGGAGTGTCTCTTTAGGTCTTTTGCCCATTTTCTAATTGAATTGGGTTTTTTGGTGTTGAGTTGTATAAGTGCTTTATCAATTTTGGATGTTAACCCTTTATCAGATGTATCATTGACAAATATGTTCTCCCATTCAGTGGATTGTCTTTTCACTTGTTGATGGTCTCCTTTGTTGGGCAAAACCTTTTTAGTTTGATGCAGTCCCATTTGTTTATTTTTCTTTTGTTTCCCTTGCCCGAGAAGATATATCATAAAAAAATATTGCTATGAAAAATATTCAAAATTTTACTGCCTATGTTTACTTCTAGGAGTTTTATGGTTTTGATTCTGACATTTAAGTCTTTGATCTGTTTTGAGTTTATTCCTGTGCATGGTGTAAGAAGGTGGGCTACTTACATTTTTTTGCACGTAACTGTCCAGTTTTCCCAACACCATTTCTTGAATAGACTGCCTTTACCCCATTGGATGTTCTCGCCTCCTTTGTCAAATATGAATTAACCATAAAGGCGTGGGTTTATTTCTGGACTTTCTATTCTGTTCCATTGATCCATGTTGTTTTGATTACTCTGGACTTGTAATATAGTTTAATATCAGGGAGCATGATTCCACCAACTTCGTTCTTCTTTCTCAAGATTACTATTGTTATTTGGGGTCTTTTGTGGTTCCACATAACTTTTTGGAATATTTTTCTAGTTATGAAGTATGCCTTTAATATCTTGATAGGAACTGCATTAAATCTATAGATTGCTTTGGGTAGTGTGGACATTTTAATGATGTTAATTCTTCCTATTCATGAACACAGTATATACTTCCATTTATTCGTATCTTCAATTTCTTTCTTCAGTGTCTTATAATTTTCCGAGTACAGGTCTTTTATTTCCTTGGTTAGTTTAGTCCTAGGTATTTTATTCTTTCTGAAGCAATTGTGAATGAGATTGTTTTCTTAATTTCCCTTTTTGTCAGTTCCTTGTTGGCATATAAATATGCTTTCTGGATATTTGTGTTGTATCCTGCTACTTCACTGAACTCACTTGTCAGTTCTAGTAGTTTTTTGATGGAATCTTTAGGGTTCTCTCTATATAGTATCATGTCATCTACAAATAGTGACAGTTTTAATTCCTTTTTTCCAAGTTGGATGCTTTTCATTTCTTCTTGTCTGATTCCTATGGCTAGGACTTCCAGTACCACATTGAATAAGAGAGGTGAAAGCAGACATCCCTGTCTTGTTCCTGATCTTAAGGGAAATGCTGTTGGTTTTTGCCCATTGAGTATGATGTTGGTTGTGTCCTTGTCATATATGGCCTTAATTATGTTGAGGTATGTTGAGGTATGTTTCCTCTATTTCCACTATGCTGGGAGTATTTTTAAAAATCATGAATGGTTGCTGGATTTTATCAAATGTAGACTTCTCACTTCTATTGTTTATAGTTTTAAAAATTTAGGCAGAACATTTATAGAAAGGAATTCTATATTTTTTAGGTTTTTTTTTTTTGGTCCCTTTTCTAATTTTTATTCCTGTCATAATTTTGTTATATATTTCTTAGTAATTTCAGAATTAAAAATTGAATGTAATTGTATCTAATTTAAAGATATTTATATCAAAAAACAAAGGAGAGCAAATGGGACAAAAATCAACATTTTCGTGTTTTTTATTTTTCTTCTTCTTTCCTTATTTTCCTTCTTCTTTCCTTTATTTTTATTGTTGATACTATTACAGGTGTCCCCATTTAGCCCCCTCTGCCTGACTCCTTGAAATTTAAAGGAAAAATAGAAACTATCATTACAAGTAGAAAAAGTAAAATCATTTTTGAGGATGAATTTTCATTTAATTTTTAAAATTTAGCTAATCCTATTAAATAGTTTACACAATAGGATTGCTTTCCATTCTAATGTTCAATGTCACTCTAGTTGCAACCAGGGAAGTTGCAACCATGCTTCATGTATGTTCGGCCTAGATCCACATGTATGCAAATTTAATTCACATAAATTATTTAATGACTGCAAAACGTTCTTCAGGTGCAGCTGTGGCAAATAATGTGCTAATTCTTCAGTACCTCTGGGCCACAAATTGGAACCCGAAGAGACGCGAGAAAATGGCTTTCCAGGATCACAAAGAATCCTTCATGATGCAAGAACCTCTGTGTTCACCCTGCCCAGGAGGACGGGTGTGACCAGGTAATTAATTAGTCCCTTGTCTCAGCTAAGCCTGTCTGCCGCTCAGGTCCACCCCTCCGATTCCGATCCGCCCCTATCCTGGAGCTGCGTCTCTGTCTGGCACCCACGGGCACAACGGACAAACCATCACGACATCTGGGCTCAGGGGCCTTCCGTTCTGAGGACCTACCCACTCTGCTACCCACTGCAGGGCTGCTTAGGGCTGCAGGTGGCGCCACACCAGCATCACCTGGCAGATCCCCGTGCGCACCCGTGTGCTCTTTAAGAGCTTCAGCTGGATGTGTGTGTGTGCTTGTGAGACGCGGAACCCCCAGAAGGTCCAGCCCAGGACAGAGGCCCCTCTTGCCTGAACTGGCCTTTAAAGACTTTTGAAGATGGAGAAATTGGGGAAACAAAGTTTTGGTCCCTCCATCCATCCTTTCTTCCTTTCATCCATCCTTCCAGCCATTAGCTCAAACTGAACTACCTTCTCGGTACCTTCTCTGCACGAGGTGCTGTGCGAGGGGTTGGAGCGGCAGATTTGGGGCACTGAGGGCCCTGTTTTGGGAAGAACACGGGAAAGACTACGAGTGGGACAACACTGGAGCTGTTCCCGAGAAGTGAGAGCCCGCCAGGGAGAGAGGAGGGAGAGGGACAGGCTGTAGCGGGCAGTTCGTGCAAATGCCTGGGTCATCAGCGAGCTTTGATGTGCAGGTCTGAACACGTCCGGAGAGGCCGGCTGTAGCCTCGTTTTGCACGGCCCAGGTTTGAAGGGGTGTGGGCTTTACCTGACAGGCACTGGCACGGCGCGGTGGGTGCACAGAGTCAGGGAGGAGAAACTGTTCCTCTGCCCTCTCAGGTCAGGGCTCGGGGGTGCAGATTCAGTTTGTAAGCTACCCCTTAGCAAGTGAGACAAAGAGCTTGTTACACCAGGTACACGGGGGTTCCCAGAGAAATGTGACTCAAGGAGGTGCTTAGAATTGGGGGCTTAGATACCCTCTTAATAAGTAATGGGGGGGACAGCAGGGAACTTCAGGGGGGATAGAACGGAACTTCAGGGGGGACAAGTGACTTCCAAGAAGAAGGGAGGAAGGGCGTTTACACAAAAGCGCATGACTTTGTAGAAAGACAAATGGGCCCTTAGGAGAACAGGTGGGAGGTATGATGGCCTGGCGACGGCACCTGTTTGGGTCAGAGAAGATGAAGTTGCTCTGGGACAGGGGATTTATGACTATGTAGTTTTTTTGAGGGGGAGTGGAGGAAGCTCTGCTTTTAGGCAGCTAAGGGATTCGGGGTACTCCAGCGCCTTTAGCTCAGTAATTTCAGTGGCTTTTTCTGAACCCCTTCGACAGTGTGGAGACTGCCTTCAAATGGAGGAGGAGAGAAAAGAAGCCCCAAAGAGACCATGAATGTGTCCCGACAAGAGATGCAGAGGCCCGTGTCAGCGTTTCATCATGTTGAGCAGGGACCCCCCATGCAGACTCTGACTCTGAAGGTCTGGGGTGGGCCTGAGAGTCTGCATTTCTATCAAGCTCTCCAACGGGATGTTGCTGCTGCCGGTGCTCCAGAGGCCACACTTTCAGCTGGGGGCCTTTGACCGCAGCGGGGGGCAGAGGGGGGAGGGAGAGAGTAGAGGCATCTGACTCTTAGAAGAGGGCCAGACACCAGTGTCTCCTCAGTCTCCCGGGTGATTACAACTGCAGGCAGGGTTGGGCGAGGGGCAGTCTTAGAGCCAGTGTTAGCTCAGGGTCGCCTCCATAAGCCATCCCCACCCCCACCCCCCTCACATTAGGTCCTCAGGCTCTTAATGTCCGAGCTGGTTCCCAGTAGAGCGTCTGCACGGGGACACTGGGAAACCGAGAGGCACGCTGAAGACAGGCATCTGGCAGGACAGGAACGACGACCGTTTTTATCCCCACCCCTGCTGTGTGCATTCCGCTGTCTTACCTGGAAGCAGTCTTCCTGGGCGCCCTCTCTCTCCGAGCTAGGAAGCAAGAGCCAGACTGTTCTCGCCTACCACACTCCGGTAAACATCCTCGGACCCTGCGCTGCCCGCAGAGGACGGAGGGAGGCAAAGAGCAGGAATAAAACACCGAACGGTCTCCTTTCATTTTAAAGAAAAGCGATTGCCTCTTCCAATCAGCAACATCATAGAGGCTGTTGTAGACACTCTCAGACACGGTGGGCAGGTAGAGCCCAGAAAGGGGCAGTCTCCCATATCTAGGTGTTTTATCTTCATTTCCATTTAAAAACAAGAAAGAAAACCCACGAGCAAGGCACGGCAGCTCGAACACCGTTGGAGCTGGAAACACAGTCCCGTCAGGGTCCTGCTGCCTCCTACTGTTAGCCTCCAGCTCCATCTTCTCCCCCGGCCGTCGCTACTTAATGGTCATGATTACCGCCCCGGCTCAGAAGGCAACTGGTTAGTATAACAAGCTCCGGCCACGTTGTCCTCCCGCAGCATGCCCACAAACCCCGTGTTCCCGCTCCAGCCGGGTCATGGCTTTGGAGAAGGTGGCACAAATGGATTCGTCCCCAAGCTGGCACCGAACCTGGCCACCAGCCCCTCTCCCTAAAGGTCTAAGAATAACGATGCGACAGAAAATCTCCAGTAAGTAAGTTTCTTTTTCTCTGGTTAAAAACCCACAAGTTTGTGCTACTAACGAAATGTTAAGCCATAAATCTGTTCATGGAATCAAGGAAATAAAATATAGATTATTTTTAAAATATTGAATCATGGGACATCTGCGGAAGATCCTAAAATTTTGCAAACGCGTGAGCATGCCAGAGAAAAGGATGGGAGGAGGGGCGTGCGGTGGCAGAACGAGGGGGCAGGCTCCGTCCTTCAGGCAGCGGGGCCTCGGGACCAGGTCTGCGCTGGGCTGGGCAGCACAGCAGACGAAGCCCACCCGTTGCATCAGGACCGAAGAGGAAATGCATCACTTTGAACGTACCTGTTGCCATAGGGTTCAAGGCTGAGATGCAATGAATGAACGAGGGGGATGGGATGAGAAACAGCTGGTGGGCCGGCTCGGATGCCAGTTAACAAGCAGAGGCTGATTGCGCAGGCGATGGTGAGTATTATCATAGAGGCCCAGCAGCAGGTGATTTTAGCCCAGAATGGAACCTTCCATTTTTCTCACCTTACGTTATTTCCCTCCCCAAGGCCCAGAGGGAAGTTTTATCAGTTGAGCTGTATTACACTGAGTCCCTTTTAGTGTTCAGTAACCCCCCTGTCTGCTCCATCATTTCCTTTGATACAGTGAAGCCCACCCACCTCTGTGCTGGGTCCTGAGCCCCGGCTGATAATCAGAGCTCTGCTCAGGCGTAGCCCCCCTGCAGCGGTGAGGTGGGTGTTCAGGCTGCGTCCCATTTCCCACAGTCCATATCACTCTTGCGAGGAGATTTCTGTCATTTTGATTAACGATGCTGTTTGGCTTCGGATTCAGGTTCTGCCACAGCCTCACATTCTGGTGAGTGGTCTTCGCCTTTGGGGTGCGCCTCAGTCCCTCTACAGAGGGTTCCAGAATACAGAATGGTCCCCCCATGCAGCCATTTCTCATCTTCCTTACCTTCCCATTGCCTCCCATTTGGAGCATCAGGGAATCCATCTGGGCCACACAGCCCAGCTGCGCTGATTCTGAAAATACATTGGCAATCAAAACACAAAGGAGTGTGGCCCTGATGGGGAATGGCCAAGAGCCGGGTATTTTTAGGGTCACTTGAATCCACCACAATTGCCCGGATACTTCAGGGAGAAGCGGGGTCTCCTTCCACCTAAATGATCCCGGTGATTTTGGCCGAGAACTTTGGTCCGCTCTGGTAGACACGGGTTGTGAACAACTCAGGCATGAGTCATCAGGTGCTCACTAAGTACTTGGCAAAAACCAATTCTGTCAGAAGTCTTGATTTCTTACTATTTGTGATCATCAAAGACTCATTATGAAAGCCCCCCGAAAACATTATTAGGTGAAAGATGCAAGCTGTAGAACAATGGATTAACACACTGTCGTTTACGATGAAGGGAAGGGGAGGAGAAACTGGCTTGTGAATGTGTTAAAAGCTCTGGAAAGAAGAAGAAACAAAGACAAAAATCAAATCTAATAACCCTCGTCCCCTGTAGGGAGGGGCTGGGCAATTTGCTTCCTTCAGGATTTTTTAGTGTTTGAACCATATGAATGAATAACGTGGCAAAAAAAAAAGAAAGAAAACAACCCAGAAATAATTATTTAATTTAAAAACCTTCATACCAAGGAACTGGTGATTAAATGGTGGAGGGGCACGTTTAGATAATTCACCGGCTTTTCCCTACCATATGTCCTTTAACTCAAGGGAAGAATAAGGCAGAAATGAGGCTAATGCACTTGCCTTTTCTCACAAATGATGCAAGAAGAGAACTTGACTGTCCAACCTGAGGTAGCAGGGGGCAGTGGGGTGGGTGGGATAACCCCAAACACGCCTAAGGTTGCTGGCCAGCCTGTGGACTGCACACCCAAAGGCTTGTGCCCTACGTGCACTTAAAAATGATTCAAATGGCACATTTTAAGTTGCATTTGATCATAATCTCAGAAATTAGTATACAAAACTCCACTGAATTACACACTTTAAATGGGTGATATATGTGGTATGTGCAGTTCATTCCAATAAAGCAACTTTAAAATGAGACAAAAACCGGCCTTCCTCCTGAATCACTGTAAGCCCTTGGAAGGCAGCGGCTGCGCCTTTCCCACACTCCCGTGCCCGGGTCTTTAGGAGGCCGGCTCAGCAGGGCTCCAGCAGATGTGTAGGGACTGAAGGAGGACTCATAGTATCCATGGGCAGAGCGCAAATTCACCTTCTGATTCTACCTGACTTGCACCAGAAGCTGCCTTTGTGTAATTACCTGGATCTCCATTCCAGTAATCTAATCATTTTTCTTTTATAATTTTTATGATTAAAAGCAAAGCAGAAAACCTTCTTCGTGTCTCTACTTAAGAAGAAATCACAACTGAGCAACAGAACGTCAAACAACCCAATTAAAAAATGGGCAAAAGGCTTGACCAGGTATCTCTCCAAAGATGGCATACAAATGGCTAACGAGCATATGAAAGGGTTTTCAGCATTGCTAGTCCTCAGGGAAACGCAGATCAAAACCCTGAGACATTGCCTCAACTCCATCTGCATGCTATGATCAAAACCTCAAGAAAATAACAAGTGTTGGTGAGGCCGTAAGGATGTTTGAACCCTTGTGCACTATTGGTGTCAGTATAAAATGGTGCGGCCTCAAAGCAGTAACAAAACTCCTCAAAAAATAAAAATAGAACTACTGCATGATTTAGCAACCTCACTTCTGGTTATACACGCAAAAACAATTAAAAACAGGGCCTTGAAGAATCATGTGAGCACCTGTGTTATTGTGGCACTGGTCACCAGCCCCCCAAATGCCTGTCCACAGGTGAACGTGGTGTATGCATGCAATGGAATGTTATTCAGCCTTGAAAAGGAAGAAAACCTTGTCACCTGCTACAACGTGGGATAAACCTTGTGGACATGTGCTACAACTCCATTTATATGAGGGATCTAGGGGAGTCCAAATCATAGAAACAGAAAAGAGGATGATGGCTTATGGCGGGAGGGGGGAGTGGCAGTGGGAGGGGAGGCAGGGAGAAGGAAGAAATTGTTTAATGGATATAGAGTTCCAGACTTAAAGGATGAAAATTTTGACAAGTCTGTTTTACAACAATGTGAATACACTTAACACTACTGAACTGTACACCTAAAAAGTTGATTAAGATGGTAACTTCTATGTTAGGTGTTTTTTACCACATTGAAAAAAATGAGTAATGTTCATTACGCTGCTCTGTTTTAATAAGTGCCAGAAATGTTCTATAATACAAAGGGACTAAAAAAAAAAAAAAAAAAAAAAAAAAAAAGAACACATCTCTTTTAGTAAAAGCACCCTAAGGAAGACTAACGGAGGGTCTGGATTTCTGAAGTGCCCAAAGGAATTGCGGATGTGTGAGCCTGGCTGAAACGAGAGTGTGGCATTGATGACGGAGGGAGGCAGGGCTCGGCGTGGCAGTCAGACTCGGGCCCACGCCTGGGAGGAACTTCGGGCTTCCCGTGTTCCCCCAGCACTTACCAACAACCTGAGCATTATCCGTGTGCAATTCTCCACTGGAGGGATGCACATACACTCATTATAAGACATGCATTTCTGAAGTATTTTATCTCCGTTCTCTGTGTTACCTGATCGAACTCCCCTGCCTGCCTCCTGGAATCAGCAACAGCAATGATCCTCGTGTGTCATTAAGCTTTGCAGACACACCATCCATCCCGTGGCCAGAACATGTTGCTTGGTCACCATGGCTTTCGTCCCAATGTAGCTTTTCAGGGATATTTGCCCAAATGTTCTTGGATTCATTTGTAATCCCTCTACTAACTTATACGTGAAGGATAATTGTTTGTGTAGAATATTAACCATATTATTATGCCTATTGATGGCTACCGAGGTGAGTTGGTAAAATATATAAAAAGAAAAATGAGTAACAGCAGAATGATCACATGTGGAACGCCAAAGGAACAGACCAGCTTTCATCCAGGCCCCTCTACATTCTGCCCGAAACCCACATGAACATGGATGGGGTCACACTCCTGGAAGTGTTATTGACCTGCTGCTCAACATCTGCACGTTTAGACACGTCAGAGAGATGGACAGATTCCAGGGCTGTGGACACAGATGTAACCGCAGGCAGCTCCAAGGTGATAAAGACGATGTGTGAGATTTAGAGAAAAGTCCAGATAGATAACGAGAGGATAAAATGCCAGAAAGTAACGATGATGGGACCTCTGACGTGCGCAAAAATAGTCACAGAGCATCAGACGCAGAAAAAGCTATGTTCTGAGACATGGGAGGCTTTTATTAAGGTACCGTATAGTTTACGGAGGTCTTGCCTCGCTTTCTTTATTGGGGATGGGCTAGGACGAGAAGGTATGAAAAGAATTTCTAAGGGCAATATTCCTCTGTATGCCGTTAACTGCCTGACCCCTCTTGACATGGGCTCATAAATTGCCAGCTCTTGAGTTATGCACCTAAAATACAGATCACCCCCTGGAATCATAATAAAAACAAAGGGTGTGCCATTTCTTGTGGTATTTCATCTCTGAGGCTAGCCTTTGATCTCGGCAGCAAATTAAGAAATCAAGTTTCTGGGTGGTTTTTTCTCCCCACTTCAGCCATCTGTCAGCCTGTGCCATAAAAATCTGCCTGGTCCCTGTTGATGTTTTCCTTTGATGTCCTCCCTTGTGTGTGACATTTGTACATGGTTTCCCCATTTAATTGTCTGGCTTTGGTGGCTATTTGCGTTTAACAGTTAGTAGTTTTTGGTGTTTTGCTTCTTTAGCTCACAGTACCCTCCAGCCAGGTGAAGCATGCGATCTCCGTCCGTCTCGGTTCAGCTTCGCACGCAGGTGAGCTTCCTGCAGTTACGAGGGCAAACATCACATAGAAAAGTTCAAGTTGCCGTGGGTCATAGCTGACCAATATCTGGGGGGACACATCACGGCTGGTTTGCAAAGTGCAAACATCACTTCACTGCGTGGCCCAGTCTCTCCAGTTCAGCCCTCGGTCCTCAGTTTACCCCCATGCACCTCCTCCCGTGTGACAACCCATGAGTGGAGGATGAAGTAGGGAGAGGCAATGACGAGTGCCTCTGCTGTCCCCACCTTCTCCCTGTCCAGTGCCAATGTTGTCACCTGTGTGGACTCCCCTGCTAGCAGGGTGTCCCCAGAGGCTGTGGGTGCAGCCTCCCTCACTTTGCCTGAGTGCCAGCGCTGACGCTGAGCTGGGGACATTCACCTGGAAAGGATGCACGCGGCTCCTTGGAAATACCCTCCGTGCGACCGCAGTTCATGTTTCACACGTGGGAAGCTGCAGCTGAAACGCACAGCTGACTGTCCTTGTTTCTTCACTGCTCTTGTGCTTTTGAAGACAAGCCCCTTTGGGTGCTCACAGCTCAGGGTGCACACCTGTGTCACCAATGCATGGTTAGGCTAAGCCTGTGTGAACGCAAACAACAAAGGAGCAAGGCCTGGGAGGTGGAGGTCCCGTGCGGAAGTGAGGCTGAGGAAGGGGCCCGTGCACCCCACGAGGACCAGCCCTGAGGACACACTCGGGGCCACACCATCACGGAGGCGTGACCACCAACAGGCCTGAGTGCCTCCGGAGGAAGGACAGTTCCGGGCATCCAGCCCAGCACCCTCCGGACGTCCAAGAAGAGTGGAAGGTCACGTCCACCCTCAGGGGTGCGCAGGTCTTAAAAACAACATGTTTAAGGGGCAGCAGTTTTCGTGCCAGTCAGTGTGGGGACAGGCATACAGGACATGTGTTGACCAATGACAGACTCTTTCTTGGGGACACGCATCACCACAGGGATGAGGGAGTTTGCTGGACATTTGCTTGGTGCCTGTCTGCCCTGGTGGGGTTCGCGTGTGTCATGAGTGGGGTCATGACTTGTTCACCACAGAACCTGTAGCCCCCTAAGAGCGTGGCACGGGGACACGCTCGGTGAAAGTTTGGTGAATGAACGAACAAGATCTTCACCCAGAGTAGCACTTTTATGGGGGAACTAGAAGGCCCTCGTGGTGACTGCGAAAGGAAGCCAAGGCCCCCGTGGAAACACAAGGCTGGTCTGGCTGAGGGGTCCTAGAGGAGAGGCAAGGCCTTCACAGGGCAGGGTGAGGGGCTCCGGCTGGCTGCCTGGAGGAGGCCTGGGGGAGCGCACGGGGGGTTGTCTGCTAACTTCCCAGTGTGACTGCGGTGGGGACCAGGAGGGAACACGGAAGGAGGGGCAAAGAAGAAGAAGGAGGAACGAGGAGGAGACAGAAGAAGAGAAGGGAGGAGGTAGAAAAGAGGAGATGGAAAGACCGAAGATGGAAAAGAGGGTGGGAGGGAGGGAAGGGGAGAAGAGGAGGAGCAGCGAAGGCGAGGCTGTGTCCTCCTCTCCTACAAGGCAGGAGGAAGCTGCGGGGCCGGAGGACATGATGACTTCATGAAACATCACAGAAGGGTTGGGCCAACAGGGAGCAGAGGCGCGGGAGCAGCCCAGAGAGGGACGCTGCCGGGGAGAAGGGAGCCCTCCGCCCTTAACGAGACAGCCTGAGTGACAGCCAACAGCCGGCCAGGGAGGGCCTATCAATAGTGACTCCGGCTTATTTGTAACTTTCATTCTCAGGTCAGGATGATCGGCACTTGGACGGCTTGGATGAAGGATGCCCCGGCTCTTTCACTTGCGGGTCGCACAGAGAAAACGCCACAAGAATGCTCTGCCATGGAGATGTCAACTTGAGTGACAGCCCCATACGTGGCGCTCGGCCCCAGCGGCCTCCCTGGCACGCATCACTTCACAGAGATGATGACTGCCATTTGGACAGAGAGACGTCCTCCCCGACTGGGGTCAGGAAACTGACAGGGCCCACCCATTGACAGAAATAACTGTCATTTAAAATTCAACGGTTGGCAGAAACCTTCAGAAATCTATTAGATGCCATGGGGGCCAGTGGCGGACGCCGTGAGTCCCTGGCACTCGGTTAGGGCACAGGGAGGGGGTGACAATTTCCTCAGAGCCTGTTGAGCCGCCGCACGGCTTCTTCAGGCTGAGCGAGCGGGTTTCTTCTCCAAATTCATCACCCACTAGACGTCCGTGGGGAGTGTCCCCTGTGGGGAAACGCAGGGCAGGATCTGAACGACAGGATGAATGGTAACCTGGTTTCTGATCTGATGGCTTCTCACGGCAGAGATTCCTCGGGTTGCTGGCGAAGGGTCTTTCCCGATACAATAATGAAGCTATGTGTGCTCTCTGCTGGGAGGGTCATAGTCCAGGAACCCCCCTGGACTTTCTGATGCAAATGATCAGGGGCACGGAGAGATCTGGCTCCTCAAGGGCATCGTCTGATATTGAGACAATTTTTTTCTTATACATTTCTTAATCACAGGCATCTAAACTACACACGAAGGGGAGGGCTTGAGGGTATGCCGGCGGACAGTGGCCCTTGATGGGGCGTGTGACATCTGCGGTTGTGCTCAGGAACGTCATCCATCAGAACACGGGTGTCTTGTCCAGCGTCCCCACTGACAGGGTCTTTGGAACTGTGGCCAGTATGAACGGGGCCCTCTTTTACAAGGAGAAAGCCAAGGTGCAGAATGGGTAAGGCCTCCCCCAGGACCTCCAGCCTCCAACTCCTGCCTTTTGGGGTGGCCCTGTGAATTGGAGTCGGAGGTCCTTACCCCTTCGGCACCCCCGCAAGCACCGCATGCGAACACTGACCCAGGTCGTGTGGGGGACCAGAGAGGGAGATTGGAGGCACATTCCTGCTCTTGAGGAGCTCGTGACCTTGAGGGAGAGCAGCCCACTGGCCAGAGGCCGTCCACCCACACTGTCCAGGCAGCAGCAGCCGTGCGAGGCCCAGCCACAGGCCCCTGCTGTCCCCAGGCGGGCCAGCGTCTCTGAAGCGTGTGTTCATTCCGCGAACTGACAGCCTTGTACTTCACCTCCTCGCCGGGCACAGCTGCACCCTGTGCGCCTCTCATTTTCCAGGCAGCTAGAGCTCTTCTGCGCCCCAAGCGTGGGCACGGGCACTTCCCCTCCAGCCCCACGGCCTTGGCAGCCTGGCCGTAACACCAGGGGCTACAGTGTGTTGAGGGAAGTTTTCCGATAGACCCAGGACTCCCAGCTCCTAGAGCCCGCAGGCCATGCCCTTCCTAGGGGTCCCCTTTCGGCTCTCCCTCTCTTCCCAGGTGTCCACCGCAGATGGCCAGGCTCGACAGGGCCAGTTGGCGCCCTCCATGAGCGAAGGGGTGGCCTCATCATTTTCCTCTAACCAGAGTCCATCTAAGGCTGTGCCTCCTCTTGGCACAGAGGAGAAACGAAACCCTCTGTCCCCAGGCTGGCTTCCCTGACAAGACGGAACTCAGCCTTGCCGGGCACGGACAGCCGCCAACTTCAGCACGTGGTGTTCTCTCATGCTGCGGCCTCCGCCTCTGCATCCTGGAGCTGGCTTCAGGCTCCACTGGGCGTGACCGCAGGGGCACCGACATGTCCTTTCCACCCCAAAACAAACAGACGCGCGGTCTTCTTCCAGGGACAAGGTTGGCCTCCACTCTAGCTAAGGAGGAAACCACGGGCAGCTTTAAAACTCCAGTTTCCCTCCTTTATAGCCATGAAGGTTTTAGAAAAATAAACATCAGGGTGAGTTCAGCTGTGAGTCCCCAGTTAGCAAACAGAAAATAAGATCCCAGATGCCATGAAGGTGCGTCCCAGGCGAACGCCCTGCCAACAGGCTCAGAGTGGGAGCAGCAAGTAAGCAGGACAGGCAGAAGGACAAGCGGGTCCGCAGTTCAGATGCCCACAGTCCCCCGCTGATCCTGCAGGAGCTCGGGAGCCGGTGTGCCCAATGCAAGGAAATAAACTCAGGTGGGTCTTCCTGCTGCGCACAGTCATGGGCTGCATGCAGGCTCCTTGAAGCGGTGTAACTTTGGGCCAGTCATGCCCGGTGGCCCAATGCAATTGCCAGCGAGGCTGCAGCCGTGACCAGCGGAAGGAGAAATTCTTTCACCCTAATGAGGATAACCAGGCAGAACGCCCCAGTGCCCACTGCCAGGGGGCACGAAAAAAGGGCTGAGAGTCACAGGAGAACTGCGTTCCAGGAAGGCTTCCTGGAGAAGTAGCATCCTGCAGGCTTGGAAGGAAGGGTAGGAGTCGGAGAAAGGGCTCCTCCCATACGACACGGGACCATAGCCCGTTGTGATGGTGGAGACCGCCAGCAATTCCCCTGGAAGGCAAGAGACTCAGGCTGCGCAGACACCGGTTGCCTGCAACTCTAAAGGGGCCTGACCCCGTGATCTTCTATCCGTCGGAAAAAGGCGCAGGGAAATAAAAATAACGGGGAGGTTAATTAACGGTGCCTGCAGACGTCTTGTTAACCTCCCCCACTTGACTGTGTCAACAACAACTCAGGAGCAGACTTTCCCCAGGATTTTCCAAAGCGTCACTGATGGCAGTTGCACCAAACCCATTCCCCCCTCTCCATCCTCTCCAGTTTGGAAAGTGATTTTGCCCTTTTCCGGATACACGAGGCCATAGGTGCAGAGTAAACACTCAGCTGCTAGGGCCTGGGTCTTAGGACACCCCAGACACGTCTTTAGAAACCAGGCCCAGAGTTCGCCGGACCAGCGGGTGTGGGACTGTGGGTGTGCAGGCAGACGCCCCCAGCCGCCCCCCACCCACTTCCATTTCTAAAAAGCGCTTTCTGAGAATTAATCTCAGATCAAACATGCGAGGTTTTTTCTGAAAATAAACTTGCCTCTAAGACATTCGCATCTTTTATTCCAAAAGCCCTGTAAATACATTTATTTGCTAATTTCGATTTAACCCCCAAGACATAAGGCTCCTAGGATGTGTCTGACTAGAAAGTCCAGTGAGAACCAGGCCGTGCACATGGCCATTGTGGGAAACGACATGTGTGTCTGGAACACATCAGTGACACGTACGACTTGTAGGCTGTGCTTACCACATGCCTGCTGACCCAGCACGCCAAAGAAGGAAGTCTGCTGTGCCTTTATAGGGTGCCCTGAGCAGGGCACTTGTGGCAGCTTACCAAAAAGGCCCCCATTTATTTAACTTCTCCTATGGACCTCCTGGGATCAGCCTCTCCCACTCTGGCGCTGGCCTGGCCTTATGTCTTGCTTTGGCTACTAGGACATGAGCAAATAAGATAATCAAGACAGAAAACGTGCATACACATTGGGGCTTGCTCACATGCTCCCCTTGGGACCAGGATATCGAGATGTAAACAAGCCCAGGCTTGTCTGCTGGGTGGGATCATGTCACACCAGTCAGAATTTGTTCGTTCTATTCTGCAGAAGATGGCCTCGCTTTCACCCCTGACCTCAGCACACTCTCGCCGTGGTCCTCCGGTGGGGGTGTTGGCTTTGGCTTCGTCCACGGGACTCGCTTTGGTCAATGAGATGTGGGCAGAAGTGGCATAACTGGTTCTGAGCCTAGACCTTGGGAGACGGGGAGGGTTCCCACGGGCCCTTTGGCGGCCTTGCCATTGCCATTAGAAGAGGACACTTGGACAGACCCCTGGTGGCAGGACGAGGGTGAAAGACACGTTCTCACAGGCCTACCTCTGACACCCCCCCAATCACAGCAGCCAGAAGGAGAGTTTAGCCTGGACCCATTGACACCAGCTGGCTCACGTGTTGGGGAGAAGGAATCATTACCGTCTGCAGACACTGAGGTTCGGGGTAGTTTGCTACGCAGCGTCACTGGGGCAATGGCTAACCGGCGCAGATAGGACCGCCATCCACTGCTCTGGACAACGCTGCTGAGGATTTGCCCACCTGGGAGAGCAGGTATAATACGCAGGGGCCGGGCCCTGAGTTCCGCCATAGAGTCAGTGCCCGTGAAAATGCTTGTTAACCACGGTGGGAGCCGCAGAACAGATAAGCTTTTCCACACTGACGGACAATCTGCCCCACGTCACGGGCTCTGTTCAATGCGCTACGTGCGTCAGCCCCCCCGAACCCTCAGAGGAGCACCAGGAAGTAGGTACTGTGGTCACCACACCCACTCCCCGAGTCCGGACCCAGCGGTGGGGTGGGTCTGGGACGCACGGCCAAGGGCATGGGGGGCGGGGCTGGAGTCCAAGCGCCAACCCTCGGCCCCGTCTGCCGCTCGACCCCCAATTCCACTCGGTGAGCCCGGGGCTGCTGCCGGACCCCGCCATGCCCCGTGCACGCTGCCGTGGCCAGCAGCGAGGAGGCCTTCAATGTGATATTCCAGCTCACGCATTGGGGGGCGGGGAAACAGTTCCTCACGCCTGGATTCTGCCCTCGGGACGGTGCGCCACAAATTTCCTTTCTCCTCTCGTTTGGAGAAACCACTGTGGCAAACGTGCAGCGGAGTCCTTATTTCTGGGAACACACTTAATTGTCACACCTGAGTTGGCTGCAGCTTCAAGGAGAGCAGGTATTGTCAGGGAGAGAGGACCTTCCGTGAACTGAGAGTGAGATATGGAAATTTACCGCAACGACCGGTCACAGGAAACACTGGTGTTTTCTCACACTTTTCTCCGGCACAGACCAGGCTGCCTACAGGGGATCATATAGAATTTCCTCACCAAACTGGGACACCTGTAAGAGGGCCGAGGGGCCGGGGAGACAGGCGTAACTGGCAGCTGTTCCGGGCTGGGTGTGTGGTTGCCCCCTCCTGTCGGGGAACTTTGCAAAAATGATGGCAGCTAACCTTTGTCGAGGCCTTTATGGTACGCAGGTGCAGCTCACCTGCAGTGCGAGGCATTACCAGAGGCCAGTCTTACAGGTGAAACGCCCGAAGTCCGGGAGGCCCACACACGTGGAAACTACTCGCGGCCAAGCGGTGGCTTGAATCTGGGTTTTCTAACTCCCGATCTGAGTTTTTCTTCTACAGGACTTTGGTGGGTCCTTAAAATCGTCTGTCACGACCTGGACATAAAAGTTCCTTGAGCCCTGGCTGGTGAGACTCAGTTGGTTGAGTTCTGTCCCATTAGCTGAATGGTCTCAGGTTTGATTCCCGGTCAGGGCACAGGCCTAGGCTGCAGGTTTGGTTCCCAGCCGGGGCACGTGTGGGGGAGGCGGACAGTCAATGTCCTCACATCAGTGTTTTTCCCTCCCTCCCATCCCGCTTCTCTAAAATCAATAAGCATGTCCTCAGGTGAGGATTAAAGAAAGCCACTTGATAAATATTGGTGGAATGAATGAGTGAACATAGCCAAAACAAACAAACAAATAAAACAACAAATAAAAAACAAGTTAACGCAACAGTGCTGTGCGTATCTTCTGATCTCATGAAGGGCTCAGAGGTGTTTGCAGTGAATGAGAAAGGCCGAGTTCCCTTGGACCCGCTCTGAAGTCTCCTAATAACTTAATTGCTCCTTAATAGGCAGGGATTCCGCCAATATCCCTTCTTCTGTTCTGGGGTTGCTAGAAATGAGTACTTTGTTCCTTCCGGCGTGGGAGGATTTGGTTGAGCTCTGTAATCAGTAAAGTGGGAATAATGTCTTTTTTCATGTGTTCGCTGCCTCTCCTCACCCCTCCAGCTATCTTTTCCTCCTCCTGAGTTTTGAGATGCTCTTTTATTTGTGGTCCCCCCTCCTACCCTGGGTCACAGGAGGGGCTCCTACCTTTTATAAAGGCTTTGAAAGGCTCCCTCTTCCCCTCGGAAGCTTCCACTGAGGCTGTGCTTGCTGTAAACACTTATGAAATTAGTTAAGGGGTATAATTCCCCAAGCACTTCTTTGCAACATTAGCCTTTATTTTTCTGAAGAAAAATGCTTTCATTCCTAAGAACTGGAGACAGTGGGGACTGAGTCCATAACATCACGTCCTTCTATAATATTTGGCCACAGTGTCCACAAATAGAGCTTTTAACGACTTTTTAACAAAATAATGTTTTCTAGAAATAAACCCACGGCGAGGAAGGGACGTGCGCACTGGCCTCTCTGTGCTCAGCCCTGGGCCTCCTGTGCTGGCTTATCGCCCTAAGCTCCCCCAGACTCCCAGCCTCCTGCGAGATGGCTTTGATCTTCAGGAAGGCCTTTCTGTCTTCTCGGTTAACTGAACTGCCCCGCCCCGCCCAGCACAGGTGCTAGAGTTCTTAGCAGAGAACTTGAGGGCACAGTCCCTTCTGAGATGGGACAGGAGAGCCCCCGGTTGGTTTTAGCCCACACCTGGGTCTCACCCCCATTGTCCAGCCTGCGAATGCACATTGGCTGTTGGGCAGGCCCCTGCTGCACGTGGCGGTCAGCCTTTGTCAGTAAAAAGAGAAACGAGGGGTCCCCACACCTAGGGCTCATGGGCAGGCATGTCCCCACAGGGTGTTGGTACTTCTCCCAGACCCCCAGCTTCCTGACCTTTGTCTCTTCGGGCCCCTCCCTGCACCTGGGCTCCTTCAGAGGCCTGTCGGCAGGCTAGTGGGGCTCCAAGGACCTTCAAGGTCATGTTCTATGGGCTGAGAAAGATGAAGAATGAGCCTCTAAGAGCTTCTTCAGGTGAGAAACCTACATCAAACAAGTGAGTGCCAACTCAATGGGCCCCGGCTGGAAAGGACCTCCTGGAAGAGAAAAGTGAGGCCCTGGCGATTGTCCTGCCCCACATTCGTGCTCCACGGGGAGACAGTGGGGACCCATGGGAATCAGGACACTTGGGCTCCGCTCTGTGGCCCTGGTGAGTCAAAGTCAGGGCAGCTCAGTTTTCTACTCTGTAAAATGGAAAAATGATATTTGGTGAGCCCTTCCAAATCTGTTAACGAATAAAATATAGACTAGATGTGAAGGTCCCTTTAAAAAAAAAAAAACATAGAGGAAGAACACGATATTTGCTTCACTTAGGATTATGTCTCATGCAGTGGAAAGGCCTTTGCTCTGGGTGGTGTCACATTCGTGGGAAGCAGGCAGAGCAGGCATTCGTGTCCCCATTTAGCAGATGTAGCCACTGAGGCTCAGGAAGCCTCCGTCACACAACTGGCAGGTGATGAGGAGCCCCTTGCCTCTGAGTCCTCATCGCCTGCCTCTCCCTCCCGGTGGGGTCTGGCACCTGCCTGTCCTCTCTCTGCCCAGGCCCACCACCCACCTAAAACATCCTGAGGTGACGAGGGCTGGCCAGGCTGCAGTTTGGTCTGTGGTCCAAAATGTCACCCCCAGAGGCCACCAGCTGTGACCAGGCATTGCTGGTCTCCAATCAGGACGGGAGTGTGTGGCCGGCCGGACTCCATCCATTATCACTCACGGGGAGGAAATGCCACTAAAAGAACTTGCGCTGCTGGTGGCAGGGGGCAGGGTGTCACCTTCAGATAAGAGGGGGATGTGACATGGGTAAGTATCCCTCACTCGGGGCTCAGCCAATGAATTTAGTGCCTCCATTTATTTTAGTTTGGTGCATGAGACATAAGTCAACTTCTCTGTATTTGCTGGGGGTACTATACTGTTTCTTTAAAAAAGAAAAAGTTTGAAAGGTAATTCTTCCCAGAACTGGATTCATGAGTGCATGTCTCCTATTACCAGGGTGCGTAAGACGAGGAAGGACAGGTGTTCCAATGCTCCCCGGCTGGAAACGGTTTGTTTAACAAACACAGCAGGACACATACATGTTCCCCTGGCTGCCTGTTCTCATTCCCATCTCGTAGGATGGCACTGTGCCCACTCGCAAGCCGGCAGCTCCCTGCCCTTGGGCAGAGATGCCAGGGAATCAGCCTGTAAGCTGGCACCGAGCAGAGCCCAGAGGATGCCTGGCTTATCCTTTGCCTGAAGCCACTCTGTGTCCCCAGCAGCCCAGGGGTCCTGGCTCCTTGCCACAGGCTGGCCCCTGAGGATTACAAGACTGAGCAAATAATACGATTAGCAATAGTCGCTGGCCTGTATTGAGTTTATTACAGGTCAGACATAGTGTTAAACAAGCACTTTTTATTCCACAGCTTTGCAGCAACTCACAGGTTCTCAGATAAATAATATTATTACCCCCATTCTACAGATGAACAAGTGGAGACTGACAGACTATTTTTTAAATCCTCACCCGAAGATATGTTTATTGATTTTAGAGAGCGATGAGGAGAGAGAGAGAGGGAGAGAGAGAGACAGAGAGAGACATCAATATGAGAGAGAAACATTGATCGGTTGCCTCCTGTATGCACCCTGACCAGGGATTGAACCTGCATCCTAGGAATGCGCCCTGACCGGGAATTGAACCCACAACCTTTGGGTAGAGTGGACAACACTTCAACCAACAGAGCCACTTGGCCAGGGCAAGAGTCTCAGAGAATTTAAATACTCTGCCCAACATCTCGAAGTTGCCAGAGACAGAGCCAGGAGAGACCCAAGGGCAGGACCAGACAAGCCACTGGTGGGAAAATTCAAGTGACAATAAATATATGAGAAAGTTTAAGACTGGAATGAATAAATCAAAATGAAAGCAGCTCTGAATTACCATATATTATCTTTTAGATTAACAAGTAAATAAATATTTCTTACAGTCCTATTCAAAACTGGTGTGGTGAATTAGAGGGGGTGACAAATTTTTGACACTCCTCCCATTGAGAAGTGACGTCTTAGTCCCCTCCCCTTGAGCCTGGGTGGGCTCTGTGACTGCTTTGACAACAGAATATGGCAAAAGATGCTCTTGTCTTAAGAGACTGGTAGCGTTTGCTTCCTGTGTCTGGGAAGACTGGCTCACTCTTGGAATCCTGAGACTCCCTCTAAGTACTCTGACCATGTGAAGAGAGCCTGAGGCCACGTGACGAAGGGGAAGGCTTGACGGAGCCGTGGCTCCCAGCCACCCTGCCAGAGTGCGGGACATGTGAGGATGTCACTTTAGACCTGTAGACCCAGACCAGCTGCCAGCTTAGTACTTCCAAGAAACCCCAGCTAATGCCACGTGGAGAAGAACCAGCCAGCTGAGCCCTGCCTGAATTCCTGACCCCCAAATTGTGAGAGATAAAAAATGGCCATAGCTTCAAGTTTCTTAGTTTCGAGATAGTTTGTTCTATAGCAGTGTGGAACTGGACCGTTGGAAGCACTGTCAAACCCCATGGCAGCAGGGTGCACTGAGGAGAACTTTCTAGAAAGCAATTTGGTAACATGTATCTAATTAGAATCCTTAGTGTTCATTCCCACGGATGGCATAATTCCCCTTTGAGAAATCTATTCTAAGCAACAACAACAACAAAAAAAAGCAAAATGTGGGCAGCACCTCATAAATATTTCAGCTCTATTTATATTAACATAAAATTGGAAAAGCCCAGATGTCAAACATGATGGAAATTTAAGTTATTGCATCATCAAACAATGTCAAGTCCCACGGTGTTTTTAAAAGTTGCCTAAGAGTTTTTAATGACAGTGGAAAGCACTCTAAATTGTGTTTTTAGTAGTGCTTATGAACATTAAAAATACATACATATAAAATGCTGTTAAGAAATATGCCAGAAGTAATAATCACAGTTGCCTCTAGGTAGTAAGATTATGGGTGATTTTCCCCTTAGTTCTTCAAACAGTTCTCTACGTTCTAAGTTGTCTGTAATGGGACTGTGTTACTTTTTTCTTTATGAGAAAATAATAGACCAAAAACAAAGGAGGAACAAAACCCTTGAAATCAATGCTAAGTGAGAGAATACTGAACACGAGTGGGCATCCGGGGTGGAGAAAGCCTTTCACCCAAATACAGGCTGTAAGATACACAGGTTGACATCCGAAGAAAAGAGCTTCCCAAGGATGGTGCAGATTTACGCTTCATCTGTAATGGCTGGAGCAAGGGGGCCTTGTGAAATTCTACAGTTTACTGAGAGCTGCTGGCTCCAAACCTCTCCTTATTCGGGAAGTCCCGGCGCACCAGCCCACCCGAGCAGGAAGGAATGGATCCACCCTCCAATCCCAACCCAATTCTGAATCTGCAAAGCCCTTGATCCGTCTCATGCACGGGACCCGTTGAGCGCGTGTTGACTCCTGCAGACCTGGAAATACAAATGGTGGAGCCTGTTCTTGCCTTCTGAGCACTTAACGGTCTAGCCTCAAGGCCCTTGGTACTTTCTAGGCTGTACTAGATGCTGTGTCCATGGCTTACTCCCTCCAGCAGCACCGACATCAGAGCGTCTTCTGTGTTCCCGTGGTACCCAGGCGGGGGGCTGGGCGCATCGCAGGCGCGCGGAAGGAACCGCGGAAGGAAGGACGCAGCGAACGCCCTGCGCGCTGCTCTGTAGGAGCCCAGTGCCCCCAAGGACACGGGGTGTTGTGTAAACAGCAAGCTGGAGTACAAGCACAAAGTATTAGTTCTGAATTACGTGGGCCGAGAAACACGGAGCACACCCACAGAAGGGGCGAATAGTTTCTCACGTATGTGTCTGAGAAGCAGCCGTGCCTTCTCTGCAAGACCTGCTCGTTCCAAAGCAGGGGGCAGAGGAGACAGACCCTTGGTTTCCACAGTGTTGGGTCCCTGGCAGAAGCCGACCCCAGCGTCTGAGTTGAGATTGCCCAGTCCGGGGTGGGACGGGGGGTGGGACGGGACCATCACGACAGCCTGGATGCAAAGGGTGTCATTAAGCAAGCGACCAGGACTAATGAAATTCCATGAACATTACTGCAGAACAAAGATAACACTTGTTCTTCCCTTGGACCTGTGAATGTTTTCAAAGGCACGATTCCTTCTTGTAGTTCTAAATTCAATTGTTTGTAAGAAGAGCCCTGAACCAGGGAAGTGAGCAAAGGACAGACACGAGCATTGGCCCTGCCGCCGTCCTGCCTTCTGTTTCACCCCCAGGGTCTGGGGGTGGGTGGGGGGCGGGTGGACAAGAGGTCCCCATGCAGGGGGGTCCCAGGACCTCAGGTCGAGCAACTATAAAATGGGGGTGTACTGGTTTGGGGGACCTCCAGCGGTTATCTGGTTAGAGGGATGGGGAACAGAGTGGGAGAAATAGGCTGACTTTTTCCTGTAAGATGTTATATAGTCATTATGTCCCTTTATTTGTTTATCCAGTCGCTCACTTGTTTTGCACAAGCATTCATTTAAAGCCAATTGTATGCCCAGGTAAAGATGGAACGGCCATCTGAGGGACACCCGGCAGGGCGACGGGGCAGAGATGGGGCAGAGGCGCGGGCTGTGGATGGAGCGAGTGGGCGAGGAGATGGGGTCCTAAGTGCTGGGGACTTTTGCAGGAACCTTGGTTGTGAAGAGGAGGGTAAGAGGCAGGAGGAAGAAATGGGGACAGGAAGGAAGAGAGGGAGGAAGAAAGGGAGGGAAGGAGGGATGGAAGGAAAAGAGAAGACAGAAGCAGAGTCCAGCGCATTCTTTTTTTCTTTTTTTCATCCTCACCGAGGACTTTTTTTTTCATTGCTTTTAGAGAGAGAGGAAGGGAGAGAAGCATCGATTGGACCCACAACTTTTTGGCCATGGGAGGACGTGCCAACCAACTGAGTCACACTGGCCAGGGCAGGAGTCAGGACTCCTTGAAGATGGGTAGATGGGTGAGGGCTTGAGCGTGTTTACCTGTTGATGGGAAGGAGCCCACCGGAAGGGAGAGGCTGACGCTCCATGAGGGGCCAGGGATAGTCCTGGAGTGAGCCCCTCAGAAGAGGGGATGGGACAGGACCCAGCGCCAGGCAGAGGAACTGGCCCGAGGTAGGAAGCTGACCTCTGTCTCAGGGTAGTGGTTCAACAGCCCACATCCTGGCTCTGCCACAGACTACCTGGGGGGCCCCGGGCCAGTGTCTTAACCTCTGCAAGATGGGGACGAGACTAGCACCTGTATCCCAGGGTCTCTGGGAGGGTTAAATAAAGTAACACCTGCAGAGCCTTCAGGGCAGCACTCACTACATGCCATTAGCTGTCCCCGATATTCTTATTCAAATGGGGAAGTCAGGGGAGGACAGCTGAAGTCAGTCTGGCTCCTGGGTTTGGCCACGTTCCTGCCTGACGGCTTGTCTCCTCTGAACTTGCAGGTTAGGTCAGCCACCCGCGAGAGGAGGAGCCACCTCAGGTGCGCTGGGCAGATGTTTGAGGAAGGGCCTGAGATTCAAAGTGGTCTTCACTGGGAGTTGGAGAGGGAGCCACCCCCAAAGGGCCATGGGCCTCAGGGGCAGTGCCGGGACCCCGCTGAGGTTAGGGAACACCAAGAACAGGCTCCCCGCTGCCCAGGGTGGAGGTGACATCTCCAGGGAGCAACCCAGGGCCAGGCAGGGCGATGGCACAGAGTGGGGGCGGGGCCCCTGTCCATGGGCATGATGGACAGGGGGCTTCTGTGCACTACCTCTCTCTGGCTGCGGAGATCTCTGTGGCTATGGGCACATGTGTCCACCCGAGTCCTGCCCTCAGGTCGCTTGGGACAAGGCGTGCCGATGGCTCAGAACGAAATATGGACCCACGATGCAAACAGCTCACGTGCGCATGCCATGGTGCTGCGTTAGTGGTCTTACCCAGGCGCCTGCGAACATGCCCACAAAGTGAGGGAACCGTCCCATCGTGAAACTGAAATGAAGTTCTTATTCTCCTCCATGAGGCAAGTCTGACAGCAACGTTATTTCTTTACATTAGACCTTTTAAGTTCATCTCTTCTCGTGTGGTAACTCTCGTTCCCTGCTCATCAGCTGGCCCACTATCCATAACGCCCCAGGAAGCGGTGAGTGTCACTCGAGCCTCAGACTCTCCCGCTTACAGCACAGGACCATGGCCCTGAGTGACGAGACCCGGACGGACAGCTGCGGGGCTGCGTAACAAGCATCCCTTTGTGCGCACAACGCCCAGGGTCTGGTCGAAAGCTCTGTCTCCTTGGACACCTAAACGGTAACATCTGCTTGATGGAAGTGTCTGATGGGATGATTCTTCTGGAACAAAGTCCAGTGCCTCACACACAGCCTGCTCCGTTCCCAAAGAGCGTTTTCACTGCCCACCAACATGAAGCTAATAGCGTCTAGCATTTATGTTATTTATCTGTGTTGTCAAAAGGCATACAAATGCTTAATTAAGCCGTAAATGGTTATCTTTTTTCTTTCCAAAAGAGCTTAAAATAAGGTCCGCAGAAACATGATTTTAATTTGATCACCTGCCTTTTGAAGTCAAATCTCTCCAGCTTCAGCAAAGTATGGGGCTGAGGCAATTATCAGAATTATTCAGGAAGCAGAATTTTGGCCTAAATCATCACATTCCCAGAGAACAAAGAATATCTGTCAGTTCAGCCAAAAAGCAGAAAAATTGAACACTTTGCTCTTTTTCTACATGAAATAGCATATAGGCTGCCTTATTTTTTTCTGAGCTAACTCACTAATGAATTCTATTTGACCCAGTACAAAGATGGAGAAAAATCTTCAGAAGAGAAAGCCAAGAAGTTAAAGATTCCTCCTTTTTTCACAAGTCAGAGCGATTTATATTGACCAACGGATATTCTGCTCTCAGTTCCTGGCACGGCACTTGGCTCAGTTCGACAGTAATATTTCAGCTCACTTAGCCCAGTTCTCCCCTCACAGCTCCCACCTGAAAGCTCTCCCTTAAGTACAGAATGTGTGATTAGAATGTTACTTTGTATTCAAATTTTTCTGTGCTTTACCCATGAGATGGTGGCGCGGCTAACACCGACATTTACAAATTGTGGGGCTCCACTTCCGGCAACGTCATTTAGAATAAAAGTCGGCTTTGTGTGAAAGGCTTTTGCCCCTAGAAATGGTGACTTTAGCCAGACACACTGAATATCCTGTTCTGTTCACTAAGACCAGGAAAGTTTCCTCCTGAGGCGAACTTGGCTTTGAATAAAATCAAATGAGCCCACATTGGAGGAGGGCAGAGCAGGGATGGATTGGGTAGCATTTGTCACCTTGCAAATACAACAGCAGGTCACTGATCCGTTAGGATCTGAAAGAACAGAACTACAGTGGTGCCTCTCCATATTGCGGTTCACTTATCACGGCCTCACTGTATCACGGGATTTTTTAAAATATTATATTTAATTATTTATCGCAGATTTTTCACTATATCACGGAATTTTGCAGTACTGTATACATATTTATATGCGTACTATTTATGATTTTAATGATTTTTGCCTAAAATTTTTCAAAAAAATATTAAAAATATAATAAATAATTCTAACATTAAAAGATTATTAAATCGAAATCAAATACTGCACACTGTACTAAAATAAATGTAAGATTCCTACTTTGCGGATTTTCACCTATTGCAGGGGGGTCTAGAACATAACACCTGCAATAAGTGAAGGAATATTGTACTCTCTCGGCATTTCTAATTTTGAACTTCTTCAAGTAGAAGTCCTTTTAGACACAAAGCTTCTGGGGCAACACAATTTGTTCGGAATGAAGTTCGGGTGGAGCGTGGGTTTCTGTCCTCGAGCAGGTCCTGAGCCCTTGGGCACAAACTGGAGCCGCCACGGTTTGGTCAACACCTCCCGCAGATGACAAGTCGTCAGCTGATTCATCTTGATTTCAGTGCTGCTGACACCTGCCCTGAGTGCCCACTCGTTTCCATGGTAACCACGGGAGAGCATCCTTGTCCACATACTTCCGTCCGCTCATTAAAGCAGGCAGCAGGGCAGCAGCTGTTTTCGCCACGAGTTCCTCTGACAGCCGTGGACTAATTTTACGACGCTCAGGTGATTTTGGGCGCTTTCTAGGCCAGGCTGTTGAGAATGTGTAGGTGGTGAGCCAGATGGCAGAACAGATAAATATTGCCAAAGCGTTTAATGCACACAAATTTTCTGAAAGGTGCCAACCAACAATGGTAATTTTCTTGACCGAGGTGATTTGAAGCCCCATAATAAATGTGAAGGGGACGGGAGCTCTTGGAAAACGCTAACTTAAGGCACCCTTCCGATGATCTTAGTCTCTTGGGGAAACCGTACCTCACAAGTCTCACTAGTGTGGTGCTGAGGCAGCTGGTGCCCCGAGTTGTCAGGATGTGAAACCCAGAATTTCCTTTCTCCTTCCCAGTATCTTGTTATTTGCTAAATTCAGAAACATCTGAAGGAAGTTGCTTTTACCCATGCACGCACACACCAGGACACAGATGTTTCATTAAGCCAAGAGATGGGTCCAAAGCCCAATTGATACCAAAGCAGCGTGTGGACTTAACAAATACTGAGTCAATACTTGGATCTTTCCCGCTGCTGTTTTCCCCAAGGGTGCGTGAAGATCCACCTTCAGTGGAAAGGAGTCCAGGAGAGCTGGACTGGTCCCCAGCAGACAGGTCTCGTCCATCCCAGGGGTAATACAAAAATCTCTTCGAGCTGAGGATGGCCAAGCAAGGGCTGCATTAATCAGTTTTAAAGGTGATAAGAAGAGAGTCCCCAGGCTTCTCTTGTCCTCACGTGGCACAGAGTAGCAGTTTCTTCCCCGGATCTTCCTTGGGGTCCAAGCCTTGCCCGGCTGCTGTATGAACCTGGCCTTGGGCAAGGGGTCTAACCTATCAGTGCTATTGCTTCACCTGTCAACTGGAGACAACCTGGTCCCAACCTCCCAGGGTCGTTCTGAGAACATAATGAGTTCATATCTGACAGGTGCTTTGAAGGCTGCCTGCCACATACTGAGCACTGTTTAGGGGTTAGCTGATTCGCGTTTTATTTCTGTTGATATCATTGCCCTGTTATACAAGAGTCGTCTGTTTCATACCCTCATTTCCATGTGCCCACGTCGCAGTTACAAACAAATGGTTTGGCTGTGGAGCGAGTTGGACGTGTGCCTACGCCCCTGACCCTTTTCGTGCTGACTGGCTGCCTCCCCTTGTGGAGCGACTCAAGGTCCCCGAGTCTTGGTTTGTGGTCCTGCAATAGCGCAGCCCAGTGACCACGGGCTTCTGAGGATGAAGGGAGTGAGCGCGCTCTGGTGCCTGGCCCAGAGGAGGAGCGCAGGCCAGGAACGCTGTCAGTGTGATCAGGCCATCCTGGGGTGACGAGGGTGGTTTGTCAAAGCTCTGCTAACGTCTCAGGAACACTAGGCTTGGTCTTATCTAAGAGAGAAAATAAAAATAACATGGAGACAGTGGCCCGACAGAGTCTGGACTGCACATGTGAATTTTGAAAGCAGGAAAGAGATTTCTCCTTGAAAAATTAGCTCTGGGCCCTTTTGTGTGTGCGTTCAACCCTTAGAGGAAATTCTGTGTCTTTAGGCTTCAACAGCCGCATAGTAAAGTGCTCTCTGTGATAGAAGAGGTCAAGAATTATGTAAAACTTTGTGAAATTTATGAGAATTAGAATGCCGTTATGAATATATCACTTGGAACTAGGACTGGATATCTCAATTCTTTATCTCTGTAGTGAAAAAAGATGTCTCTTCCTGGGTGATTGTTCAGTAAATGAAGTTTACTTGTCACTCTGCAATTGGGTAACAGTCGTGTGTAGTCAATTAAAATTCCATTATGCAGAACAGGAAATCTCCACTTTAAGGATGTATGTGTTGGGGCGGAGGGTCGCATGCCCAGGGTCCAAGAACGGAGAACCTGAACTGGGAGGGAGAGAATCAGAAGTGGCCTCAGTGACCGTGCAGAGCTGCCTGTCCCTCTAACACTGGTCTCCTGGAGATATGGCATCCTATTTCCTTCTGGACACCTCTGTGCTGAGCAGGGATGATCTGGGGGTGGGAAAAGTGTAAAGAGAATGATACCACTTTTGTTATTAGAATATGAACAGACATTTGTTGACCCATGTTGGACATAAAGCCCTGTGCTAGTTGCCAGGGGAAACTCAGAGATCCATCAGACCCTGTCCCCATCCTTAGACAAGCCCATGGTCCAATGGGAAAGAGTCCTATCTAGTTAGTACAAGGACGATGGAAAGGAAAGGGGGGGCGAGGGTGGAGTCCGTGCTGTGGCACCTGTTTTGCTAAGTCGGAGCCTGGCACTCCAGAGAGGCTGCTCACACGCATACCCACGTGGCCAGCCCTAGGAAGCCCTCCCACAGGCAGGAGGACAGAACAAACATTAGGCGGGGCCTTGGCACCCACCCTCCTCCTCCCAACATACCCCCTCGACCAGCAGACTCCCACTCCCATGATCCCTTTGGGTAAATGCCGGAGGTGTCTGTTATTTTGGAACTGCCATTCCCCCCAAATATGGAAGCAATACATGAGACAGAAACACAGGAAGAAGGAAAACCACCACCATCCAAGATGCCTATTTAAATCTTGATGAATTTATCCCTACTCATTTTCTCTGTTCTCATTTCTTTGTTTGATCCTAATGTACGTGCGATCGCGTAGTATATTTTTATCCTGGTTTTTCACTTAACATTAAGACGAACGCACACCCCCGTAAAAATCTCTGCACAGAGCGGTTTATGACTGCATAATGTTCCGTTCTGTGCTAATTTCCCTAGCAATTCCCCTCTTGTTTAGGCTATTTCCTAATCTTCCTGATTCTAATTTGCAAGAAACATCTTTGTGCTTAAAGTGGCCTTTCCAAAATGGATCGCTTTAAAGATGCCCTCGAGGATGTTTTCCTAGGTAACCTTCCCGGGCCACCCCCGTCCTTTCCCGCCCTCTGGCTGCAGGTGGGCTCCGCGGTGGGCAGCACTGCAGGGGGCGGGGGGCCGGAGGAAGGAGAGGCAGGGCTGCTGCCGGGCTGTGGCTGGGCCATGGCGCCTCCTCTCCCAGGTGCCATCCCGCCCCTGCGGCTCTCTCCGGGTTCTGTACACAGCTCCCTTCCGACTCCCGCCCCCCCCATCAGTTCGCCCTGGCGCGCCCCCCGTCACTCATTGGTGATGCCCCTCACTCATGCCCGCACCTTTGTCAATACCTTCTCCTTAAACTTCCTGGTGCCGCACTGCGGGGGCCCAGGCGGTCCCAGCCAGCATGCCGACGCAGCGCCTAGAGGTGGGAAGTAGATTTCATTCACGGTGATAGCAGAAGCCGCACCTGCTTAGAAATGAATTCCACACCATCAAGAAAAAGTGCAGTCTCCTACCCTTTGCGACAACATGGGTGGAACTGGAGGGTGTTATGCTGAGTGAGATAAGCCAGGCAGCGAACGCCGTATGATCTCACCTGTAAGTGGGACCTAATGAACAGAACAAACAAATGAGCAAAACAGAACCAGAGGCCTGGAAACAAGGAGCAGGCTGACAGTGACCAGAGGGGAGGGGGAAAGGGGAGAAGGGGGGAAAGAAGGGAAAGGGTCTAGTCAAGAAAGTAGTATAAATGACCCATGGACATGGACGATAGGATGGGGACTGACTGTGGGAGGGGGGAGGAGGAGGGGGACGGGGCAGGGAAGAGCAATGGGGGAAAATGGGGCGACTGTAATAGAACAACAATAAAAAAAAAAAAAAAAAAAGCACTCTCTGCCCAGAGAAAACCAAAGACTCTTAGTGAATGAAATAAAACAGATATGAACAAATATTCTTCTTGGAGTGGAAGACTTAATATCATAAAAAGTCAATTCTCCCAAATTAATATATAAAAGTAATCTAATTCTAATTAGAATCTCAATGAGTTGTTTCCAAATTGGATGGAATGATATTAAAGCTTATATGGGAGAGTAAGTGGCCCCAGAAGAGCTCAGAAAGTTATGGAAGAGACCAGGGAGCTCACTCGCCATATGAAAGAACAGAGCGTGATAAAAAGCTTTGCAGCCAAGTCCGCGTGGTAGATTCAGGAGCAAGCAGCTCAGGGGAGCCGAGCAGAGAACCCCAAAGTATATCCCAGCAGATACATAAACGAACTATAATAGATGGCAAAGTTTCATTTCAGGGGGAAAAGATGGATTATTTAACAGGTAACATTAATATCATGTCTGTTGGAAAAAATATAATTGGACCTTAAAAATATATATAATGTAGATGGACTGAAGATTTAAGTGTTAAAAAATAAAACTATAAAAATTTCAAGAAAATTCTAGGGGTGGACACATACTACCTAGAGGCTGAAAAGGCATTCTTCACCATCACTGGGAACTTAGAGTCATATATAAAATGTGTGTGTGTGTGTGTGTGTGTGTGTGTGGCTAGATACTGTTTTTAACCTCATAGAAGATAATTTGTGCTCTTGGAAAAAATATTTGCATTGCAGAATTTTGGCTGCAGACAGAACACAGTCGCAAAGCATCAGCGGCTTGCATGCACAGGGCCTCTGCCACCTTTCCAACCTGCTCTGTCACCAGTGCGGCCTGTCCCCCAGCCACCCTCCCTTAAGTTTTTCTGAAGACACAGAGTCCTGGGTATAGCTGCCCCGTGTACCGTGAGATGCGGTGGCCCTCTCTGCCCTCTGCCACCCCTCCAAAGGTTTGCACCTGCCCGCTGTCTCCCTGGCCACCGTGCAGAAACAGAAAAGGGAAAGGCCTCTGTGGATGAGTTTTCTTAGCCGCAGATCTAATATTTCAAATGTAACTAAAGGATACAAGTGTCTTTGCCATTAAATGTCTGAAGAGGAGAGCAGGTGAATTTCATGTGTCAAGGAGAGTGATTATAATTTTGATTGCTCAATTACCCCATCTAAATTGGAAATTATGAAAAGCAGGGTCTATGCTCATAAACATTTCATATTTTACACTCCTTTTTCTTTCATACCTGTAATAAGAATGCTGTAACTGGGTTGTCTTGCAGCTGAACGGTTTGGAAGTGCCTGGGCTTGGGCTGGGGTGTGCCCGGCTCTCTGAGATGTGTGCAGAAGGCTGTCATTTCCCAGTGTTCTTCTTCTTACAATTCAATAATAGTGACGTGGTTTGGAGGGAGGCTCGCCACACCCTGGGAACTTACATGACCGTGGGAACATCCCAGACGCAGGTTCGGATTTGCTCACAGGAAACCTGAGTGCACCTGCCACAGTGTTCGCGGGCTTTGCTTCCCAGAAATCATCTTTTATTTGAACACGGGCGCACACGTCCCATCTGCAGAGGCTCCCAGGGCAGAGCTCCCGTCGTCCGGTACTTTTCAGACACAGGGAATAGTCCAGAAGCTCCAAGGCGAGACCCGGAGAGCATCCAGGCGCGGTGTAGAACCTGCCAGATTATGTACCAGGACCACTGGGCATTCCCCTTCATGTTTCCATTGCTTCCAGGTTCCTCAAACGCAGATCATTTTAAGCTTTTGCTTTATTTGCGCCTATTGGTGGCAGAACCAACATTTAAAATAATTTATCCTCACCCAAGGACATTGTTTTTTCATTGCTTTTAGAGAGAGGAAGGGAAAGAGAGAAACATCAGTTGGTTGCCTCTTGTACGCACTCAAATGGAGGGGGATCTAACTGCAACCTAGACACGTGCCCTGACTGGGAATTGAACCCCCAACCCTCTGATCATGGGTGGACTCTCCAGCCAATGGAGCCACCCCAGCCATGGCCAGAGTCAACATTTTTCTAACCTGGTCGGCTGTGGGGGGAAGCGAGGGCCTGGAGCCAGCCGCCAGCATTGCCCGGGCATTTTTTGGTTCCCTCGGGAACCACCCTGACAGCAGGAAGTGAAGAGAAAACGGTTCTCCATGCTTCTCCCACCCAGGTCGGAACGTCCACCCTCACCCTCACCCTCTGCAGTCTCAGCCCTGGGGTCCATGCAGGCCTTCACAGGGGCAGGCTCCTCCTGGAAGCCACCCGATCACCACAGCCAGAAGCAGCCCCCCTCCTCAAAAGTGACCTCCGGCTGGGGCCTCCCGAGGGGCCCCCACCACGGTGGGCAAACTGTGGTGGCTGCCCCTGTCCTTCCATGTGCTTCATGACCTTTGTGATCTCAAGAGGGAGGAATCAGCTGTAGGGAGGGAGGGGGGTTGAGGGAGGGTTACTCTCAAAGGCCCCCATGGCTCCTTCAGGGTTCTGAGACCCCCCAGAGCCTGGTGACTCCTGGGAAGGGTTGGAAAAGGGCTCCCGGCTTCACCATCAGGAACAGCTCAGGACAGGGATGTGGGAAGTTGGGCTAAAACCCCAAAGCTTTAAAAAGGAAAACAAGGGGGAAAGAAAAGACGTGCTTGTGCACTGAGGACAGAGATGGGAGAGAATGCGACCTGGCCCGGACGGAGGAGGCTTTTACCCATCCACAGACAGCTGGGCCCGGGTGCCCCCCGCCCCCCGCCCCGCCTGGGCCGCGATGGATTGACTGGACCACGTCAGGAGCATGTGTTCCCGACAAGGTCCCCATCAGCGAGGCCGCACCCACACCCTGGGACCCTCGACCTCGGCCTGACGCACTGCGGTCCATCAGGGGCTCCCCTGGCTCTCCTCCCGGTCACGTGCAGTGTGGTTCTGGATGCTGGCCAGCGTCTCTGCTGCCTGCTGACAGCGGAGCTGGGCTGAGCGGGCTACATGGGACCAGAAAAGTTTTTTTGGAACTTCTTTTGACAACCCGCCTAAAAGGCCATTAAAGCTAAAAGCCTTGCGATCTCTCTGCTGGGCAGAGCACGGGCCGAGCGTCTGGTTCTGCTTACAAAGTACGATTCCTGCTTTTGTGGGATGTTTGTGGCAGAAAGAACCCTTTTTGTGTTTTCCATTTAAACACCATTTCCTCCGCTCGGCTCGGTGAATAAATCATTGTGCTCCATCATGACAGACAGGGTCTTTCTGTTCACATGTGACGTCTTCACTTCTCCACGTGTGGATCTTTGACGAGTGGTAAAGAATAAAGACATCGGGAAAGGTCAACTCCGTGTTCTTATTTACGGACCGTGTTCATCTGACATTTCGGCTGAGGCAAGACAGTTTTCTCTGCTGCCGGGAGAGGAAGGAAAAGTTGTCTCCTGGCAGCTGTAGCGGCTGTTAAACAGAGCCCTGATCTTAATTTCCTCCCTGTTCTCAGTCACTGGGAGGGCGGGGGGGACAGCGTGGGCCCTGGCCGATGAAGGAAGACAAACAGTAAAGGAGAATAAAACATCTCCCTGTCTGTGAAAAGACAAACAGAAAAGCCGTTCTAAATGAAACATTTTTGACAGATGACTTTAGTTTGAAGGCGCACACACCAATCTGAAACCTGAAAAATGACTTTTGAAGGAAAAAGGAAACAAAATAGTGGCAGAGCCTCCAACGGAGCTCAGACGCCATGCTGACTTGGTAGAATAAGACGCTAGACACAGACTCGCGTGAGTGTGGACAGACTGGCTGAATTGATACTACTCTATGCCCAGGGTCAGGCCTGGAAGTCCCAGCCTCTGGTGCCGCCAGGCACAGACCAGCATCTCTGCCCCTGACCACCTGTGGACAAGACCATCCTTCCATTCCCCAAACCCTCCTGTTCCTTCAGCAGTCACGGGAGCGTGCGCACCTCTGCCGAGTTGAATCCCGCTCCTCTTACGGGGAGGGTTCAGGGCTGGCTGGCAAAGATCAGCACCCCTCTTGTGTGCCTGAGCCCAGAGAGGAGGTGGGCAGAGACGCTTCCGGTTCCCGCAGCTGTACCACCCTCATACAACTGTCTTCTTCACCCTCGTCCACAGCAGTTTCCTCACTGGGATCAAGGCTGGCATTGGGGGACTGAATTCTATCTAAGAAAAATTACCTGCCCACAGGCCCTCTCCTTGACATAATTATCTTAGATGAGATATTTTTTTGTTATTCGTTATATAATAAAATCTTTACTATCCATTTATGGTCAATGATTACATTTTCAATTTGCCAGAAAAAAATTTATAATATAAGGCTACTTCCTTTAAACAACATAATCTGAGAAATTATTTAAATATACATGGAGGGAGTAAGGTGGGAAATTATTGTTACAAAAGAGAATATAATTTTGGAAAATGCAGTTTATCATCACTTTTTAAGAGTAGATGCCCTGCTCATATTGTTGATGCACATATGGAAAAGAGGGTTTTCCTTCGGAAATAAAGAAAAGAACCAGAAAAGTCTGGAAAGCAAGATTTTAACTGAGCAAGTACTTAAAAGATGTGAGAGCTACTATGTTTATGAAGGAAGCAGAAAGGGACAGGGCAAGACAATATCTGATCTCAGCTGGAGGGAGAAAGAAACTATTCTGCATTTTGCTTTAGAGGGTTTTGTGCTTATGATGGAAAATACCCTTATTATTGTTCACGGACACCAGGTTGCCATCACAAGGAACCTTTTTGTTGATAACTCTTAGTTTTAGATTATTGGGACTTCAGAGAAGTACACACTTGAGCAAACTCCAGATAAATTTTCTGACTTGCTAACCACCTGATGCCATGAATTCAAGTGTCTCCAATGGAGACTCACTACGGTGAACAGAGACATGCTTTTATCAATGGGCAGGGCCAATCAATATCAGTCTTGCTTTTTTAAATAGAATAAGTGTTTGCTGAGCACCTAGTGTGGTTTAGGCACTGTAGGAGGCTCAGAGGGTTTACCACCAGGAAATACTGACCCAGGTTCTGCCCCTGTGAAGTCTGTAGCCTGGTGCAGAACAAACACACAATGAAATACGGAGACAGGAGAGTTCCAGGGCCCTCAAGCATAGAGAGGAGTATCCCAGGCAGGCTTCAAGGTTGGGGAAGGCTTGTGGGCAGAGGCAACATCTGACTTGAGACCTGAAGGATGAATTTGATAAGGCCAAAGCAGGGAATTGGCGTGGTGGAGGAAGAAGCCAGGCTGAGACTAAATGGCATGTGCAGAGCCCAGGGAGGAGAGAGAACACTAGACATTGGGAGAAATGAGCTTGGAACAGACTCTAAAGGATGAAGGGAGAAGAGGTGAAAATGATGAATATTCCAAATATCTGGGTGACAGTCTTGTGGAAGAGATTATGTTAGTCCTGTGAACCTAGCTAGCTCCAGAATCAAAGGGTAGAAATTCCTGTGTAAAAGACATTGACTAGGACTTCTGGTCAAGATGGAAGCTTAGGTAGACAAGCTTCACCTCCTTGTGCCACTACAAAAAGAAATTATATACCCCCCCAAAAAAATAACACTCAGAACTGTCAGAAAATCTAACTGCATGGAAGTCCAACAGCCAAGGATTTAAAGAAACCACATTCATCCAGATGAGCAGGAGGGGCAGAGATGCAGTGGCAGAATGGCATGAGCAGTCCCACCTTCACATGTGGTGAATAAAAATCAGGATGGATACTTAGGGAATGAGTGATCCCAGCCCCAGGCCAGACCACACAGCCCCAGGGTTCCAGTGCTGGGAAGATAAATACCCATGACTCTGGCTTTAAAAACCAATGGCAGTTGTGTTGGTGAAAGAAAGTGACATATTTTCAGAAAACTTCTCTTACAGGGCCCACGTGGTCTTAAAACATACAGAAACCCACCCACTCTTGGATTCAATACCAGGGCAACAGCTGGAAGGGTGCCAGTCACATATGATGAGTAGGTGAAGTGACTAGAAATGGAGCGAGTGCTGGGCAAACCCCAGAATCCAGGCAGCAGAACAGTTCCCTCTCTGAGACCCCCTCCGCACCCCACACACACAGAGCCACAAAGCAGTGAAGCGGATTGCCCCAGTCTAGCGGTTACTTAAGGCTCTGCCACACACAATTTACAGGTGCCTTTTATAGGGAGTCAAAGCAGTTCTACCTACCTAATACACAGAAACAAACACAGGGAGGCTGCCAAATTGAGGGGGCAAAGAAATGTGGCCCAAACGAAAGAACAGAACAAAACTCCAGAAACAGAACTAAACAAAGCAGAGACAGTCAACCTATCAGGCAGAGTTCAAAACATTGGTGATCAGGATGCTCAGAGAACTCACTGAGTATGACACCAACATAAAAAAAAAAAAAATGAGTGTTACGCTCAGTGAAATAAAGAAAAATCTATAGGGAACAGTGAAGGAAAGGAAACCAGGATTCAAATCAATTATTTGGAACATAAAGAAGAAATAAACATTCAACCAGAACAGAAAGAAGAAACAAGAATTCAAAAAAATGAGGATAGTATAAGAAGATTCAGGGACATTTCCAAGTGTGCCAACATCCAAACCATAGGGATGCCAGAAGAAGAAGAGGAAGAACAAGAAATTAAAAATTTATCTGAAAAAATAATCAAAGAAAACTTCCCTAATTTGGCAACAGAAATAGACATACAAGTCCAGGAAGCACAGAGAGTCCTAAACAAGTTGGACCCAAAGAGGACCACACCTAGACACATCACAATTAAAATGCCAAACGTTAGAGATAAAGAATCTTAAAAGCAGCAAGAGAAAAGCAGAGAGTTACCTACAAAGGGGTGCCTATAAGACTATCAGCTGATTTCTCAAAAGAAGCTTTGCAGGCAAGAAGGGACTGGCAAGGAGTATTCAAAATGATGAAAAGCAAGGCCCTACAACCAAGATCACTCTATCCAGCAAAGCTATCATTTAGAATGGAAGGGCAGATAAAGTGCTTCCCAAACAGGGTAAAGTTAAAGGAGTTCATCATCACCAAGCCATTATTATATGAAATGTCAAAGGGACTTATTTAAGAAAAAGAAAAAGATCAAAACTATGAACATTAAAAGGCCAACAAATTCACAACTATCAACAACTGACTCTAAAACAAACAAACTAAGCAAACAAGCAGAACAGGAACAGAATCGCAGGTTTGGAGATCATTTGGAGGGATATCAGTTGAATGGTGGAAGTGGGGAGAATGAGGAAAAAGTACAGGGATTAAGAAGCACAAATCGGTAGGTACAAAATGGACAGGGAGATGTTAAGAACAGTATAGAAAATGGAGAAGCCAAAGAACATATATGCATGAGACCCATGGACATGAACTAAAGAATGGGATTGCTGGAGAGAAGGGAGGTACCAGGCAGAGGGAGACAGAGGGGGGAAAAATGGGACAACAGTAATAACATAATCAATAAAATATATGTAAAAGAGACATCGACTAAAATTAAATTATAATAATGGCTTCCACTGCACCCCTATAGTATGTCAACGTGTGAAGGGTTTTACATTTGTTAAGTCATTGGCTTGTCCAATCAACCTAAGGAGGTCAGTGTCACCAGCAAACAAAGAGATGTTCAATGAACTAGCTCAGGGTCACACAGCGAGGACAGGGCAGAGCTGGTTTCCAGAGCTTGGGCTCTTAGCCACCAGCCTCACACCATTTCCTTTGATGATAATGTTGCCCCTGGGCAAAGGTGGGGCTCTGAAGTCCCCCATCACTGCAGGTGTTTAACCATCTGGCTGGGACACACAGAGAATGAAGGCATTGCGGAGAACGAGTGACCTTCTGAGGGTCTTCCCGGTGTAGGAAACAGGGACTCGGTGACAGGTCAACAGTTGGACATATAGAATAGCACCTTCTGCATCTTGGGCAGCTTCATGGTCCTGTGTGCCGTGGGGCCACCAAACATGCCTCTGGGGAAGTTACCAGCCTCCATCTTCACAGAGGAGCAGGTTGTGTGAGCACTGACAGTGAGGCGGAATGAAACGGGCCAAATTCAGACCATTAAGCCGGTCCAGCCCTCCAAGAAAGACATGCCTCTCTCACAGACATGGGCTCTGGCTAGGTAAGGCTGGCCTTGGGCAAGATGAAATTATGTATCGGCTCTTAAACTGGCCCAGAGCTGAGCTTCCAGGACACAGCTCTGAGGGAAAAATGGCACCTCTAGTAGAAATAGAACAGCTCTGTTCATTTTGCATTAAATTTTGGGGGGAGTGCATCTCTATAATAACTGTCCATTTTCTTTCAAATTAAAGGCCACTGTGGAAGACCAAATAGGTTCAATGCATAAGATTTGTTTTTTATTGACTTATGAAAAAGAGAAGGAAAAATGGCCTCTTGCTCACCATTCTGTGGAGGGTATCCAGATCAGAAATAGTAAATTACACTGAGAATTTGGGGATGCTAGAGGGAGGGACACCTGAGAGACCGTCCCCGGTGTATTTTCTAGAACGTGGGTGCTGTCTTTCACTTATAATGAAGTGCTTCTCGAGGGTCTCAAATCCTGACCTTCTTGGTGTGTCCCCAGGGTAGTCCAGCTCCCATCCCTGTCCTGGTGTTTTCCAAGAACAGAAAGGAGGGCTTTACCTGTGAATTTTAAAGAGACAGAGATGTTGGAAGGAGGGAAGGAGTTCCTCTTTTCTCTTTTTTTTTTCTTTGTTTGTTTCATCAGCCCCGACATATTTCCCAGTAATGACCATCCCTCATTTCCTCCCAGCACCACCACAGTTTTGCAGAACGAGGAAGATACAAGAGAGGAATCAGGCCAAGGTAGAGGGAAGAGAAAACACACAAATCACTTCTTGAAAGTAAGGAACCTGCCGCAGAAGGGACCCTGGATGAACATCACTGAGGGAAGATAACAATAATCACTTTTATCTTTGGGGATGTAACTTGACCTCTTCGTGGCCCAAAGCACTGCTCCCCAGAGAGGCTGGGGCAAGGTCTTCCTTCTGTTTAATCTCCGTGGCCCACTCTGGGACCTGCTACACAGCCCGCGGCTTTCTTGGTGGTTCTTAGACCCATCTGGAGACGTCCTGAGAGCTTGCACCTCCGTCTTCTGATCTGTCCCTCCAGATGGAACCGGGAAGTCAGCCCTCCTTGCCAAGGAAGAAATTGAGAACTAAGGGACTCTGGCTCATGGGTGACAGGTTAAATCCCAGATCCTCAGAGTTCTGGTTCAGGGGTCTTTCCAGGACAGTAAGTGTCTCTCCCTTCCCTTTGCCATGGGGAATGGGAGACTGCACACATGTAACTTGACAAACACGAAGTTAAACTGATGGAATTATCTTCAGAGACCCTTGCTCTTGTCAAGGGAGAAAGGGTTATACCGCCCTCTTTACTTCACACAGAGGGTAAAGCCAGGCAGGCAGCTTCTGATATCACGAAGTGACGCAAGGCCAGAGGATAGTCTGTACCCTCCCCAGCTTAGCCTAATTCTTGGCCTTGGTCTGAGTATTACATTGTCATCTGGAAACCAGAGCTTGGTCCTCAGAGCGTATCTGATGTCAGCTCTGTCTGCTGGCACTGGTCATGTCTTCCTCTTAGCAGGATGGCCCCAGCATTCAGTGGACTTTCCCACGACACAAACAAAAGCTGGTGACCTTTTCTGATCTGAAGGCGCCTTGCCCATCCTTTGCAGTGAGGTGGAGGCCTTCTTACAAAGCCTGCCTGGGAGTTAGGGATGGGTCTTCATCTTTGTCTTCTAGAAAGACTGGAGCCCTGAGCTCATCCTGACCATCGAGTTCCTCTCCAAGTGTCTGGAAGTCATTGGAGAGACTTTGACCTGGGCCCAGAAAACAACTGCTCATTCCCCTCGGCTCCCCCATCTCCGAGTTCTCCCTTGGATAGGTTAAGTCCAAACCAGTGACAGCTCTGGCCAGATGGTGGGCTAAAACGCAAAGCTGTGCTTTGGTAGTGCTGAGACCCAGCTGGGAAGTGGTCATAATGCGGACCCTGGGGTTTAGGGAGACGGTCGTAAATAGATCACAGGCCTAGTAGGGAGACTAGACTGTCAGCCAGAATCACCAGGCAGGAATCCTATTTGGAAGCTCTGGTTACCTCTGAAGTCAATCAGGGAAAAACAGAAGAATCCATTGTCCTGGCCACCCCAGTGGCCTGCATTTAGCCTGGCGCAGGAGAACACGGGAGGACAGAGAGGAAATTGACCACGTTGAAGGAGAAGGCACCCCCATGGGCTCCGAGACTGGGGAGAAAGCAGAGCTCACGACAGGGCGGCCCTGGTCGGTTTTGAGACTTTATCTCAGAAAAACTAAAATCAGCATGTCGGAGGTGCTAGTACATGACCCCGGAGCCAGAAGGGCAACAAAAGAAAGCCTAGGATTTAGGGTGGGGATCTAGCTTTTATATAAGCCTTTGCCAGTCCGCTCTGTGAGCCCTGCCTGAGCACTAAAAAGAATTCCAAATCCACTCATCTGAATTAGACCATAGTTTTGATTTTTAGTCACATGTCAAGATCACATATAAGATTCTGTGCAAGCTCCTGTGGCCATTGCACTATGGTGACTGTAAACACTTTAACTGATAAATTGACAGACAACGACTTGTAGCTCAACCATGTAAATTTTTTTTTAAATTTATTAAAACAGTTATTTCTACTTGTAAAGAGTTAAAAGGATTCATGCTTGGTTTAAGTAATTCTCCTTTCATGTCAAGAAATGGCTTTGGGGCTTTGTTCGCCTGTCAATGAAACGGGAGGGTTGGAGGTGAGCCACCATGAACTGGCTGAGAGGATGTCACGTTGGCGTAAACCACACAAAGAACGCAAGAGACTCCGTTGAATTTCAGGAAAATAAGCGCCATCACTTGCAAAATACTGAGATGTTAGATGTCAAAATTTAATCTGCAAGGTTTTGGGGGGCTGACGGAGAAGCTGCACACGTAGAAACCAGATCTCCGGGGTGCAGCCAGGATTACAGAGCTTCCGGAGGAAGCTGAAACACACTCCTGACTTCTTTTCCTGGGAAATCATTTTACATTATGACTGTTTGCAACTACGATGTAGTTCTCGCATGCAGTATCATCATCAGAGACATCTTCCTCTGTGTCCAGCCATCGGAATTACATCCGCAATATGCCTTCGGGCATATTACATACAATTACGAAATCTTCTTTTGGAGCTCATTTTTCCCCCAAATATGTAATTTTGGCTGAATGATATTAAGGGAGTTACGAAAAAGATATCATTACATTAACTGAAATTATTACTATTTTAATTTTCCTGCAAAGCATTTATTTCAAGTATCATTTCTTATAACTGGTAACTCAGTGGGTATCATAATCCTGATAGAATTTTAGCTACTTGATAGCCTGAGACATTTGGGGGGGAATCGTTCCCCACAGAAAATCAGTGTAATGAGTGCTTCTGGTGTTAACTGTGAACAGTTATTTTCCACACTCTTAAAGTCCTGGCTAACCCAGGAACTCACGCCACTTCTTTAACGCAGCACCCGGTGTTCTGTTCCTCCCCCGTCCTGACCCCCGCAATCATCCTCCAGGAACGCCTTGCCAATTTATGGAATGGATGGACCGCAGAAAAGCGGAGGAGCTGAGCTGGCTTCCTGAAATAGCACGCTTTAAGCTGGATTTCTGGAACAACCACCTTCAGGTATAATACAATGAAACTTTCTCCTGTAATTTTCAGCCAGCAAAGCCTTTGCCAAGAGGGTATTTATTATGTGTGTTGGAGAAAGCGAGATCGCTGGGAATGCAGGAAGCAAATCCCCGATAGCCGTGGAAATCTCCAGCCGCTCACTCTGTTTTCTTTTCAGCTGAAACGTGGCGGAAACCTGGGACACAGCACTCCGGGAAGTGTTCCTCGTACATCCCGCACGTGGTCATCTGGTGTCAGGTGGCGTTTGCCATCACTCCCCTCTGCTCCAAGCACAGCAGGCCCAGGACACGCAACCAGCGTCTCATATGGCTTGTCTAAGTTAAACTACATGTCAGATACATACGATCGATGTTAAAGTATGGCTGTGCTGACAAATGGGCTAAACAAGCTGATGGGCCAGAAACAGGGCCACAAAGCAGAAAGCATGTCACGGGCCAGCAGCATAGGGGGCTTTGAGGGTGAAAGTTGGCAGAGTGGGGGAGATCTGGTGGCTTTGGGGTAGCTAGACAGGGCCATCCTGTGTGCAGGCCGGAACCAAAGCTGGGCTCTCTGCATACGCCTGAGGGCTGGGCAGGCTTTCCAATATGGGAAAGGCACCAGAAAAAGCCCTCCCTCATTGCCGTTCCCCGACTGTGGCCGTGGTGGGAGGAAGCAGGGTGGGGATAGACTGAGCTGCCCAGTGGTCCCGTGGCTGGTCCTGGGATAGTGCCCGGACGTGGGGGGGCTGGATGCCGAACCACCAGGGTGAGACCTCGCTCGTGTCCACATCAGGTAGACAGGGTGAGGGAAGAAGAGAGGGGAGGGCGACCCCATTGCAGAATAACCTGCGAGCTAACGTGTTGAAGTGCATGAGACATAGTCACACTCACAAAACAGTCCAGATGAATTCATCTCTTATTGCTGCTGCGACCAATGGCCACACATTTAATGGCTGAAAACAACAGATTTACTGATACCGTTTTGTAGCTCAGAAGTCTGAGCTGGTTCTCAGTGGGCTAAAATCCAGGGGCTGAAGGGCTGGTTCCTTTCTGGAGGTTCTAGAGGAGCTCACCTTGTCCCTTCCAGCTTCTAGAGGAGCCCGCATTCCTTGGCCCGTGGCTCCTTCCTCCGTCTGCAAATGGCAACAGTGTGTAAAGTTGTCACCAGGTAACACAGCGGGCCCCTCTCCCACCCCCTTCCTCCACACTTCAGGCCCCTTGTGATGACATCTGGCCCACCTGGATCATCCGGGATAATCTCTCTACCTTAAAGTCAGCTGATTAACAACCTTACTTCGTTCCTGCAATGTTATCTCGCCTTTTCCATGTAATGTAACATATTCACAGGCTCCAAAGATTAGGATGTAAACATCTTTGCAGGAGGTCATTATTCTGCTTATCACATCAGGAGACCTTACTTTGAACAAAGTGGAAATAATAGAACAATCTCAAAATGGCATTAAAATAACTATGCATAAGATAAAAGAAGAAATAACCGCAATTTAAAAATGGGCCAAGGACCTGAATAGACATTTATCCAAAGACGACATATAAATGTCTAACAGACATATGAAAAGATGCTCAACATCACTAATCATCAGAGAGATGCAAATTAAAACCACAATAAGATATCATCTGACACCTGCCAGAATGGCCATCATCAATAAATTAACAAACAAGTGCTGGTGAGGATGTGGAGAAAGGGGACCCTGGTGCCCTGTTGGGGGGAATGCCGACTGGGGCAGCCACTGTGGGGAGCAGTATGGAGGTTCCTCCAAAAATTAAAAATGAATCTTCCTTTCAACCCAGCTATACTACTTCTTGGAATATATTCAAAGGAACCCAAAACACTAATTTGAAAGAACATATGCACCCCTATGTTCATTGCAGCATTATTTACAACCACCTAGATATGGAAACAGCCCAAGTGTCCATCAGTAGATGAGTGGATAAAACAATTATGGGACATTTACACAATGGTTTACTATTCAGTTGTAAAAAAGAATAAAAATTTACCCTTTGTGACAGCATGGATGGACCTGGAGAACAGTAAGCTAAGTGAAATAAGCCAGTCAGAGAAAGAGAAATGCCATATGATTTCACTCATATGTGGGATCTAATGAACAAACTGAACTAACAAGCAAAACAGAGACAGGCTCATAGCTGCAGAGAACAGATGACCGCTAGTGGAGGGAAGGTGTTAGGGGGCAGAGGGACTGAGCAAAAAGGAAAAAGGGCTCATGGACGTGGACAGCAGTGTGGTGATTGCTGGGGGGAGGGAGGCATAGGGGACTAAATGGTAGTGGGGAAAAAATACAGTGAAGATTATATTAAAAAAGAAAAAGAACGTAAATAAATAGCAAAAAATAAAAATAAAAATACACATGAAGGATTTTATGCATGGCTAACTAGTAGTAGGAAATAAGTCTATGGGTATTGGGGTACATTTGGTAAACTATCTAATTGTCCTAATCTCCTACCAGCATGCTCTCTGGATTTAAAAGCCTGAGAAAAAAAAACACCCTACATTTCCTAGACTCCCTTGCAGCTAAAAAAAAAAGCCAATGTGACTTAGGTTTGGCCAATTGAATGCACTCTTGAGGACCTGAATACGGAGCTGAGTTCAGCAGAGAGAGGACGAAGCAGTGATGCCTGAGACATCCAACTTCCTGTGTGGATTTAGCAGGCACAGTGTGGTCCTAAAGTCAAGAGTTCCCACTGCAATTTTTCCTCAGCAGATGGCAGCCTGCATGGCGACTTCCTGGGGCCAACAACTGCGGTGGTGGCCCCCTGAGGCCTGGGGAACAGCTGAAATCAGAGGCCTGCCATGAGCCTGCAGGCCTGCGGCTACCACTCCATCTTCCTGATTCAGTGCCGTTGGAAGCAAAATTGTCCTGGGAGTCGTTCCTGGAGGTCAATGGAATGTCTTCTCTCCTAAAGCATCTAATGAATGTTTATGTTCTGAACTCCCTGAAGAGCATCGCTTTCTGCCCAAAATAGTGGTGATGTTTCTATTGTCCTCATTGACATGTGCGCAGCATACATTTGCCAAAACGGGGGTCAGACGCCATTAATTGTGCTTTCTTAACATGGCTTAGTGGCACTCCGTTATCTTTCTCTTGTGTCATTACAAATTAGCCTCCATGTTCAGGTAAACAAGCTGGGCGGTCACTAAACTTTAGTTTAAATTACAAACAAACAAGCGACTTTACAAACTTAAGAGTATGTCACTGGACATCTGGAAAGAGACAAACGACTTTCTAGGGAGCATTATAATATCATTTTTCCTTTTAATCGAACAAGTATTTTGTCATTGGGAAAAAGAAAACGAGCGAGGGGCCACAGTAGCCTTTGCTTATCAGCCTTGACGAATGGTCGCCTTCTAACCCCTGACGGCGCGTGTCAGGGCAGCAAGGATGACTCCGTTCCGTTTCTTCCAGATGGGGCTTTGTAAAGGAAGCAGCTTGAGACGCCTGCCTTTTTTATCTTCTGTTGTCAGAAAATGAGGTACGGGGTCGTTTGGGGAGGGCGTCTTTGGCCACGTCCTCTGTGGGGTGCCCAGCATGGCCACAGAAAACCCCATTCCCTTTCATGCGAAGAATTCCTTGTGAGAAGGACTCGATCAAAGTAAGGCCCTGGTCCAGAATGCTGCTGGGGTTTTCTCAAGGCCCTGCTGTTTAGAAAAATAATGATGGCTCCTTTGATTTGTTGAGTAGAATCAAAACAGCCGAGCAGACCCCTAAAAAGACTCCGCAGCCAACACTGTCCTCGCCATGTTTTCCCCATCGCCAAAGGGAAGCCCAAATACCAAACTTAGGACTGACTTTTGTCACTTTCCCACGTATCCCTTGTGATCCTAAATTGAGACTTACACCACATTCTTTATCTTATCTTAAGATTGTGACTGAAGCCCTCACAGGAGAATGAACTCCCCACTCATTTTTCTGCCAAACAATGGTTTCTGAAAGAAATTGTACGTGCTGGTTGTTTTCTTTAAAATCAAATTTTCAAAAACAATACATGCAGCCCCAGAAGATGATGAGTCAGTGACAGCAACAGTTGAAGCCAAAAAAATTTTTTTTAATTAAGAGAAAAATAGGAAGAGAAAGGATCAATGATCTCCCTGAAAGGTAGCTTTGTGTAGTCAACCAGGTAGCTCTGTTGAGGCCAGTGTCTCCATCCCCAGGGACTTGGTGGCGGCACAGGTGCCACTGCACTGGGACGTGGCGAGGGTGTCCAAGGGGCAGAACATTGAAAATGCAGGGTGCCCTTTACAGGCTGTCCTTGAGCGCCCACCATTCCCTCTTCAGCTGTGGGAAGTGGGGTGTCCCACCTTTCCTAGTTTGGGATTTGGACCTAAGATGCATTCTATCGCTCACATTTGCCTAGGTATTCCTAGGAGAGAAATATGCAGAAATTTTTATCCAAAAAGTACTGCTGAGTAGTGAGTGGATCAAAAGATAAGAAAAGAATAAATGGCCCTGGCTGCTGTGGCTCAGTGGATTGAGCGTCGGCCTGCGAGCCAAGTGTCGCTGATTCGATTCCCAGTCAGGGCACATGACTAGGTTGCATGTCAGGTCCCCAGTTGGGGGCGCGAGTGAAAGGCAAACACACAGTGATGTTTCTCTCCCTCTCTTTCTCCTTTCCCCTCTCTCTAAAAATAAAATAAATAAACAAACATACAAATTAAAAAAAAAAGAATAAATGTGTGTAAGCATAAAAAAAAAAAAAATCAAACTCTAGTCAAGCACCTAATTGGCCAAATACCTTCCACCACTTCAACGCTTGAAGCTTCCTGGCCACTGGCGCAGCATCATTAATGTAGAATAAATCATTTGACATGACTAGGTTTGAGGAAAATATGTGAGAGTCATTCAGGCACAAAATCAGTTAAAAATAGATGAAATTTTCCATCTGAGTGCCTTCTACCAGGAGAGAATGTTTCTAGGAGGGCAGTATTTTTTAATCTTGTTTTAAAATAAATATTTTAATGTATAAATCACTCAATTGTAAAGGCACTTCAATTTTATTTTCCTTCAGTTTTGAGGTTTGGGAATGGCTCGGTGCCGTTCCAAGTAAAAGCTCTCAGATAAAACTCGCCCGCCGAAAACCACCGTCACAAACGCGTGAGTACAACTATAAATCTATACAACGCTCGGGCTGCTTGTACTTCCCAAGATTTGCTAATACGATGCCGAAGCAGGGTTTCCATTGGATACTGGCGCTGCAAGTATGTCTGGAGTGCAAGCGAAGATGGAAGATCCCATGTATGGAGAATCTTTTATAGTTGTGACAGTTCGCTAATTTCTTAATGAGTGAATTATGATAATTATGAAAATCTTAGCTTTACATTATTTGTGAAGTGTGCATGTGTGTGTGTGTGTGTGTGTGTGAGCCTTCCCAGGCAAACGCAGCCTTCTGATTCAGAGGCATTCAATGAGGAACATTTCTGTGCTAATAATACAAAATGGATCTTAAACTGCTGCATATTAATCAAGTTCATTAAAGTACATTCATTAATTTGTGTGTATAACAGCTGAACTGGGACTGTGGAGTTTGCTGATTTTGCACAAAATGCATATATTAATGAATGCTAAAACTTCAATGTGAGTAATAGCTTTAGAATATTTTCATAAAGCAAAATTCTAAGGGGTAATATGGATAATTATTTCTTTTTTAATATTTCCACTTTCCTTTTATTTTGTTATTAGCTTTAAGTGGAAAAAATAAATATAGAAGAAGAAAACAGTTCAGAAATAAAGAGTAAGCCCAATAGATCATACATTTTGAAAAGAATATATGGGTAACATTAATATTACATTTCCCACCAGTCCTCCAAATCACTTCATTTAAAAATAGGTTCGGGGCACCCGAGACATGATCACATTTCTACGTACGAAGAAATATGAATGTGAAGCTGAATTAGGAAAGAGCCTTTCGTTGCCTGCACAGGGCCAGAGGCCGGGAGGGGTGTGGCAAAGTCACACGCCAGCATTGCAGGGTGTGTCTCTATACTTACACGTCTAAGACTGATGGGTAATTTTTACATTTCCCTGTAAGTCAGGGCCCTCAGGCTTGTGTTAACAATCAGTGACTACTGCTAACCCCAGCAGCATGGATCCTAACACGAGGATGATGCCGTGATTAGTATGGCCCCGTCCCATGTGTGACAGGCAAGTTCATGGAACAGTTTTCCTGTTTTTTAAAAAAGATAACTGTGGGATGTGATGGATGTAGTAATTAACTTGATTGTAGTGACCCTTTCAAAATGTGTGTATATATATATATATATATATATATATATATATATATATATGTGTGTGTGTGTGTGTGTGTGTGTGTGTGTATATGTATATATATATATATATATATATATATATATGATCACATTGCACCCTTTAAGTATATATAATTTTATTTGCCAATAATTTGTCAAAAAAGAAAACAGTACCAATGACTGTCTTTGTAACAATTACTTCTTACCCTGAATGTTAACTGCTGTGAAGGCAAGAAGAGTCCTTCCTATGCCCGGGCACAGTGCTTGGCATGGAGCACATGCCTGATAAACACCAAATTGAAGCCCTGGCAGGGTAGCTCAGTTGGTTAGCACATCGTCTCAATACCCCAAGGGAGCAGGTTCGATCCCGGTCAGGGCACATACAAGAACCAACCAAAGAATGCATACATACATGGAACAACAAATTGATCTCTCTCTCTCCCTCTCTGCTTGTTGCTCGTTTCTCTTTCCTCTCTCTCTCTCTCTCTCTCTCTCTCTCTCTGTCTCTCTCTCCCCCTTCCTCTCTCTCTCTCTTTAAAATCAATAAATTAAAAATGATAAAATAACTATGGTGCAAAGCAAAATGTGGTCAGAGTTCTACAAGAGGCGTAAACCGCATCTCCAGCTTCGGGAGCGCTGGCTCAGGGGAACATTGGCAAGCCCTCGGGTCAGAGGCTGGGTGATGATCTGGAAGCTTCCTGAGGACAGGGTCTTCTGAGTTCCTTCTTTCTCTCCTGCCACCTGCTCTGTGTCCAACAGGTGCCCAGAGCTCACATTCCACCTGCCAATCAAACCGAGGAAGGCAGGGGGCGGTTTGTACGTAGGGCTTGTCCTGCGCGAGGTGAGGTAAGAGAAGACTGATTCCAAATTAGTCAGTCTGGTCCCACATGGACTGAGGTTTCTTGTGAACGGGGAGGCTTCTGACCAGGCACACTCGCCTAAGAGCATGGCTGGACATCAGCGCTTCCCAAACTGCGTTGCCCAGAATGCCAGGGGAGCTGAGAGGAGGCAGGGAAAGCTCTTGATTCAACTAAGTTTGTAAAATGCTCCAGTTCTCTGGTGCTTGGAGCTGCACGTGGCAGGGACACATTAGGGGCTCCGGGAAGTCGTGCCCTGAAGACACCTGTGACCCTTTGTAAGCCTAGGATGTCCTGGCCAAGATGCTTTGAACACAACAAATTCTCCAGAAGCATTTATGAACATGCCATGGGACATATTACTGCTGCATGTCAACTGCTCTGTTAAAAGGAATCTCTTGTTAAAAATTCTGGTGGCCTAGGGTCATAAGACCTACGTTGAGAGATCCAAAGGGGATTGTCAGTCCCTACCTTTGCCTTCAAGAACTCTGAGTGTTCAGATAAGTGAGACGTTTTCCTGTATTTAATGAGCTGCTCGGCACCGCCTGCCTCCCATCTCAGCGTGGCTGCCACCCTGGCAAAATGCTCCTGTCAAAAAAGAAAAACATAATCATGTGTCTGCGAGAAATGTCTTGCCCTGCCCTTTAAGAGGCTGAGACAGGATGGGTCCGTAGCCATGATTAGTTTCTCTCCTCAAAATGGTTCAATTTAAACCTCAGCTTTCTCTCCCCCACACCCACATCATTCCCTGTTTTTTTCCCTTGAAGATCTTAAATTGCGGGGTCTTTTTCTGTTGATTCGCAGACAGCATGTTATGTGAGTTTCAGACACACAACATGATGAGTCCAGATCTGTAGATACTGGGAAACGGTCACTGCAGTGAGTCTACACCCACCGCTGTGATACAGTTACAGTATTTCTTCCTGGGATGAGAACTTTTAAGGTCCGCTCTCTGAGTGACTTGCAAACATGCCACACGGCAGTGTCAGCTATAATCGCCATTCTGTGCGTCTTCTCCCCATGACTTGGTTTTTAACTGGAAGTTTGTACCCTTTGGTCCCCTTCATCCGTTTCACCCCACCTCCTCCTTGCTCCTGACAACCAGCAATCTGATCGCTGTATCCATAATTCCTCTTTTATTTCTTCTTTTTTTTTCGAGTCCACATCTAAGGGAGACCATGCAGTACTTCCCTCTCTGTGTGCGACTCATTTCACTCAGCACAATGCCCTCAAGGCCTATCCACACTGTCCCAAATGGCCAGATTTCTTTTCTCCTCATGGCCCAGGCGTATTCCATTGTGGGCAGGTACCGCGTCTTCTTGATCCGCTCCCCTGCAGACGGGCACTTGGGCTGCTTCTGTGCCTTGTCTTCTGTAAGTGACGCTGCAATGGACAGAGAGGTGCATATATATTTTTGAGTTTGTGTTTTCCTTTTTTTCAGGTAAATACTGAGAAGTGGAATTACTCGATCCTAAGGCAGTTCCATTTCTAATTTTTTTTCTGAGGACCTTCCCTACTCTCTTCCACAGCGGCTGCACCAGTCGGCATTCCCACCAACAGTGCACGAGGGTTCCTTCTCGCCACATCCTCGCCAGTACTCGCTATCATTGTCATTTTTTTAAGTCTATTGTATTGATTGTGCTGCTACAGTTGTCCCAGTTTCTTCCCCTTAGCTCCCCTCTGCCCGGTACCTCCCTTCTCTCCAGCAATCCTCCCACTTAGTTCATGCCCATGGGTCGTGCGTATAAGGTCTTTGGATTCTCCATTCCCTATACTATTCTTAACGTCCCCCTGTTTATTTTATACCAACCAACTATGCTTCTTGATCCCTGCACCTTTTCCCCATTTCCCCCCCTTCCCCCTCCCAGCTGATAACCCTCCATATGATCCCCATACCTGTGACTCTGTTCCTGTTCTGTTTATTTGCTTAGTTTGTTTTTGTTTTTATTTTTTAGATTCAGTTGTTGATAGTTGTGAGTTTGTTGTCACTTTACTGTTCATAGTTTTGATCTTTTTCTTAAATGTGTTCCTTTAATGTTTCATATAATAAGGTCTTGGTGATAATAAACTCCTTTAGTTTTACCTTGTCTGGGAAGCACTTCATCTGCCCTAAATGATAGCTTTGCTGGATAGAGTAATCCTGGTTGTAGGTCCTTGCTTTTCAACATTTTGAATACTTCTTGCCAGTCCCTTCTTGCTTGCAAAGTTTCTTTTGAGAAATCAGCTGATAGTCTTATAGCCACCCTTTTGTAGGTAACCTCTGATTTTCTTTTGCTGTTTTTAAAACTCTTTATCTCTAACCTTTGGTGTTTTAATTATGATATGTCTTTGTGTGGTCCTCTTTGAGTCTAGCTTGTTCGGGACTCTCTGTGCTTCCTGGACTTATATGTCTATTTCCTTCACCAAATTAGGAAAGTTTTTCTTCATTCTTTTTTCACATAAATTTTCATTCTTGTTCTTCCTCTTCTCCTTCTAGTACCCTTATGATTCGGTTGTTGGTATATTTAAAGCTGTCCCAGAGGTTTCTAAGCCTCTCCTCCTTTTTTTTCAATTATTGTTTCTTCATTTTGTACTGGTTGACTGTTTATTTCTTCCTTATGTTCCAAATCATTGATTTGAACCCTGGCTTCTTTCCCTTCACCATTGACTTTGTGTGGATTTTCCTTCGTTTCACTTAATATAGGCTTCACTTCTTCCCTTATGCGTTTGCCATACTCAAGCATGTCTGTCAAGTCTGCGAGCATCTTTATCACTGGTGTTTTGAACTGTGCATCTGTTAGGTTGGCTGTCTCCTTGTCACTTAGTTATCCCACTGGAACCTTGATCTGCTCCCTCTTTGGGGCCATACTTCTCTGTCTCCTCATCTTGACAGGCTTCTGAGTTTGTTTGCCTCTGTGTCTTATGTAGAGCTGTTGCAGCTGTTACATTGTAAAGGGAAGAACCTTAGGTATCCGTTGGTGCAGGGCGACCCATTTTACCACGTTGTGGAGCTATATGTGGGGGAGGGGTCAGAGAGGGAATAATGTTGCTTGCTCAGCACTCACCTCTTTTTCTGTAACTTCACCTGCTTCCCAAATGTGCCCCTCTAGCTGGTGCCCTGGTTGGGGTTCCCAGAGGGGGTGGGTTTACAGACATTACAGGACCGGTGGGCCTCTAAGTAGATTCTCATGAGAAACAGGCAGTTTCTTCTGCCGCCCCAATCCCCACTGGTTTCCACAGTCAGAAGCAATGAGGCTTTATTTTCAAGGTGCTGGAACTGTGAGCTGCCCAGTCTGGCCTGGAACTGGGATCACTCCCCAGGTGTCCTTCCTGGCTTTTATAATGTGTGACTGCTCTTTCTAGCAGCCAGCCACAGCCACCACCTTGCTGCCACTGCCACCACCACACCATGTCCTGTCTGCCCCAGCTCCTCCCCTCCTACCTGTCCAGATGGGTATTGCTTCTTCATATCTCTGTTGGACTTCTATGCAGTTCAATTTTCTGGTAGTTCTGTTTTTTTCTTTTTTAAATTTTGAGTTAGATATAATCCTTCTTATGGTTGTGGAAGGAAGCAAAGTGTATCTACTTATACCTCCATCTTGGTCGGAAGTTCGCTTGTCTTTTTGATGACAGTCATTCTAATAGGTAAGAGGTGACAGCACATTGTGCTTTTGATTGGCATTTCCCTGAGAGCTGGGCCTCTGTCTCACTCCATACCAGGATCCTTGGAAGGTCCTCAGAGGAATGGGATTGCAGAATTGGGAGCATCACATGGTGAGCACCTGCCCAGCTCTGAATGTATCTCCCATGTGTAAAACTGAGGGCTCCATCCCTGATCTGTGTTGAGGGTTGCAATTCCGAATGCTTCATGGATTCCAGTTACATCTCACATCCAAGCAGTTTGTTTTTCCTTCTGAATTTCCCTTTGTTTGTTGGCTCCCATTGAGTCTCTTCCCTCACCAAGGGAACTTTGGATTCTAATGTTATAATCTAATAATACAGGGGTGGGCACAAGTAGGTTTACAGTTGTGAGTACTCCAAACAGTTTATTCTTGTATTGTTATTTAATAATTACTATATTATTTGTTATTATTATTAACCTACTTATGCTCATCCCTGTATTTCTCAAGATGTTGATCACTAATTCTACTTCTATAGATCCACGGTCTCTCAACTAGACAGATGAAAAGCAACTGTTTCCATTAATAATTAAAGTACTGAAATTTGTGAACTATTCACCTCATTCATAAATAAAAATAGATTCAGGAAATAACATCACCCTTATGCCCTGTATAACGTACTCTTTCTTGAGTGGGAGAGAAGGGGCCAGGTTTTCAGGCCAGGGGTCACATACACCTCACAACCGTCAGCAACAGGTGATCCGGATAAGCCGCCGGAGCCTGAGCCACGTGACGGTGACCAGTCACGTTGGCTGAAGACCAACGATGTGAAGAAACACTCGTGGTTTACGTAAATTCTGTCTCAGTCTACTTGGGAGAGGCTCTGAGAATATTTTCTATTGTCAGCGACAGTGGGAAATAGTGGGAAAAACACTGGAGCCAGAAGGTTTGAGTTCAAGTCCTACCCTAATCACTCAATGTTTGTGTAGCGGTGGGAACATGAATTCATCTGGTTCTCTGTTTTCCCGTCTGTAAAATGGAATGACGTAGAGCATTATTGTGAGAATGAATTTTATATATATATATATATATATATATATATATATATATATATACATACATCTCCACTAGCGAAGCAGGGCATGCTATTACAACAATGATTTTCAAACTGTGTTTCAGAAATTCGAGGCCATTCAGAGTGAACCTTCCCTCTGGTGCCCCCCAGACACTTCAATCAGAGTAGAGCCACCTCCGTTTGTTTGCAAGCTGGGCTTCCAAGTAAGAATTCCTCTGAAGGATTTTAGACAATTGAAAGGGGAAGAAGGTTGAAAACCACTGGTACAAATGATTAATCCGCGTAATTACTATAATTATAACATGGTTATTTCAGCCTTGTGCAGAGCGTGTTCAGATTTACACATGTAAAACTCACGTGTTGTATACAGCCGGGCACATGTGTGTGTGTGTAACGTGCACACGGTGGAAGTAGGCCTCTGTAGCATGTGAAATCTTCTGCTGTTCACCACGTCGCCGTGAAAGCCTGGGCTTCGGCTCTCAAAAGATGGTGGCGTGGCGTTTTGTTCTTCCTAAATAAACATATCAAGTGATGCTGTTCGTTAAATTGCACGGTAAGGAACAATATCGCCTATGACACAGATGCATGACCCATGCAACCAAACATTAAGCTACACAACAGGAGCTCTCTTAATTATTGGCTGTCATATTGAGATTAAATTGGGCATTAAATTAAGTTTAAAGAGAGATTAAATTGTGACATGAGGTACGGTAAAGACACAATAGGCATAGAAAATAAAAGACAATTATTCAGAATAAAATCACAGTATTAAGGATCTGACTAGTTGGCTGCTTTCACATTTAAATCTAAGTTTGTTTTGGTCTAAAAATAGAGATGATTAGGTGAATTTTATTTTCTCGGTTCCTTAATTTTAGAAATCTACCGTCGTCTATCATTCGTCAGCTGTGGCTGAAGTTTTCTAATGCAAGGTCGGCTGGTTTTTAACGCAGAAACCAGGACGTTTCCATCAGCCTGGGCTATATCTTATGCCTTTGGATGATTCTTTTCTTGGACCTCAGTTCCTTCTTAGTTGTTAAATTCTTCAGACCAGCTTAATATTCAAAGGGCTTCGCAGTATTTTTTATTTTAATTAACTTCTCCTCTTTAACCTTTGCCTATCCCCCACTCACCAAAAAGATTTTGTCAAGCTTTGACTTCTATAATTTTTATTATGAAAATAGTAAGTCTGAAGAGTAGTATTTCTTTGCTGTGCCGTGGCGTGGACTTTGAAAAGTCTAACACGCCCCTGCTCCTTTTCTGCCCCGCCCCCGTTTGAAGGTCACCAATTTCAGGAAGCGAGTGTTAAGAACACGACATCTACAAACCTGAAGGAACATTGCCAGACAAAGGCTCACACACACAGACAACAGCGTGGGGGCCACCGGAGGAAAGGGGGGTGGGGGTAGTAAAGGATAAGGGGGGCCAAATACAGGATGACGGAAGAAGATCTGACTTTGGGTGGGGGGCACACAATGCAATATACAGATCATATAACATACATGTGAAATCATACACACGAAATCTATGTAATCTTATGAAGCAATGGCACACCAATAAATTTAATTTAAAATTAAGTTGTAGCCCACAGACTAGTCTTCTTGGGGCTGGAGCTCATGGAGTTCTTCTAGTGAATTTTATTTTCATCAGAAATGCCTCTAAAAGTATTTTTTTAATGCCTTTAACCAGGGTGTATAAATGATGTAAAATATTTTCTTTCAGAAATGAACTGATAAATCACCGCCTTATCGGTCAGTGCTGGAAATATTGTAATGAGCTTGTAACTTTCCTATTTAAAGCTTGGAACCTAAAGCTTCTGAAATGAAATTCGGCTTCCAGGATGGAAGTGATATATTTTTAACCTGGTCCTTTCCTCTTTTTATGCCATTCTAGGACACAGTTCTGGCCTGTGATCTGCATTCAGATCTGGCATGGATTTTGAAATCTCGTTAATAGGAACAAATTCAGTGTCTGGTTGATTTCTTCGCTGAGGTCTTTCTCCCCCTTCAGCTGACTGGTCCAGGGTCCTGGAACCACTGAATGCTAAGACCTGCCCCAAACACTTTCCCAAGCTGCAGCCTATTTACAGAAGGCCCCCCAAAGCCTGCGGTCTCCTGCCCAGCCCCTTTCTGTCAAATGTCCAAGGTCTGAGGGGCCACCACAGGTTCAGGTCTTCATGTTTCCCAGGCCCCACAGACTGGGGGCAAAATAGCCCCAGTGAGGGTCACAAAACAAATTTCTCTCATTCTACCTCCCAGGGAGTCAGAAAAATTCTGTGCTGCTAGCCGTGACCCTCCCCTTCCTTTCCAGCTGCGGACTGAGGTCTCCTGCTGCTCTGGGTGGGGCCTTCCCAGCAGCTCCCTGGCATTCACACCTCTGATATCAAGGGACCCTGGCTTTGCCCCACCAACACCGAGGTGACAAAGCTCCTGCTAGACCCCAGGTCCTCTTGGTCTACCTATAAATGTTGGTCTTGCATTTGCTAGCAGTGGACAGAGCACTGAGGAGATGAAGGCGTGGCCTGAGGAGGGCCAGAGGGAGGCTCACCACATACGGTGAGGACTGGCAGGCCACCGGGCACCCCCACTGGAGCAAAGCAGACATTTAGGGTTCATCACCCCCTTAGGCAGCTAATCTTACCCAAATCAGCATCTCAAAAAAGTCCTCCAACTCCCAAAGCCAGCTGTGTTGGGCAAATACAACAATCCCTGAATCTCTCCAGAATTCCAGAAGGGTTCCAGAATGTTCTTACAGACTTGTGCCCTGGCCTCACTCAGCCTCAGACTGCCCCCATGAGAGGTCACACTCTCCCCAGGAGACTGTGCCCTCAAGTCCTGGGCTCCATTGAGCAAGCATCCTGGTAGCGACTGACTGGCCCCGTGACACGACTGTCCCCCTGAGCAACCCTCACGGGAGGTGGCTGGGGCCACCTCAGGCTGGGCCCTCCAATTCCAAAGCATTCCTGGGTCAGACAGAGACCCTGCAGCCAGGCCGTCCTGCAGGGCTGCCGCGACCACAAGGGTGGCCCGGGTGCATGTGATGAGCACGATGGTGATGACCAGGGCCAGAGGTCCCATAAGGGTGCCGGGTGACGACGGGAAGCAACAACTGCCTGGCAACAGCAGGTGCGCAATGGCTGCTGGGCCAGTTGCCTCGTGGGCCGCCTCCTGGGCGAGCGTACACGCTGGGCGCGGTGCAGACTGCGTGGCCGCTGGCAAACCTCTTCCCAGCAGTTTGCCTCCCGATCGTTCTCGGGCCACTGAAACAGAAATTCAGACAGAATTCAGACAGCACCTCCTTATAGGCTTTATCCTGCTCAGCAAACTCAATGTCAACGGAGAAAATAAAAACATGAATATCCCAGCAATGTAGTTTCTTACATGAAATTTTCCCTCTACCCAGTCTTATTTGTTTTGAAGGGAAAAAAATGAGGGCCTTTTTGTTTTTTTTTTTTGGCAGTGTGTTTTATTGTTCCACACAAATATTTATAGTAAGATAAATACAACATACAAAATTCAGAAACGGTTGCCCAGAGATAAAGTTATTTGCAAAGCCTGCACAGCAAGGACAGGGCAAGACAAGAGCAATATCCCGACGATTCTGTTTCCTCACTCGGTGCCCTCGTCTCCCCTCTTGATGTCTGTCGGAATTTGTACGTCCCAACGGCAAGTTCAAGCATTGTTGTCTAAATCAAGGAAGTGGAAACTCTTAGCGGAGGCTCAAAGGCTGTGCCTTGATTAGCATAGCCAACGAGACCAGAATCGGTGACAGTACCCTTGGAGAAACATGGTCCGATTCCGCTCTTGCCGGTCCCCGGGGAGCAAGTGGAAAGGTGGGTGCGCTTTATGGTCTGGCCTCCTTGGTCTCCATTCAGATCTTCAGGATTAAAACAGTTTGCTCCACCCTCCAGGCTTTGTTCATCACACCAGATATTGGCTACCTTTGTTTTATTCAGTCAAGTGTGCCAGGGTGCACGTGGCCTTGTGTGTGAGTCCGCTGACAAAGATTATATTTACATTCCCCATCCTTTGAAGCAGTGAGCTACGGAGATTTGCTACATTAAGGCGAGTATCGATCGTTGCCTCCCTCCCTCTCATCTCTCCTTCTGGACGCAGAGTCAAGTTTCTTTGCTATGATTCTTGTTACTGAAAAAGCAAAGATCATATCTTTGGAGAGGTTTGGAGAAGCTGGGCCTTCCATTTTCCAATGATGGGGTCAAGATGTTCAAGTGGGTGACGAGCCCTGTCATCCTGCTCCAGTTCTCTCCGGCATGGGGAAGATGGCCTTGTCTTTCTCTTCCATGCTGCGCTGGTATTTGTCAGTGGATGGAACGAGAAGGTGATGCTGTTTGGCATGTAAATAAACCGACACTTTTTCCACTAAATAGCTCTGTCCAGCGTGATATGCCAGGAACTCTCCTCCGCACAGAGATGGATTCAACTCCTGGCTTGTGCTTCTGTGTCCCGTCCTTTCACAGCGGGAAAGGTGATCATGCTGTGATTATAGAAGCCCTTTCACTTTAGTTTTTCCTGACCGTGCCTCTCACTGTTCTAGTCTCCTAGGACAGCATTTCCCATTGCTGAGCTAAATTCCTAAGGCAGCCTTTTTGAATGAATTTACTCCCTATAGCCCAGAGTTTCACAGCTGATGGAAATGGAGGTTGTGGCTTACAGATCTGTTGAAAGAGGCGGGCTTATACTTCACTGTGCTGGCCAGATGAGTGGGCACATGCTTTTGCATTTGTGTTTGAACCCCACTGAGGCTGGTCATTATATTGTGAATGCCACAGCACGTCTGGACTATTATTTAAAGGGTCTGGTTCATTCATCCATATGATGATTGGCGGTGGCTATAACTTGATGCAATGTTACACTATTTTAATTCTTCCTAGGGCGGTGTTATCTTTGGTCCCTGCCCATTCACTGGGGAGAAGCTCCACACAATTGCAATCCCACGTTGTCCTCAGGGCTGATGCCAAGCACTCCCACAGAATAGAGCTGTTCAGGACACTTTCTCCACCCTCCAGCTGCTCATTAGAGGGATGGCAGCTTCTAACTCTAATGAATAAGGTAGAGAACAAATGCCTCTCTTCTTTCCAAGAGACTCTGTTGGTTTTAAAAAGTGTTTTCTAACTGCCTACTTCTTTGTTTAAATGGAAATGGTGACCACTCCTGCATAACCATGGTCACAACTCCGTATGCAAAGGATTTCCTCGTCACGTGTGTGTGTGTGTGTGTGTGTGTGTGTGTGTGTGTGTGTATTTGAGGACATAGTTCATCAAAGAATTCCAGAGAAAGTTCTTTATCTTCCCTCAAAAAAAACCAAAAAACAAACAAAAGAAACAATACACCACAGATTATGCATGTAGGTTATCATCTTGTTTATGGGTAGAGCAACTCTTAAATTCTTTGCTTTTTTTTCCCCCTCTTCTAGCCAAACACTGATTTAATATGTTCTTTTAGCCCAGGGACCTTGTGGCAGTTCCAAAATCTCATTGAAAAGTCTAGCCTGAAAGCGCCAAGTAATAAGAAAGGATGACAGGGGACCAGGGTCTCAAAAATGCTGCCGAAAACCCAGCTGACCTTGAAGTCGTTTCTATGTCTAAAGGTGTACATTTTCTTCCTCCTTGTTAAATAAATAAAACAGAGTCTGAAAAATCCTATTTATCTCTTAGGGGATCAGAACCACGCAGCAGCACTCAGAGGATAGGAGGAATTGAAGACTTTAAGCCACGTGGGGGGGGCCTCCAGTCACACCCGAGTTCTGCTTGTATCACACTAGGTGTCTGAGACCTCCTTTCCTTAACTCCTAGGAATGGGCTGGTTTCCGAGCTCCTGAGGCCGAGCTGCTTCCTAGGTTCCCGGCACAGCCAGTTGCATCCAAGCACTGAAGGTCTTGGAGGAACTAAGCGCACCCAGGCCAAGTCCTTGCTCTTGTCACCATGTATTCACAGCTGTTACGTGCATGTCAGCGCGCAAGCATCCTGGAGGGTCCGAGGCAAACCTGTTATGGGACTGGTATTCCCACAGAACGTTCAAAACAGTTGGGAGATGTGCCCAACGTACTTAAAGCGAGGAGACAACCATAGAAAACAGTTAAAACTAACCGCTCACTTGTGCTGAGTTAGCATGACACACTTACACTAAAAACTATTCATTGTTTATCTGAAATTTTGATTCAACTGGCCATCCTGGGTTCTACCATGGTGCTTGGTCTCCAAGAGCTGAGTGTTATGGTCCCACCGCTGCCTCCTACTGGCTGACACCTTGCAGAGGCAGCAGGGTGACGGTTTCCACATGCGCACTTACCATTTACAGAGTTCCATACATACATGTCAATGTGATCTTCTACCACAACCCCGTGAGAAAGGTATCATTAATCCTATTTTTCAGGTGAAAAAAAAAAATGAGGCTCCAAGAGGATATCTGATTTCCTAACTCAGTCGTCAATGGAGATAAACAACCCAAATTTCATTAACGCCCAAGTCCAGTGTTTACGCACTGAGCACAGTTGCCCAAAGCACATCACAGCGGGTGGGCCTCCTGCAAGGCCCATGGCTCCCATTGGTCCAACCCTCCTGCCAAGTCCCCTCCTGCAATGGCAGCTTCCTGCCCAAGGCTCGTTATTCACCATTCTCTGTCCCTGGCTAATACCACCTTCAGACATCGGCGGGCTTGGGGAAAGTCAAGGACTAGGGGAGACTCGGGGCGGTTCTCCCTGGGCCTTTTCCCCTAATCCTGCTTTTGAACGTTCTTTGGGAGAGAACGAGCCCTTGGGCTGCGGACCTGAGGTGGCCTGGGGCACTGGTTTCGTTCTGCTGGCTTACCAACCAAGGCGGTTGCCTTTTTCTGTTCTAGACATTTTTATTTTGCTAATAATGCAGACTATGTAAATGAGAAAAGAACCTTAGCAATTTAAAAATTACCTCTGAATTTTAATCCTTTCTGGGTTGTATCATGAAAACTGTAAAAACATTCAAACTCTACATCAGTGTTAGGAATAGAACAGAGATGTCTCCCTCCGCTTTTCCTCCACTTCCCAGAAACCATCTTTGTAACAGATCACTATATATTCTCCCAAAATCCTTTTCTTCAATTATGCAAATATCCATACTCTCATTATTGTACAAAAATGTGATCTTTGACTATGCAATGTTTTCTCTCTTAAATAATTATCTTGGAAACTTTCACGTCAGTACACACAGACTTACCTTTTTATCTTTGATGATTGTAGAGCATGCCATTGTCTGGATATATCACAATTTATACAACAACAAACTCACAACTACCAACAACGGAATGTAAAAAATAAAAACAAAAAGAAACTAAGCAAACAACCAGAATAGGAACAGAATCATAGGCATGGAGATCATCTGGAGGGTTATCAGCTGGGAGGGGGAAGGGGGAGAAATGGGGAAATGGTGCTGGGACTAAGAAGCATAACTGGTTGGTACAAAATAGACAGGGAGATGTTAAGAATAATATGGGAAAGGGTGAAGCCAAAGAACTTACACACACGACCCATGGACATGAACTAAGGGGGGTGGGATTGCTGGAGGGAAGGGGGTACTGGGCAGAGGGGAGCAAAGGGGAAAGAAATTAGGACTACTGTAACAGCATAATCAATAAAATATATTTTAAAAAATACTTATGAGAATACATTGGCCTTTTTTTTCTATAATTTTTTCTTATTACAAATAATGCTACAACTTTTGTAAGTGTGTGTAGAGAATCAATCCCTGGAAGTGGAATGTCTGACAAAGAGCGTGCGATTTTTTTGTATGTGAGGGAGAATCGCTAACTGGCATGCCGTAAGGATTTTGCGTTTCTCCTTCCATCTTTTCTCCAGTTTGTCTTGGGAGCTTTCACTTTCTCTTACTTTTTAAAAAATAATATGAATTTGTATTCTATACGTGTGGTGAACATTTTCCCCCGCTCATCTTGTATCTTTCTGTTTTGTTGATGGCATTCTTTATTGTGCAAAACTGTTTCATATTCAGGGATCCTAGCTGTCCGGTCGTGCGTGGGTTCTTGTTTCCGCGTCGTATCAGAAAAGCTTCCCCCACGCCAAGCGCATGCAAGTCACTCCTGTCTCCCTCTAGTACCCGCACGATTTTAGGTGGTTTCTATACCTTTAAACGTTTGAAACATCCCATCCACTTCAGTGTAAACAGCATGGTAGGGATTTAACTTAATGTTTTCCAAATGCTGAGACACCTGCATTAGCCATCATGCCCCCGTTGATTTGAAATGCTGCTTTTGTCGGCCATTAAATTTCTACGTGGCTGGAGTCTATTTCTGGACGTTGTATTTGGACCTACTGACATTTCTAACTACTCCTGAGTCAGTCTGACACTTGTTAAAATGCTGAGGTTCATAATATATTTTAATATCCGATAGGGCACATTTTGTATGCCCCAGCCACTTGATTTTCCTTTTATGCACACTTATTCTCACAGATGAGTTTCAGATTAACTTGATCGTATTGTTATATATTGTAAGATCTTTTTCATTGGATGTGGTTGAATATACATGTCTCATTTGAACCATAAGAAAAGTTAAATCACAGAACATTACTGAGTAAAAAGCAGAAGTTCCTCTTTTACCAGCCAGGGCTCTGGTCCCTGTCCTCTCGCCCCCGTTAGCAGTCTGGTCTGTGTCCTTCCAGATCCTGGTCTCTGTATATATTCACAGACTCAACAACACAGATATGCTCAGATAGATAACATAGATGGGCTTATGCCAGGGCTGACAGTCAGCCGGAACATGTCAGGAACGCTGGTAAATACTAAACTAGTTCCATGCTAGTTGGTAAACAGCTGCAGCCTATTTACATTGTTACATTAAGTTTTGTTCATGTGTTCACAAATAGCACGGATTTATTTTGTGTGTGTGCGCTGGGTTTTTTTGTTTGTTGTTTGTTTTTTCCTGTTTGGTGTCAAGAATTATACAAGCTCTACAGAATGAGTTGGGAAACCTTCTGTCTTGTCTTTGTTTTTGTTTCTTAAAATTCTCTGGAATAGCCTAAACAGCACAGGAGTCATTGGTTCCTTTGGAAAAACGTGTTTATTAAAGGACCTGAGCCTGCTGCCTTTGGGGCTGGAAGGGTGGGGAGGGGTGGTAGACAATTTTGATAACCTGTTATATTATCCAAACTTATTATCCTATTTAGTTTTTTATTCCCTTTGTTAAGAAAATTGTGATACTTTTTATTTTTCTAGAAAATTAATTACTCGTTAACAGTATGGGCCACGGAGGCCAACTGCTTCGTCAGTAGCCTACAGCGCCCCCGGTTCACGGCTTCCCCTTTTGAACAGACTTTACTGACCACAGTTTTAGATTTTCAGAGAGACTGAGAGCTCCCGTGCGCGTGGCGCCCCGTTTCCGCTATGACTGACATCCCACGTTAGTGTGGGACATTTGTAACAACTAATGACATAGCATTGATACATTATTAGTAAAGATCATCGTTTATTTAGACTCCTTTCGTGTTCACCTAAAGTCCTTTTTCTGTTCCAGGATCCCACCCAGGACACGACGTGACAGATACCGCGTACCTCCTTGGGTTCCTCTGGGCTGCGGCAGGCGCTCAGGTTTGCCTTGTTTTTGAGACGTGCTGCCTGGGATTGTGTAGGGTACCTCTCTGTTGAAACTGGTCTTATTTTTTTTTTTTTTTTTCGTGATTAGACCGGAGTGTGATCAGTTTTGAAGACATTTTATGGGACCTCAGGTACAGTGATCTCCCCTGATCCATCGTACGATTTCCATAGTTCCATGGTTCCAGTTACCTGCAGTCAACCGAGATCCGAAAATACTTAATGAAAAATTTCAGAAATAAACAATTGAGCAGTTTGCAACAGCAGGTGTCCCGTGTAGCATGATGAACGCTCACGTGGTCTTGCTCCAATCTGCGCAAATGGGCATCAGCCCTGTGCCCTGCGGCTCCATGGAGACGCGCCTGCCAAGGCGGCCCCTCAGCGGGCGGCTTCGTGCTGCGGGCCAGTGTCTCGGTTTCCGGCGTCTGGGTTCAGGTCCCTCTTATTTTGCTTAATGTAGCCCCGGAGTGTAAGAGTAGTGATGCTGGCGTTTCCCAGATGCCGAAGAGACGCAAGAAAGTGCTCCCCGGAAGGGAAAAGTTGAGTACAGTATAATACGCTATTTTGAGAGACCACATTTGCATAACTTTTAATATAGCATATTGTTACAATTGTTTCATTTTATTATTAGTTATTCGTGTTCATCTCTTATTGTGCCTCATTTACAAATTAAAAGTTGTCTTAAGATATATGCATAGGAAAGTACACGTGGAGTCCAGTACCATCCGCGGTTTGGGGAATCCACGGGGGTCTTGGAAAGTAAGGGGGACTCCTGTGAAAAGGTAAAATGCTTGTGTTTTTGCCAGTAGAAACGACTTTATTGAGGTGAGAAGGGACGAAAGAGAGCTTCTAAGCAAACCTGGGTTCTGCCAGGCGGGGGCAATGGCAGTGGCCCCCTGGGAGCTGTTACGTTCCTTTTAATATAATTTATAAGAGTTATTAATTAAAACATCTTCCTAGAACAGAGAAAGTACACAGTTATTCTCTGAGTAAATTTTTCCCATGACTTTGATTATATCTCATATTTCTTTTCTAATATTTTATGTATATTTTCTTTTTTTTTTTCATAGTTAGAATTGCCAGAGGTGCATCTATTTTATTGGCTATTTTGAAGAACCAACTATTGATCATGTTGAGTAAGTTTACCTTTTTGCTTTCGATTTCAGTGATTGCTGATTGTACTCTGCAGATAAGATATAAATGAATTAGTCTTTCCTTTTATTTTATGTTATTGTTCTTATCTAACTTCTTGAGTTGAATGCATAGTCATTTATTAATTTTGGTCATCACTGGTTTCTAATAAATGCATTTAAGGCAATCCATTTTCCTTTTACTAGTATTTTGGCCACATCTCAATAACTTTGATTTGTAGTCCCTTGATTTTTGTCAGTTGCTAAATATTCTATAATTTAATTTTTATTTTCTTTTTAACTTAAATGTTATCTAGAAGAGAATTTTGAATGCCCAAAGTTTTAGAGTTACTAATGTCTAGCTTCATTGAATTATAGTTAGAGAATAGTTATGATTTCTATCTTTGGGAACTGAGATATCTTCATGGTATATGGCATGACTTTGATTATATCTCATATTTCTTTTCTAATATTTTATGTATATTTTCTTTTTTTTTTTCATAGTTAGAATTGCCAGAGATGCATCTATTTTATTGGCTATTTTGAAGAACCAACTATTGATCATGTTGAGTAAGTTTACCTTTTTGCTTTCGATTTCAGTGATTGTTGATTGTACTCTGCAGATAAGATATAAATGAATTAGTCTTTCCTTTTATTTTATGTTATTGTTCTTATCTAACTTCTTGAGTTGAATGCATAGTCATTTATTAATTTTGGTCATCACTGGTTTCTAATAAATGCATTTAAGGCAATCCATTTTCCTTTTACTAGTATTTTGGCCACATCTCAATAACTTTGATTTGTAGTCCCTTGATTTTTGTCAGTTGCAAAATATTCTATAATTTAATTTTTATTTTCTTTTTAACTTAAATGTTATCTAGAAGAGAATTTTGAATGCCCAAAGTTTTAGAGTTACTAATGTCTAGCTTCATTGAATTATAGTTAGAGAATAGTTATGATTTCTATCTTTGGGAACTGAGATATCTTCATGGTATATGGTATATTTTGAAATGTTACATGGTTTAGAGCGATTATTTTCTATGACACTTCTGCATGTAATGAACAATTGGGATTATTCCTTATATTATTGAAATCCCCCCATGTCTTCATGTATCTGTCTATTTCCAAGAGAATTCTGTTAAATTATCTCACTATTTTTTTTCTGTTAGTATTGCTTTGATTTTCTAACAGGTTTTGCATTACATGATTTAAAACAAAAATTTATAACTACTTTATCTTGTTTGTAGATTGCTTCTTGAACAAGATTAAATATTTCTCTTTGTTCCATTTAATATTTTTCTTCATGACTTCTGTTTTGGTTCAGTTCAACATTGCCGCCCTGGCTTCTATTTTTTTTTTTTTTAAGGTTGTATTCAATTTATATATAATTTATTTTAAAAAGCTTACATGAAATATTAAGCATTACCTTTTAAGAACAAGTACATTTTTATAGCTTTAAGTCTTGTTTTTCCACATGTGCTCCTAGTTATTTTATCAATTTGTTGCTATCATAACTGGGATCTTTTCTTCAATTATATTCACTAATTAGTGATTGTATTCACATGGCAAAGACATTTATTTGTGTATATTAATTTTGTTGCCAGCCATCTTATAAAATTATATTTTTAATATTAGTTTTAGTTCACTCATTTGGGTATTCTAGCAGTCATAGCATCTAAATTAATGATAATTTGCTTTCTCCTTTTTATCGTTTATATTTCTTATTTGGCTTGCTTGTCTAATTGCATTGGTTAACACTTCTAGCATCCTGATAAATGGAAGCAGCAATAGAGGCATCCTTGTTTTGTGCCTCTTTTTAAAATGGGTGCAAGATATTGGCTTTGTCACGGTAATAAGTATATGCTCCAGTAAGAAATACATTTTATTGCAAATAATAGACAACTTTAGAAATAGAGATTCAAAGAAAAAGTTTCTTTTTCTCCAGTTATGAGAAGGCTGGAGGTAGAGGGTGTTATTGACTCAGGCAGGGGCTTAACCAGGCCATGTGTCTGTGAGCCTCCAGGCTCCTCTCTCAAGGATGCAAGGAGGCTGCGCAGTGCTGGGAACACACACACCTGTGTTTACAATAGAGGCAGGGCCGGTGCGTTGTACCTGTCCTTTAGCTGGGATGCAGACACTCTCCCCAAGAGCCCACCAGCACATGTCCCCTTGGCAAGGGATGCTGGGACCTGGGGCCCAGAAATAAAATGAATGCCTTTTCATCCAGGTTTTCAAATGTATTAGTCAGAGTTGTGCAAAACATCACTTTGAATTCTTTAAACTCCCTTTGGATTTATGTGTAATTTTTCTATTCTTGTTTCTAATTTTGTGGTTTTGTCCTTTCTTCTGTTTTTCTTATCTTGGTTTGCAAATTAATATTGCAAACCCCGCTTTCTTCCTGTTTGCAGCTGCCTGGTGTATCTTTGGCCATTGTTTCACTTTCAAGTTTGTCTCTAAGGAGCATACAGATGGCCTTAGCTTTTGATCCTCTTTGCCATTGATTTTTATAATGGCTATGTTTTATTTCAATTTTGTAACCCTAGTGAATGTTTTCTGCTGTTGGTTTCCTTGATTTGTGTGTGTGTGTGTGTGTGTGTGTGTGTGTGTGTGTGTGTGTGTGTGTGTGTGTGTGTTCTTTCTTTCAGCATGGATTTTGGCTTATCTTGATTGTTTATTGCTTTGGGAGGCGTATGAAAGATACATAGTCTTCTAATTTCTAATTGGTTGGTACCTTTACAACGTTAAACAATATTTTAAATTCTTTCTCCATTAATCAAGTTAAAAAATTAAACATTATAAGTAAATGAAATACTGTGAGGGGTCAGATTTCTTTTGTTTGCTTCACCCTCTTCTCGCTGATTTTAATTGGCACAGTCAGGTATATTTAGTTGGTATATATTGCATTTTTTAATATCAGTCCATTATTATTATTTTTTACTTTGCATGAAACATTTACATTACATTGTAATAAGCTTTTAACGATTTTTTAGCATATAAAGTTGCATTCTGTTTTGAATAACATAACTACTATAGTTATTCATGTATCAACTTGTCTAGGCCAAGGATACCCAGGTTGCTAGTGAACATTATTTCTGTGCGTGTCTGTGAGGGTGTTTCTGGGAGAGATTAGCATTTGAGTCAGCAGATGGAGTGAAGAGGATGGCCCATCCCAATGCCAGTGGGCACCATCCAATCTGTTCAGGGCTTGAATAGAACAAAATGGTGGACAGAGGGGAAATCTGCTCTCTTTGCTTGACCTGGGACATCCATCTTCTGCCCCCAGACATCAGCGCTCCTGGTTCTTGGGCCTTCGCACTCAGACTGGGACTTAACCATCTGCCCCCGTTCTCAGGACTTTGGACTCAGACTGAATTAGTTGACTCTTGGACTACATGGGTTTGAACTTATATGCAGATTGTTTTCAATAAATACTGCAAATGTATTTTTTCTTCTTTATGATTTTCTTAATAACTTTTTCTCCCCCCTCTGGCTTACTTAATTGTAAGAATATAGCAGGTAATACATAGACACACAAAGTATGTGTTAATCAACTGTTTATGTTATCAGCAGACAATTAGTAGGTAAGTTTGGGGGAAGGCAAAGTCATGAGTTGTTCAAGAGTCAGATCCACCACCAGCTCTCCTGGTTCTCCAGACGGCAGACAGCAGGTCATGGAACTTCTCAGGCTCCATATACACGTGAATCATGTCCTACAATACGTACCATATATATATATATATATATATATATATATATATATATATATATATATATATGTGTGTGTGTGTGTGTGTGTGTGTGTGTGTGTGTGTGTGTGTGTGTATATACACACACACCCCTGGCTGGTTTGGCTCAGTGGATTGAGCGTCGGCCTGCGAGCTAAGTGTCGCTGGTTCGATCTTCCAGTCAGGGTACATCAGAGAAGGAAAACTCTGACTCCAAAAAACCTCCGCTGCCTTGCGGCATACCTCTTCAGGGGAAAGGCTAAGGGAGTAAACCCCGACAGAAAATCTGGAGCCGGAGTCCCTAAGGCGGTTTGACGTTGTAGTCAACACCGGCAACTCCTGCGGCGCACCTGAAGCCAAGCTGTATCGACTCCGTCTTTCCCTTGGACCCTTCAGCTGCGAAGAGAGGGGGGGTCTGCTGCATGGGCAACAGCAGACCCTCCATATCACCCTGCCCAGGCTCTGTAGCTTCAGCTTCACTGGAGAGGACACTCCAGCGTCATCGCAAGATGTCGATTCAACACGGGAGGAGACAGATACCGTGTCACTCCCGAGTCGAACTGCACAGCCATTCTCGGCGGTGCAGGTAGACTCTTAAGAAGCTACACCATCGTCTCTCGAGATGGACGGCTGCCGACGATATACACACACACACACACATATATATATATGGTATTATATATGCACATATATCTATACCTAGAGCTATAGCCTATGCATCCTGTTTCTCTGAAGAACTTAAGATAGGCAGATTCCATTTTTTTTTTCACTTCAGGAAACAATTTTTTTCTATTGCCCTTTGAATATATTTCTGCCCTTTTCATATATTCTCTGTGCCAGGACACTGGTCACTTGTAAATCAATCTCTACCACCTGATCTCCATATCTGTCACCATACTTCTTACCTGTTAGTCCTGTTATTTTTTAACATTGTTACATTATGTTCGACCTTCTCAAACATCTCTTCATGTCTCCGTTTTCTGCAAAGTCAGCTCTTCTTCTTCTTGTAAGTGAGGGATTGATCGGTTCTACAGTGGAATTTCCTTTGCCCTTAACTTTTTCCTCAGTTTTCTAGCTCCCTTTCCTTATTATTCTTGCGTTTTAGCATCTCACTGTTAACCACGAGTTTCATGAGGACCCCGTTGTAGTCAATGTCCTTGAGAATGTTTGCATTTCTGATGCTACCACTTAAGCTGAGACCTAAAGGCCAAGAAGACACCCGGCAGGTGAAAGGCGGGGAGCTTAGAGGACTGTCCAAAGCAAAGGGATGAGCGCGAGCAAAGGCACAGGTGGAGGAAAGCTCAGCACGTTCACGGGCCATGGGTACAGAGGATGGTTGCTTACATAACCAGAAAGTGGCCAGTGGGGGAAGAATGGCATGGTTTGAGCTTAAGAGCTAAGTAGGGGACAGGCCATGGGGGCGGGGGGGGGGCTTATACGTTAAGGAGCTGTGCTTTGTTTTAAGTTCAGCAGGAAACCATTGAATGGTTTTCAAAATGGAGGTGACCTCTTGGATGTTGTTAAGGATTAGCCCTGGGGGAGCTGAGGCCGGGTTAGAGAGTTCAGTGAGAAAGTGACGGCACCTGTTGGGATGCAGACCTGGGTGAGGAACTGCGGTGGCATGGGCGGGAGTGCTGGCGGAGGAAAGACAGGAAAGAGGATGGATTTGGAAAATATTTCAGGGGAAACATCAATGGGCTTTGGTAATGGATTAACACGGGAATAAAAGATGGAAGCGACGGTGAGAAAAAAAATGTAGAAATAGGTTTTAGAAGAAGTCAAAAAGAAGCAGGAAGACTCGGTCTTGATAGAGTAGCCAAGGGGGAATGTTTGAATGGAAGAGCCACCGATGAACACTGTCTGGGGAAGATTAATATGTCAACAGTGTTCGGGAGGGAAGGCAACGAGGGAGAAAGATCAGTCAGAAGGCCGCAGTGAGGACATTGGGGAAGGATGAAATAAGACAGACTCGGAGAAAGGCGCCTGGGGACTCCTCCCTAGAGCAGATGGAGGCTGTGAGCTAGAAAACACAGCGGCGATGTTACAATAACAGAACCAGAGAGACTAAGAAAGAGGACACAGGAAGATGGGGGGGCTGGGGGAGAGGCAGAGCGTCACCTGTTTAGTTGGGAGAACTTTCCAAGCGCCTTGAATGCCAACACTGATTATTAACACCAACCGTGTGCACGGTTAACCAAAAGCTACATGTCATTATGATTCTTTTCCTTTCATTATGCCAAACATCCAGTGCGCAGCGAGACAGCTGCAGAGGCGCTCCTTAAAGAGTCTGTGCTCCGCACAGCCCTCCTCCACCACAGGTCATCTTCAGTCTCAGTCAGAGGAAAACAGTCTAGTGTTTTTGGGTTAAATTTACTGAAAGTGTACACAAAGTACTGGTTAAATGGCCCATCCTACATTTAAACCCCTCAAGAGTCCATTAACACATTGGCTGCGTCTTCTTGTTAGAAATCTGTTTCCTTTGTCCCCATTGCTCGGTCAGATTCAAGCAGGGCATCCTTCAGATGGAGGAGGTTAAGTAAGTCGCCACGACACCTGCAGAGCCAGGCTGTGAAGGCTTCTACCCTGGCTTTAGCTGTGCGTAGGCACCCCCTGGGTGAGGCTGCTACCCCAGGCTGGTTCCCGCAGGGAAACCTCCCGGGGCGCCCGCAGCTGCCTCTTGTTCCCGGGCTCCCCTTCAGGTTATGGCCTCACTTTCTCCAAGTATCTTTTCAGGTCACTGTACCATCTTTTCCCACTCCCCCTGCTCTGGGCATTTGGGCCCCTCCTCTCTTCCTGGGCCAGCTCTTCCAGGGATATAGACCTGACTAGCCCTGCCCCTGCCAGCTGTAGGAGTCCAGCTGGCTCCGAGTCCCAGGCTCCCACGTGCTGGAGGTAAGTCACTCACAGGGACAAGGCCCATGCACTGTGAGTCCCAAGGCAATAGCTACCACAGTCCGCAGTTCTTGGGTGACTCTTGTTTCTGATATCGATCGTTGTCTGTTGATTGAAAGAGTTGTTCAGGTGTTTGAAAGCACATCCTGACTCTCGTCTCTGCGCCCCCTGGTTTCAAATCGTGGGTAGAGAGGAAAAGTGAGCCCGAGCCTCCTGCAGATGTGGGCTGCCGAGGCAGCAAGGACAGGGTCTGCTCCGAGCCAGGGGTGTGGCAGTAATGACTCGGGTCCCACAGGAGGAATTGCTGTCAGCGATCTGATGGTCTGCAATAGGAATTCGTGACGAAGTGCCTTCGATGTGCATCACCGCCGGGCTCCTGGAAGGTTCATGTGTGTGGAAACCATGCGGGAGGTATTTTGTGCTTACATGTTGGGCAGAGCTGGGGTCTAGGACTGACGAATCATAAACAGGGCGTTTACTTACCTGAGTGTGCCGTGGGGCACTTAGAAGTCAGACTGAAGCTAGGATAATGCTTTGTCATGTGGGACCGTCCCACCCGTTGTCAGACCTCGTGACCGAACACCTCCTAGTGGGGCCCATCGGTCACCAAAATAACAGAAAAATATCCCTGTAAATTTGCAGAAGGCCCGCAGGGGGTGGTGCAGCCTCCTGAGAACTGCTGACTAGATAAACCGAGTCTCTCTTCAGCATATCTGTCCTCAGTCACAAGGCAGACCACCATCCATGGTTAATGCTTACAAAGACTTTATGTCAGTGGTTGGCGTGTTGTAGGCTCAGCACACGTATTTATTATATAAACAGACATAATTGGTGATGATCAAAATGTGCCCCAGTTTTTAAGAGTGTAGAAGGAAATTTTAGAGACTCTTTGGCTTACTCCCTCCCCTCGTTCCCTCCTCGCTCTCTTCCTTCTTCCTCTCCTGCCCTCCCCCTGTTCTGTCCTTCCATCTGCCCTCCCACGCTCCTTCCTTCTTCCTTCTTTCACAAGGTAAGGAAATCGAGGTTCCAAGGTCACCCAGTGAGTGAGGGCAGAACTGGAAGCCAAACGCAAGCCTTCTTTCTCAGGAAAAGGATGCCGGGAAGGGAGGCTGCTTTTCGGTCTTCTTGCTCTTCCTCGGCGTCTGCGTGGCTCCCTTGCAGGGGGGACAGCAGAGAGGGAGGGGTAGAGGTGGAGGCTTTTCTGTCCCGCACCCAAGCTGAGGGGACACTGGGGCAGCACCTGCAGGCTGAGGCTCTGTGACAGCAGCGCTGAGCAGGACGGGGACCCCTGCGGGAGCCAGGCAGGTGCAAGCAGGGAAGGCAGCCTTCAGGGTCCCCCTGCGCTCACTAAGGGGGCAGTCAGGAGCAAAGAGGAATCAGCGTCTTGGCTCAGGCGTCAACGTTCCTCTCAATCTTAACATGTCAGAAGACCCAGACACATCATTTTTGTACCAGATCCCTCTTCTAGGCACGTCACCATAGCTCAGAGAGACTTTCTTATCATAACCTGTAGAAACTCTTGTTTGCACACTCGGGGTTCTTGCAAAAGGACAGTGAACTATGAACTGATATCCCAGCGCCAGTCGTCAAGGACTTGGGGATACTGTTGGCTTCCCTGAGCGGTGGGGACAGGGGAGACGTCACCGCAGGTTCTCGCCCCTCTCCCCACGGAAGGCGGAAGATGATGAAAAAGATTCCCACGTCTATTTTCAAATTATGTCAGGAAAGTAGATTCAAGGTTTTATGCTTAGGAAAACGGGGGTAAATATTTAAACATAAACTACGGCAGAATTAATAATTGCCCATTTGTGCTAAGTAACTAGAAAATTATTTGAGCATTAATTCCATTTACATACGTTCATTCAGATTTGTATCCTGAAGCAGGCAAGTGTTTAGGGTTTGAAACATTTAATCACTTAGTAAGCAGCCCTCAATGGGATTCCCATTTATTCATCGTCTTTATTGATTTCCCAACGCGGCAGAGGCTCGTGGTGCACAGAAACTGACTGCTGAGCGAAGAACTCTCTCTGCTGGGGTGTAGAGCCAAAGCTCCTGGCTTTTCTTAAAGAGCAACCTATTTTCTTCAGATCATCGTAGCCCCGCCGCTCTGGGCAGACGGCTGCTCCACTCTTTTGTTAGAAACTCTCTCCCGCTGGCGCGGCATCTTGTTGTTCCTGGACAGACGCTGTTCAGGTCAGACATTAGACAAAGTTCCAGTCCGGGGTATGGGGGACTCTCCACGCTCCCAGAAATAATCTGGTTCCTAGCAGCTACATGGGACCCTCCCCCCACCCCTCCACCCCCCGCCTACCTGGAAAAAATCTAGGATCCAATTCTTCTGCTGTCTTCCTTGACCTGTTTTCAAATAAGTCTCCTTGGTGCCTTCATTATGGTTTTAATTCATAAAAGGACCTGAAGTTAGCACAACAGCCCTAATAACAAGGAAGACCCTTGGGACTGAGAACACCCATTAGAACTGTTGGGGTTCTGCTGCCCTAGACCCAAGTCAAGTCAACTGAAGTGAGGAAGATGTAGACGCTCAATGACAACCTCTCCAGGAGGTGGAACGTGACTCCCGCCCCGCTTGGTGACTTCCTTTGGCGGGGTACAGGGGGAGAGGGGCAGGAAAGGAACTGGGCAGTGGGGGAACTGGCAGGTGCAGGTCAAGGCGAGCACTGAGGGACCGGCGCCCCTGACGTGCAGACGCTGGCCTGGCTGTCGCTGTAGATGGTGCTCTGCTCTGCTCAGATACACTCACTCCACACCAAGCTTGTGGTGATTCTGAGACCGGGATAAAATGAGACAAATCAAGGTCACTTTATGCTTCTGTCTAAGCACAGGCAAAAACGAGGTCACTCTGCCACCCACGAAATACCAAACGCTCCCTCTCTCTGCCACAATGAGTGACGGCAGCTCCTTACCACGGTGGCTTTTTGCCTGTGCCGGCCTCTCCTTCCTGCAGATAAGACTTAGCTCTGTCTGTCCATTGCAGGGAGATAAATATGAATAAGAATCGACGTGTCTTGGGCGAGAGATTTACTGCATCCCTCCTTGGAAAAGAAAATGGGAAAGCATAAAAAGTAATAGCCGGTTCAAACTCCAAATTCTGATGTGACAGGCGTAAAACGTCTAGGTTACTGCACAAGGACCAGCGGTTCTTTGTGGAGATGGCCAGCAGTGTGTGACGGTCCACAGGAGGAAAAGCCAGGCTCAGCCAAGGGTGTACATTTACGGGAAAGCGACCTTGGTCAGCCGCAGGCCTCCCCGAGTTCATGCTCTGCCACAGACAGCCGCGTTTACTCGGTAATTCTAGTTAGTCTCACCAGGTAACGGAGGTGCGCTGCGTTTTGTCAGAGATGCATATCATAGCTTAGTGAGCTCCTATTTTGGTATCAGCTTTTCAATAAAGTTATGATTATAGGGGTGGGGGAACTTGTGCTAATCTCCTCCTCCCCTACAGGTGAGATTTCTTGAGCTATCAATCATAAGATTGCCCTGCTTTCAGACAGCACGCAATCTAGAAGAAACCCCTGACTATTTAGACCCGCCCCCAAATCGTCTGGCCAAAGCCCAATGCCTGTAATAGGTTCTTCCTAACACCCTCCGACTGGGACACCCACAGGTCCCCGTAGTGTGTCTTCTCCCTCTTAACTACACATGTGTTCTTGTTGGTCTTATTCACACCGCCATTGGTTCATCAGCAATAAATCTGGTACCCTTGATATACTGTGATGAGAATCATGTGTCATCTCTGTGGTCTTCTTCCCCAAAACGCCGACCCCAGTCTAACCATGAGAGAAGGACCAGATACACCAAAATTGATGGCTGTACTACAGAATACCTGCACAGTCCTCCTCAACACCAGAGAATGAAGTTAGCAACAACCAAAGGCTTCAGAGACAACGTGTGTCTCTCTCCATCTTTCCTTTCCCTGCGGGAGCGCAGGCTGATGCGGTCGTGTGGGCTTGAGAACTCAGGGAACAGGATTGCCAATGGACCCAGCCTCATCCTGGGCTCTGTGAGGCCAGCCTGGGTCATGTGTTTCTTCCTGGATGAGGAGTCAAACCCCATAGACCCAGCAAGGCTATTAGGGACGGGGGAGAGCTGGTGTCTCAGAAGAAGGGGTGCTAGGCAAGCAAAAATATGTATCCTGTAGACCAACCCTAACTTCTGACTCAGCAGGAGGGCTTTGCTGGGCATCTCATTATGACACCCCCACCCCCATTCCCTCATTTATGGGATGGGAGGGTGTCTAACCGCATAGGAACCATGGAGACAGAAGGAGGTATCATTTGTCTGAGGGCCCACCACACAGAAATGCTTGGGGAGTGGTAGTTTAATACCAGCCTTTCCTATTCAAAGAATTAACATGAGTAATTCTACCTCTACATGAGGAGTTAAGCGATGATCAGGAGAAGGCCGTGCTAGTGCGTCTGCAGAGCTGCGTTTCTGCCATGAGCAACAGCGGAGAAGCTTTTATGCTATCAACCTGTGTACATTTTAGTTATTTTTTAAACATAGTAAGTTATATAGGTCACTGCATTGTCTCTGTAACTAACTGCAACATGAGCAATCAAATCCTTATTGTTGGCTAATTTATCTTCAAAGACTCAAGAATGCAATCCGAGTAATTGCTACCTGTACGCCCTGTTTTGTTTATGGCCTCTCTGAGTTATGCATCTTCCTTCAGTAATGGAAAACATTGAATGCAATTAATTCAAGAGGTCTGCCAAATACGCGGTGTAACCAAGCTTAACAAAAATTGCACAGATGCGTTGTCGTCTGTGATCTGGTCCTGGAATTCCCGCACGGAATAGGGCATCTCCTAGTAACCCTGGTTGAGGGCATAGGGTGAGAACAGAGAAGAAATGTGTTCTTTCTTCGTGTTAATGAAGGTTTCATTCATTTTCTTTCTTCTTAAAGTCCTTGAAACAGTTTTGCACTGTATTTCTCGATGTTTTTTGAACTACAGGATGATCTAAACGCACCTTGCTTCTATTTGATTTTCATCGCTTTCTTGGCCTCAGTCCCCTGCCAGCATTTGGTGTGACTGAGTGATTTTTAGTTCTCCACACGCCTGTGCCAATCTACGAGCATCACCGCGATCTACTATCTGGGTCTCCCGCTGGGCTCTAAAGGGGCATTTTATGGCCTGTCACTGGCATTCACAGTACCTTCTGGCCACTGTCACTCCACCAGCCCATGGTGTGTCCCGGTGTGCCACTCACTGGGCCTTCTGTTCTTAGAATCTCAGTGTCGTCCCCAAGAGCCACGTCATTGTGCCCCCAGCCACTCTGCAGCTTGGCACACTTTTAATGTTTCATTTTAGATGCGTCGTTAAAGTTTCAGTATGAGACATAATGCCACTTAAAACGAGGATGAGCTCCAGGATGCCTGTGGTGATCTGATTTGCACAGCATGTTCCCAAACCTCTGCCGAGGCTGCTGCGTGGCCAGTACTGCCACATCCTGTGGTGGTGGTGGTGGTGGGCTGCTGTGGCACTTCAGAAATCCTGTAGAAACAGGGTGGTAATGCTGAAGGGCAAAATTTGCCCCCTCACCTGTCAAAGAAAGTGACATTGTCCTTTTGCACAGCATGTGTTGAAATCTCTCCACGTAAGATGTCTTGATTTGGGTCTTAATGGTGGATCACGGCCTGTGTCATCCTTGGGCACAGCTGAGCGGGGGGCACGGTCACCGGATGCAGGCACACACCTGCCTCGGCCTCAGTCCGATGAGCGTTAGATACAGGCAGAGACCTCACCTTGAGATGAGTACCACAAATGTTTGTTGACCATCTACTATGTGCCAGCTGCCAACCACAGAGTTGTTGCGAAGCTGACATCCTAATCTGTTTGCGTGAGGGTTGGCGTTTCCTTCCCCTTTCTTTCTTTCTTTCTTTCTCTCTCTCTCTCTCTCTCTCTCTCTCTCTCTCTCTCTCTCTCTCTCTCTCTCTCTCTCTCTCTCTCTTCCTTCCTTCCTTCCTTCCTTCCTTCCTTCCTTCCTTCCTTCCTTCCTTCCTTCCTTTCGTATCCATCCAGGAGCCATTTGTTGGCTGCTTGCTGTAGGCCAGGCACAGGCTAGGTGTCATGGCTACGGTGATGAAAGGCGCACACAATGTGGTCTCTCATGGAGTTAACACCCTAGTCCTACTTCTAGGTTGGGAAAAGCCACAGTGGAAACTAGTTTAACTTACGGCAATACCCGTGCAGCCAGTGTGCATCGTGAAGAGTAAATTGCTATAATAAAATCAAAGGGGCGCCTTCCTGTCTGATCGCCAGATGCCCGTGAGGTTGTTCCAGCAGCCCCGGAGTCTCATGGTCAATGTCAATCTGTCTCTCACAGAAACACACCTGGATTATTTATTTGTGTTTGTTTGTTTATTTATTTTTCCGGCTCGTCAAGTGGAGGAAGTGTTGAATTACTATTTTGCCACTCTCTCTGAGGAGAGTGCCGGCCTGTGGTTTTATATGGTCACAAAGAAAGTATCGCTCACTGCGTGAACGGAGAGACCAGACATGTTGGCCACTCGCTTTAAGATAGATTGCAGGAAAAAGCAGCAAAGAGATTTTGCATAGCTCATGTACATGTGTTATTGAAAACTATATTCACTTACCTCCAGATTACTTTGGTGTGCAATACGGCTTTCTGGCCACAGGTAGCATTTTTTCCCCTAATTAGTGCTCTTTAAAGGGTGAAGTGCCTGTGATGGCCAGGGGAAATAATTGACTGAAGTAGTGGGTGCTGTGGCTCTCCTTTAAAGCGGCGATTGCCAACCAGCGTGCCGCGCCCCACGGGTGCGCCACAGGAATTTTTAACACATGCAGTACCTGACCATTTAGCCAGGGGTGCTGACCTCTCTTCCCTGAAGTTGATAAATTTTAAAAAATGACAGCACCCGACACAACAATAGCCCTCTGATGTGAATTCATCAAAATTATACCAGATGGGAAAAAAATATAATTTTCAGTGTGCCACAAAATGTTGATAATTAGTTTGTGTGCCATGAGATGAAGAGGATTGAAAATTGCTGCTTTCCGGCAGTGTGGTTCTGAAATGGGGGCCCTTTCCCCCTGGGGGATTTGGGGAGTGTCTGGAGACGGCGTGGGTTGCCCAACTGACCGAGAAGGTGTTACCGGCACCCAGTGGGTGGGAGCAGTGATGCTCCTGAGCACCGTGTGGCGCCCCAGACAGCCCTGCAGCAAAGAACCTTCTGGCCCCGAAAGGTATGAGTTCCAAGGTCAAGACACACTCTTTTGAAGTAACCCAACGGTAGAGGTAGCGTTTTGTGTGTTGTGCCCATGACGTTGCCAAAACCAGCGGAATTTTGTGCGAGTGAGTCTGGCTTTTTTTCCCGGCTCTCTGATTATCTTCTTTGTCTATTTACCCATCATTCAGTCCCCTGGTGCTGCAAAGCTTTCTGTGTGTGTGTTTTTGTTTTTTTTTTTTATGGACTCAGCACTTGACTATATGAGCTTTTCATTACCCGTGCTGAAATTGTGACAGGCTCTAATGTAAATTGTATAACACCTCTCTCTGCAGCTCCGGCTTCTGCAACTTAACCCTCCGAGGCTGCTTATCTGCCTCCTACCACCTACCTGCGTTGTGTGTGCTACACTTGGCATTCTTGATTGTTTCTTTCATAATAATTTCAATGGTGCCCGGAGGGTACCTCTCACCGTATAATAGGTTGCTTTGTGAACAATTCCAGTAAGAGAACCATTCTGCCCAAACAGTGAGATGCTCCAGAATGTAAAAGAGGTGCCCTTCGGTGTATCAGTCACATGCCTGGCATGCCGTGGCATTCTGCAGTTGTATTGGAATTGAAATGAAGTTGAGTTATTTGTTTCTCCTCTCCACTTAAAAAAGAAAATGCCCGCACGGTTCCAGGTAACACTTCCCGCCACACAGAACGGCTAGAATGTGAAAGCTACCAGTTGGGCATGGATGAATATTTATTTTGCACTTCAATGTGCAAATCATGAAGCATCTCTTGTCCTGGGATCATTATTTTCATCGCCGTAGACTTCTGTGACGGTCAGCTCGTTCCGGCTTTTGATCCGCCGCTTGGAATACGACAGTGGTCTGTCGCGTCTCGTCCGGCCACAGCCTCCCTTCACGCGTCTGCCACTGTCCGTCGAGTGTAGTTTGCTGTATCTGATGTCTAAAGAGGCTCATCTCTCTCTTTTCAGAAATCTTTGTCCTGGCTGGAAAACTAAACAGACTTTATGAAAATGGTGACTTTATTTTTAATGCCAGGGAACGTGAGATGGTTCCGATTTCTAAGACGCTGGCGTTGAGCTGTTCACCTGAAAATCAAGTCCGTTCTAGCCCAGGAGCTGACTAGCCTCCCTGTCCCCCTATCCATGGATGAAGAAAAGGCACAGCAGGATATGACTGTGAAGCCAACAGTCTGATGTTTTTAAGTTGGGTCTTTCTCTATAGAAAGACTCAATAGCCAGCTTACCCTACAGCTCCTGAGGTTGAGCCTTTATGATGAACACTGGTGACATCAGGGACCTCTCACCCCCTGGTTGCCCAGCGTCCCCCCAAGCATCCAGCCTGTGCTGATTCTTTCTCTGAATGGTCCTACCCTTCCCATCCCTGCTCTAGGTCTAACACGTCCACCCACACAGCCGATTTAATTTCCTGACCATGCACCTTCCACGCCAGCACCACATTTCTGATGTCGCCTGTGTACAGAGAGATTTGGGGGGTCATCCTACAGCTCTAGCTGCCTCCCTTCCTACGTGATTCCAGTGATCAGACCCTCTTGCCTGTCCCCTCAGGCTTCCTGCAGCTGGGCCCTAAGGTTGTCCCCTCCTGTCCTTTGCCCACTTCCTGGAATGGTCTGCTGCAGAAAGCATCTTTACTCTGTCTTACAAGCGTGAGTTTCCCTTTTTCACTGTCTCCACAAGCAGTGGGTCATTCTTTACTAAAATCCTGTGGAAATTCAAATGGATACTACTTGACCACCCAGTGGGAAGGAGAATCTCTTCCTTGGAAATGATGGGTCACTTGTCCCCACTACTCGCTTCGCAGCATTCAGACCTCCACTCCAGGGGCCCTGCCTGGGAAAGGCTTTCCTTTTTGAAACAGCACCTCAGTGTTCTCTGTCCCCTTATCTGGTGCACATGCCCTTCATTGCTATTATTACGGTTATTTATTTGCCTGCTTGTTACCTCTCTTCCCACTAAGAGGTCAGCTTCAAGAGGGGTTGTGTCTGGGTGTCCACCCTGCCGCCTCAGGCTCGTGATAAATATTCATTCACTGAATAAACATTCCTGGGTCCAAATCTTCTTCTTTGTAGTGTTAATTTTACTCTATGGATACCCCTAGTCTTCCCAACTAGAGTGTGAGTTCCTTGAGGGGGTGAATTGTATCTTACCACTTTTGCATTCTTTCCCCACTGCCCTGCCTTAAACAACAACAGTGGAAAAAAGGAAAAGAAAGAAAGAGAGAAAGAGAGAGAGAGAGAAAGAGAGAGAGAGAGAGAGAGAGAGAGAGAGAGAGAGAGAGAGAGAGAGAGAGAGAGAGAGAGAGAGAGAGAAAGAAAGAAAGAAAGAAAGAGAAAAGAAATCATACAGGACCATGCACATAGTAGGCACAGTGCTTTGCCTGTAGAGGATAATGAATAAAAAGCAGTAACAAAACCCTTTTCAAAAGAATATGAATCAGACTTCTGCTTCTGGCCAAGACGAAGTAACAGGTTTTATAGACTTACTGTTCTACCAGAAACAACTAAAAATCAAGATGAACTATTAAAAACAATGGCTGTCAAGACCTTGGGCATCAATCAACGAAGAAAAGAGACTGGGGACTATTAAGGTGAGTCCCGTCATTGTCCCAGCTTTCTGCCTGGAGAAGGTTCCAGGGCCGCAGCCCTGGGAGGGGAAACCCAGGCGGAGTGCAGTGGACTGAGCTGAGCAGACAGAGCCGGGAGCCCCGGGAGGCCAAGGCAGCCGGGGGACAGTCGGCAGGGGCCTTGCAAAGGAGGGAGCTGCACGATGGGAGCTCTGGGGATCCACGGAAGTGCCACTTAAATAATCAAGGGAGGACCAATCAGTGCGTCCATATGAGGAAACTGCTCCAGGTCAGGGGAGGAGCCCCCTGAAAGGGTTAGTGAGCAGACACGGTTGCCTATTCCCAATAACTAGAGTGGAAAACTTCTTAGTTCCTGGAGTGTTACTTAGAGGATATGAAGGGTTTTGCCTCAGTAGGGGACTGAAAACACCTCTGGCTCCACTTAACAAACTTTAAAAGTGAGATCCAAAAAGATCAAGGTGTTTCCAAATAACTTAACTGGACCCCATATCCAAGCTCAAGAATATTGTCAGGAGTGAATAAATAATAAAAATATCACCAGGCATGCAACAAAGCTGGAAGACACAAGCCATAATGAAGAGAAAAATCAGTTCATTGAAACTGACCGAGAAGTGACACCGTGTCGGAACCAGCAGACAAGCATTTCATGTAACTAGTGTGACCATGTTCTGTCTTCCATGTGCACAGGCTAGAGGATGGATTGAACGTGTTAAACAGAAGCACGAAAGACATAAAAAAGGGAGGAAGTCAAACTTCTAGGGCTGCAAACTACACTTTCAAAGATTAAAATATACACTAGATGTGATTCATTAGACATCAAAAGAAAAGACTGGTAACCTGAAAACAGCAGTAGGAACCACTGAAAATTAAATACACGGGGGGAAACAATGAGTAGAGCATCGGTGAGCTGTGGGACAAACTCAGGGGGGTTACTTGCAGTTGGGGTCTCTGATGGAGAAGAAGGATGAGGGAAGAAAAGATGTTTGGAGCCATAATGACCAGGATCTTTCCAATTTGATAAAAACTATAAACCCACAGACGCTCAAGAAACTTAAAACTACACCAACACACATAATCAAATCATTTAAAACCAGGTTTGAGAGAAAAATCTTCATAAGAGACAGAAAAAGAGACATCCCATACAGAGGAACCAAGACAGAGTTAACAGCTGATCTCCCGAGGGAAACAAAGCAAGGTTTAAGGCAGTGATGCAACATCTCTAAAGCACAGAGCAGAGGAAGAAAGAAAAAAACATCTCAACCTGGACTTCTTCATTCCGCAAAAGAATCTTCCAAAATAAAGGCAGCACAGACAATAAGCACAAAAGCCAAAACAATTCGTCACCAGTAGATCCGAACAAGAAGAATGTTGATGGAAGAAAGATGACACAAGATGAAACTATGGGTCCACACCAAGACATGAAAGGGGAACTACACAGATAAACATGAAGATAGAGATGTTTCCTTATTGTTTTAATCTCTTTAAAAGATCATGGCTATTTAAGTTCAAAGTCCCAAAGTATTGTGGGGCTTCTAATCCATGCAGAAGAGGAATGCACGGCAGCAGGAAGAGAAAGACTAGGAGGAGGGAGACCGAGGACATACACGTGTGAAGGTTGTGTGAAGTGCGAGACGGAAGACAGGATGACGGGAAGGTGGACTGGGGCAAGTTAAATATGCATAATACGAGCCCTAAAGCAAACACTGAAATACCGCAATGAGGAGTAACAGCTAATAAACCACCAAAGCAGGTGAAATGGAATTTTAAAGAACAATGAATTAATCCAAAGGCATAAACACAGAAGAAGAAGAACCAAGAACTGAGGGGACAAATACGGAAACGCCAGCAAGGTGGTAGGTAGCCTTAGACTCCTGAGTGGCTGACCGAAGAGCTCAGCAGGTCTCCCGAAAGGCAACAAAAACAAACCTGAGACAGTGTCACAGGGGTATATAAGTCACAACTTATCAAATTGTTCACTTTAAACATAAGCCGTTTATTGTCTGTCAATTATATCTCAATAAAGTTTCTTTCAAGGGATATTAATCAATGAAGTATACTATCTCCAGCTGGCCTACATGCTATCTTCTTCCCCAAAACAGTTAACTGGAGGTGCCTACTAGCTATCCCCCCAAAATACTCCTTGAAATTATGAAGGTCTCATTTATTCTTTCAGGACAATATTTTTTGCGTGGCTGGACATGGATCCAAACTTGAGAACACTTTTAAAATGTGTGGCACAAAGTCGCTTTAAAAATCATGGTTCTAAAACTTGTAGCAGATGCGAAGTGGGTGTCACACCCAGTAATTAGAGCTAGTCGTTCTGCTGTATGACAGCATCCAGGAATCGCTTCTGTCTCCCAACCTAGTTCTTAAATCAATAAACTGATACCTTTTAGACGACAGGGCACATTAAATTAATCCAGGTGGCATGTGCTTTTAAAATATTGCTGTAGTTACCTGTCAGAATTTAAGGTTCTCTTCCAGATGTTCTCCTAAAAACAGCTGGTCCTGATGGTTATGAAAACTAGAACTATAGGACAAATAACCACTGAGGCGAAATATTTTAAAACTACCTTTATTGTGAGTCCTTCCAATTGGATTCTAATATGCACCATGCCATCATTTGTTCATCGTCTCCCAGATATTGGGTTCCTGCTCCTTAAAGAGTAATAGATGACTAGTGTCTGGGGTGATTTATGCTATAGCTATTAAGTAATCAATAGATTTTGCTTTCTCGAACAGTTCCTCTGCTTCCTTGTATAAAGCATCCCTTTCATATTACATTTCATATTACATAATATTTCATATTACATTTCTCAATCATCCTCCTTGAGGAAAGATCCAGACTGGAATTAAATTGCCCTGAACTACGGACTTGTCAATGTTCTGACGATGGTCTGGTTGGTGCCGTGGGGATGGATGAGGGGCGGTGTGTCTTTCAAAGAGAGCACGAGCCTTGATCCCAGGACCTGGGTTCAAATTCTGACTCCCCGACTTCTGACCTTGGGCAGCTTCCTCTCTGGTTTTCTGAGTGGCGTGGAAAGTGGATGTAGATTATAAACACCTGGCAAAGTCTCTGTGAGGACAAAATAAGGTAATTTTTTAAAGCACCAGCACAGTGCTTGGCGCCTAGTAGGGACTCAGCGACTCCATAAATGTCAGGCTATTTGCGTGCTTTCATAGACTCTTCCGTGTTCATTTAGAATAGCTGGGTCCAGACCTTAGTTCTGCACCCGCCAGCTGTGACCTTGGACAAGCTGGGCTTCAGTTTCAGCATCTGAAAAATGGGAACAGCGACCTTGTTTTAAGGATCAAAACCAGAAAATTTCCATTGAGTTCTGTCATTTGCAGAGTATATTTGTCTTAAAGCTTAGCCGGGTATGGCATTTGCTGGAGATGGGAGAGGATTGTAACAAAACGTCAGTGGCCCTGTCGGATGGGGTTATGTGCTGAGCGGACAGACCTAAATTAAAATCTTCAGCGAAAATATACGAATCCCTTGGCCTGGGTCCTGGTCTGTGCTAGTCCCTGGCATCCAGTTTTGAAGAAGCTAGATACACTCTCGGGTAAAGCTGGGCTGGACCCCAGGCAGGAAGGGGCTTGTAGGGGGCCCGTCCCATCTGTTTCTGAGTCCTGTCGGTCCCCTTCTAACCAGCTCCTGGGTCCCTTCAGTTCTCCCCATCTCCATCCACAGTCCCCGTAAAATTGCCCTCCAGCCATCTCTGCTACTGTTTACAGACATGGCACTTGTCATTCGTTTCTAAATAATTATGGTGAATGTAGAACAAATTAAAAGGACATATTTTCCCAGCAGTGGAATTGCTGGGAGCGATCTAGTCAAGGGACATCTACCTATAAATGACCCATGGGCATGGACAACCAGGTGGGGACTGACTCTGGGAGTGGGGGTGGGTGGGCAGCGGAGAGCAATGGGGGGAAACTTGGGACCACTGAAAAAGAACAATAAAAAAGGCAAAAATAAAGTAAAATAAAAGATAAACGTTGTCAAACACACACACACACACACACACACGGATATATTTTTACTCCCATTTCCAGAGGTGCTTTTTCCTTTTCTAGCCTTTATTACGAGTTTCAGATTTTAGTGCAGTGTGGGGCAGCAAAGGTGGCCTCTAAGATTTCATGTTTTTTGGAATTTGTTGAGATTTTATTTTCAGCATAATTCGTGTTGAGTCTTTGTGAATGCTTTATGGATGTTGGAAGCGAATGTTTATCCTCTATTTTGGTTTGGAAAATTCTATACAGCTATTAGATCAAGCTTATAAACTACGCTATTCCAATATCCTGTGGCCTCAGTGTGATTTGTGAATTTCTGAGAAGTATCTGCTGTGGCCACGACGTTCCTCCGCTCTCATTTCTCCATAAATCCTACCCCATCTGCTTCCTTTTACCCAGGAAACCACTAACATTTCTCTTCCTTTTCAATGTTATAGACTTAAAAATAATTTTTTTCTACTATGTCTAGGGCTTGCAGACACCAGTAGCCTGCCCGTGTGTTACGACATGTGCTCCCAAATCCGTGTTCTGGAAAGTGCCTGGGCCGGGCCAGGAGGTGCACACGGGACTTGCAGGAGGGCTACGTCTGCCGCAGGTGCGCTGTGCACGCACACAGCGTGGCGGAGGCCCCGGGGGCGAGAGCTCGGTGCTTATCCTAAGTCCGCACTTACCCGCTGTGTCCCCTTGGCAGGGCATTCCGTCTCCTCTGCTCAGCTTCCTCGTCTGTAAAATGAGGGTAATAACAGGAATGGCCTTATAGGGCTGTTGAGGGATCAAATGAAATCGTAGGCATAAAGCGCTTCGAAGAGACATGATCCACGTAGCCCCTCTGCAGATATTCCACAGAAGGAGTCAGGGCCCCACAGAGCACTCCAGGGAGCGTGAGCTGCCCCTGCGTCTACAAGAGCAAGAGGCCAGGCTACACTCTGAAAGCTCTTCCTGTCGCCTCGCTCGGCGTTGGGTACCAGTAGGCACTTGTTTGATTAGTGTTGAGTAAAACTATGGTTCTTCCCCGGGAGGAATTCTCACTCAGATGGAGAAAAGAGGACAGACAGAAACCAAATTCCCAAGGACACCAAGTAGATTTACATAAACAGGCACGAATCTATCTCACCAAGGGCAGGCTGAGGAGCTGCTAGAATAATTAGAACCATTCAAACAAAAGGGGAATTGTTCTGTAAAGACAGCTCCCTCCTAGGGTCAGTTTTAGGCTCTTTTAAAGAAGAAAGGAGGCCTGCCCATGGAATGTAATTCAATATGTGAAAACTTCCTTTTATAAGTGTCAGAGAGACGCAGTGATTTGATAAAAACACCAAAAGGGTGAAAATAAATGTATTAGAATGTTGCCTGGAGGCCGGCTTTGTTCAGACAATAGCCCTTCGCAAGTGTCTCCTATTGACTTAGCCAGGTTCCTTCTCACTGTCACCAACCTGCCTGGAGACTTTGAATCTCTGGCCTCTGCAGAATATTCGAATGATGCCTCTGTCATCTTTAGAACTTGAAGAATCATTCTGTTGAACAGATTCAGCTTATCTGACTTAGAGGATACACTTGATTTCTTTAAAAACAGAGATCTTTCCAATCAAATGTGATGAATAACAAGGGTGAGGATGATGAATCATTTGTTCCATTTTGGGGTCAACATGAAATGTGAATATAATAGTAAGAGTTACTGCTTAGACAGTGCTCACCGCAGGCCCAGTGCATCTATTAATTAAGACATCATCAACTATTAATTAAGACATCAACTATCGACTAAATGAAACCTTACACAGAGCTGTGTAAGAAGTCGTAGAATTGGGACAGGGACAGAAGCAACTCGACCCCGCGCTTACCCTCCGTGTCATGCGGCCACTCGTGAGCAACGAGACTGGTTTGCGTGTGTCTTGTTAACCGGTTCGCACATGGGATTCTCAACAACAGAGGCCCTAACACAGATACTCTGAGGGCTTGCCTTAGCTTGGTGGAAATTTGGCTGGAGATTTACGCTGACATTTTATATGCATCACAGCCGGGTTTCAACAGTATTGGGTTTCGTCGTACTTTCTAGTGGCGGTTTCCTTTGGAAAAATTGTTTGGATTTTCTCCCGTTTCCTTATTTACAAGAAGCAACTAGCATCTGCCCACTCCCTACTTTATGATGGTGTGAGGAATAATTATGCATCGTGTGCTTGGTTTGAAGAGCGCTGTATTAGAGACATGATGTTCATTAATTATGTATTGGCCTTTATTGCATGTTTTATGCTCCTTCTGAGACTATACTCTTGACTTCTTCCTCTGATGTTGTAACAAACACAGTGAATTAGTTTTCTTTGATCTTTGTCTGTAGTGATCAGATACAATTCTTTCCTGAAATATTTCTCAAGGGACGCTTGTCATAGATGGGCATCTTACCAGATCTGCTGGGGACCTGCTCAGTTCCAGAATGAGATCCAGACAAGACAAAGAACCCATTGCAGGGGCGGGGGTGTGATTGGAGGGATCTGTCGAGAGAACCCCCTGATTTTGGAACCTTTGCATATCCAGCCTGGATGATGGTATCCAGTAGAGACAAATCAGAGGTCTGGTAGGCAGTGGTCATTGTTCCAGAAAATCAGACTATGAGCTCCAGGGTAGGGTTAGGGCAGGGCACACCCCTGTGGAAGAGTTTTGCAAGACAGATAAGGTGAATATGCCAGGTTCCACCCTCGAGTGAGGAACTGGGCCATGGAGCAAGGCAGCCAGCTGTCACTAAGTAGGGAAACTGAGTCAGAAGCCTGTTCAGGGGGCCCTGGACCAACCAAAGTGGCTCCAGAGCTGCACAAACCCAGAGTTCAACTCAGGTGCAAAGGCCTCCAGGGCGGGATGCTGTAAAGGACCCTCGTACCTCTGGGGTCAGTGGAGATAAGGAGGTCGTCCCAGAGGCCAGCCCTGCCTCCAAGGGGTTGGTGTGCAGTCTGTGCCTTTTGTCCACCTCCCCCACCCACCCTGCGAGGCTTTAGGCAGCGTTCCAGGGCCGTGGTTCTTGCCAGGGGGGGCCATGCAGCCCTGAGTGCCGGGGATGGGGCGGGGCCGGTGGGGAGGAAGCCGGCAGACAGCAGCGCCCATCCACCCACAGCGCTGCTCAGCGCCGGGTTCCCAGACGCCGCGTTCGCTCCTTTCCCTTTGTCCTACCTGGCCGTGGCGAGGGGAAGGAAGAACTACGTGATCGAGGTGGAGGGTGGGTGCTTGGGCATAGGAAAGGGGAAGTGGAAAGATGCCATGCCTTGCAGAGGTGTATCCCAACAGGCTGAGTCAGCGGGCTTGTTTCCCCACCATCTTCCCTCATACTGACTTCTGCTCTGCAGCTCTGACACCGCCTGTGGTACCGAAGCAACGGAGGTAGAGAGGACACTTGGTGTCAGGGGTCATTTTATTCTGCACTTAGGCGCTCATGTTAGTTTTAATACAAGTCCTTGAGCGTGAATGGTCATGGGTAACTTACTGCAGTGTAATTGCATTTAGTCCCCAAACTTCGTCCAAAAACAACGGGCGGCAGGGAACTGTCACATTCAGTCGTGTTTCTTTGGAGCAACACCCTTTTCGGGGTGGGGGAAGCAATTTCATTTGCTTTGTTTTCATGCTGAGTAGAAGTCCAATTGTGCTCCTGTAATTAAGTTCCCTCACGTCAAGAGACAAAAAATGTGTCTATGGAATGTGCATTGAACCCAAATGGAAAAGTTAATTCAAAACAAAAAAGCAATGATCATCTTGTGTTTATTAATGAGATATTTAATAAAATATCTCTGTTTTCATTTTTCTATTTAAAACATGGCAATTTAAAAGCGTTTTTGGACCTAATAGCATATTAAGGGCTTGAGTTACTAATTGGATTAAGTGTATGCTCCAAACTTCTCAGCAAAGGGCCTCCTGGCCACACCTGCACAGCCACATCGGATGTGTGAGTGACAGCGCCTCTTCAAAGCCGCCCTTTGCCGGAGGTCACCTCGGGCCCTGTCTGAATGTTAGGGTCTGGGGACGGGGGCCTCATGGACTGTGCTGGAAGATCATGGGGTGTTGTGATGTCAGATTTCATTCACTTTTCATTTGGAGATTTAAAACCATCAAGGTTTTGGCAAGATTTTCGTTACCCATTTGCACCCCAGAAATTCTCTCTCTCTTGATACCATCAGTCCTCAGCAGACCCAGGCATGTTCTCATCAGGGACTTGACCAGTGTATTGGGCCCACAGGAGGGCAGAGTCCGGTCCCTGATCACTGCCACCATGGCGAGAGGGGCTTACTCCTTGTTAGCGACTCTACAGATCTTTCTAGCTCTCTTGCCCATGTGGCCATTTCTTCCTTTTGATCTGGGAAGCACCATGGCCCAGTGGAAGAAGTAGAGGTTCTAAAGTCCTATTAAGCTAGAGTTCAAATCCTATTTTCCTTTAGATGGGGTAGGCCAGCAAGCCGGAGACTCAGGGAAGAGATGTAGTTGGAGTCCAAAGATGGCCGGCCAGCAGAATTCCCTCTCTGTTGGGGAGGTGAGTCTTTGTTTTATTAAGACCTTCAACTGACTGGGTGAGGCTCACCACAAATGGAGAGCATTCTGCTTTATTCAAAGGCTACCAATTTAAATATTAATCTCATCTGGAAAACGTACTCACAGAAATATCCAGAATAATGTTTGACCAAACACTGGGCACGGTGGCCCAGCCAACTCGTCACATAAAATTACCCATCACAGAGGGATAGTCAAAAATCTAATAGCAGGGAAGTCACAGGTATCCTAAGTCAGACCTGAACTCAGGCCATAACCAACCAATGTGCCCAGGCCAGGGCTTGTCACTCCTGTTCTCCGTGTGAAGCAAAGGAGACTAGAAAGAAGCCCTCAGCACATGAGATGACCTTGAAACCAAGAGAGGACAGAAAATGTTTTCAAGAAGAAAGTGGTTAACTCCCAAGTGCTGCTAATAGGTTAAATGAACTGGGGACAGAAGAAGGCTGTTGGAGGGTCATCAGTGACCCTGATAAGAGCAGCTTTAGTGGCATGCTGGGGCAAGAGCCCGGTTGGGGACACGGCTGGGGAGAGGATGGCACGGGAGGAGGCAGTGCAGGTGGCAGCCCTCCCAAGAAGCTTTAATGCGATGGAGCAGAGCAAGGGGGCAGAAGAGTGAAGGGAGGGTGTGGGGGGCAGTGTTTGCCATGGAAGGGGCTCGAACATGCTGCCCTGCTCACGGAGGTGAGCCGCTGCAGCGCAAGGGATGGTGCCGCCGAGGGGAGGGGAGTAACGAGGCTGGACAGAGGAGAAGGGCTGCTCTTGGCTGAAGCCGGGACCTGTGTTTCATGGAGTGAGAGGGGAGGCTCAGAGCGTGGGTACCGGTGCAGGAAGCTGGGGGGATGGGCCAGTGGGAGCAGGACAGCATCTCTTTTCTCAGGGACACAGGGTAGGAGGAGCTTCCTGCATTTAGGGAACAGAAGAAAGAGGAGTGTAGCCAGAATACAGTCAGCAAGCGGGAGCGTGTTGGTAGCTGAGGTCAGAGGCACGGAAGGCAGATCAGGAATGGAATCGCTGGGAGGGAGCGGGGCACAGCGCCCAGGGGCTGAGAAAGGAGGGACAGGGTGCCACGCTGTGTCAGAGGCAGGCGGGGCAGAACACCGAGCAAGGCCAGGGGGACCGTCAGGTCGTGTTACGTGCTGATTCTGAGGATGGAACGCAAGCCTTGAACACGTTTCAGCTGCTTGGCCGCTGGCCTAGGGCTAACAGATGGCCATTTTACCATACACTTCAAGTCTTCAATAATGAGCGATTTATTTCACGATGAAAGAAATGACACATTTTACCCCAAAAACATGTCCATAAGGAACAAATGGGAATCGAGACATAATGGCATCTTTTGCAAACAGTCCCCATGGAATTTGGCGAATGGGGCTCGAAGCGCTTTCTCTGCCTGCCTCCACTGCTGCTGTGCACACCTTGTCTTCTTGTCCCTAAGACTTGACTTCAGAAAAGCCGTCTCGTAGGTCTTAGACCCTGGTTGAAATCGCAGTTGACGTTAGGAATTCCAATACTGTGTGGCTCCCAGCAGGGCCACCCAACATGCTAACATTTGTGAAAACACCTAGGAGTTTAGTTGGCCATTCAAGCAGGGGACATCTGTGGTCATGGGTCTCCGTGGGTAATGCCACTGGGTAGTTTAACTGTGACCTGATACGGGATGACACAGAGATGCAAGGCTTGGACAGGCTGTTTCTGAAACCACCTCAGCTGGGCCTTGGTTCTGGAAGAGACTTTCTTAGTTCAGGCTGCCGTGACAGAGCACCACTCACAAACAACAGACACTCACAGTTCTGGCGGCTGAGGAGTCTAAGATCAGGGTGCCCGTAGATTCGGCGTCTGGTGAGAATTGGCTTCCTGGTTCATAGATGGCATGTTTTTGCCACATCGTCACGTGGTTAAAGTGGGCAGGAAGCCCTCAGGAGTCCCTTTAGAAGGGTACTAGTCCCGTTGGTGACTCAGGACCTAATCACCTTTCACAGGCCTCGCCTCCTGATATCATCCCACTGGGGTTAGGAGGCGGGGTGCGACCCATACCTATGGTTCAAAACAGAGACTTTCTCCCAAGAAGCAAGGAGTCAGTCACATCCTGGACACCAGGAAGCAGGCTCCTTCATGTACCAGCTTTCCACAGGCTGAGACACGTACCAGCTCCAGGGAGCGCAGCGACCTTCCATCTGCAGGTCCCCAGCAACGTCAGGTCTCCTAGTGGTCTGAAGCTTTTCTCACTTTGGCTATTTGGGGGCGAACTTAAGCCTGTGTCAGCTCACACTGAGCTGTCATAGATTGTCTCATGCCACATGCATTAATGGAGATGTAACTTTTTATTAATACAGCCACTTAATTTGAAGGCATATCATACCATCTGGAAGGGTTTTTCAGGCAATAGTAATTGATCACTCAGGAATTCAGCCATTTTTTTAAAAAAGACATTGCTTTAATGTTTCGCTCTCTATTTCCCTGCTTGACAAATACACCCCTCATTGTCTCTCTCTTATGTGAGCCTCTTTCCAGTATCTGTCTTAAAGAGTAAGTCTTTTGTGGTGAAGGGTACCCAGGCTTCCAGAACATTCCACTCGCACAGTCTCCAAACTAGCACTTGGAGAAATTCCCGACTTTGTTGATTATGCATCTTATTTCAGAACCGCAGTGCGTCTGAAGGCGCTCCCAGCCTGACATACAAAACTGCCACTTCCCGAGCACAGCTTCCTTGCCGTGAGCCAAGCATGTAGCTCTTCCTATGCATTATGGCGTTCGCCTTATCAACAGACTCACGTGGAAGGTAGTATCCCATTTTATGGACGAGGAGGCCACCCTTTAGAGAAGTCACATAATGCGCCGAAAGACCCCCAGCTAGTGAGTGACAGAATTGGACGCAGGTCTGGCTGACCCTGCATGCTACCCTTCTCAGCGTTGGTCCCCTGAGGGAATGGGAGCCACCAGCCCTAAACCACCAAGGACACATCTGTTGTCAACAAAGTTTGGTCTAGGTCTCTGCAGCTTGAGGCACTGTGGGAGGGTGTCTCCCCGAGGAACTGTGGGAACACCTCCATGGGGGAGGGTGGGTTATGTTGGGGTGGCTCTGAGAGGGACTAGGGAGGGGGGCCACTGCCGTTGGGTGCTGTCCAGATGGGGGCAGTTCAGCAGCTGTCACCTCGTGTTCTGAGGTGAGAAGACTGAAATGGGGTGGGGACATTGACTGAATTCATACTTGTTGTAAATGAAGGGTCTCCCTGATTCAGAGCTCCCACTTGGACACATACCCCTGAAGAAGGAGGACCATGTGTTTTCATCTTTACACTTAGAAATTAGCTCAGACTCGTCACACAGTAGGTGCTCAGTAATATGACCTCTAAAACGAATGAATGAATAAACATCTTCTGCTTTGGCTGCCCAGCAAGTCATGTTAGAATCATTAAAAGGAAATAAAATAACTTTGTGTTCCTTTCGTGGACTTAAATAGAACATTTTAATCTTTCCAGAGTGTAATAGTTTTCAAGTCTCAGTAGGCATACGGGACTTTTGGAAGCTCTGCATGTTGAGTTTTTATCACAGTTCAAATCCCCGTGCGCTGTGTAAAATGGGATTCGTCTTCTTGACCAAGGTGGGGCCTTAGGCTCTCAAAAGGAGAACACAGGGTTTCTCACCAAAGACACATGGACGCCACATCTGAGCGGAACCCTTCTCTCCTCTCTGAAGCAAGTCTTTGAAAAGAAGTCGTTGGAATTATTGACCTACAAATGAACAGAGCTACCTGGTCTTAACCTTCATCACGGGGCAGGCGCATGGTGTCCGCACAGCGTATTTGTCTGGAAAGCCCCGGGGGTGTCAGGTCCTGCCGGCTGTGAGCCCCACGGACGGCAGGCCTTCAGCAGGAAATCGCCTCTCCGCCTGCCTCCCGCACCAAGGCCGCCTCCGGCACATCTCGAACAAGGAAATGACTGAGACTCCAGGATGTTCTTTAACAACTACCTGCTCGAGAGAGGCTGACAGCTTGACACGGGTGCACTTCCAGGTGACTTCGTCAGATGTTTCAGCATGGCCTCGGATGAAGATGTCAGCAGCCCTGAGTGCAAGGAGCCCGCAGAGCAAACGTGAGGAGTACCTAGGCAGTCCCGCAGGTGACGAGGGGTTGGCACATACCTGAGGGAGCCCCAAGGGCATGGGAAATTACTCCATTGAAGATTTTTCTTGTAGGTTTGTCTGCAGTTTTGGAAGACCCTGGCTTTCTCTCAGTTGAGAAGTTACTATTGCTCACAGTCAGAAGCTACTATAAAGTGACAAAGTGAGCTTTCAAGAGAAAATATGATTCCAGTTTCATTGCTGATCCCCTCTGCATTCCTAATGCTGTTTGAACAATGTGGCGCTTGATGTTAAAGGTCACAGAGAGAGCAGAGACAAGCAAAAGAGTGGGGGAACATTTTTACCCCCTTCTTGGGAAAACTCAAATCTTGTTTCCGGTTTTTAAAAAGAAAACTCCTCAAAGTCATTGCCTGTCTCAATAAACGGAAGCAGCCTGAAACTTCTCATCCTGCCTTAATGACCAAAACGCCATCCCTTATTCCCATTTAGATGTAATTGGTGTTCTCCACCGAAAGAAACGGACCAGATTCACAACAAGGACAGGATAGACGGGCCGCTAGCTGAGCCCGCCTTCTCTTGCCCTTGGGGTATGAGGGGAAACTACACACCGGCCAGGCTGCCACCTACCCCTACTGCTAAGGGTCTCTGTGACTGAAGCCCCCCGGAGGGGCGTGATCGCGGAGAGGAGAGCGCATCCCAGACCCAGGGCTGCGCAGGGCTGTGTGTCTGCAAGGCTGTGCCTTTGCACCCAGGCAATCTTGGGCTGCTTGGATGGTTCTCCATGAAATAACACTTTGTAGAGTGTTTTGCCACATCAATCCTTCCTGCCATTTTCTGCGCTGAGTAGATACGCTAGCAGTCCTGTATCGTTGCTTTGAAGTCCCCCAAATAAACTATTTATGGCTTGCCAGTTACAGCTCTTCTAAAACACTCTAACGGTCCAGGGCAACGTAAAAATAAGTTATCGCGCACTCACGCTTACTTTTGGAAGGGGGCGCTATTGGGGGGGAGGGGCATGAGAGCCAGGAGCCCATTTCGAGGCAGCAGAATCCCATGATTTCATAGTTTGATGCCAGGCCAGTGCAGGACATGGAATCAAAGTTCCGTGAGTGGTTGTGGGATTGACACTGGTGAGGCAGACAGCAGGTGGCAACCTGTGCGGCCGCACCTGACAGGTACAGGGCGAGCGTTGGGGGCAGCGCCCCCAGGAGGCGGGGCGGCGGTAGTGCACCAGGCGTGAGGTCCACGTGGTCTCCCAGGCTGAATTCTCTTCAGCAGCTGTCCCATTGACCACCCCTAGCACCCAAACTAGGATTTTAAATACAAACAGAATAATTATGAGTATTATACTTGAATAAGGGACACCGTACATGAATAACTCCTACTTCTTAATAGATATTTTCAGTCAAAATCTTAAGCATGATTATGTACTAAAACATATCAATAACCACAGCATTCATGTCACATTGTGTCCTTTTATGGAGCACAATAAAGGCTTATGTTTTTATCAACATGAGTGACTTTGCATACTGTCTGAGAAAGTCAATCTCCAGTCCAGCATGTATAAAATTAATAGACCTGAAAAGAAAAGGTTATTAGTATCTAACTCAGAAGATGCAGGAACTATCACCAGTTGAATATAATGTCCAAAGGCCAAATATTGATTAAAAGCAAAATATAAGGAAAATTTAAGATGTCAAATAAAATAATGTATGCTGGTTGTATCTTGTTATCTTTTGTGGAGGTGAGTTTAAAGCTAAACGGAGTGGAGGCGGGGAGAAGCAATTCAAGAAAGTCAACGTAGTAAAAGGTACCTACAGTGAGAATATCAAACACATTTTCAGCAGCAAAACGTAGTGAGGCTGTATTTGCTTCTGAAGCCCTTGCCGTCACCAGAAAGGAATTTTCTCCCTCCATCTATTTTCTGCCGCCTGACTTTTCCTGAGCAGTTCTGACTTATTCTACTGATCAAACAGGCTGAGCAAGGTAATTATCTATGCATGGATGCTTGGAAGCAAAAGACATCTCAGAGTAGTTCCACTTTTCCAATTTTTAAAAAACAAAAGGGGCAAAAGAGACGGGGAGAGGAGCCTCCATGCTTTATGCGCAAGTAATGAAATGCTAATGTGCGCAAATGAATTTTGAAAGGACACAAATATTGCTTTGAAATTAATTATACCTCTCCCATTGTCTTTAGCAAATGGAAGATTGAAACCTATATCGCGATGTTTATGATGGTTAATTCTCGATTGTTCCTCGGATGTTTCAGGGAGAAAGGTTTGCACCTGCAAAGAAAAAAGGCCCCGAACAGATTGCAAACACTCCGCAAACACTTCATCAGGAATGTTGGTTGTCAGCCCGCCGCCCGCACAAGGGAGCCTTGATGATATCTTGTGTGCCTTTGACTCCTTTTGATTAATAAATGCAAACAATTTTTCTCAGCAACCTCTGTTGCCATCTATGCATGACAATTAGGGACGACCTCCAGTGAAGGGATGCGCCGAAGTCTGTTTTCGCTTCCTTGGCTGCAGAATAAATAGGTGACGTTTAATGCTTTTTGACAATTAGAGGATGAAATCTCTGTAGCCGTGCGATTTCAGCAACTGTTTATTATTTCTGTTCCCTGCAATGAAGGATCAATGTTTATGACCATTTTAACTCCACTCTGGATGGACAATTTGATTATTTCTTTCCCTGAGTTTCATGTCCTATTATTGAATTCTTGGGTGCAGATATCATTGGCTTTTCACAAAATGGATTTGTGATGTTTCCATCAAAGAATGTATTGAGTGGGCATCATAAGGGAGCCAAGTGTGACCGTCACGGAATATTCCATCGTGACCTTCCAGGGTAGAGACAGCTGCGGGAACTTGTGGGGAGATTCAAGTGTGGTCCTGCTAAGCCCAGTGGCCATCCACTGGGGACTGGCAGGTATGTGCTTTACTAAGATACATCCATGTAGGTATCAGGGCACTGGGGTGTGTCCAGCCTTCTAGAATCACAGTGGTCACACTTTCCTGCCGCCAGGGAGCCTTTGTAGAACGTGCAGGTAGTAAAGGCAGGACAGGGCTGGCAGGGCACCACCCCCATGGAATCCAGGATGAACAGCCGCCTGGGCCATGCAGTGCAGTCAAAGTCCCAGTGTGTTTGTGTATAGCCCAAGGTCATGGCCTGCTGAGGAGGCCAGGTGCAGGGAAAGGAGCCCACCACACCTTAGGCATGGACAGTCTTGGGTTGGGGTCCAGAGGTCTGATCTTGGGGGTCTGATGTGCTGTCCAGGCAGAGTCTGTGGTATCTGCCAGTCATCCATTCATCTTTCCATCACTTCGTGATTCATCTAGTTATTCAACACCTGTTCACTGGGCTGTCCCAGTAAACAAGTGGGCCAGAGGCAGCTGTGGAGAGCTAGGGGCCCCACAGAAGGGGGGAAGGACCGACAGGTGTGTTAGTCCATTCGGGCTGCTGCAACAAAATACCACAGACTGGGTGACTTGTAAACAACAAAGATGGATTGCTCACAGTCCTGGAGGCTGGAAGTCCAAGGCCAGGGTGCCAGCTCAGTGGGGTCTGGTGAGAGCCCTCTGCCAGGCTGCAGACAGCCATTTTCTCTCTGTGTCTGCACACAGCAGAGAGGGCGAGGAAGCTCTCTCAGGTCTGTTTTATAAGGACACTAATCCCATTCAGGAGGACTCTACCCTCGTGACCGAATCACCTCCCAAAAGCCCCTCCTCCTAATGCTGTCACATTTCCACATATGAATTTGGGGGCGGGGCATGTTTAGTCTGTAAGGTCAGGCTATGGCTGGGCAGGGGGTTAAGGATCAGATCAAGGCCTGCTCAGGGCAATGGGGGGCGAATGGGAGGCTGGTCTGCGTGCTGGCAGGGAGCACTGCTCAGGGCGGGGGTGGGAGGGGCTGAGGGACCTGCCTGCCGGCCCAAGGAGTCAGTGCTGGCTTTTTGAGCCTAGTGGGGCCAGAATGTGGCAAACCAGAATGTGGCATGACCAGAGGAGTGGACGGAAGATAGCAAGAGATCTGAGCGATGGATTAGCCGCAAAGCACAGGCAGGGAACAAGTAGTCCAAGAAGCAAAGTCTGAAAAAATGACTTCCTGGGATGTGAGGGGCAGGCAGGCAGCAGGATGGAGTCTTGTACCGCTGGGGGAAGCCAATCCCGCAGGCACCCAGAGCATGCTGGGAAATGGCCATCATCACTGGCCCATCCTTCTATCTCGAAACTGAAGGCAAGAATGCCTACCTGCAGGTGGGTTGCCAGGTTTTAATGAAATAGTGTATATAAAGCAGCGGGAACGGAGCCTGTGCTGAGGAATGGCAGGTGTAACGACTGATACTATTGAAATGGATCTCACTGGACATCGCACGTGTGAGGTCTCCCTCGGATGAATACGATGGTCCCTCCCTCTCTGCAGACTTTATTTCTTTTTCATTGTCTTAAGGATCGTGGCATCTGAATATTCGTCACCATAAGTCACCTCAAATAATTTTTAGAAATGGATGGGGGTGCCTTATAAATAAATAGCATTTACCCAGGATAGTAAATAGATTTCACATCCTGCTGATAAATTAATCCATTCATCTTGTTTCAAGGTGCTTTCTATTCAGAAAAGGATGAAATGCATGGGAGAAAAGTAAGATGGAAAAGAGAACATCTCAGTGTTAGGTTATTATTTTTAATTGGATGAATTGAGAAGAAAAAGTTCCCAAATTTTATGTAAAATGAGATTTATGTGATATGAATGTACTGCTGTCATTAGATAGAGTCATATTATGTCCCCGCCGGTAATCAGTGTGGCAGAAGTTCAATGTGAAGAATAATTACAGACAATAAATCCTCCATCCTTCATACACGGAGCTGCTGAGCCAGGCCCCCCAGCACGGCTGTGATCGCAGCGCTGGGGTCCCAGGGGGCCGTGGGGAGCGAGGGACGGACGGCCTGCGTGAGCCCACATTGGGTCAGGTGATGCCTGAGAGACTCAGTCGCCTCCCAGATGGCAGGTCCGGGAGAGAGTCAGGCACGCTGGACCTTACGCCCCATCTGCCTCTCGCCTTCTAGCTCTGTGGCCTTGCAAAGACTTCTAGCCTCTCTCAGCCTCAGTTTCCATATCTGTACAATGGGTGAAAGGGACACCCACCTCACAGGGTTTTACACGTTAAGAGTATTCACTTGCTGAGCACCTTGCCCATAGCCTGGTGTACAGCTAATGTGTAATTTCAAAAATTTTAAAGAAAGATGCTGATCAAAAAATACTCTTGAATTTGGCCTGGTTGATTCCAGATTTCTACTGACCTTATAATGGCTCTGAATGAGTGAGCAAAGGTCCACACTTCCTCACGCAGAGGATGATGACACTGGGCCAGCTGTGTTGGGATGATGCGGGCTCGGCCTTGACCTGGACGGCCCCAGTGGCGGATCTTGAATTTGGGCTGGGCTAGTATTGGTTGGGATGGAGGTAAGAACAGGGTTGGCAAGGGCTGTGTATTTCTTTTCTCCTATTTTTTTAAAAATTTTTATTTACTTATTTTTAGAGAGAGGGGAAGAAAGGGAGAAAGAGAGGGAGAGAAACATTGGTTGCCTCTCACACGCCCCCAGCAGGGGACCTGGCCCTCAACCCAGGCCTGTGCCCTGACCGGGAATCAAACCAGCAGCCTTTGGGTTCACAGGCCAGCACTCAATCCACTGAGCCATGCCGGCCAGGGCAAGGACTGTATTTTTCTATGAAATATGCCCCTGGGGAAGGAGCCCACTCTACCCTATGGTAATAAGACCTGTGTGCATCCAGTTCTTACATGAGCGATCTGATATCCTCAGGATCACCCCCAGGGAGGAACGGTTATTATTCCATTTCACAGATGAAATGGGAAGCTGAGCCTCAGAGAAGCTCAAGGTCATGGAACAGGCAGTGTGAGTTTGGCCCCGGGGGCAATGCCCTTCAGTGGTTCCCTCCTCACCTGGGCACCGAACCTGCAAAAGTGTGCTCTGCAGATGCGAACAAAGGTCGCCTGCCTGTGACAAGCTGCATCATTGCTTTTATTGCCTGTTTGTGGACACCAGCACGGAGAGAAATAATATTAAATGCATAGCTATAGATTCAAGTGCCTTTAGAGAAGAGAGACCATTAAGAAGCAAGGGTGAAAAAGTCTGGACTCTTCGAAAAAAAAATTGTTGGCGAGAAAGGTGTCCTCGGAGCAGGCCCCAGGAGTGTGAGAAACCCCCGCCCCTGGGCAGCAGGGGGCGGTGGACTCCCTAAAGCACTCACATGGGCCCTGCGGTCATTACGGATTGAGCCCGCCATCAGCTCCCACTGTGAACTTGTTATCAGAGTATTTTATAGTCCACCTGACCGAAAAGAACAACTGGACTGTGAAATGATAGAGCAAATAAAAAACGCCGTAAAAGAGCCCGAGTGATAGTAATGGGAGATTTTAAGTACCTGAGCACAGAGCTGGGTGCATTAAGTGGGTGGAATAGAGCTCACAGCGCATGTGGAGGAGGCTTTCGGGGTGGGGAGGGGCCAGTGGGGTTGGGGGGGATGGCTAGGAGCGGGGGAGTTTCTCCGGAGGGGACTGATTACCTGCGCACCTAACACAGAAGCTGTAATGAACGCAAGCATCTCATCAGCATGCCTGCTCCTGTGGCAGAGTGAGCCCAGCTCTCTCCCTTGGCCTCTGCCCCTGAAAAAAGACTTCTGCACCCAGCCTTCTGCATCCCCAGAAAGTTCCCAAATGCCCTGCAGTTCATCCGACCCACTGCAACCCGGGGCTCCGGGGATGAGGACTGGAATGCCTAGATGGACGTCAGCAGCAGCCCCCAAATTCTCTGCCTCATGGCCTTGCTCCAATGCCACCATGTTGGGCATTCAGCCTATCTGCCTAAAAGGAAAGTGACATTTCTGGAGTGTGGTTTTAAACTGTGTTTCCTGAATCCGTCTCAGAGGGAGAGTTTCCTGCGCTCACAATAATGCGGCAGCTGCTGGTCGTGGCATGTCAAGTGCCCGTGACCTGCGCGGAGGCGCTGTGGCTGCAGGACAGGATGTGGAGGAGCATCCGCAGGCAGGACAGGGGAGCCCAGCGCCACGTCCACGGTGACCAGGGTGTCAGCGAGCCTGGGCCCGCTGGCAGCAATGGGGTGCAGGCAGCAAGTGCACTCTGGAGAGAGGAAAGCCATGGCTGTTGTCTGTGTTCAGGGCAGTGTGCAAATCAAGCTGCCCCTGCTCTGGGGTGAGACAGGCCCAAATTTGCAGACTGAGGGTCAAGAAACTGCGTCCCAAACCATTTGGCACCGGAAGGTCGAGAGGACGGGGCAGCATGCGTAGAACGCTCAGCTAAGCCGCGGGTGCCCGTGCAATGCATCAGAAGTTCAGCGGGTTATTTGAGGGGGTAATGAGATATGCCAGAGGCTGAGCTTGCAGATACACGAGGCGGCTGGACGAAGGGCAATCCCGGGGCCAGCCCGCCCCGCAGGAGCACACAGGCTAGGTGCAGCAGCCTGGGGTGTCCCCAGAGAGCCGCTCTCACTTCTGCATGTGTCTCCTGCCCCCTCCCTCCGAAGGGCACGATGACAGGGAGGGGTAAAGGCAATGGGGAGGAATGAAGGCCCCCCCCACGCTTTTCCACCCCTTGTGGTTCCGTTCCCTTTGTTTCTAAGGCATCTTGGTCCCAGCTCACCAAACTCAAACGGCAAAAGGAGAGCGAACCACTGCTTAGCGTCCCCCAGCACATTCACAAAAACAACACCCCGGCAAAATATTGTCGTAGCTATTTGGGCTGAGATTATGCTTTCCATTTTCAGGATGTTAATAATGGGCTCTGGAGAGATTTTTCAGGGCCCAAGAGCAGTGTGAGAGCATTAAATAGGCCTGTGAGCGAGGGAGCGGAGCAGTTACCTAGCGGAGTGCAGGAATGCGGCCCAACCGCAACGAGGCAGCTCGCATTAACCGCCAGCCCAGGAGCGGGAAGTCACCCACCAGCCTTCCGAAGCCTCATCGCCCTGAGTCATGTCCCCAGTAAACAGTCTGCCTTTCCTGGCGGTCCCTCAGGGGGCCTGTGAGGCAAAAGGAAGGGCGTCATGGAGTCGTGGGATGGACAGCCACCTCCTTGCAGGTATCGGCCAAGTCTTCCCTGCCATCGGCCGCCTGGTGCTCACTACCCGCCACGCGGCGTGACACTCACTGCGGCTGAAATAGACTAACTGAGGTGGAGAGGAGGGAGCTTTTTTGGACTCGTTCAGGCCCATCTCTGAGAATGGGCTAAGAAGCAGTGCCCAGAAATGTTCAGACTAGAGACCGATCCCAACCAAAGGGCCTTTGAGCTGGGGTGGAAGGTGGACCCAGGGTCAGCCACCCAGGGCCCGTGCCTTTGACGCTAGTCCCCGGCGTTTGTCCCAGTCGCCCAGCCTCACCACGTGCTGGCAGTGTGGCCCACCCCAGACCTTGTGCGGAGCCCCATCCTGGGATCCCTGTGGTTCACGTGATGATCTTCGGTCCATTTACAGCGGGGCTTGAAGCAGCGCTCTGTGTCAGGAGCCCTGCTCAAGGCCCTTTCTGTTCAGACACTTCTGTGCTGAGTACAGGGTGTTTGACCCTGCAAAAAACATGTCCCAGCTCTCACTGGCCCCCAAATCTTAGGCAACGTGCCATATCTCTCAAAGAATCATGGGCACCTACCTTACAGGGCCAGGAAAACTAGGTGCATTCCCCCAAACACTTGGAACAATGTTTGGTATGTCATAGACACGTGTTAACCATGATGAAGATGACTATGGTGAGCCTATCAGCCGGGATTGAAACAGAGAGTCTTCAACATAAGAAATCCGTTCGACAAACAGGGGTGAAAGGGGGATGTGGGGCCACACAGACAGTGACTGCAGGCAGCACCCAGCCAGGGCTGGGGGCACCGGGGTTATTCTGTTTTATTACTTGCAGAATGTGGGTCGTTGGTGCAGAGACCACGCAGAGCTAAGACCCAGGTCTCCGGGCTGGGGACTGGCGAAGGAGACACGGTGGAACTAGGATTGTGGAAAGAAAAAAGTAACCCCTGGAAGCCTTGAGGGAAACTGGTGGGAAGAGCCAGCAAGAAGGAGGGGCACACCCTGCTCCCTCCTCCAGCCGGCTGCCCAGGCTCCCTGTCGTGCTCCATCAGGACCAGCTGCCGAGGGGATCCGGCAATGCAGAGACAGGGCTGAGAACAGAGGCTGGGATTGGGCATCAAGACAGAGGTGGGCAAACATAATAAGTAACTCTACACAGAGATCAGCACATCGTTATAAATTGTGGTGAGTTCTGGGAAGGCCACGACTGTTAGGACAAATTTGGACAGGGTGACCTGGGGAGACCTCTCTGAAAAGTGTGTTTAAGCTGCGACGGGAAGTGTCGCAAGCATTGTCCACCTGTGGAGACGAGGCACAGAGGCAGCATGTGGACCAGCGGCCAGAGGGAGGGAGAATTAGTGTCCTACTAGGTTCAGAAGGCGCCCAGGGGACGTGTAGAGCCTCAGTCCAGCACACCCCTGGCCCCTAGGCCACTGGTGACAAACTGTGGGTTGCCTGGAGTGCACTTTTCCAGTTTTACAACAGAGGACAATCTCTGCCCACTCTCCACCCAGAAATAAAGTAACGGATAAAAGTACATTTTCAAAACACCCTATGAAGAAGTGCAACTGAGCGTTCCCATCGTCCAGAGCTCAGACCCCCCCCTGGGCCTTTATCACTGCACAAGGGGGCCCATTGGAGAAGGATGCCAGTGTAGTTGCCTGGGCCAGAAGACCCAGTGCGGAGGTTAGCCCAGCGAGGACTGCCGGAAGCTGTCCTGCTAGTGCCCGCCAATGGCCCCAATTGTGGACACGGGGTTGTTTACACTGGTACGGCCTCCGTTTCCACAGTCACTAACCTTCATGCGTAAAACCTACACTCACCACAGCGCAGGTCCCAGAGCCCTGCATTTACGTGCTTTGTGTGGATTGGGGTCCGTCGTATTTCTGCTCAGACAGTCAGTTTCAGTATTCGGACGGAATGCTTCTGCTTTACCCATGATCACCTGTCTGTTCCTGGGGTCAGTTTCCATTGATTGATTGATTCATTCATTCATTCATTTGTTCATTCATTCCTTCGTTCATTCAATAAATACTTGAGCACCCATTGTGTGTGTCAGCACAAATTCTGAATTATGATTCTCTCTTAATACATCTCATGGTGTTCATATTTCAAAATACAGCTGCGGTTCTGTGTTGGCATTATCGGTGGACCTGTTGAGTAGCCTCCAGCGAGTCGTGAGCTGCTCCCTCTGTGTTCAGGGCGTCCCAGTTCAGCATTCAGCCACATCTGTCCCTGCACCAGGAAAGTGTCACCTTCCAGCCTTATCCCTGGGGAGACTGTCCGGTCGCCAGGGGGTGGGTGGCACCTGTGCACCTCAGTTCCCAGATGACCAGAGTTTTGAGCCAGGAAGGACGGCTGAGCACAGGGGCAGGTTAAGCTGGAAAAGCCATTCGCTAGATTTTGCCAAGAAGGAAGAATTCAAGAGGACGTAGTCAGGCAGCCATATCCCCCCGAGAAAGCCAAGGCCGAGCAAGGGGAGGGGCCCCAGTGCAGCGTTTGGACTCCAGCAAGGACGCGAGAGCCTGACACATGGCCCCAGCTCGCCAACCTCGGGATGTAAATTAATGAGGGGTGTTCATTTTATTTACTGCTACGTCCCAAGCCTTTTATGGCCACCCTGGCGTATCTTCCTGTGCCAGCAGTCCCTGCCTGAGTCCTCCTGACATTTAATGCATCCCGGCAACATTTCTCCCAGCAGTCGGGGCCTGGGTGGCTTTAATGAGCCCTTCCACTCTGCCCACTAGGCTGCTGCCTTACCTGCGTGGCAAGCCCTGCGCGGCCTGAGCTCACCGTCTTGGCTCGGCAGGGATGCGCCGGCACAGCCTGCTCTTTTGTCTCCCTGAATCCCTGCTTGGGCACCTGCAGATTAGCTAATGGAGGGTGCTCCGTCTTGCCAAATGTTAATGGTGTAAAAGGTGATCATTCCGCTGACGAACGTAAACAGGTTTCATTCTGACTCGCAGTAGGAATCACCCCTCAGTTTTGCAACCTGGGAGCAATAGATCTTGTTGGTGTTGACTACTCCATCTCTAGCTTCTTCCAGTGCTGCCGTGATTCCTCCGCGCGCAGCCTCCAGGTGACGGGTGTGCAGTGGCTTCTCATTAGCGCCCTAAAGACAGACACGGCGGCTTTCGCGGCTGCGCTGCTCCATCTTATAACCGCAGATGAATCTGTCAGAGCGACTGCTCCAGGCACGACGCTGGCTCTCTCCTGCCTGCTCGGAGAAGGTGATTTTCTCGGGTGCGAAGCGGGGAAGAGGCCCGAGGTCTCAGAGTGTGGCCACGCCCTCTGGGTTGCTCTGGGCCCCGGGCCGCTCCGGGGGACGGGAATGCCTTGCAGTTTTAATCCTGGGTTAGCATTTAGAGTTGGGGGGTTCTTCCAGAGGATTTCATGTGCCCACATCTCCACTTCTGCAAATATATGCAAAATGCAAAATGTACCCCCCCATGTGGTTCTCATTACGACATTTCTCCCCAAATTCGAGTAAAAGGACTGTTTAAAATGACATAGGGGTTTGGCATTAATGCTATACTTAAGGAGCCTATTTCTTATGGGTATGGGCACCGTGTGATGGCCTCTAAATTAATAATGAGGAGTTCATTAATGTATATTGTGTTTCTACTACTGTCCCACACCCTGGGGAGACTGCAGGGAGCTAAAACGCTCCTTGGGGAACCTATGGGCTGGTGAAGGAGACAGAGTGATCGCAAGGATTGCAGATCCAGGACGTAACACACCGTGGTGAGGGCAGCCAGGAACAAGGAGCTCCAAAATCACGTGGCCATGAGCCTGAGGTCACCCTGTGTGTCAGGAAAGGCCTTGTGGAGGGCACTCTATGGGGGCCGGGTTCTGAAGGGTGCATCGTAGTGCAGGGTGAGGGTGCGGAACTCCCAGGTAGCAGGTGCGTACGGGCCCAGGAGGACCGCGGAGGGGGCCGGAGGAAGGGGTGGTGGGAGCCGGTGGAGACCGGAGGCTGGGATGGCACCACCCCTGTCAGTGCTGGTGAGACCTGGATCTTCTTCCCAGGAGCACAGGGCAGCAGAGAAGGAATAATGGGTGGTGGAGACCTGACCAGCACCCTGGAAGATGGACTGGGGATGTCCAAGATGGGGCGTGGGGGGCCCTGCTAGGAGGCTTTGTCAGGAGTCCGGGAAGGAAATGCTGGTAGCTTGGATTTGGGATTTGATGGGAAGGGGGCAAGGTTGGAAGGACTGGGACGGCATTTGGGGGTAGACTGGGCAGGGCTTGGCATGGGCTCGTGGGGACAGGAAATGTGAGGGCTGGCTGCCATGTGCTCGGCAGGTGCCACACGGGAAGGTGACTGATTGGGGAGGAGGATCACGGGTTTGGGGTGCCTGTAAATTATCTCAATGCATCCTCTGGTTTTCTTTGTAAAGTTCTGACTCCTAAACTTGTCCCAGCAGCGTTATACACATCTGTCTGCGCCTAGTCATTGCCGCGGACCCTGCAGTCCAGATGCCGGGACCCTGGCTGGGACGGAACAGGCAGGAATTCCCAGAAAGAGCGTGTACAGAGGGGTGAGCCCTCTGCTCCCCACACTCCCGAGGTAGGGGGGTGCAGTGGGTCATACCATTGCAGGGGCCACCGCTCCCCATCCACAGGTTCCTGGAGAGAAGTCACTTGCGCGTGGCGGGTGGGCAGGAATGGCAGTGCGTCACGCTGGCAAGTTGAGAGCAGGAACTGAGCAGCCTCCCATGGCCCTCTGGCTCCAGCTCTTTCTCAAAGTCCTGCTGCTCACCTGTGAGGGTGGCACCTGGGCAGGTCCTACCCCTGAGAAAGAGGCCAGCAGTTTGGGGAGGTACGTGTGTGTGAGGGGTGAGTTGGGAGCCAGCCTGCAGCTGAGGGTCAAGCTGGGATCTTCAGAGGTCTCCTCGGCCATCAAGCTGGTGCTTAGAGGCACTTGAGTCAGAGCCACAGCGTCCTCTCTCTTCACTGTCCAGCCCCACCCAACTGCATTTCGTTCTGGGTCTCCCCCAGAGCATCCCTGGCCCCCATTCCTCAGCTCGAGCTGTCCCCTCGGCCTGGAATGTACTGCCTGCTGCCCCTCAATGGCCTGCCCTCCTCATCCCTCAGGACTCACTGAGCATCACTTTCTTCAGGGCCCTCTGTGGCCCCCACGGTCCCCTTCTCACCCCGGGGGGGCCACCAGCCTGCCCCTGGTCCTCTCCCACTTGCTGAGCCGCATGTCAGTGTTTGAGGCTCTGTGTGTGCGTCTGTCACTGACACCCACCGCCAGGGTTCTGGGGAGTGCCTGTGTGTCACTGAGCCTCGTGCCTGGCTTGCCGTGCGGGTGGAGGTGCTGAAGCCGCCCCGACTGGAGGCACAGAGGCAGGACATGCAGCTGTAAGTCCAATTGCTCCCTGGACGCCCGGAGGAAGCGCCTTCCGACTCCCCCAGAGCTCCGGCTCCTGTAGGAACGCCCGTGGGAGCAGACATTGGAATGGGGCGGAGGAGCGCGCGTGCAGACCAGGGCAGGGACTGGATGGGAACTCGGCCCCAGGGTTCTGGGTGGCTTAGCCTGAGCTAAAAAGCAGAAACAAGAAGCTGTGGGAAGACTTTCTACTCCTGAGGAGTCTAATAAAAATAGGTACTGGAAGCATTACTATGTCCTGAGCACTAAGCATTTTACAGGCATTATCTCATTTAATCCTCACAATGCTGGGAGAGGTCGAAACTCTCATTATCCTTATGATACAGAGGAGGCACAGAGAGGTTGGGTGACTTGCCCAGGGTTACACAGCTAGAGAGTAGGAGAGTGGATTCAAACCCCAGCTGCCCGTGACAGAGCCTGCACGCGGGTGTGACTTCAGCAGGAAGGGCCGTGGCTAAGACATGTTTTAAGGAGAGAAAAGGCTTCCCTCTGAGACTGGAAGGAGGATCAGGTTATAACAAGGCAGAGGATGTTCATTAGAAAGGCTGACGTGGTTCTCAAGCTTTGCAAGTGAAGGCAGGCCGACCCCAGGCTTTCTTTCCTGGACAGACACCAAGGGGGACAGAAAAGGTGAAAGGACAGCAAAGCCATTGGCGGGCAGGCCTGGGGCGCGGATTAGGCAGGAGGAGGCAGTCTGCTCTGCAAGAGGCAGAGAAGGATGGGGGCCCCCGAGGCCAGAGGGCACATGAGGAGTCTGAATAGGAAGACTGTGCTGGGACAGGAGGGAGGGAGGCGCCCGGGAAGCAAGCGAGCACACCCTTTAGTGTGGGCACAGGCACAAGGAGCCCAGCGTCACAAAGACCAGGCCCCGGGAGCTGGTGCTGGAGCCCCCGGGGACGGGCATGGCACCTGAGCATCCCCTGTCGGAATCCTCCTCCTGGTCTCTCTCACGCTCCACGCAGCCGGCCAGACAGGGTGTGTGCCCGGGGACGGGCCCGGGGACAGGCCAGGGAGGTGAGGTCCTGTCGGAGTGGAGCGTGCCATCCAGACGGTGAATAATTGCCAGCCTGCTGCCAGGACTGCATGTCTGTTAGCTCATCAGTCCCCTCCGAGAGGTACTGTAAAGACGCTGTGTGTTACGGACGAGGGCACAGAGGGCCACGGAGGCCGAGTTCCTGGCCCCAGTTCACAGAGCTATCGGCACAGCCAGGCAGGCAGTGGATGGAGGGGCCACACCCTCACATCTGCTCGGGGCCCCATTGTCAACTGCCGCCCCGGCCGGATGCAGCAGACCACTGCGTTCAAACCAGTCCCAGAAGGCTGCTGGAGTCCAGAGACTGAAATCATCTCACAGAACAATAAGGCCCCCATGATTAAATGCCAAGGCAATGAAAACAAGTGAATTTAGCTCGATAATAGAGGAGAACTGTCCTAAAATTCAGAGGTTTTCTTTGAAATCAGATGTGCTACAACATCATTTAGAAACACAGAACCTAGAAAACATTCTTAAATTTCCAATGTCCTGTTTAGAAACATGATGTGAAGGGTCAGCACCGGTGAAGGGAGGTGAAAGTGAACTTGAGAAGAGGCGGGAGACGTGGCAGAGAAGCATCCTGGCCAAGGAGATGGAAAAGGAGAGATGGTCCGGTTCACAGAGCGTTGCAGTGTGTTCAACCCGAGCGAGGAGTGTTGGAAAAGCACTTCGCTCCAGAGCAGAGGCGGAAATGGAGGAAAATGTACCGAGAAATGAGAAAATGTTCCACTGCAGAGGACAAAGAGGGACTCATCGTGGAAAAGGTCTTGGTTGCAGAAGACGGGTCTCTGGCAGGAGAGGATGGAGGAGACTCAGTCGAAATGTGGGCGGCTGGTGAGTCAGAAGAAAACCAGGCAGATCTGAGAGTGTCTAAAAATCGGACTCAGGTGAGGGCTGTATTTAATCAGCCCAGAGACTCTAGGGGTCGGGGCAAGAGAAGACCAAGAAGGGGTAGCCAGAATCAGGGCGCCCCCTTGCAAGGCTAACTGTGCTTCTCAGGCCAAGAGAGGAAGCACAGTGATGAAAACTCAGAATAAAACAAAAGTCGCCAGCCCACCTGCAAACCCAAACCAACGAAAACAAAAAGCAAGCAAACTCCTTTGAAAGAGGTGTGGACTAAGTACAGATAGCATCATGGAATGGAAGACACGTGTATATAAACTTGAACCATGGTTCTGCTTTAAAATAAGAGCTGCCACAGGTGAGCCACAGCATTTCACACCACAGGGGACAGAGGAGGGGACAGGGCCAACGGTCACACCCTAGTAGCTGGTTTGTCAACCAGTTTTCTATTGGGCCCTTTGAGCCGGGTAACTTTGAAATTTGATCTATAGAATACCAGTGGTTAAATCAAAGTAGCTAAATTAGGGGGAAAAGTATGGGAAATATTTCTTATTGTGGTAAAATGTATGTAACATAAAATGTATTATTCTAAGCATTGTTAAGCGTACAGTCCAGTTGCGTAAATACATTCACGTTGTTGTAGGCAACCATCAGTACTATCCATCCGCAGAACTTTTCAGCCTCCCAAACGGGACCTTTTTTACCCATTATCCCCTCTTCCCAGTCCCTGGGATCCTCTCTTCTACTTTCTGTCTCTATGAATCAGAGTGGAATCTAAATAGAATAATAAAATATTGGTCCTTTTGTGTCTGGCTTATTTCACTGAGCATAGTGTCTTCAAAGGTCATTCCTGCTGAGACATGTGTCAGAATTCCCCTCCTTTATAAGACTGAGTAATATTCCATTGCCTGTATCGGCCACGTTTTGTTTACCCACTGACAGACACGTGGGTGGTTCCCTCCTTTCAACTGCTGTGAATAATGCTGCAATGACCATTAGTGAACGAATATCTGTTCAAATCCTTGCTTTCCATTCTTGTGGGTACACACCCAGAACTGGAATTGGCGCACCTATGTTTAATTTTTTGAAAAATTTGATATGTGCATATATACATACACATGCTAAACACACACATACAACAGCCAACCTAATGGGTGTCAAATGGAAACCTGTTGTGGAAAAGCATGAAATTTATGACTTTTAAAATCATTAGAGAAATTTTTTATTCGGATGGCAGCGTATTTAATTCTGGTCCAAGTGTCTGGATAGCATTGTTACCAGAAAATCTAGGAGCTGTCACTAGTCTTGGGCAGAATTTCACAGTTTACAAAGCACGTTCAAATACATGGCCTGCACACCTGGCAACTATAACAAGATATGAGGTTGGAGGTGGAGTTTTTACTGCTGTGTTGTTATTGTTCTGACACTAAAGATGAGGAAACTGAGGCAGTGAGTTCCCGGCGTTACACGGCGCGTAGGTGTTAGAGTTAGGATTTGCTCCCAAGGCTGCTTTACTAAACATCATATTCTGTCCCTTGTACCACGCTGTAGGCAAATCTAAACAAATACCAGAAATATGGTTTTCACATTTAGTATTATGTAAATATTTACATATGACTATACGTGTAAGCCCACACACACGCCTCTTCTAAGCTCGGGGTAGACTTTTCAAGAGCTACAAGGTAACCAAGATATTGCTGTTGAGTTGGCCAAGATATTCCTTTATGGAATTAAATGCAAACCTGTTCTGAAACAAACTTGAAGAGAAAATCTGTGACAACGTGTGACAGGGAGTCCCCAGGTGAAGCATGTTTATGTTTCACGGAATCAGTTGTAAGACCAGGCAAATTACAGACACTGAGTGTTATTGCTCATCTATCAAGTGACCAAAGTACAGATGGCACCAGGTCACCCAGGATGAAACAAAGGCGGGGAAGTGGAACGTCACTGCAGCACAACAGCACAGTTTGATTGACAGGTCAGTGGCTACTCTCAGTCCAGTATTCCCATGTCTTTCCTCCCCTCTCCAGCAGTGACCACCCCCGCCCTTCCCTTTCCCTGAAAGAACGGTGTGCTAACGAACAGAAAACGCATTAGGAAGTCGCTAACGAGATGAAAAGAACTGAGTAAGAGAACAAAATAAAAACAAGGACAGTTATTGTCCTTTTTAAGGCATTATCTCAAGCACTGCACTTTTCAATGGGCTAAGGTCCTCAATAAAGTCTTAATTCTTCTTAGTTCTTAGTTCACGCTAGGTCTCATACCCGAGGGCCCCTGCTGATCACATGGGTGTTGGCTGAAAACTGAGGGTTAACTTAGCAGCATCGGTGGCGCTGGGTCCGGCAAATTCAGGAAGAACTTTCCTTAGTTCACCATACCCAATTTATAAAGGCTCTCCCCTGCTTCCAGGAGTATAATAAATATTAATTAATTTGCAGTAATCTTATTTAACAGTTTTATAGTGGCTTCATAAAGCATAATTAAGATAACAGACCAAAGACTATATCAATACTGGGTGTGATTATCTTGCTTCATTAATTTTCAAAACTACAGTGTCTAAGCAATATCTTAATCCACCTAGATTAGTAGAGTTCAGTCACAGCACCTGCTAAGGGACACTTTCCCAGGGACGAGGGGAGTCCACAGGTTTCTGGATTGGAGAGCAAGTGTAGAGGAGGTGAGGTCAGCATCTGCTCATGGTCAGCACTTCTCATAGATGGTACGATGCCCAATAATTAGAGGAGGAGACCGAGGCCCAGAGCGGCCACTTGACCCAAAGGTAGACAGTGAGCAAGTAGCAGACCCGTTGCCACATCCTGGAGCACTAGCTCCTTTTCCCACAGTGCCCTCAACCAGAGGCGCAGAAAGCCTTTCTCAGGGAAACGTGAAAAGCACGGACGTAAGGAGCACCCATCTCAGGGTGCAAGGCTGGAGGATGATTGAGGTGTTCTCCGCAAGGGCAGGAGAGGTTGTTTCACAGAAGATGGTTATGAGCTTTGCTCCCTGGGCTTCCTGGGAAGAACAGGAAGGACATGAGGGGAAATGGAGGCATTAGGGACTCGGAGCAGACAAGGAGGAATGACAGCGAGATCAGACAATGTGGGGAGCTGCTAAAACAGTCTCCTTGGGTTGGTCCTGCCTGAAGGTGTCACACTAGACAGGAGGGAAAAGATGGTGGCACACAGCTCATTCTCGGCCAAGGTCCTGGAGGTCTGGAGGGAAGGGGAGAAGACAGCCTTCGTTGCTGTGGGTGTGGGAGCTCCAGGGAACAGCCCAGGGCTGCCCTGTGTCTAGAAATTATTCTTGCTCTTTGATTTAAATTGAGAGCTCAATTTCTTTATTCATGTCTTTATTTCTTCTTCATTTTGGTCATTTGTGTCTTTCAAGGAACCTGTACATTTCATCTGAGTTGTCACAGTCGTTGGCATAAAGTTGTTCACAGTAATTCTTTATTGTTTTCTAACACCTGTTGAATTTTTAGTACTGTTTCTTCTCTCATTGGCCATGATACTGGTACATTTTGTCTTCCCTCTCTCTGGGATCAGTCTAGATAGAGATTTATTGGATTTATTAATATTTTTTTTTTAAAAAAAACCTTCTGGTTTCAATTATTTAGTCTGGTTTTTTGTTTTCTGCTTCATTGGTTTCTAGTCTTAATTATTTTCTGCTTTCTACTTATTTTGGATTTAATTTGCTCATCCATTTCTAATTGTTTTGTTTTTTGTTTTTTGGCTGTTTTTAGAGAGAGAGGGGAAGAGAGGGAGAGAAATATCAGTGTCAGGTTGCCTCTTGTGTGCCCCCAATTGGGAACCTGGCCCACAACCCAGACACATGCCCTGACTGGGAATCGAACCAGCGACCCTTTGGTTCACAGGCTGGCACTCAATCCACCAATCCACACCAGCCAGGGCCATTTCCAGCTTTTTAATGTGGAAGCTTATATTGCTGATAGGAGAACATTCTGATTTTCTAATATAAGCATTTGAAGATATTCATTTTCCTTTAAGCACTCCTTTACTGCATCTCACTAATTTTGATAAGTTGTGTTTCATTTGCACTCAGTTCAAAATATTTTCTAATTTCTCTTGAAATTTCTTCCTTGATTCATAGGTTATTTAGAAGTATCTCTTTAATTTCCAAATATTTGAGGATACTTCAGAGATCGTTCTGATATTGATTACTAGTTTAATTCTGTTGTTATTAGAGAACATATGCATATTGTTTCAATTTTTTAAATTTATTAAGACTTGTTTTATGGCCCATATGCCCTTGAAAAAAATATGCTCTGCTCTTTTTGGACAACTAGGTCCGATTGATTGATAGTGCCGAATGAGTCATTTATATCTGTACTGATTTTTTAAATTAATACTGATGTGGAATTTTGAAATCTTTAATTATAATTGTAGATTAGTCTACTTCTCCTTTTAATTCTGTCCATTTTGCTTCACGTATTTTGTGACTGTTATTACACGAAGCTACACTTATAATTGCACCTTCCTGTTGTAACAATCCTGTTGAATTATGAATTATCTACCCAGTAATTCTCCTTGGCTTAAAGTTTATTGTCATCTGATATTAATAGAGTCTCTCGATCTTTCTCATACTTTCTGTTTGTATGGTGCATCGGTCGAGGTAGGGCTTGAAACAACTACTATGCCTAAGAATGGCAGAGATTACACAATTATCTACAGGGCTTGACTCGGCATAATTCTGGGAGCTCATCATACCACCTGTGTCCGTTCACTATTTCTGCATCTCATGATGGCCCTGAACCAGGCGTCAGAGAAGCTGAAGGGACCCAGCAGGTGCAGAAGATGCTGCACACCTGGCTGCTGCCTGTCCCATCCACAAGGTGAGCCCGTGAGCAAGCAACAGCAGATGTCAGCTGCAGCAGTGCCTGGCGCCCTCACATGTGAAAGGGACATGCTCGCATAGGTCAGTGACCTGCTGAGAATCTAGGCACAGCTTATGCTCAGGGCTTGGGGTTCCTCCTCTCTGTGGTCCCCTATTAAACTTCCCGTTGTGCTGCCAAGTTCCAGTTCTGCCTTCTGATGAATCCTGGACCTGTCCCAGGAGACCTCCCATTTAGCTCCATTTCTGCTGCTGAGCACAGACCGCTGCGGAGACCTGCACCCTGGGATTCCTCATTTGCACAGTCAGGCTGTGGGGGTGGGACCAGGTGACTCCAAGAGCCTTCCCAGTCCTAAATAAACCCTGAACGATTACAAACCAATACAGAAACCCTTGGGGAGAGGGAAGACCCCATGCTGTCACCTGATGTCTCAACGACAGCCTGACCCTGCACCGTCCCATTTCTGATAAGAGACTCTGCAATAATTTGCACATTACTTCCATCTTCACATTACTCATAGCAAAATGCCTGCTGCTCCAACTCCCCACACAGATTCAGAAGAGCAGGTGAGAGGAAGACAGACTGGCCTGAAAGGTCCTTCTGGTCTCACCACACAGCCCAAATTCCTAGCTCTGTGTGCTATGGAGAGTTGGCCAGTTAATCTGCTGGTCTTGGTCTCTGGTTATTCAAAAACACCCTCGTATCATTCACAAAAGAAGTTCAGTCTTGAAACTGTACACTACTGTTTTTTCATGGCCATTGGTTAGCTGACTTTGTAAATGAACCAAGAGTAGTATGTTCTTGTCATCAACAATACTACCTGCAGGAATTGTGCTAAGAAAAAGCCATTGCCAGGGAACACTGAGCTTCCGTTATTTTTATCCAGAGCAAGGACTTCTCTACCCCACCAAACCTCATTGTCGCATTCAATAGACTCGAGCAACTTCTCAACATTTGCGGTCATCGGGAGAGGTGGAGTGACGAAGAGCATTTTAGGGTAGTGATATTTTTTTTATTTTCTCACTGCTCATTGAGGATTGTCCAGGCTCTCACCCTGCTTCTGGGTTTTGGGATCAAGTTAAACTACTGAGAATAACAGCTAACATTTAATGAGGAAATTATGTCCCAGATACTGGACTAATCAATTTATTTGATTTAGTTTTTGTTCCCACAAAAAAAAAAAATAAAACGCTCTGATATATGAGGTCTGTCTGGAAAAAGTCCAGCCATTGTTAATATAATGAGAATGGTTTGTGTGACATCGATGGAACCTGGAAGCCAAGGAGAGTGGACTGGAATGCGCATGCGTGAACAGTGACGACTTCACTGTACTAGTCAGTGGGGGTGATAAGATGCCGTTGAGTGAGTGTGTGCACTGTGTGGCCATCGCATTCAAAATGACTGAGCAAATAGAGCAACGAATCTGCATCATATTTTGCATGAAGCTTTAACATTCCTCCATGGAGACTATGTGGGTGATTCAGAAGGCCACAGCTGTGGGCAACTGGTGAATGGCAGCTTCTTCACAACATCATATCTGCTCATGTATCACCACTTGTGCAGAGGTTTTTGGCAAAAGAGCAAATCACCCAGGTGACTCAGGTCTGCTACAGCCCAGATTTGACGCCCTGCAACTTCTGACTTTTCCCAAAACTAAAATCACCTTTGAGAGGGAAGAGATTTCGGACCATAGATGAGATTCAAGAAAATATGACAGGGCAGCTGATGGTGACCAGAGAACTGTGTGAGGTCCCAAGGTGCCCACTTGGAAGGGGACTAGGGCGTCATTGTCCTATGTACAATGTTTCTTGTATCTTCTTTAATAAATGTCTCTACTGTTCATAGTGCCTGGCTGGGTACCCTCTGGACAGACCTTGTAGATATCATCACGATCCCCATCTGACAGCTGAGGAGATTGAGGAGCTGAGATGTTCAACCGCTTCTCAAGGTAGCACCGCAAGAGCGGTGACAGAGAGGGGCGCTTAGACGCGCTTGCGACCTCAGCTGCTGTTTTGTCTCCTAGACTTGGGCTACGTGTCTGTCCATGACCCACTTGCTCTGCTCTCGGCTCTCTCCCAAATCCCTTCTGGGGAGCACCCCCCCATCGGTGCACTTCGGGTGGTGTTGGCTGTGCCCCTAGGTCTGGGGGGAGCCCATGACCCACCTATCACCTTGCTCACCTATCTCCCTGGGTCTAGGGATGCTTAGGAGATGGGCGCACAGCCCAGTCAGAGCCAAGGGGATACCTGGGAGTTACCTCCGGGCTGCTGTGTCCCCGTTGAATTTGAATAAAGAAGCACCAAGTCCCGGGAGCTGCTGGTGGACATCTTGGGATCCTGGGGGACAGCGGACCTGAGATGTCGGAGGGAGGGTGGCCGCTAAGAGGAAGAGTACCCCAAGTCCTGGTCACATATCTAGACCTCTGTTCAAAACCAGCCAAAAGTAAGTTTTACCCCTGACCTATTTAGTAACACGTACCCGTAAGTGCCCTTTGAGTTTCCAGCTGATTTGAGCTGAGTTGTTTGCCCCTAGAGCTCGGTATCCTGACTGACAGGTGGGCCCTCTCAGCTGTCCCACAAACCAGCTCTGTGATCCCACTTGGAAGTGACCTGCCTTCCCCAAGACCAGGTTTCCTCGCCCCCTCCCCCGGCAGAGGGAGAGCACACCCCACTCCGCAGCCGCTGGCAGGAGAAAGGCTGAGCATGGCAGAGAGCAGAGGGTGGTCTTTCTCCCACCGGAGCAAGATGTTGTGAATTCCTCAGGGTGACCTGAATTCTATTATAACATCACTCAAATAGTGCAAACATAAATTAGGCATAATTTCCTTATGTTTATGGCTCTTATATAACTATTAAAGCCGAAACAAATTGAAAGATCAAATGCAAACAAAACCATAAAACCTATAAAAGTTCAATTAAAAGCATGGATCTTAAGTGACAGCTGATGTTGTTGTGACAAATCAAAGCGCGTCCCGTCAGTGACTCCCCTCGCTGCTGAGTCTGGGGAGTTCCGAGAGTCTCAGCGTCTCACAGAGAGGCCATCCTCACCTTCCTCTGTCTTGAGAATATTTCTCCTGTCGCCTCCCGGGAATCCAGGGCTGGTCCGTGTTCCATGGCGTCCTCTGGGCTTAACTCGGTGAGAGGCGGTCTTCACACGCGCGATCCTCCGTGTTTGCTCAGAGCTGGCCCCGACTCCAGCGCCATCCTCGCCAGAGCTACGAGGCTGGGCACCGGGATGGGCACAGGCGGCAGTATGTGGCTACATGACAAGGTTCCAACATACGCTGACATGGATTTTTAGAAGAGTATTGTCAGAAGAAAAGGACAAAATTTTAAAGTTACCGTTGAGCCTTTGAGGCACCCCAAGAATATGACCTTGATGCCCGGTCTGAGAAACACTGGAGTAGCGGGGCAGGGTTTGGGGCTTGAGGACCAGGTCTGAGCACAGTCACCTAAGGCTCTGGGACTTGGAGCAAGTTGTGTGTCTTTCTAAGCCTCAGTGTTTCTGACCACAAAGTGGGGTTGATAAAAGTGTCTGCCTCATGAGGTCGAAGAATAGGTTGAAATGAATTAGAGCTTCCTACCGGGTTGACTGGAGTCCCCACAGAATTCAGCCCCGCCCCCCAGAACTGGTGGATGCAACTTTGTCTGGAAACGGGGCCTTTGCCAACATCACTGAATCACGCGGCAGTCATTCTGGATTACGGTGGGTGCTCTGCCGTGCCTGGCGTCCTTATAAGAAGGGGTGCCTTTAGAAAGAAGGAGGGGCGGGAGGGGAGAGTGTAGCTGCAGCAGCGATTGGAGGGACGTGCCTGCAACCTGAGTAATGTGGGGGCTGCCAGCGTCCCCCAGGGGCTCAGGTGGGGTCAGGGCGCAGACTGCCCCTCAGCCTCCAAGACGGAACCGGCCCTGCCCACTCCTCCGCTTTGGACCCTCAGCCTCCTGAGCTGTGAGACACTTCCTTTCTGTTGTTTCTGAGCCCCCAGTTTGAGGCACTTTTATACAGCAGCCCTTGTGACCATAGCTCCTGATCTTTAGAATAAACAATAGCTTTGCGTCAGCAGGTGAGACTCTCAGTCACATACAGAAGTACTGGGTTAGCCAAAGAGTTCATTTGGCTTTTTCCGTACGATGGCTCTAGTAGCACTTAGTTGTCTCTAACTTCATTCAAAATAGTGTTGTTAGATTGTATTGTGACGGCTGTCACATCAGCGTGCATTAAAAAAAAAAAAACTTATCAAAGTTGGTGAATTCTTTAATATTGAAGATGGAAAAAAAATACACGTTTTCAGCATATGATGCTTTATTATTTCAAGAAAGTTAAAAACACAACTGAAACACAAGAAAAGTTTTGTGCAGAGGATGGAGAAGGGGCTGTGACTGATTGAACGTGTCAAAAGTGGTTTGTGAAGTTTCGTGCTGGAGATTTCTCGCTGGACGATGCTCCACGGTCGAGGTAGACCAGCTGATGTTGATAGTGATCCAATGGAGACATTAATTGAGAACAATCAACGTTCTACCATGTGGGAGACAGCCAACATCCTCAAAATATCCAAATCAATAAAGTTATTGGTGAAAGTGAAAAATGCGTCCTTTATTTTACAGAAAAAACCAAATGGGCTTTTTGACTGACCCAACCCAAGGTGGGACGCAGATGCATGTTTCTGTCATTGTTCCTCGCCCCCACCCCAACCCCCACCACCCGCCCAAGCCTGGGGGGGAGGGGGCGGGGGGGGGCCTGGCCCCACGTGGAGTCTGCACCTCATCGCCCACTTTGCTGCAGCACCGTCCCGTTTCCAAAGCTCTTTGTCGCAGATTTTCCCGTTAATTCTCACACTGACCCTACAAGATAGATAATTAACAATTTCTGTACGTTGGCCAAGGAGTCCTTTAGAGCTAATTGGCTAAAAGCAACGCGGTACCCCAGATTAGACCCTGGAAGGAAAAGAGGATGTGAGTGAAATCCAATCGCAGTCTGTGGCGTGGTTGATAGGAAGGCAGTGATAACTTCTTAATTCTGACAAATGTAACACATTTATGTTAGATGTTGTCAATTTATGGAATCTGGGTGAAGGATATATGGAAACTCTGTACTACCTTCACAATTTTTCTCTAAATCTAAAATTACCCAAAATAAAAAGTTAATTTTAAAAAAGGTGATTGGAAATACTCACCAGCTGATTTGAATATTTTGCTGGAATGTCACCGAGAAACCCTGGCAGATAAAAATACCTGACATGGAGGGAGTTGGGACTACCCTCGCCTGCGTGTCTATAGCTCTTTCTTTTATAAAGGTATAATTATTTGTTTCACTATTATTAAAGCTCCTCCTTCCTGACCCCGGCACACAGCATGGCTGAGTACCCCGACCTCGTTCCTGGGTTCCCACACACCAAGCTCCCCCCGGGGTTCCTTCTGCCTACATCTCAGCCTCCTGGCTGACTCCCCTTCTTTATCAGGCCTCAGAGCCTGGCTGCGACTTTCTTTCCAGCCTTCTCTCTTAACTGTCCCTTTGGCCCACTGTGTGTGAGCCACACTGCCCTGTGTCCGCCCCTCCAGCAAGCGACCCTGTTCCCCTTCGAGACCTTCGCACTGGCTTTCCTTTGTGGTGCCTGGAGTGCTCTTTGCACTGACGGCCTCATGGGTGTTTCCACCTTGTGGTTCAGACCTCAGCACCAATGTCACATCCACAGAGAGGCTCTCCCCGATGGCCTGGTCCCTGCTCCCTCATCATCCTCTCTGCAGCTCTGTCACCGCCTGGCATGCCCTTGTCTGCACATCCCAGGGTGTGGTCGGTGTCCACCCATTCCCAGCCTGACCCCGTTAGCCTATTTTGCACATTTATGTTCATTACGACTTCTCCCTGTTTTAAGTGACTCTTCGGGGACCAGCTTTACATATAAAACTTTTTATGTATTTCAAAATGGTGGTAGAAAGCCCTTTTCATTCTTTAGACGATGACTCACCTATTGGGAAAAACCACTTTGTATTCTGTGGATTCTCTGTGCGTTTTCAAATGACCTTAATGTGTCGACGGTGTTGTCATCCTAGAGCCCCTGTCCGACACCATGGAAGGGGCTGAGGGTACAGGTCAGGGAGGGAAAGACTGGTCGCGAAGGAGGACATTGCTGAAGAACAGGGCTGAGCACGCCCGGGGCCTGACTCGGATGTTGTGTTGCTGAGCGTCCCCAGGGGCAGCGGGGGTCCGCAGTGGGGCTGGCAGGGCTGGGAAGCCTGCGGAGTCCTTAGGAAGAGGGATTGTGTCTGCTTGGGGTTCTCAGTGACACTGTGTTGCACATCATGATTCCCAAATCCCCTTTTCCACATCCCCTTGGGTGGTCTTCAGACCCATGCAGGGAGGTTTCCGGGGGTGGGTGTTCGTGTCTCATCTGCAGACCATGGAAGCTCAGAGCAACGTGCCCAGGGTCACGCAGCCGGATCCCAGACCCGGTGCCGTGCCCAGTCCCCCAGGCCTCCTCCCACCCCCTACCCAGAGTCAGTGCTCAAGTTCGTCTCTGTGTCTGTCACCACGTCACCGAGAAATGGCTGCCTAGGTCGCCCCTGGGTGTGCAGGGGACGTGAGAGGTGGGATCACGCAACATACGGCCGTGTGGCCCGCCCGCGTTCACACCGAGGGCCTCACAGACGTGGGACCGCGCTCCCTGGGGAGGCGGGGCTGAGGTCTGCCTGGCTGTGAGGGTGAGGCCTGCGGTGGCATGGGGGGGGGGGGGGCAGACAGCAGACAGGCTCGGGTCCCGGCAGAACCCGGGGGCGCCTCCAAGGGCAGTGGCGGGTCAGTCCAGCATGCAGGCAGCTCTGTGCTTCCTCCTGGTGCCGGGGTGGGGTCGGTGGAAGGCACGGGAATTTGTCAAGTGTTGAGGCTGGAAGACCCGAGGTCATCTCGACACATTCAATGCCTGGATAAGGGAACCGAGGCCAGAAGTGACTTCCTCAGGGCCACACAGCGAGCTGGTAAGGAGCCTGTGTGACGTTTTCTTCTATGATAGTGCGCTGCTGTTCATCAATGGTGTATTATTAAAGAAACGGGACTTTATTGTTTTCAAGTACTTAGAGTTGCATGAAAAAAAAAAAATCTATCAGCCATCCAAAGCTCTTAGGGAAAGAACCCTAATGAATAGATAAGTTATGTTTTGTAGACAAATGGGCATTTTTCCTGCAAGGGCACTTGAAAGTAATCTGCTATCTTCCCTGACGGCTTTCTTTCCCGGAGGAGTTTCCTAGCCCAGCCTCCCCGGAGGGGATGAAGGTGAGCTTCAGCCCAGTTACAGTTCTGATGATCACAGCCCCCGAGTGACAGGCTCTGCAGCGGGACCATCTGCCCCCCACCCCCACCCCAGGAACTTACTGGATGTCCCTGCGCAGGGGCACGATGACCTCATGATGCCAGAAGCATGTGACATTTCCTAAGCAATCCAACTCTTGACCTGGGCAAGGGTGGGAGAGACAGGACGCACTGACGGAATCGGAATTCGGTTTTACATAGTTTTCTGTGCCCATCAAACTGCCACGGAGATTTTTACCCCCTCTGCACATTCTGTCCCTGGCATGGGGTGAAGGGGGCGTGGGCAGTAGCAGTGACCAGTCCACTTGTTTGCAGGGGAACATTCTGGAAGGTGGGAGGTGGCTGTGCATGTGGAGACAGCATCCTGGCCTCTTCCTGTTCCCTGTCCTTCTGTGGCTCTACCGCTGTCCTGTCAGGATGGGGGCTACATAGTTCTCTGTTAATGATTCCTGCAAAAGTCCTTGTTTGGATCCTTGCACTGACGCTGGGAGAATTAATTCCCCTCCGTGATTAGAGGCCATGATCAGACCCTCTTTTCTGTTACACTAAAGCAATCTTTTAACAGCAACTCAGATCCCTATCCTGTCAACCTTCTTGCGATAAGGCAGTCTTGAAGACAGCAACCATCTTTAACAGAGCCTCTCAAAACAAGAGGCAGATCAACAGGGGGTTCCCTGAGGGGAAACAAGGGGTTCCTTCAATGTTTCCCTCCTCCCCTCCCAAACATGCTGTTTCCGAGGGTGGGGAGTTATTTTCTGCCAGAATGATTAAAGTCGCACGAGATCACGAGTGAGAATGGCCCTCCAAGCTGCCGCGTGGCGGGTAGGGTCTGGGCGATTGTCTTGCCCTCTCTCTCTTCGTTCAATCTGATTGACAGCCTTGACGATTCTTCTGCGATGGTCCCCATGTTCTAAAACGTGACAGCGACTGGCATGAAGATGTATAGCTGGGTTTCTGTGTGTGCGAGTGTGTACCTTTTTTTAAAACTAGTAATGAAGTTGTAAATGCGGCATTCTTTCATTACCTGTCCGTTTAAGACATGACATGAAAACAGAGTTTCCATGGTAATGGCTCTGTGGATGCTGAGCACATAATAAGAATTCCATTGTTTACCCCACAGCACAGATAACTGGCGCGTGTTACCGGAGCTGGTAAAGCCTCACTCGGCCCCGTGCATGCACGCGGGCACAGGGGTGGCGCGTCGGTCCTGACCGTGTGCCACCCCGGCTTTCCCGCCGCCGGTGCCCGCGCACTTCAGGAAGGGAAGTGCGGACGTGCTGAGCTGCGCCTTGTCAACGCACGCAACCTTAAGGACTGAAGCATTGCAAATAAAAACAGATGAAATCGTTCCACTCAATATTTAACATGAGTCCATTTAAGAAACAAGCAAACAAAATTCTGTGCTAATGTCTGGGCCCCGACTGCCTGGGTTCAAGTCCTGGCTCTTACACTTACCGGCTGCCCGGCCTCAGCCACGGGTGTCAGCCTCTCCGTAAGCCTTCGTTGGCCTCTCTGTGAAATGCGTGCAATGGAGGAAATGCGCGGCACTAGTCTTGGTGACGAAGACACACTGAAGGTTCTGAAACCTCGTGGCCAGCCCCGCTGCAGGGCCAGGACTAGGTGAGGGGAGTGAGGCACCCAGGATGCAGCTCCCAGGTGACATTCGCTCTCAGGGACGTCCACTGGCTGCTGAGTTCTGTGCTCCGGGCACCTCTCATCTTCACCTTAGACCCAGCCCTGCACCCCATGTGGCCAGTGCAGTTGGGTTCCGTGTTTGTTTGCTCTGGGCTGAGAGACGAGCCCTCTTGGACACAGTCACATAGGGTCCTTTCCCAGTGCTTCAGGGGGGAAAAATAAAGCAGTGGGGACAACAAGGCTACGTAACACAGCGGAGAGGTAACGGATCTGCCGCTGTCACACTTGGCAGGCAAAGCGACAGCGCTGGGGTCTTACTGAGAAAGCAGGCATTAATCCAGCTCTGCATGGCTGCAGCACAACGCACTCAAACACGCCAGCAAGTCCCTAGCCCGTTGGAATAAGTGCTCTGTGCTCTTCGTCGGTGCCGCCACCTGATCGCTGGCATCCAGGTGAGAGGAAGCCATTTGTCCATGGAGACACACTTGACGCAGACTGTGACTGTATCCCAGGAATTTCAATTGCCAGAAGCAGTCCTTGAAGATTACTAAATTGGGGGCAAGAGGGGCAGGGAAAGAGAGACAGGGAGACACACAGCTCCCTCCCTGCCCGTTGTTTGATGCAGCAGAGTAGCTGCACTCACCACGGTCCCTACGTGCCCAAGTAAACCCAAAACGCCAGACCCATCATCCTGCAGGAGGACAAGCTGAAACCGGAATACTGACTCCAAAATTTACATGGGACTGCAAAGGGCCTAGCAGTTTTACAGCCTTAGCTCTGGCGTTTAGGTATGTGATCTATGTCGTGGTAATTCTTGTATGTGGAGTGAGGTAAGGATCAAGGTTCTTTTTCTTTCTTTTTATTTTTTTATATGGCAATCGATTGTTCCAGCACCACTATCCTTTCCCATTAAACTGCCATGTTCCCATTAAAATCCCTTTGTTGAAAAGCAATTGACCATATGTATGGGTTGATTTCTGGACTCTGTTCCGTCCCATAGATCGGTAGGTCTATTTTTATGTCACGCTGGAGAATTGATGACTGTAGCTTTTCAATAAGACCTGTAATCAGATGGTGTGCATGCTCCAACTCTGCTCTTCTTTCCCCCAAAATTGTTTGGGATGTTGCCCTAAGAGTGTCTGCCTCAGGCCCTGACCAGCTCGCTGCTGGTCAGAGAGCCTGCCTGGGGCACTCACGTCCACCCTCCAGCAGCCTAGGGGACCTCTCTTGGACGTGCCTCTGTCTCAGATCAGGAGGGCACTTGATTTGCCACAGGGCTTCCCAGCACAAAGTCTCAACAGCCAGCACTGCCTCCTTGCCGTGAATGGACCTCACTGCGGAAGCTCAGAGTGGCGGCCGAGACAAAAGTCTCTTTGAAGTACAAGGCCAGAAAGGACAGCAAGAGCAACAGTATGGGACAGGCATTGCTGGAGTCAGACAGACACTGGCATCAGACACCCAAAAGCAGAGATCAGCTACACAAAACCAGTCTCCAGCCCAAGGCACCTCTGTGGCTGTTCCTCGGTGGCATCTCCAGAGCTGGTGGGCATCCTCACTCTTCTGGAGTAGGGCCAGGGGCAAAATGTGGTTTCTTAGCAAATCTGTTTTCTGTTAGATGTTATCCAGGCCCAGTCTAAGGGCTCACACCACCCAGAGGTGGGAGTTTCCATTCTTAGACCCATTCTCAGAGAAGGCCGCTATTCTCCCAAAGCTGAAAGGCAAGCAAACTCCCCCACCAGGGCACAGCATCACCTGCTTTCCTGGGTCACTTCCCCTGCAAAGGCTGCCTTCCCCTCTACTTGCCCGCAGTTCCTCTGCGACCAGCAGTCGAGGATTCACTCCTGAGGCTCCAAACCCACCTGTGTGTGAAGGCACTGCCTTAGACTGGTGACTTTGGGGAAGCCAGGGACAGGACTGACTCTTCTTTTGTTTTAATGACATTATTGTTCAGCTCACTGGGTTACTAAGTGGGGTGACAGGGAGCTCACTGGGTCCTGGGCACGCCCACTGCAATCATTCCTTTTCTCGGATCTTGGTCTCCCCATCTGTAAAATAAGAATAAAATCACTCCTTCACTAATTACTGTGATTCTCCAACACTATTACAGTTCATTCTAAAGTGTAAGATGGTGTATTGATGAGAGATTGACAGATAACTCTTCCAATGATGATGACCACGTGACAGCCAGGTGGTTCCAGGAAAGAGAGAGTGCCCGTCACTGGGGTCTCCTGCCCAGTCCGCATGTGATATTAGCTGTGTGAGGGCCCTCCAGGGAAACGAGACACAGAAATGACCGGACCTCCACAGTAGGACCCTCGGCACGTCCCCGGCCTTCTGTTGACCAGAATTTGTTTGCTTGCATTTGGTTTTTCAAACACCCTGGTGCTAATCACTTCAAATGATGTCCCCGTGACTCCTGCTGGTTGCTCCCCCTTATGTCTCCATGCCCAGGCCTTTCATGGCCTCTGATGCGCCCCACCAGGACAGCACTGCCCCAGGGGGCACAGCCTTCTCCACCTTCCTTCCTGCAATCGCGGAGAGAGCCAAGACCATGCCCACCTCCAGGGGCCTGGGCAGCCCCTCCTTTTTCTGCAGGAAGAGAAGAGGGTAGCTGACATACATGTGAAGTTCCAGGGAAACAATGGCCCGGACAAGGTCAAGGACCAGTTTGCTCCTGCTCGTGTGCTTTCCAAGGGAAATGGTGGGAGACACTGCAGCCCGGAACGAGGCTTGAAGGCCCTGACGTGTCCCCCCCGCCCCACCCCCAAGGCTGATGGATGGTCCCGGGAGCTCTTTCAGAGTCACGGGCCATCCCTGACAAGCAGCGCTCTGTCGGGAAGGGGGGTGCGGTCACATGAGAAGCGTGTGACTCAGAGATGGCACTTCCGTTGCAGACGAGGAAGGCTTTCCGAGCAGCGGTGGTTGCCTGTGCTGCCTCAGGGGGGAGAGAGACGCTGGTCCCAGCGCAAGTGGGGGGCAAAGGGGGAAAAGTGGGACAACGGTAAGAGCATGAACAATAAAATATTTTCAAAGGAAAAGAAAAAAGAAGGCTCTGGGGACGCCCGGGTGGCAGTCTGTTGGAGACACCCTCTGAGACATTCCTGCCCAAACGGAGCACACGGCTTTGGCTTCGGCAGCCCCTCTCTGCCCTCACATTGGAAGACTCTGACGGTAACTGATAGGAAAAGTACTTATTGAAAGTTTGTCAAAATTACAGTCGTTATCCCCAACACTTACTAATGAAAAGCAAAACAGAGACAATCTTCCTTCAGGATATAAATGACTGTTTTGTCTGTCTTTTTTTTTTTTTTTTTTAACTAGTTTTTGCCTCTACAATTTATTTTTCCAGAAGATTCCCTTTACCCCACCTCCACTTCCCTGATAAATTCTCCTACACATTCACAAAGCAAATGGTGGCAAAGAGCCTCATTTTCCTTCAATATAACTAAGCTACAGGGACTGTATTTTCTCCTGGCCTTTCTATTTTAGAGTTTAGAAGACAGGCTCTAATACTGGAGGGGACAGAGTGTGTATAAAAGAACTTGAGGTCACGTTATGTACTTGGTGTTGGCGGGTACCATTTTTACCCGTCGGTGGGTCTCCTACAGCCCATTAATAACCACGTGAAATCTGTTTTCACAGAGAATCATACACCATACTTATTTGGTATAATATGTAATCATTTTCATAGAAGGCAAGCTTTAAAAATTTAGGGTGCACATCTTGTATGCTATCTCAAAATGCTTAAATGTTTGGGAGGCAGGCATTAGGTAGGACCAACAAAGTTCTTCTAAGCCCAGACTTTCTTCTCTGATCTCTGATTTGTATTCACATCTGAGAGCGGAAGGTGAAATTTTACAGAGTAGAAATAAAGCATGATTCACTCCAAAACCAAAGTCGTAACTAAATCGATCGATCTTCTACCAGAATTTCTTGGCCTGACCCACCGAAGAGACGCAGGTTGTCGATGGCATTGCTGCTGGGGATTTTCTCTTTGTACAAGTTAAATAACATTCCCTTGTCTTTTGCTTTTGCTGGATGCTCTTTTGGCTACACAACCAGAAAGAGAACAGAGCTCAGGGCAGCTCCTTGGGAAAGTCTCCTTGCCAGATGCGGGCCAGTGCTGGGACCCCCAGAGTCTCAGAGGAAAGGCTGCTCCTCAGCACCTGACAGAGAAGGCCAACATGATAGATCTCTCAGCTTAAGAACGTCTTACATGTTTATGGAACAACATCTTTCTCCATCTAGATTCATGATCCAGATTTTCTACTACCAAGAGGGACCTCAGCCATTGTCCTACAGTTGTCACATAAATATGGCCTTCCATTGTTCACATTCACAGAGCACAGTGAACAAAGTCAAAGGCATAGAAACACACAGGGGCACAGAAGACAACAGAAACAGCAGCTAAATCTTCCCCTTTCAGATTTCAAAGAAAGCATGGCCAAAAACCTATTTCATGTAGAAACTTTAATACCATTCAGGGAGTTTCGTAAACAGCATTTCAATTTATGGTCCAATATGTTTCTTGAAGTTTGAATTTAAAATTTGTATTCTTCTAATCATTCATCAGGCTCCTTCAAAGAGGTCATTTTGCACTCTTTTACCACTGTGAATTTTAAAAATATTATTTCCACATTAGATTGGGAGCTGAGAAGCTAAATACTGAGGTTAAATTAAAATGTTTGGTATGTCAGAATTCTGTGACAAGCCTTAATTATGCAGTTAGGCTTCTTATAGAATAGCACACATTGTATATATTACAAATCATATCTCTTGCATAAAGGTTAGCAGACAGGGTGGTCTCAGGATTTGTATCATGAAATGACTTTTTAATGCAAATAAAGATTACACACAACTGTTGGGTTGCAGACACTGGGAGATATAATCAGTCCTATCACCGTTATTAGTAATTCATGGAAATTGATTACCTGAGGAACGTTTAGGTCTTTACTATTTTGCCGCAGACATGATAAGCACAACTGTTTGTCTTCCGGTTTATATTTTTTCCTTATAAAAAAACCCATTCATTAAAACTGCTGGAAATCATGCTGGTTAAAACCGGAGTTTGCAATTTTCTAAGTCCTTTATGCCTCTTGGAGGAGAATTCATTATAAAGACAAAGTACTGGGCCGACTCTGTTGGTGTGAAACAAGAGCCCCTTTGGAAAGGCTAGATGTGTAACAAAATGAATGTACGCTGCCCTCACAGAGATAAAAAATATTGATCTGAGGAACACCACAGCCTAAAGACTATAGGGTATTGGAAAATAATGAAATCTTGCCTCTCTGCTCCAGCCCTGAATGCCCCCGATTATTACTAGAGTACTTAATTATCCAGTGAGCACATCTTCCATAACGGACAGAGCACTAAAAAGAAACAATCAAAAATTTCTGATTTGATTTTTTGCTTGTCCCCTCCCTCCCCCCAAGAAGTTGAAATTAAGTGCCTTCCTCCTCCTGTAATATATTCTTGAATCAGGACTGTCAAGAAAGGATAATACTGGAAGTTAAGAAGTAGCTTAGTAAATTTAAGCCACCTGGGTAATTGGATTTAAAAGGGCCTTTCTTCCCATTGGTTACTAAATGCCCTGCCTTCTTAGTTACTAAAGCAATTCCCATGTTCATACTACATAGTTTCCTGAACCCATCTTGGTGTACGTACTGTATTACTCTATTCTGAGTTGATTCTCTTTAGCCTAATTCCACTGGATTAAAACAACAACAAGACCTAACCTCTTTACAAGAGTTTCACCTTCAACATAAAGGGTTTAAAGGTACTAGTAGGTTAAAACTAAAAGGATGGAAAAAGATATACCAATCTTAACTCTATGAGGTTTGTCCTGAAAAAGTCGAGCCATTGTTAACATACTGAGAATGATTTCCCTACATCGATGTAACATGGCAGCCAAGGAGAATGGGCTGGAATGTGAATGCGTGAACAATGGCAACTTCACTGTACTAGTCAGTGGGGGTGGTAGATTCTGTCGAGTGAGCATATGTACTGTGTGGCTGTTGCATTCAAAATGAGCGAGTAGAACAATGAATCTGCATCAAATTTTGCACTAAGCTTGAACATTCTTCCGCTGAAACTATTCAGATGACTCAGAAGGCCGCAGCTATGGGCAACTGGTGACTAGGAGCTTCATCACCACAATGCGCCCACTCATGCATCACATCTTGCGCAGAGTTTTTTAGTGAGACATCATCTCCCCATTCAGCCCAGATTTGGTGCCCTGTGACTTCTGGCTTTTCCCAAAACTAAAATCACCTTTGAAAGGGAAGAAATTTCAGATCGTTGATGAGATTCAGGAAAATACAACAGAACAGTTGATGGTGGTGACTGGGAGAACTGTATAAGGTCCCAAGGTGCCTACTTTGAAGGGGACTGAGACGTCATTGTCCTATGTACAATGTTTCTTGTATCTTCTTTAATAAATGTCTCTATTTTACATATTATGTGGCTGGATGCCTTCTGGATAAACCTCATATATTATAAATTAGAGGAAAATTACTGTGGTTCTGTTAATATCAGACATAGAGTTAAAGATGAGTACTACAAGAGATAAAGACAGTTCAGTAATCAGAAAGACAACAGTCTTGAATATGTTTGCACCCAGTCACAGATCATAAGCACACATTTAAAAAATAAATAAAGTATATCTAGGGAGAAGGAAAAAAATATATAGTTAATGATTTTAACATTCCACTCTCAATAACTGGTGGACCAGTAGACAAAAAGTCAGACAAATAGGGAATAGCATTATGAACAAACTTAATGAATATTTATTACAAACTTCAGCCTACAACTTCAAAACACAAGTGGACATGAGACATTTCACCAAGACTTGCTAAATTTGAAATTATACATTGTATGTTCTCTCACCACTATAGAATTATATTAGAAATCAATATAAATGATATTTTAAGTGTTCAAATAGTTGGAAGTTAAACTACATGACTCAAGGCAAAAATAATCACAGGAGAAATTAGAAAATAGTTCAAACTTAATCATAATGAAACTATATCAAACTTTTGGGGTTGGAGTTAAAGCAGTAGTAAGAGGAAAACATATGACTTTAAATACTTGTTTTAGAAGGAAATAATATTTATTGGGCTTTTTTATATGTGTTTCATGTGCTCTGTTTCACACTATTTTGTAATCTATACCATCATTTATCTTCCTTTCAAATAATACATACTGATCACTTACAAATAAACACATAAAAATAACATTTTACTCGAACTTACAATGAATCTAGATAATTCTCAGATCTTCAGACTGACCAGAAAGTAAGTTGGTCCACCAGTTCTGACCAGCTTGAACCCCGCCTTCAGTATTTTAGCACAGCCCACGTCTGTCCTAGGGAGCTCAATCCATATGGAAGGATGGCTCATGTCCCCGCCTGACCGGAGTCAAGGTCTTTTGCGTACTTGCATATTTGGAATCGTGTTTACAGAAACCTTAATGTTCAACCTTGAACCATTGTATTTTTGTACAAAAGTTGGGTCTGTCCACAGTTACTTTGTTCCCCCATGGAGGACTTGTACTGTGTTCTCCAGGCCGGGCTAGTGTGGGCAGGAAGTGCGGAGCCAGTTAGTTTTTTCCATTTCTGTTTCTCTTTAAAATATTTGTGGTAGTTTTTTCCGACTTTTACATGGATGGTGTTAGCATAAAGGCCTCTTCTGAGAAATTGTACTGTAGGATCTTTGTTTTTATGCTTTCCTGTTGATGATCCTCAAAGCAAGGGAGAGCCATTTCAGTGGGAAAAGGTCAGTCTAGGGTTAAAGAGAAAGGGGTCAGGGACGACTTCAGAGCGAGCAAGTGTTCTCATTTTGTTCAGACCCTTGGCCGGGACTATTCTGTTGCTGCCTCTCTAAATCCCAGGGCTTAGTTGCAGCCATGTATTATGAATGATGAGAAAAGCATGGAATTAATTTGCCAAGAGTCCCTGTCACAGAAGCTACATGTGGTAGGTCCACGCCTCCACTTCAGCCCAGCAAGGAATCCCCAGAGAGGAGAAGGCAACATCAGATTTTGCCCACAGAGGTGCAGGAATCAGAAAGCGCCATATAACCCAGGACTGTCAGTTTTTCCTTTGTCCTCCCAGTATTTTCCTAAGTCTCCTTCTGCTCTCCTCTGACTTGTTCCTGTCACTTAATACGCACACCGGGAGGTTTCTCTGGGTCTTATCAGACATGTGTGGTTTTCCTTTCCCTCCATGCCTGTCAGGAAAAAGAAGGGGATGGTAGTTATCTGCAAAGCATCCTGTATTTCACCTTTATTGTCTGTGCGCTACACTATCCTAGATCTAACCCCTTGACAGAAATAAAGAGAAAATCTTTTTAAAAAATTGATCTACATTGCTGCCTATTCTTCATGAGAGGATATGAGCCTTTCATTTATCACAGAATAACTATCCTGACACCCAAGTGCATGGTGCAATATGTTAAAAGCATGTTCAGAGCCATTTGTCAGAATTAAGGGCACCCCAGCCTGTGGAGGAGCTTTGGGCATCCTGCACGGGCCGTGGCCAGGCAAGGACTTAGGTCATGTAGACCTGTCCACGCAAAGAACCCTAGGGGCGTGTTGCATTGAAACTGATCACTCAGGGAGGAGGTCAGAGACACTGCTGTCACTTAACTCTCCTTCTTATGTTTTTAATGACAGATGTTGGGAGGGACAATGGCAGGAGTTTGAGCTTTGACGTCAGGTATACTTGGGTTTGAATTCTAGTACCACGATCTCCTGGTGTGTGGCTTTGGGGGAATGGGTGAGTCTCTCTGTTTCAGTTTGTTCATCTCTAAATTGGGGGGAAGGGGAGGAAGAGGAGGCAGGAGATAACAGCACTTACCCTGAAGGGTTGTCCTGAAGACTTAAATGGAGGGTCAGACACAAAGTACGCATTCAACCAACAGTGGAATTCATTTTTAAATTGTGTTCTCGAGCCTGTTTAAATAATATTAATAATAGTGGTTATGAGCAGTGGTTCTCAAAGCGTGTTTTGGGAACCCCTGGAGGCCCCTGAAAATATTATAATCACATAAACATGTACTTGATTTTTATTACTCCCATTATGTTACTAGCATGGAGTACAGCTTTCCAGAGGCTGGGTGACATGCGATCATACCCTAGACATGTGATCATACATTAGGGTAAATGCAGATGCAGGTAAGAGAAGCTATCTTACATTACCCCAGATGTTAAAGAGATGTGCAAAAAGTGTAAAACAATACCATTCGATTTGCTATACTGTTTTTAGAATATAGTTATTTTTCATAATGTTATTGATATTACCATGTAGGTTATCAATCAAAATTAATATAATGATAGCTTTTAACATGTAGTCAGTAATCAGTTTTAAAATATGAGTTGAAGAAATATAATGGAAAATCCACAATAGTACCAAAACCAGAACGCACCAAAAACTAGGGAAGAATGCATAGGAAGCACAAGAATAAAATTACAAACCTGCATGGAATGACGTAAAAATGATTCTAAGGTAGAGAAACATTTTATTCTCAGGTAGAAATACTCGGTAGTTCTATCTAAATTGAACTAGAATTCAATTGTGTCGCTGTCATAACGCCAAGGGAACTTTCTTGGAGACTTGACAAAATAATCCTAGAGCTCATGCGGCAGAACTAACTCATAAGGAGAACAAGGAAAGCTTGCCCTCCTAAATAGTAGGACCTCTAATGCGGATTTCTAAAATACATGCTAGCACAGCAATCATCAGAAACGTGAGACAGAACAGAACCTACTCAAGCAAACCTGAGGTTACGAAAGGAAATAGCATTCAAGGAGGGTGGCTGAGTCACTAAGTGAAAGACGGGCGACTTAGCAATGGGACGTGGGAAGATTTGACCCGTGTTCGTACCCCGAGCTCAGTCCTTACACCAAAATAAACCGCAGGCGGATCAGAGGACTCAGTGTAAATCTGCAACTATAACTGTAAAACTGTTTGAGTAAAACGATAGGGAACATTTTTATACACTTGAAATAGAGCCTTTCTCAATATAAACACCCAGGCCAGAAAAGTTTAGGGATAAGATCAAACATATTATTATTTTAAAACACTTAAATTTCTTCATGTCAAGAGACACCATCAGCAAGATGAACGACAAACTGAGAAAAATATTTATGGGATATACAGCAAAGGGTCACTATTGTTCATTCACAAATACAAGAAATCAAAGAATATCAAACAGAAAAATAGGCAAAGGACTTAAACAGGTTGTTCACAAAATTACAAATGTCTCTCAACACGTAAAAACTTGGCTCACTAACAGCTAAGGAAATGATCATTAAAGCTACCTTTTTTTTTCTTTATCAAGTGGTCAGAGAGGCAAAAGGTGGTAACAGGCTAGAAAGTGGAGGCAGGAGTGCAGGTTCACAGACGCGTTCATATTCCGTCGGTGAGCGGAGAAGCCCCCGAAGCCTGTGTGAGGACCTGGCGGTAACTCTCAAGTTATAATGACAGTAATAATAAGCAGTACTCTTGTCTTTTATTGACCTAAACGGTCATTACTTTGAGTGTTTTATTATTAAGCAGGATAATAGCTATTGTTTCCTATGATAAAATACACACACACATGAATTTATATCTAGGCAGCATCCATTTATTTCTATTTTATTATGGGCTTTTTAAAAAATAGGATATTGAAACTTACCAAATGAGTTTTTGGTATCTATTGATGATACCTGGTGGAATATATTAATCGAGGTCTTAATATTAAACCATTTTTACTCCTCTACTAACAAGTCCTTTCGGTCATAATTCCTTTCGTATGCCATAGACTACATTTCGACAGAGGATTCCGATTTTCGTTGGGTGTTGAGTGAGAACGTCCCATTGTTTGTCCGTCGGCATGCGGGTCAGTTTGTTGCACGCTTTCTTTTACAATTCTGGCCGCCTAACAAGACTCTTGGAGGCTTCCCCTGTTTCTCTGTGTTTGGAAGAAGCTGGCGGAGCACAGGCATTACCCACCTGCTCTTTGAAGGTTTGAATGAAGTGACCGTGAAACCCGCTGGTTCTGGAAACTATGCAGGCTAGGACCTCTTACGCAGCCCCCTCTGTCCTTCCACGATGACCATTTAGATCTTCTAGTTGTCTTTCCATTGGCTATGGTCTGGGGCATTTTCCTTGGAACTCATTTATTTCAGTCTTACATTTAAGTTGATTAGCATAAAATTAAGCAAAGTACTATCTTCAAATCTTTCAAATTTTATCAACGTCTATGCTTAGTGTCCCTGTGGGAATCCTCGTTTCTTATATTTGGGCTTCCTCTCCTAGTCCTTGACTTAGCTAGTTAGTAGATTAATGCAATGCATTGATTCCTGCCCATCCCCCAAAGAACTATCTATCTGTTGTATTTGTTTATGAGTTATACCATTTTCTAATTTATTAATATTTAATTTCATGTCTCTTCTTCTATTTTCCAAAGATTTATGAGCTCTTTTTAAAAAAAATGTTTTATTTATTTTTAAAGACAGGGAGAGAAACATCGATGTGAGAGAGAAACACTGATCAGTTGTCTCTCCTAAGCACCCCGACTAGGGACCCAGCCTGCAACCCAGGCATGTGCCCTGACCAGGAATTGAACTGGCGACCTTTTGCTCCGAAGGACATTGCCAAGCCAACTGAGCCACACCAGTCAGGGCTGAACTTTTCTTTTAAACAAACTTTATTCTTTAGAGCAGTTTCAGGTTCACAGCAAAATTGAGCAGAAAGTACAGATTATTTTTATTACTGGAACTGGCATTTGAGTTATGAATTTTTCTTCTATTTTATTTAATAAAGTGCTTAATAGAAAATGCCCTGAGAGTCCAATTTTAGCTATATCTCAAAGGTTTTAAAGTTGTATTCCATCTCTAGTTACAAGTTTTGTTTCCTTTTAGACTCAAAACATGAGTTAGAAAGAAGGGTTTTTGTTCAGCTTGGAGGTTTGGGGGTTTCTTTCTTATTCTCCTTTGTTATTAGCTCCTAGAATATTTGCCAGAGGTTGTGGTACCTTTTCTTCTTCAGGGAGCACATCGCATTATTGTCACACTTTAATTGTCAAATTGTGTAAATGTAACATGGGCCCTGGGAAAGGTGTCCTGTGCAAAGCTGATAGGGCCGTTAGATCCACCTTGTCAATTACATTATTCAGGTCTCCACGTGTTCACTTTTGCTTCCTGTCTGGCCCCTGGAGGAGTTTTAAAGTCTTTCATTGCCATTTTATTTCTATATGTTTTCTCCTGCATTTCTTGAGTTTTTTCTTCCTATGTTTCACTGATAGATTTTATTTAGTTAATAAATACAATGACGACTTTGCCTTAACCGTGGATTATACCCTTCGTGGTAGTGAACACGTCTTCCATCGCAAGTGGGGGGAGGCCCAGCTCAAACTTGTGCAGACGATGAACGGAACACACTGGTCCTGGCAGCTAACAGGCAGGTCTGGGCGGGGCTGGGCCCAGTAGCTCCAGCTGATGCCACCGAGATCTTGGTTTCCCTCCCTCTTCCTGCTCCGTCTTTTGGAGCACCTGTATTTTTCTGGAGCCCATCCCAAAGCTGGCAGTGGGTCATTACCACATTAAGACACGTGGCTAATGGGAAAATGATAAATTACTCAAGAGGGAATCAGAATGAGATTGGGGGACTAGGTTCTGGAAGCACAACTGGTAACGGTCCACTCACTGCCCTCTGAGTAACTGCGTCCTCCCCCGCCTCTTCCCTTGAATCCTCCTTTAGGTGATTTTCACGCTGTTACCTGCTTTTTGCTATTGTTCATCCCCCTTGGCACAGCTTGGCCTGTCCTATATATGTTTCCTTTTCCTTGTTTTTCAGTGACAGCTGACGGGCAGTATTGTATTAGTTTCGGGTGTTTAGCCCAGTGATTGGACTTTGTGTAACTTGCTGAGTGAGTCAGTCTACTTGTCTATTTCCTTCAGAAAGGAAAGCTTACCCACCCACCCGCCCTCCCGGAAGGAGACACCCGAACTCTGTACGTGTCTGCCCCGCACGATAAGTTAGCCTTTTCCACAGCGGCACCAACGCTCACGGTTGTCTTTTCAGGATGCTTGCGTGTGCAATGGCCCTACCTCTCCACCTCTGTGTTCAGACAAGCCCCAACCGCTATCATGGCTGTCACCGTCCCATCTGAGTGTCCCTCACCCCTGACCACTGACTGCCACCGAGACCACGGCCCTCACAGCGGCTGCCCTCGGTCCCCACCCCTTCCCCGCTCTCAGGTCTGCCTCTCTCTGACTCTCTGACACACGTCCTCCCAGCTGGCCCCGCTGTCACCACCGTGCTCACCTGTCTCAGCGGTCTGCCCCCCAGCCTCCCATGCTCCAGCAGGTGCGGGGGGTGCCCTGCTCGTGTCCCCCCAGCTTCCTCCCCTGCAGGCTGAGGGAGGCTGCTACAGGCGTGGCAGCTCTCTGCCACGGGCTCCCTCTCCAGCCGGGGAGCGCTGGGCCATGCCTAGGACTGGCCAGAAGCAGTTCGCCCACCGCGGGGGGCGCGGTGATAGGTACCCAGCGTGGTGAGTCGCCCCTGAGGACGCTGTTCCCCTCCCACAAGGAGCCCCAGGGGGAGTGAGCCCACCCCAGTGGCCGGCTCCATAATTCATCCTCATTTGGCTTCCTTCCCATCTCTGTATCCCTTCCCCACAGCTCTACCAGTATTTCCTGGGATCACCTCCCAAACAAACTACTCACCCCCTGAATCCTTATCTAAGGGTCTGCCTCCAGGGAACCCAAGTCAAGATAGCCCTTTAAAAAGATCAAAGACACTATTTTAAGCTTTGCCATAAAAAAAAAAAAGCTACTTTGTTTGTTTAAATTATTTGATGAATAATGAAGAGTGTTCCATTAATTTCTAAGCACGGTTGTCCCACTGATAGTTGTAGCTTCTTTTGTATAAACTCAATTAAACACAACAGCATGTGGGGAACACCTTCTCTGCCCAAAGTTCTAGGTGAGGGGCCCGGGGAAACAAGAGGAGGGGCAGGCATCAGGTCCGCCCACAAAGAGCTCAGATGGTGAGGGAGTTGGCCCCTGGGGGGGTTGTTAATGCACACAAAATGGAAAGAGTTCGATGGGAATATCTTTTCTTTTTCTTTTGAAAATTTGTTGTTTTATAATCAAATGTTGAGTAGATACAAAAGACAATGAATTACATTTAAAATGTAAGTAAGAGCAATTCAATAGTCATGTCCCCAACCCCCCAGTTTAAGAAAACAAATCCTCACATACTTCAGTTGTTAAATTAACACATAGATGATACCAAAAAAAAGATAGTTAAATGTTTAGAGAAATAAAATGAGTGAATAAAAAGATAATTGAAGCATAAGAGACTCTAATTATGACTGAGCAGATTTGAAAAATAAACAAATCAAACTTCAAAAATGAAACACAAAATGATAAATATTAAGCCACCCGATGTGTGGTGCTTGTTATGGAGGTCCTAGCAAACTAATATATCTTTTCACCTTGACTTTCTTATATTCTTAGCATACTCTTAGTGTACCCAGTGTGCAAATTGGGCTGGTTACTCCCAGTGATTAGAATTCACTGCCAATGAGGCCAAGGCCATGGACTCAGTCACAGGTGGAAAACAAGAGGGAAACATCTCTGTCCCTGCAGAAATCACCCAACTCCAAGCAGGCACCAGACGAAATGTTTGCCTATTCACAAGGCCAGTCCAAGAGAAAGTCAGCTAGCCCATCCGTCCTTCCTAAAAAAACCCCTGAAGTCCAGGGCCACTGGTGGCGATGTCATCTTTGTGAAGTGCCCATGTTCCATGTATCACAACCACTGTTCTGCCGAGTGAGAGCCAGGACCTCACTGCTTCCCTGCTCAAGCCGGCTGGGGGGGGGGGGGGGCGTCAAAGACGGGATTGCAGCCCATCCCAAGGACAGAGAGGAAAGTTCTCGAAACCTTTCTTGCCCACGAGGAACGTTGAAGCTCTGCATGTTCACGAATAAGCCTCCCGTGGCTCAGCTCTGTCACCTCGGAGAAGGGCCAGGGAAGGCGGAGTCGGATGGAATTGGAGGCCCCCCCCCACGATCCCTCCGTGTCCACTGCGCCTCGTTTCCAGCCGGCTCTCTGGGCTACTGTGCTTCCTCTCTGTTATTTCTCCATTCTTGATTCCTTCTTCTCTAATCAATAACCCACGGGGCACCAAAGGGGACTTGCACTGACCCCTTGATTTGCTCTGTACATCACTTGAAGTGTTACATTTTAGAGCCCAATTTTTAAAAATCATTTACGCTTCAGAGTAGAAAAATAGCAACATTACTAGGAGATTCAATTAAATTATCCCAGGTTAATGTGTTCACAGTCAGCAATGAATAACCGCAAGTGAATAGCCAATGAATAGACTATAAAGCTCTATTTCTTTTCACAGATCTATAGTCTATTTTGTGCACATATTAAAATATATTTTCTAATAGAAAAACAACGAGATGCCCCTTTGCTTACTCCTTTTTAGTGCCTGTCATACCCAGGACACTGGTTTCCCTAAAACCACAACAAAAGCTGTTATCTCTTCAAGCCCCAGAGGACATTGGCAAAATCTCTCACTTGGGTTAACTTTGCTGAATATATTTAACCAGTAAATTATTTGCCTTCCCAACTGGAAGAACCAATATGCATTTATGCCCTAGGAATGGTTTGTTTTACTAACTTTATGAGTGAAGACCTCAATAGTAGCAAAGCCAAGGGACATTTAATTAAGTTATATTTGCTTTTTCATGATCTTTAGCTCTAGCTTATAAATCAAGAATCAATGAGTACTTAATTTCCTCTTATAGCATTAAAAGTAATTGCTTCATAAATTCACTTTAGTAATCCAAATATTTGCACACAGTATAGCACAAAGAGAAGTTGTTCCACTGATGAGATCCTAACTTTTATTTTATTAGTATAAAATGGGGCTTGCTCATTTTATAGCTTATGATTTTCCTGGCTGCCTCAAATTCCTTTTTGAAGCAGACAGGATATAAATTTAAAATAAATACAATTTTGGCTTCGAAGGGAAATAAAGCTAGTCTGCTTATTTAAAACATAAAAGGAATCTTAGTGGTAGATATATTTTTGCTTAGTAGAGTATAACTATTATAAGTAAATTCTTTCCCCCCAAATTGTATATGCTCGAAAGGCAACCAAAATATTTTCAAGCCTGATTTAACCTTTGCGTCACCTGTATATTGTGGGGGAGGGGAGGAAGGGGGAAAACAAGTCTTCATAAAATTGTTATCTGTGCTTCTGAGCTATTATTGGCTATTATTGAGCTTGCTCTGCTCCAGAGGCTGAAAGTTCTGTGTTCCCAAACTGCTCTGTTGATCAGATTTTCTTAAATTTAGATACCACATTGAGATTGATAAAACTCACTTAGGATCTCTGAGTCTTTCAAGTGCCCATCAACCAGAGACCATTTTCCTAGTGGTACAGATGAGAACCAAAGGGGGACCAGGCCACATGGCAGCACGGGGCAGAGCCGGGCTGGGAAGGGACCCAAGTCTTCAGATGGCAAGTCCAGGGCCACCGCTGCTATAATTGGTACATTGTTCAATGCAACACATATATTTTGGCTCCTACTGTGTGCCAGCTGCTTAGGGGCGTGCATTAGCCTAGCTATGACCCGGATGAACCTTGACAACATTGTGCTGAATGAAAGAAGCCAGCACAGAAGACCACATGTTAGGATTCCACAGATATAAAATGTCCAGAATAGGCAAATCTAGAAAGACAGAAAGAGATTAGTGCCTGCCTGGGGCTGGGGAGACGGAGGAACATGGGAGGGGAGTGGCAGGGAAGGGTTAAGGAAAGGTTCTAAAATTCATTGCGGTGGCAGATACACAACTCTGGGAATATAAGACCATTGAATGGGACACTTTAAATAGGCAACTTGTGTGGTATGTGACTTATATTTCCATAAAGTTCTCAGTGACCTGAGAAGCCACGCCTCCTGCTGCCACTGAGTGGCTGCTAACCTACTCTTCACCAGCTGTCCCCTGAGCACTGGGCACCTCTGTGTGCTTGGCTACATTCCCCAAAGGTAGCACTTTCCTGGCTCTAGGGACAGCCCTGGGGACAAGGTGAAGCCACCAAGTTGTTCCCCAGTCCTGCTCCTGCCACTTCACAGCATCCCCCGCTCCAACCTGGGGACAGCATGGGGCATGCAGGGCACACGCGTCAGTGAGGCGTAGCCGTCCCTTCAGCTGCCTTCCGTTTCCAGTGCCCAGCTCCTTCAGGACCAGTGGCAGCAACCCCAGGGAAAGGGCCTGTAGCCATGGGCTCTCAGTCGGGCTCCCCCTCTTGGACACGTGTCCTTCAACTCCTGGGGTCCTGCTACCTGCCGCCTCCAGCTCTGGTGCTGCTCCAGCTTCAGGAAGTTCCCAGAGGTCTCCTGCAGGGCAGTTACACTCCACGGATCTGTAGTTTAAATAACCGCATTCCAGAAACTTACCAGGAGAGAAATCACCGTTACAATTTGTCTTCCTTTAATGGGCCCCATTCTTTCTGCCTCTCTGTGTCTACGCGGCAACCTGGCTTCTGCGCCTCTGCGCGGTGAAACCTTACATGCGTCTTTGCAGGTCCCACACGGGGCCACCTCCTCCATGAGCTCGTCAGTGGCTCCCTATGTGCTCTCTCCAAGTTGAGGGTTAATGGCCCTGTGACAAGAGCTGTCCGGCCAGGGGTGGAGGTCCCAGAGTGCCCACCTCATCTCCCTGTGGCCCCAGCCCGAGGCCCTGCTGCAGTTATTGAGCCTGAACTGAATTCACTCATTTAACGAGCAGAGACTTGGATGGGTGGGCGGCTGCAGGCAGAAGCATCAGAGGGCTACTTCCAGAAGGCTGAGAAGAAAAGCAGCCTGTTTCTTTAGTGCCATCGAATGAGACAAAGGAAAGAAGGAACTGCCTGAGGTCACAGACAGCCGTCAGAGGGGGAGCTTGCCTTTGGAGCCCGATAAAATAATCAAGATTTATTTTTCAAAATATTGTTCTTAAATAAACATCACAGAAACTTTTGCATAGCCAACTTATTTATGGCTGCAGGCATGAAGAACCACATTAGTGTGCTGAATTATAAGAACCCACGGCAGCCTGCTAGCTGACAGCGCGTCACATTATTTGCAAATATTTTCTGCCGCGGTAACCTTGAAGGATGCCAGCGCATCCGGTGTAACCTTATCACGAGGCAGGAGCCAAGCGTGGAGAGGAGTTCCAAAGCAAAGGACGTTTTCGTTCCTTGCAACCTCAGTGGCTGTTTGAACAAGGAGTTCATCCCCCATCTCAGCCGTAAGCCTCTCTGCATCTCTTGGGCATTTTTATCTCTCTCTGTTCTACTTTTAAAAGATGGTCGGCAGAAGGCAGCCCCGCCCCCACCCCCAAGAGAAATTGTGCCCTGGGCAGAAATCTGTGAGTTACATTAGTCACATTAAAGAGGCTTCATATCCTCCCGCCTGCAGTAACACAGTTCTGCAAAAATTATCTGATCGCTTTAACAGAGAGTCTCTAATTGACACAAAAAGGCAAAGGCAAAATGGAAACGGATTTCAGGGTAAGCAGTACTGACTCTGGTTTCTCTGCAGCCCTGAGGAGCAGGGACCTTTCTGCTCGCAGCCGGGTGGGAACTGTAGTGGGAGATTCTCCAGGGAGAGATTTGTCTTTAATATCCAGATTCCCTACCTTTCCAACACCTCAGGTGGGTTCCCTGTTCTCTAACATCCAACATCACCTTCAGTACTTTAAATATTGTTCTTTCCACCAAGAAAAAGATCGTTCTTCTGATGAAAAGCGATTAGGGCCCATTTAGACAATCACAGAGTGGTTGGGTGGTTTAAAAATTATATCTAGATAATTTAGCAACGTTGGCACAACATCTGACTTCTAAAAGTCAGTATTTTGCTAAATATTTTAGCCATATCACAGTTGCTAAGATAACAAGAAAATGCTAATCACTTGGCACAAATGTGGCCCTGTTAAAATTAAACAAAATTGATTGCCTTCCAAATAACCTTCTGTTTCTGTCTCCAAAACCCTGCTTTGCACATTCGATACAGGTAAGAACTCATCGCTCATCCTGACGCTAACATATTTCATGTCTTAAATGGGTTCTGTGTTTTACGGTGTTCTCTCATCAATACCAATGAGCCCGTACTTCAGCACTATTCGGTGACTTCAGCAGGTGTATGCGCACCTACTATGTGCTCGGTGCCATGCTGTTAGATGTAACTGTATTCTGCAGTGCCCAAGCATGGCCATTGTGGCCAACGATGTATCTAGCGCATTGTTGCTAGATTATAACATTTCTGACGACTTTACAAATTAACATAAAAGCACATTGTTTCATTTAGCTTATTTCTGATGTTCTAACCACATATTCTTAACAAGCAAATCCGCACAACCTCAGTGCACACGACCTAGTAGTCAGCATAAAAGGGCCGAAGACGGGCCCCTCCTCCGAAGGGGTTCATAAGCTACTTCAGATGAAAAAGCATACACTTGCTAACAATAAGAATAATCATAAGCTCCAAAAAAATCATACCAAAAGCATAAGAACTTTATCAAGAGAAGAGAAGAGGAGTAAAATTCATTGAACACCTACCGTGAGCCAGGATGTTGCACACATGCAGGAGTCTCGATCTGGGCACACGTGGCTCCCAGCACACAGCCCACGGCACACACATGCCACAAGAGTGGGAAGATGTTCACACCCTAGAAGATGTCTGTGACTGTCACCACTGGGGAGAAGAGTTTTATCAAATACATCTATATGATTTTATTTAGAGCAACACATATATATTTTTCCATTAAAACCGAATTAAATGTACATACACATGCCTGAGCCTATCCTCAGAATCTCTCCTGTTCCCTACGAAGGATGACTAGCATACAATGATTATGCTCATTGTATTAACTGATTTAATCCTTTACTATTGAGAAAAGGAAGGCTCAGAGTGGTCAGGGCATTTGCTCGAGACAGCCAAAACAGTGAGTGGCAAGCAGAGGTAGCATGTGGACACAGGATCTCTCTGCAGCTATTGAGGCAATTGTATGGGTTTGCTCTTTTCTCTATTAAGATGATGTATTAATAGGTTTTTATATGTTGAACCAACCTTGCATTCCTAGGATAAATCCCACCCAGTCACAGTATACAATCCTTTAGTATGTGGCTGAATTCAATGTACTAGGATTTTGTTGAGAACTTTTGTACATATATTCATAGGGGACATTTATGTCAACTCTTCTTCCAGATTTGATAGAAATTACCAGTGAAGCCACCTGGTCCTGGGGTTTTCTCTGTGGGAAGTCTTTTAATTCTAATTTACTCACCTTACTTATATTCTCCCACTTCTCTATGGGACTGGCGCCCCTCTAGCTGCTGCCCTGGCCGTTGTTCCCAGAGTGGGTGGGTCTGCAGATGTCCTAGGACTGTGGGGGCCATTTAAACAAGCAAACTCTGCTGAGACCGGCAGTTTATGCCTCCGCCCCAACCCCCACTGGTTTGCACAGTCAGAAGCAATGAGGCTTGATTTCCCCAGCGCTGGGACCGTGAGCTGCGCGGTCTGGTCTGGTGCTGGGAGCGCTCCCCAGGTGTCCCTCCTGGCTTTTTAAAACATGTGACTGCGCTTTCCACCGGCCTGCTGCTGCCACCGCTGCTGCTGCCACCACCACACTGCGTCCTCTCAGCCCTGGCTCCGCCCCTCCTACCTGTCTGGATGAGTATTTCTTCTTTATATCTTTGTTTGTGGACTTATATGCCGCTCAACTTCCTGTAACTTCTGGTTGTCTCTAGTTTTGAGGTAGTTGTTTTCCTTCTTAGTTGTGGAGGGAGACACAGCGTGTCTGTCTAGGCCTCCATCTTGGCCGGAAATCCTATTTATTTATTTTTAGAGAGAGGGGAAGGGAGGGAGAAAGGGAGGGAGAGAAACATTGATGGCTGAGAGAAACATTAATCGGTTGCCTCTTACAGGCACCTCAATTGGAGACTGGCCCACAACCCAGGTATACGCCCTGACCGAAAATCTAACTGGTGACCTTTTGGTTTTTGGGATGACCCCCAACCACTGAAGCACACCAGACAGGGCTTTCTGGAAATATTTTAACATCTTCATTTTCAAAGGATAATTTTCTGGATTTAATCCTTGTTCAACAGTCGGTTTGTTTTAGTTTTTGTTTTTGTTTTGGCACTGTGAATATGTCACCCCACTAGCTCCTGGCCTCCATAATTTCTGATGAGAACTCTAGTGTTAATCTCCTGTATATAATAATGAGTTGCTTCTTTCTTGCTGATTTTAAGATTCTCTCTTTATATTTGCCTTTCAACAGTTTAAAGTGTGCTTCTCTGAGGTTATGAATATGTAGGTTAATGTTTTTCATCAAATTTGGGGATATTTTGACCATTATTTCTTCAAATATTCTTCCTGCCCCTTTGTCTCTTCTCTTTTTGGGACTCTCAGTATGTGTGTGTTGGTGTGTTTTGTGGAGTCTCATGGATCTCTGTTCATTTTTCTTCATTCATTTTCTTTTTGTTCTTAGATTGGAAGATCTCAGTTGACCTATCTTTAAGTTTTCTAATTGTTGCCTCTGCCTGCTCAAATTTGTGATTGAGCCCTCTAGTAAATTTTTTATTTCAATCATGTGCTTTTCAGATCCAGAGTTTCTATTTTGTTCTTTCTCACAATTACTATGTTCTTCTTACAAGGACACCAGTCCTTACGGATTAGGGCCCCATCCTTATGACCTCATTTGACCCTAATTACCTCATTAAAGATGCTGTCTCCAAATATGGTCACATTGAGAGTTAAGGCTTCAACGTATGAATTTTGGGAGGACACAATTCAGTCGATAAAAGGCAGTATTTCAGCAAAAGTTTGGAAATGAGAAAAAACACTGATGTGCCCTTTAATTTCTGCTTTCTGATTGTCTACAGTTTCTATTCTACTCCCTGGTCATCTTGGTTTCTAGAGTTTATATGCCTCTGTTTTCCTTTCCTGAAATAAAAGAAAATACAGGAGTCTATCAGTTATCTTTATTTTTTTTAAAAAATACATCTAGTTAAACTAAAGAAAACTTTAAAGAAAGAATATCACCGGGACAGATGCAGATGACTGAATACCAAGGCACTCAAGGTACTAATGTATTGAGCTCCCTTCCATAATGTGGGCTTGTGAATGGGTAGCAGCAGCACAGCAGGGACTGAATTACCCAGCCCTCCTTGCATCCCGATGGGGCCATGGGATGCCCTCAGGCCAGTTACCTGTGAGTGGTACTGGACTGTCACCTCCAGGTCAAAGTGAGTGAAGACGTGGCATTTTATTGCACAGCCCTCGAGGAGGTGACCACTGTGAGCTGGAAGGAGCCCTGAATACCGTCTTGCACTTCCTGGGGCAAGCATCCACCTCCAGTGCACGAAGCATTACCTGCGGTACCTTAACTAATACAATCACCATGAGCCGAACGCGTCTAGTTTTTACATCTTCCTTCTAGCCCTTTGCAGCGTGCATTCATTCTACACAGCTGTAAGTGTGGTGTACAGAACATTGTTGATCATTTTTGACACATAGATATATTACAACATTGTCCACGTCCATCTATTACCTTCATAAGTATCACTTTTAGGGCTTAGATAGTATTTCACTGAACAAATTAAACCTGTCCCCAATTTTTGAACCTTTGGTTGTTTTCAATTATTTTGATTGTTTTGGAAGAAAACAAAGCTCCACTGTGGCTTTCTTGGGAAAGGGGTGGAAGAACCTGTCATCGAACATCTTTCTCATTAGTCAAGTTCACACAGGGAGCCAAAGAACGAGACAGTCTTCTCCGTCCCGTCCCAGGTTTGGGAGTTTGAAAATGGCTGGTCTACCAGGCCTCTTCCCTCCAGCTCCCAGTCGGACATTGGCCCTTCATTCAGGCCTCTCCAGTCACCTCCCGTGGCCTCCCTTTGGAGTCACTTGGAAATGACACCCACTCTGGAGGATGCTCTCCTCTTTCCTCTCTCTTCTTATCCCTGGGGTCTTCGGTTGTCTTTAGTTCTCCTTCTGTCCAGTTCCATCATGGAGAGCTGTACTTACAGTAAATATTTATGGTCTGCCTTGTGCCAGGCACAGATGAAGCTATTAAAGATACAGAACAAAACAAAGCAACAAAATCCCTGCCCTTCAGGGGTCCACGGTCTTGTCTAGGGAGACAGACACAAGCAAACCCACAGGCCAGGGGCTGAGCATGCAGGCTGGTGGGTAAGTGCTGGGGAAACAAGGCCGGGGTGCCCAGGATGGCCAGGGAAGGCCCCCATGAGAAGGGGACCTCAGCACTGGGCCCGGGACATGGGGCCGGCCACACAGTTTTGCAGACTAGCAAGTGCTGGGAGTCAGAGGCACCTGTGCAGGTGTGTACCGCAGAGCAGGACAGAGGTGTGTGTAGCTGGAGTGGAGGGCTGGGGCGGGAAGGGGGACAGGAGGTCAAGCTGTCAGGGACAAGGAGGGGGCAAATTGCAAAGTGATTTGACCAAGTGCAGTGGGGTCATTGGGAGGGTTTTGAACGCAGGAGGGACATGACATGGAATGAACTCAGGAAATGAGGCTTGGGGACCCTTGCCCAGCGGGAGAGTGTAGAAACCTGCCCTTCTTCAGAACTCAGGGGATTTTCTTCTTGGTTCTCCTAGTTGGTGTGTTAGATTTATTACAGTAGGAAGAACAAAAGGTCGGGCATAATATCATCATGGGGGGAAAGGAGGCCACCATCATTTGTCCCTTTTACGGCCCAGGGCACACAAGAGAGTGAAAGATTCACCCCGGATCATAAAACGGAACAGTGGGGAGGAAGGGCGGGAGGCCAGGCCGCTTCCTGCCCTGACACACTCACGGGACAGGCGCCCCCACGGAGGGGGGCCGAAAGGCCCTTCAGAGGGGAGCCCAGCACCTGCCTGTGCACTGGGCCTTAGCGGGGCTGCCTGGGACAGACCCCTCCCCCCTTGCTCTCTCTGCCCCTCCCCCAGCCCTCCAGACCTGGAGTGAGAACAGAGGACCTCGGGAGAGTGAGAAATAACTAACAAATGGCAGGAAGATGCGAAGGAGCAGTAAATGTCGCCAGGAAGGTGCAGCATGAACGGTGATGGAGAGAGTTCTGTCACCATGACTCAACCTTTACAAGGCCAGCTGGGAGCCCGCAGTGTCCCCCGCCCCCATCCCTCGCCTGGGCTGGGGCGCACCTTGGCCCAGCGCACCCCCTTCCCCACCGCCAGCCTGCACGGGGGCTCCGCAGGGGCACCTCCCAGGACCGCATTGGCAGTCGCTGTGGGCAGAATTACAGGGCCCAGGACATCTTCTCAGTGAGGTGGCTCTCTGATGGTGCCCCCTCTGTCCTACTGGAGCCTGTCACACAGGGGAAACATGACCAGGGGCTGTGCCAATCAGTCCCCTTCCACCCTGTCCGCTGCTCCCAAGGCTAACCCCGCTGAGCAAGATCCACTAGCTTACACACAGCGGGGAAAGGGCGTCCCGGCGTTGGAGTGGCTTCCCGTTTCATTTCATTTCGTTACTCTTCGCAAATTGCTCCCAGCCCCTCCCCATCCTGGCTGCTCACTGCCACCCCGTTTGTTCACAGACTGAGCTCCTGACCCTGATTCTTTCTCCCTTAGCATCTCAGTCCTCAGCCACCGAACTTATTGATCGGCCTTTGCCTAAGGCCAGAAGAAGTTCTCCTTGATTGAGACAATGTCTCAAAGTCTGTAACTTGCGGACACTGGCTTCAACTCACGTTCTCTCGTTCTCTTTAATTAATGGAGACCCCAGTTGCTGTGGCTCAGTGGACTGAGCGTCAGCCTGCGAGCCAAGTGTCGCTGATTCGATTCCCAGTCAGGGCACATGACTCGTTTGCACGTCAGGTTCTCAGATGGGGGCGCGAGCGAGAGGCAACCACACAGTGATCTTTCTCTCCCTCTCTTTCTCCTTTCCCCTCTCTCTCAAAATTAAATAAAACAAACCAATAAATAAATAAAATTGTTTAATTACTGGAGAGCCGCTCCGTGTGCATGTTAATTCCCTTTTGACTGTGCTGGCCGGATGGGGCGAGTTCTGCCCAAATGGCAGAAACAGAGAGAGCAGCTTCGTTCCGTCGCTCACTCGGGATGTGCGTGCTGATGGCAAAGTGCGGAACCCCTGCTGGGGGGAGAGGGGCCGTCGAACTGAGACCCGGATGGGCCGTGGATTTGGAGTCGGACATCTCTGTCAAGTTGCATGAAATAAAATAAAAAATTATGTCATTTGTCCAGATTCTTTTTACCTAAAAGCTACTTCTGTTTGTAATGTCCAAGTAGGTCATTGAGCAAAATTGGAGTTTTCCTGAATTTTTCGTGGAGCCCTGCAACTAGCCCCCTATGCTGGGCCGACCTTCGTCTCTTCCTTCGAAGCTACCTGTGGGTGATCCCAAAACACGTCCCTCGGCCGTGCCTCCTGGCCCGGTCCCACACTTCCGAGATAGGGCCCTTTACGGAGAATCTCAAAAGTAGGTTGGGCGACCCACTGAAGTCCTTTATTTCACTAAAAGCCACTGTAAGAATGAGGAAACATGGAGCAGAGCATGACTCCTGTTTGCTCTTTTATTAATAAAAAGACTAAAACCACAGAAGAGCACAAATTCTCTCTCTATCGTTACTTTGCCAAATCAGCAGCTTAAAACGGGGGCAGGGCATTCCACGGTGCCAGCTAAGACATGACCCTGCACTTGTTCTGTTTAAATTGTTTGAAGGGCTGACATAGTCCCAAAGGTCAAACATTGTTTCATAGGAAAAGGAAAAGTCTGCTGGGCACTCAGTTTGTACCCATCCCCACTTCTCTACTCCGGGAAATAACCTGTTTCGAGACGCTTAAGGTTGCCCTCAAAGCTTCTTGCCACAAATCAAGCAGGTGGGAATATAGATCCTTCTCTCATCCCTGCCCACCACACACACACCCCCCATCATGTAAGAAGTAACCTGTTATACACACTGGTTTTTCTTGCTGTTGTTATTTTCTGCATAAAGGTGTCTGTCCCTTGAGATCCTCAGCCAAATAGGGGTAGCGTGGAAGCATCATCCATTCAGCCAGCCTTCCGTGCTGAAGCTGGGCTGTCTCCAGGCTCTTCCTGTTAGGATGCCGCTGTGAATGGCCAGGTGCCCACATCACCTCGTGTGGGGGCTGGAGAATCTGTAGGACAGCTTCCCAGAACTGGAGTTCAGGGACACGGCCAGGTCGCCTCCAGAAGGCTTGCCCGGGCCCACACGCCCAATGGCAGCGAATAAACACGCCTGCTTCCCCAAGCTCCCCCAACAGCGTCACCAAATGCGTTTTGTCCTCCGATCCGGAAAGGGAAGGATGGAGCCTCCATTTTTATGTGCCTTTATCTTATCATGAGACAAGTTAAGCATCCTTTATATGCTAAAGAGCAATTTGTATTTCCTTTTCTGTAAACCACATGTTCGTATGTTTCTGTTCTCTTAACAGTTTCTAGGAGGGCTTTACATGTTAGGAAACTTAATTCTTTTACTAGGACATGAAATACAATTTAGCTGCTTGGTTTTCATTGGTCCTTTAGCATTGCCCTTTTGGGTTTTTTATTTCCTTTCTTTTCTGTGGGCAGGGTGGCGGTGCTTGTTTCGCCACACAGGAGGTTTCTGTAATCGTGTAGTTGACCTCATCAGTGTTTGCCTACTTTTGCGTCACAGTTAGAAAAGGCTTCTCTCCACTCCGAGATTCAAAAGGAATTCTCCCGTTTTTCTTCCAGTAAATGTACGGTTTTCTGTTTCACACGTACATCTTTGAATCATTTAGAATCTATGCTGGGGGACAGTGTGAACTTTAGGTTGTTTTCCCAGATGGCTACTCTCCGGCCTGATCATCAGGGGACAAGCATTTTTGCTGGGTCACGTAGAGAAGAAAACAAGCTGTGACGGGCAGGGTGCTGTTCTCATCCCTTGTCACACGTGAGACAGGAGGGCAGGTCCTTGGCGGCTCTCTCCTCGGCCTCCCTGCTCCGCCTTCAGACACCAGGAGTTCCTAGACCCCATGCAGGCACACCCATCCTTTCAATCACCTCGCCTGTTTGGTCTTTTATCTCGTTAATTAAGCTTTATATGCAAGTGTGTCATCCATACAGAAAAGCCCACAGATCGTACCCAGGTCTCCATCCCAGCTCAAGAGCTGGACCATCACAGCATCCTGACTCCCTTCCCATCGCTGCCCCCACGCCCCCAGGGTCCAGCCCCGGCAGCCATCCCTCACCACGTCTACGGCCACATGCTGGGGTTCCTGTCAACGAGGTACCCGCTCCTCCTCTTTTGCACCCGACTTGTTCCCTTGTGTGGTGCGTGCGGTTCGGCCACGTGCTCCATGGTTCAGCTCTTCATCGGTTCTGTTGCCGTGTGGTAGGTAGTCCCCTGGGTGACCGACGTGGGGACTGTTCCGTTCTCATGCTGACACCTGGCTTGTTTCCCGTCTGGGACTAACTATTATGAGAACTGACGCTCCCGATATTCTTGCCCTGTTTGGGGGCGCCCCTGTGTGAGCTCACTGTGGGGGAGCCGTCCAGGGGTGGGATTTCTGGGTGTTGGGGTGTGCATGTGGTTAGCCCTGTCGCCATGGCTATAGAGTTCCTATTTTTAAACTCAACTTAGCGAAACTGTAGTCAGTGAAATTCACAGTTACGTGCAGTCAGTTACTGCCTTGGGTCCCTTCCGTGGTCATAGTTTCCATCTGTCGTTGGCAGCCGTCCGTCTCGAGAGACGATGGTGTAGCTTCTTAAGAGTCTATCTGCACCGCCGAGAATGGCTGTGCAGTCCGACTCGGGAGTGACACGGTATCTGTCTCCTCCCATGTTGAATCGACATCTTGCGATGACGCTGGAGTGTCCTCTCCAGTGAAGCTGAAGCTACAGAGCCTGGGCAGGGTGATATGGAGGGTCTGCTGTTGCCCATGCAGCAGACCCCCCCTCTCTTCGCAGCTGAAGGGTCCAAGGGAAAGACGGAGTCAATACAGCTTGGCTTCAGGTGCGCCGCAGGAGTTGCCGGTGTTGACTACAACGTCGAACCGCCTTAGGGACTCCGGGTCCGGATTTTCTGTCAGGGTTTACTCCCTTAGCCTTTCCCCTGAAGAGGTATGCCGCAAGGCAGCGGAGGTTTTTTGGAGTCAGAGTTTTCCTTCTCTGTACTCTCTCTAAATACTCCCCAAAACCAAGGGGTCAGTTCCATTACTGGCCCCACTTTAGAGCTCAGACGAGAAGGTTCACTGATGAATCTGTAAAAGACTAAAGCTATCCTGTTTCATAAAGCTATTTATTGAATAATCTGAGCTTCACTCCTGTGCTTTTAGAACAGTTTTTAGAACAAGAATAGGCTTTGTTTATGAATAGGAGAAGAAATTGCTAAGCATTGAAAGCGTGAGTGATGTGACTAATTCGGGACACTATGTATTATAGTCAAGTTGTTGTTTAAATCAGTTTAAGTTACAGTGGGTGTTTGTGTCTACAGGTGGTTGAGTAAGGAGTATCAACTGCCTAAGGGGTCATGAGCGTCTATGCATGCCTTCATATTTTTCATCAATGTTGCTGGGCCCCTACCAAGTGTCAGGACGACAGCAAATCTCAGGCAAGGTGCTAAAGTCAAATGCGGTAAAACATTATAAGCGTTCTTTGGGCTCCACCCCTAGACTTTCTAATTTATTAGCTGGAAAAGCTAAGAGTCTACATTGAAAGTTAAGATCCTACAGGTTCCACTGAAACCACCACAACAAAAATCCGAAGGAATCTGACAAGTACTATAAAGGCCAAGTACCCGGGGCTATTGGAATAAAGGAGGGACTGGGGGAAGGCTTCCCAGAGAGGGAACATTTGTGCTGGGCTTTGAAGGCTAAGTAGGAGTTCTCTAGGAATTCTCTAGCTGGACAACCAGAGAAAGAGCTTATTTAAAAAGGCTCAAGTTGTATAATCAGGAAGTGGTAATTCGGATGTGGTTCAAGGTGTATGAAGGGAAGAGGTGAGACGTGACGGGGGGGGGGGGTGAGAGGCAGATGTAGATCTGGCCAGAGAGCCCTGAATGCCGCAGCAAGGATTTAGATTTCCTTCCTTGCGTACTTGGGCACAGGCTGAGGATTCACACAGACTGGCAGCAATGTATAAAATGTACAAGTTTGTACAATTTAAAACACTAAGTTGCGTTCTTTAATAGCAACATACCATTTGGGACATTGAGGGGTCCTCGTGGGGATTCCTAGTTCCTAGCGCCATGCATGGGGAGAAATCTGCTTAAGGACAAAGATGCCATGGATGCCAAAGAGGTTCTCTCATTTGATTGGAAAGGACACGTCAGCTGATCAAAAGAGTTCAGTTAGAGAACCAGTAAAAAATCCATAAATAGCTTGAACTTTATATTTTAATGAAAACAAGTAAATGTATATGTATTTGATGATATTCTAACATAGGTGCAAGACCTCTTTTTTGAGTGTAATTAAGTACTCAAGAGCATTTCAGATGTATTTTTCACATAGATGACCTCATTAATACACTGGCATCCATTTTTATTTTTGAGACACTTTATAATAAAGTAAGAACTGAAAGACATTTACAGATAATCTTTTTTAATATTCTTCTAGATTACTGCGGCTTTTTAATTGTCAATGATTGTGACTTTTTACAATTGTCTTGACCCCTCCTAATTTTATAGCAATTTTTCAATGACTCATCTATACTGAGTCTTTTTAATAGCACTTACGTCGTATAGACATAATAGCTTTCCTTTCTTCCTCCTAGTTCCCAGTTCCTTCCACATTTAATTAAATTACCTGGTTACAATACCTAACACAATGGACATAAACACACGGAGGAACCAATCTCACACCTCGGCTGGTGGGGGTGGGGGGGTGCACCGAGTGATCTGTGTCTAGACCAGCAGCACCCACAGCACCCGAGAACTTATTATAAATGCGATTCTCCAGCCCACCCAGACCTATGGAATTAGGAACTCTAAGGGTGGAGCCCAGAAAGCTGTCTTCACAAGCCCTGCAGGGGATCCGCACGCTGCCTGCCATTGGAGGGCCACCACTCTAAAGGGATGAGATGAGGGAGGGGAGAGGAAGGGCAGAGTCTGGGGGTCAGTAGGGTCCAAGGAAGCAGTGGATCTGGGGGAAGACAAGAAAGGATTGTTGGGAGAGTGTGTGGAATAGAAATCAAATCGGCAAGGGTTCGGGGGAGCGAAAACAACATAAATTACCAGGGAATGTCCGGAGCGCAACAGGTCTGTGCCCTGCAGGTCAACCAGTTAGGTCCCTGCTCCTTGCTGTGGTATTTCCATCCCTGGCAGACGATGGCTGGGCTCGACACCAGACACCCAGTGAGGTGAAGGCCAAGCCCTTCGCAGGCAGGCAGGCCGGGACCCTGACCAGGCCCCATGTGCTTGGTCCTGTTGCCTTCTGTTTCCCCAGAGCTGAGTGCACCTGGCACGAGGCAGCGCTCAGTCCCTGTTTCCTGGGTGAATGGAAGAATGAAGACATTTTAAGAAAAGTCCTCAGGGGCTGCTGGCTGTCCCCGGGGGATGGTGCGTCTTTCTGCCGCATACATCAGCACACCAGCAAGCTGAAAGGCCAGGCCCTTCTTGCTCTGCTAGGAAAATAAATCAATGTATCTTGGCATCCAGGAAGCAAACGACTGGTGGCCAAATATTTTTAAATTTTAAATTGGTACCATGGGACTTTAGGGCTAGAGGATGACAGCCCTTTGGTTTGAAGTTGAGCACCTTCGTATCTGTTTTTTTCTCCAATAAATGGTACAGAAATACTGCGCGCATATGTATTTTGCTAATGTTCCTGAGATGATTTAAAAATGAAAAGCTATAAGAAATCACATTTGCTATCTTCCAAAAGACATAGAGAAAATATGGTATCCATAGCCTAGATTACACAAGACAGTTGTGTTTCTTTCTTTCTTTTTTTAAAATCTGTTTACTGACAGGAAGGAAAAAATAGCAATAATGGAGGGAAAAGCTGCTTTCTGCCTAATACACGATTCAGCTGACAGCACAGAGAATAAGATAATTCTACAGAAAACTGACAAGCTAGATAGCAATTGGGATGAAGCTGTAGACTCCTCTAAATACCCACGAATATTACTGTCTGAGGCTTAACGTTCACAAACCATTAGATGCAACATGTATATTTATGGGTTGATAATCAGCTGTCATTAACAGATGAATAAACAACCTAATGTTCATGTTTAAAAGGAATATGCAAACAGGAGAAACAGTGCCAACCCAACAATGTTTACCTTGTTCCCTTCCATGAAAAATAAAAGGGAATGAAGTTTTTAATTTTAATAGTCAAATCTTATCCGGTGTTCTGTCTTAGCTTGGCTGGCAGAGCTTCAGACAGGTTTCTTTTCTTTTTCCACATGAAATTTACCATGTCACCCTGTCTCATCGGTTAGGAAAATTTGCATTAAAGTCACCAGATTAGGGATAATCATTCTATGGCCGTGTCAGACTAGTCAACCCACAATAGAGCCTGAAAACAATATAGTTCAGCAATGTCTTCTAGGCTGATGGCAATTACTCAGCAACCTCCCTCCCCCACCCCATCAGTTCTTGTGTCTTCTTTTCAAATACCTTGAACCACACGTGGATTAGCATTTCCTGATTATGCAATTTAGGAGCCCTTTCCTCTTGACTTGACCTTCCTGTAGCCCAAAGGCTGCAGGCTGCCTCGTGCGTTATGATAATGGGCCTGGAAGAAACGGGCCAAGTAAAACTCTACACACGGGGGCACTGTATGAATGACATCGTGATGTGACGACAATGATGATTTTACACCAGTGCAATGGGACAAGGACACACAGATACATCTGTTTGGGGGTCAGTGGCAGGCTCTCGAGCACAGCAGCTCTTTTAAAACTCAACAGTGTTTGTACACCCGTGTTCAGAACAGCACTATTCACAACAGCGAAAACGTGGAAGCAGCCCAGATGTCCTTTGATGGATAAACCTATAGACAACGCGCGTTATAACCACACAAGGGAATGTTATTCAGACTTAAAAAGAGAAGACACTCTGATGCCTGCTAAGATGTGATGTGATGCGAAGTGACACCAGCCAATCCCAGCAAGACAAACACTGTATGAGACCCAGAGTCGTCTGATTTGTAGAGACAGAAGGTGGAATGATGGCGACCAGGTGGCGGGAACGGGGAGCTGTGGTTTGGTGGGGATGGAGTGCAGTTTTGAAAATGAAAGAGTTCTGGAGGAGGCCGGGGGTGGGGGGGTGGCCCAACAGCGTGAGTGCCCCGGCCTCTACTGCCCTGGACAGTGAGAAATGGGGAAGACGGTCAGCCGTGTGCTGTGTGTACTTCACCACAATTAAAAACAAAGACATTTTAAAAAGCAATGGGGCTCCAAAAACGGTAGCAACCACAAACCTCACCAGTAGCCTCCCTGGTCAAGACTGAGCCCCAGCATTCTGCTTTCTCTTGAGACCCTGTTAAAATGATATTGAAGGAATTAAAAGAATGTGGGCACTCCCACCAATGAAGGGAACCAAAAGAGGCCACCCCTCCTTCTTCCCTGTTAACAGTGCTCCAGTTTGGGGGCTGAGGCAGCAGGAGAAGATTCTATGACATCAGGAAACAATACCCCTTTCTGACTCAGAGAATGAATTATGATTGGTTTGAACGAATTATAATAAATTCCATTGTCTTTCAGTAATGAGTGTTGTCTTGGTTCATTCAGGCTGCTATATCAAAATATTAAAGACTGGGTGGCTTATAAGCAACAGATGTTTATCACAGCTCTGGGGGCTGGAAGTCCAATGCCAGGGTGGCCACACAGTCGGGTCTGGTGAGGGCCCTTGGCCAGGCTGCAGCCTGCCCACTTCTCACTGTGTCCTCACGTGGTGGAAGGGCAGGGGACGTCTGTGGGGCCTCTTTTCTAAGGGCACTAATCCCATTCACGAAGGCTCCACCCTCATGACCTAATCACATCCAAATTCTCCAGCTACCAATACCATCATCTTAGGGGCTAGAATTTCAACATATGAATTTGGGGGAGGGGGTACAAAAATTCAGACCATATCAGGTGTCTAGGAGTTGACATGTGGCCAGGTTCTGGCCAATGAGATGTTGAGAGAATGTCATGTTGGGGTGGGGGCTGCTCTTTCACAGTAAAACTCAGAGCCTCATAAAGAGAAGTGATTTGCCTCTGCTTCTTCTAAGGAGGTCATGAGGAAGCTGCCTTTCAGCCACGAGGCAGCCAGCCCAAGGATGGTACACTTCCTTTCCTTCCACATCCTGTGTAAAGCGGGGCAGTTTGCAAAGGCCCTGATAGCTCTGAATGGGCGCATCCAATCTGGGACCACCATCTGCTGAAGCGCAGTCCGCAAGCCTGTTCATGGGCTTTGTCCTGGTTTTCATTTTTTACTCACAGCTAAAACTTTCCTAACTGATATAACATATTTCTATAAAGTTTTATAGCAGTAAAAATTAATAAAAGTGCCTAATGGCTTCCGTAGAGAAAAAAAATTACCTATAAAGGAACAAAAATTGGATTGGCATCAGGCTTAACCAAAATAGGTGCTAGAAGGCAACAGCGCAAGATTGTCAGAATTCTCAGGTGTGTCTTTTTGAACCTAATGCATCGATCCAGGTCCTGTACAGGAAAATCGTAATTCAAATATGAAACAAAGTAAATACCCTCTTTTAAATGTCTCAAGGGTCGTGACATTGGAACCTTAGAGAAGAAATGGCATCTCAACTCACCGTTCGACCAAGCACTGGACAAGAGTTACATTGCCATGATCATGGAAATGCTGTCCATGGGCTTTGACTATTGAATCAACCCCTCCTTGCCTGTGCCTCTCACGGGCTGGACCCAGTGGGAGGACGTGGAGACAAGAGCACATCGACGCTGTCCACATGGGCCACCAGCGGCACCGGGCACCACTGCAGCGAGGTGGAGAAAGGGGAGAGCAGGTGTACGGAAGGGAATCATCACATTGGTTCATCGTCTGTGTCCCCAACTAAAATGTAAGCTCTGAGGGCCCGGGCTCTAGGGACTTCTTTCTCTGATGCTCACTGAGATGTCTCCAGCACCTTGAACTGGATCTGGTACAGAGTAGATGCAGAGTAAACATTGGCAAAAATAAATAAAAGATGTATTGCCTGAGCCAGCTGACCATCCGACATTATCTAGGGCAGGAGTCAGCAAACCACAGCAGGGGCCCGATCCTGCCCTCTTTCTGGTTTTGTGAATGAAGCTTTATTGGAAGAGAGCCATAGCCGTTAGTTTACACATTGCTGACGGTTACTTACAGGCAATCACAGCGGAGCTGAGCAGGTACTACAGGACTGTCCAGCCCATACGTGCTATCTGGCCCTTTCCAGGAAAAGTTTGCTGACCCCTCTGGTTGTTGGACTGGGAGCCAGGCAGATACTAGGGATCCAGTGATTGGAAGCTATTGGATCTCAGGACCTAAGCAGCTCACAGATGGGACATGATTTCTGAACCCAGAATTCTGTTTTGGGAATGACTTCTGCACCAAACCCCCAAGTGATCCAGAAAGAAGCGTGTCTTCTTACACAGCAGGAAACCCCCACCAGGTCACCTTACCCACAGCTGAGGGTAGTGCTGCTGTCAGTGAACACAAGTTTTATCTGAGGAGCTTCCAGGGGTTTCCCCTTCCATTCATCTTGGGGGCCGATGGGGTAAAGGGGCGCCTGAGTCTGGTTCTGCCCAAAGAGCTTCCTTGGGCCAAAGTTCTCAGGCCAAGCAGAGTGGGGAGGGGGCAGTCCTGCTGTCCTGCATGCCCTCTGCTGGCCAGATCCCTCTCCTTCTAGAGTCTTCTCAGGGTTCAAACTCAGCCAGGAGCCACATCCCCCCTCAGTTTTGGACCTCGAACCACTTCTGGGCATGGCAAGCTGGAGACCTGCAGTGGGGAACCCTGCCTCTGGCAGGAAGAGGGGGCAGTCACTCCTCCCTGGCTCTAAGTCACCAAGGCCATCAGTGCCACCAAGGCCATCAGAGCCACTATTCCTGCACCCCCCCATGTCCCTGTGGTCTGTGACCAGTCATCCTCTCAGTCTCCCTGCCAAAAAGGGACCTACAGTCACCACTTTCCACTCTGGACTGGAGGTTCACGTCTCCCTAAAATTCATATGGTGGAGCACTACCCCTCAGTGCGACAGTGTCTTTCGGCAGGTAATTGGGTCTGAGGGCGGAGCCCTGTGACGGGTCGGTGCCCTTATAAGAGGCAGTAGGAACGAGACCGCCTCTCTCCCTGGGACATCAGGGTACAAGAAGGTGGCCATCCACAAGTCAGGGAGAGGGCCCTCCCAGACCCGGCCATGTTGGCCCCCATTGTTGGACTTGCCGGCCTCAGGAGTGTGAGGAACAAGTAAGTGCCTGCTGTTTACGCTCCCCCGCCACCAAGTCTATAGTGTTCGCCAGACACATTCTCCCCGGCCTGGGTATGCCTCCCGCCTCGAAGCTCCAATACTAAGCGGCGGTCCACTCCACAAGGCCCACCAGAGGACCACAGACGTCAGTCACACAAGCTGGTCCACGCTCAGAGACAGGCTCTCTGCCCCTGTAGATGGCGTGTTTGTACCCACTGCCTGCCTGGGCACCGGCAGTGAGTCACAGGCACCTGGGATCATCCAGCCGACACGAGAGGCGGTCCTGACTTGTGGGAGCGAGGTTTTGCTGATGCAGCACTTCATGCCCCTTTCCTGGGGTGCACAAATTATCCCCGAGGATTTCAGTAATTGCCCGATCCGTTTATGTGCCTGGGAAGGCACACCTGTTACATTCCATGCACTGTGGCTCAGCGAACCTGCAATAAAGACGTTTTTGTGAGCACAGCTTATTCATGGAAGCTTCTTCATCTTGCCAAATGCGGCAGTGGTAATACCAATAATATTTAACTTGGAGGAGCCAAAACTGGGAAGAGAGGAGACATCCCACCCACAGTTCCAGAATCTGTGGGGTGGTTCAGAGAGACCCTGGCGATTCCTGGTGACTTGACTCTAGCCTAGTCTCCCACTGGTGACAGCCTCAGAGGGCAAGGTCCCTGAAGAGAGGTCTCTGCTTCTGTGGGGGTTGCCTGTTGGGCTGTGTGACACAGGAAGTGCCGGAGACAGTTGAACCAGAAGCTTAAATACTTATGTAATGGAGAGAGAAATGTACTCACATCGCTGTGTAAAATAAGCAGATAAAACGGTGCTCAAATTAGATTTTACTTTCCCCCCGGAACCGGCCCTGGGCAAGTGCGTCTGGCAAGTGACGGCTGGCCTCTGACGACAGCCCTGGAAGAAGGGCAAAGCCGCGAGGCCAGCTTCGCCGGGGCGGCTACTGTCTGGGGACCTGCCCGTCCAGAGAGAAGCGTGGGAAGGATGGCGGGGGTCGGGAGGCGGAGGGGGCAGCGGCAGTGGTCCAGCTAACCGGCGTTCGGTCACCAAGGCTGCTTGTCTGCCGTCCCGTCTGCCAAACCCACCCACCACCGCAGACTGGCCCAGTGGAAGTCAGACCGCCCTGTTAAGACGTGTCTCCGTGAAGGAAAATGAGCGGTCTTATGGGTTCTGTTTTAGCAGTTCCTGGAGAAATCGATGAGATGCTTCTGATGCCATTTCTGAGGAACTGAACTGAACATGGGCCACACTGGAATGACAGCAAAGATGCCTTCCTGAGGCTTCCACTTGGGAAAAATGTAAAACAAAAGATACAAGGGAAAGCCTGGATAGTCTGCAATGATCAGCTAACGCACGGAGCCCTCCCGGCTCAGGCTTGGACCTTGGGTTTCCTTTTGTTTTTTCTAAACTAGCTCCTTTAGCACTGACATCGGGGCCCTAAAAACAAATGTTTGTTCACTTGTTTAGAGTAAAAAACTGGTTATGCTGATTTGGAAACTCGGAATGCAATGGGTTTTTTTTTTTGTTTGTTTGTTTAATTTAGAATATATCCCCTCCCATGGGATTCGAAGGGAGAGGGTCCGGTTCAAATGAAAACCAGCTCCTTGCAAGGCCCGCGCAGTGGCGTCTTACGTGCAAATGGCAAAACGAGAATGAAGAGAAATAGGTCTGTTTAGATTTTCACTGCCCAGTTTCTCAAACAAAACATGGTTGCCTCTTTGTTCTCTATTTTGTAAAAACCTGGTTCCACCACATTGCCTCGCGTCTGACTGAATCACAGGATGAGGTCAAGTGGAAGAACGAAATGGGAGCCTCTAAGAGGGACGCACTGGGACAAGGTCAGAATCCAAGGCTGTCCCAGGGGGAAGGGGACATGGGGAGGGGGGAGTCTGAGCTCCAGGCCCCGTGGGTCCCAGACAAGCAGTGGGGCCATCTGTGGCCAAGCTTCCCTCTGACGAAGATATGGGGTGATTTGCCCCCGAGTCATGAAAGGCAGACCACCCCCTCCCCCCAACTCGGGAGGCGTTCCTGAAGCGTTCCTCTGGCATCCGTCACCCGCCGGGCAGCGGTGCCTGTGGCTCAGCTCTCGGTGTTGAGGCAAGACGGCAGGAGCCAGGAGCCGCAGCCGGGGAGAGCCCCTCCGCCCCGTGGAAGCCTGCGTCCAGATGGACACTCTGACCTTGGCCGCTGCACTCGGCTCCTCTGTGGGCCACGCTGGGCCTGAGCTTGGCTGGGCTGCCATGGAGGGGCGGGAGGGGCGGCCATCTGGCGCGGGAGGTGTTGGCTGGCAGGTGGCTCGGCAGCAGGAGGACTCGCCAGGCTGAGCCGAGTCTGAGGGTGGCTGGCTGCTGGGGACTGTGAGGCTCACGGCAACGTCACAGGCCCAGGCGGATGGCGGAGGTGGGGAAGCTGGCGCCGGGAACTAGGTCACTCTCCTCGCTGCTACCTTGGTGTGGCCCCGAGTAAAGCCCCTGGGGCACAAGACTGCTCATCACAAAGGAGCCAGCACCCACGGCGAGACCAGAGGACCAGGGGCCATGGGGCCCGGAAAGGGTTCTGTGGGTGGGGGCCCTTTACGGGGACCACTGCCAGTAAGCTCTTGGGTCAAGTCACATTCAAGGTGGCCTTTGAGGGCCATGCCAGTGGCTTCTCTTGGAAGGTGACTGTGGTCTGGTGTAAATCAAAGTGACTCTTGGGGTGGAGGTTGCCGTGAAGAGGGGACAGAGCACAAGGTTTCTAAGCCTGGGGCTCAGGCCCCTGCCTGCACCAGCCTGGCATCACTCAGAGCTGGACACATCGCCAAAGGACTCCCGCTGGCCACAGCCCAGCACAGGAACCAGGAGCAGCCCCAGCTGCTCACACGCCCACTCTTGGCCTTGGCAGAGCCACTGAGTTCTGCGGCCACATTTGTTCCCCTGCCCAGTGAGTGAGACGACCCCGGGAGACTGTCTCTAGGTTCCTATCAGGAGGAATGAGGACTTCAAGGTCAGATCATTCTGAGTTTGAGTGCTTGTTCTACAACCTACAGCTTATGTGATCCTGAGGAAGTTTTTTCCCCTCACCTTGATAAACTGGTATAATAACGGCTCATTGACCCTGAGAACTGCGTGAAATAAAGCTCTCGGAAGCGTGGGTAGCACGTAGTAGGTTCATCTCATTTCCAAGTGTTCTTTCTCCGAAGGTCCCTTCAGTTTAAAATTCCGGGACTCTGTACCGATGTTAAAGCCCCCCTCCATCTATAACGTCTTTGGATGGATCCCAGCCTGGGAGGGCTGACTTCATTCACACAGGTGGGGGACCCCACAAGGAGAAGGTGCAGGTGCTGTGCGATCGCCTGGACGGGACACGTTTGGGCAAGTGGCCCGCCCTCCACAGCCACAAGTGAACCAGACCAGAGCTTCCATATAGACCCGGTGTCCTTGTGGGCTGTGGGCGCCTCCAGCGGAGTCTGGCTCTCAGAGACTCGCGCCCACCTGATGAGGGAGGGGTGTGGGCTTCACCCTTGACGGCCCTTGACCAGGAGAGGACATCAGGACCACCCACGAAGCTTTGCCAGGGACAGAGAGGCCAGCACAGCCTGGGCTTCTCTACCGGAGGTGTCTGGAGCCTGCTCTTCCAAAAGCTGAGGTTTCATGGAAAAAAATGAAGCTGAAATCTAGGGGGCACACGGCATCAAAGGAAGATTTTAGCAAAGGAGAATTTGTTAAGGAGAAGGAGCGGCCTGTCTAAGGCTTTCTTCTAAAGCTGATTATCTTTGCAAAAAGGCCAGATGAGTCACGCATTCCTTTATTAATTCGACATCAATGTACTGACCACCTAGTAAAGTATGTGTCACACTGTGGACTGAGGGGTTTCAAATCCTGAAGCTGAACAACTTAGAGATGAAACCTTCCAGACTCACCACTCTCCAGATGAGAAAAATGACGCCCAAGAAGGGACGTGACTTGGCCAATGTCACACAGGCAGTGGCTTGAGAGAACTAGAGTCCAGACGCCTGAGACCCCTCCCTGTCCTCCTCCCTCCCCCGCACCCCCATACCCTCCACCCAACTGCCCAGCAGAGACTACAGACACGTTTTGTTTCACCTGTCAATGTTTTTCTGCCAATTTCAAGGGAAAATCCCCGTGTCTGTCTTCTCTTATTAAGACCACGCAGGACACTGGGCCTGTGTTTCCCTCGGACTGGAATCTGCTGAGTCATGGCCCCTTTCAAAGGGAGCTGGGGTTCTCCTTGGCCACAGGCACACCCTCCTGGCCCCACGACATCCGATTTGTAATCCCTGCACACGGGAAAGGAGGCTGGCAGGAAGAAAAGCCACCAACACCTTCTCCCAGGTCCAGGAACGGGGAAGGTCAGCCAGCCAGGTTCCCAGTTAGCTCTTGGGGGCCAATCCTCAGACATTTGAGCCTAGGAAAAGAATGATCCCATAAAGACAAAAACGCAGAAGTATGATTTACAGACCGCTATGTACAATAGGATCCACATTCATTGTCCATGGGATTCCCTCTGAGCCTTCCGCCATGAATCACAGAATGTGAGGATTCTTTTCCAGAGGCCTGTGACCCCCGTGGGCCATAAACGTGCGGGGACCCTTTCTGCACCTTGCTTTCCAGCCCCACGCAGGCTGCCCCAGAGAGGCTCTTCCCCCTTTCCTTGCCAGCTGGGACCCCGTGTCTCCTTCCATCACCCCCTGCAGGACCTAGAGAATGTGGTCTGCGTTCCCAGAAGTTTACACAGGAATCTGCCTCAACACCCCGAAAGGGGTTCGCTGGAAACTAACGGTGTTAGCAGAGCAGAAGGTAAATGTGTAACCTACAGAGAGGATCACTGTTTGAAAGCAGCCGCTCTTTTCTGCAGACAACGCACGTGCCGCGTGGGAACAATTGCATTAAACCGGGTGCAGCTGACCGCCCGCTCCGCCCCCTCCAGTTTCCCAGGCCGGGACCCCCGACAGCAAGGCCTGGCCCAGGCTCTGAGCCCAGGCCCGACGCAGGCGCTTTGCCAGCCCGGAGAAGCTTCCTGTGTACTTCCTTCGAAAGGGTCGGGTTGTAGAGAACACCCGTAAACAGGAGCCATGGGCCCAGTCCCCTCGGGTCGTTGCACGGACGGACAATGCAGCTGGACCAGGACGACAGAGACGTCGTCACCCAGAAACGTCACTGCAGAAGGACGGCGGCTTGTGGAGTCCGGATCGGTGACCGCGGAGGTAAGAGCTGCGAAGACCTCCACTATCACGCCGTTTGCTTGATCTGTGCAAAGGGGGGTGGGCGGGGGACCGAGGCGGTGGGGCGGGGCCACTGTCAAGGTCACGGCTGTGCACAAGGTGTCCTCCGTCCTGCCCCCTCACCACTGCTGGTCACAACCCTGTTGTCCACCCTTCAGCTCGGCACAAACCTCCCTCCAAAGTCCCTCCCGTCCCCCCAGTTACCACCCTCCGCAGCCCCTATTGCCCACGGCGCCAGCTCCCGTCCGCCCCACACCCGCTCTCTGCTGTCTCGCCTCTGCCGTGGCTGCCGTGGTCCACGGGCAGCTCCTTGAAGGCAGACCCCGCCCCGCACTCATCCGTGTGTCCCCTGCCCTCTCGCCTCGCACCCCTGAACGCCCCAGATGGCGCCGAGCCGGAAGTGGGTGCTCACACATGTTTGTGGAAGTGAGGCCTTGAGAGTCTAGACGCGTGGGAATCAGACAGGGATGTGTTGACAGGAGTTCCCTACAAGCAGTTCCAGGGCCAGGCTTCCTATGGAAGGAACCTTATTTGGAGGCTGTGAATCCTACATTAACTGCTTCAATTAAGTGTGGGTCTGTGAGCACCCGCTCTGTGCCAGGTACCAGGAGCGTTGGTTCCCCAGCGCCGGGTGAAAAGCACCCAACTAGCTAATGGCTGAAAGCCCCAGGGCACAGGTGTAAGGTGGCGCCGGCAGCTGTGGGTGAGAAGGCTCAATTGGGTGCTTCTACTGGTCTCACCTGTGATCGCGTGACATTGCCGCTGAGTGGTGGCTGCGCCTGAGTCCTCCGGGATCCCACTGAAATGCTGGGACAGCCGGGCCCCTCTTCCCCCTACAAGGTCCTGCCCCGCGGTCTCTCCAGAGCGAAGAGTCCGTCTCACCTGGCAGTGCAGGAGTCCGCCAGGCCCCTCGGCGGCCCAGCCCGGAGCTCACACAGGTGCAATTCCGCATCCTCGCAGTCAGGTCCGTCTCAGGACCAGCCCCAAGCTCAGGAGGGGAACACACGTACCACCTCTCACTGGAGAAGGTGGTGGAGAACCGGGGGTCCCTGGCATCCACCGTGGTGAGTGAGAGAATAAGCTGTTCTTGGATTCCAAGAGCGATTCTGGCAAAGGGAAGGCTGGCTGCCCTGGACTGCAATCCAGACGTTGCCACTTGCCCTGGGCTTCCTTTGTGTCGCTTACAGAATGGAGATGCTACTACGGGCCCAGCAAACACCTGTCCAACGCCTGCTCCATGCCAGTTACCATGGCAGATGACGCTGCTCCTTGTGAATCTCTATTCTAGCGAGAGAAATAGACTGTTTGAAGAGGACACACATATATATAAGTTACTGATAAACTGGAGTAAGTTATGTGAAGGAAAAGGAGAGAACTCTGAAACAAAGGGCAGATGGGGAAGGAGGGGCAGGGACCATCCAGATGGTGGCATTTAGCTGAGACCTGAACCCCAAGGAGGGAGCTGAGGGCGAGACAGGCCAGGGGAGATGAGGGCGGGGGCGGGTAGGAACGCTTGGAACAGAGGGTCAGGAGAAGGCTCTGGGGAGGGAACACATTTGTTCACGGGCTTACCACTAACCCTGAAGAGTTAAGTAAAAAACAAAACATCAGACTGTTAATTTGCAAAAGCATTATGAGCACAGAATGCCCAGCAGTAACAGCTCTGGGACTGAGTATTCGGTATTGACTATTTTTACTGAAGGTTGAGTGATGGGGCAGAAATAATCCCCCTGATGCTTTTAAGAGTAATAGAGTGGAGGCCAGGTCCTCCCCAAAGCCCTGCCCACCCGGGGGTGTTCATCCCCACCCTGTCAGTGCCAGGGACAGAGCGGTGGGAGTAACGCTTCCAAACCATCACCCCTTTGCCTTCATGTAGCCCCCCTTCTCACAGGGCAGTCGCCACCCGCTGGGCCAGCCTCCGCCTCACCCCCTCACTGTCCTCCCCTCCCAGCTCCTTCCTCACGTCCCCCCAGCGCTGACGACGGGACCCCGCGATCTCCGCTTGCTCCCCCCACCCCTTCCAGCCCAGGCCTTTCCAGCAGGCTGGATGACTTCGCTGCCCACGTGACGCCCCATCCAACTCGGGCCTCGTAACCTCTTATAACCCCCACCTGCCTCCACCTGCCCCCACATCCTCGCCGGCGGCTGCACTCTGGACAGGAGACAGCAGCCACCGGGCACCACGCTGACCGTGGTCGCCCTGCCGCCTCCTGGCCTTCAGCCCGCCTCCTGGGTTCTCCCAGAGTCAGGGACTTTGTGGCCACCTGAGCTTCTACTACGAGAGTCTTTCTGGCTTCCCTCCCGTTCTCGATCCTTCTCGGCATCATGTACTTTGAAGGGCCACCTTGTTGACACTGTCATCCTTATTCTTACGCCACACTTGCTGATGAACTACTTCTAATGAAGCCCTCGGTGCCCTCACTTCTAACCTCCGTTCTCTCTTAAGCCCGCTCTCGTCGGGCCTCAGCCCCACCCTTCCATTAAAAACGCTCTGGTCGGCATTAGCAGGGGCCTCCGCTCCGCTCCCCACGTCGTCCTTGACCTGTTGTCAGCACCTGCTCCTCCGCGACACGTTCTCTCTGTGAGGCCTGGAGGACGCATTCTCTCGTGCTCTCCCTCCCGTGTCGATGGCTTCTTCCTGTTCTCTGCTGGTGCTTTTCCCAGCTCAGGTTGGCGCGTCCAGGACTCAGTCCTTGGTCTTCTCCTCTGTGTCCGCACCTACACTGTAGATAACCTCACGCAGTCTCGTGACTTTAAATAAGATGTGTGTGCGGACGAGTCCCCAGACATGTATGTTTCCAAAGCCTGGCGCATGCATGCCAATGACCTGCTCTGCAGACATCTCAAGGTCAGCATGTCCAAGCTGAGCTGCTGATCTTCCCCGAAACTCCACACCATCCCCAGGCTTCCCCAGCTCAACTGGGACTAACTCTGTTTTTACAGATTTCTAGGTGACTCCTTAGAGAGAACCCGAATTTCTCTCAAGCCCCATATTCTGACTTCCAAATATATCCAGTAATGGTTATTGCTGAGACATCCCAATCAAATAGACCCTGTGCAGATAATAAAATGTAAAATTTTATAAAAGTATATAATTTATGTCACTGGAGAGCAACCCAGAGCAGGCAGGTTCTGGAGGGGAGTTAACACAGGAAGAGGGGTGTTTCCCACTTTTGATGGCTGCTGTTTCTGGGAAGACTCACATGCTCAGCACCTGGGACAGTTAAGTATCCAATAGGAAACTGGTAGTCTTCGTGGTCTGAAGAACTGGGAGAGGTCAAGGCCACCATGTAGCATAGAACATGAGGGAAGAATGGTCGGAAAGGAGAGTGAAGCCCCAAATTCTGGGTGTGAACTCAACCCCAATCTCTGGCTGTCCCCAAACCAGGCATGAGAAGGGCAAACTCCAGAGGCCCAGCTAAGGCTAAAAGAACTAAACTGATATTTAAATAGCTGCTTGCAGACCGTTTATGATTGGAATTCAACCAAGTTATTAAATGCCTGTTTTTTTAAAAAAAAGCACTCTTCAAAGGAATATAATGGAATCCAGTGTCTCCACAACATAATATTCACAATACAATCCAAAATTACTCAACCCACAAAGAAACAGGGAAATGGGACCCATTTTTCAAGGGAAAGACTATTTTTATAAGACTAATTTTTTTATTTTTAGAAGTGGTTATCACATATTGAAAAATGTGCATGTCCAGAATCTGATCACATCTTACCTCCTTCAGTGTCATTGTCCTGTTTAAATGACAAGTGGCAACACTGCACCTAAACACCAAACGAGTCACCTGTACCCACCTCTGCCCTGGCTTCTGCAGACTCATTAGTTATTAGGGAAACAGATTAAAACCCCAGTGGAAGCTAACACATATCTACCAGACAAGGTAAAGCTGAAGAGACTGCTGCTCGGGTACTAGGATTTGGAACACCTGGCTCTTGTACGTTGCTGCAGAGAACATGATATTTTAGGGACCGGGAGCCATAGAGTCTCTGTCACAACCTCTCCATCCTGCCACTATAGCCCAGAGCAACCAGAGACCGTAAGTAAATGCATGCGCAAGGCTGTGCTTCCATAACGTTTTATTTATGGACGTTGAAATTTGAATTTCCTGTAATTTTCTACTTCCTTGAAATATCGTTTTTCTCCGCCATTTACAACTATAAAATCGATTCTTAACCTGCGAGCCATACAGAAGCGGGCACTGTGGACCAGCTATGCCCTACGGGTGTGGTTTGCTGATGGCCAGAAGACGCAACCAGCCAAGGAAACCTCTCATGGCCCAGCGCAGACACAGACAGCGGCTGCGATCAGGGGCTGGGGCGCTGCATGGCTGGCTGCCCGCCCTACGACCACTTCCCCCCAATCGCTCTGCTAACAGATGCCAACGTTCTTCGATAGAAGATGGCAATGTGCTTCGGGCGGGCGGCTGAGAAGGTTAAGTATGACTCTAAACCGTTCATAGCCAGTCCATTATCTTTCCAACTGATCAGTTAGTTACAAGTGGGATGAAATGCTGGCCTGGGAGATATTCGGGGAAATTTTAGAAAGCTCCAGAGCAAGATTCCCTGTGCTGATAAAAGGAAACACACAAGGAAAGATGGCTGTTCCTCTGCCAATCATGTCACTGTGTCTGTTCAAGGAGCCGGGTGCTGGGCACCTATGCGTGACACCAGGCAACAAGCCGCAAACAATGGGTGACACGAGGGTAGAGACGGTGGAAAAGTGGAAAGCATCTGATACTAACTGAGCTGCTTAATTAACCCAGCCTGACCCAGCCTGCCTCCGGAATTCTTGGCACATGAGCTAATGCATATCCTTTTGTTTAAGTCGCTCCTGGTTGGGTTTTCTGTTATTTCTAACCAACAGCATTCAACTGATGTTAGTCATGAAATAAGACTGGATGCACTTGTAAAACTATGCCTGAGGGACTGGGTCACCCGCAGAAAGGCCACAAAAGTGACAATGCTGGGGTTGCCATGCGGACAGGCAAGCTCTGGACCACTGTCGTCTAAAAAGGCAGAATCTGAGAGCAAACAAGGTCAAAGCCCATGAAGGAAGAGTGTCATGGGTCAGATCGGGTGGACTTGGGTGAGAGGCCCTGAAACACCGACGCAGCAGAAGTGTGGATATGAACACAGCCCTGGTATGAGCACGGAGCACGCGTGGCCGCCTGAGCTCTGGGGACATAGTCTGGCTGAGTCACTGAGCCCTCTCGGGACTTGCGACCATTTCCATCCAGCCAGCACTTAAGAAGAGCAACAGGCTCCTCTGCACACTCTTCTGCGAGCGCCTGGTTGACATTCACCCCCCTTCCAGGAACCACATGTCCTTAGATGCCACAGAGCCAGACTCAAGTAGCAAGGGCCAGCCCATTGTCCTTGTGTCGCTGTTCGGGGCCATTCAGGATCCAGTGTATGTATAGACACGTGGACCGACCTCAAAGCCATGTCCTCAAGGGTCTTCTAGTAACAACTGAGGCCACTAGAAGCATTTTCTTAGATAAGAGAGCTTTGCTTTTTCAGCAGTGACCTTGACTCGTCTGTGACCACAGTGTCAGTGTGTTTGCGCATCAGCTACTGCAGTGATTCTCAGCCCTGAGGGCACATTCGTGTCGCGTGGGAATTTGTATTTAATCTGTCTAGAGCAGGGCCTAGGCAAAGCTCAGCAGGTGATAGTGACGTCTTTCATGGAAGGAAATCCCTTTGCTGTGATGCAGGTCATGGGAATGAAGTGCGTGGCCGGGCACACGGAGGCCAGGTGTCCCTGGAGGGCAGGTCCTTTGGGATTCCTGCGGTCGTTTGGTGGGAGCGCAGATCAGGTCCTAGGCGTCTTTGATTGCGAGCCCTGTGGCCTCAGCAAGTGCACCCCACTTCTCCCTGGCGTCCCCCTCAAACGAGCTCTATTTTGTTGTTGTTGCTGTCAGGGATATTTTATTTGGATTTGGAAATAAGCCAAAAACGTCAGGCAAGGCTGAGAAATAGAAGCAGTCCCATCTTAGGAACAAGCTGTTTTCTGGTGTTTTGTTTGCATGTTGTTTATTTGTGGTCTGCAAGGGTCCGCTCACGGAGACTGTTCTCTTGGTTTTGGTTGCTTACTTTTCCTGCGGCTCACACGTGCCCCGGGAACAAGCCCCCCCTGCCCCCCGCTTCCTTCGTCCCGTTCACACAGGGGTGTGCTGGCCCCGGCGCGTGCCAGCCCTGGCGCGTGCTAGCTCTGGAGCATGCTAGCTCATGGGAGCAAAGTGTGTCCTTCTCTTCCCAACTCTGCAGTTCGTGACAGGACCCTGGGACCCTGAAGCTGGTGTGCTGCAGTGTTTACACCATGGAAATCGGCAAATGCTACAAATCAGGGCTCTGTCCCAGCAATCCTTGACACACCACCAAGTCCCCATCTTCAAGAGAGGAGGACACTCGCCGTGTGCGGCGAAGACTTGGCTGTGTGACTCTGCTGTCCCTCTCTGCTGTCACCCTTCTAATTGACTGTGAACAACAAAGAAAGGTGTTGATGATGACGAAGAAGGAGAGGCCAACCATCAGTCAGAGTCACGCATGGGATGCTCAGCCTCATCCCTGGTCCCAGCCACAACCATGCCAGCCAGTGCTGGGGGGCTCCAACCGACTTTCTGCAGTCAGCCCCTGCCCAAGTTTTGCCGCCTGCCTCAGTCTCCCTGTTGATGCCGAGGCGTGGCATCCTGTGGGGTCTTCCAACTCCCACGCCTGGGCCACCTGGAAGTGTGCGGGTGTTAATGTCTCATGGATGGAGACGGGGCCATTGGACCACTTATAGGGTGATCCCATGAGACTGGCGATCCATTGTCGCTTTTTTTTTTAATGATTTTTTAAAATTCTCCCCCAAGGACGTGTTTATTGACCTTAGAGAGAGAGAGGTAAGAAGAGAGACAGACAGACAGACATCCATGTGGGAGAGAAACATCAATCAGTTGCATCGATCGTACACACCCCGACTAGAGGTCAAACTTGCGAGTTAGGCATGTGCCCTGACCGGGAGTCGAACCTGTGACCTTTCGGTGCAGGGGACAATGCCCAACCATCTGAGCCACCCAGCCAAGGCGATCTGTGGTACTTAATGGCCAGCACATCCTCACGCTGACGCGCCTCCTCAGTGTCACTGCCCTGCACCTGACATTGCCCTTCAGAGTAAAGCGTAGCTCGTTAGCCGAGGCCTCTGCTCAGCCCAGGCCAGGGCAAGCCGTATCGAGGACAGCGAACAGATGGTGAGGCGGGAACTGCTGAGGCCCAGCGGGGCGAGCTGCCCCAGAACTCCACACGAGGTGGGGGTGGGCTGTCCACCCCCGAGGACCCCGGATGTCCAGGAACAAGTAACGCTGTGTGCGACGGAGGGAGGGACAGAAAAACAGGCACAAAAAAAAAGAAAATGTAGTGCAATCCACAGCTTTGACCACAGGTCAGTGCTCTGCTCTGGGGGACTCTGGAGATAAATATATGGTCGGGCAGGAGGAGGGAGGGTTCACCCTGCTGAACAGAGTTGTGCAGAAAGCAGCTGGCGGGCGCTCTTCCACGGTGAGGATCGGGGGATAATCTAGAACCTGAGAAGGGGCGACAGAACAGTGCACAAAACCTGACCGGATCTTAGATCTAAAAAAAGCAAAATGATGGTCGTGCTTAAAGGCGACATTAGCCCAGTCGGGAGGAACGGATCTCAGGTGACAGCGTGGCATTCGTGTTCCTTTTCTTAGGTGGGATAGCGGTATTGCGGTTAACTTGGGAAAACGTCCTTCCTCTTCGGACATAAGTGCTGAAGCCTCCAGGGGGAACGTGCCGTGGCGCCTGCGACTCGCCTTCCCACGGTCCAGAAAGTCCGTGTTGTGCGTAAATACAGACACACGCACAGGAACATGCGCTGAGAGAGAACAGACACATCAACCTGTCGGGAAAAAGAACAGCCCGGTGTTCGTGGACTATTATTTCCGTTTTATGTGTTTTTCTAAATGTATAATACAGTGGGGGGTATCAAGAGATCGATGGCCTCAAGCTTCTCTGGGAAATGTTTTCTTTGTAAAATATCTACGTATGTATGTACTCATTTATATAATTTCACATAAATATATAAATATACTCAGGTCATCAATGCTTAAAACTTTTTTCTTTGCTCTCCTTTCTTATTTGACTCGCTTTTCCTTCCGACCTCACATCCGCCCTCCGGCGCCGACACAAATGGCCGACGTCGGCCCTCAAGAACGAAGCCTCTCTGAGCCTCTGTGCTCATAACTTCCGTGCAGATATAAATGTGCACATCTATGTACACATTTAAATATACCCATATGTGCCGTCTTACATGCATCATATTATTTTAATTTTAAGCACTCACATTGTTACCTGAATTTCCTATCTCGTTACCCCTGGTAACTTTGAGGCTCTTTCCCAGTGTTTGCTGGCCTTTCTGATTTGTACTTCCTTGAACTCCCCATTCATGGTTTTTACCCATTTTTCTCCTGGGGTGCTCCTATCAGCTTTCTATCATCCATTCCTAAGAGCTCTTGGTAGGTAATAGATAGGAATAACCTTTGTCATCTCTAGTAAATACTTTCTCAAGTCTATTGTTTGTTGACTGTTTATAATGTCATTCGCCAAACAAAGGCTTTTAATTGTAATGTATTCAAATATGTCTATCTTTTCTTTTAAAGCTTTTGAATTATCAGCCTCATAACAGAGGTCTTCCCACTCCTAAATTATACATGGAGTTTGCTAGGTTTGGCTGCTTGTATTTAATTCTATAATAAAGCTGTAATTTGTTATTGAATAGGATATGAGATAAGAATTCACTTTTATTTTCCTATAGATGTATGGCAAAGCATACCCGCAAAATTAATTAAACCATCTCTTCTTTCCCCACCGAAATAAACCATCACTTTTATCACTTATTAAATTCTCTCCTTGCTCTAATTTCAGATTCATTATTCTGTTTCACTAATCTATTTGTTGCCTCTGATATAAATACCATATTGATTTTATTGCAGACTACAGTACCTTTCTTTTATGGTCTGATAGTAGATAAGACAAATTTCCCCTCATTAAGCCTCTCTCATATACACTTGACTGCTCGCTAATATTTATCCTTCGGTAGAATATTGAAGATTTTATCAATATAAAAAATTTACAGAGTCTATCAGTATAAAATTCCAATGACAGTTCTTACAGAAATAGAAAAAAACAACCCTAAAATTTTATGGAGACTCGAAGACCCTGAATAGACCATGCGTTTCTGAAAAAGAACAGAGCTGATGTCAAACTAGACACAGGCTATAGCCATCAGAACAGCCTGGTACTGGCATAAAAACTGCCATGGAGACCGATGGAATGGAATTGAGAGCCCAGAAATAAACCCTCATGTATATGCTCAACTAAGATTTCACAAGGAAGCCAAGAATCTTCGATGGAGAAAAGACCATCTCTTCTATAAATGGTGCCGGGGAGGCTGGACCTTTGCAGGCAACAGAATGAAACTGAACCCCCCCTCTTACTCCACCCACAAAAATTAACTCAGAATGGATTAAAGACCTCACTTGGAGATCCTGAAACTCCTGGAAGGATGCATAGGGGAAGAGCTCCTTGACCTTGGTCTTGGCAGTGACTTTATGGCAATGATATCAAAAAGATAAGCAGTACAAGAAAAAATAACCCTCGGCAACTCTCTGCATTGTCTTCATCATGTTTCTGTGAACTCAAAACTATTCTAAAACAGAAAGGTTGTTTCTTTTTACGCCAGGGCCGGGGAAGGGTGCAAAGGGATAAGGGAAGCATTGCTCAGATATGAAGATAAATTAAATACGGCCTGGCTTTAAGGAATTGATGGAATGCAAACACGGAGAATCCGTTTGAACATTCCCTTCTGAGTGATGCAGGAAAAGCAACATTGGAACTTTAGAGAAGGAGATACAATCACAGGACAAGACCGGGTTCTTCTGTGGAGGAGATTTGCAATAATCGTGTTAATGTAAGTGCTGTTTATTGACTTCCATCCTTTAGTTTAATTATAGATAAACAGAGTAAAATGTTGGAATTCTTTGCAAATCAAAAGTGAACCCACAACTTGGAGAAGCTGGAAAGTGGGGGGTGGCACAGATGGGCACGAACAGTCTCAACTTAGTCCTGTCTCTACTTGAAGGGAAGGGAAATAGAGAATTATCTGTTTTATATGTGGACAGCTTTCTTGTGGTATAATTTACATACCATAAAATACACTCCCACCCCAGGAGCAGCCTTCCTGCCCCTGTGCAGTTACTCCCGGTTCCTGCCCTCAGCCCCTGGCAACCACTAATATTTCTGTCTCTGTAGACTTGCCCTTTCTGGACATTTTGCATACATGGCATCCTATAACGTGTGGTTATTTGCGTCTGGCTTCTTTCGCCTGGCATACTGTGGTTAAGGCACAGTCACGCGGCAGCGTATGTCAGTACTTCCTTCCTTTGTATTGGTGAACAACATTTTTGTGTGGATCCAGCACAGTTTATTTATCTGTTCGTAAGTTGAAACACATTTGAGGCTGTTTCCTCCTTTGGGCGACTATGAATAATGCTGCTATGGATCCTCTCAGGCAAGTCTTGTGTGCACATAGGAGCTTGTTTCTCTTGGGCAGGTACCTAGGAGTGAAATGCTGGGACTCATGATAAATTTATGGTTAACTTTTTTAAGAAACTGCCAAACTGTAGATAATTAAGTAAGTGTGTGTGTGTGTAGAGGGAAACTATTTTTAGAAAAACTAAAAATAATGATATGATTATATGTGAGTGAGGGGAATATCAAGTTAATAAGCAATGATTTAATGGTTAAAGGGAATGTCTCTGAGGAGCAGGACTGAGGAGGGGCTGGTGAGGCAAGGGACCCATCACAAATCCCTCTGGACAATTTTATTTTCTAACTATGTGCCTGTGTTGCTTCGATTTGAAAAGTATTAAGTAAAAGATCAGCGCTTAAGGAACACACACCAGGAGAGACGGCAGGAAAGCTGAAGAGGAACAAGATGGCGGATTGGGGTGCTCATGGCAGAGATGAGGAGGAGGGGCCAAGTCGAATGGCCTTTAGGGAGAATATTTAAATAAACCTGGAGACTGTTGAGTGTCAATTCATACCAATTATGTCAGAATCATACAAAGTCATAGTTGCTCACAGGCGACAGGTGATGTCAGCACCGAGAAGATTCGACTTTCCGATGACCTGCGTTGATTAGAATTCTCCAGACTGAGACAGCGTCTCTGTCTGGTGTGGAATCGTGTGGAATGACAGACTTTGCCAAAGACTTCCTTTGCTTTTTTACTTAATCGCTGTATCTCCTCGCATGTTTTCAACCCCAGCATGTACACTCAGGTACAAGTGGCTTAGATACAGGGTTTACTGTCTCCCATCCCCAGGGCGGGTCCCCCAGCTCCCCAGCCTCAGGGCTGTGGGCTGCTACCTGGCAATTCTCTCGACCTTCCCCAGAGGGCCTTAGGGTGCAGCCCCAGGTTCCTGTCCTTACACGGCAACCCTGGAGATCAAGAAGACGGAGATGCGGGGCTCTCCTCACCTGTCCCTCTCCCTCTTCCTCTCTCTTATTAAGAGGAAGGCCTTTCCCAGAAGCCCTTGGAAGACATCCCTTTATCTCTCGTGGGCTGGCAGTGGGCTGGGATTGGGTCAGCCGTCGGTGCCCGAGCTGCTGAGGATCAGCTGGGACCCATGATGGGTAAATACATTAGTCGGCCAGGGCAGCCATAACGAAGTGTCACAGCCTGGGGGGGTGTAAGCATCAGACACTGACTTTCTCGCAGTTCCAGGCACCGGAAGTCCAAGGTCATGGCATCGGCAGTGTTGGTTCCTGGTGAGAACGCTCCTCTTGGCTTGCAGACGGCACCTCCTCACTGCATCCTCCCCTGCCTTGCTCTGTGCACGCATGTTCCTGGGGTCTCCTCCTCTTCTTAGAAGGGCACCAGTCCTGTGGGATTAGGACCCCGCCCTTCTGACCTCATGCAACCGTTGTCATCCTATCTCAATATACAGTCACATTGGGGGTTTGGGCTTCAACATATGAATTTGGTAGGGACGCGGCTCGATCTGTGACCACAGACCACCAGGATCGGCTGCCCACAGGCAGCAGATTGTGAGGGGATGATTCTGGCTACTGTTCCTCTCTGAAGCAACCAGTCTTCATACATACACACACCTGTGCTTTTATTTTCATTTTATAACAGTAGTGATCCTGGCACAACAATCTCCCCGGCGAGCCGGGGGCGAGCAGTGCCTGTGGCTCTCACAGCCAGGGCCGTGAACTCTCCCCGCTCCCTCCTCTCACCCAGAAAACACCCGCCGCCCATCACTTCATATTGCTTACAAGGGTCTTGACTTTTAAGCAAGGCGACACTCAGCGTGTATTTAAATGCCATCCATTACCATCACATGGTGACATTTACTTCATTTGTAATTCAAAAAAAAGAAAACACATCTCAGAATACAGCGAAGAGACACACTCATATCAAAGATAATGGGCCAAAACAATGGTCGTCCCTTGTATTTCAAGTTTGGAGAACGGAGCTAATAAAAGATTAAAGAGAAGGCCCAGGAGCCACGGGAACAGGTCTGAGCAATCACTTGTCACTTGAGGTTTGCACAGAAGTTATTTTAACAAGATATTACTTGCAGAATTTCTACCATAAATCTTTTATGAAGTCCAAGAATTTCAGTCAAGACATTTCCCATGCAGGAGCGTCAGAAACGATGCTCCTTCAGAGCTGCCTTTTCAACCCGAGGGCAGGAGAAGCTAAGTGCTGCGCAGAATGACCTTCACATCAACCTAATATTACTATTGATTTTCCTCGGCCCAAAGAGGTGAGATATATTTGAGAGGGAATGAGCATTTAAAAGCCTGTATGGAGAAGGCCGGACAAAGCCAGCGAGTCTATTTCGCACTCCTGTTTGCTTGGAGCGGGAGCCCCTGGTTGGCTGCAATAAGTTCGGGCTCGTTTGATGGCTCTGCGTCACCCCTGGGCACAATAAATAAGGGGCAGCACAGCGACCTCGATCCAGGGTGAGAAACCCCGTGGCATTCCAGCCACCTTCGCAGGCCGCACTGACCTTCTTCATGAGACAGGTGTCCTATTCTTCGTTCAGAAAAGGCCTCCGCCCACTCAGTGGCCCTGCTGTGGCCTCCCCGCCAGCCTTTCCTCCTCCTGACGTCTCAGGAATGGGTCCCATCCACGGCAAATGCCGAGACTTTTCCCCTTTGCCCATTTGTCTCAGCACCACTTATTGAGAAGACTCTGTCTGCCCCGCCGTGCCTTGGCTCCCCGGCTACAGATCAGTTGACTCTCTCTCTCTCTCTGCTCTGCTCCGTCGATCTGTCTGTTCTTCTGCCAATACCATGCTGTCTCGATCCCTGCAGCTGCAGAGGGGGTCTCAACGTCGGGCAACATCAGTCCTTTGACTCCGTTCTTCCCCCTCAGGCTTGCGTTGTCTGTTGTGGGTCCTGGGCCTCTCGGTAAACCTCAGAATCAGCGTGTTGCACCCACAAAATCACTTGCTGGGATTTTGACGTCCATTGCAAGTGGAAAGTCCTCTCTACCCCAGTTGCAATGGTTCCTTTGACTTGCATCCTTTTCCACATTAAAAAGGGCACTTTTTGAGGAAGCGCCAGACTCTTTATTTGTCACCCAAGCGTGAAGTTCGACTGGCCCACTGGCCGTGATTTGGTCCAGCGCCCTCCCCGGAGGCCGCCGTGTGCTTCACTCCAACAGGGCTCGGCTCGCGCTCTATGGCTGGTCATCAGCGAACATCTTCTCACACACTGAGATCACCCTCCCGAAACGTAAGGCTAATTAAAATAAAAATCCACCCGTTTAGACAACAGGGATGCTGGAAGTGGAGCAGAAACAAACACTTTGAAGAAGTCGTGTGTGTCATTAAGGAAAGAACTGCTATAGAGGTTGTGAACGTTCTGACATGTGCTGTTTTCCTTCGGTCTTCCCACACCCTGTAAAGCAGATCATTGAAGCCAATGGTATATTAAGCAAGGCGGCTATAAGACGGGGAAGACATTTAAAACAAACTAACAGAGGCTGGATTATAAGGAGGTTATGTCGCCCCATCTAAGGGGACTCGTTGGGAGTTTGTGCCCGCACCCGGGGGTGGCGTCAGGAGCCCGCGCCAAGGCCGGCCCCTGGGACTGAGCCGGTATCGCCCCCGGGATAAAATCGGACTGTAACACATTTAATGGACGGAATGGGTTTTTTTTTAAATTACAATTCTTAAAAGCTTGTCACGAATATATCCTAAAGATAAAAATTAAGTAAATATTTGATGGCGCATGGGTGATGCTGGCTTGAAAACCATTGTCCTGATATTTAAATAGTTTGATAAGATTCAGAAATAAAACTGTAGTCCTCCCCCTCGGAAGACCCTGGACTGACTCGGAAACCCCTCTTGGTGGCAAGACAGATGACAGTGCCCAGCCTCCACAACCAGGGGAGATCGCACCGCCTTCAGATCTCGAGTAGACCCATCCTTCCCTGTGGTGGCATCTGGAAATTTATAACATTCTGTAATACATGCAGCAGCAATCAATACAGATTACTGCTCACCCTCAGTGGGTCTTGAAATATTTATGCCGTTGCTTTACTTAAGTTGCTCACTGAATTATATCGTATGCGATCCTTATGCATTCAACAAAACGTTGATTAAATATCCGCTCCTCTGTTTAGTGTTCTGTATCAGGAAATCACATTATCTGAGACGGCAAACAGGAAGCGAGCAAACCGACCCCAGCGAAGGCAGGCTCCTGGCTCTGACCCACTTCCCCACACCTCCCACGCATATGCGAGGGGCACAGGGCCGTAGAAAGAAAAGGAAATGAGAGTGAGCTGTGTCAACCCACTGCCTTCTGAAAAGGGTCTTTCCCTCGGGAGGAGCAGGGACTTTGGAGAGTGAATCACTTCTGCAAGTTGACATGCAGCTCATGTGTGTGGCAGGGACGGGCGGAGGGGGGACACCAGGACTCCAACCCAAGCCTCTCTCACACCTGAGTCCTCCCCTCAGGCCTTCCAGGTGGCCGCAAGCTGGAAGAGGGGACCGGAGCCAGAGCTGCCTGGGACAGCTCGTTTGATTTCAGGTGCTTCTAGGTAGATTTAGGGGGATTTAAGTCTGATTCGGCCTAAGGAGCTTTGGGATGTGCACAGGCTCCATAGATTTCTCTCATGCTGGGTTTTCTAGTCGAGGCTGGTGTTTTTGTTCATAAATACGTGTGGACAGGCTCTTCAATTTCCTTTTCATTCCTGGAAATATTGTTTAGTATATTTCTTTGATGGCTAGCGATGCACAAATCGGTTTTAATATCAATAATGTACCATTTGGAAAACATTCAATTTCTGGGCCCACCAAAAAAATATCCCTCCGTGTCAGGATTTATTGACTCCAATCCTGGGAGGCCGCAGGAGAGTGGAATTCCTTAAGCAGAAGAGTCAGCAGATGGTCTTTGGAAAGTGCTCGCGTTCTTAAGCACCAAATTGGTTTTGGGCAGAATGAAGTCGTATATGCCAAGGTCTGTGGGCCAGCAGCGTGGGGACAGGGAGGCACCAAAACCATTGCGACGTTCTTCAGACCTTTGGGCTTCAGGAGGGTCTCCGAGATCTGATAGAAGTGGTTACAGACTGCCAGGCGCCCCTCGGTCAGATAATTTAGGGAGAGAACACACGGTGGGCAGAGAGTAATGGGATAGCCCAGAGGGGATTTGAGCCCCTGAGAGCACTGAGGCCCAAGACACCCCTCAGGGCCGCCCCCTGGTGGGCTCCCTGTGACTGCCAGCAGGGGCCCCCTCCACAGGGGTGAAGGCAAGGTGAGCGGCCTGGCCAGGGCAGGTCAGCTGCTCTGCTTGTTTCTTCCTTCAAGACACCCTCTCCAAGTTAACCCTTCCCTCTCTGGCTCTTCCACTCCCCTCTTTGTGGAGTCTTTCCCCTTGTCTTCAAAAATTCTCTCAATCCATCATCTTCACCTGGACATTCTCACCTGACCCTGTGACGCAGGACAGCCCCACCTCCAGCCTCCGGTCCCTGTGCACAGGGGCAGCCCTCCCCTCCCACCCAGCCCCCCTCGCAGTGCCCACGGCCTGGCTCCCCCCCCCCCACGCTTCACTGAAGCCGCCTCCCCCAAAAGCACTGTGGCCCGTGTAAGCAGCATGGAGCTGGGCAGAGCCAGGAGCTCAGGGAAGCTGTCCAACCCGGCACCCCTCCTCCCACAGCTTCTCCTTCTGGATCTGCCCTACCACACCGAGCACTGGGGGCGCGGTCCCCACTCCTGCCTCCCTCCCAGCTCCCGGGGGGGCGGGAACCTCGGGGCCTCCTCTCCCTCTGGTCACCTGTGCCTCCCATTCTGGAACCCCCATCACATCCACACCCCTGGTCACTCCTCCCCTTGGTGCGCTTTACAGCAGCCACCATCATCCCCAAGGACGGTTTTTCGAACCCCACCTCCTTCTAAATTCATTTATTTTTACCTAGGGGAAATTTACATAACATAAAGAAGTATTTTTTAAAAGACTTTGTTTATTTATTTTTAGAGAGAGGGAGAGAAACATCATCATGTGGTTGTCTCTCACACGCCCCCCAACAGGGGACCTGGCCCATAACCCAGGCCTGTGCCCTGACTGGGGATCGAACCAGCAACCCTTTGGTTCTTAGGTCAGTGCTCAATCCACTGAGCCACAGCAGCCAGGGCAAAAGAAGGATCTCACAGTGCACAGTTCAGGGGTCTTAAGCACACTCCCGGTGTTGTGCAACCACGGCCTCCATCTGGCCCCAGAACGCCTCTCTCTTCCCCGCAGGAGACCTCTCATGCAGTAAGCAGTCCATCCCCGTTCTGCCCTCTCCCTCACCCCCAGCACCCACCATCTGCTTTCATTCTCCGTGGACTTACCAGTTCTGATATTTCATGTGAATGGAACCACACGCTATGTGGTCTTTTGCATCTGGCCTCTTCCATGTGGTAGGAGGGGTCAGCGTTTCCGTCCTTTCTGTGGCTGAATGACGCTGAATCATACGAATCTATGACATTTTCCGTATGTACCCATCTGTCCGTGGACACCTGAACTGTTTCTACCTTCTGACTATTGCGACAGAGCTGCTGTGAACATGGTACACGAGTTTTAGTTTGAAACCTTTCACTTCTTCTGGGTACGTACTTAGGAATGAAAGAGCTGGTACCCAAGGACTTCCTGGGGCAGAACCACACTCCTGGCCGGAGTTGCACATAAGCGAGAACTAGACACCTGCCTTGGAGGAGCCCCTGATTTTAGGTCGTTGTCACACACGAGTGAAACCACATCCTAATAATGCTGATCCCTCAGAAGATGCCTAGTTGGTCCCTCAAACCAATGCACAATGGAGACATAAAGGGGGGTGTGTGAGTAACCCCCCCACCCACACACCCAGGGAATCAGGAAGGCTCCTCAGAGATGGGTCTTGGAGGATATGGAGCTCAGAAAACCCACACAGGTGAGGGCAAGAGGCTGGGAGACACAGGAAGGAGAAGGGACAGTTCATGCATCGATGTTTCAGCCGTCCTGGGCACAAACACACGGTCCACAAAGAAGGCAGCAGGGGCTGAAGGAGGAATTCGTAAGAAGCAGAAGCTTGCCTGTTTAAGTTAAGTAAGGGGGCAAAGGAAGGGTGAACGTGATGTCAGTTAGGAGGTTTCGGCCGCAAGAAACAAAACCCCTGCACAGAAGGAAACCATAGCTCACAGGACTCCAAACTCAGGGCAGATAGGGTGCCGGGATGGTTGACCAGAGAGCCCAGTAATATCACCAAAATCTGGAGTCCTCCCACCATTCTGTTGCTATTGTCTTCATCCTTAGCTTCGTCCTCAAGCTGCTTCACTCCTGGTTATAAGACAGCTGACTGCCTCATTCACAGCAACAGACGTCTTTCTGTTCCAAGGGAAAAAGAAATCCTGGCTCTCTCTCGAGCGAGGAAGAACTTTCTCAGGGACTGCCAGAGAAAAACTCAAGTCTCATTGGTCTTTGCCTGGTCTTGCCCACCCTTGATCTGACACTGCTTCCTCCTATGCGTTGTGAGGGATGGGTGGTCCCAATGTGCCCCTAACATTCTCTCCAAGGATACGGGCCAAAATTCTGTAATGGTTCTGGCTGGATAGCTCTGATCCTCTGAAATAGGAGAGACCCTCTGCAGCTCAGAATCAAGAAACAGAGAACCTTAAAGATGTGTCTGCATTTTTCTCCCTTCTTCCATTTCAGCTGAATGGGGGGAAGAACTGAGGATTAAATGAGTAAACAAGGAGCCCTCTCCTGGGGCCCAGGGGAGAGCAGGCATTCGCCTGGAGCTAATGTCGAAGGTTAAATACAGAAAAAAAATAACACAGTACACAATTATAGTTGTTCATTCTTTGGCTTAAAATGGGGAGTAAAGGTCACAAATCAAATCACCGCATTAAGTCCAGTCACCTCCAGTCACCTCAGTCCTTTTGTTAGCACATGACAGAGGCATCCATGTCCCCATTAATTAGAAGGCCAGGGCTCTCCAGGGGGTGGCTACAGAGCTAACAGGTGAGGAGCACTGGGCCTTTGGGTTAATTGCACCATTGAAGCCAGGGCTCTGGAGCCCCGAGCCGAGGTGGCCACATGGCCAGGGCATTGGCCGCAGGGGGCCAAGTTTGCATTGGTTTGAAGCAAAAAAAGCAAAGAAGACAGGACATGCACTGGGGCTCGCTCCTTCTGGGGCTGCTGCTTCCCACTTCCTGGTGGTGGGAAGCCCCTCTTTTCTAAAAGGGTAGTGAGTGGAAGAAGGTGAGGTTTGGATTCTTTCACGTCCTCCTGACACAAAGGCAACGTTAGCCACCCAAGGTCCGTGCCCAACATGCCGTGTTGTTGATCGGTCTAGACTGTGAAATCCACCCTGAAACCACACGTCTGGAGCCACCAATCGGATCTCCCCTTAGATGCAGGGGAGACTTCCTCTGCCTCTCGCTCTCCCCCTTAAGGACAGGGACCCAAAACATTCACCCTTGTCCCCCCTTGGCTCACAGTCTGGGCTTATCCCACCAAATGCCACACTCCTCTTCACTCCGGACTCAATCATTTCAGCCCGGGGCCAATAATTCCAGCCTGGGACTATTTATCCTGGCCTTTGTTTTCCAGACCTTCCTCCATGTTCTCCCTTTGCTTTTCTTCTGAGAACGCTCCCCATTTTCTTCATCAGCACTGGGGGAGCAAGAATACCCACTGGGCTGAGCCCAGGGTGGGGACCCTGAGGCAGTGCTGCCCTGGGGACGAGCTGGCTTTTTCCTGCTCCAGGGAACCGTGTCTTCCCTACCTCTCCTGTGGTCCTCACTCTTACCCCAGTTCCGGCTCAGCCTCCCAAAACACGCTCTTCTCGACGCTCCACAGACAGCCCTGGCCCCACTGACCTGGGCTCCGGGGGCCACGCTCCTCAGCCCCCCGCCGCCCCTGCCACCCCGACTGTCAGGAGAAGCCACCTCCAGTTTTCCTCTCCACGGCAGCTGCCCCGAACATGCTTAAGGGGTAGCACAGTCTCTTGGTTTTAAAAACAGCCCGAACAAGCCAAGAAAACGTGAGGGCGAGTGTCTGTGTGCGTTGCGGCGCGTATCCAATTCACACCAAAGAAAGATGCCCCCGGCTTCTGGCTCTCTGCTTCTTCACCTGACACTCGTTACCTGTCAGTCCACCCTCCACTCTGGGTGCCACTGTAAATCACACTGCTTTCATTAATCTTCATCCCACGTCCGGCGAGCAAAAGCCTGTCTGTGGGACGTGTCTGCAAACTCGGGATAAGGGGAGAGGAATTACTCGGTTAATTTGATCAGCGTGGACATCTACTGTGAGTGACTGGAAACAGAACCAGGATGTGACACTAATCTAAGCACGGGGGCAGGAGCTTCTGGAACGGCCGCCTGAGCGGATCAGACTTCCTGGAAGATGGCCCAGCGTCCCCCTCTCGTTACGCAGCAGCCTCTTGGTTGAGTTTGGTTTTGGACAAGCCACTGCTGGGTTGATGATGTATGAGATGAACTAGAGGGGTATCAGAGGGCATTCCGAACCCTCTTCCCCGACAAAGCCCATGGAAACGGATGTAGGGGCGTTTGTGTGAACCTCCATCAACGTCATGGACGCCGTGCCCGGGCAGGGGCTAAGTCCTGTCCCCCAGCCCTGGGTCACTCTGGAAGAGACCCTTGATTTCAACACAGCCTGACAGCAAAAGAAGTACCACTTCATTCGAAAAATGCCAAACCTGATATTTAAACTGTTCAATAGGACTGGGATAAGTACTCACATCCTGCACCTGTACTCCTCAATTTAGCCACATTTGTACTCTCTCTTTCTCTCCCTCCCTCCCTCTCATGGGGGGACGGTTTGTTTTTTCTGAACTAATTCAGAATAAGTTGCAGAAACATGACACGTCACCCTTAAATATTTCAGCATAGAGTTCATAAGAACAGAGACATTTTTTCATGTAACTACAATATACAGTGGTCCCTCTCTATATCGTGGTTCACTTATCGCGGCCTCGCTGTATCGCGGGATTTTTTAAAATATTATATTTAATTATTTATCACGGATTTTTCGCTCTATCGCGGGATTTTGCAGTGCTGTATATGTATGTGGTTAAAGTGATGCAGGTTTGAGAGTGCAGAATATGTTTAAGAACATAAGTAGTGTTTATAAAAGTGTGGGAAAGGTTAATAAGGGACTGGGAACAGTTTGTAAGTGTGTGGGAAGGGTTTATAAAGCCTTAAAATGTATATAAATACTAAACTAAATGGAAGGTTCCTACTTCGCCGATTTTCACCTATTGTGGGGGGCTGGTCTGGAATGTAATACCCGCGTTAAGTGAGGGATCACTGTAATTATCAAGTTCAGGACATCTAACCTTGACCCAGCGCTGCCATCATAGAGTCCATACCCAATTCCCAGTTGTCCCAATGGCGGCTCAGGATCCCACCCCCAGATGTTTTGCAGCGTGTTCCTCAGTCGTCCCTGCTGGAAGACGGGTCGTTAGCTCTGGGCCCTGCATATTGGGCAGAACTACAACACAAGAACAACAGGGCCAAGGGACACACGTTAGTCCCGCCTCCTTGATGTTGGCGCTGATGACTTGGTGAAGACACGAGCTGCCAAACTTCTCCACCATAAGGGTACTTTTTAAACATCAAGTTATGATTAGTAAATATTGTGTGGGGAATGCTCTGAGACCTCCATTCGGAGTCCTTGGTTCAATGGCGGAAGGGGCAGACACGAAGTTCAATGGGCCACATCTCTGCCGTCAAGGCTATTCTGGTGGAAGAAACAGATACACAAACTCTGCAGATGATGCAGCCTCCAACCCTCGAGGAAAGAAGCAGGAAGTGAACAAATTCATGAGCTTCCAGCATTCAAACAAAATCAAGGCCAGGGTCGAGGTCCTGGCTCACTTCAGGTACCAATAAACCAAACATCTAGTCCCAAATGTAATGACTAAGAAAGGCTTCCCACACAAGAAACGGGGCGAGTCCGTAGGCTAATGACCTGCAATTGTAACAAGCAAGTCACAGAAGAAGAGGTGCTAATGAACACTGAACATAAAAAGACAATCAACCTCATCCTAGTCAGAGAAGTACAAGCTAACACGACGAGTTTTTAACCCATCACAGAGCCAAAACTTTAAAATGTGGGTTCAGGGAAGCTGATGGGAGTAGGAAAGGAATCTTGCAGATCTACTAAACTTTAAACATACACACATTTTGACCTAGGCCTCTATTTGACTCACCCCCTGAGAGCAAGGAAGATGCTGGAAAACCAAGTGCAGGGGCTAGAATTCTAATCCAAGCCACAACAACTCAAGAAATGAAATGTAAGCTTGTCAGAGCCCCATGAATTGAGTTGATAGGTGATTCCGTTTCAGTTGTTTTGAGAGTTCTACCCCCTCCTGAGAGTCACCAAGGGCTCACGAGGCCTAGCAGCTGAGATTCACCGAGAGCTCAGGAGGTCTAGCATTAACCAGAACATCTCTAGAAGGGCCATCTGGTCTCCGGACCTCCATGGTGCTCAGCTCATGGGCCCAGGAAGGACAGCAGTCCCTCTGCTGTGGTGCTTGGGCACAAGTGGTTTTATGTGCCTCCTCAGACACACCCACAGCCCCTCTCCACACCAAAGCTGCCAATAATTCCTTGTGTGAGTGATGGGGACAGCTTGCTGAAGGTGGGCTGTGTCTTTGGTACCATCCACGTACAGCTTCCGGCAAGTTGTCGATCCCCAGTGTGTGTGGAATGAATGAAGAAACAAAAGGACGCTGGATAGATGGATGGAGGATGGGTGAGTGCGTGGTGAGGTGAGCGGATCGATACGTGGCTGGGGGAATAGCTGGATGGGAGCGCTAAGCATCCGTGTGCGTGGATCTATGAATGATGGATGGTGGGTGGATGGATAGATGGGGGAAGGGTAGGTGGATGAATGGGTGGGTGGATGCGTGGGTGGATGAATGGAAGAACCACTGGGGGGATAATGTGATTTGAAGACTCTTAAGGGCACACTATTTTTAAGAAGGCCAGGATGAGGACTTCCTTCTTGTCTCCAACCCCTTTAGAATCAGCAGAGAGCCACCTGAAAGCTCCCTGGGCACTGGCCAGCCTGTTGTGTCACTGAGGCCTCCCCCGTTCACTCTGAGGCTCTGCAGGACCCCCAATGCGCAGGGGCCCTGCTCTGGCAGCTCACAGGCCAGCACAGCAGACCCCTCACCAGGACAGGCCTCGCCCAGGACACGCCTCGCTGGCTGCAAGCTGCTCCTTGGCGCAGAACAGTATTTGCTGGATTGAACAAAGGAATCTACCCGGCAACATGTAAATAAATCACCCCTAATTCTGCCATCCAGAAACAGGGTACTAGCTACCCATTTTTTGTATATTTTTTCATTATTTTTAATTAGCACATGAGTATTCCAGTACAAAATGGATCATGTTGCTCTATACCATTGCATAATCAGATTATTTTATAACAATGTAGTTGGAATAATTTCCATTGTATTCAATATTGTTCAAAAATATAATATGCCATTACACGAATGGACCATAATTTATTTAACTGGCCTGCTTTTGTTGTTCCCACTGTTAGTTATTATAAGCGCCGCTGTGATGGACAATCCTACCCCTTCTATTTCCACAAACATCGGGACTATTTCCTTAGAAGAAACCCCTATTAGTACAATCATGACATCAGGGATGTGCAGAATGAGACGGCTTCGCTGGAGGGTCGCCAGACTATCCTGCAGAAAGACTGCGCGGCTCCACACTCCTGCCAGCAGCTCACGAGAGCCCCTGCGTCCAGCACACGCGCCTGCTCTGGTTTCTAAACACACATAAAAGCAGGTCGCACCGTGACGTCTGCCTCTGGTATCGAAGGGCCAGGAGCCTGGCTGTGCTGGCTCCGCTTCCTGAGGACAATTCTCATTTCTGAAAAGAAAAACACCCCTACCCTGGCTGGTGTGGCTCAGTGGATTGAGCACTGGCCTGTGAACCGAAAGGTTGCCAGTTCGATTCCCAGTCAGGGCTCATGCCTGGGTTGCAGGCCAGGTCCCCAGTTGGGGGCATGGAAAAGGCAATCAATCAATGTTTCTCTCACACATCGATGTTTTTCTTCTTCCTTCCCTTCCCCTCTCTCTAAAAAATAAATAAATAAAATCTTTTAAAGAGGAAGGAAGGAAGGGAGGGAGGGAGGGAGGAAGGAGGATGCCCCTGGTGCTCTGAAAGCCATCACTTGGGGCCCGGCTCCTCACTGAGGACAGCAGCGTGCTCCCCACAGTGCTGAGTGCTGGGTGTCTGGGATGGAAACAGAAGCAAAGGAGGGCGCCGGCATCTGCACACCTGCTACACGACAGCAGAGCCGGGCTCGAGGGGCGGCAGCTCCTAAGAGGCCACTGCCAGCAGCCAACAGCTTCACTGCGGGGACAATTGTTAGCATCCGCCCATTCCTCATCTCTGGTAAACGAGCCCCATCACAAACAGAGCCATTTTCTCAGCACAGAAAACCGAGGACGGGGAAAGATGGGGGCAGGGAACCCACCCAATCCACCCACACTCCCACTCCCAGGAGCAGCTGTGGTGTGTCCCATGCCATACATGTCCTCCCAGGACTGTTTTTTCCCTGTGTGTAGACTATTTCTTTTTCATAGTTGTAATAACACAATAATGTAGTGGTGTGTCCCGCTTTCTCTTTATTTACCATCTTATTACAAACTATTTTATTATTACCATCTTATTACTAATTATAACAAGTGTGTAATATTCCTTCAAGTGGATGAAACATAGCTTAACCATTTCCCTGCTGGACACATAAATTATATTCAGTGGTTTTGTTAGTTTGTTTTTTCAGTTATAGATGACATATAACATTATATTAGTTTCAAGTGTAAAACATAGTGACTAGACATTTGAATAACTTATGAAGTGACCCCTCCAACAGTCTAGTACCCCCCTGGCACGGTACATAGTTATTGCCACGTTACCGACTCTGTTTCCTGTGCCGCGCTTTACATCCCTGTGACGGTCTGTACCCGCCAATCTGTGCCTCTCGATCTCTTCACTTTTTTCACCCCCCAACCCGCCTCCCCTCGGGCAGCCCAGCCTGTTCTCTGTGTCTGTTTCCGTTTTGGCTGTTTATTTTGAGTTTTTAGGTTCCCCACCTCGGGGGTCCAGCAGGATCAGGTCTCGGGGGCGTGGCTGCTCTCTGCTTCCTGCCTGTGCGCTCACCATGGCTTACCCCCAGCGTCAGGACAAGTCAGAGCTGGATGCATCTGTGAAGTGAAGGGAACGTCTTGGTCAAATGCAGGCAGCAAACACCCCCCAGAGCGTGGTCCAAGGAGCCAAGCACAGGAAAGTCTCCTCCAGTATCATTGGGTTTACAAGGAGGGCGATCAACAGACGAATGGCTCATCCAAATGCGGGCTGTCCGTAATGGGTGTTCTGCCATAAAAGTGAGTGACGTCCTGGCCCACGCCACCCCGGGGGGTGGGGGGGGAACCTGACAGTGCTCTGAGCGAAAGAAGTCGGGCACAGAAGGGCAAACATTGTACGAACCCACTTGCGTGAATTGCCTGGAGGAGCCAAGTTCATGGCCAGAATGGAGGTGGTGGGGGCAGGGGCGCAGCAGTGAGAACGGGGAGTTATTGATTAATGCGTGCAGAGTTTCTGTTTTGGGTGATGAAAAATTTGGAAACAGGCGGCAGTGACGGTTGCACAACATTGTGAATGTACGAAATGTCACCGAATCGTGCACTTAAAATGGTTACAGCAGCAAATTTTATGCTATATACACTTTACCACGATTCAAAATTTTTTGAACGCTCGAAAAGTAAGGAGAGGGAAAGAAGGCCTCTTGGTGGTGACAACCCTGGACGCTTGTCCCCTCCCCCACCGCTCTGATGCTCAGCTGGAACCAGGGCCCCTTCGCTCCCTGGTGCCTCTCCAGTTTCTTTCTTGATGTTAACGGTGTGATTTTGGTAAAATACAAACTACAGCAGGTCCCTGAGACATAGGTGTATGGGATGTCAATTCTGTACACTTTGCAGGTCTGAAAATAAGTGGATTGTCCTCTCAGACTTGACTCATGCTTAAGCCGGGTAGAATTTGGATTGGAAATCCCTTTCCTTCCATGTTTGGAAGGCATCGCTCAGTCTTTTAGCGTCACGGTTGCTTGCTGGCTGCGAAGCCCACGCAGCCTGGTTCTCGTCCCTGTGAATATGACATTTCCTCTTGTATTTGGGTTTATTTCTGTTCTCTGTGACAGCGTATAGCTTATTGGTCCTCAGTGCCGTGAGGATCACGATGTGGTCCTATTTTGATTCATGGTAAATTCATGAGCCCTTTCCATCTAAAATCTATGTCCTTTCACCTTGAAAACTGTCCTTGAATATAGTTCACTTTTCTTCTTTCTTCCTACTTTCTGCACTGGTCCTCTAACTTTCTAATCCTCTTTTATTTTTATCCCTTGGTCTTCTGCCTTATTTTTGTGAAATTCCTCAACTTTATTTTCATATCCTTATTTGGGGTTTTTTCTGTCTAGGAAGCTTAAACCGTCTTTTTTTTTTTTTTTTTTTTTTTTTTTTGGCTGGTCTCTAATAACTGATCTGTAGGAGTTCTTCATATAAGTCTACCTTTGTGTGTGCGTTGCAAATCCCTAGCCCCGCTCTGTGACTTACCTTTTATTCTCCAAATGGTGTCTTCCGAGGAGCAGAAATTCTCAATTTGAATAAACTCCAATTAGTTCCTCTTATATTTTAAGTTAATGATTTTTGTGTCTTGTATAAGAAATCTTTGCTTTCCTGAAGGTCATAGCAGCATTCTGTGTTTTCTTCTGGAAGCTTTACTGAGGGACCTTCTACATCGAGATCTGTGCTCTATCCGAATTGATTCGTGTGTGTGCGGTGTGAGGCAGGGGTCGCGTTCCTGGTCATTTGCTTGGGCTTCTACCTTTCACGGTAGAGACTTTCTTTAGACGCCTGGTCACCCTTGCTTGCCTTCACACGCTTCAACGCAAGGGACTAGAAATCCGTTTGGCAATTCTGAGCGTGCGGGGAGGGGAGGTCAACCATGAGCCTCCCTCTGCGTTTGTATGAAAACCTGCTCGTTAGTATCTTCCATCTTCCCTCTGGCGCTGAACAAACTCCCTGAAGAAAAATGCCCTCGGTCTCCAGCTCGGAGGCCCTGCCTGGCTGCCAGCGTCCAGCTGCCCATTAGGTTGGATCAGCGCCCCTTCCCAGCGCTCGGTTTTGCCTGCTCTGGAGAAAGACGTCCAGAAGGACGCAAAGGCGAGGGGTGCGCGGAGTCCCTCGTGCCCCGCCAGCAGAGCGCGGACGGGCGGGCTAGGAACCTGGCTGCTTCTGGAGCGACTCCGCTTCCCCGCGGCTCCCCTGGCGCCACCCACGCCTGCGTATTTTGAGGACCCCACGGCGCACAGTGAGTGGGCTTTCTGCTTTCCCCGCCACGGCTGGGAACTCGGTCTTCTCCAGCCGGCTAGAGCGGTTCCCACTGGCCCATCTGTTTCCCAGATTCCCAGACGGCGCGGCTGCCGTCCGCTCGCGTTCCTGCAAGTTTATGCCTTTTTAAAAAATCTTCTCACCGTACTCACTGTACTGGGGGGGGAGGGGAGTCAGATTCGTTCAGTTTGCCAATTGTACCTGGCAGTTGGTGCAGACTTTTATTTTTAAAGAAAGCCACTGACAATGTGTGCCAAGAACCTTAGAAATATTCCTACCCTTTGACTCCACTTCTAGATTTCTAAGAATTTATCTTTAAGAAATCATCAGAAATGGGGACAAAAGTTTTTATTGTGGTGTTCACTCCAGTGTTATTTGTAAGGCAAGAAATTAAAAACAAACTTAATGTCCCACAATAGAGAAATAGTTTAGAATATGGTGGCACAGCTATATGATGAAATACTAAAGTAATATCTAGGAAAAATATTTAATGACGGGAAATGTTCCTAATATAATCAGTAAGTGATAAAAAGACATAAAACTATATGTTCAATTTTATCCCAGTTCTGGAGAAAGAGATTAAGAAAAGGAACCACACCCATTGAAGGAGGAGGAAGAGGAGGAGACGCGTGGAGGAGGAGGGCACACAGGAACGCCCAGATTTTAACCAGAGTTATCTTTAAATATTTATGAGTGTTATAACCAGGGAAACATAATTGCTTTAAAGTTGAAACCAGGGCCTTGCTTGACTCAGCCACCCAGCCGTCCTTCTGTCCTTCTAAACCTGTCGTTCACTTGCTTGCTCCCACGTCCTGACTCGCGAAGTCCCCCTGCCTGGAACCAGCTTCCTTTCTGGCTAACTCCAGCACGCCCTTCAATCCCCAGCTCAGGGTCACCCTTTCAGGTCCCTGTCCACTCCACGCTGACTTGGGGACCCCCTCCCCAGTTCCTAAGCCCCATAGACACACGTCTTTGGTAGAATGCCTTCTGCAACTGTTTTAACCAATGGCTTTGTTTTCAATGAACTTCTACAGGGGGACGTGTGTCCCAGCCACCCCTCTGCCCTCAGCCCCAGGACAGCAGCTGGTACAGAATGGAGCTTCCTAAGGGCGATCGAGTGATAGGGTGGCGGGAAGGAATGAGGAACGCTTTCCTGGACTATCACTCAGGGTCACCTGTGTTCTCCTGGTTCCCTATGATTATGAAAAGCCTAATCTATTGGACCTACAATGCCAAACTCAAGATATCTGTGCTCATCAGGCGACACCTCCCAACCGATCATTTCCAAGTGTCAGAGGAAGTAATCTGCAAACATCTGTCGACCAGTCTTACAAACCAGTCTCGGGGGGGAATGGCAAAGCCCACGGGCAGCAGCTGCAGTTGACAAGAGGAGCCCGGAGTACAGAGCTCTGGAGTAATTATCATTATTTACCATCATTCCACAAGGACCATTAGAAGAACAGGGCTTGAAATGAGAGCCGAATGAGCCCCTCTTTGCTTCAGTCAACACAGACCCTGGCGGCCCCGCAGAGGGTAGGAGAGCTGTACTCGGTTCTACTGTAATTATGTCTCACTCTGGCCCCGGCCCCAGAAAGACCATCCCATCACGTGGCTTGCCATTTTTGCATGGCTCGGTCTATCATAACTTGTCACAGTTCCCCAGCTTTTATTGCCATTTTGATGAACTACCTGTATTTCTTGTGGAATAATGACTTATGCCAGAAGATTCTTTTTTAAAGCTGCTAAAACTTTGTTCTGGCTTTGTTCCTGCAAAGCCTTGGGGACAGTATTCTCTGGTCTACTGTGACTAGGACATGAGGTTTCTGTGGTATAAGGGCCCTTGAACAGCCTTGTTCCGAGCGCCATGCCACCAGCCAGTAGGGGCCCACGGGGAATCTGAGGGTCACCTTGAAAGGCAAATGACAATCTGTCCTTGCTGACAATCCTGTGGGCCCCAGACATGGGCCATAGACTCTCCAACCAAGTAGGCATCTCTGGTGGGCTCTGCTGTGGCTCAGGACCACCCACTCCTATTCTACTTCCCAACTCCTTGCGAGAACTTCCTTTACCTGTGAAATTACAGGCAGGGCCCTGCCATCCCCAAGCCCCAAGGCAGACAGGTGGTTCCTGTCAGGCTCCGAGGCTGAGCCCCTGCTGAGTGCAAACCTTGAGCAAGGAGACCAGTTGTCCAGAAGTGGATGGATCCCAGCGTTCTGCTATGAGGCCGTTTTCAGGGCTCAGTTTTCACCCTCCCACCCCCAACAAGCTCCCGGGGTTTCAGAGCCAGTGTTGCTGTGGAGTCTGGATACTTTCTAATAAAATCCCTTCTGCTTAAGTCCAGAGGTAGTTTCTGTCGCTTGTAACCTGAGCAACCTGGCCCACCTGCTTGCTCCTCCCTTGCCCAGGGTCCTCAGAGCCTGGTGACAGCTGGAAGGAAGCCTTGTCCTCCTGGATCGGAGCTGCAGGTCCTGTCCCCTGGTGAGCACCCCTCCCAGGCTCCGGCCTTCAGCTCTCTCCTCTCTCTCCGTCTCATCTCGGCCCGTTCTCTCTGCGGCCCGACAGTCACCCCATTTGGCCAGCAAACCTAGCATAAGCTTCTTCCACCAACTATAACGACCACCCAGATGGGCAGGACCACCTCCCCACAGAGACATCCCATGAGACCCCAGAGGGACACGACCGTGCCTCCCAAGCATGCACCTTTCAGGACACTTAGCATGTTTGACCTTCTGTCACAGTTATTTCCACAGGTGTCCCTCCAGCTTCCCACTGGGAGTGATGTGTCAGCAAAATATCGGAGGCGGCAGAACCTCCCGGCATGGCCCGCTGCCAGCTGCCTGGTGCACAGTGACTTGGCTGTACCTACAGACACTCAGCCAGACCCTGACCACGTCCCTCGAGCAGAAGCCAGACATGCGTCACCACCCCCCAGTCACAGGACCACCTCTATAAGAACTTGTGCTCACCATGCTCACCTTTCCTTGCAGACCTGGACCCCGTCTTTTATTAAATGTCAAGGCCAGTGGTTTAGCTTGATTGGAAAGGGCAGGCTTCTGCCGCCATTAAAAACACTACTTAAAAGATGGACAGATTCAATAACAGAGTTAAAAAGTGGTTGAGATTCAGAGTCTGCACCTGGGAGATTGTGCCACTTTCTACAGAATAAAACTCAAAGGGTTGGCCCGCGCTTTCTACCTCCTCTGTCCACCCCCCCGACACACACACTCATGTGTGTGCACACACACTCATGTGTGTGCACACACATGTACACACAAAGGCACGCGCACAGCCTGCACCAGCTGCACTCCAACAAGGCCCGCCATCCCTCCCACACGCGCTGGCTCTCCTGCCTTCTGCCACGGCTTATGCTCCGCCTGAAGCACCCTCTTCCTGTCACCACCCAGTGACCTCCTTTTGGTCCTTCAGAGCTGCATTAAAACCCGCCACTCACAAGGAGCCTTCCCCCCTGCCCTGGATCGAAGAGAGTCCCATCCCCCATCCCCCCAGTACGGTCCATGGCCCTCCGATGGGGCGTACCAGCCCATTCCTATTTACAGGGACCGGTACGCGTGCCAGTGCCTGTGGCCAGATCATCCTTCACAGCGGGAAAGAGCAGGAACACCTCTCCTTTGGCTTCCTCGTCACACATGGGTACAACCCAGCCATGGGATCGCTATGAGAACTAAGTGAGTTAATACAGACAACGCACTTAACACCGCGCCCGGCACAGGGGAGTCTCTGTGGGCTGCTTGCTGGGTGTCTGCTGCGAGCCATGCACAGAGGTCGAGAGCTTGTACCGAAGGCAGAGGGCTGCTGAGCAGGGTCGGGGAGTCACACCCAGGTCTGGCTGGCTCTGAAGTCCCTCCCCTCTGTCCTACCACCTGACTCAGCCTTTCTGAATTTTGAGGGAGAAAACGACCATGCTAATCCACCTTTTTCTTAAAAGAAATCCCCCCCAATTTAGGAATTTCTACCACAGTTTGGCAGAGCTCCCAGTAGATGCTCAGCATTTGCTGACCTAGTCTAAATGCCACATTTGTGCCCCTTACAGCTGACAGCAAGGAGGTTTGCGTGTGACACGGGGCCCGAGGGGCCAGACAGGAAGCTAAGGTCCCTTTGGTTTGTTGACAGCTCTGTGGCTCTCCCCAGAGCAAGGTAAAAGGGGGCTGCTCTCTGCGGAAGGAAGTGCTCCCCCAGGAACTGGGCTCAGAAATCCTGGGGCGCCGAGGCTGGGGCCCTCCATCCAGGACACGCCCACCCTCAGCACCCACAGACAGAGACTTCAGGGTCTCTGCAGCACCCAGAACCACAGGGACCCAACAAGTCGGCCTTCTTCTTCTTCTCTGTAGTGGCAACATGCCAGGACAGGTCTGAGTCAAAGCTGCAAGAAGAAGGACGAACCTAGGCAGGTCCTGAGGACAGGTAGGTGCGTACCACCTGGGCAGGTGGGTTCAGACACAGTGGGTGCTCGTGTCTCGTGGTGGAAATAAGGACTCTGGCTTTCTCTGGGATTCATGCTGGAGCCTGGATGACAGGGGCATGCAGGTCAGTGTAAATCCACGCCCGCGCCCTGACCACCCGCAGGCCCACGGTGGGACCAACATTACCACCACCACAGCCACTGGGGTCCATGCGCCCGGTGCTGCGAACTCAAGGGGAAGGTCACCAAGAGGTGTGTGATCTTCCCCCATCATTCACTCCTTCACCCCTTCATTCCACAAGGACTTACTGACTGAGCAGTGACAGTCAGGGCGGATGCCCTCCTCCGCCAGGCCCCTTCCGAATAGTGCCACTAATTCATGTCTCCGCTCCTCCTACAGGACGGTGAGGCTTGGAGGCATGACACCACGTGCCCGAGGCCACCCCTCAGTGTGTCCAGGTCTGCCCAATTCCCACTCACGTAATCAGCGCCACCCCTGCCTTTTCTCAGCTTGCCTTTGTGTTTTGCTCACGAGAAACATGCATCTCCATTAGCTCTCTGACTGAGTATATCGAGACGTAGGTCTTAAACTGGAGAGAGAAAGCTCCTTTCTTTCTGTCATTCATTCAGCAAACAGTTCCTGAGGTCCAGCTTCCCATCAGGTCCTGGGATAGCCTGCCAGGAATGCCTCCAGAGATGAGCGAGACCCTACACAGTTGGCAGGCAGTCCAGGGGGAGCAGGGGGAAGAAGACCACATCCTAAGGGCAGCCCATGAGCCACTGTCCTGGCCTCTCGATGTTCCTCTAACCTGTCTGCAAGGTTGGAATAAAAATAATAAGTGAGTCGTCTTCAGACACACATGCCACACTCAGAGCTGGACCACGGGTGCGCGCACACACGCATACACGTACACACACACACACACACACACACACTTTGCCATGAACATCATTTTGTTCTCATACCTGTTTCATTCTCCCCCTGATCTGACAACCTGTTCGCTGAGCACAGGACTGTCAGACTGAAAGAGAGCTGTCCTCAGAAGCATGCTGATATGAAGACAGGGCTCATTAAAAGAAAATAATAAAGATCCAGAGGATAGCAGGGAAAGCGGGTTGTCTGGGTGCCACCACATAAAATACTTCGTCAATGTTCCTAATTAATACTAACAACTGTCACGAAATAGAAACATCACACCCTTTCAGAATCCACCTGCCTATCAGGCGCGGCTCGAGCTGAAAAGCCCCGCGTCGGTGGCACTGTGATCCCTTTCTGAAATAATTGGTGTGGTCTGATTGATTATGTCGGCTTCTCTTTAAAAGAAAACACGCAATTTTTCATAATCAGAGCCGGAATGCGTAATGAGCAGGCGGGTGATGCCGTCGGCGTGAGCTCTGTCAGCGGCGTGGTTATTTCCATATTGATGCAAACGGAGATATTACACTCCCTCATTACACTGACACGCACATCTTTCAACAGTCAGCTCCGAAGCATCCATTCCTCGCAAACAAAATTACCTTCATTTTCTCCTTTGGCTCAGCAGAGCTAGCAGTTAAAATGTGCCCTAACTAGCTAATCAACTAATTTTTAGAATATGTTGGAACCGTTTAATATTCCAGAAGAAAACAAGGGGGAAAAAGTTGCTAATGGGTCTGCGGCATAAACAGAAATAAATATACAACTCGCGCACGGAGCATGAGCATACTTACGGCTGAGCCACTCACGGCGGAATTCATTTTGCAACTCAAAAAACCAGGATCTATGTATATCCATAAGCCAGGCAACCTCACCTGCTCCATTTGTACTTGAGCAGATAACCTTGGCAGAAAGGGAGCAAGGAGAGAGGATTCTTTTACAGAGTGCTGCGCTCCTGGGGGGAGCCAGCCCCGGGGCGGTGGGGCCGAGCTCTGCAGCCTCAGCTTGGGCCCCCTGGCTCTGCCGTGAAGACATGCTCAGCATTATCTGGGGGGAGGTCCCAGTGCTCAGAGGGTCCCCAAAGCCAACTGCCTCTGAGGAGGTCGTGAGGGGCTGGCCTCGGGTGGTTATCAGTGAAGGATGACCCACACCTGATGACCCACTGTTGAGGGCCCACACCTGAGATGGCCACAGACTGGCACCAGTGCACCAGTCAGCTCCGGTGGCTGTAACAAAATACTGCAACCTGGGGGGCTGAACCAGCAGACACTAGACATTTATTTCCTGTACTTCTAACAGCTGTGGAGTCCAAGATCAAGGAGCCAGCCAATTTGACTCTATTTTGTTGTTGTTGTTTTTTTCCGGGCTCTTCATTCTGTTCCGTTGATCTATGTGTCTGCATTTATGCCCGTTCCAGTCTCCCTTTCTTTTTTTTTTTTTTCTTTTTTAAGTATATTTGATTGAATATGTTGTTACAGTTGTCCCAATTTCTTTTCCCTTTGCTCCCCTCTGCCCAGTTACACCCTTCCCCTAGCAATCCCACCCCCTTAGTTCATGACCGTGGGTTGTGCATGTAAGTTCTTTGGCTTCACCCTTTTACCGTATTATTCTTAACTTTCCCCTGTCTATTTTGTACCAACCAATTATGCTTCTTCATTCCTGAACCATTTCCCCATTTCTCCCCCTTCCCCCTCTCAGCTGATAACCCTCTAAATGATCGCCATACCTATGATTCTGTTCCTATTTTGGTTTGCTTAGTTAGATTTTGTCTTTATTTTCTAGATTCAGTTGCTGATAGTAGTGAGTCTGTTGTCATTTTAGTGTTCATGGTTTTGATCTTCTTTTTCTTAAATAAGTCCCTTTAACATTTCATATAATAATGGCTTGGTGATAATGAACTCTTTTAGCTTTACCTTGTCTGGGAAGCACTTTATCTGCCCTTCCATTCTAAATGATAGTTTTTCTGGATAGAAGTAAACTTGGTTGTAAGTCCTTGCTTTTCATCACCTTGAATACTTCTTGCCAGTCCCTTCTTGCCTGCAAAGTTTCTTTTGAGAAATCAGCTGATAGTTTTATAGGCACCCCTTTGTAGGTAACTCTCTGCTTTTCTCTTGCTGCTTTTAAGCTTCTCTCTTTATCTTTCACCTTTGGCATTTTAATTATGATGTGTCTTGGTGTGGTCCTCTTTGGGTCTAGCTTGTCTGGGACTCTCTGTGCTTCCTGGATTTGTATGTCTATTTCCTTTGCAAAATTTGGGAAGTTTTCCTTCATTATTTTTTCACATAGCTTTCAATTTCTTGCTCTTCCTCTTCTCCTTCTGGCACCCCTATGATTCAAATGTTGGCAAGTTTAAAGTTGTCCCAGAGGTTCCTAAGCCTCTCCTCATTTCTTTCAATTCTTGTTTCCTCATTCTGTACTGGTTGACTGGTTTTTTTTTTCCTTATGTTCCAGATCATTGATCTGAACCCTGGTTTCCTTCCCTTCACCATTGGTTTTGTGTGGATTTTCCTTCGTTTCATTTAGCACAGCCTTCACTTCTTCCCTTATACATTTGCCATACTTAAGCATATCTGTCAAGCCTGTGAGCATATTTATCACAAGTGTTTTGAATTCTCTGTGTTAGGTTGGCTATCTCCTCGTCCCTTAGTTCTCCCATTGGAACCTTGATCCACTCCCCTTTTTGGGCCATACTTCTCTGTCTCCTCATTTTGACAGGCTCCTGTATTTATTTGCCTCTGTGCCTCAGGTAGGGCTGTCACACCTGTTACGTTTTAAGGGGTGGAGCCTTAGGGATTTGTCAGTACAGGGCGACCTGTTTCACCACCACACTGTGATGCTGTGTGTGGGGGAGGGTTTTGAGAGGGAACAATGCCGCTTGCTGGGCGCTCGTCGCTTTTCCAGGCACTTCTCCCACTTCTGTATGGGACTGAAGCCTCTCCAGCTCTTGCCCTGGCCGTTGTTCCCAGAGTCGGTGGGTCTACAGATGTTCTAGGACTGTGGGGGCCCTTTAAATAAGTGGATTCTGCTGACAGACCAGCAGTTTCTTCCTCCGCCCCAACCCCCACTGGTCTGCACAGTCAGAAGCAATGAGGCTTGATTTCCCCCCCGGCACTGGGACCGTGAGCTGCTTGGTCTGGCCTGGTGTTGGGAGCACTCCCCAGGTGTCCCTCCCCACTTTTTAAAACCTGTGACTGCGCTTTCTGCTGGCCTGCCACTGCCACCGCCACCACACCGCATCCTCTCTACCCCGGCTCCACCCCTCCTACCTGTCTGGATGAGTATTTCTTCTTTATATCTTTGTTTGTTGGACTTCCATGCAGCTCGATTTTCTGGAACTTCTGGTTGTCTCTAGTTTTGAGGAAGGTGTGCTCCTTCTTAGTTGTGGAGGGAGATGCAGTGTGTCTATCTAGGCCTCCATCTTTCAGTTTGACTCTTGGTGAGAGCCCTCCCTGGCTTGCCTTCTCACTCGGCACTCTCGTGGCAGAGAGAGCACATATTTCTCTCTTCCTCTTCTTATAACGCCATTAATCCCTTCCCAGGGCCCCATCCTCTTGAGCTCCTATAACCGTAATTATCTCCCAAAGGCCCCTCCCCAAACACCACTGCACTGGGGGAGAGTGCCGCCCTAACCCCAGGGTCAACTCCCAGAGTCACTGGCATGTCCACAGCATTTGCCCTTGGGCAGGTGCCTCCATGGGAGGGGGAATCAATGCCCCGCCCTCACTGGGAAGTCATGGATGCAAAGAGCTTAGTGCAGGGCATGCCCCACTGGGGTGTTAGCCATTCTCTCTCACTCCTCCTCCACGGGACCCTAATACCCTGCTCTCCAAGCAACCGTGACTCCGCCTCAGCCCCCAGTATGCCCATGGGTCCCACCTTCCTGCCTGCGCTCACACATGCCTTCCTCCTGGGCTGTCCCCGCCCCTGTCCCTCCTTCACCATCTTCTACCTGCCTGAATCCAGCCCATCTCACTGCCAGGCCCTTCTCAAAGACACCGACTCCCCCAAAGCTCTCCCTGCTCCTCACCTAATAGGTTCGCCACCAGGCCATCTCCTCTGACTTGGAGCTCTGATGGCGTTTCATCCAGGTGGCATGAGTGCCTGTCTCTGTCTGCTGAGAAGGGATGTGTCAAGGATGTGCACTGAGTTTGGGGATTTGGGGTGTCAGTGTTGGACACTGTGCCTGGCACATAGTGACTCTCAGCCCGTGTTTGCCGGAGGGACAGATGAATGGATGGAGGGACGGATGGTGAATGGAGAACTTCGTGTATATTTTTTATTGTGGCACTTCCCATCCTTTTCGCTGGCTGACAGTCAGTGGTGCATGTGCTCTCATCCCTGCAACTGCACCGTCCCCAGAAGGTCCCCCCCATCCCGTCGGTCTACCTGCTGTTCCCTGGGCCAGCATGCCCCCTTCCCACTGAGTACCCTCCCCTGCTAGGATGCGTGTCACACAGTAGTGGCACCTCCTACCTGCAAGGTGGTACTCAGCATCCTTAACAACCCCTGTGGCACCAGCATGGATAAAAGGGACAGAAATGCCAGACAGAGGCATACTGATTGCGTGTCAGCCCCACTTCTGTGTCTTTCCCCAGTGATACCCTGCCAGGCCTGGGGTCGGGCTTACCCAGCACAGTGCCCGGCACCAAGTAAGTGGCACTCAGCACAGGCTGCAAGGAGCTGAGCTTCCCCAGGCTGGCCCGGCCACACGGAGATGCCGGGCCACATCCCTCCCAGGGGCTCAGTGTCCAAGGCCACCATCAGACCACACAGCAAACACTCCTTGTCCCCAACCAGCCCAACCTCTCTAGACAGAGAAGATCGAGGAAGGGCACTTTTCATTCTGTTACTGATCCCAAAGTTCTTACCCTGGCTGGTTTGGCTCAGTGGATTGAGTGTCGGCCTGCGAGCTAAGTGTCGCTGGTTCGATCTTCCAGTCAGGGCACATCAGAGAAGGAAAACTCTGACTCCAAAAAACCTCCGCTGCCTTGCGGCATACCTCTTCAGGGGAAAGGCTAAGGGAGTAAACCCCGACAGAAAATCCGGAACCGGAGTCCCTAAGGCGGTTTGACATTGTAGTCAACACCGGCAACTCCTGCGGCGCACCTGAAGTCAAGCTGTATTGACTCCATCTTTCCCTTGGACCCTTCAGCTGCGAAGAGAGGGGGGGTCTGCTGCATGGGCAACAGCAGACCCTCCATATCACCCTGCCCAGGCTCTGTAGCTTCAGCTTCACTGGAGAGGGCACTCCAGCGTCATCGCAAGATGTCGATTCAACACGGGAGGAGACAGATACCGTGTCACTCCGGAGTCGGACTGCACAGCCATTCTCGGCGGTACAGATAGACTCTTAAGAAGCTACACCATCGTCTCTCGAGACGGACGGCTGCCGACGACGACGACTGATCCCAAACCTACTTAAAAAAATAAAAAATAAAATAAAATGAACTATAACCTGGCCATTATTTTCCCCAGAGGTCTTACTAGGGCCGTTGGCTTAGGACTCAGTAATACAAGAGTAAGAAGAGCTCCCCTGTGCGTGACACCTGGCAGATTGCTCACCATCCGCACATGCATTGCCCCATTGGTCCCCTCACCCTTCCCATCAGACCTGGTCCTACTGTCCCCACTTCTCAGAGGGGGAAAGCTGAAGCTTCTTGAGATGGAGCAATTTGCCCAAGAACTTCACTAGGAAGCGCTGGGCCAGGACTTGAACCCAGATCTTAGACTCCTAAGCATGTGTTTTCCTGTGCCCCACGTGCCTCTCTAGAATCTGAGAAATCCACTCGCCACCTAGCAAACAGCTCCTGTGCTGAGCAGGGAGGAACCTGGCGTGTTCAAAGAGAGAACAGGAGCTGGGGGCCTGGAAGAGAGAGGAGAGGGGGAGAGGGTAAGAACCCCAGCTGACTTTCAAACCAGAGGACTTTGGGGAGATTTTCGTCATTTGTTTCCTTCTGAAAACCGCCATTGAAATTTATAAATACAGCCATGGATTTTCCTCTTTTGAAGGAGACCAACGGATTGCTAACCCGCAACCCATGGTCGGTGATAAGTCAGAACACCGCGAACTGGCTGGAACAGAGAGTTTCCAGAGCACGTCACTGCAGTCACGATATAGGAGTGTTTGTTTCACATGGATACGCTTTTACAGCTGTCCTGGCATCCTTCTTGACAGTCAGATTGGCCAAGATGAAGAAGAATGAAAACATGCGGGTAGGACGTAGGGAAGCTGGCGGGGATTGAGGTAAAAGGGAAACTGAGTCATCCCTCAGCAGCGGCAGTGAACCAACCTTATCCCCCACCCCACACAGGAAGAGGCACTTGCTGGGAACACCAGACACGTTCGTTAAAGACAGAATCTCACCTCACCGAGGCAGGGAGGTGTCATCCTATTTTCACCTTTCTGATTCCGTAAAAAAAATCTTCAAAAAAATTAAAAGATGTCTAAAAGACCACGCTTCGGTTTTCTAGAAAGGAGGAATGTGAGAAATTAGTATGAGGAGATCCTCTAAACTGGGGTTAGAGGTCAGAAACAGAGAAGTGGTTTGGCTGGAGCACCAGCAGAGACACCTTCAGATGTTATGGCAACAAATCTGTACAGCGTTAAGATGCAGAAAACATATGTCCTTGTTGCCAGTGTGCTCCTACCTTTGTGCAAACACGACCTCAAATACCCACATGCGAAGGGGTTGTCATGGAAACGGCAGCTCACCCTCTGGACCTGGGAGACAAAATGGCCCCAGGCGTCTGAGCGGCCAGCTGGGTGGGTGAGGATGAAGAAAGCTGGAAACTGGGTAGGGACAAGGATGCATCCTTCCTGGGCCCCTGTGTGCGGTGCTGGAGCCGGGGTGACAGGAAGGAGACTGGGACTCAGCCCTCAGGTGGCTCCCAGTCCAGAAAGAGCCACCAGAGCGAGCGCCAATCGCCCACTCCAGGGGGCGTGGCCGTGGCCAGGACAGGAGTGGGCAGAATGCAAGGCGGGGCGGTCAGAGGAGGGGCAGTGACATGGACTTTCAGTTGGATGCTAAGGGAAGGCTGCGTCTCTGCGTAGGGACAGTTCAGACAGAGGGACCCGCCCCGTGTTCAGAATTTTGTTTCACTAACAGGGAGAAGTGCGAGACACATCTGGAGAGGCAGATGTGCAGCTCAACATCAATAAATAACTTCAGTATGAAAACATGTACAGATTTGTGTATAGCGGGTAAGGTTCTTAATAATTATGGAACATTTTCTCGCGTAGTTATGGAAGGAGGAGAACCAGGCTCTGATCACAGGGAGACTCGAGCACCTCCCGCCTTGTCCTGGCTGTGGGACCACCAGCCACCTGTCCCCCCTCTGCCATGCATATGTCTTTCGGTAACAGCCATTCCAGGTGACTGGAAGACATCCAAGCTTGACTCATATTACATGTCAGAGATAACAGGACTGGGTGCAGGTAAATCAAGGTGAAAGAAGCGGTCTGAGCTACCCTGGGCAGGATGAGGGGCGCCTTCCGTGAGCTTCAGGCTGGGGGGCTGTGTGGCCAGGGGCAAGCTAAAGCCAGTCACATCCAGTCCAGTTTGGGGCCGCATTTGGGACTTCCGACTTTTTACTGCAGGAGGTGAAAAAAGTAAGTTCTGACAGTCAGGTGCAGGGGTCCCGTGTGAGACACCGCGGGGAGACCCACTGCACGTGCTCAGTGGTGGCGCGGCTGTCCCACAGCCATTGGAGCAGACCCACCAAGACGGTCTGCAGACTTGCCAGGGACTCCAGCCCCGAAGCACTGTGGCTGCTCTGCTTGAAATATACTTAGTGACGATGACATTCTGTCTTGTTTGTTAATTAGTATTTTCAAAATGCTTTGATGATGAGAAGAGCTACTTAGGAGCTAAGTTTCTATGGTTATTTCTGCTGTTACTTATATAATGCTGCACAAACAATGCTCCCCAGCCCCCTGGATGATGGTGCGCTTCATACAAAGAACAAAGTTCTGCCCCGGGGGAGCTGGAAGATTCCAGCACAATAGCAAAAACAAAGCCGAACAAACACCGGCAGAATGGAGTGCAGATGGATCGGACGCTCCTGAGCATGGTGACTGGAAGTGGCAGGCAATGAGGGGGGCTCACAGAGCTGCAGGCGGCCCAGGAGCCGGTCTGAGGGGCATTCGTGCCCTGGCACCCCGGCGTGACAGCACCTGACAGGGAAGCCCCACTGTGGCCCTTGGGGCCACTCCCCACGGACCCCGTGAGGGGCTCACGTACTCCATCCCTGGTTCTCATTCGCACGGAGTCACTGGGCGGCTCCCAGTCTCCGGGCCGGAAACGGAGGTGGAACCAGAGCTCCCTTTCCTCACTGGCTCTCACCCTGACAGCAAGATCTTGACAGGGACCCAGCCTAAGGAGGTGGGGGAACATTCTGCTGCTGGCTCCATGGGAATTTCTCTCAGGGAGACTCCTACCCATAGAGCAGGCTGTGCAAAGTGCAGGTAGCTGTTTCAGTAACTGAGAGGATTGACGTGAACTTTGGGTGCAAGCAAAGGGGAAAGACCCAAACGCAATGTGCACTGTGGACAAGGGCATGAGGAAGAGTGCCGAGGGAGATTTCGGATTCTCACAGGCATGGTCTTGGGGCTTCAGCCGGGTTCACCTAAATCCCTGCCTGACAGAGAGGCCCAGCCCTCATTGAGGGACACCAGAGTCTGAGCTCCAAGAGGGCGGGGGCCACATCTGCAAAGGGGGGTTGACAAAAGCCAACAAGGCTGGAGCTTCAGGGTCCCTTGTTCAGATGGGCAGCGGGAACCCTCGAGCAAGTTTGTATTTTTGAGTCTGTATTCTTTCAAGAGCAACGCCCAGACTGCATAAGCTTCAGGTCACATAAACCTGGGGCTGTCCCTGCTCAGCTGCCTTGTTCACCACTGTATCCTCAGAGCCTCTTACCACCATGCCTGGCACACATGAGGTGACACATCTGTGTACCAGAGAGGTGGATGAAGGGAAGGAAATAGGAATTGATAGACAGCTGGATAGAGGAAGGGAGGATGGACGGGTGGTTGAATGAAAGGAAGGTGAAAGAGGGGGAGGGATGTAGGGATGGATGAACAGGCAGATGGAAGAGAGGAAACAAAGATGGATGGATGGATAGATGGATGGGTGGATGGGTGGATGGGTGGATGGATGGATGGGTGGGTGAATGGATGGATAGATGAATAGATAGGTGGATGGATGGATGCATGGATGGATGGATGGATGGGTGGATGGATGGGTGGATGGAATGATAGATGGATGAATGGATGGATGGATGGATGGATGGATGGGTGGATGGATGGATGGGTGGATGGATGGATGGGTGGATGGATGGGTGGATGGAATGATAGATGGATGAATGGATGGATGGATGGATGGATGGATGGATGGATGGATGGGTGGATGGATGGATGGGTGGATGGATGGATGGGTGGATGGATGGATGGATGGATGGGTGGGTGGATGGGTGGGTGGATGGATGGATGGATGGATGGGTGGGCGGGTGGGCGGGTGGATGGACTGGAGAAGTGTAGGTGAAACAATGAGGACCAATTTAGAACTGAAGAGAAGTGGCAAGCTTTTCACTAAAAAGGAGGTGTTCTGTTCTAATTTAATGTGTACAATGCCAAAAAAAATCTTAGCTGGAAAGGGCCTCAGAAATCATGTAGCTCAGATCCCTGCATTTCTACTCTTGCGAATCCCTAGAGCCTCACATCATAGAGAATTTCCAACAAAGAGCCGCCCCAAAGGGAAGGACTTGCAGAGAGGCCTCCAGGACCACAGACCAGATGCCAACTGATACTCAGAACAGTAAAAACAAACTCCAGGTTCTGCTTATATTTCTAGTTTTGAGGCTAACAATGTATTTTTAAAGTTTCCATTGTGTGGAGGTCATTAGCCACCATTAGCAAACTTAGAAGTGCTTGAGTCTCAAGAAGGTTTTCTCCCTCCAGCCCAGCCTGGCAGCGTGGGAGCTTCTCGGGCTGGCTTTTCTAGGGGAGCTTAACCAACAGAGGTGCCTGGCTCACACCTGCAGCTCTGTGAAGAGGTGGACCGAAGGGAGGAGCCGGGGTCCACTCTCTCAGCATTGAGAGGAAAGCTGAAGGCACTGAGGAGAGGGCAGGGTGACACCCATCTGCTAAGAGATGGTGTATAATGAAATGTTAATGGTGATCAATCTTCAAGGTTAACCTTCAAATTCTCCACCTGGGAAAATATGCTTCAGTGTGTTGGACCATGCACCCTTCCAAAGACACGTCCACAAAGACCTTGGAATGTGACCATACATGGCAAAAGGGTCTTTGCAGATGTAGTTAAGGTAAGGATCCCCAGATGAGATCATCCCAGATTAGGTGGGCCCTGAAGACACAAACACACAGGGGGGAAGGCCACGTGGAGATGGAGGCAGAGACTGGAGGGACGTGGCCAAAGACCCAGGGACACCTGGGACACCAGGAGCTGGAAGAAATTGGGAGCAAGGATCCTCCCCTGAGGGAGCCTGACCCAGCCAACAAGATGATCGAACTTCTAGCCTCCAGGACTATGACAGAATACATTTCTGTCATTTTAGGCCACCCAGTTTGTGCTAATTAACTTGCCAGCATCCCTGGGAAATTCATATAGATACTTTCTCTGAGTCGACCCAAACAAAAACCCTCTTCCCTTCCTTTCTAATTTCTCCTTTGATGATAAAGTATGTCGAAAGGGGATGCACATTGTTTAAATAAAATGGAAATTGTGATTAAATTTCTTATCCCTCTAGGAAATAGAGTCCCAACAACTAGATGTGCGAATATTTGGAAAAGGTATCTCTGTCCCCATATTTGTTGATGTACCTATATGACCTCGGTTCCATTTTCATATCCATGCAATCAGGCTGATAATTACTCAAAATGTGCATTTGTAACATGGTACCTAATAAAATACATGCTGCCACAGAGCCATCGCACGCCACATGGTGCCTTTAATAGGGCAATTAATCGCTCAGTAATTCTTTGTTCTACCAGGAGTGGTTCAAACGATCCTCACCTCGGCGGTGCTCCCTGTCCCGCCGTCTCACTCCCAGGGAAGTATAGAACCCTCAACTGTAACCTAAAATGTAGGGAGAATACTTCTTCCTTTGGAGGAAAACACTCCTGTTTTACCAGAACCATCAGTTTTCGAGCTAGGACTTCAATACTTTGATTTGGCAAAACAAACCAAAGAAATCAGGGCTCATTTCTGAGTCACCAGGCACCAGGCACATTTAGCAGCAACACTGGGCTTGCCAGCACCGATCCACCACGAAGGGTCATCCAGCCCCGAGGGTCAAGAATCGAGGCTGAGAACCCAGGCTGCCTGCTGTCCTTAAACCCCAGCGCAGGCCCCCCAAGAATGCCCAGTAGACCCAGCCTACAGATGAGAAGACTGAGTTTTGGGGATGACCAATCACGTGCCCACATTCCCCAGGGCAGGTGTGAAAGCCCTTAGTTTATCCTATAGGGACGGAGAACAAAATGGCAATCATTGACCATTAGGAGGAACCCGGAAATGGATTACAGAAAGGAAGAATTTATAGAGGCTATTGGTGCCGGACGGCGTACTAAAAGGATGCCACCATTCCCATGGCTTTCCAAGTCTCTGGCTGTGACCATGAGGAGACCACAGGACCAAAGGGGAAACATGTTCTTTATAATCAGCTGACCCAAGTTTGCCTCCTCCAAGATTTTTTTCTCTGCTTTATCATCCGTAATTGGATAACTTTTCTCCCATTTTCTCCTCCGAACAGTGAAGATAAGGTTTCTGTTTAATCATCCTCCTCTAAGCACTTGCAATCAGGCGGGATATTGCAGCTTTTAAAATAAGACAATGACATTTAACGACTTTCATTTCTTCCCATACAAAAGATTAATTCATATGCCAGAGTCATCGTATCATCGGAAAACTCAACCTATTCTCTGTGAAACGCTGCCATGTGATTAACAACTTAATCCCTCTCTTATATTTTTAATTTGGTGGCTTTCTCTGCGCATATTTACCTTGGCGGTCTGATTCAGCCTTTCCTTTGGCGTCTGGAGAAAATGAGGAAATGGAGCAGAGGCATGGTCCGCCCAGGACCCAACCTTCTGGTCTCCGGGTGTTGGTGTTGGTGCGTTAACAAGATGGGGCTGAGGGACTGGAGTACTTGGGCCCCTGCTTGAAATGCCTGCCTAGCCCAAGAAATCGAGGCCTCCAGTGTTCACCCCTTAATGCTCCCCCCTCCCATTGGCCCTTCCACACACCCTCAGGCGGCTCCATTTTTTCAAAATACCCAGCCTGTCCTCACATTTCTGCATCTCTTCTCAAGGCTTCTGCCCAAATGTCTTCTCTCTGTCTCTTCCAACAAAAGCCTACAATCCCTCCAAGTTCATCTCCATGTCTCGTCCCTGAAGACTTTGCTGATTTCCTGAAGAATGACTCCTGTCTCCTTGGGTCACATCGTCCTCACTGGGAGGCTCTTGTCCCGTTCTGCTTTTGATGATGGTAGGAACAGCCACCGCTGCTGCCTGCCCTTGGTGGCCAGTCCCCGCGTTGTCACCACAGCCCAGAGCTACCAAGTCATTCATATCACTTTGTAGATGAGGATGTCAAAAACTTCAGCCGTGTGCTCAGGTTTACACACTTATTCAAGGGCTGCAGGTTCAAACACCCTGAAGTTGGTTTCTCCTTAAAAAACCCAACGGAAAGCCCCGTGCAGTAGAGAGAGCGAAGGGTCTGAGAGGTCCCCACAGGGAGGAGTCAACCGTGGCTGATGCCTGATGCCCCCACTAGCAGTGTGGGCCAACTGTCCCACCTCCCGGCAGGAAGTGGGCCGGCCCTCCCCCAGACCCCCTGGGGGCCCAATTCCATTTAGAAATGACCACATGAAACATGCAAATGTGAAACCTTCTAAAACTTCTAAATTGATACCATGAATCAATATTAATAAAATGTCTTGATTCGTCACCTACAACAAAAGTTAGCCCCCTCCCCAACCCCGCAAAAAAAATCACATCACTCCATGTCTCAAGCAAAGGGAAGGGGTTCAGCCCATCCTCAGGCCAAGTTCTGGCCTCAGCTTATGCTTCTGATTCTTCCTGATGTTCATGGTCAGTATGACCTGTTTCCTAAGACAACCACTGCCCTCTTGAGATGGAGCCTTACTGTTCCCATTGTCCCAGTGCTCACGGATGACTTGATCCACTGTGACAACTGCCTGTTGCCCCCAAAGCTATACATTACAGAAACTAGGAATTCTGACTGCAGACGGGTGAAGTACATGCTGTCAGGAAAAAGAAACCATAGCTGTAACAGTTTTGCCTGAGAAGAGAGACAGACTCTTTTCTGACAGGGAAGCCCGCCCCCAATGCTGCATGCATTCCCGAGATGCCATCACCCCATGACAGCCAAGGGAAGAGCGGTCCCGGTCGGTCCCATCTTCCCTTCCAGTGCCACCTCACCCACCCAGTCTGCCACACACTGCTTTAACTCCACCCTACCTGTGACGGGGGTGACACCCAGAACAAAGTGTGCCTCCCACCGGGTTCCCTGCAGCCCAGAAGACCACAGCAGGCAAAGCCGTAGTGCCTTAGAGATGATCACTTAAGTGACTCTTAATCTTTTTAAGTTCCAGACACCTCCAAGAACGGGACACAAAGCTGTGGCCCTCTCCTTGGGAAAGTGCACACACACACAGGCTAACAGTTCACAGCGTCAGGGAGCCCGCAGGCCCACAAAGCCCATCCCGGAAGGCCTGCGGTTGAGAATCCATGATCCAGTCCAAGAGGAGCCCCGAAAACTGTCACAACCGGCCAAGATCCTACAGCCAAGGGCAAAAGCGGAGCGAGAATCCAGACCCGACCCTGTGTCTCCTGGGCGGTTCTCTGTAGCAAAGCTGCTGAGCGCTGCCTCAGGTCCCCCAGGGCACCCCCACCCTCATGCGCCCCTCACACCCTCCCCATGCTCATGTGGGGTCACTCGCTCAGCTTCTCAGAGGGAACTCTTCAATGAAGAATAACACGTGCCGAGAAGTAAGCGATCACAACGCAAACGCACCAACCAAATCAAGCCCTAGAGCACGGAGCACCCCCATCCCTCCTGACAGGGACCCCACCCATGAAGGTAAACACCATCTTGACTCCTTATCACTATCAATCACTCTCGCTTGGTTTTGGATTTCACATAAATGGAATAAAAAACAGTATAGACCTTGTCATGCCTGGATTCTTTCAAAAGTTTTATGTCAAGAGATTCCTCCATGTAAATAACTGTAACTTGCTCTTTCTCATCACTGGAGAGTTCCACAACATAATTATCTGTCCTGTTCTTGATGGGCACTTGGGCTATATCCTCGTGGGGCTACCGCAGTCTGAACTTTCTGCTCTGAACTTTCTCATACAAGAATTTTGATGAGCAAATGTAGTTAACTATTTTGAACATCTACCTAGGAGTCCAAGCACTGGGTCACAGGCCATGTGTACTTTCAAATTTAATAGATAATGCTAAGGTGTTTTCCAAAGCAGACGTCCCAATTCACATTCCCACCAACAGTGATAAGAGTTCCAATTGCTTCAGACACACTCCGACACACGGTAGTATCGGGTTTTTTCATCGTAATCATTCACGGAATATTTGTGCTTTTAATATGCATTTTCCTGGTGAGCACCTTTTCAGATATGTATTGGTTATCTGGGTATTTATTGCTCTTTTGTTAAACATTTGTTCCAGCTTTCTGCCTATTTTTCTATTGGGTTGTCTTTTTCTTATTGGTTTGTGGGATTTTTTAATATATTCTGGTTGAATCCTTAGTCAGATACATATATGCATTGCAAAAATCTTCTCCCACTCGGAGGCATGACTTCTTATTCTCTTATGGTGTCTTTTGGTAGACAAAATTATAATTTCAATATAGTTCAATGTATTAATCCTGTGCTTTATAATTAGTCCCTTTAGTGTCCTGTTTTAGGAATCCTTGCCTGGTCCTAAGGTTATGAAGACATTCTCTACATTTTCTTCTGGACACTTCACTGAATTGTTTTTCATATTTAGATGAACTCTGTGTGTGTGTGTGTGTGTGTGTGTGTGTGTGTGTTCGTGCGTGTGGGTACGTGCAGTATGAGACAGGAGTCTGGTCCCCTTTTTCCCCACATGGATACCCAGTTGATTCAGCGCCGCTCGCTGAGAAGGCCGCTCCCTCCCTCCTGCTCTGCGTTGGCCCTCGCCTTTGGTATTAACAGCTCATCTTATACACACTTGGGTCTATTTCAGGACCCCGTTCCCTCCCACTGCACTATCGGTTAATCCTGTGCTCTCTTAACTACTGCACTGTATGGTAAGCTTGATTTCTAACAGCACAAGTCCGCCAGCTTCATTCATCTTCTTTAAGATGGTCTTAGCTTTTTTAGGCTCTCCACATTTCATTTAAATGTAAGGCTCAGACTGCAATGTCCACAAAAATCATCCTAGAATTGGGATTCAGATTGCATTGACTCTATACTTTAATTCAAGGGAGATAACCTTTGATGACTTTATAGTATTGAATTTTCTAGTTCATGGTATATACCTCCATTATTTACATCATCTTTAATGTTGTTCAGTAATATCGTACTTTTCAGTGTCAAAGAGTAACACATTCTTCGTTAGATTAATTCCAGATACATGATGTGTGTTTTGGCATTTTCTTGTTTTTTTTGTATTTGGTTTTTTTTGAAGGGGGTAAGCACTACTTGAAATAATTTCTTTATTTTGTAATTTTTTTTGTTACTGCTATAAAGAAGTACAATTTATTTATATACATAGACCTTGAATCCAGGCCTTGATAAACTTATTTATTAATTCTAATAATTTATAGATTATTTTGTATTTCCTGCATAGACAACTATGTCATCTATGAATAAGAACAGTTTTGTCTTTTGTGTGTGTATGTGTGTGCCTTTCACTGTTTTTATTGTTACATTAACTAGTAAAGTATAGAAGTTGTCACAGTGACATTCTTATTTCATAGGTTATTTCAGAGGGAAAACTTTTGATATTTCACCATTAAATATAATGTTTTACTATAGGATTTTTATCCATTGGTTTCCTTCTATCCCTACTCTTAGATTTTACTTTTTATCAAGTGCTTTTATTACATTTGGTTTTTCTCCTTTATTCTGCTAATGTTGCGATTAAAGTGATTATTTTTTAGTGCTATAGTGACTTTGCATCCCTACATAAACCCAAATTTTCTAGTTAGAATATTTTAAGGTTTTTGTTATGGCCATGAGAGAAATTTGCTCACCATTTTCCTTTCTCATAATGTCTTTACCAAGTTTTTGTAAGATGCTGCTAGCCTCATAAGGCAAGTTGGAGAGGGGTTCTCTTTCCAAATTTTGATACAACTGACTGGCTGTTTCTTTCTTGAACATTTGAAGGGATTCACTAGTGAAGCCACCTGGGTCTGGAGCTTTCTTTGTGAGAAGCATTTAATAACAAAGTCGTTTTCACTGATAGACACAGGACTATCCAGATGATCTGGGTCCTTCTGAGTCACTTCTAATAAGTGTTGTTTTGCTACCGTGTAGTCTGTTTTGCCTAATTTTTAAATGTATTGGAATAGAGAGATTTGTAATGTCATATTATTCTTTTTTAAAATAATTTATTTATTTATTTGTTTGTTTATTTTATTTTTAGAGAGAGGGGAAAGGAGAGAGGGAGAGAAACATCACTGTGTGGTTGCCTCTCACTCGCGCCCCCAACTGGGGACCTGACGTGCAGCCTAGTCAAGTGCCCTGACTGGGAATTGAACCAGCGACACTTGGCTCGAAGGCCAACGCTCAATCCACTGAGCCACAGCAGCCAGGGCTTAGTCTTAATATCTGTAGGATCTATAGCAATATTTTTTTCAATCCACATTTTGGTACTTTGTGCTCTCTCTTTCGATCTTCTTAGGATTTTATCAATATTATTAGCTTTTTTCAAAGAATAAACATATGTTTATCAATTTATTCCATTATTTGTTTTCTATCTTAATTTCTACCCTTATAGTTATTCCTTTCTACTTTCTTTAGATTTCTCTTGTTATTCATTTTGTAACTTCTTGAGCTGAATATTTAGATCATTGACTTTTAGCCTTGCTTCTTTTCTTATTTATGTTAACCTTAAAAATGTTCCCCTAAATACAGCTTTACTGCAATCCACAAGTCTTGACAGGTCTTATTTTCATTGCACCTTGTTCAAAATATTTGGTCATTTCCATTGTGATTACCAACGTTTTATCTATGGGTTGTGTTGAAGTGTATGACTTTATTCCCAAACATTTGGAGAGTTCCAGTTAACTTTAATACTGGTTCCTAGTTTGCTCCAGCTTAAATTAGTCAGAGACCACAGCCTGTGTGCTTTCGAGCTCTAGGCTGGGCTTTGTCTACCGACCTGTCTTCCAGTTCACTAACGCCCTCTTCAGCTGTGGAAAGCCTGCTGTTAAATATCCCTGCTAAGTTCTTAATTTCAGTTATCGGGGTTTCTTTCAGTTCTAAATTTTTTATTTGATTCTCTTTGTGGATGTCAGTCTTCTGAGGAAACTCTCTATCACAGTATCTGTTTTTTAGCACACCCGTCACAGCTGTTCAAGGTCCCCGTCTGGGAAGTATGATGTCCAGGTTTCCTCTGGGCCTGTTTCTCTCACCTGCTTTTCTCCTTTTGATCCTGGTTCTCGGGGTACCTGTGGATGTTTTATTGAGAGCCAGACATGCTGGGTGAAGAGGTGGAGGACGTCCAGAGGCGGGTGTCTTCCTCCAGAGAAGATCCACCCCTCTCATCTGGCAGACAGCGAGAACAGCGCGGGTCGCCTCCAGTCCATTCATGGCATTGCTGACCGGACGCTGGATGACCGTCTTTGTAAAGCTCTAGTTTGCCCACTTACAGATGTAGCCCCTCCGCGGGTCCAGTTCAGAGCCTGGAATACTTACTAGGGCCCCTTGGCTCCTGAACACAAATATTTGCTGCCTCAATACCATAAAACTTCCAGGAACTTGCCCCTCCTTCCTTGGATTCTTCGCCTCTCCTGCGCTGGGTGATATGACCTGGCAGGTGCCTAGAGGTGAACACCATCAAGCATGGGACCTCACTTACTTTCCTTTCTCTTTGTGATGTGGACCCAGTGTTTGCCTACCCGGCCCGAAAGATTGCCGAAAATTCTGTTGGCTTCTTTGCCTTGTGGCAAGTGCCTTTTTCCAGGAGTGTCATCCTCTTGTCAACAGCCAACTATCAACCAAGTGCCCAAAGTGAAAAGTGACACAGAGGTTGCTGAGCCCTTCACGCCAAGACCTCGGCCCCTCACAGGTGATCTTGGCAGCTTTTTGGTGCCTCCAAACAGGTGTTTTTGAGATTTTTGTTTTTATTTAATTTTGTGTGGTTTTTCTAGATGTCCCAATGGGTCTGTCGGCCCGATACAAGCTTCTCCACCAAACGCAGGAGGGGAAATGGGAATGTTATTAAGTTTGATTCCACCATGGAAATCGGGATCCAGACATGACTCGCTCTTCCTTTCCATTTATTTCATTTACCTCCTGGCTTCCCCCTCGTGGGCACACACGCCACTCTCCCTGCCAGCTTCAGTTCCTGCCAGGTTCTTTATAAGAAACACCATCAGTGGCCAATCACACCTGACAAATTCTTGGTCATTGTTTCAAGACTCATCACAAATGTCACCTCTTCTATGAAATCTGTCCTCATCCTCTCCATAGACTGTGACCTTTCTCTTCCCTGACTGGCCACCCTGCCCCACCACAGGTTCCAAGAGGGACCCACGAGGGACCCAGAAGGGAGGGCTGGGACTCACCCACCCACCTGCAGTACTAAGCGTGGGACTTAGCTATTTCCACAGGCTCAGCAGCATTGGTAATCCACCTAGATCTCTGAATTGAATTGAAACTTCATATCACTATAATAATCAGGAACATTGTATGTAAATGGCAAAATCCCAGATGAAACTGGCTTAAGAAAAATGGGTATATTCAAAAAACTATATATGAAATATATATTCAAAAATATATATACATGAAAAACATATTCAAGTAACGGAGAACTCCTGGCTTAGCCCTACTGTCAGCATCTGTATCAAGAATTCACATTATGTCTCAGAAAGCATATTTTTGTACCCCTGTGCTGACACACCTCCCAACTGTAATTTCAGAGAAAAAGAAAAGGAAGCACCTTTCAACGTTGCTCACGCAGAAGTTCTGAGTCATTCTGAGCGGGTGAGCTGGGCCGGGTGCCCACCCCTGGGTCAAGTGTCAGGGAGACAGCATCTTCCGACTGTCTGGTCTCCGTGATGTGTCACCTGTGCATCCGCACAGCGGAGCCAAGCCCATCCCAACCACATGGACCGAGGGTGGGGGAGCAGTGGTCCCCTTAGACAAACTAGAAAGCTGTTACCAGGAGACGTGAGTAGGTGGCCGTGTGCTGAGGAGGCGGGAACCACAGCCTCCGTTGAGGTGACAGCCCATTGGGAAATATATTGTCAAAACCAGTTGGTGAAGGACACCTGACGGTTCAGAATTCCACTCAATGAAAACTCGACACTCCCTGATCTGCTGACCAAACAAAGCTTCTGGAACCTTCCGTGATCGTCCTTCCAGCCGCGATGCTACTGCAGCTCAGTGCTACAGCCATGCCTTTTACAAAGCTTCCAAACCCAGTCACCTTCAGCAGATGAAGAATTGGTCGCCCACCAAGGACGGCCTGCGGTTTCCTCCCCAGGGAGCTGTGGCTCCAGGTCCCTTTGTCCCCTTCGGTAGGGACTGGTGCCCTTCTTGCCAGGAATACTACAAGTGTAGCACAGTCGTCTTAACGCGATTTGCTACTTTGATCAGGGAAAATGCTATTTTTAAGAGGACTACCTGGTAATGTCCACATGTATAACCTTTGATGCTGTGACCCCATTTCTACTATGAAAATTATAGTAAGCATGGACAAAGATGCACACAGGGGAATGTTCATGGAAGCATCAGTCTTAATAGCAAAAAAAAAAAAAAAAAAACAATCCAAACCTTTCATCAGTAGTGAAAAGACCACAGAAACAGTGGTCTCTGCTGAGTGATAGAATCTTCTACAGTCACTTAAAATCATGTACGTAAATATGCGCTGATTTGGGCAAAGTGTTAAAAGAGTGGAGTGAGAAAAAGCGGCAAAAAGTGTTAAATCCGGTTCACTTTTTGAAAGATTCACCTTTACATATAAAATGCACATGGCGTAGGTCTAAACAGACACGTCGGAATGTTGATGTCGGGGTTTTGTATGTGAAGAACCCTCGTTTCATTTCCTTCTTAGGAGACGTGGGACCTTCTACACCATCCAAGTCGCTACTGCCTAGCCCACAAGCACATCTGTTTTAAAGAATGTGCTTCCGTTAACGGGACTCTAAAGGACGATTGTATTTTTAAAAGCATTAATATTAGCCCTCAACATGGTTTTATTGATGGCCAAGAAAAAAAAAATTAATGCTGTAATGTTGGGAAGGGACCAACTTGCAGAACCAGAAGCAGGCTTTGGAGGCCGCGAGTCCCCGCGTGGACATAAAATCTAGGCACAGCAGGCCTCCCACGGGCTGCACTGATAGAGGACCTCCCTCCCGTGTCCCAAACTCTGAGATGCTGCTCCATTGTGTCCGCAATCACATGCTTCCAGAGGACAAAATACACAACACAGCTCAGGCTCCAAAGGTCCCCTCCGAGCCCAGGTCTGCTCTGAGCTGGTGCAAACCCAACAGAAGTTCAGCCAGAAAACGGGGGGGGGAGAAGAGGGACGTGGAGCACTGAGGCAGCTCTGGGCCTTGTTTCCTGCTCATTTAAATATATGATTTCGCCTCTCCCCGGATCCCTTTATTGTTTGTTTTTCCTGCTTCTCGCGACTTCGCATCTGAGCATTATTTTAAGCAAAGTTGTATGTTAATTGACTTTACCAAATACACACAGAGCCGTCTCGAGAGCTGACATGATCGATGGTAACTGAGCTGGCTATTGGCCCCAAAGGCGGTAATTTGTGTTTTGAAATTCCTTAATTATATATGTGCACAGTGACTCTAATAGCCCCCGTAGAGGCCTTGGGCCCCGCCAGAGCCCCTGAACACTGTCGCAGAAACAGGAATAAAAACTTATAAAGGAAGACTTTTCCATCAGTGAGGGGGATAAATCATATTTTAAAAATCTGTGATAGAGTACACATGACACGCTAATCACCACATCTATAATTACAAAGCAGAGTAAATCCCTAAAAAAATTAAGTGTCCTCGATAGAATAAAGAAGAATAATTAACTTTTAACGCGAAGCCGCCATCCTGATGTTGGATGACTTCGGCGACCCCTGGGGACACGTCAGGCTGACAAAGGAAATCAACTTCCAGAACTGTGAGGAGCGGGCTGGTGGCTTGCATGGCGGTGCGGGCCTTTTTTTTTTTTTTTTTTTTTTTTTTTTTTTTTATACACAGCCAGACAGCTAGATGAGCTGCTGAAAGGACCTGCCTATGAGAGCGCCCCTGTGTAAATACCCCAACTTTTAAAACGAAAAAGCAATTCTGTTTTACAGCGTACAGCCTTGATTTATACACGTCACACGTTTCTCTTCACAATGCACAAAGCGTTCCCACGTTGAACTGTAGTCGGTGTGGGCTTCCGCAGCCCCGGGGGCCCAGCTGGGCATATGGTGTGGCCCCACATTTTAAAAAACAATTTAGTCCTCACCCAAGCATATGCTTTTATTGATTTTAGACAGAGGAGAAGGCAGAGAGAGAGACATTGACGAAAGAAGAACATGAATCGGTTGTGTCCCACACACGCCCTGACCTGGGGATCAAACCTGCAACATTTTGGTGCACAGGGCAACGCTCTAACCCTCTGAGCCACCCAGCCATGGTGGCACGGCCCGCTTTAAAGAAGTGGACACCAGAGCTCAGTGGGTTGGTGCCTGCCGTACAGGCCCACAGTCAGGAGTGATAAGCGGGGACCAGAATCCAGTTCCCTGAACTGTCCTCTGCAAGGCCTTCAGTGCCAAGGACAGGAAAGAAGCCAGGTGACGGTCGTCTGAGCCACGGCACCAGCACAGGGAGGATGGCTCTCAGGGGCCCCAGAGGCTGGAACTCAGAAACACCACCTGGCCCGCTGCTGCTCGTGGGGACCAGCTCTCCACCAGGCGGTGGGGACAGCAACCCGGGGACAGATCCCAGTCTCGCCACCGTCTGCTAGGCAGCACACATAACACATGTCCAAAAGTCCATCCCCTTCTTGCAGACAGGACAGCTAAGATGATGAAAATGAGGACATTCACGCCGAGCGCGGAGGCCAGGAGGACCCGTCTGCTTCATCAGAAGAGACGTGGTGGCTAATGAATTGAGGGGCTTGTGGACTGTAAAGTCTTCACCCAGATGAAGGGCTGTTATTACTGGTCCTTCAACAAATTGCATGGAGAACACCTCATGCGCTCTGGCCGTGCAGGCGCGCTGGTGGATACAGAGGAGGGGGAGACACACCCCGTCCTGGGGAAGCAAAGCTTTATGCAATTAAACAAAAATGTCCTTAACAAAGCAAGTGAGGGGCAGCAGCAGCAGAAACCAAAACACCGAGCTCTTCCTCAGGCCGCAGGAGAAGAGCATTGGGAAGAGCTTTGGAGGTGGTGTGGAGGCAGGGCCCAAGGGACAAAAGGGTTTTGGGGAGGAGGTGGCACCTCAGAGGGCATCCAGGTCCTCGTGACTCCAGGGCAGGCCAGCAATTAGCAGTATCAGCGTCCCCTGGGAGCTTGCCAGGGACAGACTCTCAGGCCCACCCAAGCTGCTCAGTTAGAATCTGCACTTGAACAAGAATCCACTTCGGGAAGCACTGGGCTGGTGGACCCCAACTTCTGGCTGCTGGGGAGCTCTGCCTAATGAAACCGACCCCACTCCACAGCATCAAACGCCCACCCGAGGCTCCAAGGGCCCAGCGAGAAGCAGCAAGTTGACCTCTTGCCAGCTCCGGCCTGAGTGTGGCCTCAGGACTCATATTTGAAAGCCACGATGTCTTCCTTGTTATGTCTTTTTCGCTAGCGGTGGTTACAGCGGCCTCCTAACCCTGGGCTTAGCTCTTCCAGAGGCTCACTGCCCAGTTATTTGAAGGGGGCTCCCCACGGTCCCCCTAAATAAGTTTTCCATCAGCTCCATAGCCTCTATGAAGCCAGACCACTCCAAGCACACCCTTCAGGTTTGGGAAGCGGCCATCTTGCACAATGCAGTACCCATGGAAATACTGCCGTGCTTATAGGGATGAGGACTCTGACGCGTGGAAAGCCAGCCACACTCAGTGACAGAGCTGGGGCAGTCCTGGCGACAGCGTCCAGCCAGCCTTCACACGTCCCCCTTGCTTTGCAGCAGGAGGGGCTCCCACAAAAGCTGGTCAGAGGGGTGAGCACCTTCTGTCCCGCCTGGCTCCGGGATCCTGGCAGCGTGGTGGGGGCATCAGGAGCAGCTTGTGTGGGAACGGTGCTCTGAGAACGGGCCTTAATGACCTCAAGTGACCTCAGGGAGATGCCACTTCACACCCAGTTAGACGGCTCTTATAAAAATTTTTTAAAAAACACAGAAATAACAAGCATCGGCAAAGAGGTGGAGAAAGTGGCACCCTTGCACGTCGCTGGTGGGAATGTAACGCGGTGCGGCCGCTGTGGAGAACCGTCCAGCAGGTCCTCAAAGAGTAAACAGAGAATTGCCATGTGACCCAGCAATTTCACTTCTGGGTTTAGACCCACGAGAGTCACAAGCGGGGTCTCGAACAGATATTTGCACCTTCACGGGTTCATGACTTGCAATAGTCAAAAGATGGAAACGACCCCAGTGCTCCTTGCCAAAGGAATGGCTAAACCAAATGCGATATCCCGGGTTGGGCAAAAGCAGATACACAAGAATAAACGCAGAGTTTCTTCTTGGATTATTACTTATTAATCATTGGATTATTGTCCAGACTGTAAACTACTTTTGCCCGCCCCGTGGACACTTCAGCCTTCAGAAGGAATGGAGTTCTGACATCGGCTACGACATGCAGGAACCTCGGGAGAAGTAAGCCGGTCACCGAAGGACAAGCACTGTATGATTCCGCTGATATGAAGAGCCTAGCTAATTAAGTTCACAGAGACAGAAAACGGAATAGTGGTGGCCGTTGGTGTAATGAGCACAAAGTCTCAGTTGTGTAAAATAGAGTCCTAGGGGTGGGTGTGGTGCTGGTTATACAACAGGGGAAATAAATATACTTAAAGCCACCGAACTGTACATTTAAAATGGTAAATTTTCATGATGTATATTTTCCCACAATCAAAAAAGACATGATGCAATATATTAAAAATACCTAAATGACCTCTAGCTCCACACGTATGAAGGTTGGAGGTCAACAATCCACCCTAACAACAAGTAAAAAGCTAAAGAAACAATTACCAACAACTCTTCTTAGATTGGTAAGAGAAGTGAGGTCAAAGGGCAAACTGCTGCTCCCAGAATTGGAGAGTCGGACAGGCAGATAGAGAATCGCAAGTCTCCATGGGAACCAGCACCCTGGCAGGAAGACCTGAGCTCTGACTGGCAAATCGCTGGAGACTCAGGACAAGGTCAAAAGTCAGACTTCCAGGAGGCCCCAGGCTGAGGAAGGCCCTGCACTTTCAGGGGTCCCACCTCCAGGCGTTCAGTCACGTCCTCACAGTGCATTTCAGAGAGGCATCCCCGCAACTGCCAGGGTGCTATCAGAGCCCGACTGGCCTGCAGGAAGGGAAACACCCAGCTCCAGTTCACCTTGCCATCCTGTCCCCCCTAAAAGCAGAGAAAACAAACAAGCCCTTGTGAAGTTCACGCTCCAGAAGCACAGGCCCCCTCCAAGGCCCACCCCCCACCTCCCCACCACATTACTAAAGGCCTATTTACAGCAAGCAGTTCCTTTGACTCAGAACATCATGTCCGAATATCAATTTTTAATTAGGAGGCATACGAACAGGCAAAAACATAGTTTGAAGAGACAGAGCGAGCATCAGAACCAGACATGGCAGGGGTGTTGGGATTATCAGACGGGGAATTTAAAAGAACTATGATTCATATGCCAAGGGCTGTCATGGATAACGCAAACAGCACGCAGGACAGATGGGCAATGTCGGCAGAGACAGAGATCCTAAGAAAGAACCAAAAAGAAATGTTAGAGATCAAAAACACGGTAACGAAGACGAGGAGTGCCTTAATAGGCTTGTTAGTAGATTGAACACAGCTGAGGAAGGGATCCCTGCGCTAGAGGATGTGGCAAAAGGAACTTCCAAAATGGAAAATAAAGAGAACACAGATGGAAAACAGAATGAAACGGACTCTTCAAGAACTGTGGGACAACTACAAAAGGTATAACAACCTAGAGTAGGGCTACCAGAAGGAGAGAGAGAGAGAACATAGCAGACCAATACTTGAAGCACTAATCACTGAGAATTTTCCCAAAATTAGTATCAGACACCAAACCACAAATCCAGGAAGTTCAGAGAACACAGAGCAGGAAAAAAAGCCAGTGGCTACACCTAGGCATATCATTTTCAAACTCCTAAAAATAAAAATAAAAATAATTTAAAAAATAATTTTAAAAAAAGAAAGAAAGAAAAAGAAAGCCTCCTGAAAGAAACCAGAGATGAGAACATCTTAGCTACAGGGGAGCAGAAATAAGAGTTCCATTCAGCTTCTCAGAACCACGCAAGCAAGGAGAGAGTGGAGTGAAATGCTCCAAGCATTGAGAGAGAAAAACCCACCAACCTAGAATTCTGTACCCTACGAAATCATCCTTCAAAGGTGAAAAGAAATAAAGACGTACTCAAACAAAGAAAAATTAAGGCCATTTGTCGCCAGAAGACCTGCCTTGCAACAGATGTTTAAAGAAGGAAAATAACATCGGTCAGAAACTTGCATCTACAGCAAGAACAGAAGAGCGTCAAACAAAGGATAAATGAAGATACAATTAATGTATCTTTCTCTTATCTTTCCTAACAAGTAACATCTTGTTCAACATAATAGTATTTGATTTCGTATGCTCATGTATACACTTTATGTGCATATGTACACTTATAGATAAGGGAAGTGAATGACAATGATACAAGGGAAGGAAGGGAGGAGTTGAGATTATCTTGTTATATTATAAGTACTCACACTTCCCATAAAACACTATCACATTCTATGTGAGTGGGCTGGGGTTATAGATCCAGTCATGTGGCACTAAATAACATTTTGGTCAGTGACTGCCCGCACATACAACAGTCGTATACGGTGTAGCCTAGGTGTGTGGTAAGCTGTACCACCTAGGTTTGTGCAAGTGCACGCTAGAATGTTTGCACAATGACAAATTCACCCAATGACGCATTTCTCAGAACATAGTTCATTAGCATCCGCCCAAATTAAATACTTAGGTATATATTTAACAAACCATGTAGAAGATATAGATGAGGAAAAGTATAAAACTCTGATGAATGAAATCAAAGAACTAAATAAATAGAAAGATATTCATGTTCAGAGATAGGAAGACTCAATATGGTCCAGATCTCAGGTCTTCCCAACTTTAGCTGCAGATTCGATACCATCCAGATCAAAATCTCAGCATTTTGTGAATATCGACAAACTGTGTCTATGAAGCCTAAGACTCAAAACAGCCCACGCAGTGCCTCACCCAAGATTCGGATGGCAAATACGCATGTAGAAAGATGCTCCATGTCACATGGCATCAGGGAAACAAACTAGGACCACAGTGAGATGCCACTACTCACCTATTAAAATGACCAAAATCTGGAGCAGTGGCAACACCCGAATGCTGGGGAGGATGGGGAGTAACAGGGCCCCTCACGGCCGGCGGGGACGCGAATGGTACAACCATGTGGGGAGACAGTTTGGTGGTTTCTTACCAGACTGAACACGCCCTTACCAAGTAACCCAGGAAGCAAGCCCCTTGAGATTTACCCAAAGGAGCGGAAAACGTATGTCCACACGAAAACCCGCACACAGATGTTTGTAGTAGCCTTACGGATAACAGGGAGACGGTAGGGCAGCCATCTGATAGGGCGGTGGGAGAATCCACTTGGATGGTGCCCAGTCTTGGTCAACCGTTGGTGATGATGGCTGTCAATGGCGTCCCACGCTGGGCCCAGAGGAAGCTGGTGCTGACCGACCCACAGAGGCCCTGGGGGGCGGGCGGGACTGCCAGCTGGTGGGGGACAGGGGTGGGGGCGGGACAAAGTGGGCTGCCTGGAAGCTGGATGGCCAGCCCAGGGCCAGCCAAGGGGAGGAGCCAGAGCACAGGGTCCAGCGAGGAGGGCCTGGGGCAAGGTGGGGCCACATAGAGGCCAAGGGAGCCCCCCGGGGCCGCGGAGACCCTGCCCAGAGTGCATGCGCATGCAGCAGGCCCTGGCTACAGTGGAAGAGCAGGGGGTGTGGTGCTGAGGGGCCAAGTCTGCCCAGGCCCTCTTTGGGGCTCAGAAAGGCCAAGGTCATACTCAAGTCAGGGCATAAACCAAGATCCCCTGGCTCCCGATTGCACAGCACGTGCTGGTTGGCATGTGCTAACCCATCTGGACTGCGAGGCTGTGAGGCCAGGGCCTCTGCCCCCCGCCGCCACCGCCCCCAGATCCAACCCCATGCCCACAGTGCCTGGCACCCAGAGTATCCCACCAGAGGCTCAGTAAGCTGTGCCAGAATCCAAGAATTCAAGAAGAGGGCAGAATCCAGCCCAGAGGCGCTGCAGGCCCCCCACCTCGGCCTCTCCCATCCCACCGGGGCCTGGCTACTGCCCTGCGATCCAAACCCCGGGACCCAGTGACGGAGGTGCCGGGAGGTGCCGGCCACGCTGCGTCACAGCCCTTCCCGTCTAACAGTCCGTCTCCGTGGAGGAGCCGAGGAGGGAGCTGACGGGAAGGGCAAATCAGTTTTGCGGGAAGGGGAGAGGCTTCCCTGGGAAATTCAGGGGCGGCTGGTGACAGGCCGGACCGTCAGAGTGCCAGCTGCCTAATGAAGCAATAAAGGCCTTTGTTCTCCCCACTCTTCGCTGCCCTGCTCTTACATGTACAATTATTACAAAAATCACAGAGAGGAATGTTGCCTTGAGATATGATTTCCATATTGGTATGGATTTTATTATACAAGCAGCGCAATACGCTCCATTATCATTTTGATTATATGTGCCTTTCATTTGCACTGTTGGGCCATTATCTGCAGTACATTCATTACATTATAAGAAACTGGAGCTCCATCCTTAAGATGAATTGTAAAAAAGGATTTCTATTTTTGCAGATTGATATTTCAGAGCAGAACATTAAACAGCAAACATTATTTGTAAAGTTTGTGTTTTTTTAACGTAAACTCTTAAAAGAAGGAAATAACCCTGATATTTCTAACAGACAGAAAAGCCCCAGGCTAGATGCAATAAATGATTGCAATTTAGAATGCGTGTACTATTAGGGACTCCTGATTAAATTGTAAGTTCCTTGAGAGAAGCGAAGTCAGAGGAGACTGGGGATTCAGCCTGGTGGTTGGTGGAGAGCAGGTCTTGTGCTTGGAGAACAGAAGGACGGGACTTACACTCTGGCCTCCAGACTAGGGGCTCAGACTGGCAGAGAGCGAGGGAAGTGTCAGGAGGGGGTGGGGGGCAGTGTTTCGTGGGTCTGGATGGGAAGCTTGAAGTCACCAAACTCATTTCCCCCTGATCGAGAGGCCGCCAGAATAGGAGTCCTCTGGTGGTGACTCGGGGGAGCCAGGGGAGGTCTCTGGGAGGGGCCACACACACACACACACACACACACACACACGCAGAAACACACACACACACGCACACACACGCGTGCACACACACACACACACACACACAAACACACACACATACACACACACACCCCACCCCCCATCCCACCAGCCCCTGGAGCCCAGGGCATAGGGTGGAGAGGCCCCAGCAGCAGCAGCAGCTCTGGGAAAGGGAAGGCAGACCTGGACAGAGAAGAGAAGAGAAGAGCCATGGCCGGAGGGTGCCCGGAGGGTGCCCGGAGCTCGTGCTCAGACACGGCCCAGCCCCCCACCGGCGGAGCCCAGCCTGCTGCTTCCTTCTGCCGGGGCTCCACCTTGGTTCTGCCACAGTCCAGAGCTGTGGGTCCCTGCCGTCTCCTCCATGGCTCTGTCAGTTTCCCCACTGATAAAATGCAGCTAATATCTAATTTGGTCAACATTCGCTAGAATGACCCAATAAGGCTACAGGTGGGAAAGCCCCGTGAGAAAGATAACACTGTTTATCACATTAATAATAATAATAATATAATGTATACCCTACTACAAATATAATTTCTTTCTTAACCCAGCCTATCTAAATTGCAAGCATCGCCCTGTCCTTCAGGGTCCAGCTCCTGCTGCCTCCTCCAGGAGGCCCTCCCTGATCTCCCAGCCAGAGTCCCCCTCTCCTCCTCCTCTACTCCCTCACATGGCACTTTCCTTCTCCTGAATCACTTGCGCAATGTAGTACCTATTTCTTCTGGTGGGTCATGGTTAACATGTTTTTTGTTTTATTTTGGGGGGATATATACATTTCTTAACAAATGTGCTGGCATTTTTATTCTTAACAATTTTATTTATTTATTTTTAGAGAGAGGGGAAAGGAGAAAGAGAGAGAGAGGAACATCACTGTGTGGTTGCCTCTCACTCGCGCCCCCAGCTGGGGACCTGACGTGCAACCTAGTCACGTGCCCTGACTGGGAATCAAACCAGCGACGCTTGGCTCACAGGTGCCAATGCTCAACCCACTGAGCCACAGCAACCAGGATGGTTAACATGTTTGAAAGCCACTACATCAGAGTCTGAGCTCCCTGTGGGCAAAGCTCAGGCCTCCGGAGCTTGCTTTCCCTCCCTGTGGCCCAGAGCCCAGCCCCCACTCGCCACAGGAGCTCATCCTGTGTTTGCTGAATGAATCTCTGTTATTGTAGCTACTATATTACGGCATAATCTACCTGCTGGACTGTTTGGGGTGAGGGAGAGAGTCCAATTACTCTCTCAGCTGATGGGAAGGCCCAGGTCTTTATTATCTGTTCCTGCAGCAGCAATTAGAACCCTTTAGAAAGAGTGTTTCCATTCCCCTCCAGAATCACTGAAGACTCCTGCCTCGTTAGCCACAGGCCTGGGAGGTTCACCACGGGCCTCCCAGTTGCTCCCAGCAGCCAACGGGCTGCGGATAGGCTGACTCAGTCTTTGGAAGATCCTTTTATACACCATTATATTGATTTTTAAAACGTTTTTAGTCGACACAATGAAAAGCTCACCCAGGGGTCTTCCTTCAACTTTGAGTTGAAATCCATATCTTAACCCCTTACTGCCTGGAACCTCCCTGGCCCAGAGGGATCCCAGGGGCTGAGTGAGGCAGGACCAGAGTTTCCTTCTGCGCTTCTAACCCCTTTTAGGATAAATATATTGATTTCTGAATAAACGTTTTCATTTCCCTATTCTCTGCAGCTTCCTAATTGCTTGATGTGGAGCCTCCTGGGATGTGTTGCATGTTGATCTTAACCTTATAATTAAAAAAAAAAAAAACCTGAGCATTATTTTTAGAGATCATTGCTCTTTATTTATGTGAATCTATGTGTCAAGTACAAGTTCATCAATGATTTTAATTCCCACTAAACAAGGAGCCGGATTTCGATTGGTGCTGGATGGTTAATGCACTCTTAGCTTCGGTTTAAATCTTGGTGAGGGTTGGAAGTGGGGGTTCTTAACCTCCCTCTTCTCCCGGCCCCGCCCAAGCCCACATGCCTCCCTGACCCCTCAGGGAGGGGAGTCCTGACTTGGCAGCGCTGTGGAACCTCTTACCTTTGGGGTGTCTCCTGCAGCTTCATCACCTGCCTGGGGGCAACAACCCTGCAGTGTCCTGGCCACGCCCAGGGCCCTCTGCCTGTCCCGGCTGCAGCGCCACCAACTGCCCACGCACCAGCCCTCCCCCGCCACGCCCCCCTTGGCTCTCCGGAGCCCACCTGCGGACCTTTTCTGCCTCACCTGCCACTCTGCCTACCGGGCTGAGACCCAGAACTTCACACGGCCAGAGAGGGGACAAGACTGTTCAAAGGAGGAAGGAGGTGGACACTGATGCGTGGTGAGTGGGTGAGGGGCGTGGCTGGAAGCTCCAGCCATCGGTTCCTGAGGCCTTCCGCGTGTCCGATGAAGGTGAGCGGCCGGGACCCTTGAGACGAGGCCGGGGCTCAGGCAGGGGTGCGGGGGGCTTCCAGAGGTGGTGGCCCTGAGCCAAGGGCTGAGAGCAGGACACGGGAGGGGGATGCGTTACATCACGGGCCTCTAGAGCTGCCAGCAAGATGAAGACTCAGACAGAAGGGGGCCGAGTCGGAGGAGTGCGGTCTGGGGGTGCTCAGCAGGCCAGCGGGATCTCAGGAGAGATGGTGGGACCCCGGAGTTGGGCTCATCCGTGTGAAGGAACCCCCAACGTCCCCCCCCCACGCCCGACCACCAGGAAACTGAACAGCGCAGTGAGGAGGAGGAGAAGGAGGACAGAAACAGGAGGGGCCCACAGTGGGCAAGGAGCTGCGGGGGGACGGAGGCAGGCGGCCTGGAGGAGGAGCACAGCAGCCCCAGAGCGGGATGGCTCAGGGCAGGCAGGGGCCCTGCTGTAGAAGAAGGCAGCCTGGCCACCGGGCAGGAGCTGGGACCGCCCCTGGGTTCCGCAGCCGAGAGGCAACCCGACCTTTGCCAGGCTGGTTTGAAGCAAGGAGAGCAAAGCCCGGCTGCGGTGGGCTGGAGAGAGGGGAAGAGGGGCCGCGGGCACACATGTGGCGACGCGTGTAGACAAGTCCTTCCAAGAGCTTGTCTGTGAGCCGGAGGGAAACGGCCCCGCGTTACGACAGAGGCCTTTCCAAGGAGGAAGGATGGCCGTGCGAAGGAGGGGCAGCCAGGAGAGAGAAGGTGGGAAAGTTCAGAGACAGGGCGGGGGGATGGGGAACGACAAGGAGGGAGGAGGCCCAGGATTGGGGGGCAAGGGGTGGGGCACCAACCACCAGGAGGATGCAAAGGTGAGTCCACATCTCAGACCATGGTCTTCAGGGCCTGGGGGCTGTCAATGCATGTTCAGTTGTCAGCCAAGCGGAAGAGCGCCGTGTTACAGAGCTGACAGGCTTCCGTGGCAGAACGAGCGTGCCCGGGACCAGATCGGGCCATCCTGGGCCAGTCACACTCAGAGGGAAACTGAGGTCTGAAGTGGAGGAGGAAGGCAAGGGCGGGAGGGAGGGAAGACAGATGGACAATGGATGGACAGGTGGGTGGATGGACAGGAGGGAGGGATGGGAAGGAAGGAGGGCGGAAGGAGGGAAGAAGGAAGCAGGGAGGAAGGAGGGAGAAAGGAAGGAGGGAGGAAGGAAGGAGGAATTTAACAGTCCACACCAAGTCTGCGGGGGGGGGGGGGGGGGCTGGGGGGTTGCGATGAGATGTGCAAACGCTCTCAAGAGCCTCCTCCTGCCCACCTGCCCAAGTACACCAGCCCCAGCCCTGCAGCCGGTCCCTCCAAGGTCTTTCCTCTCGTCCCTCCTCTTCCAGTCGCCCACACTCACTCCCCCACGGTCATCGCCCGTGTCCCGTGGGCTCGCCTCTCACTGCCCGGCTTTCTAATCTCTCTTCTTCTTCTCGAGCATTTCCGGGCCCTCCCTAACCTTGCCCTCCCAGCCTTTCCCCAGCACGTTCCAGGTCTCCGCCCCACCTGTCACTTTAACAGCAGAGCAGGGGGCTGGGGCAGATCAACAGACTCTCCCTTAGAACCTGCACGGAGAGGTGGGGGTGGGGCAGACAGGCCGCCCTGAGGGCTCGGTCCCTGCCCCAGGCCCACATGCACTTTTGTTAGGAGGGGCTGAGGGTGTGCAGCATTTTTCAAACCGGTCGGACCAGAGGACGCTTTTTCTTGCTCACCTGTTGCTGAAAACGCGTGTTCTGCAGGTGGCAGCTTTGGAAAATGCTCTTTAAGAACAAGTTAAGGCGGTAGAGAGAAAGGCGGTCAGGCATTAAAGGGCCCCCCCCCCGGGGACCCCACTGTCACAACGACACAGGTGGCAAGGCCCTCTGTCACAATGTCAGGGGAGTCGTGTGAGCTCCGTTGGGGCGTGCCCTGCCCCAGATGAGGACTGCCCGGTGCGTGGGCCAGACACCGCCACAAGTGCCATTTCCTCCCTCCGGAGTGGCTGCGGGTGACTTTCTTCCCACAGCACATGGCAGTGCATGAGCAAGGGAGGGTCTCGCCCAGTTCGAACAAGCCGGTCAGCACAGGCGATCAGCTGCACCCCTCTGAGCCCCAGGTTCTTCTCCTGCAAGCGGGGCTTAGTGTGTCCGCTCTGCTACTGCCACCAGGGTGGGACAAGAACAAACCAGCTGATGGATGTGGTGTCCTCGAAAACTGTAAAACAGGGAGACGGGTTACCCCTGTCCGGGGCTCGGGACACTTCAAGTCTGGAAGGTGTTCAAGCTGTTTCTGAGGGTGGCCGTCCCGCCAGCATCCCTGGAGAGCTGTCCCAGACTGCCCGGGCACCCAGGATTCTGTTGTCAACGGGACGCTTCTCCAGAAAGCTGGGCCTCTGTGGCGTGGAGCTCTCCCGCGGCCAGGGGCCTCACCTCTGTGTGTCCCCGCTTGCACACTGCAGAGCAAGGAGAGGCAATGCCGTGCGACTTCTAACTAATCTGGAATAAGCCAGACACCGGGGCGCTTCCCCACCTCTGGGAAGATTGTCAAGTGAAACAATGTGGCTTTGAGCTTCCGACAGATGCTAATGAATTGTTGTTTACATTTTTGATTTACTGCCTAAACAAAGATAAGACATGCTCTTGAAAACACATGGAATGCACAATCCAAACACATCCATTAGCTCTGTCACAATAAACATGACAGCTTTCTTCTAACCTAACAACTGGCAGGCCTTATTTGCATATTAATGAGAAACCCAGATCAGCCTGCACAAATTACTTAAATCTCGTGAAGGCACTGCTCCCAATGACAGCGATGACAGCCAGGCACTTGGGGGTATAAATACACCGAGTTAATACCTCTGCTATGTGGGTGCCATCTCTGCCTGGGCAGCCCTGAATTCTGGGGCTCATTATCTGTGCCAGGTGTGTGGGTCAGGGGATCCAAGGTGGGTGGGGGTCAGTGTGGGCCCAGAAAGAACTAGGTGCACCTCTCACCCTGCCCCCACTCTGGGATCTCGCTGAGCACCTGCTATGAGTTGGTGAGCACTTTCCCGGTAAGGTACTAACCGGATCATCAGTGGCATAGGAATGATCCAAAAGAAAAATATTAGCTATTTATTGACCAGCAGCCAGGTGTGAGGAACCTTCCCACGCGCCATCACATTTAAACCTCACAGGAAGCCTGGAACAGGGTTGACAAAAGCAAAGGTGTACGTGCCCCCACGGCCCTCCCTCACCTGTGACAGACAAACTAATCAATGCGGAGCCTGCAGCAAATGCACAGTCCCTCCCAACACAAGACTCCAGGGGGCTGCCCCTATCCACAAGGGCCACACAGGCAGTGACACCCACAGGTGTCACCCAGAGGAGAGGTATGGTGTCAAAAATGAGGGGAGACCCGCTCAGAAAGATAGAGGACCTGCCCGGGTAACCCAGTTGGTAAGATAAGTTGAGATTCAAACCTGGACCCTCCTGGACCAGCCCAGTTCTCTCTTCTCTGATCTGTGCCCCACCCCCCCCCCACCACCACACACACACCCAAGCACTTCACACTCCCACTGTTTACATGGCTTCCCTGGCTCATGGCCTTGGGTAGGAAGGAGCCCGTTATGATTGAGGTACCAGCAACAAGATAACTCAAATTTAAGTGGCATGTCCCAGGGAGATAATGCTTCCAGGAGCGGGTGGGTCAGGCTCCCACATGACCCACCAGTGATTTCTTTGGGGCAGGAGGCAGGGCAGGCAGAAGCACTGGAAGTCTTCAGGAAGCTCTGGCCTCCCCACGCATCTCAGACAGACTGATTTGCAGCCTCACGCTGGGCGAACTTTGGCAAAGCACTTCCTTCCTCTGAGTCTCAACCTGTTAAGGGGAAACAATAGCTCTCACTTTCTACCACTGTTCTGAGTTTTTAAAAGAGAGAGAGAGAGAGATTTTGCTCTAAAGAACGTAGCACAGAGCCTGGAACATAGTAAGTGCTCAATAAACTGTGGCTGAAAAAATGCCAAACCGTCAACTCCAATGTTTTCCCTAGATCATCTACTCCAACTGGCTGCACCCCAGACACTTCTTCCTTGATTTGAACCAAGTCATGGGTACAGCGGGTGCTCTCAAAAAGGGCAGACCCAGACTTCCAGCCAAGATGGAGGCCTAGACAGACACACTGCATCTCCCTCCACAACTAAGAAGGAATACAACTACCTCAAAACTAGAGACAACCAGAAGTTCCAGAAAACTGAGCTGCATGGAAGTCCAGCAAACAAAGATATAAAGAATAAATATTCATCCAGACAGGCAGGAGGGACAGAGCTAGGGCGGAGAGGACACGGTGTGGTGGTGGCAGCAGTGTCAGGCCAGTGGAAAGCACATTCACATGTTTTAAAAAGTCAGGAGGGACACCTGGGGAGCGCTCCCAGCACCAGACCAGACCGCACAGCTCACAGTCCCAGCACCAGGGAAAATTAAGCCTCATTGCTTCTGACTGTGCAGACCAGTGGGGGTTGAGGCCGAGGCAGAAACTGCCAATCTCTCAGCAGAGTCTGCTTGTTTAAACGACCCCCACAGTCCTAGAATGTCTGCAGACCCACCCACTCTGGAAATGACAGCCAGGGCAACAGCTAGAGAGGCACCAGTCCCATATGGAAGTGGGAGAAGTGCCTGGAAAAGGGGTGAGTGCTGAGCAAGCAGCATTGTTCCCTCTCAGACCCCTCCCCCACATACAGCACCACAACATAGTGAAACGGGTCACCCTGTGCTGACAAATATCTAAGGCTCTGCCCCTTAAACATAACAGGTGTGACAGCTCTACCTAAGACACAGAGGCAAACACACACAGGAGCCTGTCAGAATGAAGAGACAGAGAAGCATGGCCCAAAAGAGGGAATAGATCAAGGTTCCAGTGGGAGAACTAAGCGATGAGGAGATAGCCAACCTAACAAATGAGGATATAGCCAACCTAACAGATGTAGAGTTCAAAACACTGGTGATAAAGATGCTCACAGACTTGACAGATATGCTTGAGTACGGCAAATGCATAAGGGAAGAAGTGAAGGCTATGCTAAATGAAACAAAGGAAAATCCACACAAAACTGATTGTGAAGGGAAGGAAACCAGAGTTCAAATCAATGATTTGGAACATAAGGAAGAAAAAGCTAGTCAACCAGTACAGAATGAGAAAACAAGAATTGAAAAAAAATGAGGAAAGGCTTAGGAACCTCTGGGACAACTTTAAACGTCCCAACATCCAAACCAAAGGGGTGCCAGAAGGAGAAGAAGACGAGCAAGAAATCAAAAGTTTATGTGAAAAAATAATGAAAGAAAACTTCCCAAATTTGGCAAACAAAATAGATGTAGAAGTCCAGGAAGCACAGAGAGTCCCAAACAAGCTAGTCCCAAAGAGGCCCACACCCAGACACATCATCATTAAAATGCCAAAGGTGAAAGCTAAAGAGAGAATCCTTTTTTTTTTTTTTTTTAGATTATTCCAGTAAAGAATTCCAAACAAGCCATACCTGCTTTTGAACCATGACAAGCCAAGGGAGAGCTCAAACGCAGCCCCCTACGACCACAAATTATGCAGTCGAGTTTCCCACATTTTGGAACATCGCAGGGTCAGCACATTCAGAGTGCAATGGATAAGCCTCGCCCTGGGAGAGTCACCTTTGTGATGATGGCATCTCCTCTGCCAGGTAAGTATAAAAGAGAGAATTGTAAAAGCAGCAAGAGAAAAGCAGAGTTTCCTACAAAGGGGTGCCTGTAAGACTATCAGCTGATTTCTCAAAAGACACTTTGCAGGCAAGAAGGGACTGGCAAGAAGTATTCAAAGTGATGAAAAGCAAGGACCTACAAACAGGACTACTCTATCCAGCAAAGCTATCATTTGGAATGGAAGGGTAGATTAAGTGCTTCCCAGACAAGGTAAAGCTGAAGGAGTTCATCATCACCAAGCCAGTATTATATGAAATGTCAAAGGGACTTACTTATGAAAAATAAGATCAAAACTATGAACACTAAAATGACAATAGACTCACAACTATCAACAACTGAAAATGAAAGGTAAAAACAAAACCCAGCTCAGCAAACCAGAATAGAAACAGAATCATAGGTGTGGGGATCATCTGGAGGGTTATCAGCTGGGAGGGGGAAGGGGGAGAAAAGGGGAAATGGTGCAGGGACTAAGAAGCATAACTGGTTGGTATAAAATAAATAGGGGGAAGTTAAGAATAATATAGGAAAGGGTGAAGCCAAAGAACTTACATGCACGACCCATGGACATGAACTAAGGGGGGTGGGATTGTTGGAGGGAAGAGGAGTACTGGGAAGAAGGGAGCAAAGGGAAAAGAAGTTGGGACAAGTGTAACAACATAATCAATAAATATTCTTTTAAAAAAAGGGTGGGCAGAGCCATCAGAAGGAGCCCTGCCCCTTCCCCTTCTTCCCTCCACACCTCCAGTATCTCCCCCAAGAAGGGCCCTTCCCTGAGCTGGAACTTCCCGTTAAAGGCAGGGCTGGCCCTGCCCACCCTCCCCCATTCCACCACCAGGCCGCTCAGCCTAGTTTATCTCTTTACATGTCCCCATCTGCATTCCCGCTTTGGGGACAGGCTTTGGCCCCAGGCACTGAAAGGCCCCTGGGGCAGCCAGGCTCCGTGCCCAGAGGCCAGGTGCTCAGCATCAGCCGACAGTAAAACGCTAGGTTACAAGGTGGAGCAGCCAAAGGCATTCCATGGGAAAGGACTGCAGCCTCGGGGCATTTTTATTCCAGATTATTCAATTCGTATCACTTCGCAGGAAGAAAGTTCTATTCCAGCTGAATTCAGATGCAGCTGGACACATCTCTAGTGCTACTACTCTCTCCCTTCACTAATGTTCTTGAACTATCATTTCCTGAGATCTGGGGGCCACACATTGGAGTAGGAAGCTCCTAAGAGGACCCCCAGCATGCCCTGCCTCCTGGCTTTCACCCCCTTGTGTGATACCCTCCCCTTAAACGTGGGCTGAACTGGAAAGCTTGTTTCTGACAAATAGAGTATGGCAGGGGCGAAGCTTGTCCCCCCCAAAATCAGGTTAGAAAGGGACTGTGGCTTCCGTCCTGAGTTGCTTGCTCTCTCTCTCCCGCTCTCTCTCCCTCTCTCAGATTGCTCGCTCTGGGGACACACATCCCACCTCACAAGGCAGCCCTGCAGAAAAGTGTGCATTGTGGGGGACGGGCGGCCGCCAGCCCGCAGCCAGTGAGGACCAGGGACCCTCATTCTCTCTCCTCCTCCTGACACCTTCGTGAGTGAGCTGATGTCACCATGCCATGGATCCCCCACATGGGTGCATCTTCAGATGAAACCACAGCCCTGGTGACAGCGTCACTGTGGCCTTGTGGAGGCAGAGCGCCCCCAGCTCAGCTGCACCTGGATTCCTGACTCACAGAAACTGTAAGGTAATAGACGGTTGTTGTTTTCAGTGGCTAAATTGGGGGACAATTTATTATGTGGTAATAAATAACTCATTCATGGGAGATAGAACCATAAGAAGTAGCTATTTATTATGTTTTAAAAATTGTTCAACTATCAGCAATTTCCCAGGGGTCAAACTAAATATTCGATGCTTCTTATTGCACAGAATGTCCTGCAAACAACATACTACTTACCCTCGCTGTGAATGGGCTCCGAGGGGTTGAGCGGCCATGCGAACCTGAACCCATGACATCGAGAGCCGTCTTCCTAACCACGGCACTGTTGGACGGACACAGCACATGTCCTCTGTGCCAGGCACTGTGCTAGGCACTGGGGGACCAGTGACGAGGACACAGTCACTGCCGTTAAGAAAACAGGCTTTAGGTAGAAAGTCAGAAGCAGCGGGAACAGAGTCGATTCCAGGATCCCTTAATGCTCCGGGCAACCGGAGAAGAGCAGACCGGTGACATTTCTGCAAGGAGACTCTGCCATGATTCCTCCATCCATTAGTCACTATCACGCAATTATTTTGCCTCTCCTACTCAGCCAGCGCGGTTCTGAAGCCCTTCCTTGCACACATTTATCATCTCCAATTCAATGTGAAGAGAATCAATTTGACTTACCCTTGACGAGCCCACCAGGATCTCATTTGTAATTGGAGAGGTGCGCGAGGGAGAGGATTTGTCGTTGCTGAACTAGGTCACGCGTTCTCATCCTTGGCGTGTCCAGTGTGTTCGTAACTTGTCCTCGACTGTGGGCTGGGGGAGGCTGAGGCTGCTGATCCACTTCATCAATACCCGTCATTATCTTTCCCAAGTCACCTCAGGGAGAGCCGCTGCCCCAGCCTGTCCGGGGACCCACGGGCGGGGGGAGAGTGTTCGCCATCCGCTGGGCTGGATCTAACCGTGACCGGACCCCACCCTAGATCTCTGGCAAAGAAGAAACCGGGAGCCAGTGGCAAAGGGAGACTCCGTGGCACCTGGAAAGTAACAAAACACCGGGAAGCAATGCCACGTGTAAGGTGCCACCTATATTCAGACGGTCACTTCCTTGGGAACACAGGGGGCTCTTCTAATCCCATCTGGGTCCCTGAAGGAGCAGTGAGGAGGCTTCATAGGCCTTGAACCCTTGACAGCATGAGAGAACTCCCCCACTTCATCTTGAGGGGCTCTGTTCTCCCGGGGGCAAGCTCCCAGACCTCGAAGATACCCACAGTGTGACCCCATCTGTGTGCTGACTCCCCCTTTCCAGCCCTCTAATCTCCCCATACAGAGGTGACAGCTGTGCTTGGGACCACATCTCTTATATGCGGCCTTTATGTAGGGAGGATGCCCGCAAGGGCAAAAAAGGGACGCCCGCCCTCTGACCTCACAGCAATAGGGTGAGCTGGCGGAGGGCCCCCCGCCCCTCTTCACGTTAGAGTCCTACCTGGCAGCATACCCCATGGAGAAGCCTCATAAAAATTAAGATACTCTAGATATTCTTAGGAAAATGAAATATTGAAGAATGGCTCCCTGAGCTGATAGTGGAAGAGCATTTGAAAAATAGACTTGGGCCGTGTTTAAAAGCCTAAAGTTATAAAAGGTGTTATGAATGGATGGATTGGGACGCTCTGCAAGCGGACTTCATCGCTGTCAGCGTGAGCGAGGGATGCTGTCACTCTTCTTTATATATAACAAGAAGATACACGGCTGCTGGTACGCTCTCATTGTACCGGCTGTCAGACGCCCCGACTGGCCCTGCAGAAGCTATTTATGATGGTGCGCGGGGAAACACAAGGTTAAGAGATCTTTATCGGCTGTCTCTGGCAATGTGCTTCCGCACCGAGGCGGGCACACGAAATAACCTTCCAGATAACCCGTGACGTTGGGGAACTGGGAAGCACGCTTAGCCGCCGGAGACAGATCTGCATCCAGACGCTGTTTCTGCTCACTCCCGACGCCTGGGCCTTCCAAACACACAAGTGTTTTCCAGCTTTCTGTGCACATCACCCACGCGAGATTTTACAGCCCCCCTTGGCGTGACAGATCCACAAGGGAGCCAACAAAAAATTCGTGCTCCGGCTCCCGGAAAGCAGAGAGATGCTGGGAACAGAAGCCTGCTGCGCCCCTGGCCTCAGATGTGGCTGCGGGGTGGCTTTTATGCCGATAAAACGGGGGTGGGAGAGGCAGGAGGTCACCCCCAGGCCCTGGTGCTTTAGAAGCAGCAGGGCTTTCTCCACAATCTCTCTCCACTTCTGATGCCCAAAGGCAGGGGATCCCGAGGCCCTGAAGGACGGTGCGGTGACAGCACAAGGAACCCTGAGCCCCCAGGACACCCCCAGGAGAAATGGCTCCCCAACCTGGGACCATCCACATTGCACTTCACAAAAATGAGAACTGAACTCCTCTTTCACTGCTAAGCCAATGGAAATTTAGAGGTTTGTTGTTATAGCAACTGGTGTTAGCCTTACTAATAGAATTTAGTTCCTTCCCACGGGTCTTACTCATTCAGGTCTCCGTGCATTCATTAAATGAATGGGGGGAAACATGGCGTAGCAGCCTCCCCCCTGCCTGGACTTACGATCTGCCTCTGCCACTGACCAGCTGTGTGAACTTCAGGTACGTTAGGGAAAACTGCTTGTTTTCAGCTGCCATATCCCTTTTTTGTAAAATGAAGATTTTAAAACTCCTGACCCTTGCTGAGATAGTGAAAAGGTGGAAGCAATGCAAGTGTCCATCAGTAAATGACTGGATAAACAAAATGTGGTCTATCTGCACTGTGGAATATTATGCGGCCATGAAAAGGAAGGAAATTCTGACACCTGCTACACCGTGGGTGAACCTTGAGGAATTATGCCGAGTGAAATAAGTCAGAAGCCAAAGGACAAATAGTGAAGGATTCCCCTTATCTGAGGTTCTAGAGACAGAAGGCAGGGTGGCAGCTGCCAGGGCAGGGCCGGGGTGGCGGGCAGAGTGGAGAGTTGTGCAATGAGGACAGAGTTCCTGTTTGGGAAGCTCTGAGATGGGGTGACAGATGCACAGAAACATGAATGTGCTTAAGGCCACTGAAATGTACACACAAGGGATTGAAATGGTAAATTTTGTGTTACGTGTATGCACCGCAATTTTACCCCTCACCTTATGGGGTCAGCGTGAATACGAATGACAACGTAATTAAAGCTCTTCATAAGTGGTAATTACGTATGCGTTAAGTGCCTACTATGTGCCTGGCACCGTGCTAAGTTCTAGGGATAGAACAATGAACAAACAAAGCTTATCCTCATCTTCACAGTGGGTGGGTGGGGGGGGGGCCACATGGGTCACAGACCACAGGTGACGGGGCTACTCCAGAAGTGAGTACAGGTAGGCTGACCTCAGCCTCCCTGCTGGGACCTCAGCATGGTCACCAGGGAGAATAGGGCCCCTAGTTCAAGTTCAGATGTGCACCTGTCACAGCTCTGAGGCGGAGCGTCCAGGCAGCCTTGTCACTCCTGTGTCCCTAGCCCTGGCCTAGCGTGGGGACACAGTAGGCATTCTAAAATTGTACCTCTCTGTTTACTTCTCTGTTGGCCCCACCGAGTTCTCAGGCTCATGGCATTCCTTAAAAGCAACACTGAAATGTTTGCATTTGAGCTCTGGAAGGAGAAGCCAGATAAACATACAGATGTCAGAGATACATGGCAGCCACTGCAAACAGCCACCAGAGTCAGATCGCAGATTCTCCTGCGAGAAGGGAGAAGGGAAGGCCCGTCGCTGTGCCACCACCCCACGCACCTGCCCGCCCGCCCCTTAGGGGATCCTAGGGTGGGAGAGACAATTAAAATCCCATGGGAAAATGTTTCGAAGGGGTAGTGGGGTGCCATGAGGGTAGAGAGGAGCACACCCAGCCCAGCCTGGGTTAGACCAGGGTGGGGGTCCAGGAAAAACACAACCCTGACAGGTGAGCCGGGTCCCTGCGGTCTGTGCTCCGTAGCCTCTATTCACTTTCACCAAGAGTACCCCGGGGATCCCTGGAGACCTCGCCCCCCCAATTTCTCAGTCCGCATGGAGCTGACTGTGCTTCTGTATTTGACGCATGACGGAGGCCCAGGCAAGCAGGCGGGCTACTGGAGGGTCCCCGATATCGGGGGCAGGCGGGGTGGTGTCTTCATAGCAGTGCAGGCTGCCATCTGTCCCTGCCCCATCCGCTTGGGTCACAGAGCCAAGACCCGCCCCTTTTGCTCAGACAGTAGGTCAAACTTCTGTCATTTGCGGCAGTGTCTGTGTCCCCCGTTCCTTTACCACCGGAGCTGGCGCAGGTCACGGAGTCAGAACGCACACAGGGATGGCAGACACACGGGAGTCACCTTTGCAGGGTGGCCGGCCGGCCCGGTTTTCCTGGGACTGAGGGGTTTCAGTGCTAAAACCTGGACAGACCCTGGCAAACTGGGCCAGTCGGCCACCTGGGGTCACTCCTGTCTCTCCCCGTGCCTGCCCTCTCCTAGCTCCCAGCTGGGGCTACAGCCCCCCCCCCCCCCCAATCGGGTCTGAAGCAGAGGGAAAGGAGAAGGCCTGGGCCCAGAGAGGAAGTGAGCCAGGAAGCTCCTCCCAGCAGAGCCCTCCGCCCAGGGCCCCACCTCTGGCAAGGCTCCAGGACCCTGCAGACTCGAGCATCACCAGTGAGTGCCGCCATGTGGCCAAACCACGGTCAGGGGCACTGACAAGGACCGTTCCCCAGCCCCAGCTGCGGACACCCCAAAAGGGGCCACTTACTTTAATTGTCAGGCACACGGCTGGCACTCGCCCGAGCGGAGAGTAGTTTTCATCCTAGCCATGTGCTATTTGCAATTTGATATCAGAAGAGAGAATGTTGTGGGCAAGACGTTTCTAGAAAACAAGGTTCTTTCTGGCCTCCTGTGCCACCAGCCTCCATTTAAGTCCTGTTGATTGTGGCATAAGGAAAACGGTTCATTTCACATTCTCCTGCTGATTCTTAAAGAACCCCTCCTGACCACAGCCCCCCCACCCCCAGCAGGCTCAGCCTCAGTGAGGAGCAGAGAGCCAGAGGGAGGAGGAAGCAGCGAGGGGCACACGCTGGCCGGCAGGAAACGAGCGTGGGTTTCCTGGCAGAAACCTTTGTAGCCGAGAAGAGCAGACTTCTCCCACTTCCAGTGATCCCTTCCCCTCACTTTCTCTTTCTGTCAACGTTCTGTTATCTCCGCTGACTCCTGTCCTCCCGAGAAAAATGAGGCAGGAAATAGACAACATACCATTTCCTGTCAACAAGGCCTTCCTAATAGATCGTCAGATGAGCATTTTATTAAAACAACGGTTATGACAGCTGCAGTATCTCCAGGGACAAACCAGGGTGTGTCGTAGTTGGAAGAATGTGGAAAGGTCTTTGCCAGGAGTCAGCATAGGTTTGGGGCTTGACTGTGTGTCTGGGAGACAGAAACCTACCCATCCTAATCTTAGATCTGGCTCCGATCGCAGTGTAGTCATGAGCAGGGGCAGGAGGGCTCAGACACTCAGTCTCCCCCTCTTTCTGCCTCTCAGGCCTGAGGTTCAGGATGCCCCCAAGCCTTCTTCCCCCAAGGCCTAAAGATGGGGGGGGAGGGGCCCGATGGCTGACCCTGGAGCTGCAAGGGGCCAGCAGCAGCCTTGACCGTGGCCATGGGTGGCCCTGGTAGCCTCCCGCAGCCTGCCTTGCTCCTCCTGGTTCTGACTTCCAGTCGCAGGATGGCCGAGCTCGGTCTCAACCAGAGAGGTCCCCCGCCACACCCGCACGGAGCAGGGGCTCCAAGCCAAGACCCACCTCAGCGTGCCTGCAGCCCACGCAGATGGACTCCATCCAGGAGCACCGGCGTCTTCAGGGTGAGGTGGGAGGAGCCATAAAGGGCAAAGGGTTTACGAAAATGCCTCCTTTTCCATCCTGGGAGCACCCCGCCTGCCTCAGGAAGCAGTTACATCGTCTATCTGATGAAGGACTCTGCAGAGGAGCCGTGATGACGGAGCCACTCCCTCCCAGAGCTGAATTCAGGGCCTAAGCCCTTGAACTTGGGCCCACATGGTCCTGCTTACCACAGTTCAAAATCTCATATGTGTGGTTTGATAAGTGCCCCCCCCAGCCCCCCCCCCCAGGACTATGCATTCCATGAGGGCTCCTCACCTTTTCCCAGAGCCCATAGCAGCCCCTGGCACCTAGTAAGTGCTCAATAAACACTTATTAGTGAATGGATGAATGAATCATCTCATTGAGAAACTTCCCTGGTAAAACTATAGTTAGAAACAGGACAGAAATCTGCTATTTGTCCCCAACCCAAACACTGAGGACCCAATTACCTTTTTCACCTGTCCAAGAGGGCAGAGTGAGGCTCTCTGTCCGACGTGGGGGGACCGCAGAGCAGACGGCCGGGCTCGCTGGTCCTCTGCTTTGGCCGGAAGGAGGTGAAAGATGCTGAAAGGGAATGGCAGCTCGTCTTCTTCACAACGTAGAAGAAAGAGCGAGAGACCAGCGCGCACGCGGCTGTGCCTGGGACCCAGAGCAGAGGATTGAAACGGAGCGCCTGTCTCAGGAATGCAGAGCCACGGGGCGGGCGGAGCGCAGAGAACGAGTCAAGTCCCTGGGGGTCTTCATTTTCTTAACAGCACATGTCTTCGCTATGCATCATCGTCAAGTGAGGGTGGTCTCTGCGTGCTCAGTTTCAGCTCCTTCAGATTCTGGGGCGATAGCACCATCAGCTCAGCAGAAGTAGAGAAGCGAAAGAAAGGGAAGAAGAAGGTGGTTTCAGGATTTAAAACAACAACAACGCAGAAGTTTCATCTCTAGCGCAGGGTTTAGAAATAGACATCCCCCCACCTAAACAAAAGTCAGCGAACAATAAAAATCAATGGTTTAGCAAAAATAAAAGTTCTTAAAGAACAAAAAGATTGGGAACAGCAACGATGCACTCAGTTCATGGAGCCGTTCCCAGATGAGTAAATGAAATGACCAGAATTGAGTTCCCGCCAAGGACGGGTGGCCCTGACCTCCTGCCAGCATCCTCCTGAGACCCAGGGACCCCAAGGCCCTGGGGCTGATTTCAAAGAAAACCAATACAATCCCCTTGATGAGGTAACAAGGTCCTCCTATGTCCAAGGAGGGGCTGGGTTGTTAGGGGCCCCAAAAGTGAGCTAAAAAAAAAAAAAAAAAAAAAAGCAAGCCCATATCCTTTAGGGGGTATATTGTCTAGTAATAAAATGGAGCCAGGTACCCACCCCCAAGTTGTAAATCACAGCAGGAGAATTCCTCCATAGGAGACACACGCAGCTCCATGCTGTCTGGTGACAAGGAGTTCATTTTCCGCAATAAAGGCAATACAAACAGAAAGCTAGGAAAATACAGAAGAACGTCAGGAAGAAATTTTAAATCATCTGTAAACTACCAACTAGATGTCATCACATCCACCTTTCGATTTATTTTCTTCCAGCCTTTGCACAGACATAAAAATATTTGCTCTATAAACTGCCCGCCTGCCTTGTTCACAGACCCCATCACAAGCAGGTGCCATTGCCACTGGGCGCTCTTCACAAGGCCAGGGCGCGAGAGGTCGCGTGTTTCATCCCGAGGCCGCGCTCCGATAGACCGGGCCAGGCCCTTCCGGGCCGACAGCTGGGGCCTGGGGCCGGGCTGCCTCGTTCGGGGGGTCACAAAAGTCACACTCCAGCACATCTCCTGACGTCCTAGTCCCTGAGAGCAGTTCCGATTTTCCTGTGACATGGATTCTCCTAAGTGAATTTGCTGGGAAAAGGAGAAAATTCTAAAATCTCCTGGTACTTATGCCAAACGGGATTTATCAATATTTGTATTCACTTCAACCTTACAGGCAATTGAAGAGATGGCCAACCTTGAGTGCCATCATTTTTTAGAATTTCTGTACCATACAATTTGTAAAATAGGAGAAGTCCTTCCCAATAGGTTTAACCCAGAGCTTTTCTGGAGAAAGTGGGGTTTGCCATGGGCCTGACAGGTGAGGAGGGGGAGATGGTAGAGACAGGTGGGGATGGTGCCCCAGGCAGAGGACACTTTCTGAGCAATGGGCCAAGGGCAGGAATGGGCCTCCACAGTCCAAGAATGGTGGGGAGCATCGGGGTGCACGGTGAGCTGGGAAGAGGCTGGACAATAAGAATGGGCCTTGAACGTCAGCGCAAGTGGGCAGGTTTACTCACAGAAAATGGGGTGACGTTGATGCCCAGAAGGGACAGTCTTCGTTCAGGAAGGCTCCTCTCGCTGGGTGTGCCGCAGAGACTGGGGGCGGGGGCCGACAGCGCGGAGACCAGTTCTGAGCTGCACCCAGGGTCCCAGGGGAATGCGATGGCGGCCAGGTCTCCGAGGGTGGAGAATGTGGGGAGCATTCACATCTGTGCATGCTGGCACAGCCGTGCATAAGTGTGCGTGTCCTCTGCCCCCCAAAGCTCTTAGCTCCCTGGGGCCGGGGACTGGGTCTCCCTCTCTTTTCTAAAGAGTTCCTAGCACCGTGCACACAAGATGCCTCTGGTGCGTCCTCGCTGACCAGAGAGGACGGCTCTGCCCTGTTCCATTCCGTCAGCAAATGCAGAAGCAGCACCGATGAGCCAACCCCCTACCTGGGCCTCCAAAGACACAGATGCAGCCTCTGCCCAAGGAGCCCCCGGGGGTGAGCAACTCAGGGCCTGTAAATCTGCTTCTGGTGCCTTTCCCAGGGGGCTCCGCAGGCCGCAGCAGAGAGGTGGAGGTGATCTGGCTGGCCGGCCCCTTGTGGTGGTGACCATGGTCAACAGCCTTCGCTATGTTCTTTCTCTGGGAGAAGGCCACGGTCAGGGAGCAGCCATGACTCAGACGGAGGCTTGGGAGGAGAGGGGTGTCGGCTGGTATTTTTTGGCCAAAGAGAGTCCCTCCTTGTGCTGGGTGCAGGCGGTCACGTGAGCAGCGGGCCCTGGATTGGGGCCCTGGATTGGGGGGGTGATGGCAGTGAGCAGGGCACTGCCAACCAGTGCAGAGGGCGTAGGAGAAGGTGATGGAGAGGTGAGCAACAAAGAAGAAAAGGAAAGAGGACCAGCAGATAGTTCTCCAGTGGAGCCAGGGGCAGGGAGCTTTGGTCTTCGGTGAGGGACAGGGGGCATGCAACCAGAAAAGGAGGAAGCTGAAGAAACCTCCCACTCTCCTCTCATATCTCATCTCTGATCAGTGCCCCCCATAGGCTGGGGTTGACCAGGAGCCAGAGGGCAGCAGAGGCCGTAGATGTGAGCCACGATGTGAATCTGGAGGGCCAGATAGAAGGTCCAGCCCACCCCACAGCCAGCAAGTGGCAGAGGGAGCGGGATTTGCATCCAGATCCTTTATCACCACCTAGCTGCCTCCTGGTGTCTCCAGGAGAGCGCAGTGCCTGGCACTTCATAGGCTGGCAGGGCCCATTTGTCACATGAGTAGAAGGATGGGTGGGTGGATGACTTGATAAGTGGATGGATGGATGCGTGGATGGATGAATGGATGGATGGGTGGATGGGTGGATGGGTGGATGGCTAAGTAGAATACATATGGACACTGGAATCAGACTTGGGTTTGAGCTTCACCACTTAGGACGGTGTGACCTCATGTCTGTGAGCCTGTTTCCCAGGGTGTGAAATGGGGGTGATCACAGTACCTCCCTGCAGCCCTGATGTGAGAAGCCCGTGAGATAACGCACACAGAACACTGGCCATCAGTGCATGTTGACGGTCATTGTTACTGGTGACAAGATGCACAGCTGAATGCATGCATTGTCTTCCGGCATCCAGACTGAGCCTGGTCGTTTGCTGAATTCATCTGATATTCGACAGGAGGTGGGGTGGGGGGACAGGTGCAGAGGGGCAGGTAGAAGGATTTTCCCCGATTCAAGGGCTGCCCGACCCCCACATCTTGCTCTGCATGTGAGGGGCCCCTTCAAACTTCAGGAGTCATGAGCACGGCATCAAGCAATAAGTTAATTTCTAACTGTGGCACTTGATAAATTTCCCATTTACCTCATTAGTTTTTACAGCCTGCTATATTGGTGAGAACACTTCCAATTAGCCATATGGGACGCTTCAGTATGGAATCACAACAGCTTTTCAAAATGTGTTATTTAACCAAATAAGAATCACAACCCCCAGAAATAAAGATGCTTGGGATCAGCACTGGAGCCTCAGGAAGAAGCGCTTCCAGGAGGCCTATCCGTCAGGGTCCTGCGTCTGGCTCACCTGGAGGCGAAGGGGTGAGTCGCGCACACCGCTCCTATTCCCTGAGAGACTCTGGGAAGGAGCCAGCGAGGGATTCCAGGCCAGGTCCCAAAACTGGGTGTCACAGGGCTCCCTTCAGAAATTCCACCCAATGGCTATCTACGCTTTTCCTCCTCGGTTTAGCTGTTCAGCATTTCTCAGCTTTCTATCTTGTCCAGTGATCACAGAAGTCCGTGAGATGGGATGTGGTCTCCTTGCTTCACAGCTGGGGACACCGAGAACCAGAGAGATCCAATGGAAGCACAGAGTCAAGCCGGCTCCTCTTGCTCCGCCCCAGAACCTAGGACAGGGACAGGCTGGGAGGCCCGCCTCTCTCTGTGAGCGGTCCAGGCCATGGGCATAGGACCCAAGTGCGTTCCTGGCGGTCTTCATCCTGAACTGAGGAAGAGGCTTGTGGAATTCTGTCCTTGGGCGGTGCTGGAGAGGCCAGCCTGGAGATCCTAGCAGCCACACTCTTGACCTTGAAAGAGAAAGCGGTGAGATTTGACAAAGCCGCCGTGCAGAGGCCAACAGTTATGGGTGGGCTGTGGGGAGAAGAGGCAGAGCGAGAACTGTGGGGACCCCGATGATGCTCTGGGCGGAGCCGTCCCTGAAACCAGCTCTGCTCTATCCTGTCCCGACCTGATTACGTGAACCAATAACCCCCGGGTCACATGGGCCACCTTGAGCAGGGTTTCTGCTACCACAGCAGAAAACCCAAGTCTCCCCCTCCTCAGCTCTTAACGGACTTGGGTGGGCTAGATCCCTTGTTTTCACACTGCTCCCCTGGGCACCGGGAAGACCCGCAGGACTGTGGTACAGGATGGAGAGGGGTCCTTGGGGCTCCCCACCCCACTTTGGGCTTCCAAGCAAAGTCTTGTTTGATTCTGAGTTTCAACTAAGTGTGGGAGCTCCTGGCCCTGGCGACCCATCCAGCTCATGTCCCCGTTTTCACATATTGGCCCCAGGAAATACCTAAGGTTTAGCCCCCTGGGCACCTTCTATGGGTGGTTCTATCTGGGGGCCGCCAAGGTCCCTTCCCCTTCCTGTCACCCTCTGCTGTGGGTTCCTCAGAGTGGCTTCTATTTTTTTTTCAAGAATGGGGCACATGGCCCTGCTGTTGACTCGAGAGCAGGGCTCTGCCATGATCCCACATGCTCACTTTCTCCGCTCCACCTTCACCTGCGCGGGGACCCTGGAGTCAGGCCTCTGACCTCGCCTGTCCTTTCCCATGGGTGGAGTAGCCCCGGCTCAAGGCTGCAGGTCAGAAGACATGGGCTCTGGCTCAGAGGCAACCCTCAGATCTTGTCCGAGTGGTTCTGAGAATTTGGACCTTTCTTACCACTGGCTTCTGGGCTCTTATCACATTTCTTCCTCCTCTGTCCCTCCTGTCCTAGGGGTGCTATCAATGTCTGGCAATCACTAACTTTTGGGGTGACAGCTGGGGCACGTCATCACTCCCTGGGGTTTGTCATCTCCTCTGTAATCTCTGTAAACCATCTCCGCATTGACCTTTTTCTGTCTTAAACGCTTGGAATAGCTCATGTTTCCTGGCTGGCCCGCCGCTGATACAATGGTCATCCTCACGCTTTGCTGCCACAGCTCCAGCCCTCACACCATTACCACAGCCACGCCGAAGGTCAAAAAGGAAGAGTTTCTCCTGGCTTGCTTCTTTTCGCCAGGAAGGGAACCTCTTCCCAGAACGGGGCAGAGTTGAATCCATGCTGGAAGAGAGGCTGGGAAAGCAGGTAAGGCAGCATTTTTAATCCAGACAGTGTGAGACGGGCGCTCCGAACGAGAACATGGAAGTAGGGCAATGGCGGGTGCGTGAGAAACCCAACCATGCCCACCACATTCACCTGGCACGTGATCACTTCCTCCCTCTGGGCCTTAGTTTCCTCATCTGAAAAACGGGTGAGTTTGGTGAAATCGGTGGTTTCTGGGCCCTTGAGTTTCAAGGCACAGGGAAGCGGGGTCTGAGAAGGTGGGATCCTTCCCCAACTTCAACAAAAACAGCCTCATTTGATCTTTGTGGAAATAAGAGAATTCTGCTGGATTCACTGATTTCTTGCAGCCCCCTCAAGGACCAGGATTCAAAGTTATAGATTAATTTATAACAATGAAGAAATAACTGGGTGATGCTCTTGCTAAGCGTGATCCATTGACTTTGGGGGTTATTCATAACGCACTTTGGAGACAGATGAAGCCCCTTGGATTTTTGCCAGTGATTACGCTGTCTCCGCAATGCTGCAGACTCGGGGCTGTGGAGCAGAAGACATTCTCCCTGAAGTATCCTTGACTCCCTCCATTCTCTTCTGTTGTGAGAAGGCAAGCCCCTTACGCATATATAATCGTTTTAAACTGTTTATCTTGCACGGAGGAATGGATCTTTGGGGTCTTTCTCACCAGCCTTGACACTGACAGACTGCCCCAGAGATGGTCTCCGAGAGGGAAGGCTAGGCGTGTGCCTTCCTAGATGGCTCCTCTCGGCTTACCCACATGGAATCTTCCTTCCTGCCCCTTGTGGGTTTCACTCTACGAGTGCCATGCTGGGGACAGCACCAGCTTTACTCCTCAAGTCCCGAGGCCCCTATGGGTCGAAGGCTCAGAGGCACGGCGGGGAAGCTCCAGGATGCTGGGCCTTTGCCAGGGCTCAGTGCCCTGCTGAGAATAATCCACACTCTCTGACGGGCGTCTGCGAGGACCGGTCTCGAACACCTCTCCTGCCACACACGCACTCAGAAAGTGACTTAGCCTTCTAGGTCGGTGTAGTGCCTTCACACACACTCTCTCTGCGGCTCCTTCAGGCCCTTCTGTCCTGGTAGCACCTGGCTCTCTACCTGGCACACGTTAGACAGGGCAGGTGAGGTCCCCATGGTACAGGTGAAGCACCTGAGGCCCAAGGAGGCTCAATGGTTAGCTGTCTCACCTAGGGTCACGCAGGAGAAAAATAACGGGGTCAACACGAATTTGGCTCTGAGGATTCTGAGCAGGAAGCCCACGTGAGGACAGATCCTCACGCAGGATCTGACTCACAGGAGACGCTCAGTGGGTCCCACGTTCTTCCCTCCCCTGCTTCCTCTCTCCCCGTGGCTCTGACTTACCTCTCTGGATTCAACAGAGACGAGACACGTGGGCCCAGGTATGCCCAGCTTCCTCGCCGAGCTCACGGGATTTTCAGGAGTCTGTGATACAGGCCAGCTTTTATTCTGCAGTAATCATGTAAAATAGGAACACATCTGTCTTAGCTCAGGCTGCGACAGCAAAGTACCGAGGACTGGGCGGCTTATCCGACAGCAGACACACTTCACTAAGAGTTCTGGAGGCTGGAAACCCAAGGTCAAGGTGCCAGCGTACTTGAGTCCTGGGGAGAGCCCTCTTCTGGGTCCCAGACTGCCCACTTTTTCTGCGTGCATCCTCATGCGATGGAAAAGGCAGAGATGGAACAATCTCTCTCCCTGCAAGGACACTAATCCCATTCAGGAGGCCCCACCCTTGGGACCTTATCACCCCCAAAGGCACCCCGAATACATTGGGGTTAGGATTCGACATATGAACTTTGAGGGGACACAAGCCTCTGGTCCATCACACAGTCTCATTAGGAAACATTTAAATAACATGGATAAAGTAATGCAAATAATAAATAATACAAATAATTAAACTCAGTTCCTCTCGAGGGTCCCACCTGCAGTTCCAGGCCCCTGCCCGAAGTAGCTACTGGTGACTGTGTGGCATGGATCCATCCCTCCAGACCCATTTCTATGCATTTATGAATATACGCATATAAAATGTCATTAAAAACACGTAGTTGAGGTTTGCTTTCTCTGCTGGGATTTTATTAGTTTAATCGGCATCAAAGCACACACATCCTTCCGCAACTTGCGTTCCTCAGGCTGTCCCCACGCACTCTGCATCCGTTGGCCTCACTTGTCTTTCCTCTGCAGCCTCGTCATCTAGGACTCAGTGTGGCCGTGTCGTGGTGCGTTTAACCAGCCCCTGATTGGAGGGCAGACGGGTTCTCTCCAGCACCTCTCTGTTAAAGCCAATGCGGCGATGGGCTTCTTGCTCATGAATGAGTATTTCCTCTGGAGGAAAACAAAGTGAGGGTTTCTACAGGAAAAAGGAAACCATAAACTAAGTTAAAAGAGAAGTCGCCTGGGAGAAAATATTTGCAACATATACGACAAAGTATCAACAATCAGATTATATAAAGAAATGCTCCAATTTACTAATAAAAATAACCCAATAGAAAAACGGGTGAAGAATACAAACAGGGGATTCATAGAAGAAATGCAAATGGCCAACATGCATTAAAAAATGTTGCTTCCTCTCACTAGTAACCAGGAAAAGTCGCCTCCAGCGACAGTAAGCTACCTTTTCCACTCACCAAACTGGCCTGAATTCTCAGCTGGCCGTCCATCATCGGCAAGAGTGTGGGGAGATGGTGCTGCCACACGGTGTCAGGGTGCGCGCCGAGCCTGGCCCTGCGGAGGGCAGTTCCGAAGCGTCTCAGCTTTCAGATGTACCAGCGGTGTCCCATCTCGGCGTCGCTGGACGGAACAATAGTGCTGGTGGCTTTCTGCACACACGTGGCTGTGACTGTGTCCTAGCCACACACAGAGCCTGCCATCCAGGGCAAAGTCGGGTCCCAACGGGCCCAGAACAGAGTTGGCAGGAGCTGCATGCTTGGGGTGAGTCACAGGCCGGGGCGACCGTGACCCCAAGACTCCTCCACTGTCACCAGCCACAGACAGGAACAGCACTTTCTACTCGGCGCTCCAGTCCCCAGGCCTCTGAACAAACGCTCCTTGTTCCTAGGGGCGACAGTAACACTGTGGGATGACAGAGGTGTCTCGTGGGCTGGGTTAGATGGTTCTGAAGACACCACACACACACACACACACACACACACACACACACAGCATGACTCCTTTCTTACACAGTCTCAGTTTAACGAGACGTGCCCTGGCCCTGAACTAGCACCCGGCCAGTGGCCAGAGCAGCGAGTAGCACTGTGCCCCTACAGCAGACAGAGCAGAGCTCCCCGCTTCTCCACATCTGCACCCCGCTCCCCCAGGCTCGGGCAGTCAGCTCCCTGGCAGGCCTGCCATCACACCCTACTGCGGACAGGTGGCTTTAACATAATGCCCCACCTGGCTCTCAGGGCCTCCCTCCCCTCACGAGGGACTTGGGCCAGGCTCCAGTGGGGCTGTGTCACTATGTGATTTTACTGGGCCTTTTGGGCCTCTCCTTGCCAAATCCCGGGGGGACAGCGATCCAGCCTGGGGCCCACGCAACAGTCTTGCAAAACCCCATGATCCGCAGGAGCCCCATCAGACCCCAGGAAAACCATTCTGGGGCTTCGTTTATGAACCTGTCATAGTTCGGTGACAGTGACTCAGGGAGCAGAGGTAAGAGACAGCCTTGCTCCTTGTAAATGTCACAGGACTCTACAAAGGACGGGCAAAAATAAAAGCCAGCAATGGCCACAAAGTCCGTTTATGTGAGAGGACCGCCAACCCATAAAGTCAAACGTGAATCAACAGCTCAGGACCAACCAAAAGCTTCTCAGGCAGCTGTTCTCCAGCTACGCGGATGTTGGGCAGAACGCAAAGACACAGGACTCCAGGGAGCTGCTTTCCCTGGACCCCAGGACTAGCCGGGGACAGCTCCTCCTGCCCAGCCCACTTGTTCTGAGGCTTCCTCCGCCCCTTCCCCAGCCACACAGAGGCCTCCCCTCTCCTTGACCAGGAAGTTGAAAACCGGGATTTCACACACATCCTCGCTGCCAACACTGGATTCTCTGTAAAAAAAAAAAAAAGAAACAACAACGATCCCTGCAAATATTTCCTATTTTCAATAACCTGGTATCAATTTGCAAACAGAGTAATGATCTCTGTTACTTTTCAGGAAATTATGCTTAATATACTTTACCAGAGCAAAGGAAGAACAATCTAATTGAAAGAGCCGCACTGAACCGTATTTAACCTCAGATGTACTAAATGGAGTGTCTCGGAGATAAGTTATGGTTTTTAATTTAACGTAAACCATTCTGTGCATAAGCACCGTGTTTTCGCCACTCTAATAACGACTGGTTTGGGTTTATGAATTATTTTTTCGATCATCTCTTTCCTCCCATGAACACTCCCTGTGCATGTGAAAACAATCCAGACACTTTCCCACAGAAAATCTGAAAGGAAAGACCGTCCTAGACGGGCGACTCCACCATCTGGGGACATCTGTGCCTCAAGTGTGTCGCACCTCACCCCTGGGGAGGGTCCCCTGTTTTTGAGATGCACCCACGTCTCATCGCCCAGGCCGGTCCTGTGTCTGGCTGGCTCCTTCACCACTTGGATTGACGGGTTCCAGCCGTCATATCAGCACTTTAAATGAAGTTTTGCGCTCATCGAGATTAATTGCTGAATGAAAATGATTGAACTCTTATTATTGATGTAATTCATTTGCAGGGATCATCCCAGGAAAATGTAGTGTGTGTCTGAAGCTCATCATTGGACAGTCATCAAAGGGCAGGGTGGGGAGAGGAAGCGCGTGGCCATGTGTCACAGCTGACCTCCTGTGCCACTGGTACCAGTGAGCCCGATGAACTGGCGCCGCTGTGCCTAAGGTAGCCGCTTACTCAGCCATCACACAGCCTGACAGACGCCAGCTTCTCGGGGGCTCCCTTTCCCAGCACAGGTGCTGGCCAGTCTTATGGCAGCCAGCTTGCTGCTCTGCTTGGTTGCATTCCTAGCTCTTCCTTCATGTCTTCATGAGTGGGTGCTGATTGGTTTTTTTGCCAACTGAGCATCTATTTCCCTTTATTTGGGTAAGACTGCCGGTTTCCCTTTGGGAAGCTGTCCACTCTAAGCTCCCGTGGGGATGCCTCGGGAGAGCGTGGGACTGGGAGTCAGCCAACAAGACTGTTGCGTTTCTTTGGCCGAGGCAGTTGGCTCAGAATGGGCACATGACTTCATAAGGGCCACTGCCATTCCGCCCATCTCTCTCGGGGAGGTTGGGGCAGAAGCTGGCACTGTCTATTCGTTGTGAAAGCTGCAAGTGTGCAAGGCTGGGGATGCAGAAGCCCTCATGCCATACAAACAAAGGGACAACAAGCAAATATTGGGGGGGGGACGCCTGAGGGAGAGATGGGAAGAGTGAGTCCCTGTGATGGCATTTGGGCCCTGGATCAAGCCATACCTGAAGCTCATGCTGCTTTCGAACATTGGACTTTTTAGTTATGTGAGTCATATAGTCTATCTTCGCTTAAGCCAGTTTGAGTAATGTTTTCTCTCAGGGTCTTTACATCTTAAGTGAAATGCCAAAGAACAAAAAATGTCATCTGGAAGGCATTTATTCCAGGGGCTCCTTGACAGGCCATGGGTAGATTCCCGTACCCCAGACCCCTGAAACTGTTCTATTACTGTCTATTCATGTTTGTTCTTACACCTGGTTCTCTTGTCTCCCTTCAATAATTTATGCTACCTGAGAATCTGCTAATAAATTCATTTTCTGCTTAAGTTAGCTGGGTGTCTGCTACTGCTGCTCATAACTAGAGATGCCTGATAGAACATAGAGATGGTTGGTGGGGACACTTTTCTGGCTCCAGGGCTCTCTCGCTGCTGTCTCAGGCTGCAGGGGCCCAGGGACATGGGTCACCTGGCCCCCCCGCAGGCCTGGTCTTCCTGCCTCATGCAGACAGAGTGGAAAGACAGACAGCTGAGTGAAAGAACTATGTTGCAGGTGATTTCATTGATGTACGTGTTTAAAACACACAAAACGATCAGATGTTTACAGATGCATACATGTGTTGGAACTTATTACAATGGAATGGGAGATGCTCAGCAGATTCATGTCAGTGGTTACCTCTGAGGGGGGCAGGAGGGGAAAGGGTGCTGTCTGAATAAACATAAAATCAAATGAAGCCACAAAGCTTGCCCTCCACCCCCACCCCCACCAGTTCTCAGGCACGAGGAGTGCTTGGCTGAGATCCTGGTTGGGCCCCTAATGGGGGGCCTGGTGGAATACAGGGGGGGACCCTGGCATCCATCAGTTCACAGAATAGCCGCTGACTGCTGGTCAAGTGTCAGGCCAGGACAAACCGGGAGCCAGAGAGTGTCTCTCATCTGGGAGGACAGAGGGCTTCAGGGAGCTGAGAGGAAGATGACCACAGGGAGGGTGGGTCTGGCAAGGGGCAGGTGCGGGGACAAGACTCTGTGACAGCATGACCGTGGTCCACAGGACACCTATGGTCTGCAGATCGGTTTGCAGAAGGATACATTTACGGGCTTTGTCTTCCTCTTGTTCTTTGTTTTAACATGGCACATTTTAAAAATAAAAACCAAGGAAAACTAAAAAATGTAAAACAGACTGAAAAAGACAAAGAAAGAAATGACCACCCATAATCTCATCATGCAGATATAAATAACCACTTGAAACGTTTTAATGAGACTCCTCCTGTCTTGGCTACAAAAGGGGTAGGTTCTTTCTCCCTGGGTCAGGAAGTGGCACGGAGAGAGAGCGTTTTAAGCAAAGCTGATGGGTTACCATTTGCGCCGTGGGTTTCTTTTCTTCCCCCCTTTGGAAATAGGTTTGTGGCCCCTGAGGGAACAAAGTAATAATAGCAACCACGTGGTAATGTTGACTACAGACAGGCACCTTTCCAAATGCTTTCCCAGTACTGACGCATTGAATCCTTACAGCCCCGCAAAGTGCGCCACTATCGGGAATTCCCGTTTCACAGAGGAGACAGACGAGGCCCAGCAAGATGGCATGACCTGCCCAGGTTATACGGCAGATGTTTGTGTTCAGATTTCAAACTGGTAAGTCTGGCTCCAGCGGGCTTTGCGGTGACCACCCCAACCCCCGCCACCCCCACGGTCCTGCCTCTCAAGGAAGCTGACTTCTGCGCGCCACTCAGCCTGCATGTGGCCTTCGCTGCTGCAGCTGCACTGCGGGGGGAGCTCAGTCGGCGCCGTGAGCCCCTGGTACAGGTATGGCTCAGAGAGGGCTCCTGACCTGCCCGGTCACACGGCTGAAGGGGCAGGCTCGGACGACTTCAGACCCCAGGCCTTCCTCTGCCTGACCAAGAGGGCCCAAGGCCAAGGCCTTCTGGGCTGGCCCTCCCGCTGTCCGCCCAGCTGAGCCTGCTCTTCTGCGCTCACTGGAGGAATTTCCCACGCTGAGCCAGGCGGGCAGAAAGGCCTCCCCTTCTCACACACACCCTTCTCAGAGGGTGGCATCGTCCCCTTCCCTCGAGCCGTCCTTGTGCCAGCAAGTTCATCTGAGCACAACTTTGTGCAGCCAACCAATGCAGAACAAATTTAATAATTAAAGAATAATTAATGACACCTGAATCTTCTCACTGGGGGGTACAGTTAGCCTCTGGCACCTTTAGAATGAGTTGCCAGTGACTAATTGTGCCCTCAAGGAGGCATTTGTAAGTACAATTAATTGTGTGCAAAACTGAGCCCACTGAATACTTGGGAACATAAAAATTATTCCCACAAAAAGGGTTTGTTCAGTCCCTTATTTATTGATTGATTTTTTAAAGCCCTGTGGTAGGTTCTCCAGTGCACTTTGGATGCGCCAAGGTCTCCGTGGGAGGCCCCCCCATCCCCCTCCATGAGGGTCACGCGAGCCTAGAGGGAACGCCCAGGCAGCCACATGCCAGGGATTTGAATAGTTACCTATCTAACAGAACCAGGGCAATGCAAGAGCTTGAAGGACAAGCCAGGAGCTAAAGTGCAACTTCTCAGTCAAAGTCAAAGGCACCCCGGTTGGAGGAGTGGTCCCCGTCTCCTTGGCTTTGCTCTTGGCTTCGGAAACACCCCTGCCCAGGGCCGCTTCTCCGTCAGCCTCTGCAGGGCAGCGTCAGAGGGAGACGGGGAGCTTGGTGTTGCAGCTGGACCTGCTCTGACCACGTGACTCCCTTACTCAGAGCGTCAGTGACGCGCCAGGGCTGCGAGGGTCCATCCTGGCTCCTCAGCTGGTCTCCAGAGAACACGTGAGTTCAGACGTCCCACCTCTGCTCCCAAACCCCACGCCATTACCTAACACTACCCCCTGCACCCCACAAGGACCAACCATCCACTCTCCAGGCCCGTCCACAGGCTAGTCCTTCTGCTTACTATGCTCTTCCAGCTATACACACATGTACATGCACAACACATATACACACACACACTTAGTCATGTTAATACAGATGTACATGCAAAGCCATACCTATGCACGCATGTATATATACACAGATATATGCGCACACATGCTCTTACACAAACACACCCACACACATACATGCATGCGAAAGACATGTGCATGTTTATGCACACGGCCATGCATACATGCGCACACTCACATGTACATGTATGTGCAAACACATGCAGACACACGTGTTCGTGCACGCCCATGCACACATGTTGCTGCGCGTCCTTGTTTCAGCTGTTTCCCTGGGCTTGGCTCCAAGGCTGCCTTGGCTGTGCGGTCTCCCCCGATGCCTGCTCTCTGCACCAGTGCTGTCGTCCTTTGGGCCACCGCACTTCTTGGGTTCTCTCTGCTGTGACCAGCTCTAACGCCCCTCAGGGCTGGAAGCCCCTCGGGACAGGTGGTGAAAGTCCTTTCCGAATCCCGGCTGCATCACCATGCCTGACACGGGGGACATGTTCCGTATGTGTTTGGGGCATGAACGAATGAATGACAATGAAGAAGGCGGGAGTCTGGGTCCTTTCACTTGCGCAGCTCTACCTGGAAAGCCCCTTTACACCACATCCGTGGGGGATAATGCGGCAGGAGCCACTCGTGGCCTGGAGCTGCCCCAACTAGCCCCCGGGGCATTCCTCGCACTCAGGCTGGGGCGCTGGGAGGCTGGGGCTGCTAGGTCTTCCCTCGGCAGAGGGAAGGCAGTGCACTGACCCCTCTTTACATGACTGTAAACAAACCCCCATCTGAACTCAGAGACATGACGTGGCTTCTTAACTCCCCCCATGGCACCTCCCATTATGTGGCACAATCTTTTTGAGAAATCCTTTTTCTCCTTTTTAAAAATTGTTTACTTCTGATTACAGAAGCGGTGCATGTGCATCTCAGGGAATGGAGACAGACACACAGAAATACGTAACGGTCAACTCAAATCCAGCGCCCAAGGTGACCCCAGTCCACATGTTGATATTTATCTTCCCATCTTTATTCTGTGCCTGTGTGCCTGAATTATTGCAAACCTGGGATCACACTGTAATTCTAAGTTCTAATTTTCCTTTTTAACTTCACACGTCATGATAGTTTTCAATGCCACTAACTATTCTGGTGACAAAATTCGTATTGGCTGCAGAGCGCTGCATTGGGACGTTTAGGGTCATCTGCTTTCCCAGGCCCCGGTTGCTGTGCTTTTCCGGCTGCGTCTGTGTTTCTGCCGCTCCACATCACACTGTGACCAACCACGTGGGCCCTGAGAGCATCTCGGGAAACATTTCCAGAAATGGACTTCCTGGGCAAAGGACAAAAACACGTGTAAGACTTTTTAGGAACTTCCGTTTTACCTTTACGGGTGCTTGCAAACGCACCCCACCTCATTCACGTGGTGCAGACTTACCACCTCAAACATTTTCAGGGGTGCAGCTCGGGGGGCGGACGCACACTCCCACTGCGGCACAACATGTCCCCAGGAGGTTTGTTCTCAGCTTACAGAACTGAAGGCTTTATGCCCATTAAACAGGAGTTCCCCTCCCCAGCTCCAGCACTCGGCAACCCCGTCTACTTAATGTTCTTACGATTTTGACTATTTGGGGGCTCTCCTATAAGTGGGACCGTACAGCGTTTGTACTCTTGTATCTGGCTTGTTGCCCCTGGCGAGGTTCCCCTGCGTTGCAGCAGGTGTCAAGATCGCCTTCCTTTTTAAGACCGACTCAGATTCCATCACATGCATAGGCCACGCTTTGCTTGTCCGTTCATTCTTCCACGGGCCTTTGGTTGCTTCCACCTCTTGGCTGTTGTGAATAATGACATAGTAAACATGAGCATGCAGATGTCTCTTCAAGATCCTGCTCTTCATTTTTGTGTATATACCCAGAAGTGGAATTGCTGGGTTATATGGTAAATCGATTCTTAACTTTTGGAGGAACCTCCCTACTTCTTCCCACAGTGGCTGCACCACTGGGCATCCCCATCGACTGTGCACGGGGTCCCCATTTCTCCAGGCCCTCACCAACCCTTGTTTTCTGTGCTTTCGATTGTGGGATAGCGGCTGGTACTACTGGGTGTGAGGTTGTATCTTGTTGTGCTTTTGACTCGTATCCTCTCTAATGTTGAGTGATGTTGAGCATCTTTTCACAAATTCGTTAGCCACTTTTTTGAGCCTTTTAACATACATTGCCAAGCTTCCCCCCAGAAATGTTGGGCCAGTTAAAACTCCCACCAGGATGATGAGGGCAATTCCCCTTGCTTCCAGCCAACGTTGTGTGACCATCAAGTAGAAACCTTTCCAGAAATAACGCAGATGAAGCATTCAGCAAGCCGTTCACATTTGCCTTGGAAAGGAAACAGCTTACACGCTGTCTTTGAAAATAACATTCCCTTGAACCAGGTGTTGGACTAAACTGACCTGGATTTTCTTCTCCCACCAAAAGCACTGGATCCAAGTCTGTTATTGTGTGGGGTTTCCCGGATCCTCTTCCTGTTCTAAACAGTTGCACGGCTCTGAGTTTTATCATTAAGACGTCAGCAGCCATTGGACTTGGAGCGTTGGGAGTGTTCACCTCCGCAGTTGCCCCGGGAAGGAGCCCTCAGGACTGAGAGACAAGCTGAAGAAAGCCCAGCCGTCCCTCCTGGCCCTCCAGCACAGGGCCCGTCCTTCTCTGCTCTCCTGCCAACTTGTCCATGATGCAGTAAATACCGAAGCCTTAAGTATTGTCACAGGAGGCTCTTCGCAAATGGTATCCTTTTTTCTAAATAGAGCTGTTCCTTGTTAATAAATGAAACGTATTGAAAACTCTTTGAGAATCCTCATGGGTAGGCAGAGGCTGGACAGTCTGTTCTCAGCCACCAGCAGTGACAAGAAGAAAGCAAAAAAATGACTCTGTCGGCTTCTCATATTCCTCCCAAGGAGCCCTCTTTTAAAATTAGGGTTTTGCACATTTCCCAAGGGTATCTTCATGTGAAGTTAAAAGTTTTGGCCACTTGTTAGCCCGGCCCTTCACTCGGCCAAGTGAATGCAGCTACTTCCAAATGCGACCAAGGATCCCTGATGGGAATTTCCAGAACGGGCAGGGGTGGAGGGTGTCAGCACCCCCCCCCCCAAGAGTTCTTAAAATCACTCAGTGACTTGCTAACAGTCAAAGGCCCTGAGGACAAGCCACCCACCACGTTTCATGTCATCAGCAAATCCATTATGTATTTATTTCTGTCCCAACTCATCATGAAAAAGTATGGCAGCCATATTGTGGAAATTCATACAAAAAATAAACTTTGTGCAAAGAAACTGGGTATCAGTCAGAGTCTCAACAGCAGACAGAGGGGCATTCCAAACAGGTTATTGGGAGAGGGTTTATTTATAACAACATGAGTGCAGGGAAACCCCACTAGACAGTGCAGAACCCGGAGGGATGGCTGTTACTGCCTTTCATCCCAAAGGGCAAGGAAAGATGGAAGTTACTAGAAACCAGAGAGAGAGAGACATCAGAGCGTCAAAAGGGAGCCTGAAAGCGCTGTGGTGCTGGCATGTGCTACTGCGCGGGGGAATCTTGAAGACATTACGTCAAGTGAAAGAAGCCAGACAAAACGCCACAGGCTATGTGACTCCATGTAGAGGAAACGTCCAGAACAGGCAAGTCCATAGACAGTGACTGCGGGTTAGTGGCTGCCTATGCTGCGGGGAACGAGGAACAAGGAGCAACTGCTGCTGGGCACCTGGTTTCTTTGGGGGGTCACTGAAGAAGTTCTGGGATTAGATAGTGGTGATTGTGGCACAACTCTATGAACTATTATAAACTACCAGAATGCTGTACTGCAAAATGGTGAAATGTATGTTATGTGAATTAGATCTTAATAAATTTTAAAAGGAAGAGGGAGACGTCTGGCCAAGATGAAGGCCTAAAAGACATGCTAGGTCTCCCTCCACAACTAAGAAGGAATACAACTACCTCAAAACTAGAGACAACCAGAAATTCCAGAAAATCAAGCTGCATGGAAGTCCAACAAACAAAGATATAAAGAAGAAATACTCATCCAGACAGGTAGGAGGGGTGGAGCCAGGGTGGAGAGGATGCGGTGTGGTGGCAGCAGCAGCAGCAGGTCGGCGGAAAGCTCAGTCACACATTTTAAAAAGTTGGGAGGGACACCTGGGGAGTGTTCCCAGCACCAGACCAGACCGCACCGCTCCCGGTCCCAGCACCGGGGAAAATGAAGCCTCATTGCTTCTGACTGTGCAAACCAGTGGGGGTTGGGGCAGAAGAAACTGCTGTTCTCTCAGCAGAGTCTGCTTTTTTAAAGGGCCCCCATGGTCCTAGTACATCCACATACCCACCCACTCTGGAAACGATGGCCAGGACAACAGCTGGAGAGGCTTCAGTCCCATACGGAAGTGGGAGAAGTACCTGGAAAAGGGGCAAGGGCTGAGCAAGTGGCATTGTTCCCTCTCAGATCCCTTCCCCACACGCAGTGCCACAACGTGGTGAAACAGGTTGCCCTATGCTGACAAATACCTAAGGTTCCGCCCCTTACAATGTACCAGGTGTGACAGCTCTACCTAAGACACAGAGGCAAACACACACAGGAGCCTGTCAAGATGAGGAGACAGAGAAGTATGGCCCAAAAGAGGGAACAGATCAAGCTTCCACTGGGAGAAGTAAGTGACGAAGAGATAGCCAACCTAACAGACGCAGAATTCAAAACACCGGTGATTAAAATGCTCACAGGCTTGACAGATATGCTTGAGTATGGCAAACACATAAGGGAAGAAGTGAAGTCTATGCTAAGTGAAACAAAGGAAAATTCACACAAAACCAATGGTGAAGGAAAGGAAACTGGGGTTCAAATCAATAATTTGGAACATAAGAAAGAAAAAAACAGTCAACCAGTACAGAATGAGGAAACAAGAATTGAAAAAAATGAGGAGAGGCTTAGGAACCTCTGGGACAATTTTAAATGTGCCAACATCTGAATCATAGGGGTGCCAGAAGGAGAAGAGGAAGAACAAGAAATTGAAAGCTTATATAAAAAAAATAATGAAGGAAATCTTCCCAAATTTTGCAAAGGAAATAGACATACAAATCCAGGAAGCACAGAGAGTCCCAAACAAGCTAGACCCAAAGAAGACCACACCAAGACACATTATGATTAAAATGCCAAAGGTGAAAGGTAAAGAGAGAATCTTAAAAGCAGCAAGAGAAAAGCAGAGAGTTACCTACAAAGGGGTGCCTATAAGACTCTCAGCTGATTTCTCAAAAGAAACTTTGCAGGCAAGAAGGGACTGGCAAGAAGTATTCAATGTGATGGAAAGCAAGGACTTACAACCAAGATTACTCTACCCAGCAAAGCTATGATTTGGAATGGAAGGACAGATAAAGTGCTTCCCAGACAAGGTAAAGCTAAAAGAGTTCATCATCACCAAGCCATTATTATATAAAATGTTAAAGGGACTTATTTAAGAAAAAGATCAAAACCATGAACACTAAAATGACAACAGACTCACAACTATCAACAACTGAATCTAGAAAATAAAGACAAAATCTAACTAAGCAAACCAAAATAGGAACAGAATCATAGGTATGGGAATCATTTGGAGGGTTATCAGCTGCGAAGGGGAGGGGAAAAAATGGGGAAATGGTGCAGGAATGAAGAAGCATAATCGGTTGGTACAAAATAGACAGGGGGAAGTTAAGAATAATATAGGAAAGGGTGGAGCCAAAGAACTTATATGCATGACCCATGGACATGAACTAAGGGGGGTAGGATTGCTGGAGGGAAGAGGGATACTGGGCAGAGGGGAGCAAAGGGGAAAAAAATTGGGACAACTGTAACATCATAATCAATAAAATATACTTAAAAAAAAAAAAAGGAGTGGCAAAGTATGACTTTTAGTGGAAAGACAGAGTCAGCCCAGGCAACAATATGGTTGGGTGGGCAGGTGGAAGAAGGAGGAAAAGGGGGAAACACACTGCCCTCCCACTCCTCCCTCCCTCTAGGAGACCATGGCTCCCCATTGGCCAAAACCAACGGTAAGCCCACAGGCATGGGAACATTGGTGTGGTCCGTATGGGCCAGCCTCCCAAGACAGAGCAGTGTGGGGGAGGGTACAGAGTGGATCTGCAGGGAGGATGAAGGACACCTGGACACAGGATGAAAGGGAAATAAGAATATGTAAGCAAGACAGAGCCAGGGTAGTGAGAGTGTATCGAATATGATCTGTGAAGTGCTCTCTAGTTGCTAGAGTTTGCTCAGATTGGGGTGAGAGCCTCCCAGACACTAGCAGAGAGGGAAATCAGCCAGACAGGAGATCTGTGGTGTCCGTTCAGGAGAAGGATGGTCCACCCGAGGATGAGCCCTGGGATGCTCTGGGTCTGATGGGTGCCCTAGGGTGTGGGAAGGATGCAAAAGGGGGTGGGTGGGTGGGGCATTTGCCACTCTCCTCTGCCAGCTCAGGACTCACAGGGCCTTCCCTCCCTGCACCCACCAGTGGCTTGCCCCTCCCTCTGAGAGTCCGTTCAATATCGCAAAATCTCAGGATACCGCAGCGCACAGGAAGGCGGTCTGGCCACTTGTTAGGGGCTCTGTCCTGGGGTCAGATGATTGCACCGGCGTGTAATCCCCTGTGGCAATGGGCCCCATCACTCTGGGCCTCAGCTCCCTAGTCTGTGCAACAGGAGTGACCGACACCCACACCTCACCTGGTGGTTGTGCAGATGAGATAAAATGGTGCCCGCAAAGCGCTTAGTGCTGCCCCTGGCATGTGCTGAACGCTGCACAGATGTCTAAGTCGACCACAAGGAGTCGACAAGCCTTGTTGACCATCTCATTTCACTGGCTCAGTGTGACGGGGGAGGAGGAGGCCCAGGGAAGGGTGGGGTTTCTTCAAAACCACATGGTCAGGAGAAAGGCAAGGTCAGGAAGAGCACCCGCTCCCAGTCCCAGTGCCTGACGGCAACTCTCGGCAGTGACTCCTGGGCAGCCCGTGGGCGCTGTGGACAGAGAAGGAGCAAGAGCCTCAGAGCCTGGCTGGTGCTCTGCGTGCAGGGGGACTCAGTAATGCTCGTGGCGGGAGTTTGTGGATTTTTGTTACCACCAGGAGCTTTGGGAGGGCGGGGGCTGTGCCCAATTCTCCTTTGTCTGTTTGGCACAGGAGCCTGGCATAAATTAAGTACTTAATAAATATTTTATGGGTATTAATTATTAACCTCTGAGGCTATTTCCAAACAACTCTGTGAGAAAAGCCCAGTTGGGATTATGGCCTATATCAGAAGTTAAGTTCTCAGCCCACTTACAAAAGGGCCGCATGGAGACGTGGCGACGGTGTGGCTTCCTTGTAATGACGCAAAAGTGGAAATGGCATTTGAGGGGACATGTGAACTGACCCCGTGGTACAAATTATCCTTCGGCCTGAGCTTGCTCATTCTGCATGTTTATCTGAGGAGAATCAAGCCCTGAGAGTCCCAGTGTTAGGCATTTATTTTGAGCAAGATCCAGTTTCTATCTGCAGTGGGAGGGGGAATGGGAGGCAGGGGCTCCACCCTCACCCCCCACCCCCGCCCTCAGGAACTCTGAGACGTGTGCAGAGTGTATTTCAGAACTGCGCGTCCAAAGAGCAGGCATCCTGAGCATTTACCCCCTAGCTTCTGTCCCCACCAATGTGGGAATGCACCCCCCTACGTTCTCCCCAGACTCCCAGGCTGCCCCTGAGTGCAGGTGAATGGGCTGCAGCGGAGTCGGAGAAGCTCAGGACACATGCGCGAGGCTATGGCGTCCCTGCGTGGCCTGTGTGCTGTCATCGCGAGGGAGCCCTATCGCGCCCGGCCGGTCACCTCACCTGCTGCCGAAATCAGGGGCAGTCAGATAGATTTGGGGGGTGGCGGGCCCAGGGCCCAGTGCAGAATGAAAATGCAGGGCGCCTGATTTAAAAAGTACTAGGAATTTCAAGACGACGGCTCTGGCACATTCAACCAGACGGAGGGTCCTTCCTGCTGAGCACAGGCCTGTGCAGCCGCTCAGACTGCGGCATGAAGCCAGCGTGGGAGGGAGCCCAGTGGCATCTGCTCCAAGTGCCTGCCATGAGCCAGGTACCATGTTGATGCTTTTCATGTGCAATAATTGGTAGTTGTTTGTATCATGCCTTGTATCAAGCACATTAAACATTTCTCTTCGTTGGGAATGAGTTTAGAAAAATGCAAGTGACTTCCAAGCAGAGGAGTCCCTAAACGCACACCAGGTCTACCACCTGGGGCGCACACCCGATGCCTTGCCACTCCTGTGCAGAAGTCCCCACCCAGACTGCGAGCGCAGCAGAAACATGTCATTATGGTGTTCCTGATGACCCTCTGCAACATCAGGACATCACGAAGCTCTTGCCTGGCTGAGGCTTAACACGAACACGGGCTTCTCTGCCTCACCCAACAGAGCTCTGCCAAAATGCCACAGGCATGCTATAATCTTTTCCTGTCCCCAAGGAACCATTCGTATGAAAGTTAACAACGATTTATCAGGTCATTGGTCTTCCATTGTTACGGCTCTAGGAACAATAGTTTCTACAGGCCCCAGAAAGTTGCAGGCCCTCCATGATCAAGGCCCCCAAATACTGAAGTTCCTGGCCCTCAGCTGGGCGGGCACCCCCTCAAGTTCACAGGGAAGCAAGAAGATGGCCCCATGTTGGCTCGGGAAGGCGGGCAGATCCCGTGACAACCAAATGCAGCGTATGGACCCCAACTGGGTACTGGATCAGAAGTAACCTACAAAAGATGTTTTGAGATCATTGGGGTGGGGGGGGGAGCCTGAGAACGGCCTGGGGACCGGACCGTGCTTCTCAAACTGTCTGCGGCGAAGGCCCAGTTTCTGCTTTTGTTCAGTGTGTCTGAGACTGGCACTTCTGTGAAATACAGTTAACATCAATTTCTTGCAAAATATAAAAAAGGCAAGCCCAGAATCTTTATTATTAAACTCCATAGGTCTAAAATGACTCTGTCAAATTGCCATGAAAGGCCCTGAAAGCTTTCTCTCAATTTCAGTATTAGTTTGTTGCCGATCTAACAGCTAGCCTGCAGGCTGGCCCTGGAATGCCAACCACCCATTGAAGAGCATTGAATTGGCAGCCCCTGTATTACAAGGTCCTGTTAATTTCCAGAAATGTGATGAGGTATCGGATTTTTTGTAGTAGGAAACCTTTCTTTCTAGTACATGCTCAAGTATTTAGGGGTCAAACATCAGGATGTCTGCAACCTCCTCTTAAATGGTTCAAAAGAAGTATTTATGAACGGAAAGGAAAAAAGGAGCTAAAGCAAATGTGATAAAATGTCAACAAATGGTCCCACTAGGCAGGCCTATGGGGTGTTCATTGTACTATTAAATCAGCTTTTCTATAGATTTGAACACTTGAAATGAAACGTTGGAGCAGGGGAGAAGAACGGTCAGACCGCAGCTTCATTTCTTCCCGGCACAAATGAGATGTGAGGGCGAGTCTCCAGAGATGCAGTGGCTGGGGGGCCAGGTGCACTCACCTGCCCACATCCCAGTGAGCAGGCGAGACAGCAGGGCCAGGGAGGGCCCAGGGGGTCCCCGGGCGTGCAGTTCCCACGGGAGCTCCGTGGCTTATCTGCTCAGGAGCCTGGGCAAGTGGCCCACCCTTGCAGCCTCAGACTCCTCATCTGAAATGCAAGGGCTCCTCTGGCTAACGTACAATAGGGTGCTTTCCTGGGACAGTCTGTGCATTCTGAGTGGTGGGGACTGGCCGGCAGGGGCTCTCCAGCCAGCTGACCTCATGAACATGGGCCTTATGTGTATACTTTCAGGGAAAAGAATGGATCAATGATTCTTTTTAAGTGCAGAGTTCCCCAGGGAGGACAGACTCACTGCAGCCAGTTCCATCATTAGGGCACTCTGTAGGTGACTGAACTACAGGCCACATCAAGAGCTTTAGACCCGAAAACCAGTTGTAGTCGGAGCTAAATCATTTCCTTTGACGATAGGACTCCTGTCCCGTGCGCAGTGATCCCAGGAGACTGCCTGTTTCCATTCTGCGTTCCTCGCTGGCCATTCCCACCATGGTCCCACCACGGGCCTGGCAGAGGGCTGAGTCACTTCAGTGCCCTCTGTGACCAGGGCATTAGTCATGGTTGCTAACGCGTCTGAAGGTCTGTGTGTCATGGGCCTGCCCTGCTATAGGAAAATTAACATTCCAAGGCTGGGCATGGGAGGAGGTGGCTTCCCAAGAGGCCAGGGAACATTTTAGATTCATGTTGACTTCACTGCCCCGATGAGTCACTCACACAGAATTCTAGGCTTTTCTGTTCCATGTTCTACTGTGCACAGATTACCTAGTTTTATCTAGTATTTAAATTAGTTCCCAAGGTGGTTGAAGTACCTTGAACATGGACGTTTGAAGAACCACACTGCACACTAGGCCAGCCCCGCGCTGGCCGAGGGAACTTGGGCAAGGTGCTGAATAAGGACTATCCGCCTCATTTGGGGAACCCATGCAAAATGAAGATGCCAGGTCCCTTGCTCAAGAGTATTCAGAACTTCAAGGCAACAGAGCAGTAAACCAAGCGCGAAGCCCGTCTGAGCCCAGGGCTATGTGACCGCACGGGTCGCCGCTGAGGAACTGGCCCTGCACCTAATCCTTCGGGAGCTGCTCCTCCGGGTTTCCTCCTTCCCTCGATCATGATGAGGATTAAATGAGGTGGTCTTTGGGCCAGTGCCGTTGCCCTGAGGTCCTCGTCCTTGGAGGTAGCACCCAGCTCGGGCCAGCCTAGCTGGGTGTGAAGAAGGCCTCCTTCCATGTTGGTTGCATAGTCTTAGCTCAGTAACAGTACGTTTGTTTATTTCCTCTGTATGTTACAGCACAGACATGTATTTCTGCGGATCAGCATGCTTGTTCTGTTTGCCTAGGACCGGATCACTGATTTTCAGAGGACTTAGGCAGAGTGTGAGTGTGTGCATGTGTGTGAGTTCAACCAGAAACTAAAACTGATGGGTTTAAACCCCAATGCCAATTCAGTTCTGAAACGCTCTGATTCGGCCACTCCGATCTATGCCCCTCACCGCCTAGGGCACAAGCACTCCTATGCTAGGAGCTTTAACGCAGCGCCGAAAAGGGTCACAGCACCCGTAAAGGCAATATGTACCCACTGATTAGAGTTCAGGAGGAATCACATTGTGATTACATTACAGGCACCGTGAGCATAGCTATTCTGTAAAAAGTGTGGCAGAATTCCCACCCCCCCATCCAGGACAGCAATGGAGAGCTTCGGGTGATCGTGGTCTGAGCGCAGCTGGGCCCCCAATGACAGGTGAGTGACCAGACCGTGAAGTGCAGCTCCCTGCAACTCTGGTCACAGAGACCCTTGAAATCCTCAAGTGCACGCAACGAGTCCATTTCATTGCACAAAACAGTTACAATAAAAGGACCCAGTGTTATCTAGGGCTGCTATCTTTTTTCCACAGCCGTTGGTTCCTGGAAATGAAACAGGAGAGATAGGAACCGGAGGAATGAGGGCCTCGGTTAGAGGCCCTGACCACAGCAGAGGGAGAGCCCTATGCTTCCAGGCGGCCTGTCCCCGGGCCACTCTCGGGCCCAGGGCCGGTTCTGAGAGGCAGAAAGGCTAAGGCTGCCGGGGCGGGCGGGGGCGCACAGAGAAGGGAAGGAACGAAGCCTTCTTCTTATTTAAAGGCTGCTCAACGGGAGAAAAGAAGTGCCTCACAAACTCAACACCTCACACTGGGGCTATGGATTTTTGAAAAAGCAGCTTTCATTTTTAAATGATTTTTAAATTCACAGCTAAGCTGCTAGAACTCCCATATACCCATCACCCTAGTTCACCCATTTTTAACATTTTGCCACATTTGTTTTCCATGCATATTATTTTTTTCTGGGCTGTTCGTTGCACACACCATTTCCCTTTGCCCCTTTACTTTTATAAATTAGAAATAGAATATAACAAACTGTAGGTTAAAACACCTGTAAAGATAACCTCGAATCCAACTTCCCTAATACTTTCAATTAAAATTACTTAACTCTTTGTCAGTTTGTATGTATAACTTCTGTACAGCTTGAATCTCTTGAAATATAGTCACAGAGTAATCCTCCCTCTCTCCCTCCCTTCTTCCCTCCCTCCCTCCCTCCTCCCTCCTCCCTCCCTTCCTTCCTTCCTTCCTTCCAAGAAATACTTGGTCAGGCCCCTCCCAGTGTCCCCAGCCCTCCCACAGAGATGAAGCTGTCACATAACTTCGTGGTTGCAAAATATGGTAACTGCCATTGAGGGCAATTCTTGTCCCCTCTGTATCATTTGTCCCCTAAAAAAAAAAAAAGTCCCTTGCTCTAAGTCAGAGATGTTGATATCACTTGGATTTTCATGTATTTGTTAATAATTTCCCACCTACTTCCAAAAAATATATTTTAGGTGGGAATAGGAAAACATATATACCACCCTATAGTTGATTAAAAAAGTTAAAATGGGAATCAGACACATCTTCCTACAGTTTCTCATCCAGTGTTTTCAAGTCCAGGAAGTGATCCTTCTGTCACCTGAGTGTCACTGCTAAGCAAGCAGATTTTAGTGAGCTTTATAATCCGAAGTGTGAATTATCAGAACAGTTGGTATTCTGTTTTCCAGATGTAAAATTACATGAAAATATTTAATGTACCTTTTCAAACAACACAAGCCACTCCTCTCCTGCAGCGAGTCCACAATCGCTTTCCACGGAGTGAGTACGTGTGGCTTCCTGGAGCGTGACAGTAGGCTGGGTGGCATCCTTGAGCATTAGATATGACTCGGAGCTCCCTAGCAGCCAAGGCAACAAGGCACACGACAGTTTACTCAGTTTTATTTTCTGTTTAAAGCAAACCATTCATTTTTTTTTCAAGAGATGCACTTAATTTTCTTCTGAGGGAGTGCAGAGCCAAGAGGGAGCACCTGGGCCAACTCCTGCGGTCCCCACACCGACAGCCTGCCCCATGAGTGTGTGTCTGTGTGTTGAGAGGTGGCCAAGAGGAGTGACTGGACAGATGGCCTGCAGTCGGGGTGCTCCGCTATGTTGTGGCCTGGATGGAATCCATGGCTCCTTGGGGGATGGAGAAAGCACCTGAAAGAGACACTGTGCATTCATGAGGGAGGTGGCCCTGTGAGGGGAGCTGGGGGCCTTTGGAGGACAAGGCAGCATCTTAGAGGGTCGGCTGCGCTGGGCCGGTAGGGCATTAAGGACATTCACACTGTTGTGTGGCTGTCACCGCCTTTCATCGCCAGAACTTTTCCACCTCCCCATTGATAGGTAACCCCCCTTTCTCCGCTCCCCACAGCGCTCGGTGGGCTCTATTCTACTTTGCAGGAACTTGCCTGCACGAGACCTACTGTGTGGGTGGAACCAAACAATACCTGCCCTTCGTGTCTGGTTTATTTCACTTAGCGCTGTGTCGCCACCACGCTGCAGTGGGTGTCAGCCTTCGATTCCTTTGTAGGGCTGACTTATAGCCCATGGTCTGTACCGCACTTCTTTCCCCTTGGAGGGACATTTGAGGCGTCCCCACCGTTCGGCTGTTGTGAATAATGCTACAGACATTGCACGTATGTACAAATGTTTGCGACCCTGGATTTCATTCTTTTGTGGATATACCTAGAATTGGAATTTCTGGTTCATGTGACAATTTGTTACTTTTTGAGGCCCCTCCATACTGTTTCCCATAGAGGATGCTCCAGTTTGCAGTCCCACCAGCAAAGCACAAGCTTTCTGATTTCTCCGCACCCTTACCAACGCTAGTAATTTTCTGGTTTTTTTTTTTTTTTGCTTGATTTTTTTTTTTAAATAACATTCATGCCAATGGTCATGAAATGGTATCTCACTGTGGTTTTGATTTTCCTTTTCCTAATGATTAGTGATGTTGAGTATCATCGTTTCATGTGCCTTTTGGTCATTTTTGCATATTATCTTTTGATAAATGTCTATTCAAGACCTTGCCCACTTTTGAATTGGGCTGTTTTTTTTGTTTTGCTGCTGTTTGGAACTTTTTTTTTTTAAACAGTTGTAGTTTAAAATAATTCATATGTTGGGGCAAGCGGGCTTGCTATTTCAAAATACAGGGTGTCAAGTTGAAGTGAAAAATAATTTTGTGGCTCGTTTTTAACATTCTCAACACAAAGAACATAGTATTTTTTAAGTTAGGCCGAATTCACAGTAGATATTCAAACTGAGCAACATACAGGAAAAAACTCAGCTGACTTTTGGTGGTTTCTGGGTGATACTCGAGGGCCATTCAGAACTTAAAGCTCCTCTGTGCGAGAAGGAAGCAGAAAATCTTTATTCGTGGCTGTTATGGTTCTAGTTCATGCCAAGAACTATCTTAGGTGAGGCAACCCCGCTGGTGAGGGGATCTGATGTCTGCGAGGGTATGGGGTTACCGGAATATGGGAGCTTTTCTGCTAAACGGGAAACTCGACGACGGGCCTGTCGGGGCCGTGCAGAAAACGTGTTTCGGGCATCTCAGTAACCTCGTGACGGAAGCAGGCGGCGGGTGTGAGTTGCCTGGTCCAGCACTGACATCACATCGGGGAGGCCCTCAATGGAATTTTAAAACCTTATTGTTTTAGGATGAAACGTCCATCAGGAGTCGCGGGCCCCACAGGGCCGGGCGCGCAAGGCCACATCTGAGTGCACTGCAGCCACCGAGCAGGTTAACACCTACTCCCGGCTGCGAGCTGGAGCCCGAGTTCTTAAAGTGTAGAGAGGCCGAGGCCTGGAGCTGCGCTCTCCGGGATGCAGAAAGGGGTCCCGCGGCTCGGTGGCCCTTCCTCGGGCCCCAGGCGCTGGCGAGTCTCCTCCGCTTGGCAGGGTGCCGTGCTCTCCAGCCTCGGGCTCCGGGAATGGCCGCGAGCCTGCGAGCGGAGGCCGGACCTCGTAGCCCTCCCCACGCCTTTCCTGCTCTACGGCTCAATCCCGTTCCAACATCTCAATATGGTTTTTGAAACAGTTCGAGGTTAAAGGCTCTGCGCAGCCCACACAGGGGCGCTTGGAGGACGCCCGGCCGACCTCAGGGAACTGAGATGACTTCGGGGGGCTCTGGGGCGCAGGGAGAAGAGCTCTCCGACTCCGTAAACACATCCAGTCCAGGCGCGGCCGGGGCTCGGCCTGGATCCCCAGGTTTGGCGTCCAGACTAACCTCGCGGCGTCCGGAGGCGCGGGCTCCTGGCAGCGGAAGCGCGCCGCGCGAGCCTCGGACCCCGACTCCCAGTCCCCCCGGACCGCAGCGCGCCTCTCCCGCGAGGCCCGGAGCTCCCACCCCAAAGAAAGCTCTAAAAATAGCCCGCGAGATTCAGTCAACAGAAAGAAACACTTTTTTTTTAATGTGTAAAAAAATGTTTTGCTTCTGGAAGGGAACACAGCCGCTGCGAGTTCCAGCACACAGGGCCCTCTGCGAGCACCCACAGCCAACGCCACCTCTCCGGCTAGGCGCGGGCGCCGTCTCCCGGATCCTGATTTGGGGAGCGCAAGTGCCCCCTGTGGCCGGCCCGTGCCTGACCCCGCGGGTCTGGGAGGCAGAAGCGGCGGGCGCGGGGGCCCACAAGGAAGTTGGAGCCGCGGGGCCGGGAAGGGGGCAGTCGGCGCCGCGGGCCTGGCCGGGGCCCGAAGGGGCCGAAGCCGCGCCGGGGCGCTGTGCCCAGGCCGGCCCGGGCTCGCGTCCCTCCATGTGGCCGGCCGCCCGCCCGGGGCCCCACGTGGAAGGGGCGGAGGAGGAAGGAGGGCGAAGGTGGGGGGTTGGCGGAGTCCGAGCCGCGGGGTCTGGACCCAGGCCCTTGCCTTCCAGACCCCCGCACTTCTCAAGGGCCTCTCGGGCGGGGCGGGGCGGGGCCGGGGAGTGCCCGCCGCACCCAGCCCCCTCGCCCGCCCGCCCCGCCAGGGTGCACTTTCGCGGAGGCACTAATCCCCGGAGAGAGCCGATTTGTAGTAAGGAGTAGCTCTAGGGGGCGAGGCTGGCCCATGTGGGGTTGTGTCATTGGTTTGCAAAGAGAGACCCCGCCTTTGCCAAAAAAAAAAAAAAAAAAAAAAAAAAAAAAAAAGCGAGGAGTGTGCGAGCGGCGACCCTCACCTCGCCTCCCGCCCCGCTCGGGAGCTGCCGGCGGGCACCGGGGACGCGACCGGCGCAGCTTCTTCGCCTTTCCTTTTCTCTCCGCTCTCCTCCTCCTTCCCCAGAGGAGAAAACAAATAAAGAGGAGCAAATAGCCGGAGGCGCTCGGCATCCAGGACGCTCCCTCCCCCGATCCAAGTTGGAATTAGCATCCTCTGGGGGGTGAGCGCGGCGCGGCGCGGGGCGTGCGCAGGCCGGGGTCCCCCAGCGCAGCCCCCTCCCGGCAGGCGGGCGCGGGCCCGGGCCCGGGTGGGGAGGATTGGGAACCGGGTGGGCGGAGGAAGGGGGTGGGTGGGTGGGTGGGTGGGGAAGTAGGAAGAGACTCGGCGGCGAGGGCAGGAGGAGGAGGAAAGGAAGGGGAGGGGTAGGGTGGGGAGGGGAGGGGAAGGGAGAGAAGGGCGGGAGGGGGGAGGGGCGGGGCGCTGGAGAGATTAAGTTTTTGTGTGTGTGTCCCTGTGTGCGTGTGTCATTTTAAGGTGGCCCGAAGAGCGAAGGACTAAGCCGAGAGCCATGCCGCGCTGAGGGGGGGCCGCACAGCCGCCGCCACCGCCACCGCCGCCGGGTGGGGTGGGAGGGGCGGGAGCCGCCGCCTCCTCCCGGGTGGGAGCCGTTCGTCGTGGACGCTGGCGGCCCGGGACGAGGTAAGAGGGGCCCCGGGGGAGGGCTGGGGCCGCCGCCGCCCCCGCCTCACCTGGGGAGGCGGGCTGGGGGCGCCGCGCCCGCGCCTCACTGCGCCACTCGGGGCCGGGAAGGAGGGCGAAGGACACGGAGCCGGCATCCGAGGACATCTTTGGTCTGCGCCCCGGGCCCCGTGTTTCTGCCCGGAGCCCGGGGGTGGGCGCCCGCCTGGGGGATCCCTGCCTGCAGCCCTGCGCTGCCGGTCGCGCCAGGATTTTTGTTGTTGTGATGAGAGTTGATGAATGCGAAGTAGGCGGTCACCTTCCCATCAGGATTGGCATAGAAAAAATAAAAAAAAAGAAACCCCGACCGCGGCGGCGTCCAGAGGGCAGCGGTAGCGGCGGCATCTCGGCGACGGTTTCCTAGGCGCCCCCGGTTCCTGCTCCCCGAAGCCGGTGGGTGCGCGCGCGGGGACCGCCCGCGACCCAGGCCGAGCGCGCGGCGCGCCGCGGGGACAATATGGCCGGATCCCCCGGGACCGGGAGTCCGAGCGCGCGGGGCCTTGCGGTTGCGGGGCGGGGGCGGGGGCGAGCGGGGGTCAGCGGGGAAAACGGGGCGCGCGCTGCCAGGGGCCCCCAGGGGAGCGGCCCCTGCTGGCCGGGGATCCCGCGCAGCGCCCCGGGAGCGCTAGCGAAAGACTGGAGAAGAGGAGAAGTGGAACCCTTTTGTTTTGCCGGCCCCGCATTGTTGGCTCCTCCGGGCAGCCGGGCCACATCTGCCGCCGCCGCCAACACTGCCGCGTTGGGCCGGGCCCGCCAAAGTCGCAGCGGGGCGGGGGCCCGGGGTGGGCCGGGTGGCGGGCGGGAGCCAGGCGGGCCGGGCATTTCCTCTGCCCGGCCCCGCTCCCGCGGGCACCACTTCCTTTTCGGCCGCTGCCGCCGCGAGCCTGGCCCGCCCGCCTCCCCCGCCCGGGCAGCACTTTTCGGGTGGGGCGAACCCAAAAGAAAAAGTTTCGCAGGAGGGGCTGGCGAGGGCGCGCCCCGGGCGGTGGGGACCGGGCGCGGCGCAGCTTCAGCTGCGCTGCCGCGGTCTCCTTCCTCCTCGTGCTCCGCAGCTAGGACGGACCCGCGCGGCCGAGGGGAAGCGTCTTTCTTTCTCTCCCTCGCGCTCTTCCCAGCGCCCCGGGGCAAGTTGGGCAGAGGCGCGCGGGAGCCCGGGCACGCCGGGGCCTTTCTTTAGCTGGGGGCCCAGCTGCGTGTCGGATCGCCGCAACCCACGCAGCACCTTGGTGTTGTGGGGCCACGGGCCCGGGAGCTCTGCGTGGTCACAGCCGGCCGCAGCGAGACACACACGCGTACACACTGTCTCCAGTGTCTATTTCCGCCGCTGCGGACGGTCACGGGCACCGAGTGTGCGTGTACGCGAGTGTGGTGATCTCACCCCCCCTCCGCCCCCGGGTGCTTTTTCCGGAGGCGGCCCAAGTAGCAGTTGCTCCAGGGGTCCCCGTGTTTAGCATTTTACAGGGAAAAGGAGGATTTTTTCGTAGAAATCCCGTTTGCTCTATGTCCTTGCGAGGGAGGCTGTTGGCAGTGGCCTACGTCCTCAGGCCGGGCTCCCTTGCTCTATCCGAGCTAAACAGATCTTTCTGGATCGCCCCCCTCCCACCTTTTTTTCTTTAAAGATGGAAGACCAGTTTAAGTTCTTAGAGAGTCAGATGTGAGTGGCTTGAAGAGTAGACAAGAGAATTCTATTCTATAAATATGCATTGGGAATTTAAAATGCTAAGTGCCTTATTTGCAATTCTGTTGGATATTCTAGAGACTGGTGTATTTTTATCTGACATGGATAATTTGGAGGGGACCTGTATTTTGTTTAGTTTACAAAGTGACTGCCTGCTGACTTTGGCGAAATATATTAAACTCTCTTACTAGTCTTTCAAAGAATATTTTCCCTGCTAGGTTCTTGGGTTCAAAGGCATTTTAAGAATTACCTCGTGTTCAGTATCCAAGACTGCTGTTCTGCCTCTGGGGTTCTCCAAGTAGAATTAGTTTTTGTGTACTTTGGAGAATTACACTGTTTTGATCCCTCCCCCCTAAATCTTTTTACATGTTGAAGTAATGGGACTTTAAAGGATCTTTTTTTTTTATAGTCGTTTGGTTTCAAAGAGTACTTCTTACGGCAATTATAAAGTGATATTCAAAATGCTAATTACACACATTCAGTCAGAGCAGCTTTAATATTGAAACAGGATTTTTTCCTTTATTGTAGGTAAGAGGCTGTATCCTAGAGTTGAAACACTAAATATCCTTTTGTCTGGCATCAGAGCTCTGAACAAGCTGCTCTGACACTCGTGTGGAAACCCCTGGTGCCCTTTTATTGCCCCCCAAAGAAAAGTTAATGAGACGGTAGGTTTCAAGCAAAAAAGCAGGCCCTCCTTCCTGCAAAATACGCTTACAGTTGCCATTGAAGTCGGATGGTAGCCGTGAATGCACTTGCCTTTATGAAACCAGTTTAATCGTTCACACTTGATCAAGTATAACAGGACCAAACAAAGGAAATAAGCCAGCATATTTCTGTAGAGCATGAGGGGCTTAGTGTAAGTGTGGATGTGGGGTCACCCCCTCCCCCCACCCTGCCCTGAGTACCAGGGAGTGAGGCTGGACGGCAAAGGGAATTTATGGCACTGATTGGCTTTCTGTGCCTCGGGGCTGGAGGACCCCAGTTTGTCCCGGTAGAAAGCAGTTATTAGAGGGAATTTTAAAATCTTGATTTGGAGCTTGCTTTGAACCTGACAAGGTGCTTTTTGGTTGAACTTCTTCTGTTTGGAAAGATCAGGCCAAGGGCTGTGGGGTCGCTCTCCTTTCTAATTGTACCTTAATGAGGCTGAGCAGAGGGTGGGGTGGCTCTGCGATTGTGCTCAGGGCCCGGTGTTATTTACGACTCCACTTGGGATCTTGGAAACTGGCTCTTGAATGGGTGTTCTCCTGGGGGAGGGGCAGGGTGAATTACCTTTCCCAACTGTGATTTTTTAAAAAGCTCTTTGTCTGTAAAAGGTATTTTTTTTTTTCGCTCAGCACGAGTTTCACCTTCCCTCAGGGAAGAAATATTTGCAAAGTGTGTCTCTAAAGTTAAGAAATAAAAAAGTCTGGCCACTTAAAAACAAACACTACTCGCATTGTAAAAATACACCAGTGACATATTTTGGCCTTTTAAGACTCAGGGCACACCTGTTCCTGTCCCTGGCATTGTTCCTTTGCTCGTGTACACAAGATGAAGCAGGAAAACTTGCTCTCTGTGTAATTATTAACTTGCCCCCCCACCCCCCCCCCAACCCCTGTTCCCCTTTCAGGGAATAATCAATAGCTTGAGTCCTGACTCTTGAAACTCCAAACAGGAATCCTATTCATGAGTCTGAAAAGCGTTTTAAAGAGGGATGACGTGAAAACAAACAGCCACGACAACAACAAACAAAACTACAGGACCCACGAGCGTGCGGCTCTGTCAGGGTCCGGGCACACGGTGAGGAAAGGGCGAGGCTATAAAATACACACAGAACAAGCAGCATGCTGGAATCAAAGAGGCTGTTTTTACCAGAAACTCCGAAAACCCGAGAGCAAAGGGAGCTCAGGATGGCTCCCACCGGTGCAAATCCTTGAGATTCGCTGACTAAAAACAAAAAGGGCCGGACACCTCGCCACACCAGGCCCCGCTGAGAGGGTGCCCGAGTGCCATTGGCTGGCAGTCCCCTTCCGCCATGAATCATGTGTGAAGGCAAAGTTGTACCCTTTGCACTTCACGCTTTCCCCAAATGGAAAAAATGCAAAGAGTTTACAGCTACGGTAGAATGGCCACCCCGGTTGTCATTTTTTACCTCTTGTCATTTCAATATAGAAAGCTGTCACCATAACGTATGTCTGTGCAGCCTGGGTCCCTCTGTTAATAATCTTTCTATCAGTGAAGAGCAGCGGCCCGAGTGTCCCCTGTCCCTGATACAGGCCGCAAATGTATATTCATACATTCGTGGCTGGGAAAGGACATTTCTCAGTTAGGGGGCATAACTCTGAGAAGCTTCCCACGGTGGCCTGGCTGATAGTCCCCTTAAGGCGGGGGGTGGGTGGTGGAGGGGTGCAATTTGCAGTAATTAGAAAGTGAGTGCAGTATTTGACCCTTTGAGAAGAAGCACTTGGCCATAACAGAAGCAGGAGTGGGGACTCATTTCCCCCACACCTCTCTGCTGGGAGTGCTGGTGTGGGCCTGCCTGCAAACTTTGAGTTGGGCACGTGAAAACGCTGGAATGGATCCGCTCTCCGTGGCTGCACTGCTGGGCAGATATCAGTTTCCTCCCGTGCAGCTGGTAAGCATGCCCTCATTTCCACGGCTGCAGTTACAGGCTGTGGGAGAGGGGAAAACGCAAGGCTTCTCCCCCAGCCTAATCTTTTGAAGTTAATTTTTATTCAAGTCTGTGTTTGATGGAACAAATGTATCAAAGACTTATGAAAGGATTTTTTCTTTTTTCTTTTTTTTTCTTCACCCTATCTCTTGGTTTGGAAATTATATTTAATAATCGCTAAAAACTTCAGAACCATTTTTAAGGTGTTCAGGGTTTCTTTTGATCCTGATTTAATGGCTAGTGTCCGAAAACCATCCGCGGGGCTGTAATGACAGCCACAGAGCGATGCTGGGGTGTAATCTGGAGTTTGCTTCTCGCCATCATTAGGGATGTTTAAAGCCTAAAGGCTGGCTGCCCTGGGCCTCTCAGGACTACCCAGTGAAAAGAAGGGCTTTGCACATGGTGCAAAAGAGGGGGATTCACACATGAATACAGAAAGTACAATGGGGAGAGAGCCAGGCCATTGTTCGTGGGGACTGTGGACAATGGGAGCTGAGGGCCGGTGTGGCCTTAATTCTCTTGACTGCTGGAGGGCAGAGAAACTTGGGGAGCTGCTGCGGCCTGGGTGCTGGGTGGAAATGTGGCCTCCGCCTGCCCCCTGCCCACAGGTTTTCACAGAAGGCGGCGTTTCGGGGCTGCCTGGGAGCCTGGTGTGCCTTCCCTTTCCAGGCCTCGGCTTTTCTCAGGAAAGGTTCTCAAAGCAGATTGGAGGGTCCTTCAGAGAGTGTGAAAAAAGCAAACTTTTCCCCCTTCCAATGTGATATTAAGAAATCATATTCAACACTTCCCAGGAATAAAGGCACCCTAAGGCACAGGGAGCAATGGGGCCCGTTGGAATTATTCTTCACGGGAAGGCCTTTTTCTCCAGTCTGTTTGTGGTGTCAGGGAAAGTGTGGCTGAAATGAGGGATTTTTGTGTTTGGTGCCGCCCGTGCTGTTTCACCTCCTGCGTTCACCCAGCGCCCCTGCGTCCACGTGGGAGCTGAGGTCACAGAGCAGCTCTGTGGCCAGAGGAGCAGGCCCTCCTGCTCCCTCTCTTTTCAACCCCTCCCCCACGTGGAGTCGGTGTAGACGCTGGCCACTGTCAGGGCCCTGTTCTCTCTGATCTTGGCCGCACCCACTCGGTCAGAACTTAAGGGGCCATCATCTGTCCATCTGCATCTAGCCCAGCCCCTGTCTCTGCGTGAATGTTCCAGAAGTGACCTCGTTTAACTGTTTCTGTGACTCAATTTTAACAGATGGCTGCCTGTTGGTTTAATATTCACAATAATTTTGATGAAACAGTTGGGTTCTTATTCGTGGGGCAAGTGATACCTTTGGCTTTAGGGCGCACTGAGACTTTTTTTTTCCAGGTAATAACAGAGCCTTCATTCTTCCTGAAGGCCCCGTGGTGTTCAGAGGATGTTAATTCCAAACAGCTCCTGCTCCTGAACCTGGCTGGCAGTCTCACCTTGGTTGTTTTCTAGGAATCCAGAACAGTTCGGGGAGAGGGGTGCAGGCAGGCGTGCGCTTCATCACTGTGGCCCTAACAGTCTTTCCCACTTGGAAAATCTACAGAAACACATTTCTTGATGTTGTTGCTTTTACGCCCTTAAAAAGCGCTTTCGCTCAGAAATGTGCTTTTTGCATTAAAGTAAATCCTTGATTACAACTTGAAAGACACTGTTAACTGGCGTGAAGATTGAGCGGAAATAATGGCTCTATTTCTGTGCTGCATCTCAGCCTCAGTGGTGGCAGAAGCTTCGAGGGCCTTTTCAAAGGACGTGTAACAGAGATGTGTGTGGGTCTTTCTCCAGCTAGCTAAGGGGTTGTAAGCTCGCCACTGCCTGCCAGCCAGGTCTGAAATCTGGCCTCCAGCAATCTGTCCCTGCCCAGGACAAACAAAAACTTCATTATGGAGTCATGGAATCCCGGGAAGTTTCTTTGGAAGCGGCTGTAGACTGAGATCAGAGGTCAACTCCTGGCCTAATGGGATCCCCCCCCCCCCCCCCAGTATGGCCATTTACAAAGTCTACCCAAGGTCCAGGCTAGCAGAGTGTCAATGGCCCACATCACACCTGAGAGTGTTAGCATTGCACCTGCTGCAGGTGTGGTGGGTGTCAGGGTGGGGGGTGGGGTGGAGGGAAGAATAGGTGACGTTCCTTTGCTTTTGAGGGCTGGGAGGCCAGGAAAGTGTTTGTGTGCCTTTCCTGTCGAATGAACTCTGGCTGGGACTTGATTCTTTTGCTGATGGATGTCTTTAGTGCTGTTGGCCCAGAAGTGCAAACAGTCACAGGTCATCTTCTGCTTGTGCAGGCCCAGGTGGGTCTAGGGGGCTGAGGGCACCCCCACAAGCCCTTTTGGGTGGTGGGGAACTCGTGGGGTGTTGGACAGAGGCCCCTCCAGAGTTCCTAGAGCCCAGTCCACCTGGAGGGGAGTGGCCTCGCCTGGTCACTGGGCTTGCTTTGTGGGAGGGACAGCGTGCTGGTGGTACCAGGGAGACCCAGCATTGAAGCTGTCAGGCCGGAGGGCCTGCAGGGGTGCCCAGCACCGGCTGAGCTTGACTGACCACTGGGTCTGGAGGCGGTGCAGGGCTTTCCAAACACCAGAGACCCTGAGGGTCCCCACACTTGGGGGCAACTACCTAATGAACTGCAGTGCTGGGGGGATGTTCTTTCCAGTGGGGGTGACATTTTTTAAGTTTCTCCTGTCCCTTCTCCAGAGTCTGTATCTCTGGGAAGACAAGTGGGAATGACATGTTCGGGACACCCCTATTGCTTAGTGTCTCAGGAGCGCACACTTGTACCTTTTTCTCAGCGCCTTCACGTTGTGGGCTGGAAGTCACTCCAGGAGGGCGATCAATAAGCCTATTTTTCTGTACAGATATCAATATGCCCATATAAGTGCCTACAAGTAAAATCTCAGAATGTTTTTGATCTTAAAAACATTTCACAGTTATTAATCTTCACGACGCTCCTGCGGGCTAGGTAAATGGAGCAATTCCTGCTTTATGCGAGGGAGACACTGAATTGCCGCCCCAGTCACAGGATCTTCCGGGCCTCCAGGCTGGCGGCACGCGGGTTGGGCCCCAGAAACGGGCGTCCGGGCCGAACCAGGGACGCGCGCTCCTGCGAGACCTTCGGGAGCGGGGACGGCCGCGCTCCACCTGCAGGGCGGGTCCGGCCACCTTCCCCGACGGCGCGGGGCGGCCGTGCTCGGGGCTCCAGGACCCGATGTCTGTCGCTGCGGCCCCGACCCCTGGAGCCCGCCCTCCCCTCGGCGGGCTGGCTGACCTGCCCCCCGCGCCTCCGCCGGAAGCGCCCCTCCCCTCGCGTTCCCCCTTTCACTTGTAAATGGGGAGCTGCTTCCCGCCCTGGGAAGTCCTCCAGGGTCCCTGCCCCCCTGGCCCACTTCCTCCTCCCTCCCTTCCCGGGGCCTTTGTGCAGGGTCACCCTGGGCGGAAGGTTCCGGCCGCACAGCCCGGGCGTCGCCCGCGCCCCTTCCGGTCCGGGGAAGGAGCCCCGAGACCACGCAGCGCCCCGAGGCTGGGACCAGAACCAGAACCAGGTACCGGGCTGAGCCGTGCGGGGGCTACCCCTTGCGACCCCGTACCTGGGGTCACGTGGTCCCTGTCGTGTCCCCATACTCGCCTTCTCTGACCACGGAGGTTTGTTGATTGACTGCGCAATGGTGGCCAAGATGCAACGAACCGCGAAGGGCCGCATCGCTGGGACTTGGGCATCCGGCCCTCGGGGGTGTTGAGGCCCCCAAGGAAGGCGTTCATCTGCATGTTTGGGATTGTACTGTTAAGTGGCAGTAGCAGTTGCTGCGGGACACTGTCCGGGCCACCAGGCCTGCCTTGGGGTCTACATCCGGCTCCCCCTGAGCAGTGCAGCCAGGACCATCGGGGGCGCTGCCACTTCGCACCCCTCTTCTCCTTGGCGGAGGAATTCCTCTGTGTCCGGCAAAATGTTTTAAGTAGTTCTGTCATTTTTGTTAAGGTCACAGTGTAACTACCATTTATTGAGCATTTATTTGCTCGGTGTCTGTCACTCTCTCCCTGGGCACGGGGCGTGCGCTGCATGGGATTTCCACAAGGTGAGGTCATGCCAGGTGAAGGAGGCACTTGGTGACACCCCTGCCCCCTAAAGCAGCAGAGCTGGGACTGGAACCTGGCTGTTGGCAGGCTTCCTGGTGAAGGAGGAACCTCTGCCCAGGATGCTTCTCCTGTTGCCACCCCAAGGGCAGAGGGGAGGGGAGGGCCTTCGGTGGCCCCAGAATCTGGCCTGCCCTCCCTGGGATTCTCGGGGGCCTCTCAGAAACAATGACCTTTCTCCCGCCCAGAGCTGCTTTCCAGATCACATGGGGCTATGACAAGTCTGGCTTGTTTTAATTTCCTTCTTTGAGGGACGACCTTTTGTTAGGGTCTCACAACCTCCTCCTAGGAAGGGGTTTGTGGATGCTTTGCCGGACCAGGCCTGTTTTACATTCGCTCCACTCTCTGGGTTAATGAGCGGCAGGGCTCCAGATCAGCAGCCTGGGCGGCTGGCTCCGTGGACGGCGCCCCCGGGGAGAGTCCTGTCCCTCTTCATCGCAGGCTTTGATGGTGGGAAAGCAGACCCAGGAGGGACCGGAGGGCCAGGGCCCAGTGCTGCTGCTCCGGCCACTTCTTACTCTCACATCCTCCTTGAGGTGGAAGGGAGTTGCTCCCTGTGTCACCAGTGAAGGAACTGAGGGTCAGGGAGGTTGAGTTAAGTAAGTCAGGGAGCCTGGAGATTCGCTGCGTCCAACTCCATTTGGCTCTGGTTTCTCTTCATTAACTGAGAAATTTTTTACCTTTGGACTGGCGCTTGGTTACATTTGGGAGTGGCTTTGCCACACCAAGCAAGGTAAGACCCCGCACTCCTTCCCATCCTGTTTTCTCCCCTGTCCTCCATCTGGCTGTCTCTGAAGCACCCCCCCCCCCACTCCTGTACCAACACCCTGGGATGACGTGGATAGTGTCACTGTGCTTAGGGTTTTTTGTGGTAAAACTGGACTCAGTGGCCAGGTGTCACGGTATCAGTAGATACACTGGCATTTCCAAATTTGTGGTCTGGATTGGTGAACTCTCCCAGATTCTTCTCAAACCAGGCCCCCTCCTTCCTGTTGTGAGCCCCCTCCCCATCTTGAGGGGGTTTAGAGGCAGATGGGATGCCCCTCTTCCTCCTCCTTTCTGGCTGCTCTCACTTCCCAGCTGGATTCCTTGTGTACATCTTACAACAGCAGTTGGTTCCTGTGTCCAACATGGGGGGGGGGGGGTGAGCGTTTCACCAAATGGGAATAGTCTGTTTATACCACTTTTGTAAAAACTGGCCAGAAACTCACTCCAACCCAGGAAATCTCCTTTAGGTTGCTGCCCTGCATTTGCCTTGGCCTTAGAAAGGAATTTGAATGAATACTCACTCCTGAACAAAAGGAACAGCCCTCTTTTCAAAGAGGCCATCAGAATTGAAAGGGAATGGCACAAAGTTGGGTGTGTCCTGAAATCTGGAGTTGAGCCCAGCCGGGGTGATTAACTCACCCGAAGGGCTCGGAGCAGGTAGGCAATGCAGGAGCTCTCCCGCTGACCTTGGCTTCGTCTAAGCTAAGGTCCCCACAAGGTGGAGATCTTCCTGAAAAACAGGCTTTCCTTTAATTACAAGATTATCTTCCTTCCCTGCAACGCATCTCTTCCCTTCGAGAACACGTGTGTGCTTGCAAACACAGGGGTGCTTGGGAAATCCCTGAAGCCTTGGCTGGTGCCCTGAGGCCCCAGAGGGGCTGTGGGTGGTGGGGGTGCTGTGTGCATGCCGCCTGGGCCTGCGGGTTCCGCCTGGACTTCTGGGGGGGGGGGGCGTCTCTTGACCAATGAGTCATGTTCGCCGCCGTGTGCTGGCTCAGCTCCAGCTCGGGTAATGATTATGTTCCGTGTGAGGCCCCCCTGCAGTTTCCTGCAGGTCTCCGTTCAGCAGAGAAGGGTGGAGCATGGGTGGGCTGCAGCGGGGCCGGATCGGCGGTGGGCCAGCTCCCTCCGCGGGCCTCTCCCTTGTGTTCCTGCCCGCCTGGGAAGGGAGGCGCCGCCGTCTGGGGCCCATCTGCCTGGGCGGTGGATGTGGCCGGGTCTGAAGGCATCCAGGCGGGGGACTAACTATGACGTCCTTTGCTGGCTGGCCACAGCAGGCAGGTTCCCGATGGGAGCCAGGGTGTGTGGGTGGTCTCAGGTGCGGGGCGGTGGGGGTCCCTGGCTCAGCAGGAAAGCCTCTGAGCTTGGCGCCCCCGGCCCTGCGGCAGCTCCTGAGGGCGGCCCGGCAGGTTCCCCGCGTGCCCACGCTGGTGCCACGGGAGAACGCCACCTCCGGGGATCCTGGCTTCCCTGTTTCCTCGGCCTGGCCTCTTGTGGCTGAGGGTTTCTTGTTTTTCCACACACACCATCCTTTCTTCTCATTTCTCCACTAAGCCTGGGATTACGGACGTGACAAAAGCCAGGAGGTTTCGGAATTAAAGTTGGAATGCGGTCTGTGATGCCGTCTTCCTGAGTATTTAAGGAGGACTTTGAACGGTGGGCCATTTTTCCCTCCCTAATCTGTCCAGATGCGCTTCAAGTGCACTGGACAAAGGAAGCAGCTCGCAGCGGCTTGGGGCTTTTTTGAGGCAACTGTGAGCCCACCCTGTTGAGTGCCTCCTATCCCAGGGGCGGGAAGGGAGCCGGGTGGTGACAAACAGTTTGGTGGCACTCTTCCTGGGTGTCTCAGCCGGCCCAGAGCTTAGCAGCCCCTCAGGGCTCAGCACAGCTACTTGAAACACACATGGCAAGTATAACTCTGGCGCTTTAAAAAGGTTTCTCTGCAAGGAGGATTAAAAAGGTTTATTTTCCCCCGATTCCTTTCATCTTCTAGGGCAGCACTGTGGAAGGGGGCGTCTTAGGGAGAGTGACTGGGGGAGTGGGTTCTTTGTCACTTGCGGGGAGGGGTGGGTTCGTGCAGGGACCACTCTGTGGCCGGGCATTGTGCGGCCTCATGATGACGGGGAGCATCAGGCCGCCCGGCCGATCCTGCAGCTTTGCTCCGGCCGCGTGCCGCCTTGTCCGGAGCATGGGGCTGGCTCCATGTTCCGTGCGCTCACGTGAACGAGGGACACGTCCCACGGAAATGTCTGCCCCCCCTTCTCAGGGCTGAGGCTGGGCACGGGGAGGGCTGGCCTGCCCTCAGAATGTCTGCTACAGGCGACAAAACGCATCGTCACCAGCAGGGGGGTGGCATCTGATGGGACAGACTCTTCTAGGAAGTGTGGTCAGGGAAGGAGATGCCTGCTGGTGTGTGGGAGTTAGGGAGCTCCCGCAAGTCGGCGTTTCTGGATCAGGGACGAGGGGCGGCCACGCTGTAGGCCACACTCAGAATAGGCCCGACACATCACAGGTGTTCTTAGGAATACAAACTAAATCAACAAGTGACTCGGCCACTCCTGCCCGGAGTAGGCTGTGTGGGCAGTGGAGGGGTCTCCCTGGGTGCCCCTCACCTGGCCTGGACCCACACAGGCGGGGGCTGGCATAGTGAGAGGGTTTGGCGTGGGAGCTGGGAGTCCTGGTGCCGTGAGCCCGCTGTGCATGGGGCGGGGCCGGGGCAGACCTGCCGTGGGTGGAAGCAGCCCCTCCGCTCCTGGATTCCTGGGGCCAGAGTGATGAACTGGAACCTAGTCAGGAGGTTGTTTTTAGACTGTGGAATGTTACTCTGTATTAGGTCACTTGAGAAATGCCTGGTAAAATATTTACTTTCTATTTAAGTCCTACTTTCCCTTCCCAGAGAAGAAAAAGTGAGCAGTTTAGCGCTGCCTGCCTCTGCCCGGGGGCGGCCCCGGTGGGGGCCCAGCCCGCCTCTTCAGGCCCCCTTGGCACTCGGGTTCTGCCGGTAGGCTGCCTCAACACCCTGTTGACAGAACAGATGAAGGGGCGTGAGGGTTGGCTGGGCCCAGCCTTGTTCCTGGCGCTGGGGGATATTTAGGAAGAGGCGCCGTATCTGGCCCCTTCCGCTCTCCAGGTCTGAGGGTGGTGGGTCGGTCAGGGCATCCAGAGTGCTGTGGGCACTGGAATGGCTTGTTGGGTTTGTCTTGCTGGCACGAGGTGATCACTCAGGCAACAGCAGGTCTGGTGACAGGCCCAGATCGCCCTGGGTGGCCGATTTGCTGTGGGAGTTATGGAGGTTCCTGGCCCGGCCCTGGAGGGAGTGGCACTTACTCATCTCCTCCGGGCACTCACTCAGTCACAGGGACCGGGACAGAGGCGCCCGACGTCAGCAGCCCTGGGCACTGTTAGCTCTGCATGCACTTCCTGCTGGGCTCCAGGTGCGGGTGGTAGGGGTCACGGGATGTGTTTGGGAAGACATCCTTCCAGGGACTGTGGAAGAAACTGTTTGTCCCCTCCAGGGCGGTCTGGCCATTTCATGGGCCAGCAGTTTCTTTGGGCTGAATTCAGTCCATTAAAAAAAAAATCTCTCTTAGAAAGCAAAATGATCCACGAACATGCCCTTGGGAGGTGGCCGGTGCTGGAATGCAGGCAGGCACACGGGGTCAGGGGTCAGGATGGCCTGGTTCTGGTTTGCAGGTCCCAGGGAGCGTGCGCGGTAAAAAAGACGCACGAGCTTGGGAAATGCTCAGACGCTCCTGTTTGCACCATTATTGCTGGTGTTACTGGAAAGGAGCCGTAACACTGGCCACGGCAGCGTTCTGAGGTGTGCGGGGTCATTGACGCTGTCCCCTTCCCGCCTCGACCTTGTTCAACACTGCGCAGCTCCCCCAGAAAGGAAAGTTGGGGCATGGAGAGAGGTCCTCGGTGCCCCAATTTATCAGGAGGGAGCGGTGAGTGCTAACACCCCTCAGCCCGCCCAGCACTTCCCCGAGGGCCGCACAGGAGTTTAGTGCGAGACACTGGCTGTGGGCTTGGTGGTTTTCACATGAGTGATTCATGCAGTCCCCAGGGAGGTGCCCAGGTGGTTGAGAGGGTGGCCTCTGGGACAGGGGGGGATCCCCAGGACACCCCTGCCCGGGACTCAGTCTCCTGGGGCTCCACCCAACGCTCTGCTGTAGAAGCTCCAGGTGGGGCCAGAACATCTGTATTTTTAGCAAACTCCTCCCAATAGTTCTTACTGCAGCCAGCCCCAAACCTGCCAACAGCCCAAGACTGTCTTCCTGTCAAAACAAACCACTCCCCCAACACACACCCACACACTTGGGTCTAGTTTTTGAACATTTGGCACAAGGAATGATTGAAAGCTTGCATAGAATTTGGATACACCGTCCGCCCACCCGAAATGTGAATGACTGGTTTTCAAAGTGGAAATAGGGATTTCTGCCCCCAAAAGATTTCTGATGGGTTGGGCAGAGATCTTTGTTTGTTTGTTCGTTTTTTGTTTTAAGAGGGATTCTCCACCCTCTTTCATAGCACCAGGCACTGCCCGGGACTCGGGGGCCATTTCACGTGTGTCTGTTAAATCGGAGTTGGGTCCATATTCTGACACACTTGACATTTAACTTAACTATTGGGCCGTGTTCCCTGAGAGGAGGCTGGGCTGAGTGTCACAGTATACTGGCAGGGAGAGAAACTGTCTTTACCAAATCAATTTTAGTAAAATACGGGCCACTTCATGAAGCACACTTTGAAAACCTGTATGCACAAGTCAGAGGTGGGTGCAGTGGTGTCTGGTTTTCGTTGAGCTTGAACTTGGGATGGGCACGGGGCCCTTGGCCCTGCGGGGCGGGTGGAGGAAGGCCGCTGCAGGAGCTCACAGGTGCCGGCAGCAGCGCCCATCGTCAGGCCAGCCTCAGGTCGAGGGTCGACACCTTCCATCTCAGAAAAGGAAGTAAACTCGTGGTGTGGCAGGTGGTTTTCTTCATTGCTGAATTGATTCAAGAATAGGCTTCAGTGAGGCTGGCAGCTTACGCTTCCGTATAGGTGACAGCTTACCTTTGTCCTGTTCACAGAAGCCCTTTGTGGCATGTGCCTTCAGTAGCCACCCTGCTAGGAGACGGGACGGCATGTGGTCACTTCCCACTTAGGAATTGACAGGCCAGCCTCATGGCCCAGGCTGCAGAAGATGGGGGAGGTGTGGACTGGTCCCCCACGGGAACCAGACTGTGCCCTCCAGTAGCCCAGCTCTAGGGATGGCGGTGTGGACAGACGAAGGCAGGGAGGAGGGGGCAGGGAGCTCCATCCAGTTAGGAGTCTGGGGCCTTTGCGGGGGGTCACTCCTGCTCATTGAAGGTGAACTTGAAAGCGCGTGCGTGAGGTCCTCAGACAAGAATGGCTTAGGGGGCCTCCATCAGCCCCTTGATACGAGGCCACAGTCCTGGGCATGTAGGATTTGCCCTTTCTAGTTTGGGGAGCTACTTCTGGGCCAGGTTTGGGGTACTCTCTGAGTTGCATGCAGAGCCATTCACTAAGGGAGAAATTAGAGCCCTTCCCTTAACTGTCACCCGGCCTAGTGGCACAGGGTTGGGGTGCAGGCCACCTGTCGGGGGTCCCCCCAGCCCTGCCCGAATGTGGAAGCACAAGCCTCTGGGGCCCTAGGAGTTTCTTCTGGGGCTGCTTTTGGACTTGGGTTATAAAAGAAAGAACTATGATTTATGGTGTTTATGAAGACTAGCACACCTGTTTCTATATAGACATCCCAGCAGAGATTAGACACAAAATAAAGCAGGCTGCATGACGGGAGACACCCCCCAGCAGTACTGTAGTGGCGGACCGTGGAGTTACGTTGTGCGCACTTCCCAGGTAAGCAGTGACTCGTTACTGGGAAAACCACCTTTAAGAGGTTTAGGGGGAAGCTTTATAATTACGTAGATCAAATAAAAAATAGGTGTATAATATCTTGTGCACAGGGTATAACATTTTTGCATTATGCGACCAGGTCGGGCCGTTTGGATCGTGTGTGTTGGTGTGTTGGCAACACCGGGGTGGGTTTGTGTCCTCTGTGTGCCGGACGCCAGGGCTCCATGCAGGGGCCGGAGGGGGGGGGGGCTTGCCCTGAAATTCAGCAAAGCAGTGAATGTGCAAGAGCTGGGTGGGTGCCAGGCGCTCGGGCACATGGGTAGAGGGTGGGTCATTCCCGGGCTGAGGGGTCTGGCAGGGTGACCCACTGAAGAATTGAGAGAAGTCTGTTGCTGTCTTGGAATTGGAGAAATAGTGTGTGGTGCATAAGAACAGAACCTCCAGACGTGCACCCCAGTCCCAGACCCCCACCCCACCCCCACCCTGACTAGCAGAAGGCCTTGGGCAAGGGACCCGCCTCCTTGTGCCTCTGTGTCCTGGCAGTGGGGTGGTGGGTGTGTGTACCTCCTCAGGATATCTGTGAAGGTTTAATGACTTTGTGCCTGGCAAAACCTAAATTTGCTTTGAGTAGATCCTCCGGTGTGGGTACCGCTGTTTCCATTGGAGTAAAGGGAGTGAGGTGTGGGGCTGGGGCCCGAGATGCGAAGAGAGGGCCAACGAGTCACGGGCGGCCCCAAGTTCAGGTTTACCGCCGTCAAACATGGCGTTTTAGAGCCGTGGCCGCGGCTCCTGGGAGAGCGGGCCAGCTGTGGACTCCCTGTGGGTAAGGTGACCTGGCACTCAGACTGACAGGTCCAGGTGCCCAGCTGGGGGGGTGCAGAGAGGGAGCTGGTTGGGTCTGCGCCAGGGCTCAGGCGTACGTGGGTCAGGGACCAGGCCCACCCAGCTCGTCTTACGCTGAAGCTTGAGTTTCTGCCTTGGCTCCTGGGCGTGGGCCTGCGGTGTCCTTCCGCCCAGGGGCCAGGGCATGAGGCTGTTTTGTCCGTTGCTTTTCTCTGCCTGCACGTAGGCCGGCTGTAGGGGCGTGGGTGGTGGCAGCCCCCTCTCACAGAAGGGACAGCAGGGAAGGCCCTGCCCGTATGCTGGGTCCCTTTCGGCACTGACTGGTACCTGGCTTCTCTGCATTGAGGCGTGCCTGGGGTCTCAGTGCCACCAGATGGGGACCTGTTCGGCTGGGCGTGGCCTCGGGGGGCACTCAGAGGGGTTGCTGGCGTGGCCCCTGCGCCTGCGTCCCAGACTTGCCCAGGATGACAGTGGCAGCCGCAGCAGGGACAGCCCCCGCCCTGCAAGGAAGGGCTGGCGGGAACCTGCCCTGCCCTCGCCCGCTAACACGGGGGGTTGGCATCAGGCTGCAGGGAGTGTGAGGAGACTAACTGTGATGGATGGACCCCGGGTAAGAGCAACAAGGGACATCTTGAGGGGAATCTCAGTTTCATTTCCCGGCCACCCACTGCTGGAGCTGCGGAGCCTCCGCCACGACGCAGCTGCGTGCTGCACAGCTGGGTTTCAGGCGGGCGGCGAGCCCTGCGTCCTGGGCCGCCCCTCTTCTGGGCGCTGCCGATTGGGACAGAGGCCGTTGCCCGGGGAGAGCAGGTGAGGCGGGCTACGCGTCCACAGGTGTCGCTGTGTTCAGGTGGGAAGGCCGCCTGGCTGCAGTGGGGTCCGTGGCTTACTGCGCAGGGAGACTCGTTCACTTTCAGTCTTTGTTTGGTTAAAACTTTTACGTAATTCACACTCAGTGCAGTTAACGCTTCCAGCACACGGGGCTGCGGGTCCTGGCGCGCAGTGTGTGAGCACGCGGGAATGTGGGGCGGTCCCACCACTGCGCATCAGACTGTCCTCTTGGGTAGAAAGGCTGCCTTGCCTGTCTGGGGAGGCAGGCAGAGGCTGGTGAGGTGCCAGGGTTTTCTGGGACGTCTGTCCTAGGAGTTCGCGTGGCCAAGGAGGACGCTGCAGTCACACAGCAGGGGGAGTTGCCTGGTGGCACCACCCCGGCCATGCCAGGGGTGCCTGAGCGAAGGACATTGGCCCAGGCTGGGCAGCTTGGCTGAAAGCCCAGCGCTGCATTCACGACCTTGTCTGCCCTGTTGACACCCGCAGCCCCGCCCGCAAGAGGGGTCCACACACTCAGGCCTCCACACCTTGGATCGGGTGCCTCCTCTGTCCCCTGGCGCCCGGTCCAGAAAGACTGCTTTCTCCTTCACCGTTGGGGAAGTGGGTGAGCAGAGAGCCAGGCGGCCCACTTGGTGTGTGCCGTGGGCCAGCCCGTAGGTCCCTGCGGGTGGAGGCCAGCCACCTTCTTGTGGGCAAGGAGAGGGTGGCTTGTGCAAAACCTGGAGGGACGAGAGCACCTTCCCTGGGAAGGGTGGCAGTGGGCAGGCCCCTGGGTGCTGCCCCCGCCCCTGGCGGCAGAGCCCTGGGTGTCTGGCGGGAGGGCAGCTTCTCTCGGAGGAGGAGCTATTTAAGGAGAATGTGCGGATGTTCGTGCTCAGCAGGTGTCCCCTGTTGCAGTCTGTGAACGAGGCCACAGTGGACTCGCTTTCTTCATAGTTTTTAATATTCTCTTATTTCTGTTCTTTTGGGGGAAATTTTATGAAATGAGTCTAAGAATTTTTTAACTGATTCTCTGGGGATCGCTGCATTTATTCATTTTCTCGTGGTTGCTGGAAATGTCTTTTCCATGCTGGTGATTTGTGTCTGTGTCTCCCCCCCCCACACACCCCCCGCCACACACACATGGTCCCAGCGCGAGGGCAGGTGACAGTGGCCGTGTTCATGGTGCGTCTTGTCTTGTCTTGTGAGCACATTTGCGGTGTGAGGAAACCCTTTATGCCTGTGAGCTCAGACTGAACGCGACCTTGTTTTTGGCCCTGAAATTCCTGTCCTCGCATCCTTGGCCTCTTTGGGGTGGTTGCTGAGCTGCCACACGCTCAGATGCTTATTGGATTTGGGGATCTTCCAGGTGCAGGGACCCTCGAGTCGGGTTAAGAGCTGAAAGGTTGGCGCTCAGCATGTCCTGGAGGCTTTAGGAGACGAGGGGACAGGGCTGTTAGGACCGGTGTCCTGGACCCTGAACTGAAGTGTGTGGGGGGGGGTGTCTGTGTGTGTGTGTGTCTGTGTGTGTGTGTGTGCGCGCGCACGCCTGTGGGTGTGGGGCGGGGGGGTGGCCAGCAGTCTGCCCTCCTGCAGGTCTTACTGCCCCCGCCCGTGGAAAGACCTAAGTCCTCTCACCCAGCAGCAGTTCTCTCTCTGGTCCTCACTGGGGGAAAAAGTTGCCCAAAGGTTGGAATTGATTACAGGAAAAGTTGAATGCTGGAATTTATTAAAATATGAGGGAGACGCGTGTTTTATGTCCTCAAGGGCGTCAACAGGCATATTCAGTGCCACCCACAACAATAAACGCCACCCGTGGATCGTCAGCTGCAAGCACAGCAGAGCCGCTGTTCCAGGCGGCTGGGCCGCTGGAGTCCTGTGCGCACCGGCCGTCCCGTGCCTGCCCGGGGCCCGCTCCTGTCCCCACAGCACAGCTTCTAGGCGAGAAGCCGCTTCCCTTGGCTGGATCCTAAATTCGAGTGGGCAGCCAGCCGGCAGCCGGTCCGGCCCCTGGGGTGAGCAGCGTGGTGGTGTGCGCCCCGGCCCAGCCGGCCAGGCCAGGAATGCGCTCTGGAGGTGTGCACGTTGTCAGGTGACCATTTCGGAGGGATCCAGTAAGGAGAGGCCTTTGCCTTCATTCAGGAATATTAGAAATACACAGTTCAGTGGGTCAATAATAATAACACAGCAACTTGTTATTAAGCACCAGGAACGTGCCGGGGAGTGGCGGGGAGACAGAATGTACGTGGTGCATCCATAACAGAGCCGTTCGTGGGCCTCTCCCAGCCGGCTCAGGGCAGCCCCGCCACTTGTAGGGCCACAGCTCTTTGGTGACAGCTGCCGCAGGAAGCCGCAGAGGGACCTGAATCAAAAGCCTGTATCTTCGCACCGCTGACCCACCACGCAAATCTGTGGGTGCGCACAAGGCTATCTGGGTTTCATAAGCCAGGGCTCTCGCTCCCAGAATCAAGGTCTTGGAGTGAAGTTTCAAGGTTCTGGAAGCTGATGGGCATTTCAAGAGGTGGTTCTTTCTGAACACGCACATTTTTGCTTACATTGGGTAGTGGTTGGCTGGTCAATTTTTTTATTTATTTTTATTTTAGCCTTTGGCTTGGAGAAATGTTCCCTTTGGTGATGGTAATTATCCTTTCCTGATTTGTAAATTGATTACAGCAACTCGGCCAAGTTTGATTATCCTCCAACCCCCTTCTGCCTCTTTTTTAAACTTATTTTTAGCTCGGTCCTTGAGACCTCGGTGTGAGAATGTCCATCTTCTGGGGTCTCTGAACTGCTGAAGGTCGTTTTAATCAGCCCCATCCAGGGTTGCCTTGGGAGTCATGTTACCGTGGTGCGGGCAGGGCCCCCTGGCCGGGGCCGGGGTTTGGTCTGCGCGTTTCCATGAATGAACTTGGCCAGCAGCTACCTGGATCCGGGAGCTCCAACCGCACAGGGATGACGAGGGAGTGAGGTGGATAGAGGCACTGCCCGTGACCCCCGCCTGGCCCAGCCAGGAGGACGCAGGAGGACTGGTCGCCAGCCTCGGCAGGCCCTTGCTTCCTGAGGTGTCTGCCCAGGGCTTTGCTGTAGGAGCCTGTGAATGCTGTGTCCCTGCGGCTCTGTCCATGAAGCCGGGCCCCAGCCTCGGTGTGTATGTCACCAGGCAGTGTGTCAGGCTTTGGGGGCGCAGGGGTGTCCTCGTCTGGTCCCCTGGGCCTTCTCTGCCTCTGATTCTCGGAGGGCCCTGAAGTCGGCAGCCCCGGTGGGCTCCCGGATGTTTTCTGAGCCTTACCTCGAGGAGAATAAAAGCCTTCTGGTGCCTGATCTGATTTGTTTGCTGGAAGATTAGTACAAAAGCAGGAAGGAAAAGTGTGTTGGAGGTGATTGCTAGGCTGGCAGAGGTTGCTTACGGGTTTTTGCTGATAGTCCTTGTTTAAAGGAATTCCCCGTGAGATTTATGAAGCCTTTTCAATTTATTGTCTTTCCAAGTGTAAGGTAAGCACATAAATAGGTTATTCTCTTTTTATTATAAACCTAGCCAGTGAGAGATTAAAAATAAGAGGAAGCAGGGCCCTTTTTCCAGCCCAGCGTGTTTCTGGAATTTGGAAAGCATCTTGGAAAGGCTTTGTGTGTTGTTTTTTGGCTCAGAGCACATTGTGCCCTGAAAAGATAAAGCCTGACCCTTGATACGGTGTGGGTTCCCTCCCCATCCTTGAAGAGAAACCGGCTGCAGCCTGCGGCGATGGGCTTGACCTTGAGGACGCGGTCAGCAGGGACTCACAGGCTCCTCAGGACACCAGGGTGGGGGGTTCCCAAGGCCCTGCTCTGGGTTTGGTCACAGCTGCTTCACCCAGAAGGGACGCCACCCGTAGGCCGGTGTCATAGCCCTTTGTGTGAAAAAACAACCCTTTCTGACCAAACGGTGAACCTTTCCTTCCTGACCCCTCTTCCTGTCGCCTGACTTCCCGGGTCCTTTTCCTTTTTAAACCCTCCTCTGGAATCGCTGCTGCTCCTCCGTGTCCTGGTGGGTGCGGGTGATCGAGGTAAAGGATAAGCACCACAACAGGAGGCCTCGTAGTAAATAAACATCTCGTGTCCCAGTAGTGACATCAGTGCTGAGGACTGGCGGGGGGTGGGGGGGGTGGAGTTAGATGACCTGCCCCCTGCTAACTGCTGTGCAGCTCACACCGCTGCGGGGGCGCCCCGGGAAGACTTCCTGTTACCATCCTGGGAGAAGGTAGACTGGGGCCTGAGGCCATCGGCCCTTGGCAGGTGCCCTGTGCACTGGGTGGCCTCCCTGAGTGAGTTCTCTGGGCAGTAGGATCTAAGGAGGGAGGCCCTGACGGTGCCCAGGGCAGAATTCTGGTGAGAAGGGGTCTGTGGGGTTCATTTTCCTTTCTGACAGCTTTCTCCCCTGGGGCTTGCAGGGGATGGCCTTTTTGTTCTCCTCAGTCGTGAGGTCAGGGTGGGGGTGGCAGAGCAGGGTGGCTGATGCTGTGTAGGGCCTGGGTGGTGGCCTGAACAAGCCTGACCAGGTCCTGCCTGCAAGGAGGGGACCGCATAGCCTGACAGCCTTGGTAACTGGGGAGCCAGGCAGGGAGGGGCGGGGGGGCGGTCCCAGACTGGGAATGGGGCCCTGTCTGTACACATGGACATCAGGGAAAGGCCTCCTGAAGGGAGTTGGGGGTCTGGGCTGTGGCAGGGAAGGGGCCACCTGGGCTTCCTCCAGCTTGTCCACCCTCGGAGGCCGCCCCACCTCTGACCAAGCCCTCCAGCCCCTCATCTTCCCTCCTGTCCCGGCCTGAGGTCACCTGGGAGCTTGAAAGAAAGCTAAGCCTCCACGCTCAGAGCTCTGAGTCAGTGGTCTTGGGTGGGGCCTGCCTTGGGGAGCGTAAAAGCTCCCAGATGATTCTAATGGGCAGCCAGGAAGGGACCACTGCCCAGCCCCGCCGCCCTCAGCTGGGGCTGCTTTGCTCTGCCCACGGCCTGAAGGCACAGGCCCCGAGGAGCGGGCAGGTCCTGACATCACTGCAGCGCCGGCGGGGGGCAAGGGCAGGCAGGGCTTCCTGGGAGGCCTGGCCCCCCCAGACAGATGCCTGACAGGACAGGCACGCCGCTCCTGCCCGGCCGGATGCCGGGGTGCCAGGCAGCCCAGAGCTGCTCACCGAGGAGGGTCACGGGCAGGGCTCCAGTGTGGCCAGGTTTCCCATCAACAGGTGAGGATCTTTGGGGCTGTGTCATTAGCTCTGTGAGGCTTTCCTGGAGCAAAAGTGGAATCAGCTTTGCAGGGCAGGTGCCCGTGGGTACGTGAGGGTGGGAGAGCCTGCCGCGGGGGGCCTGCCGCCTCAGGGCTCTCCTGCCTGGAGTGGGAAAGCTGGCGTGTGTCCATCCTGCGAGGAGGGGTGCTGGGAGCGCAGAACCGTCCTGCCTCGGTCAGTGTGCAGCTGGAAGGGGAGCGCGGCGGTTGCCTAGGAAACAAAGCTGGAGGGCCTGGCTCAGGCCGGCGGGCTGCTGGGGCTCCATGGCTGGGTGAGGGGTGAGCCCCCCGGAACTGGCATGAGATGAGGGTGGGGGCGGGGAGGGTCCTGTGTGCATTTTTATAGGAAAAGAAGGAGTCCAGCTTCTGGGAGTGTGACCTGGCAGTCTGGGACCTGCGTGGGTCTCCTCAGCTACAGAGACTGGGGGGCGGGGGGCGTTCTGTGGGTCGCCCAGGACGGGGCAGAGAGGGAACCAGGCTGCGGTGGGGGCTGAAGGGCGAGTAGAGGAATCCCTTTAAGGCTTCCCAGGAATCTTGCTTCTGGATCAATGAGCTTTTGTGGAAGGCTCTGGGGGGAGAGGAGGTCAGGGGTGTGGGTGCCCCCAGGTAAGAGGAAGTAAGCCCACGGTGACAGGGTGACAGCCGGGCTGGGGGAAGACTCCTCTGGCCAGACCCAAGCTGGCGGGGGTGTCCCTGGCTTCTGCGATGCGTGTCCAGCTGCTGCCTCTTAATTACCAGTGGGAAAGAGTTTGAAATTCTAAAATCCACAAATGGGTGGCCCCACGGGGTGGTTCATGGAGCAGGGGCAGGTGTCTAACCAGCAGGCTGGCCGAGAGGCCTCAGTGGCTGTGTCGGTGCTGACTTGGGTTCCAGGTCGGGGAGGGGATGAGGGAAAGCGTGAGGTTCAGGCTGGAGGTCCTGTTGGCCGATTCCTTCCTTGAGCCACTAAGAGAAGTGGCATCTGGGGTGCTGGGCGCTTTGTCTTCATTCATCCGATGGGTTCTCCTTGCTCTGTGGTGGCGGGGGGCCGTTTCCCAGCCAAGCCCTTCGGGATCTTTCTTTTCCCTTGGGAGCTTGGCTAGCCCTCTCCCATTGAGGAGCCTCCGGAGTGATGATGGGCCAGGGGGATCGCGGGGCTGAGCAGATTCCACAGCCCCTGCCTGGGCTTCCCCGGGTGGGCCCTGAGCTCAGAGTGGCACAGTGCTGGGGCGTGCCCTCTGCCCTCCTGGGTGACGGAAGCAGCGGGTCCCGAGTTCTTCACAGGGCCCGTCCTGCAGCTGCGTCTCACTGCTGAGCTCCTGCCTGGCCTCTGGCCGCTGCTGAGCAGGTCAGGTGTGGTCTCCACTGGGCGCACCGGGGTTGGACTCGGTTGGCTCTCTGCTTTTGCTGCTGTGGGCTCTGGCTGGAGGCTGCTGAGTGCCTCTGTCCCCCCACCCGTGACTTGGGAGGAATAACAAGTCCTTGATGGAGTGACTGCTGGAATGAAAATAATGGGTTGGCCAAAAAGTCCGTGACGTTTTTTCCATAAAATAAGACACATTTTTCATTTTCACCAATAAGTTTATTGATTTGGACATTTTGAGTACGTTGGCTGTCTCCTGCTATTGGCTTCTAGTGGGGAGAGGCCAGGGTGCTGCTAAACATCTTCCAGTGCATAAGACAGCCCCACAGCAAAGAGTTATTTGGCCGGAATGTCGTTACTACCAAGAAACGTCGCAAACCACTTTTGACACGTTCGATCAGTCACAGTACCTTCTCCCTACACTGCACAGATCTTTCTCTTTCTTTTTTGCATTTCAATTACGTTTTTACCTTGCTTGAAATCATAAAGCATAATATGCCAAAAATGTTGCATATTTTCTCCATCTTCAATATTAAAATGGCTATGCAGTAATTCACCAATTTTGATGTTTTTTAAAAACGCACGCTGATGTGACAGCTGTCACAAAATTGTTTGAAATGAAGTTAAAGACGACAAAGCACCATGAGAGTCATCGTACAGAAGAAAACGGAACGAACTTTTGGGCCAGCCCAGGAGGTAATGGGGTTCGGTCGTTGGGGGGGCTGCCTTCGTCTTTGCAGGCACAGCAGTGAAAAATGACTGGGGTCCAGAATGTGGCTTTTGAAAGCTTGTGTTTGTTCCTTCTGAAAATATGCTTTAAAAATTTGATCTGGAGTCTTTTTTGCTTCTTGCTTAATATTGTACTGGTGAAGCCTTGAATGCCCGTATGCGTCTTTCTGGAATCAAATTTTATTGCCCATCTATGCAAAAAAAAAAAAAAAAGAAAGGTTCCTCAATCTTAGGGCCACAGCCAGGAAGTGTCTGCCAGACACCAGAAGTCAGTTAATCATGTGTTGATCCGCACACGCCAGGTTCAGGAGACGAGAAGTACATTCAGAAGGAGGCCCTTCCTCGTCTCCACGGAGCTCGGGGTCTGGAGGGACGAGCACACTTATGTTGTGAGGAAGTTACAAGGCTTTGGGGTCTGAACGACTGTGAACTGGCCCGTTTGGGTTTATCATCTCCCGGGTAAAAATGTCAATTCAGAAGATTGGTCCAGCCTTTTTGTAGTGATTTGTACTTTGCGGTTGTGTTCAAATGACAGCCTCCAAGAAACCCCCTGTTTTCAGACGGAGCAAACGAGGGGCTCAGATGAAGTGATTGCCCAAGCCTCCCTTGGGAGAGACGGCCCTGCCTGCCTTTCTCCAAGGCGTTGGTGCGTTTCCTGACCTGTCCCGGTCCTTGCACACTTGCACTCTTGAGCTTAATACAGTCAGAGTAAACTCACGGTTGAGCTTGAACTTGGGCCCCACGTTCAGAGAACACAGCATTGAGACACAGACTGAGGACACGTGGGCAGGTGAGCAGGCTCTGCAGGGGTCTGGGTGGCTTGGCTTGTATCCCCCCGCCATCCGCCACCCCCAGCCCCAGGTGCCTCCCAGCAGGCTGAACTTGGTGCTTTATCCATCCTGAGATGGATAAAGAGGCAGGAGGCTGCCCTGGGCAAGAATTGGACCGGAAGTCTGTGTGTCCTGTTTTGTGGGCACACGTATTTGTACACACCAGACACTTGGTATCGGAGGGTGCCCGGCAGTGTGAGCCCACAGCGCCCCTCCCTTGCTGCTTCAGTACACAGAGTCCAAGGACCTTCGCATGGGAAGCAAGTTCAGGCCAAGGTCAGATCCGAGGGCCGTAGTGAACCCTTTGAACTCGGTCATCGTTCTAATTTTTCTCTTTTTGTGGTATCTATCACCTCCTGAAAGAGTTTGTTTTCTGGGGCTCTCACTCAAAAGTATCATTTTGTCCCATACCATTAAAATTCTCAGTGTTTGCTGACTCGGGTTTATTAAAACGAAAACCACTGGAGAGGGGTGTGAAAATAGTGCCCCACTGTTTACCAACTCGGATTCTCGTTTTTGATATTTTAGGGCAGCATCTGTTTTCACTTGAATGCTGTGGAATTTGTTGGTAAAGTGTTATGCGGATGAAAATCCATATTTGAGTGAAGTTTTTTTTTTTTTTTAATTCAAATGAGTTTGTAAGAATATTATAGTCAAGGTGCTCAATTTGCCTTTTGAAGCAGAATCTGCATGAATGACGCTGGCGTGTGGCTTGGTCTTTGAGAGTTTCTGGATGAGCTGGGACCTTGACTCAGATCCCAGCACTGAGTCAAGCCAGTTGGAACCCCCCCTCTCCCAGTGCTGCCCCTCACCCACTGCGTGGCCTGGCAGGTCACCCAACCCGGGGCTGCAGCTACTTCCCCATCTTAGGATGTGGCCATGCTGTGTTGTGGGAAGACCGCGACCGAAGCACCGTTAGTCCCCTGACCCTCAGCATCTTAGCGTCTCTGGGATTGAGTTGTCATGCTTGATTGCGTGCCACATGACGGGCCTTTTTCCTTTGTTTCTTGGTGGCTTATAAGGTAATCCTGGGCCTGAGATCTGATGGTATCTTAGGCTTGACGGACATGAAGCCTTTTTGCAGACTTGAAAGTTTTAGAGATGGGCATTCCCCAGTAAAAGGATATGGTCCAGTGGTCAGATAACCTTGGATTCTTGTGTTCAGAGAGACCTCTGTTGCTTCCAGGCAAACACGCCTGTCCTGAGATCGAGCCGCAAGGTGAGCGTGGCAGAGCCGATCAGATGTCCCCCAGAGGGCCAAGCCTCCCTTCACTGCGGGACAGCTGCTTGGTCACCACCCAGGCATCTACCCAGGATGGTTCTTGCCAGTGGGACACCAGTGGGGGTAGGTGTCCCTTCCTGGCAGAAGTAGTTAAGGAGCAGATATGCTCTTCCTGTTTTTCTTCGCTTACCTGTTGCCTGGATGCATAAGTCCAGCAGAGGTGGCTTGGGATCCTGGGTCTCTGAGTTGCCCTGCGGAGTTGCCCACCCATCAGGGACACGGACCTCCTCATGGTACAGAGATGAGCTCGTGCGGTGCTGAGCCGGTGCACAGTGTGGGCTTTGAGTGTTACAGCGGGCAGTGTTAGTCCGTCCAAGCCACGCCCAGTGAGCCGGTGGCCCTTCTCCCACTCGCCACCCCAGCCCTGTGGCTCTCTCGTTCCCGCCCACGTGTGTCCGTTTATTCACTGAACCCTGGAGATGCGGTCTCCTCCCCCTCTTGTTCGGGGGGCCTTTCTTCCTCCTGCCAGGCAGTGAGCTCCAAGAGTGGGCATCCCTGCAAGGCTTCTTGCCTCACACCTGCCAAATGGCATCTACTTGAGTACTTGAGGTGCAGCCGGGTGGAAGCCTGGATGTCAGCAGCCTCTGGAGATGTTCAGAAGCACGTCTCAAGTAGCAAACCTGTCACGGCGACCTGGTATGTCAGCCGTGGAAAGGTGCCTCTTTTGACCTCCTGCTTCTGGGAATGTGATTGACTGGTGGCCTAGCCACCCGGCTCTGAGTCTGGAGTCCAGCGCCCCATTGGCCAGGCCTGCCCCCGGCAGGGGTACCTGGCTGTCCCCGTGAGACGTGGGGCTCCTCCTTCCCAGCCTTGAGCTGCAGAGCAGGCCAAGCTTTGTCCGGCCTCGCTCCTTCCCGTCTCTGCAGGAGCCAGACCCGCGTCTCCCTCTGGTTGCCTTCTCACACTCCCCACGAGGTCTCCTGCGCAGCCACGGCACAGCTAATGCTGTCGCAGCATCCTTTGCAGAAGGCTCAAAGGGACACACCAGGAATTTAAAACGCAGGCGGTCAGCCCTGGCCGACGTGGCTTGGTTACGGACGGCGGCCCGTTGATGCTTCTCTCTGCATTGCTCTCCCTTCCTCTCTCCAGGCACCGAGAAAACGTCCTCGGGGGAGGAGAAAAATAGAGAAAATAAATGAATGGAGGAGGCCAGAGAGCCTGTGCCCAGGGGGAACTCCCTCCAGTGTGGGCAGCGAGCCCTGCTACTTCCTGTCCCAGGTCGCGGTTTGCCAGCCTCTGCAGGGCAAGGGCTGGGCTGGGAGCCCCCAGGGCCTGCCCAGATCAGAGGGACGGAGGCTCCCAGGCCGCGGTTCCATGGCTGTGCCTTCCAGTGCGGCCGACCCTGCGTGGGCTTTGGTTGGCACTTCCCCGCCGGCTGGGTGGTGACGCGTCCGTAATGAACTTGGAGCGGGTGCCCTGCTGACCTTTCCGAGTGTCCACGCTGTATTTTAACCGGGAAGTTGCAGGTGTTTTCTGTACTTAATACTTGAAAAGCCTCTTGGGTGACGCGCCAGGCCGGTGAGCGTGGCCCGTGCGTGGCCTCGCTGAGTGCACAGCTTCAGGAGGAGACGTCTCACTTTTATGGGACGTGGCATTTAACAACAGCCTTGTGCAAGTCGCATGGCATTTAGTGGCAGGTCTCCAGTGGGCCATGGTCCTCGGTCTGCTCGGAGTTCTTGGAGCCAAAAGGCTGCACTGCCCCTGAGGATGCCTGGAGGGGGTGTTGGGAGCCCGCCGGCCCCTCCAGCTGCCTTTCCGGCCACTTCAGAGCCCTGGGATCTGCTGCACAGGGCTGGTGGGGCTGCCCGGGGTCTCAGTCCCAAGAACCTTTTCCCTGGGAAGGGACCTCCCGTTCTGCCGCTTGCATTGGCACAAACCTAAACGAGACCCGGCCCCCTGGAGCTCACAGACCTGTTCCCAGAGAGAGTGGGCCCACACTTGGGTTTCACTGGTTATTTGGTCCGGCCACTGGGTGCCAGCTCTTCTTGGTGGGGAAGTGGCAGGTGCCTCATGGCTGTTCTGCGGGCCTCAGTGCAGAGGCAGGACTTCTGTGGCCTGACCTGAGTGGACAGTTCCCCAAGGAGACGTGATTGTACAGTGAACACGCGTGCACCCAGCCGCAGGTCTGACGCTTCCTGCTGCTCTCTGTCCATCTCTCCATCCATCAGTCAGTCTCCTTGGCAACGGTTTTTGGCTGCATTGCAGGCCTCACTCAGCTCTACCCCGAGTCCTTCGGCGAGCATCTCATACCTGAAGGGGACTTGTTTGTGGTTCCTCTGGTTTTGTTTTCCATTGAGGTAAAACTTGGGAGGTGGTCAGGGGGCTGGGAGCGGGGCCGTGAGGTGAAATAAACACATGGATGGGCTTGTGCTGGCAAATGTGCACACCTGCACCCCAAATCCCTACCCAGATGTAGAACATAGTGTAACCTCAAAGTCCCTCCACGCCCTTTTCAGGCTGTCCCCACTCCTGTGGCTCTGATCACTCTAGACGGCCACTTTTTTACCCCGACAAGATTAATTTTGCCTGTTCTAGAGTGTACTTGATATAACGTACATATAGACACACATGCTGTACATGCGTGCATGTGTATGTGTGCAGTGTTACATAGATGCATGTCGTACCATCCCTGCCTCTTCGCAAAAGCTCTTCCTTGTTTTCAGCATAGGGCTTTGTGATCTGCGTGTTCTGCCCGGACCGGACGCTCGCTTCTTTCTGCCCCACTGCGGGCACCTGGCTACCGCCGTGTGCTTCTGCGCTCACCTGCTGATGGGCACGGGCTGCTTCTGGCCCTTGGCTCTTCTGAATAAAGCTACTATGGACTATTCTTGTACATGTCTTTTTATGGACATATGTTTTCATTTCTCTTGGATAAATTCCTAGACATGGAATTGCTGAGTCGTAGAATTAGGTATATGTATAGTTGTATAAAGCCGCTATAAAGTTTTACACTGCTACCAGTCAACGTATGGAAAACAGAGCTATTATTTTAAACCATTTAACAAGAAGTTGGCTTTCTGCTTGCGAGGTGGGGGGGCGGGGGCTCCCCTCCCTTGTTCCTTCACCAGCAAGAGGCTGCAGAGTCTGCACCATGTGCTCTGCTGGGAGTCCGCCTGCTCTGGACAGCGGAACCCCGCCCTCTGTACTTAGACAGGCCTGCTCTCCTTGGCTTCTCTCTCCCTGCACGTCCAGAACAAGTATTCGATTGTTGCTTTTTCCTGGGCATGCGTCTCCCTCCCCCTGGTGCCTGCTTATCCCCAGATACCGTGCTCCAGTGGCATGAGGATCAGGGGCTTTGCTCCCTCGTCCTGGTTCTTGTTAACACCTGTGCCCCGGCCCCTCCTGCATTCGCGACTGACAGAAGCTGGTTTTCTAGTTGGTTTCAGTGTGAGGATACTGGCTAAGCATGTGTTCTAGGCGGTCCCCTGGGTGCTGGGCCACTCTTGAGCCGGCGATCTGCGGGAGCTGGCCTCATCGTCCTCAGCAAAGCTGCCAGTGGCCTCTCCCAGCCTCTCTAGGGCCCGTGCTTTTGGACACGTGGTTTATACGGCCACTAACGTGGATTCCATTTCACTTATTTATATCCTCCCTCTTTCGAGAAGTACTTGGAGGACTCAACACAATAGGGTTCCATAAGGGGATGAAATTGGGGAAGGGCCAGAGGTGATCGAAAATGCAAACACAGCCCTGGCTGGTGTGGCTCAGCTGGTGGGAGCGTCATCCATGCGTGTGCACATGCAGAGGCACACGTGCGCACACATGAGTGCAGGTTGCTGGTTTGATTTCCAGTCAGGGCGCCTATGGAGGCAACCCGTTGCTGTTTCTCTCTGTCTAAAATCAATAAACATTTTTTGAAAATGCAAACACAGCAATCACAAGTCTCGGGAGAGCTGGCTGCGAGGTGGAACATCCCTCTGAGCTCACAGAGACAACGTGTGTCCTTGAGCCTGGCGTAAAGAACAGTGAGTCATTAGGGAGCCGTGTCCTGGGATAGCGAGTTCTGCCACCAGTTGAGGTCTGGTAACAACATGTGTCGGGCCTCGGTCCCCACAGCTGCTTCTGCCGAGTCCACCAGAAGAAGCCAGAAGCCAGTGTTGAAGGACGATTCAGGGTAGTCCTTCTGTGAGGAGCCCTTCTAGGGGTAGCATTCAATTTGGGGTGTATTTAAAATACTTTGTGGGCTGGGCCAATTGACACTGACCAGTTGAATTAGATGGGCTCATTCTCTCTCCCAAAAAGGGAACCGATCTCAGCCAGGCTTCTGACAGGTGGGGCTGTCCTTCCTGCCCAGGAATTGGTGTTGAGGTGTAGCATGGGGATTGCGTGCTGGCCTCCCAGACATGGACGTGGGCAAAGCAGGGACAGGCCTGTTTGGTTCCAGTGACGGGAACTTGCCATTGGGCCAGGGTCTGGTTTGCTCTGTTTGGAGGCAGGGACTCTGAGGTGTAAGGCGGTCGTCACGAGTGTGGTTGAGCAGAAGTGTGCAGAAGGTGGGGGCAGAGGTGCATCTGCACCTGCATGGGGGCCTTGCTTCAGCACGTGGCGCTCTGGTCGGTGCTTCCGTGGAACTCTGGGAAGAGAAGTTACGCTTCGTCCACCTGCACACCTGTCTCTCTTAGTACCTGGCTCTGCGTTGGTGCGTTTTCAGAACTGTAGGAGGTGCGCTTCCATGTGCGTGCACGTGTGGGTGTGTGTCGGAGGCGGGGCAGCCAGGAAGATAGGTGGCCCCTGAGAAGAGGAACCCTCAGGAGCCCACCAACGCTCCTGGACGTATGGATGAACATGTACGTGGAAATGTATTTGTATATAGACGTGTGTTTGTGTACAGGACGGGGTGGAGAGAGGAGAATGGAGGCTTGATGGCAAGGCTGAGAGCAAGGTTGGAGCCCCGGAGGGTTATCGGGAAGCGGGCCGACCACCTCCGCGGGCTGAGGGGTGCAGGGCCGGAGCAGCCCAGAAGGGGCAAGCCCGTTTTACGGATCGACCCGCCTGGCCCCATCCCGCACTGTGGCCCATCCACGCTTTCTGGCTTCACGGTCGGCTTCTGATGATGTGTCGGAAGGGTCTGGCCTCGTGAGTGGTATTTCCTGGCCCTCCCCATCTACCCACTGGGAGTGGCGTTTGCCAGCCAACAACTCAGAGAACCAGGGAGAGGGCCCCTTAAACTCTTCTTTTCCACAGCCTTGATTTCTTTCACGCCCTGGTGACTCCTGAGAATTGGCTTGGTCTGCTAAGTCTCACAACTGCCTGTCTTTATGTGGAATTGGAACTTGAGTCGGGAAGTGTGGTGCTTCTGGGTGGCATTCCTCTCTTGTACCTCTGCCAAGGTGGGTTCCAAGGGGCAAAGTGACTTGCCTCGGGTCACACGGTTGGACAAGACAAGGAGGTGCATGTCTGCCACTGAGCTTCCTGTGCTCTGGGCCTTGGTTGTGAAGTGTAGCCCGCCCACCCTGGCCCTCACCCACGCTGCCCACTGCAGTCTGTTCACAAGGTTCCCTGGAGTCTGCAAGGGTCCACGGACCTGGCCCCTCCCTTACTTGCTCCAAGACCACCCAAGGGCAGCTCCCCTCCTGGGAGGAAGGGACCTATTGCAGTGTTAGGCTGGGTGGGGACGCATCTTCTGTTTGGTCTCTCAAACTTGGCTGTGATGCTACTTCAGATGGTGTTAGGATTCTCCTCTTCCTTCAACATCGGTTCGGGGTGGGGCACTTGCTGCCCACACCTGATCACATTTGGGCAATATAAGGAAATTGGCAGTGAAAAGCTGCTCCCCGCCCCGCCCCACCAGTAGGGCACATTTGCATCCCCTTTGGACACTTGCTACATGATGGGTTTGTTACCCACCCTTACCCGGCTTGAAGTCACCAGGTCTGTGTGCTTCTCTGAGCACTTGCTGTTTGCCTGGAGCTGGGGCGGCGGGGAGGAGCCAGGCTTCCCTTTCCGCTGTCGCTCGGGGATGCCCGTGTCTGCTTCTCACAGAAACGACACTGAGTACCTTCTCATTAAAGCAATGGGGTCAGGACCATACTGGGCTCTCCTGAGTCCCCGGACAGCTGGTGGTGACAAGCCACATTCCTTAAGGTGAAAGGAGGGGGAGGGCGCAGAATAAGGCTTATCTGTATCTCTAAGCGTTTCAGAAGAAAGATATATCATCTGAGCGCCGTGTTTAAATATAGCGCGGTGTTTGCTGCCGCGCTGGAGAGTGAGTGTTGCCTGTGTAGGACGTCGACTTAGGGGAAGGGGTTCTGAGTTCAGAGGCAGAGTCTCACGGTGGGCCTGTGGCGCTGCCGAAAGTGGGTTGCACAGAGTTCAGCAAGGAATCTGGCAGGGACACTGCAGGAGTCACAAGGGGACACCTTTGCCCCCCTTCAGGCATTAGGGGTGTGACTTGGTGTGGGGCCCTGCAGCCTGCAGCCAGCCGGCCAGCGACACACTCACCACCCCGGATGTGAGGGGGCGGTGGGCCGGGTGCCACACAGGCCCCGAGCAGCTCCGCGCGGGGAAGGGGCGAGGGCCACACTCCATCGGGGTAAATGCCGGCGGCGTCTTCCAACGCGCTTGATTCAGGGCGCACGGTGTGGGATTGCGTGTTTAGGCAGAGGCCGCCGGCCCCTTTTGGAGGTACGTGACATTTAAAAGATCTGTAGCAGCAGACAGGATTGACAGCTTCGAATTATATTTGAAAGAGTTTTTCTTTCAGGACAGAAAATGATTACTTCTCTTTTAAATGTCATTGCGAAGACATAAACATGTTTAACCAAATTATGTATTTAATTTATGGGGAATGTGATTTTTGTTCCCGTGAAAGCGTTGCCGGCTATGTCTTCAGCAGCCTTGAAGCGGAGCAGTGTTGGTGATTTGGAAGTGGTTCAGCTTTTAGAGTAAACGGCTATTTAAGGGTTTATAGAATTTGGAAAAAAAAAAGTATTATTGAAATGCGTTTGCATCTGTACCCTTGTACCTAATGGCACGTTTTGGGGGGAGGGGAGGTGCTTCCATTACTGTCACTGGGAGGTGTAAGGATCAACTCCAGTTGAGTGGATTGAAAAGAGTGTAGCCCTGCAGACATTAAAGGCAGAAGCAGCTAAGAAGCTTCCGTCATTTTCTTCTCTCGGCCTCTTTGACTCAGCAGGGAGTTATGGGGAGAGCGGGAGGGCTGTGCCAACAACTCCTTAAAAGGGAGGCCACAGGGCATCTGGGAGGACAGGCGGAGAGCCACAGAAGACCTTTAGGTCGGTACAGTGTGACGACGTTATGTTGCAGGTGCCGATGGCGCGGAGGGCACCGGCTAGGTCCCCGGGCAGCTGGACGGGCACGGCTAGCTGTGGCTGAGCCCAGGCAGCAGGAGCTTGCCTGACTGGTGGTCTGCAAGGACACCCCAGCTCCAGAACCTTCTCTCAGAGAGCTGGGTGTTGGACGGGGGCCAGCCCAGTGCGTAGCCCCGTGCGTCAGCCCAGGACGGTCTTGGCCGGCTCCGGCCTGCTGCCTTTAGTTTCGATTTGGCCAGGCTGGGTCGGGGAGCCCTGCCGTTCACTGCCCGTATGCCCACTCAGCCAGCACAGACCAGCCAAGGCCCGGCTTTCTGTCTTCTCCGGGGCTGCCGGCAAGGAGGGCGCCCTCTATCGGGTGGGACCCTGGGAGAGCCTTTGGGCATCTGGCAGAAGCTTGGAGGAGAAGCCAGTCCGCGGTGTCTGTTCCCAGGAAAGAACTTACATAGCCGGCTTCTTTGCCAGGCGCAGCGGAGCAGGTCAGGGTTCAGGAGCTGGGAGCTCGGCCTCTGGGAAGGGGGGCGGACTGCAGGGCCCCCGGCTGCCACAGGCAGCTGATCGCTGTTCGCCAGCTGGGCCGCTGCTTCTAAACACCTGAAGAAGGGAATGGCCCTGTTTACTGCTCAACGCTAGCCAAGCAGACCAACCCCAAAAGGGGCAAACCTACCTGTTAGTTTTGTAGTTCAACACGTGATTTTGAAGCAGCCGTAGAATCGCATGCAGATGGAAGGGAAGGGCACCCCTACCTGGTCTCCCCAGCAAGGACGGTTTTCAAAGCGATAGTAACACGACCAGGAAGTTGACATGGATTGAATCCACAGGTCGTCGGGTTTCCTGTGTTACGGTCATTTGGGTGCATACTCACTTCTGTGCAATCGTAGCACATGGGTGGGTTCCGTGGGCAGCACCACGGCCACCCCAGGACCCGCTGGTGTCCGTTTGTAGCCGCACCCACTTCGGGTGACCAGCACAGGTCACGGCCAACACACAGGTTTGTACACAGCGCTGGCCAGCTCCCAAGACGCAGCTTGCTCAGAGAAAGTTCCAGAGCTGGCGTCCCAGCCCGTCCCTAACACCGACGAGCACTGAGCAGCGGGCGGTGTGCAGCCACCTGGGATGGAGTCTGTTTCCACTCGGAGCTGCGCCCTTTGAGATGCGTTGGCTTGTGGCAGGTATCGCTCCTTTTCACGGGCGAGGAGGAGTCCATCCTAAGGGATTTGGTCGCAATTTCATACCAAGACTGGGTAGGAGAAAACCCCTGCAGACGTGGGAGTTGCAAAACGACCCTTCCCGGCAGGGTCTAGAGGAACTGGGCAGCTCTGGCCCCCACGTGGCTTGCCCGTTTCTCACTGACGTCCATGGGGTGACTTTGGAGTGGCTGGGGCCACGTGGGCTCGGCTGGTGTGGGAACCCACAGGGAACCCCCTTTGCCTGGAGAGTTCTGTTCGTCTGGGTTGTGTGTGTGTTTGCACGGCACCCGTGGACTGAAATACGTGAAGACACGCAGCATGGGAGGAAGGATTTCGGAATGCTCTGGCAGTTACAGCCGGAGGCAGGTCTGCGGGGCTTCTTCTGGAGGAAGCACTCACTGGGCCCCGACGCGGCCTTGGCCTGCTTTCCCGTGAAATTACAAGTCCCGAAAATCTCATTTCAGATTGAAATTCGGACTGGTCCTTCCCTCAGGAAGCACTTCTGCCCTGTGTTTTGAACATACATTCATCATATGTGTGAGGGCAGCATCTGTGAGATGTGAGCCCTGTGGACATGTGTGTAGTTTGGAAATTAGTGGAACGCACCTGAGTGCTTAGGTGCGGGTGGAAGTTGGTTCGGATTCCGAGGGTGATTTATCTGATGCCTGCGAATCAGCAGACAGTAGGGACGTGCTCTTGAGGAGCCATGGGTTTCTTCTTCGAGATCTGGACTGTTGAGCTGCCTTGCTGCCTGGTCTCCTGGGACCTGGGAGGTACCTGGACAGAAATTGCCCCCTGGTGTTTGGGGTGGGGGTGGGGTCACCAGCTGAGTGGGCTGGCATTTGGCTTTCCTCTGTGTCCTGGGTTCCTCTGGGTGAGGGGGCGCAGCACCCGTGCCCAGGGCCCTCATAACTGGGTGGTCTGGCTTTGGTCGGATGAGAAGGGGCTAATATGGGTCCCAGGCTGTTGGGGGCTTAACACAACTCCAAAGCAGTTCTGACTGCATGTTGGGTGGGGAGTGGAAAGGACTGAGTCAAAATACGTGATACCTTTGTCCCTGGCAGGCTGAGGGACCTGGGCCTTGGTTCCCTGTTTCTGGGTGAGACACTCTCTGAGGTCTCCTCTGACTCTGAGATTTATGAGGAAATGGACGCTGGATCGTGACTTGATCCTCAGTTAGACCTTGGGGGCTTCGCTCGCATCGGTGTGTGCAGTTTCTCTGTGACACACTCAGCCCAGTGAGTGGGGCTTACAGACAGCAGCCGTCCTGTGTGGCAGGTCCAGCCTCGGCCCCACGTGGTGGCGGTGGAGGGCTTCGTTTAAACACCAGTCTCCCCTGAACCTTGAGATGTGGGTTCTTAATTTAGTCTGAACTAAAACAGAACCTTGTTTCCCTCGGATTCTGGGTTCTCAAATTCACCTAGTCGCGTTAGTAACGTGCTTGTGAAACGACACAGCACGTCTGGTGTACCAGCCAGCGTTGGCACGGACTCCCACCGCGGCTCGATGCGGGTGCCGGGGGAGGTTCTGACCGTTGCGTCTTGGGGTCATCGGCGAGGAGGAGAAACCGAGCGCGACAGAATTTTTCTAGGGTACTCACAGCCTCATTTGAGTCGTCTTAACTATTATGGTCTCAGTTCTCCCAAGTCAACGTCGGCCTCCGCCCCTGCGCCCACGGAGCTGCCCCCCTGAGCATCACGGCGCAGGAAAGCAGTCGGCACCTGCTCTGGTGTGGGAGGGCAGGGGGTGAGGGCGCAGCGTGGCAGCAGGGGTCCCAGGGGCTGTTTCCGGGCCCCTTGAGTTAATTTTACTTCGCGGCCCCAATCGGTGCTCTGCATGTAGCCCACTGACCCCAAAGCTGATCATGCCTCTCAGGAGGGGGACTTCAGGGCTGTGGACTCGCCATTTGATCCCAAGTATTATGGATGCTTCTCCCTGCTCTCCTCTGCAGTCCAATCTGTGGCCAAGAACTTGGCTGGAGCCTGTTGAGAAGCCTGCCCCTGCCTGGCCGGTGTTGCCCAGTGGTGGTTTCTCCAGCGGGCCCTGGGGGAGGGGTGCGGACAGGTGCTGAGCGTCCCTCATTGCAAGGGGGCCCCGACTCCATTCCCCCAGGCTGACTGGGCACTGGGATCCCCAGCGCAGACACCCCTCTGCAGGCCGAACTTGTATAAGGACAGAGGTGGTTCCTCCTCTTAAAAACCCACCCGCTGGTGCAGCCAGGACGTGGGGACCGGCGCCCTCACGGGGCTGCTCTGCGTGGCGCTGCGGCCGGGACCGAGGCAGAGGCGACTTGGAAGCATCTGGCGTCTGCACTACCAGCTCTGCTCCCTCTGTCCTGGCGCCGGAGCCCGCAGTGCTTTCCTGTGCGTTTCCCAGCTCGTGGGAAATTTTTCTTCCCAGAAAAAGGAGGAATACAAGAGAGTATGGAGGAAATTAAAATAACAAAAGACTTTCCTGATCTGAAAGACATACTTTAAAACTCCCCTTTAATCTTGGTGTGGAGCACTAAACCTGACACTCCGGGTGTATTTTCTGTCTCGTGCATGTATGTGTACAGCAAAAACGAAATTTGCTGCTGAAAGCGTTTTTAAATTTATATATAAGATGTGGATTAATCTGTATTTTGTATTAGTTCTGCCATTTACCCTGTAAGTATTTTTGTTTTAAGAATAACCTGTTGAGAAACAATACACAAGAATATGGGTATAACAGGATAGCTCTAATATCTCTATAGTGTTTCAGGAGAGATAGTATTCAACTATTTTTATTTGGCATCTTAGATGGTTTCTTCTTCTTACGTAAATATTGACCACTCCTCTCAGTTCCCCCTAGGGGTAGGATGGGGTGGGGGACAGACAGACTCTTCTGGAAGGGTGCCCCCGACACTCCCCCACGGGGGAGGGGTGTTTGTCTCGCCGAGTCTAAGCCTTCTGCCCTGTCATTGGAGGGGTTTGTTTTGAGGACGCCCAGCACGGAGGTGTGTGTGTCTGTCCTAAGCCCCCGAGGTCTCTGCTCACCGCCGGACCCCAGGCCCCTTGTCAGATGGGGTGTCGATGGGGCACCTGGTGGAAAGGCACTTGGAGAACACCTCTTCCTCGTCGTCTTCTGCGCCCTGCTCTCTCGCAGGGAGGACACCTGGGCCAGGCCAGTCTCTCAAGACGCCTTACCGGTTGGAGGGGCTGTGGACTTAGCACCCGCCTTTCCCACTAGCCCTTCCTTCCAGCAGGCTCTGGGCCACTTCACAGAGCTGCATGCGCCTTGGCCAGTCGTGCCTTGTTCAGTGATCTCTGGAGCCAGGAAAGACCGCTGAGGAGACACCTGCAAGTGTCTGGTTTGCATCTGCTCCTCCATCGCGGGGCCCTGGGGCCGGACCCCCAGCACGGACTCCTCCCTCCCCCGGGTCTTTTCCGAGTGAACATGGCAGCTTCCTGCGGGCAGGTGGGGACACAGCCAGGGTCCGGCCGGCTGCTCAGACCAGCTGCCTTTGCTTCCACAGCCACTGGGCCCTCTGGGGTGTGGGGACCGCTGCTCACGGAGCCGCGTTTTCTTCCTCTGAAACTCGGCCTGTGCCACGCCTGCTCAGCACCCGTTTATTGATTTGCTTTCTGTGTTTATTTCCCGAGTCGTTTCCAAGGCTCCCACCCCCCAGGTCTGGCCTCCTCGTGTCTTGTTTATTTCTCCGTTGCCGGAGCCACTCAGATAGAGAGGAGCCTTTCTGCGGCGGCTTGGAGCCCAGCTGTGTCACTAGGCTCAGATGCCCTGGTCACCTCACCCGTCTCAAATCCGATGGCTCTGTAGGGCACAAAAGTCAAAATGTGAAAGGCGGAGCAGAGGAACAGACAACCCAGTGGTACATGTGGGACGACACAGAAAACAGCCTGTTTTGTTTTCCTTCAAAAAGTGGTGGAGTTCCCCGTCTTCCCTTACAGTTTCCGTGGCGGGCTGGCCTTGTATTTGAAGACAAGAGTTCTAAAATCTTGGCTGTGGGGTCTTTTTACATTCTTTAAACGTAAAACCAGCTGAACATAATTAATATTACAAAATTTCCATAAACGTTCTCATACAAAGACTGTGTATGTACATTTTCTGCCTGGAGGGCATTTTTCTTAGGGAAGTCAAAGCTCTTGGACAAGGTGGGGGGGGCACGCGGGGCGGGGGTGTTGTGGTTGGAATGACATGTGGCTTTGACCGTAAGCGTCCCCGTGCCAGCGTGGGCTGTGTGGGACATGGAAAAAATTAGCTTTTAGGGTGGTGGTTCTTCTCCCCCTGAATGAAAGGATGATTGTTTCAAGGCTAATGAATATGTTTGTTTGTTGTTAGGCAGTAGTAAGTGGAGTTGAGTCTTGGGGAGGGGTAACCTGGCTGCGGCCAGGTGCGAGCGTCTCAGGCCTCACTGCACGATTGTGTCCTGCCCACCGTGCAGAGGACCCTTGTTTCCCCCACGTGGCAGCCAGGCCAGATCCCCACCTGCTTCGTGCCCAATGGGCAACCCTTTCTGGGGTGAGCTAATGATCACAGCTGGGCAGGTGCGTGGACAAAGGGGGGACTGTCCAGGCGACCTGGGCTTACGCTCTCGGGGTCAGTTCGAGGTCCTGGCAGGAGGGCAGGAGCCCACGTGTGGCCTGTGGGCTGAGCCGTGGGGAGAGGGCCCTGTCCAGCAGCGGCCAGCCCTTCCCACCCATGCCTTAGGCTCAGAGATGCCCCCGCAGGGCACCTCTCCCTGCCCAGCCTGGTGGTGGCAGCCCGATCGATGCCACCCCACTTCTGTGGTGCGTTGGGCATCGCACATCCTCGTGGTGACCCTGAAGGCTGAGGGCAGATGAGAGGCCGGAGTGGAGCTCAGGGAGGGAACGGCCACCCTCCCACTGAGAGACCTGCTGAGGGTGGCCGGGGTGGCCCCAGAGCTGGTGAGCGGCAGAGGGTGGGGAGCGCACAGGGAAGCCAAGTGCCCGTCCCTGGCCGTTTTGGATCTGGGCTCAGGCTGCTCACCGGGTGTCCCCTGAAGTGCACTCTCGTGCTGCCGCTGTGGCTTTGAGCTAGTACAGCCTGGCCTGCGGTGTCTGTGCCCGTCTCTTGTCCGTCTGGCCCGGCTTCCTGCTGACATAGGCAGATGCGGGTTCGGGCTGGGCGTTCGGTTTCTCTGTGAACTTCCGGTTTCCACATCCGCTTGAGGCTTTTCCCACCCGCCGTCCTTGAACTTGAGACAGTGGTGAGGACCTGCTCTGTATGCCTGCCTGGGAGAGTCCCGGCACCCACTGCCCTTGCCCTCGCATCCCTGTCGTGGTCCCATCGTGCCGGGTCACTACCTCTCACTGACCAACACCCAGAACAGTGCCGTGGGGCCAGTGTGTGCGGCAGGAGGGGTGTGCAGGTGGACACGGGGCTTGCGTGGGACGGATGCAGGGGCCTCAGGTCACCTCTGCTCTGGCAAGGACCTCGGTCGGGTGGGGCGGAGAGCCTTCTCTGGCTCCGATTTCCTCTCCCTGGGCCCCTCCTGCAGCTGCAGGTCGCTCTGGAGGGCTGGGAGGGTTGGGTGGCCCTGGCCGGAGGCGGGGGCGGCAGGGTGCCCCAGGTGGGGCCATGCAGTGGTGGAGGGATGGGCATTTCCTGGAGGACCGGTGCGTCACGTAACGTTAGCGTGACCCCGCTGCCCATCTGATGACAAGGGGCGCCTCTTGAGAGGGCCAGCCAGCAGCGCCTGCCAAGAACATGTACAAGGGAGGAAGCTGGATTCTAGATGGCTCTTGCCCGGCCCCTTATGCCTTTTCTGAGCACAGCCTTGCACGGGGCCCTCACCAAGGCGAGGGTGAGGCCACCCTTCCTGGGTGGGGGCAGCATGTCACCCTGCTCAGTGACCTGGTCGGGAGTGTTGGACACCTATATCAGGTACACAGCATTTATCCCAGGATTGGGGCAGAGAGGGGGTTGGTTCTTAGAAGGACGACCTTGCCCTGGCTTGCGTGCCAAGTCTGATGATGACTAGCGTTTATTGAGTCTTTGCTGTACGCAGGCCTTGGGCTGAACGTCCTCATCTCTTTGAAACGACCCTGTCACCTGGAATGCCCACCCGTGAAGGAGGTCTCCTCGGCCTCAGACAGCGGCATCCCAGGGAGCTGGGCGTTCTGGCTGTGGAGCCGGGGGTTCTTTGGTGTGGTTCCTGCCCACTTGCCCCCTGGCCTTCCCAGGAGCCTGTCATTGTGGTAAATTTGTGATCGCCCAAGGGATGACGTGCAGAGGCCGGGAGCAGGTTCCAGGTGAGCCCTCCCAGGAGCCCGGACCTCCTGCTCTGACCACATCTGCCACCTGAGGCCCTTTTCTCCTAACTAATGTCCATGCCAGCTTGGGGGTGGAGGGAGGGGCAAGGGGTGCCCCCTTGGATGCGCCTAGGTGACCCAAATGTGAGTCAGTGAGAGCAAAACACCCAGGTGGGGTCCCAGCAGGCCCCGAGCGGTAAGCAGAGCTGTCACGCCAAGCCGTGGCCACGAGAAACAGCACTGGAAGTCGTTCATTCATGCACAGGAAGCGCCCGGGAGTGGGCACTTTGCACAGAAACATGCCCACAGCAGGGGGACCCCAGCTGTCCCACTTCACGGTGGGGAGCCTTCACTGCTATCCAGGGCACCAGAACCATTCCCGAAGACGGCCGAAGTTCACGTGCGGGCAGGACCAGCCCCCTGGAATGAGCCAGGGCAGAGCTTCTCAGGGTTTTCCAGATTTTCCAGGGGGCTCATCTCATTCCATTTCAGGAAAGTAGACGTATTAACTCTACAGTGTGACTTTTACATGCCCGATTCAGTGTAAGAGGGAACGAGCAATCCCAGTGGAGGGCACCCTTCCAGGCAGTAGGTCCTGAATTGTTCGTCTCTTACATGATAAGCCCGAGGGCCAAGGCCTGGCTCCGAGTCCTCCAGGCTCAGGGTGCTGATGTTCTGCTCCTGCAAGGGGCTTGGCGGGTGGGGGGTGGGGGTGCCCCCCTCATTGTCAACAACTGTGGGCGGGACACATAGTGATGTTGACTGCATTCACCCAGGTTGATGGTCCAGGCCAGAAATCGGAACCCTCTCCCTGGGCAGAAGCCGCCCAGTCCACTTGCGGCTGGGGGGCCTGTGTTTGGGGGGTGGGGCCGCGCATGGGAACGCCGGCCCGGGCTCCTGCGTAGGGGTGATTTCAGTCGGCTCAGTCGTTTCTGTGTCGTCGAAAATGTCCACAGGGAGCCACCCCGCAGCGCACTGTCACCAGGGTCTGTGACTCGTGGGGCTTTGAAATTTCACCTTCCTGTGCCTCTCGTCTTTACAGCACTTTCAACCTTCGCGTAACAGTGGGCGCCTGCTTTACATATTCTATCTTCCAGGCCTTTCCTAATGCACTTAAAGGAGCCGTCAGAGTTCACTTGGGCAGCCTGCCTGTAGGCTCTCCAGTTTCCCATCTTGAAATACCATGAAATGTCACCTCCTCTGTGAAGCCTTCTACACAGGCAGAGTTATCGGTTCCCGATTTAATTAACTTTACCATGAAGTATCTCAAAGTAAGGCTCAGCCCCCACCGCTGAGATTAGGTAGGTGTTAGTTAGCATGTTACGTTTATCTTCAGACCTTTGTTTAAAAACAACAAGTAATGTTACAGACATTGCTGAGTTTTACTTCATGTATGTGCAGTAAATATTCCAAGTATATCAGGAACTTTCATATACGCAGTGTCCTTACATAGTTGAAAATTTGTTGTTTACGCATGTATGTATCCATAAACATTTGTGTGTCTGATGTGGGAAGCATTAGAAACAGAAGGGGGCCCCGGCTGGTGTGGCTCCGTGGATTGAGCGTGGGCCTACGAACTGGAAGGTCGCTGGTTGAAGAAGTAGAAGGGAGAAGAAGGCCGTGACTGCGAGGACAAGCCGCACGACCCAGGGAGTGTAAATCCCACGGTGCAGTTAGTTAAATATTCGATTTCCTACTGAGTTCCAGACGCAGAGCAACCCAGAGACGAATGAAGTACGATCGGGGCATTTAACCTGCAGGGACTTCGAGCCAGGTGGTGGGGAGCAGCCTGGCCGTGAGCAAGCGAGGGGTCGGGGGTGTCAGGAGGTGGTATTTATGAGGTGGGTTTTGAGGGGAGCTAAGGTGTGCGCTGGGCGCACTGGCACCGCAGGGAAGGGGTGGCTCCTCAGTGGTAGGGGATGCTTCGTCAGCGCAAAACGGTATCATGTCACTAAAGGCTCGGGACAGCTGGGAGCCTGTGGCCGTCCCTTCCTTCTTGGCTCTTAGGAAGCTGGGACGTCTCTGCCCCCCTTTGCTTGAACTGGAAAATTGGGGTGTAAGGTCAACGTTGGGGGGCGCAGATTCCTTCTTGACCGTGGCTGTTGAACAGCTGTGACTGTAGAGGCCACCCTTCCTGACTGGGTCTTCAGAACATTCCTGCCACTGACCTGGGTCTGGGTGTGAGGGAGGAGCGGCTGGTGTCAAGTCCTGGGCGTCCTGCCTCCTGAACACGGAACAGAAGGTCACAGGGCTGTGCGTTTCTTTTGAATGGGGAGCCGGATAACCTGCGAGCTTGCTACATACATAGTCTACATACATGGCAGGATATGGTCCAGGACTGGATCCCAAGCTTGTTTGAAAAGAGAAGAAACTATTTTAAGAAACTCTAGTTTTCTAAGATTTGAGTGTTTTGAAAAGTAGGGTGTAGCAGGGAGCTGGTGGCAGTAATGGCATACATTAAAAAAATATTAATCTACCCTTGGAACCCTGGTGGATTTATATTTAAGGCGGGCTTGGCCCGGCCAGGGTCGGCTCCAGCCACACGTTGCCATGAACCGCAGCGCCTCCCTCTCACAGGACCTGAGGGGGCTGCCTCCCAGCCTGGCATATCACGCGGGTCGAAGGCTCGTCTGCTCTTACGGGAAAGCCCCAGAAAAGACACCTGGCCCTGCCCGCTGCCCAGGTGTGGGCCTTCCCTGCTGCCCTGGGAGGAGTCGCTTTCCTGCTGCCCCTCGCAGCTCTGTGTGGGCAGAAAACGACTCCCATGATGTGAAAGGCCCCATGTATTTGCTCTTCATTCCATGTCCAGGAAAATAAATGTGAGTTCTGTTCAGCGCATCAGCTCTTTTCATATTGCATTTGCCGAGAAAGTGCCATTTTATTGAACATTAGGATTGAATCCTTAACTGAGTAATCAATTTCAGTAGTAAGTTAAAATGCCTCCTATTAATGGACAACTGCAACCGTTAATCAGAGTTCCGGCGGATTAACAGCGGTCAGTGTTTATGCTAATGGCACCGAGACGCTGGTGTGTGACCCGCACCTTGTAAGCCCACACTCCTTAGGCAGTCCGGGCTGCCGTCACCCTGGAGGTACTGATTGTTTGAGCCCCTCATGGCTGCGACTGCAGCTGCGTGGGGATGGAGAGAAAGCTCAGTGCCACTTGGGCGGCGATGACGCAGGGTCACCTTCTGGTTTGCACACTTGGCTTCGTGTCAGGAGAGGTGGGCAGGGTGCATTTGTTCTGGTGGCCCCTTGTTTAACTGGATCTGCGGTGTGACTGAGGCAGGACAAACAGTATTTTTAACGAAACCCGTTCATGACCATAGAGTCAACGGCCTTGGAAAAATACAACTAAGGGTTGGCTCGATGTGACCAACAGAAAATCGCTGCTTTAGCCTCACTGACCCAGTTCATTCTGCTTCCAGGGTTTCCTCGCCTTAAATGGTTTCGAACCAATGAAGCTGGATTCCCCTAGAAAGACGGACGGCCCGTCGTGTGAACTATAGAGCTTGTGGACAGATTTATATTGGTGAGTTACGGGGAAATGTCTCCAGGTAAAAAGTTCAGGTTTTCTGAAACCCCCTTTGGAATGTGTTTTCGATGAGCTGGTGACTGGATTGCCAGCAGCCTCTGGGTGTTTCATTGGGGTGTCTAATAGCGGGACCATATTGGTTCCCTTTCAATTAATTGCATTTGGTATTTTCATTTATCAAAAGCAAAATACATGTAATTAACTGAAGCAATATAGTTCGGTGTAAAGTGATTGTTGCTGCTGCTGCTGCTGCTGCTGCTGCTATAAAAATAAGTCAACGGAAATTGTCCTGCTAGGAACTCGAGTCAGGATGGAAGCCGTGTTAGGACTTCTTGACATATTAATTACAAAGAATAAAAATGAGTTAGGGAAACAGTCTCGTCCCCCCACCCCCGTCAAGTCGCTTGAGCACCGAGGCGGACTGCATCTTCAGGAAGACGGCGGCTTGCTGGGGACGGCATGTCTTAACGAGCGCAGGTTTTCAGCGTTGCCACACCCGGGGTGTCTTGAGCACGTAATGATTTCTTGCTGGTGGCCTGATTGGCAATGGGGGTGTGTGCTGAGCACAGCACGTCAGTCCTGTCTGCACTCATTTGGAGTGTGGTTGGGAAAATATCGATTGTAGAGTTCAGTCCCCTTCTGTAGCAAGGCTGGCGGTGGGGGCAGGAGGAGGGGGGGTCTTGAATTTACTTGCAACACGCCATTAGCCATTTTTCACAAAACCTGGATCTTACTCCAAGTCTCCAAGTGGCAGCTTCTCAGAAGTGATTGATTTTTATCCTGCTTTAAAAAAAAACCTGTTTTCTCCGTGATTTTAAAACAAGAAAAGGGAGTGTGAGCAAATTTTCTCAGTGTCTTTCTGTCAAACCCTGAGGCTCCTTCCCTGAAGTGTTAGAGAGGATGGAGTCTGGTTTAAGGAGGGGTCAAGTTCACCATTGTGGCCTTAGGCCTGGCTTCCCTCTGAACTGTGAGCATGGGGGTGGGTGATGGGGCGCCGCTGAGCTGAACCTCTGCCTAAACCATGAGCAGGATGGCTGTGGCCCTGGGACAGGGTCTCACTGTCCCCATGTCTCCCTCTGTTTTCCCACGGAGCAGCGTCAGCTGTGGGCGCTGATGGAGCGGCCGTGCCTGGTCACTAGCGGTCCCCTCGTCTGGACATTGGGAGGCCTCACTTGTGAATTGAATAGATGGACTGGGATTGTCTTGGAGAGCCCCACCTTTTAAGAATTAATTTAATGGTGCAGCCTGGAAACTGTTCCCAGGGGTTCCTGAGAGGGCTTGCGTGACATTCTGTGAGGATTACTCATCAGAGCAGACTGTAACCTTTGAGGCATCCCACAGATCTTAGCACTGGAGCAGACCCGAGACCAGAACTACCCTTGGACGTAGTTTGGGGGGAACATGGAAGGATTTATTAATAGGTCACGATGGGCTCTCTGAACGCGCACATTTCGTCCTGCCTTTCCAGGCCGGCGTTTCTTCCTCCCCTGGCTCTGGCCTCTTCCCCTTTTCTTAGACCCTGGGTGCTGGTGTGGGCCCAGGGTCCTCAGAGACCTCGGTGTGCAGAACGTCTGCAGGTCTGGGTTTGGTGGGTGTTAGTTCCAGCTGTGGGTGCTGGGATTGACGGTGTTTTCAGCGTTCGTGGAAACAAAGGTGTCGGACTCCCCTGGGCCCATGGCCATCGTTCCATGTTCCAGCACTACCTGTGCCCAGTGCCCGAGGCCCCCCGCTGGTCGGGGGCATCTCGTCTGGGTGGCCAAAACCTGAGAACACATTTTATAGACACTGTGGGTTAGAAAACTCTTTACCTCGAGATAACAATGTGGAAATCATAGCATAAGGGTGAAATGGATTATTAAGATATCAACAATCGTTGAGTAATAGCATTTTCATTGGACTGAACCTAATAATTGAGGTGCAGCGGGATTTTATTCAACAGTGGTCTGGATCTAACGTTGCGTAAATGCATCCGGTATCAGGATAAAATTGCAACGCACCTCCTGATCAATTTCTTGAACCCCGAGCATGCTGCCGGGTGGCTGACCTTCACCCCGACCACCCTTGCACATACTCAGACATTGGCATTCTCACATGTCCCCAGAAAGTGTATCTGGACTCTTGGACTTCTGTCTTCCCTGTGGCCCATCCCTGTGTCCAATAAGTTGTGGCCACACAAGGGGCATCTTGGGGGTTGCAGCCTGAGGAAGGACCCCTGCGGACTTTAGCCTGCCCGGCAGCTCGTCTCTGAGGTGTCTGGGCTGGGTAGGTTATTTTTTGTTTTTTGTTTTTTTATGTGGACGGGGGAGAAGGAAGTAGATGGAAAACACAAAACTCATGAGAAGTCTCAGCCTTGAAAAGCAAACCCGGGAGGTGCCAGAACCCGTTGTATTTCAGAGTTGCTTCTCAGTGCTTCGGAGCATGTCCCCGTTCCGTGGCACTGCCCGCCTCTTACTCTAGACTCTATAGTTTGGATTGTGGCTTTAAAAAAAAAAAAAAAGGTTCAAATCAAACATTTCAGCTTTCTCCCCCCAGAGGCTCCCTTTGTTGCGGCTAATGAGTAATGACAGGCGCCGTTTAGATCTGCTTTCACTCCTCATTCTGTATGTTGCTGCTGGTTGTGGAGGGAAAACCCAGTATGCGCTCTGGTTTGCTGACTTCTCCTGGAGCCAGAGTTAGGTCTCTGTGGGTTCGGATGGATCATTGTTTGTCTCGTACTGTTTTGTTATTAAGCATTCATATTTATAGTGGCACCTAGTTACCTTGTACTTTTAACAGAAGTGTCAGGGGAAAAAAAATAAGTGCTTTTTGTGAAATGCCTACAAGTGAGTGGAAATGGAAATCAAAGCCCTCCGCTCTGGTTTCCGTAGGATGATGGGGGTACGGCCACGGCTGTGGTTTGGCCGCCTGCACCCCGAGGAGCTCACGCACCGCATTGTTTTGACAGATCACGATAATGAGGGACAAGCTGGACCCGCCTCCCAAGGCTCGAGGGAAGGGCGAGCTGAGGTCCCCACGGTGCTGTGCTTGTGCCTTGCTCGGTGGCAGGGAGGGTCCTGCCACAGTCTGTGTGGTGCCCAGGCTGCTGACCGTCGGGACCTTGGCTTGAGCGGGCCAGTGGCATCGCGGACCCTTCTCCCCAGTCATTAGGGCCTCAGCCCTGTCTGCCCAGACCGTTTCCTTCTTGAAAAACTGAAGGGACAGTGTCGACTTGCATTAGAAACACCCACCCGTGGGTGCTCTGGCTGCTGAGGCATGGTGGCCATGCTGGTCCTACGTGTGGCCCCCCAGCCTCCTCCTGAGCTCTTGGCTGGTGCTGGGGACATGCAGGCTGGTGCTCGGGCCAGTGGCAGGACTGCCAGTGAGCAAACCACAGACCAGAGCCCGCGGGCAGGACCTCGCATCCCCTCGGGGCTCCGCAGATGCGAATCAGCCTGGAGGCCGAGGCGGGGGGGTGGTAGTGGGGGACTTCAGCTGCACTGCAGAGCAGGCAGGGGGTGCCCAGCTGGAGCGCCGGGTTCTTGGTTCTCGTTAGGATTTTACTTCTGACTCACAGATGGGACTTCATGTGGGAGCCGCTCTCTGGGAGGTGGTGATTCAGCCCTGTCCTTCCTCCTGGCGGGGCCCGCGAGCTTACCCGCCCGGTCCCCTTGTTCTGCCCTCAGAGGGTGCCTGTCCTGCCACACAGGGTCTCACCCCCAGCCCTGGCTCCTCCTTCTTGGGTGCCTTCTGCTCTGGTGGTCTGTTCTGCTCTTGCCCCTTCTGACTGCTGGTTCCGATCAGAGGGTCTTGATCTTCACTCTGTCATCCCTGTGTCTGCGGTGAAGGAGCCTGAGCCTGCCTCAGCGTCCTCTCGCTCCCGGCCGGGGTGGGGCCCTGCGGAACTGTGCTCCCCTGGGGGCCCTGCCTGGGAGGAACGTGGCCCGTGGCCCTCTGTGCCCTGGGTGGGAGCAGTGACATTATTGAGCACCCCATCGAGGTGTGATGCTGGGGAACATGGGAGAGGTCCACCTCTTTCCTGAGATTTTTATGGCACTGGCCGGGACCCCATTTCATTCCTGAAGGGCATGATGCTCGGCTCCATCTGCCGGCACCTGGGGCTCAGATACCAACGGCGTAACCGAGACGCAGGCTGCCCCTGGTCCCCACGGCAACACTGCGGCCGTGGCCTCGCCTGTCCGTGCTGCGGGATTCCTGTGTGGTCAGGGGTGGCTCCCGGGAAGTTCCTGTTCTCGAGGGCATGATGGGGTCGGTCGGTCCCTGCCTCACGCACGTGGTCCCTGCACAGCGGGGCCTGACCGTGGCCGGTTGGTCCCGGGAGGTGTGGCCTGTGTGCAGGATTCCTGCATGCAGAGAAAGCCGCTCTCAGGCCAGCCGTGGTGGGGACCTGGACACGCCCCCTGAAGGCACCCCTCCCCCGCCCCTGTCTCCTCACTGGGCAGGAACAGCATCCAGGTTAGGGGACAATCAGAGGCAAATGTCAGTGGACTGATGGTCATCGTTTCCAAGGCTGGAGCTCGGGAGTGTGCAAGGGGAGGGATGGGTGGAGGTCATGGCCCTGCTCCGTCAGGGACGCCCTTACCACAGGATGTACCCCTTCCTGTCCCCTGGGAGCATCAGGCTGGGGCCGGATAGGTGGGTGTGTGGGTGGGCAGGACACAGGCGTTCTAGTATTAAAACGTTGGGTCTCCAATCAGGCGTGATTAACGAGAGAGGGGAAGGTTATTTCTGTGAATGTAAATAATTTTGTTTAGCGTTTATGTCCTCCTAGAATGCATTAGATAGAGCAGTAACATTTTTTGCTATCATGGGCTTAGTTTCAGGCAGTTCCAGTTTGTACTTCCATCTAAGTTTTTGTAGCGGGACACACACCTCCTCCCCGGGAGAGGCGCCCTTTCCTCAGCGACAAATGGCTAAAGAAATACGGTGGAACCTCGGTTCTCAGACTTAATTTGTTCCGGACACTGTCGGAGAAGCGACTTGTTCGAACACCGATCGCCTTTGTTGCCTGAGAGGCACGTGGCTGGTTGAACAGGCACCGGCCCGAAAGGGTTGTCGGGTCAGAAATCGAGACCCGGGGTTTTGTTAGACAAACGGGGTATGTTTTTTTGTGAACAACCGGGTGGAGAACCAAGACGACCTGCCGCGTGTGACCTGCGCTTCCGAGCTCAGAAAGCCGCCCCGGGTCACTGCTGGAACCTGGGACCTCCAGAGTTGTCGCCTCTACTGTCTGGATCCTGCTTTCTCGCCTTTTCTCAGGTGAGGCTGAGAAGTCTTCTGTCCCTGGCGGGAATGTGTCCGCAGGCCAGTGGCCCGTGGCTCCCTCCTGAGCTGGCATCCAGCACCCACAGCACACACTTGCTTTGTTTATTGGTTGGCTTATTTATTCTTGGCAAACTTGGCAACTCCCACCCGCCCCGTGCTGTTAAAAATAAAGTCTTCTAGGTTAACTGAACGCTGTGGCAGCTCCTTCTTTCCACGCAGCAATTAAGATAACTCCCCTAGATGCATCCCAGCAAAGGGCACGTGGGAGGTTTTAAAAGAGAAGCGCTGCGTGACCCTCCAGGTTTTGTGGAGGCACCCGGGCTGCACATGGGAATATCTGCCCTGAGGGGATGCCCGTGGACGCCCGTGCGCGCAGGTAAAGGGGACAGTTTTTCTGTACTCATCCTACGAAGCAACCCGAATGGTGACATTTATCCGTATGTCGTAATGCGGGTTCCTTTAGGCATGGGAAGGAAACAAACCGATTTCTCAGCAGTGGACTATTTAAAAGAAACAGCAGCAACCTGTGGGGCGGATTGCAGAGGCTGTTAAAGTTAGTTTTACATGGCGAGGGACAAAACAATAGGCAAGAGATGTGTGGGGGTGAGAAACCCAAACCAGGGGCGAGCAGCAGTGCCGAGCCTCTGATGACGGTGTTTCACGTCCACCTCTCCATAAATGCATACTGACTAAGAGCAGTGGCCCCCTACCCCCATGGCCATCTCTCTCCAGCCTCAGTTCTGATGTGCCCGCGCGCTTCCACCCGTCGGCTCCGTCGGGAGTGGGCCTTCATTTACTGGACGGTATGGAGCTGTCGTCTCGTGTCGGAGATTTGTAGAAAATGTGGTCAAGCTATCCGGTTGCTGTCCCCTGTAACTCAACCCCTTTTCTGTGGCCTCTCCCCGCTCTGCTCCCCTCTCCTGTGCAGCTGGACACGCTGTTGAACTGAAAGGAGCCCTTTGTTGGCCTGGCGGGGTGTAGCCCGCAACTCCTGGAGAAACTCAGCTGAAGCCGTGCAGGGCGCACACAGGGGCAGGCTGTCAGCCGGGTGGTGTGCTCTCTGCTCAGGATCCCAGAGCCCCAGGGCAGGGCTTGCCCCTTCCGGAGGGGGGGGAAGAGCTTGGGACGCAGGCCGAGCAGTGCAGGTTTGCTGGAATGCCCCTCGTTCGTCCCCACCCTCATCCCGCTCCTTCCGCAGGCTGGAGATGGCTGTCTGCTTCCACAGTTCAGGGGACACCGGGGGGAGGGGGGGAGCGCTGTGCGAGGTCCGAGGTTCTGTGTGCTGGCAGAGCTAGATCACGCTGCCCTGGGCCTCACCTGCACTCTTCATCAGTGTCGGTCATCGACAGGGATTGGCTTTGCCGGGGTCCTCGCATGTGCTCCCGAGTGCGCAGCGTGGCCCCGGCGCTGGTGTGCGCCCTTGGTCACCGGGAGCCGGAACCCAGGCCGTTGGTCTCTGGGATGACCCTGTGCGTTCTGACTATGGGGTGAAATCAGGTAGTGTAGCAAGCGGACCACCTGGATTAAGGAGCTCTGTCAGCATAGAACCTTCTAGAGTGATTTCCAAGGCTCCCTGAGGCCCACGGTCTCCACGTTTCCTGTTCATGGCCTGCACGCTGTGGAAGCCACAGGACCGGGTTTTGAATGAGTGAGTCCTGGGCCTCGTGGGGACCAGAGTGTCGTGATTGGCGGTCCTGGCCCAGCATCGTGGGAAGTGAGGCCTGCGGTGCTGGCGGGGAGTGTTTTCTGCAGACAGAAGGCAGAGCAGTGTGTTCACCACCTGTTGGGGGAGGCGTCCCTGCTCTGAAATAATGGACATGCTCTGAGCTTTCTGCGGCCAGAACGGAGAGGCACGCCTCTGTCCCCACCTGCAGGCGGGGCTGGGAGTCTGACTTCCATGGGGCTTGGGGACCCAGCTGTACTCCCCTGTCCTCCTGGGCTGTCATGGGTGAGGGGTGCTGGAGCTCAGCCACCTGGTCTGCAAGGAGGCGCAGTGGCTCCCGAGTCCCGCTGCCCCAGGTCCCTTGGGACCGAAGGACAGATGGCATGTATGTCACATCCCTTCAGGGACCCAGGTAACGATGCACCTCCCTGCCTGCCTTTGCAGACTTGGAAGCTGGTACTTTAAGTGCTGCGTGTGTCACTCATGGCCCCAGTCCCACGTTTGTTAAAAACCTTAACTTGGAGAGCACAGAACTCCTGCCTTTTCGTAATTCCATGGAAACTCACTGCTGCTTCCCTGGTTGCGGCAGGGAGGACCCCTGAGCCCTACACCAGGCCACGCCCTCCTCGGAAAGGCGGGTTCGTGTTGACCCCTCTGATCACCCAGGGCCTTAAAGGCACACGGCGGAGGCCTGCTTAGAGCCGGAAGCCTTCTGCTTGCGCGTCTTGGCCGCAGGTTGACACGGAGCTCCACTTGGCCGGGGAGCGGCCTGGCTCTTCGGTCGCTCCCTCCAGCAGCCTGGTGGCCTTGGCACATCTTCCTCGTGTTTGCATGTTTTTGCACGGGGAAGGCAAAGACCCGGGCCGAGGTCGGGGGCCGGGTCCTGGCGGCAGGGCCAGGAATGCATGCATTGTGACCGCGAGTAAACTAGGCCCCTCTGTGTTGACTGCCTCAGGTGCCCCTGAGCAAGGGGGTGAACAAGACCGCTTCATCCCAGAGTTGTGTGGGCTCAGTGAGACCGTCACTGAGGAGCGCGGAGCTTGTGCCTGGTCCCTCTTAAGGGCTGAACAGGGGATGGTCACAATCACCGTCACCATGAGCGGCCACAGTGAGGGAGGCAGCTACACACTTGGGGGGTGGGGGACACACATGTGGTGACCTGCCCGTGGCTGGAGGGCAGAGTGCAGCCTGGGTCTCCAAGGAGGCCCCTGGAGGCCGCGTTCTAGGAACGTGTGAACCAGAGGTGACTGTGACTCCAGGCTTCCTTCCCAGGACAGGCGGCTCTGTCCTGTTTTACTCCTGGGACTGAGAAGTGGGGTGTGGCCCCTTTCCCGTCAACCTGGTAACGATGCTCCTTCATCAAGGGGTGAGATGTTTGGGGTTCCCTGATGCCTTTCCGCGTGTCACCCATTGGCCTGGAGCTCTGCCCCGTTTGGTGAGAAGGAGCTGACCCCAGCTGGGACGGGCTGCCCCGACACCTGTTTAATAGTGTGCTTCCTTCTCTGGGAGTGGGTCCCCCGCTCCTGTCGTTGGCTCCAGGCTCTGTGGTTTGCCTGGACTGTAAGTGTGACCCGGGTGGTGGTGGTGGGGGAGTGTGAGGCCGGCGTGGCCCGTCCCTCCCCACAGTGCCCCAGTCACCTGGGGGGAGGCCAGGCGAGCACATGGTGCTTTATCCCGAGAGCCGCGCCGGGAGAGGCCCAGTCGCCCAGCCACTTCACTGGAAGGGCTGTTAGATCCAGGTCACTGGGTCTGGACGCCTCTATTTTACAGCAAAGTCTAAAACTGCAGATCTGCAACAGCCAATGGTAATGAATTCAGACTGCTTGAATTTCACACTGAATGATGGCTGGAGTTATCAGAGCCTGGGGCTTATGAGATCCTTGGATCGCTGTAATCTTTTCTCAAGATTCAATTGATAGCATGATGTAGTATCGCGTTACTTATATTAACAGTCTTGGCCTAAAAGAAGCACACCTATTAGGAGAGGAGAGTTTAGTAAACATAGTGGTAATAACAAGACAATTTGGAATGTGTAACATATTCAGTAAATTTCAGAAAGCCGCATCTCATTTAAAATGTAATGTTGTGTCCATAGAAATGGAATGCAATACCTCTATGCCCTTGGGCTTCCTCTTTTCTGCATTAAAAATGTTCTATTTAAAAACAGGTTTTGATTTGCAATCTGGGGAGAGAATTCAGGAACTATGGGGAGAGGGTCAGCTCCCCAACTATTAAATCAATTTTGGTTTTGTGTTATTCTTGCTCTTATTCTTCCTGTCCGCTCCTCCCCCAAAGGATGATTTTTTAAACATACGAGTAAGGACGATGTACAAACTTCCAGAGGATAATAATGTTGTGACACCTTTGTCTGACTTAGAATTCACCTCACATACCCCCCGACCCCAGCAGCCAAGTTGAAACACAAAAGACCCCCAATGGAAGCTGAGGATTTCTCCTTTTAAACTGAGTTGACTGTCAAAGGAGGGAATGAGTGCATGTCCTAAACCTTCGTTAATATTACACGCATGTGTGGTATTTAAACTTCTTTAATCTTAGAATTTTTTGCTATTAATTGTGTGTGTGCGCACGCATGTGTGTGTGTGTGTGTGTGTGTTTCCCCTGAGTTCCAGTCTTCTGTGGCTTTTCCACATATATTCCATTGTCCTTACGTGGAAAACCAGGGCCACAGCCGTCTGTCGGGGACATCCGGGCGCCCCTTCTCTGCACAGAAGAGGCTTGTTTGATGTCAAGCTTCAGTTACCAAAGGGATGGATTTATAGCTTTTGACATTTTGCTCTTAGAATTAATTAGGTGGCTAATCATTGTAAATACCATTTTCTTTGGCTGTTGTGTCCACTTAATAGAGTCCCTCCTGCTCTATGCACTTGTCAGTTTCAGGCTGAGCCTCGTGTTCTGGCTTTTATGGTCTGTCAAGAGAAAATGGGAGTAAATCCTTTACAATATGCTAATTGATCTATTTGGGAATTTTTAGATATAGACAACATCTGTGCTTGCCAGCAACACGGCTAATGGCTTCCGTTCTTCAACAAATGAGAAGATTTTCACGGTCTGTGTGTGACCTTGCCGAGACATCCTGTGTCCTCTCAGGGAGTGGCCGTTTGGAATCTGGGGCCTGGGGACCAGGGACCGGGCCTGAGACCCGGCAGGGTCCTGCTGTGGGGACGCCTTTGGCCGGAGGGGGGCTGAGATAGGGCTGGTTCTGGCAGGAACTCAGGACAACCAGCCCTCATCTGCGCCCACGCCAGACTGGCTGGAGTGACGGGTTCAAAGCCTGTGACCTTGATTCTGAGCAGTCCCCAGGACCCTTCTGCCATTCTCTTGGATGCCACATTTCCTGTAGCCGGGCGCCTCTGTACTCGCCGTGGGCCGTGGTTTGGGCAACTCGGAAGTTTCTTTTCGCAGGAAGTTTTCTCTGCTCCTGTTGGGCAGGAGGGGGTGCCCCTGTAAATGCTGGCTCCTGTGGAGGGAGGGTCCTCCAGTGAGCCTGGGTGTTGGGGTCACAGGGTGGCTTTCCCTGGCAGTGGAAGGCCAAGTTGAAAGCAACATTTTTTTTTTTTCCTCGTTTGGAGGCCAGACTGGTCCTGCAATTTTTGAGCGGGGAGGGTGGAGGGAGTTTAATGGCCCTTGGAGGTTGCTGGACTTTTCCTGGCACTTGGCAGGAGCTGGATGGGACTGGAACCTGGGCTGCGGTTGGACCGGCACACCGCAGTGCTCTGCTCCGTCACCATCTACCCACACAGTTTCAGGTGTTGGGTGTTCAAAGGTTTGCTGTTGAAAGTGCCCAATCAGCTATGGACTTAATGGACGCTCTGCAGTCTCTCACTGTAGACCCCCAAGTGGTTACAAACAGCCTTGAAGAAGAGGCTTCCTGACTTGGTAAATGCTCTCTGTTGAGATGCACATGTGGGGCTGGGTGTGCCCCTCCGCACAGACCCTCCACGCGCCCCCCCCCCCCCCCCAGACTTCCCAGTAGCTGTCCCCGAGGCAGGACCAGCGCCGGGCAGGAAGCTCTGACCCAGAGTATCTGTGTGTCTGTCTCTCTGTTCAGCAGAAGCACCCCCCTCCTGGATCACTGGCACTGTGAGGTATGGCTGCAATGGGGGACAAGTCAGGACTGGAGCGAATAGCAGGGTCTTCTCACCTCCCTCATCTGGGGCCTGGTCCGCTCCTCTCCCAGGTCCTGGCCTTCTACAGGCCATTAAACACAATTCCAACTCAGCGACGTACTGGGCTGGCCAAAAAGTTTGTTTAGTTCTTTCTGTACGATGGCTCTAGTAGCACTGAGTTCTCTTCAACCTCATCCAGAAGAATTTTGTTAGGAAGTATTGTGACACCTGTCATCAGTGTGCATTAAAAAAAACTTAACAAAATTGGTGGATTTTTGTGTAGCAAGTTTAAGTTTAATGTTGAAGATGGAAGAAGAAAGTAATCAGCATTTTCAGCATATGATGCTTTATTATTTCAACAAAGGTAAAACTGCAACTGGAACAAACAGACAAAAAAGGTTTGTGCAGCGTACGGAGAAGGTGCTGTGACTGATGGGCTGTGTCAAAAGCGGTTTGTCAAGTTTTGTGCCTGAGATTCCCCTCTGGACGATGCTTCGCGGTCGGGGAGACCAGATGGGGTTGATTGTGGTCAAATCGAGACGCTAACTGAGAACAAGACGTTCTACCACACGGGAGACAGCCGACATCCTCAGAGTATCCCAATCAATAAAGTTGTTGGTGAAAATGAAAAATGTGTCTTTTATTTTATGGAAAAAAACATACGGACTTTTGGGCCAACCCAATATTAAGGGCCAGCCACGCCCCAGATGCTCTGCTCGGTGCCGCGTGTTCTGTTACCCCGGTTCTCAGCCGCCAGTGACAGTGCACAGGTGGCAAAGTGACGGGCGCCCCTAAGGGGTGCGCTGTGCGGCAGCCTGTCCGCAGGGCTGGCATGTCCTGCTCACGCCTGTCCAGGGACCGGCGGCTGAGACGTCCCAGTGCAGTGTCAGTGTGAGCGGCATGAATGTGGCCATTGACTGCCGCTGTGGCATCGTGATTGCAGCCCCATTCCCTTCCGTTTGCACCCGTAGACCCTTCGGCAAAGGACATCACCTCAACAGAGGGCCTGCCACTGAGTTTCCAGCACCCCAGCCTGCTCCTCTCTCGCGGACCGTGCACACCCAGGCACACTTGGGTGTACACATGTGCACCCTGATATGTGCATGCTCATCACATGGTGGGGGGGGGGCTGCTTTTGGCACGTGTGCCTGCGGGGCACCTGCAGCAGGACTGGGGGAGGGATGTCTTGGACCCCCATCCCCTCTGGGTGCGGCCGCTTTCTCGGCTCCCACAGGAGAGAACTGAGGTCTTACACAAAGTCACGCGGCTTCACCGGTGCCTGAGATGTTTACAGACGTGAGTTGGGGGTGATGAGACCGTGTGGCCTTTTCCTCCTTCCTCCGCAGGTGGGTGCTTGGGAGCAGTTGAATTGGAGGCTAGTAAATTTTATAGCTGGATTTAAAAACTGTAACAAGAGGATCTGGTTCACCCACTCCTTTTACCACGTCCTCTCGGTGAGCGTGGCACCGATGATTTTATTATGCCAACATTAATATTGGGGGCACACGCAATCCAGAGTCAGCAGGTTCATACACTACCGTCATTAAATTTTCAGGCAAAAGCTGCAGAAATTAATTGGAGGCGTGTAATAGTTCAGAATGTGAGTCGGCTTATGGTAATATAAATTATGTGAAGAGAGGACAGTTTTATATACTGCGAGGGAAAACCGGTTTACTTTAATGAGAAGAGATAGAAGTGTGGAGCTATTTTTTTCATTACAGATGCACTCTAAAGTGTTTGGACTTGGTTGATGAATAGAGTTAATTCTCTCCTGCAGTTCCAATAATTCATGTTGCACAGTTTAATGACTTCTAGATAAAAACAGGATTGAAATGTTAATTCCTCTGAAGAAACTGGGGCACTCTCGTATATCAGGCTGTACCCCCCTGTTAAACCACTAGTTAATTTCGCTAAACAAGTCTCCTGGAGATCATTTCGTGCTGCTTAGAGTTCAGTATTTCTAACCCGAGTTAGAAGTGACTTTGTCTTTTCCGAAACCTTCACGTGTGTGGATCACCTTAGATGAGAATTGATCAGGCAGAGCTTTGTCTAGATGACGTGACCCGGTGGAGGGTCTCTCCACATGTGGCTTTGTACCCAACCTCGTGGCTTAGTCTGTGTTCTAGTGACTAGTGATGCTTCTCCCTTTGCTTTCTGTGGCTGCGACGGTGGGTGGGTGGGTCTGTTGTCCCTGATTGGAGCTCAGAAATAACGAGTGTGGATCAGTCCATTTGAGTCCGTGTCTCATCCTGCAGGGGTTTTACGATCACCATATTATTTTATTTTACATTTTTCTTTCCCTTTCACTGTTGCGTGATGTTGACCTTTTCTCCGCAGAGAGCAGATTGAGAACTGAGTTCTGTGCCTTCTCTTTCCCTTTAACTGAGAAATGTTAATTACGCTAACGAGAAGTTAACTAAGAGCATAGCTGCGTAATTAGGGAATGTGCAGGCATGTGTTAGCTTTGCTTTGTTTTGTAACAAAGGGCACAAACACCCGACCTACGCATATTTAAGGGGCGACACCCCCCCCTCGGTCCTCTGTCCTCCTGGTTTGCCTCTGCGCGTGCCGTTCGGAGGGCTTCCTAGTATTGGGGCTGGGGAGCTGGAGACGTGGCAGGGCTGGTTTAACCTGCTGTGGGGAGCAAGGCCTCCTGACCCTCACTGGTCGGTCGTCCCCCCAAACCCCGTTAGCGGTCGCTGGGCCCAGAGGAGGTCGAGTCCTGCGACTGCCCTGGTGGGTGCCGGCGACTGGCTTTCTGGGACCCTCGGCGTCTCTCTTTGCTGTTGTCCGTTAGGTCCTTCTAACAGTGAGCTTCCTGGTATTTTTCCCGAGACCCGTGTGTGGACACGCGTCCAGATTTTGCTCACAGAGCAGTTGGTGGCACGGATGGGAACTGTGACTTGAACGGCCGGATGGCACCCCCTCGCCCCGCACACCTCGGCTCCCCGGGTCCTCCGGGGGCAGGGAGCGCCCTCCTGTCCTTGTCTGCTCTGCTCCCTTGGTGCGCTTAGTTGGTTGGGTGCATGCTTTGGTCTCCATCGTCCCTGTCACTGGGGATGTTCCTTACGGCCTGCGTGGTGAACAACCAGCCACGGCGTCGCTGACCCAGCTATTTCTCAGCAGTGCTCTTCCTTTGAAACTTTGGGGGCTTCCATTTAGGGTTCCTTTGAGGGAGTTTCTCGGCCTCGGCACGGTTAACACTTTGGATCAGTCAGTTGTTCCTGCTGTGGGTCTGTCCTGGGCGTCGTGGGGTGTTTTGCAGGACCCCTGGACTCTGCCCACCCACTGGATTCCAGCAGCACCCTCCCTCCCTGCCCCCGTGTGGCAACCCAGAATGTTCCCGATGTCACCACGCGAAGTTGGGGTGTGAAGTGACCTCACTTAAAATCCACTGGCTTGTTTGAAAGGTCACGTTTACTTTGTGCCTGTTGTCATTAGCTTGAACCGCGTTGACCGATGTCCTCGGGCAGGTTCTGCGTCCTTCCCAGAAGTGGGGGCCCCCACCCATGTTGGCCCATGCTGACCCCCTCCTTGGGATGGAGCTGGCACCAGGCCTGGCCTCCGTTGCACTCACCCGGGTGGTCAAGAGGGGCGTCTGACAAACAGAGATATTTGTCTCCTCATCACGGCCGTGTGTTGTTGACACCGGACTGTCTGGCTTGGGGACGAGGACGCCCCAGCCTCAGCCGAGCACACCTTCTTGGCACCAGGCATAACTCACGGCCTGCTTGTCCCTGTTTCTTTAACTTTTAATTGAAACCGTTTAGTTGCCACCCCTGCTGCTAGGAATCTGAGGACAATTAGGGAAGTCCCATCTGTCCTTTGAACCGCATTCTATTGCCTTCTTGCGCGCGCTCTCCAGAAGATGGCAGATTCCAGCGGCCCCGGCCTGGCTCCCCGCTGCTGGCTGCTGTCTCACGTGGACGACTTCGGCACCTCTTTAATTCCATTATTTTCTGCAGCGAAGGCTTTGGGATGATTCGGTGAGAAACAGACGCCCCGGTTTTCCAGGGCGAAGCGGTGGCTACGCTAAGGCTGCAGGTGGATTTGGAAGTTTCTGCCCGGGGTGTGGGGCACTGTCTGCACTGCCCCCCCGAGGCTCCCTGCCCTGCCCCCTCCCCTTTGCCATTTCAAAACATAGATTGGAAATGGCAGATGCCATGAGCTTGGCCAGTCTCCCCCAAGGCGAGGAATTATCTGTCCAGTAACATTAGGTCAGTGAGTGCCTCTGCAGCTGTGTCGGGGGGTGGGGGCGGGGACCGGGGGCCGGCCGTAACCCTCAAGCGTGCTCCCAAGTCTCAGCTTCGGTGTTTGACTTGGAATTAAACAGAGTGTCAGGAGTGGGAGGTGTGTTGTACAATCATTTTAAGCAATTTGCTTTCTAATGTGGAAAATCTGCCTAAAATAGGACCCGCTGCATGCACTGCTTGTCCCATCGACGGGGTGGGGGGTGGAAGTGCTCTCCCTGGGGTGGCCGATGGGTCTAGAAGGGCAGGTGGAGGGCGGGCATCATTCTTGGGGGCAGGGGGAGCTCTGTCCCTGAGCCTGTCCTCTTGCTTTCCTTGTGGGTCCCCTTGTGGGCCCCAGGGTCCCCGTGCACGGGCCCCTCCGCAGATCTCAGGACACTGTGAAGCTCATACTTCCAGCACGCCAGGGTGTGGGGCACCCAGTTAGAAGTGTGCGGGCGGTGGCTCAGAAGACGGGCAGGGTGGCCGCTGCACCTGTGGGCTTTCTCAGCGGCAGGCGAGGGAGCAGAGGAGAATCAGGAGCAGGGTCCCCGAGGCAGGGGAGCGCTCGGACAGCCCTGCCACCCTCTGGGTGCCATTCCCACGCCAGCTGGAGGGCCAGGCGGGGCTGGGTGGGCTTGTGTGCCCAGCATCACAGGGCTGCCCTTCGTGGGAGCACCTCACCGAGTGTCACCCTAGTGTCTAAAAGTGGGCTAGGCGTCCCCGCTCCTACACAGAGGCCAGTGCCCGCAGCTGACGCTTGACGTTCCTGGAGAAGCGGGCGTGTTCCAGTGTGGCCTTCCCTGCAGCCGGACGCCTGCCAGCGGGACAAGGCTGTTGTGAGCATGTGTGCATACGTGTACATACACACACATGCGTGTCCGCGTGTCTGGCAGGAAGGTTAACGAGGTCAGAGAGTGTGGTGGTGAGGTCAGCCGTGGGAATCTTAGATGCAGAATTGAGGTCAGCTTCCAAAATAGCACACATGCCCTTTGACCCAGTAATCTCCTCTACCCGGTGCCAAAGAAGCCTGACCACGTGGAGACGCTCGTCACGGTGCTATCTGATGGCAGAAGCGGTAAAGAACGAGCCCGTTCTTTCTGAAACGATGCCGTCGCAGTGTGCAGTCAGCCGAGTCGGAGGCGTCCCTTGGAGTGGACAGGCTGGGCGGGCAGTGCGCGGGAGAGCCTGGCGGCGGGGCTCTCGCGGCGGTTATCTGGCTGGGAGGCTTGGGGTGACTTTTTCTTTCCATTCCAGTACCCTATTGTTCTGTAACAAAGATATGTTGATTTCTTAAATATAAGGGGGGGAAATGCTGGTTATCTTGATGTTTCCAGAAGGTTTATATGCTGGGGGGCCGGCGGGGGATGTTAAGCAACACAGTGCAAGGTTTGTAAAGGCAAAGCTCCTTCTCTTACCTCCTGACTCTCCAGACGTGGTCCGGGCCGCGTCCTGGCCCTTCCAGAGTGTGCGAGCGTCTGTGAGCCCATAGGGGCTTTGGTGGCGGCAGCCCCCACCCTGTGTCCGTACTTCCTGCAGCGGCCCCGCGAGCTGGGGGTCTGGCCTCGCCTTTGGGGTGTCTTCAGACAGATGCAGGATTTCGTGCCACTGGGTTTGGATAGCATGAGATTTTAATTTTTTTGTTAAGTTGGAGGAACTTTTTGTGTGTTTGGTTTTTCTGGTTTATTCGTGTTTTGTTTGTTTGTTTTTGTCTTTTGGCAGAACAGTGCGTGAGTGTCCGGTTGCCGTTTGGTAGCTGTGAGACCCTTGGAAAACGGCTCATCCTCTCTGTGCCTCGGTTTTCCCCTTAAAAATAGGTGGGCTTGTGGGGGCTAGGCGGGGGGGGTCAGTGCCTGTACATTGGGGAGACCAGCACCTGGGGACCTAGAAACCACGCGGCCAACCTGGTGCCTTTGGTGGCAGCACCCCGTCCTCCTGGCCTTGGACCCACTGCTGGTCTGCACCTGCTCCGTGTTTGTGCTCACGTGGGCACACCTGCACTGCTTGGAGCAGCTCGTTCCGTTCATAATTCATATTCCGCCCTAATATGTCAGCCAAATCCTGTACCTCGAGTGCCTTTCACGAATTCTGTTTTTCAAGGAAAACCTCATCTTGGCTTCTCTGCTCCCTGCCCCTGTGCACGCAGGCAGGGTCTTCCGTCTGCAGCCAGCGTGGTTTTGGTCAGGCTGTGTTGCATTGGTGTGGCCGGGATCCTGTCACTGACAAGGCTGCCTGGCCCCTGGGGTCCCAGCGGCAGTGCTGACTGGTGGGGGCTTGGGAACGCTGAGCCGGCAGGGGCCAAGGTGGTCGCCCCCACAACTTGACCCCACCCATTTCGGGGTTCCCCTGAGCAGCCAGGTTGTAAGTAGCGATGTCTTCTGTTGAGAAGGCATTTACAAAGAGACGCCAAGGGTCGGATGGAGCGGGACCCTGTGGGAAGTGAGGTGCGGGTCGTATGGGGGCTGCCGGCCCGCAACCTGGCTGAGCCTGTCCGTGGGCTGCCCTGCCCGTCTCGGGTGGGGAGACCCCAGTCCCTGTCTCCTCCCCTGGGTGCGGGGCCTGGTCTGCACGCTCTGCATTCAGGACGGAAGGGGCAGCAGAAGCCGCGGCAGGACCATGCTCGGAGCCTGGTGAGGGAGAGGCTCTAAGTGGGCAAAACTGTCACTTATTGTCCCCTCTTGATTCTCCCATGTGGACCTGCGCTCACCCTGGGTCAGGCTGTGACTTCTCAAGGTCACCCCATCATCACACTTGGTCACCTTCACAGAATAATTTCATGGATTGTGTCAGGCATTTCTGTTACCTTTAAAATTTCTGCACGAACTTCAGATACGTCAGACTCTCCAATGTTTAAAAATAAAATTCCATTAGTAAAGTTTGTTTCCCTTTTCTGTACTCTAGTGGAAAGGCAAATTTTATTCTAGTCTAAAATTCGTTGTCAAGAGCAAACATTACAAGGTGAAAAAAAAATGATTTGCAGCATATTATCAGGCTCAGAATTTTCCTGTGTAGGGCTCTTCCTTTGAGGGATCACGATGAATGCACTGGCGAGAGCTGTTACTGCGTATTTTGGGTAAGAAATTAGGGCGCAGCCTTCGGGTCTCTAGTACCGATTTTATATCCCATCAATCAACTTGCTGTATCCCCGCCAGGGTGGCAGGCGCATCTGATAGGCTCCAAGTGAAGATGGTCCAGTTTGATATTTTATCTTGATCATTTTGCTGGGTACAACTGATCGTTGATCTGTGACGTGAGGGCGCAGGGAGAGCTGAGACAGACGTCCTCTCTCCCAGTTGGGTCTGTGGAGCATTTCTTGAAGGTGGTGGGAAGTGGCCGTCAGTTATGGGGGGGTGTCCCCTCTTTGTGTGCATTTTAAGGAAGCTCACCGTTGTTTGGTTTTGGGCAGGGCAGTTTGTTCCTGACCCATGGAAAGAGTAAGTAATTTCCAGGGAAGAGACATTTTCCAATTCTTTTGACTCGTTCCGTACAGTTGAGATAGTAATGGGCCACAGAGATAAGCCCTGAGGTGGTCAGGGTGCCTGACAAATGACTGCCGCGCCGGCTGGGTTGTTGAGCCGTGACTGAGGGGCAGGCTGTAACCATCCGTGGGGAGCCTTGAACAGCATAGAAGGTACCAGAAGCAGCTGCGTGGGTCTGCCAGCCGTTGGTCGAGGGGGAAAGAGACATTGTTTGCACGTTTGGGGTTGTGGTTTATAAGCTGCCCCTGTACCCTGTCCTTGACACACACACCCACACACACACACACACACACACACACGTGGTTTATAAGCTGCCCCTGTACCCTGTCCTTGACACACACACACACACACACACACACACACACACACACACACACACACACACACACACACACACACACACACACACACACCTAATCCTGGTTACGCTCGCACGCACTTCTTCCCAGCTTCCTACTCAGTTCCTCCTGGCGCTTTTGTTACTCCTGCCCGACTGCTGCAGTGCTCTGGGGGCGTCCCGGGAGACGCCGCTGCGTCTGTGGCATGCTGCAGGAGCTGGTTATGTTTCTCTTGCCGGGAACCGGTGTGACTTTTCATGCCTGGGGCAGAAGGAGAGCGTGGACTGAGCTCAAAGGGCACTCTTGCAGCCAGGAGTGCTGGGGTTCGATTCCCAGGCCAGGTGGCAGGCACACCTCGACCCCAGAAGAGCCCACAAAAGCAGGTGAGGTGGAGGGGGTAGGAAGGCTGAGGAGCAGAGAGGGCAGACACCTGTCCTCGGAGGATCGTGAAAGAAGGAAGGCCACTTGTTCAAGGGGCGGCAGTGGGCACAGCTCTCTTAAACCTAAAGTGTTAAAAACGGCACGAGTTGTGCACCCGTGAGTCCAGCCCCCTGCGTACTGGTGAGCTGCCGGGCAGCCACCTGGCCTAGCCTCAGGGGTCACCACCCTGAGTGCGCGTCAAAGCACCCCAAGGAACTCCTAGACTCAAGTACACTGCAGTTGTTGGCACGGCCCTGGATGTGTGACCCAGCTTGGAATCAGACGGGAAGGCTCAGGAAAATGAATACAAAGAGAGGGCCAAGGTGTGGCTGGCGGCGCCATAGAATTACCGACCTGGGAGGCTCGGGGCTCTTCAGCAGACAGACCTCCCCCGTAGGGGGCCTGCCAGGCTGTTCCCTGGCATGAACAGTCAGTCACCCCCAGCAGCAGCTTCTTCCTTTTAACCTGTGTAGGATGGGCCCTCCGAGCCTCGTAGGTGCTTCTGCTCTTGGCAGGGCATGGCCCGGGCGGGCCAGCCCCTTGCTCTCTGCAGACCCAGTTGTTCGTTCCTTCGAAGATCCTGCGTGTGCGCAGGCGCGGGACTCTCCGAGGCTCTGTGTGCAGTGGACGAGCTGGCCCTGAGCTTGTGTCCTGGGGGTGAGACAGCCCCGGGGGAGGATTATCTTGCAGGGTGTCCAAGTGTCAAGTTCAGACTATGCTGTGTCCTGGACAAGTGGACTCTGGTGGGAGGGTCGAGAGCAGGTCCCTGCGGAGGAGCTGAGATGGCCGGGCAGGAGGCGGCCGGCCACGTTCAAACCTGGGGAAGGGCCTCTACGTGGAGAGGGTGGCCGCTGCCAAGCCCCCGGGCAGTGACCCGTGTGGCAGCAGCTGCGCGAGAGGGGACGGCAGTGGACTAGGAGCAGGTTAGGAGGGCTGTCCTGATCTTGACCGACAAGGCAGAGGGAGCTGTTTAGAGAGGTTCAGTGACTGGGATAGGAAGTTTTGAAGAAAGACCCGCACGTGTCTCTGGAAAATGGTTGAGAAGAGGCCGGGAGAGAAGCCGCGAGGAAACTGGTTAGGTGCGCCGTGTGGCTGGTGGTGGGCCCATGTATTCAGGTTGCTCCTTCATACCCAGGCACGCCCGTGTTCCTGCAAAAGGGGCTCGTGGGGAAGTGGCGGGAGGTGTCCCTGAGCTTCCTGTGGAGGATGGTGTACCCCAGGATACTTGGGGGTTTTGTGCCCCGGTTGCCGAAGTAAAGCCACAAGCTCTGCCTTGGAGTCTGAGATGGAAGTTGTCAGTGGTCAGTGGGGCCCTGCCAGCAGCTGGCTCCTCCACTGAACACTTTCAGTAGCTGCTGTGCAAACAGGGTTGCGCCCCCCCCTCCCCCCCGCACCCCCTCCCAGCCCGGGCCTTGTAGCTTTCTTTGTCATTGATGCGAGTGAGCCAAGCAGACGGGATCCTGCGGCAATGGCATTGCCACCATCTTTCCTCAGCCGCCAGAATGGCTGTGAGGGCAGCGTGTGACTCCGAGAGGAGGAGACCCTCTCTGGTACGGTGACGCTGTCAGTAAGAAGGTCAGCGCCTTCTCTCCACTTCCCACCTTAGCCACCGAAGTGCAGCTTCTTCCTGGAGCTCGGCAGCTGTTGGCTGTCTGCAGTCTCCTCCTGCTGTAGCAGTGTGGCAGTGGGTGGGGACAGGGACGGAGGTGACTTCTCTGCCGTGGTCCTCAGTGAAGACCCGGGATGCTGGCGCAGCTCCAGGCCAGTCGTCTCTGGGTTTTGCCCAGCGAACTGTTTGCACAGGCCCTGGGGGGTGTTCAGGGGCAAGTGCGCTTGGTCAGGGACTTGCTGGTGTGGCAGCAGGACTCTCCAGGCTGTGCACCCGCCCGACTGTGACAGGTGGAGAGGGCCGCACTCGGGGGTCCGTGGGGGCAGCATCAGGATCCTGTGTTTTGAGACCACTAGGCGCCTGGGTGGGAAAGAGCCTGGTTGGTTAGCAAGGCAAGGCGAAGGGATGGAGGAGGGACGTAACAGGCGGGGGGGTGGGCGGCATGGTGGTGTTGCTTTTTGGGGGAGGTCAGGACCTGCCCATGGTCTCCACGCCCACCCTCTACGAGGGAACCGAGGATGGAACCTCGCTGGCATGGGACATCCGTGCGGCCATCCATGGCCCCGAGGCTGAAGGTGCTGCAGGGCCCCCTGAGCGCCTCCCTCTCGGCCAGGCCCTTAGCGCACGGGTGGCCTTCCCTCAAGCCTGCTGTGGGCCCCACGTCGACGCATCTCTGGGCTAGTCCAGGGGCCGCTGAGATGCAGTGCTCAGAGGAGCAGCCTCTGTGGCCTGACCCCTTACTCTGTGTGGGACGCGGGACTGGGGACTTGGGCCTGCCTCTCCTGTCAGAGTGGTGGTCTCCATAATGTGGCATCTCTTCCTCTTCTGCAGACGAGGAAACCAAGCCTCAGAAGGCTAGGTCCTTCCTCAAGGACTGGAGCTCATGCTTGGGTGGCAGGCCTGTGTCCTCACGCCCGCTCAGCGCCACTGCTTAGGGAGCACCAGAGCCACTGTCCCGTGGGGGCCTGTGACGGGCCTCTGACAGTCTTGCCAGGGAGACGCACTTTGATCCAGAACTCAGAGCAATTTCCGAGTGGCTTGACTGTGTTCTCTTCCCATTTCGGAGAGTTTGCTGGGCATGTGTGCTGGTCCCAGAGGTCTTAGATGTATAATGTGTATGTGATGTCGGGTGGAAACCTTCAATTTTAAGGTAAAATGTGAGTCCACCTTTGTTCAGTGCTTGCTTTCAGCCCCCAACAGAGGGACGTCCCCATCCCCATGTTACAGGCTGAAGCCAGCTGGCCTTTTCCTTTGAAAAGTGGCTGAAAAGAATTATGAGATACAGTCATCCCTCCTTATTCATGGGGGATACATTCCAAGACCTCCAGTGGGTGCATGAAACCACAGAGAGTATGGACCCTGTATGCAAGGCCTGTCCAGAGGTATCCAGCCGTGCATTATGGAAAATAGAGGCATTTATTAAAAAAGATACAAGACACAAGAAACATTGTACATGGGACAATGACACCTCAGTCCCCTTCCAAGCAGGGACTTTGGGACCTCACACAGTTCTCCCAATGGCCACCTGCTACCCCGTCATATTTTCCTGAATCTCATCAATGGTCTGAACTCTCTTTCCTTTCAAAGGTGATTTAGTTTTGGGAAAAACCAAGTCACAGGGCAGCAAACCTGGCCTGTAGCAGGGCTGAGTCATCTAGGTGATATGATGTTTCACAAAAAAACTGCACAAGATGTGATGTATGAGCAGGTGCGTTGTTACGATGAGACTGCCAGTCACCAGGTGCCCACAGCTGCGGCCTCTGGATCATCCGAATGCTGTAGACATGATCAAGCTTAACACAAACTTTGGTGCAGATTCCTCGCTCTGTTCTCTCAGTCGTTTTAAATGCGATGGCCACACAGTGCACACGCTCATTCAAGGGCATCTACCACCCCCACTGGCCAGTACAGTGAAGGCGTCATTGTTCACGCCTGCACATTCCAGTCCCCTCTGCTTGGCTGCCATGTTACATTGATGTAACAATGGCTGGACTTTATCTGGACAGATCTCGTATATTTCCTACATGTACATGCATACCTATGATAGCTCTTAATTTATAAATCCAGCACAAAAGAGATTAATAATAATTATAAAACAGAACAATTTACTTCCATAAAAGTTATCTAAATGTGGTCTCAAAATAGTTTTTCAAGGTAACAAAATATCTCAGTCACCTCCTCTAAGCTAAGAGTTATCTCAATTATCTATTATTGGGGCTGACAGAATATCTCAAATATACTCTACTTAACCGTTTCACTTAAAGCAGCGATTTTCAACTGGTTTTGTCAAATAAATTGTCAAATAAAAAGAATGACAACAGCCAACACAGCAATAGCTGTCCAGTGAGAATGAAGCAAAATTAAACCTTTTTTTTTTTTTTTTGTCAGATCAGCAAAAAATTTGTATTTTGTGTGTGCAGCAGAATTTTAGTAATTAGTTAATGTGCGCCAGGAGATGAACAAGGTTTGCAAATCGCTGACTTGAAGGAAAGCAGTTTTGGGCTTCCCTGTGGTGTCTCCCAGTTGCCAACATCCCTGCTCTTGGGTTTGGGGCCATTACTCCGTAAAATGACGGTGACCGGAATCCAAGCACTGGCCGTGCCTCGGTGCTTCGACAGTAGATCTGATGACGGGCAGTGGGGCGGGGGCTGCTGGACACAGGACCATTCACTTCCCGAGCGGCTGGAGCGGGACGGCTCGGGGCTGCATCGCGCTACTCAGAATGGTACGCAGTCTGGAACTTACGAGTTTGTTTCTGGGGTTTTCCGTTTCATATTTTCAGACTGCGATTGACCACGGGAAGCGAGATCGCGGGTGGGGGCAGGGTTTCCACACAGAGGGTGCCCCCGTGCTGTGCCCACGCACCTCAGTGTGGGAGAGCGAAAATTAGCTGAAAACGTTACCTGAGGCAGGCAGGAGGTATATTAAAGTTTCATAAGGATCGATTGCACAATGGAACAGCAAGGCTAGTTACAGACGAAGATTTCTGTGGCAGCTGCTCTTCTCCAGAGGGTGACTGCTGGGCTGCATTTGAACGGGGAGGTGGCAGTTGGCTGCGAGGAGCTTGTGACTTTTTTATTTTCCTCCCCCAAATTTCGAGACAGTTCACTTAGAAAGTTAGAGAGGTAGAAGTGAGCCAGCTGGAACAGCTCACAGACACGAAAGGAGGGCCCTTGGAGCTTAGGGGAAGAAAGGCAGAGGTGACACGCTGGTGGGGGGGTGGGGGGGCGTGGGAAAGGCCAGGGATGTGGGGATAGAGGCAGCTCTGGCAGGGCCACTGAGCTGCTGTCCCAGGGACGCGGTGGCCAGTCCACCCAGCTGCAGCTTCCCGCCTGGCCGGGCCTTGGGCCTGAGACTTGTCATTGGTCTGGTTCTTGCTGTCACTGGAATTGTCCCTGCAGAGTGGGGCTGGGGCGGAGGGGTCAGTATGCCCACTCACTGCGCCTCCCCCTGCCCCAGGCCTCACACACCACCTCTGACCTACCTCGGAGACCCCCTGAGGAGCTATGCTGCCCTCTGGGTCAAGGATGGGTCCTCGGAGCCAGTTCCTGGAAGCAGACCCCCCTCAGACTGGAGGAAGCCAGGGAGGGCAGGGCGGGTCCTTCTGGGCCCCTGAACCTGGACTGAGTGGCAGAGCAGGGAGGCCTGCCTCCGGCTTATAGCTCATCACCCAAACTGCGGTCCCCCGTGGGACGGGTCTGTGTTCTCTCTGACCCCACCTGTCTTCCCACCGAGAGCCCCTGCCACACCAGAACTCGGGTCCTGCGGCAAAAAGATCCGCCCGTCTGCATGAACTTCTTGCTACGATTTCAGGCCTACGGATGAATTGGGAAGATGGGGCACGGGTTTCTTCAGTCCCCATCACTGCAACCCCCCCCCCCCCCCAAACAGTAATCGTCCACCTTTGCTCTGCTCCTCTCACGGTCCCCTGTCGCTGATGTTTTCTGGGGACAGACGGGTCCTTTGGTAGGCTCTCCCTCCTTCTGGGTTTGTCTCGGGTTTTCTGCGGATGAGGTTCACGTTGTGCGCTTTTGGCAGAAATGCTAAAGCGGTGGTGTGTTCGCTGCATCCATTCAGAAGGTCCATGGCGTCAGTCTGTGTCACCACGTGTGACGTTATACTCGAGCCGTGTGGGCATGGCAGCGTCCCTGCTTTCCCCACTGCAAACCTCTTCTTTCCCTTCGGCAACGACTAAGTTTGTGGCGGGAAAATGCTTCGCTGTTGGTCTTCGGACTCTTCCCCCACCCCCACCGCTGTCTCAGCATCCGTTGACGCCTCGCTTTATCAGTTTCCGTGACGGCTGCCAGTTGATCGTTTTCTGGGCCCGTCGTTTTTGGTACGTACTTTTTTTGTTTTTGTTTCTGTTTTCATTTGCTTTCCACTGTTAACAAGAAGCTTCCCCATTTCTCTTACATATCATGAGCACCCATGATTCTGTGTGTGTGTGTGTGTGTGTGTGTGTGTGCGCGCGCGCGTGCGTACACGTGTGTGTAAAGAATCTTGGGTTCTTATTTCATTTGGCGGGTCACATCCTATCACCGTGGTGTTTTCATTTTGGGGCTCCTCCAGTTGCATCAGGATTGGCCCGTGGGTGCTTCTTCAGACTGGCCGCTTAATCTCTTGTCTTTGTGTGCGTCCGTCTTTCCTGGAGCATTTCTTTGCTTCCCGGCTTAATCCCCACGCCCCTCATCCAGGCCGTCCTCCGGTCCCCGGTTCTCTGTGTGTCTTGTCTCTCTGACGTGTTTGTCGGTGTGGACGGGGGTGGGTGGGATGAAGTGCGTTCTGAGCACAGCCTGGGCCTGGTCTCGCTGCCGCCTGGAGCTTCTCTCGGGCCAGCAGAGCCCCCAGCCGGCCTTGGGGCCCACGTCTGGCCCTTCCATATGGCCCCTGGCTAAAGTTCCCTCCGCTCAGTGAATAATTCATGACTTCAGCTGCTGCGGGCATGACTTTCTTTTGCCTACTTTTTTTCTTTTCTTCTTTTTTTTAACTTGTGTGCATCTGGAGACCTTTTTGGCATTGGAGCAAGGAGTCCCTTCTAGAAAAGGTCCACAGGAGGTCGAGTTTCTAACGACAGTTGGGATGGCACAGATGTCTGTCCTGAAGCTGTCAGGGTGGTCTCCCGTCTGCAGCGGTCCTGCCACGCACAGTGGCGTGGGGGCAGTGCCCAGAGGCTACCACTAACAGCCACTTGCCCTGGCCCAGGGGAGCTGCTGGCTTCCCCGTCCTTGGTGAGGAAAAGGAGGCCGGTGGCCAAGGTGGACTTCTTGGTTGACAGCGTGGACATGTTTGTTTACCCCCTAAGCCAAGGAACCTGGGTGGGTCCATTTCTGTTTAGAAGTTCTGGCTGTTCTTCCCCTTAAGTAAAATTATGTAGAAGCTTGAGTTATCGGCTCCAAAAAATACGGGCCCCTTAGAGAAGTTAAACAGCATAAAGTGCCTTCGTGGCCGTTACATTTACCCTCTGTCAGACGATGTGTGCGCTTTGCAGGAAGCTGCCGTAGGAAATGCAGAAACATGCAGCCGCGTGACCTTGGGAGAGCGTTGGACTTGACGAGATAAGTCCGACTCTCAGGCGCAGCATCGTGGCCACTTAGCACAGTTTCTGGAATTTTTAAATTCTGCCTCGAACACTCAGAATCAGGAGGGAGAATGTCAGCACCTTTGCTCCGAGTGGCTCTCCTCCCGGGAGAAAGGCGTGTGGTCCCCCAAAATGGCTCCCCGTCTCCTCTGAGAATGTGCTTTGAAATAAACTCACCATTGACATGGGCACTTGTCCTAATTTTGGAACTGATTCTATTCAAATTAGCAGCCACTCTAGCTATTTTGGTCTTCCTTTGTCGCCGCCGGAAGCCTCCCCCTGGGAGTAGGCACTGAGTTCCCAACGGGACGCTCCAGGAGGATTTGTTATTCATGCCAGGCTGGTGCCCCTGTATTTGGAGCCAGGGCTGGATTTAACTTTCTGTACGTAACGGGCTGTCTGAAAATGGCTTTGCGTCATTGTTTGCTCGTTCTTACCGAAACCAGCCCACTGCTTGTCTGTCTCAACCTGCGGAAGGAGGTCCCGAGGGCATGGTGGCTGCCCCCAAGTTTAGAAGGACGTCCAGCAGCAGATGAGTTGATCACTTGAGACTGTTTTGCAGTGCTCCCCCTTCCACGCTCCCTGGGAGGAACGCCCAGCACTGGGGTGACCGCTGCCACCCCGCTGTGCAGCCGTTGCGGTCAGCACCACATCTCTAGGGACCAGGTGGCCCCCACACCGGGAACCCCACTCGCAGCTTTCAGACTGAGTCCATCCAGGGCAGAAGCTTTGGGTGCCTTTTCTCCAGTTTTTCCCAGTGGCCTAGAAGAAATATTCCAGCTAAGACTCAAGAAAGGGCATCCTTGCTGGTAGGGAACACATGAAGCTGTCGGGGAGAGGCCTGGCCCCTTGAGGACCCAAGGAGGCGCTTCTGGTTCAGCCCCTGCCCCGGTCCCCGTGTATCCCGGCACATCCCAGATTCTCAGAACCCTCCCTGATTAAGCTTGTCAGGACCTGGCCACGGCGCTGGGGTTAAAGCACCTACGGAAACAGAGAATCCTCGGGGCGGCCACGGAACATCCGGCCTGGGCAGTGGGGTCTCAGTGGACACAACAGGGTCAGCAGCAGTGACACGTTCATATAATAACTGATAGCGAGGCTCTGCTCTGACCGTCTGGAGACAAAAACTTACCCTCTCAGGCAGTGTTTGAGCCTATCCTTGCAACAGGAAATAAGTCCTGGGTCTCCCTGGGGTTGTCACTCGGGAGACCCCAGGCCTCCCACCAGAAAGGTTCTGGGGGGGCGTATATGTCCTCAGGGCAGCAACCCCTGCCCCCAGCGGCACAGCGGGGGGGTCCCCTGCGTCTGGATTCAGACTCGTTTCTTTAAGCCCAAACCCAAGATAATATTGGTACCAAGTGTTGAGATGACAGAAGAGACTCCGGACGGTGGCCTGGAGACAGATGCTGCCGCGGGGAGCTGAGGTTGTCTGCAGGGCTCGCAGGGACGGGAGCACTGGGGTACGGTTGGCTTGGCACCAGCCACATCGCCCCAGAGCTTTTTCCTGGATGATTTCGACCGCTAACCCGGGTGCTCCTTTTTCCAGGGAGGCTCCCATTTGTCCCAGGGCGCCCTCTTTGTCGGAAATCCCAGGCACGGAACTTGCCCAGTCTGCCACTGAGCACAGGTCTGTCACCTGACCCTTCAGCACTGGAAAGGCGCCGGGCAGTGTGGCTGCCAGGCCTGGTGAGGGCGGCGGAGGGGCTGTTCTCTGGGCCCAGGGAGCTTGGAGCCCAGGGCAGGGCCGTTCTTCCCTTCCTGTCTCCTTCCGACCTGTCACTCTGAGAACACAGATAAGGGAAGAGGCCCTTTGCCACGTGTGCCCGGGAACGCCCCTCTGAGCTCACACAGGCTGGAAACGCTGAACAGCCTTTGTTGCCCCCCCTTCCTCACGTGTGTCTTGAAAACGCAGGTTTTCTTGACGCTGATAGACCTGTGGTCACAGCTTGACATAATCGGTGTCTTGTTTTCCCCTCACAATAGCTACATTTTGATGGTGGCAGTGCCCAGAGCACGTTTTAGTTTTATTTAACTTGTAAACTTGGGGGCGAGGGCCTCTGTAATAAACAAGCTTTCCTGGCAGGAGGAGCGTGGGTTTTCTCCCCGAACTGGATCAGAGGCACCGAGGGCCGTGTCCCGGTCCTTCGCGACAGGAAGTGGCAGTTTGGATGACATCACTGCAGGGTCACTTCTTGCTGTAATTAATGGAGAGGCAGGAAGTAGTGAGACGGATGAGTCCTGGCAGAAAGGAGGAAGGATGCACAGAGGGTCCGGGAGGAAGGGGCCTTTCTGGGTGTTCGCGTTGTCCTGGGAAGGAGCCTGGAAGTCCGTGGGCAGCCCCGAGGGCCGAGCTGCCTCCGGCCAGCACAGGCGGAGAACGCTGAGCTCCTGCCACAGCACGACGTTGGCAGGGCGTCGGGTTTTGTGGGGTTCTCTTGTGCCCAGTGTGTCCTTTGCTTCCAGGCGTTGGCGAGAGGGCCCGGAAAAGTGAGTCGGGGCTTCCGGGAGCCGCTCTGCCACTCCAGTCCCGGGCGTGTTTTGGTGAGGAGCTGATGGTGCTGGCGGGGGCGTGTTGTGGGAGGGTGAAGAAGGGGGCAGCAGGGCAGTTCCTGGGTGAGGAGCGCGGTGGTGACCGCGAGCCTGGGCAGGGCTGCGGCTTCAGGCCTGGAAGAAGTGTGGGTTCTTCCCCGGGGTAAGCTGCTCACAGTGTGTGGCTGGCCGGGCTGGGCAGCTGTGCTGAGGACTCATGGCGTGGGAGCTCGGACCCTAGAGCCCAGCCTGGACCATCCTCGGGCCACCTGAGTGGACGCGGCATGGGTGGGGTCTTAGGACACACTTGTTCGGGGTCACCTCCAGGGCTGGGGGCTGGGTAATGGGGATCTGGGGTTTGGGGCAGGGGAAGGAGACTCCAAATGAGAGGTGAGACTCGGGCTGCTTTTTATATCTTTTTACATTTTAATAAGAACAGAATATACAAACAACAGGGTGTAAATCTCCAGTGTACATTTCAGTGAGTTTACACAGTGAACGCACCTGGGTAAGAATACCCGCACCTGCGGCAAGTCGTGGTAGGTGACCAGCCTCCGAAGTCCTATGAAGGCCCTCCAGCCGTATCTGCTTCTCCCCAAAGGGTTAGTGGTCGTACCTTAGATTGCTTGCTGTTGCCTTAAAGTGGAATCACACACCTTGTACTCCTGTGTCTAGTGAGTCGTCTGTGTTGTGTGAACGGTTGTTCATTTTTCACTGCTGTGTAATGCTCCCTTGTACAAATACGCATCCATCTACAGACCGTCCTCCTGTTGGCATCGGGCTGCCCCCAGATGAGAGGCCTCTCTGGTTGGGCAGCACCGACTGTACGGCTCTGCCATCCCACCAGGCCTCTCTGTCCCGGTGACCCTGTGACTGATGAGGAAGGTCTCTGCTCGTGGGTGGGGCTCAGCTCATCCTTACGTTCAGAACGAGCCAGGGCAGAGCGCTCCGAGGGACAGAGCGAACCAACTGCTGACAGGCACCTCGTCCCGAGTAAGCGAGTGCCCGGGGGGCGGCACCTGGCGTCTGTGGCACACTTGCCAGTCAGTTAGTGAGGCCCCAGATTGTCCCTGGGCCCGGCGGTGTGGGGTCCCTCGTCGCCCCGAGTTGTTCCGGAGTAAGTCATGCCGCTTACTTTGGTTTATAGCTGTTACGGCCTAAAACTCTTGACTGGGGCCTGATGATACAGAATGTTGCCCCAAGAAAAGAAATTGTCTGGGGAACACAAAGAACGGGGCTTGGAGCAGCTCTTCAGCTGACCTGGCTGTATTCTAACTCACGGACAGGAGGTGGCAACACAGGCCTCAGAAAGTCACGGCATGGGAAGGCAGGGAGGACACTTCTGGAAGCCACTGGGCTGCCCTCTGTTTTCTAGGGGCGAAAACAGGCCTGGAATGTGGCTCTCGGGGACAGAAAAGCACCTGAACTTTGAATCACGTGCATTTAAACTGTGGCTAAATGTCCTTTTCATTAAGGTCCGTGAGCCCTGCGAGAGGAGGCGGGCGGCCGGCTACGTCCGAGTGCCTCCTGGCGGGAGCGATGGCTAACCAGCCATTGGTGTGGGTTCAGGCTGACTCCCCCAGGGCGGCCGGCCCCACTGTCACCGTGGGGTGAGTGGCGCAGGCTGGCCTGGTGGTGCGCTGTCGCCTGGGTTTGGCGGTGGAGGGCGTCCTTGTCCCCAGCTTGGGGCCCAGGCGGCGTATCATACGTGGTATCATATGTGATCATGCTGAACTTGTGTTCAAAGAGAATTCTGTTGGAAAGAAAGATCATCGTCTTTCCAAAAAGCTTCTCAGAGGAGAAGATATGACCAGACCATTGACATTAGGGACATGCCTGAGGTTTTATGTTTTGCTTTTAAAGGACAAACAATCATCGATCAGCGATGATGAGGATGCGATGCCCCATTTTCAGCCAGGGCCCTTCTGGCCCCGCGTCTCCTCCGAGCCTATGCCAAGGTGGCTGTTGGCACCCTGCAGGGACGTTGCCGAGAGGTTCTCAGAGCCTGGGAGCTTGTCCCCCTTGTCTGGAAGTGCTGGACCCCTGCCTGGTGGGAGGGCACTGTCCGCCCGGCCGCATGGAGCCGCAGGTGAACCTGCAGGTTGGGCGTGTGGCCTACTGACCACTCACGGTCCCAGGCCCTGGAGTGAGGGACTGGTGGCGGGGTCACCCAGTGGGTTCTCAGCCCCGGGCGGGCCGTGCTCCTGGCCTCCAGTGGGCAGAGGCCCCGAATGCTGTGAAAAGCCAATTTGAGAAAGTTGTGGAAGCCACTGGAGACTTCAGGCGCTTCTGAGCTTCTGTGCCATGGGCCTCGCCAGCAGGGGACAGGACGCAGCAGCCCCTGCGGTGGCAGCAGCAGGGCGTCCCCGGGATGAGTCGTCGGCGGGGTCTGAGTGTGAGGACTGGCGGGCCCCGGGGAGGCACTGGTCCTGACGAAGCTGCTGGCCTTTCTGTCGCACCTCGATTTACTGCGTCCAAGCATTTAAGGAACGGCGTAAATAAATGATCGCCAAAACTGGAATCAGCAATTTTGTTCCTAATTCGGGGCTTTGCCTGTAACGTACCTAGTCCTAAAGCGCATGCAGAGGGGAACAGACCACATCTCTGAGCCCTGTCCCTCCAGAGACGTCCAGACAGCTGCTGGGGGGAGGAGGGGGCGCCCACAGCTCTTATTTGGCAGCTGGTGGTGAAGGTGGGGGGGGGCACCCTCCCCACTTAGCACGAGGAGCAAAAGCTGGTGTGTGAGGCCCGGAGTTAGTTGACATCTGTTACTTTGTTTCTTGCCATCCTCCCCAGGAGCCTGGTGTCACAAGACAAGTGGGGGCCACCCGTGGGTTCAGTCCTGGGGTTCGGCATCTGGCCGGAGACATGCACACTTCAGGCCCTGAGGTCGTTGCGTGTCATGGATGCCTTGGCGACAGGCCGGCCACCCTCGGAGCTCGGGGGGGAGGTGCCCGCCCTGGCCTCTGGTCCCCCGCCCAGGGCTGTGTCTCCTCCATCTGTGCACAGCCGGCCGCCTTGGCTCGTCCTCCTCAGTAAATATTGCTGGATTCCGTGTCCGAAGCCCCAGCATTTGGTCGACATCTTTGCACAGGTGTGGCCTGTCTGTTTTGGAAACAGCTTGGCAGTGTGGCGTCCATTTCTGGGCATTTGGGAAGTTGATTCTTACGCGTCAGAGTTTTGTTATGCAAAGAAAAATTACTGAAAACGTACCGGGTGGCCAGCTCTGGTTTCAGAGCTGTATTGTCTGATCTGCCCAGGGTTTTCTTTTCCGTGACTCCCCGCATTGCTGGAGTCAGCCTGGCTCCTACGGGCCCCTTTCCAACCTGCCACCGGTCCAGCCCCATCAGCTCTGTTGTAATGAGTCTTGTGAGTTTTTACTGCCATCTTTCTGATCTTGCTCCGCTCTGGGGCTGGGTTTGCCCCGCCTCGTTCCAAGAAAGCGGGTGTTCCGCATGTTGGATTAATTTCCTGTTCCACATGGGCTCGGGCTCACTGCACAGATGACTGATTTGTTAGCAGGCTTTACCACTTCCTCCACCCGTGCGGCGCTGCATCGATTTCCCGGTTTTTCCAGTCATTCCCTGAGTACCTGGTTGGCCCCTCTCGCCCAGGGCTGAGGGCTGGCAGCCTTCGGCAAGCTCTCTGCTCTCTGGAGCCCCCTGCCCCGCCAAAGGCCCCTTCCCCGGCCCCTGGGCTCTGCCCGCCTGGCTGCCCCCGCCCCTCCGCCCAGGAGGGCGCTGCCGGCACCACCCACGGAGCATCTGGATGCCACGGGACTCAGCTGTAACAGATCACACCTGCTCAGAGGGTGGAGGCAGCTCAGGGCTGCCCACGGGGGGTTTAGTCTTGTCAGGAACACAGTGCCGGGAGAGTGGGTCACTTTTCCTCTTTTGATTTAATTTTTTCAATATATTTTAGAACAGTTTCAGACTCACAGAAAAAATGAAAAGAGACAACAGAGGTCCCCATGTGCCCTGCCCCCGCGGCCCCTTCGGTGGACATGGTGTGTGAGTGTGATGCGTTTGTTGTCCTGAAAGTCCTTAGTTGATGGAGAGAGCAGCTTTTTATCTTTCTGTGTTGTTTCATTTCTCCCGGTTTCTGTCGGTGTGTATGCGATGCAGGAAAGGAAAAAAATCCCACGTCTTTGGTTTCTGTGGAATTTCAGGAAAGGGTGTCAGGGACCCAAGTGGACCACAAAACACTCTCTGAGAACCGCCCTTGAAAAGCAGGGTTCGTCAGCAGAAGTCTGTTTCCGGATTCCATGGCGGAGCAGACGGGACCGTGGCCGAGCTTGGGTGTCGGAGCGGGATGCAGAGCGAGTCCGTGCCGGTGCGGCGTGTTGTTACGGGTGCTCAGGCCGATGCTGGAATCGGAAGCCCTACAGAACCTGAGTGCGGCTGTGCTGCCGGGCCGGGCGTGTCCGCACAGGAGCCTGGCTGCTAGGAGCTGATGGGGGGCATCCCTCGGGGACAGAGCAGGGAACTGTGGGGCCTCGGTCATGGACGGTCAGGCTGGACAGAATGGGCCTCGAGGGTGTCTGCGGGGAGGGTGGCGGCACCTGCTGTGCCCAGGCCCTACCTGGGCATCACTCACCTTGATTCTCACAGCTTAGCTTCCTGATCAGGAGCTGGAGGATCAGAAAGGTGAAATGAGTCACCCCAGGTGGGACCGTGTGTGCAGAGGGAGACGGCCCTGCCGTTTTTGCTGAAGGGGAGCTGGGGGTCTCAGGGATGACTCAGCAGCCCCATTAGAAACGCGGGCCCAAGTCACCAAGGAGGGGAGTGGGTGATGTGATGAGCCGATACCCAAACCCTGGTAGTCCTCACACACAGCCTGGCCAGGGCCGGGCCGCAGGTGAGGGCAGTGGCTCAGGAAGCCCTCCCTGTCATCCACGAGTCCGCCAGTAGCCAGGCACCCAGGGGCGGCCCTCCTCCGTCCAGAATGCTGTGGAGGTAGAACTTGGCTGCAGGTGGCCGGTAGACTTGGGGGAGGAGCGCTCTCCCTCGGATCTTGGTCTGGGGGCTGAGGGATGTACAGTAATGGCCTTGGTTGCGTTTGGGAGCCGGAGACACTGTCCAGGGAGGCGGAGGCAAGTTACTGCCTCCTAGAATCTTCTGGAATTTCCTCAGGTCACCACCCTGAGGCACAAGTGAGGCGTTACCGAGGGCCACTGCATTCTGGACTGCTTCTCATTTGTGTGTTTAAGTCCTGGAGGGAGGTTCCTTTTGTGGGTAAGGAACCAAGGAGTGGAGGGCTCCAGGGATAGCCATGCAGCTCGTCAGCAAGTGGCAGAGCTAGAACTGACGCTTGACCTCAGCGTTCCGTCCTCGCATCCGGGGACAGACAGGTGCCGCCCAGAGGCTGCCTCCTCCTGCAGGTCCCTGGGCAGAGCAACCTCCCAGCCTGCCTTCCCCCGTGCAGCAACACCCCAGGGCAGAGAGCCCACCCTCCTCTCCTTGGGTGACCACCTGGCAGCACCCAGCACACTAGCCAATTGAGAAGGCAGAGAACGTTCCAACTCAAGGCACTGCTGGCGGCTGAAGCCCGGTCCCACTCTGCCGGGCTTGGGGTCTAACCCGGCGCCTGGGAGAAGGGCAGCCAGCCGGGCCCAGCCGAGCATGTTAGCGCAAGACGCGGCAGAGAGCTCACGATTCTGGCGCCTTTCTGCCAAAGCCTGCGGGGTCCGAGCAGGCGGATGCCAGCCTGGATGTCAGAGGGAGTTCGTGGTCGGGAGCTGGCGACGGGCCACTGCTGGGGGCCCCGCCTCTCACTAAACTCCCCCCTCCCTGGGGCCCCCACTTAGCTCCCAGCTCAGAGACCCACCGAGACCAAAGCACCTGAGAAGCGGCTGCACAGGGGGCGGGTTAGGTGTGTCTCTGCTCCTGAGCATCTCCAAGTGACTGGGTCCTCGTGTCTCCCTTTCTTCCCGCCACGTCCTGGTCTCCCAGCTCCCGGGGCTTCAAGGGACGCTGGGGAGACCTGTAGCCTCATGGTCATGGGTCCCTCCTTGTGTTTTCTGAGGTACTTGAAATGCAGGCATGAGATGAATTAAAATGTTGGCTTTCTCTTAGATTGTTTTTAACTTTTAAAAAAGGGTTATTATGCCCTCAGAGAAGTGCATACCGTTGTCCCCCAGCATCCCCTGTGTCCGTGGGGCAGTATTTGCATATAACTCGTGCGCACCTTCCCATAGACTTTACATCATCTCTAGGTTACTTGTAATACCTCATACAATGTAAATACTGTATAAATAGTTACACTGACCCCCCAGCAAAGTCCGTACGTGTTTAGTACAGATGCAGCCATTGTAGACCTGACTGCATAGTGCAAATCAGCAGCAACGTAACGTATTTTTGATCCGCTGTTGGTTGAATTGCGGATGCGGAGCCCGCGGATACGGAAGGCCGCCTCTAAGTGCCAAGTGCACAGCACCTGTGTCATCACGTCCACGGCCCTTGTCGGGTTTGGGGCTCAAGCAAGACTCCCACTGGGTCCTGATGATGGCTTGCCCTTCTGGGAAGACCAGATCCCCGAGTGAAAGGCCGTTTCTGACCCGGGCGCACAGCAGGGCAGGCGGCTTTCCACGTGAGCTTTGTTTGTGTCCCTGTGAGACCTGTCTGCCCCCCAGCAGTGGCTTTGGTGAGGTCTCTGGCTGCTCTTGGCAGCAGCCTCCTGGCAGACCCTCCATTTCTGTGGAGCCCGGTTCACGGCCCAGAGCAGTGGCCACAGTTCTGCGTGACTTCTGGGGGCGAACCTTTGATCCCCCACTCAGCTGCTTCCGTGTTCGCAGAGCGGCTCGCGGCTGACGTGGAACCGCCGCCACGTTACCTGTGGGTGCAGAGAATAACCATTAGAGTGAGCAGTGGTATAAAACCAGGGCGGTGGGTAGGCTTGCAAAACTAAAACCCTAAATATGCAAAACTTGGCCCAGAAGGAAGAAAAGAACAAAGGCAGCTTTGAGCTCAGTAACCAAACCAGAAAGGTTTCATTCTTCTCCTCTTCCTGTGACCTTGACCACAAACCTCCGCTGTGTCCCCACTTCCTCGCCGGGGCTGGGAGGGGCCAGGACTGGAAAATCAGCAGGCTGAATACTAGAACCTCTCAAGTGTCGGGAAGCTAACCTGATTGTTGTGAAGAATATTAAAATGGATCCAGAGCACCCACCCTGAATATACACAGAAAGAAAACGAAGCAACCCCCACGCACGGATGGTGATGGCGATGTTTAGTAATGTAACCGAGCTTCTCGTTGAAGTTGGGGTGCTTGTCCCTTGGGAGTCAGAGCTATCACCCTCGGAAGAAGGACTGTGACTCTTGCCCCTGGGCAGGGCCCCAAAGTGGCTTTTTCTCCAGAAGCCTGAGTTTAGGGAGTTCGGAAGGGGCGCCTGTCCACTGACAATGGACCCTGGCGGGGAGCTGACCTTTTTATACCTGGCCCAATGCCACGGAGTAAAAGACCAGCCCAGGCTGTCCCCCAGGCATGGGATTAGGGAGGAATAACAGCCCGCGCAGGGGTGGGGCCACCCCGACTCCCTCCCCTGTGCCTCCAGCCGGAACCCAGGTGGCATCCACCCTTGGAAAGCATGGCTCCCCCTTCCGTCGGCGTCACTTGGCTTTCACAGTCGCTCTCCACCCAGTTGTCTGCTGCACCAGAGAAGCTATTTATAAATTCATCGGCCTGGGTGAAAATAAAAATGCAATCGGCGGTGATTTATTTTTTAATGCATTTTAAATAACTGCGTTCCCAGGGGAAGGCGGAGTTGGATAATTAAATTACAGCGGGCTCTGAAGGTTAGGGTGCCTGTGTGGGGTGACGCCACGGCCTGGGAGGACGGGTCCCCGCCCCACGCCTGTCCCTGCAGACACCCCCTGGCTTTGAGAGCGCCGAGACGGGACGGTGGGGGCTGGGCCCGCATCCTTGCCTTCGTTGACTCTGGAAGTTCGTCCTGTGTGAATGAATTTGCAAAAACTTTCATTCCCAGTAAAGCTGTCACTGATACAAAACACAGCAATAACTCAGGCAATATAGTTAAACTGCTATTGAGTTTGCGCCGTCCCTGAGTTGATAAATCGTAGAGCTTCATTTGGTAGGAATCAGCAACTTTATGTGGCAGTTAATTTTTACTGCTGGGAGGGAGCCGCAGGCCTAGAGCGTCACCTGTGTCCTACGCCTGTTGGGAGCCGGGAAGGAGGCTGGGAAGGCCCGCCCGTGCGTGGGTGCGCTTGGTGCGGTCACGCAGGGTCCCTGCCGCCTCCCCTGGGTTCCTTACACGGCCACAGGCAGGGGTGAGCGTGCATTCATGCCCCGCCAGGGCGTGATGGGCCCAACGACACGTGTGTGGCATGTGCACACGGCTCACAGAGGAGCGGGCACCGGGGGACCTGGGAGTGTCTTCCCAGGTCTCTTTGCGAGAAGGGTGACAGGAGCGCTAGCTCGGTCTCGGTCTCAGTTCCGCTGGCAGTGGCACGTCAGTCCAGTTCGTGGAGGTGAGTCAGGTGGAAGCTGGTGCTGACGCGGCTTGGCATAGCGTGCTTGGCATCCTGGGGGGCCTGGTCTGCCCTCCGGAGCCCCAGAACCATCATCCAGGCCCAGGTGTCTGCCCCCCTTGGGGCACAGGGCAGTGCAGGTGCTCAGGGTCCCTTATTTCTAACAGCACCCTCAGCCGTGGCAGGGGCTGCGCCGCCCTGGTCAAGGTCCACTGCGCCAAGACTCTGCCACCCACGACCCCTACGGCTCTGCAGCAGGTGACGCTGTCCCTGTGTCACAGAGAGAGCTTCAATCTAAAAAAGACAGCGACAGAAACTGTCAGTATGTACTGAACACCCAGGTGCCCGCCAGTCAGCCTGAGCCGTCAGCCACCGGCGGCAGCCCCCGCTGCGTGGGCATCACCCACCCCAGCCCTCCCCCCCCACGTCACACCAGGCTGTTAGAGCAAACCCTAGTGTGATTTCCTTGCACCAGTAAATATTTCAGTTTACGTTTCTGAAAGATAAGGGCTCCATTTAAAATCACAGCAAAAGCAGCGCTGTCACGCCTGAAGAAAAGTTAACAGTTTGTGACCTTGATGAGCCCCTCCGGTGACGCTCCCCTCTGGTTTAGGGCGCCCTTTCTTCTAACGATCAGAGCTGAGGGGTGTGGGCTCCAGGCCCAGCTCCCACCCACTGCGCTGCCTTCCTCCACGTGTCCTCCGCTCTCGGCCTCAGCTTTGCCACTTGAGATGATGCCGATGACATCCCTGTTTCCCAAGATCGCTGGGGAGGGTGGGTTAATACATGCAGCGCTCTTAGAACAGGGCCCCGGACTCTCGCACTTGGGAATGTTGTCGCTGCTCTGGCTGCCGCTCCCAGTAATGCTACGAAGGGCTGTAAGGGCCATGAGCGGCCGGGGACCTCACCAGGTGTGCCAGCGCCATGGCTCGGCTTAGATAGACCCCATTCTCGGCTCACGTGCCCCCGTCACCTGGTGGCTGAGCCCCAGGCCGCCCTAATGAGGATGGGGGGTGTCCTGTCTAGCTCAGCTGAATAGAATCAGCCTTTGGTTTCAAACAGAGCCTGTGCCTTGGAGCTGGGGGCAGGGAGGAGAGGGAGCCCCCCCCCCCTTGTTTCTTCCCCGGGCTGCTCCTGAAGCAGAAACCGCCCCCAAGGAATGTGCGGGTGCTCCACACCTCCACGCACCTGGCTTTTTCCCTGGACAGAGTGTCTGTGCCGACCGCTCCACCAGAGGGGGCAGCTCCCCTGGAAGTCCTTGCAGGAAGTATTTTCCCAGAGTTGGCCAGTCTAGCAGACGAAAATCAGATGTTTCCTTTAGCCATTTGCTTCGTCCTGGAAACATCCCTAGACAATGCCAAGGCCCTGGTTGAAAGTAGCATGCTCAGCTTCTTGGGCTGGTCCCAGGAAGAATGTTTCAAGTGAAAACAAAAATGGTACCTACCAGGGCTGTTCAGGATTGCAGGGGCCACAGGGCAGCTGGATCTAACAGGAGCTGGCTGCGGGGTGCCCTGGGGCACACCTGGGCAGGCTGGAAGATTCTAGAACTGGTGGGGGAGGGGGGGACATCTGTAGGTGTGAGGCAGCATTCCCTCCCCCACCCCTTGCCCTTGGTTGACGGGGTCTCTGACTGCGGGCCCCAGTCCCAGACTAGACACCTTGTCCTCCGGGATGGGGGTGGGGAACGTCTCTCTGGCCGCGTGGCCTTTCCTGGACTGTGAGGCCCTCTGCGTCAAGCTTCCTGGCCCTCCTTGGTCATGGTTCTGCCCACACAGGGCGCCCTCAGGCCTGCCCCCTCATAGCAACAGGCAGAGGCCCAGGCTCCGGAACTTTCTGGGCCTGAGCATCAGCACTGCCTTCCACAGCCGTTTACGGTGGGCCGAGTGCTCGGAACCAGAGTGGCAGGTGCTCTGTGACGTGCTCACATTATGCACGCAAGAGATGGGGGGGGAGCATCCCGGCCCGTCATGGGAGTCAGGAAAAGTGCATGTCCATTTAAAAGCCATTCAAGACCTTTTCTTGAAAGAAGCAGAAACAGAAGGACTTGAACTCAAATAATTGCGAATGACTTGCTCACGGTGTCTCCCTGAGGTGGGGGGTGCACGCAGTGCCCGCGGTGGGGGCGGCTGTGGCCCGGTGGATTCCTTCGTGGAGTCCCCTGGCGCTGGCACGAAGGGTAAAAATAGCACACGGTGCCTGAAAACAAACGTCAGTGTGGAGTGCGTGGGCCCCCGCTGCAGGTTGTCCCGTGTGTCCTAAGTCTCCGTATTACTCACTCTTCCAAAGAATGGCTCTCGGGCGGCGTCTGCAGTTACTGGAAACAGCCTCCGCCCCTGTCCCAGGTCAGGAAGGCCCCAAGGGCGAGGCAGTGGGGTGTATTCACAGGGGCAGCGGCCTCCGTCTGGGTCGATATGAACCCCATCTCACCCTAAATGTGTCCTCAGAAGAGCAGCAAAGCCAGGTCCTCGCACAGGGCCCCCCCCCCCCGCCCCCCCACTTCCGACACACCCTTTCCCTGGCTCTCTGGCTCCCAGTGAGCCCGACTCGGGCTGGCGGGGTCTTCTCCGGCCCCTGGAAGCCTCTCCCAGCCACGCTCAGGGTCTGGCTCCAGGGCGCTGGTGCCCTTGGGTGGTGGCGCAGGGCACGGGGCTGCCGGCTAGGGCCTTTCCAACCCGGGCAGCTGGGAATTGGGACGGCCCCATGGTGGCTGCTCTGCGGCCACACGGAACCTCCTCTGAATCAAGTTACTTTTCGAAATTCTGGATTCCGTGTTTCCTCCATTGCTCACTACAGTTGTCCACGTACGTGAGTTTTTATTTTTATTTATTTTTTAAAAGATTTTATTTATTTTAGAGAGAAGGGAAAGGAGGGGGAGAGAGAGGGAGGGAAACAGAACTCTGAAACAACTCGCGTTTTCTCCTTAGGCCTGGACTTCTATTTAATTCCCCTTTGGGTCACCCCCCGCCGCATAGGACAGTTACTTAATGCAGCCTGCCAGACCATGGTGTGCAGAAACCTTCTGCCTTCCCTAGTGGCAGAAAAGCGCTCTGCAGGCCATAGAAGACCCCCGACCGTGGGACACGGTCTTGGTGGTGGTGATGGCGTCCCCAAGAATTTGGCCGACTCGGCTCTCCGACCTTCCTGCGTGCTTGTGTGTTTCTGCGAGGGCGTAATAAGGGCACAGTCCTGCTGTGCTGTGTTAGCGCCGGCCTCCTGGTGCCGGGTGGTCAGCAAGGAAAACCCAAAATCGGTGGGAAAGGAGGAGCGCTGGCCCGAAGGGTGGCACACAAGGCATCTCACACACACAGCCCGTGTGTCCAGTACCAGCCTGTGACATCTCTGGGGGCGTTTTCTTGTGTCCGCGTTCTTTAAAGTGGGTATCTTTGGGAAGAATGCAAACCATAAATTCCTGGCTGCTTTCCCTCCTGGTCTTGACAAAGTAAGGGGCTCTTCCTCCAGATGTGGATGAAGCTGGCACCCTGCTGTGCTCGCTGTAACGGGGGACGCCGGTTAAGTCCAGGTAATAGCTCAGCAGTTGAGCCCCACCCTCAGAGCTGCGGTCAGGCTCTGTAACCATCTGTGAAGAACAGACAGCACTCATTCCAGGAGGCATCCGTGCTTTCTGGGGCTCCAGTGTGAAGCCTGTAATGGCCCCCAGTTTGTGGAAAGCACCGGCCCAGTGCCTGTAGCCAGCGTGCTGGGGGCTGGCTTACCCAGAGACCCTCCCTGGGGCTTATGGGCAGGAGGCTGCCGCCGGCCTGGCCCCAGCCATGTGACTTGTGTCAGCAGGAACATAACAAAGACCAGGCCAGCCCGTCTCCCCAGGGAACAGGGTGGGTTCCCAGAGGAGGATTAAAAGGTAAGTTGGACCTTAGACAAATCAGGCTCTGGAAGCTGGGGTTTTGTCAACAGATGAACTTGGCCCTATTTTAAGCCATGCATATTATGTACCAGGACATCCTGTTTTTCCAAAGAAACCTCTTTTTTTGGTTTTTGTGATGATGGATTTATTGAAACATTTGCTATTCAAGTGACCCAAGTTGTTTTCCAACCAAAAAGTAAAACTGGAGAGTTTGTGACCCAGACAGAGAGCATACTCAGCAAGAACGTCCCCCGCCAAGGGCCGCCCATTCAGGGGTAGTTTGGCCGTGTGGGCTGGGAGGTGGACGAGCAAAGAGCTAACGGCCAGTCGGGGTGTCCTGGACAGACTTCAGGGCCCAGAGTGCGGCTCCTTGTGTGAGGGAGGCGGGGCTGCCCAGAGGGCGGCTGAAAGGGGGTTTTGTTGCTCCTCGGGGCTAAGTTAGGCCGGGTGCGGCTCTTTCTAGGAGCAGCGGGCTGGCCAATGAGCGCGCTGTGAACCCCACTCACTTCCTGCCGACCTCTTGACACCGACAGATGTTTTTCCTTCCAAGGGCCATTAGGCGCCTCTGCGCGCCGACCTCATCGAGTTGTACTGGGGCCATTTTCATAACTTGTGTTTCTAACATCCATTGAGCCCTTCCTGAGTCCCCCTCTGAGGATCGGATCGCCCTGCCTCCTGCTTCTGCCCCCAGAGCCGGGCGAGTCCACAGCGAGGAGCTGCCCTGTGCCCCGTGACCAGCGGCAGCTCTGGGCTCCACGCACAGTCATTGGTGGGGACTCACAAACCAGGAATGCAGTGGAGTGACGCCCTGGCGGGGGGTGGCTGGGGGACGAGCGGAAACCCGGGCTCGCAGTGACCTGGTGGTGTCGAGTCTCAGGGTCTCAGTCTGTGAGTGCAGCAGTTGGATCTGGGAACTTCTCAGGTCTCAGAATGTTCCAGAAATGGCATGATTCCAAGCAGCCGTCGAGGCCTACAGAAGCATGTGTGCACCTGCTCACGCGTGTGTGCTCTTATGTGCACCCGCAGCTACACTCCGGGCCCCTCCTGCCCCTTGGGCTCAGGGAGGGGGAGGCACCTCGGAGCCCTGTCTGTCGTTGCACGTGGCGGGAAAGGCTGTGTTCATACGCTGGACTCCCAAGCAGACTGCCTTGCGCGTCGCCTGCCTCCTTTCCTCCCCGATGCGGAGAACTCAGCGTGAGCAGCACAGTTCAGGGGCCACCTGTAAACAGAAGAGAGCGAGGGGGCTGTGTACCCAGTCACTTACCTGCCACGCAGCAGGGGCCTGGAGGCTGCATGCCCAGTGTGGGTCCTGGTCTCTGATAGATCCCTTTAACGTCCCGAATTTACGGGCCTGTGTGGGTCCCCGTGAAGACCCCGGGGTGCCTTGGTTTAGTCTGTGAGTGTTGAGCACAGCCCTGGAATTTCTGTAGAGCATCTGAGGTCAGCGAAGATCACAGCAGACTTTCCATCCTCCGGGCCTGGGGGGTTGCTGAGGCTCGGACAACAGGTCCCCGGGAGCTGACAGAGCGGGACGGACCGCAGGCCTGGCGTCCCTGAGGGCAGCGGAGGAGCCGCAGCACTTCGGAGGCTTTTGTAAGCGTTCTCTGCCCTGCGCATAATGTAGACCTGGCGGTGCACTGCTGTACAGGTGTGTTCTTGTTCTTACCTTTCTGTCCAGTGGGCCATCTCCGGGGCCATGGCTGGGGAAGGGTGGTGCAGACAGTGGCCCGTGGTCCAAAAGCCCGTATTACGCCACGCAGTGTGAGAACGGCATTTTCCTTTGCGAGCCGTGGTAGCGTCTGCGCGCCCCGAGTGGCGAGGGTCGTGCGGCTTTCATGGCACGTTGGTGTGGGTTTACCTTTTATGTGCCATTCGGTGAAGCTTGGCAGGTTATCTCTGGGTCTGGGAATGCTCAAAAAGTAATCATTGCTGCTTTGCTTACGAAAGTTTTCCTAGGAAGGCTCACTTCCGGACAGCGGGTGACAAAGTGCCTCAAAATATGGAGCCTGAAAACCACCAAACCCTGTCTCTGCGTTTCCTCAGGTCACAAACCCAACACTGCTTAGCTGGGTGCCGTCAGCCAGGGTGGCCGGCTCCTTCAGAGGCGCGGCTGCAGCAGGGTCCTCTCCAAGGCCGCTTGCATGGTTGCTGGCAGGACTCGGCTCCTCGGTGGCCGTTGATTCGGGGCCACCCCCAATTCCTTACCACGTGCACCTCTTCAAACAGCAACACACACCTGGCAGCTAGATCTTCAGAGAAAGAGGAGATGCCCTAGTCAGAAGCCCTGGTCTGATCTCAGCCGTGACATCCCATCACCTGAATCTGTCGGTTAGAAGCAGAGTTTGCACAGGGGCTGAGTCCGGGAGGCGGCCCTCCCTGGGGGCCACAGTGTCTGGACTCCTTCCGGCTCCCACGGCAAGGAGGGCACCTGCCCCAAGCGCGCGCGCACACACGCGCACACACACACACACACGCACACCACAGGCATGCCTACCGAGGCCTCCAGCGGACAGCGGTGGAGAACTGGCCCGTCGCTGGGGCTCTGGGTCTGGGCACTTCCTGTGGGAGCTGGAGCCGTTGCTGACCCCCGTCCCTGCAGCGCTAGCCAGGTCCCGTGCAGAACTGGAGCCTGCGCCACATCCCTGCTTCCTCGGGTCACTCGGCCCAAAGGGCATCACTGGCCAGTGCCCCCGCCCCACAGACGGCGGCCTAACCGGCTCCCACCATTTCCCCCTCTTTCCCCAAATCTGCAGGCCCGCCTGCCCTCTCTGGCCCCCAGGCCAACCCCAGCCCTCACCTAGGGCAAGAAGGGGCCCTGGCAGCTGGGGTGACCTGGCACGAGAGCTCCCCTCCCCCAGAAGTGCCTGAGATGCCCGCCCTGCCCTCACCTGGAGCCCAGAGGTGTGCGACCTCAGACTTCTCAAAAGCCAGCGCACGCCGGCCGCGCCCCCTCCTTGCCCTGGTCGCTCCTCTGAGGTGGAGTGGGTGGTCCTCCAGAGGCCTCAGCATCTGGGCCGCTGCAGCCCTGGTCAGAGTGAGGGGCTGGGCCGTGGCCGCGACCTCTGCCCTGGGGGAGCCAAGGAAGCTACCTCGAGAGGGCAGAGGGGCCGCGGCCACCCTGCAAAGATGAGCATGGGTCCCGTACCGGTCGCCTGTGTCCCCTGCCATCTGTCTGAGGACGGGAGGAGCAGCTGTGGTTCAGGGGCTGAAGGTGTCCTCTAGAACCCCCTCCGTTAGCTGGCCCTGTCTGCGCACCAGCAGCACAGAGGACATAGTGCTCAGAGGCGGGGAGAGGCACCCCACCCCTTGGCCGCCGCAATGCTAGGCACCAAGTCTGAGTTTATTGGAAGCGGTTGGGTTTTGAAGAAATGCTTGGGGTCCAGTGTGCACGCTGTGCTGTGTGTGTGTGTGCGTCTGCCAGGCTCCATCACAAGCGCCGCCAGCTGGGTGGCTTAAACAACAGACACTGACCGTCCCCCCTCCTCTGGAAGCCAGAAATCTGAGATCAAGGTGCCAGTTTGGTTCCTTGCGAGGACAGGAGGGAAGGATCTGCCCCCGGCCTCTCTTCCTGGCGGTAGATGGTCACCTCCTCCCAGAGTTCACGTGGTCTGTCCCGGTCCGTGTCTGTCCAAGTACCCCGTTTTTGTAAGGAACCCCGTCGTACTGAACCAGGGCCCACCCTAACGACCTCGGTTTGACTTGATTACCTCTGTGAAGACCCTGACTTCACGTAACTTGGGGGTGCATACTTGAATCCATACAGGTCAGGTCCACTCTGGGCTTTTCAGTGAAAATGTGAGTCGCGCACTTCGGGGTACTCCTTATACTGACCGGGACCTTGCCTTCCCCCGCAGGCCTGTCTTGTGCCCCCTTCACGTGTTATCTGGTCCAGGGACAGTGTCCCGCTGTCCCGACTCCTCAGAGCCTCCTTCCCGTCCCTTCCTCATGTCCAGCATCCCTGTGAATGAACTCGGAGCAGCTGTGTAAAAGGCCTTCACCTCGTCAGGAGTTCTTTCTTTAGGATTTCACACAAGAGGACCTGTGGGCCTGAGCACGCCGGGAGCTGTGGGGTCTGACAGGCGGCAGTGGCCATGTGTGCCCGTCCACACTGCCCGGGGCCCAGGCGGCCCTGTTCGTGCAGAGCCCGGCTCATCAGGACAGGGGGTTCCGCCTCCTCTCCCCTGTTCCAGCAGCCTCCACGCCCCGGGATCCTTTAGCTGTAGTGCAGAGAGCATTCTGGGCCACAGAAAGTGTCAGATGGCCTTGCTTGCCCACCAAAGACCCGGGGGTCCCTGGAAAACAGGTGTAGTAATTTTCGAAGATGCGTTAGCCCCCGCAATACCCTAAAAGAGGAAAACGAAAGGAGCTGGTTAGCGCCTCGCTTCTCTGCCCACAGCTGACGAGCAGAGGTGACTTGGTGTGACGCACGGTGTCGCCTGCTGCTCCCCCATCTGACGGGTCGCAGCCACGGATGCAAGCCAGAGGCCTCCACCCTGGGTTGGCCCGACACACCCCGCCCTCCACAGTAAGACCCTGTTAAGCCAAAAGAATAGCTGCACACTGTGTTGTTCACGTTGTTAGATGGCCGCGTGAACATGAAGACGTCCTTTTTATGAGTCAGGGTGGAACGATCAGGTCTGGCAGAGCTGTGCTTCCGTCAGGGTGTCTGACTCCTGCTTCACGTTTCCATGAACTTCTTGCAGGAGAACAGGCTGCACTTGGGACTCTGTTTCCCAGGTCTGGGTTGGCTTTTCTGTGTGTCTGCCTCTGTGCATGTAATGCCTCCTGTGAAATGCAGGACGGGCTGCCCAGGCACGTGGGACACTGGTGTTTCAGCGCCTGAAATGTCGGCCCCTCGGACGCAGGCGTGATGAGCTGAGCTGCGTGGGGTGAGCGGGCCCGCCTGCCCCCATTGGGCTGGGCTGCTTGTCCTGAACAAACACGGTTGCTCGGGGGTCTGTTTGGTTTGGTCCTTGACTGGCTATCTTCCTACTGTGTGTTTTTGAGATAATTTTTTCAGACACTTGCTTTCTAAAATGGAGCCCCACGCAGCCATCATTTCGTCTGATAACTTTTATCTCTACCTCACAGGCTTGAAGGCCCTCTCAGGCTGCCTCTCAGCCTGGGCCGTGCCTGCTGGCCACTTGTCAGCCTCTCCCCGGCCACCAGGTGGCCCACATGCCTCGTTGGGTTGCCCACTTTGAAGTGGGCTGTGAACAGAGTACCCTCCTTTAAGAGGTCAAAGTGAGTCCCGCCTGTGTGGCTGGGACCAAGGTGAGGGGAAGCTTGTGATGTCAGCGCAGGAAGGGCAGGGGGCTGGGCCCAGGGGCGGACTCAGCTCTAATGGGACGTGCGGGATCTACCCATGGGGGTCCTTCCCAAGGCATCGCCTGCTCAGTCAGGGCAAGAGAAAGCCATAGCCCTTAGGGGCACCTGTTGCTGTGACAGCCTGGGCTTTGAATGGCGGTAAGAAAGGACGCTGGTCCTATGAGAGTGTGGGGACTGGCGGGACATGTGTGTCCCCTCCTTCAGCACCGATGACTAAACCAGCCCTCTTTTCCTTCTCCAGACTGACTCGTGGGGAGGGAGGGGGCTGGTATACCGAATCCGTGGTCCCTTCTGAGAACTTGGTGGTCTGGAGGGGCAGGCCCCAGCTGCCCAGGTGCAAGGTGCCGGCGACGGGGAGCCCTGCCTCTGGCCTGTCCTGCCGAGGTTGGGAAAAGCCGCTGCTCTCCACACCCCTCTCCCAGCGAGCGTCTCCTGGAAAGGCTGTGTGTCCTCAGATCGTCTGAGCTCCACAGCACACGCCCGGGGCGAGGGGGGTTGAGCAATCCCCATTCATCAGGTGTGTGGTGGCCCACAAAACGGGGTTTGTCATGGCAGCCCTGTGTTCTTTCTTCGTCACCACGGCTCATTCCTTGTTGATGTATCTTTAAACGACACGCGGGGGCATGATGGAAAATCATCCTTCAGGGTGGCCTCTGGCCCTTCCTGTATCGGGGCCCCCCCAGCCCTTCAGCCCGCTCAGCTCTGAAACCTCAGCTGCCAGAACAGAAGACACACAGCGGGCGGGCCCACCCGGTGAGCCCATTCCTCCCCCGGCTGGTCGCGTTCCTAAAGCCTCAGCGTGTTTTCTTGGGGGTTGGAGGTCTCAGCCCCTTTTGCATCCTGAGACTGAGGGGAGTCGCCATGAGTCCTCCTGAAACCATCTGAGACCCGTCCTTCTGGGGTGTCGGGTCTCTCGCTCCAGGTTCTTATAGTAGATTCCACGTTGGGGTGGAAATGAGCGAGGTGACTCCTGGCAAAGCTGCTCAGGTCTCTGCAGCCCCGGAGGCCGTTGCTGGGCGCCAGCCCCTCCTGGGCAGGCCTGCTCCCCGGAAGGCCGGAATTGAAGGTGGCCCCACACAGGCTCCGTGAGCCCACCCGGCGGCCAAGAGCGTGCCCTTGCATGCGTGCGGGTTCTGGATCTGCCGGTGTCGGCAGACGACTGGGCTGGGCTCTCCCAAGGGCGGCCAAGCCGAAGCGTCCCCAGGGAGGTGGGCACTCCACCAAGGCAGCCGGAGGCGGGCGTCCTCAAAATCTAACATTAAGATTTCTAAAAATATAAGACCTCATCATTGCTATTTGTTTGATAACCTGCTTATTCCTGTCATTGTCTTTATTAGACGTTTAAATACGAGTGGAATTCATACATGTTAGAGGAGACAGTGCCGCTGCCTGGCTGCTGCAGGCTTGCCCAGCGCTCGCCCCGTTTCCAGTCAGTTCACCCACAGCGTTATATTTACAGCGTTTAAATAGTTTTAAACAACTTAAATGATTAGCAATATAGAAATGGATAAATTACAGTATTTTCATATAATGAGATTCTAAATATCAGTTGCAGTGAATTACAACATTTGCATGTATCAGCATGGATAACTTTCAAGAATATTATTGAGGAAGAAACACATTCCAGTGGTGATATTTATCTGCCCCCGTGATATTATCACATTGCCTTTCGCTGAGGTTGATGGTAGAAACTGTCCCAGAAGATGTCTGTAAAGTCTGGAAATGTGTAAATACAACATCATCAAGCCAAATAATCCCAAGCTGCCTTAAAAATGTTGAATCTTTTCCAGTCCCCACCCCACATGCCGCCTTCCTTAGATCACGTATTTTAAAGTTTGGCCAAGCTTAGCACTGCCGTTCAGAGAGCTGTCTCCTGGTGGCCTGCGCCCTGGTTGTCCCCCAGGCCCAAGCTCATGGTGGCCATTGTTTCCCTTTATCTGTGGTTTTACTCCACACTGGACTGCGGCAAATGCACGTGGCTCCACGACCGTGTCCAGGCTGCAGACGTGGCCCTCAGGTGGCCCTTGAGGACCTGGAGTGACCTCCCCACAGTGGAGGTCTCGCTGCGGGCATTTTATGAGAACTTTCCACCGTTCTGGATACTTCCCCGCTCAGATGTAAACATTCTACAAAGACGTCTTGTTCTCAGCACGTAACAACCGATGCGTTGTCAGGTCAGGGTCGGGGTGGAACCGCTTCCATCCGTCTAGAACTTGAGGGTGCTGACCCCTCACCCCGTTCTCCAGACCTCGGCTGCTTGTCATGCCGAAGGGGGCAAGCGGCAGGAAACCTGTGTCTCTGGTTCCTGGTCCCAGCACAGGGGAACAAATGGTGTCCTTCACGGCTCTTAATTTGAGTGAAAGTTTATTTGCCTTTTTCCTCTCTGTTCCATTTTGTTTTGCTTTTTTTAAAGGATGCTTTATTGAAGTGGTGTTTATTTTTAAAGCATGTTTGTAAGTCAAGCACTTTTAAAATGTGTGAAAATTCTTAACACAGAAGCATCTCGCTTTCTTCGTCATGGGAAGACCAGCGCCGAATTTTCATGAAGGCACAAACAAGGCGGCCCGTTAGGAAAATCCTGACTTGTTCCTGCCCAGGTCCCCTGCTCTGCATAACTGCTTTCAGCAGGTGTGGTCCTGAGACTCGTGAGTTATGTGTTTAACACCAGGCGACGTGCGTTCGCCTGCTAGAGCCCCAAACAGGCAGGACTTGCTCCGTCCCGGACGGTCTCAGCAGAAGCGCGGCTTCTCCCTTTGCTCCCACCTGTGCCAACCTCTGACCCCACAGGATACCCTGCCCGTACTGGGCCTCCGCGCGCTTAAAGACTTGCTCTCTCCCTTTCCTTTGACATCAGGAGCGCTATGTAGTAACAGGGTCTTCACATTTCATTTCTCTGTCTCCGTCGCAGCCCCGAGGGATGTTTTGGTGAGGGTTATAGCAGAAAATAAGGTCCCACCCAGCCCACAGCTCCTTCCTGGACGTCCGAGTTCCTTTGTGACCCACGTGGCGGCAGGTTTTGACCTGGCCTGGACTGTGGAGGGCATCTCTATATTCTGCGTATAACCCAGCGGGATTACGTGCGGGTGCAGAAATGCCCGTGGTTGCTTTGCGGGCCACCACAGTATGTAGTAGAGATGGACTGGCTTTTCAAACTGCGAGTACCTCTGCGTTCCACAGCGTGCCTGGCCTCTGGGTGTTGGGAAAGGGGTGGGGGTCTGTGCGGACCTTGACCTGGGCTGCACTTGGGCTGCCTGTGTATTTCTGTCTGGGACAACTGTGTTGCGTCAGTCCCCGGAGACCAGATGGGCGGGTGGGGCCCAGGGAGCAGACTGGAGGCATGTGACCAGGGCTGAGCTGCGGGGCATTCCCTGGGGAACAATACGCAGCTGTGCTCCCAAGACTGGAGTGGCAGACGGGCCGGGCTCCGGGAACCCGGGGTGAAGCCTCAGCGCGTCATTAAGGGTCCCGCCGGTGACCTCAGCAGGGGTGGGCGCTGTGGGAGCGGGAGGCTGCCCTGTACACCTCTCTGTGCCACTCCGTGTCTGGAGCACGCGCTTCATGTCACCAAAATTGAAGAGATAGATATGCCCGCGAGCTGCTGAGTATGTAACCAAGGAGCAGTGGTCTGTTGTGGACATTTCCAAAGCTGACTGCAGTAAGCTCGCTGCCCACAGAAGCCTCATTCCCCCGAGTTTCCTTCTGTTCCTTAAGGAGCACTTCTAGTCATTTTGTTATTAATCATGGTGCCGTGTCAACTATTTAACCCAAGGCCAGGCTGGCATTTCCCCACCGACCCTTGACCCTGTAGAGCACTGATTTTGTTCTATTTAGATCTCGATTCGCTCTTCAGATCAGTTTACAAAGCAAAGCCCAGCTCACCTGATCAGAGGGTTCCACCACTGTCTTCCTGAGGACGGAACCTGTTGTTCCCGTTTGGCTTCTGGAGACTTGGGCACAGATTCTTTCCCGGTGTCTGGGACGAGGGGAAGAGTCAGAGAAGGTTCCCTAGGCGGGCGTCCTCAGTGGGCAGGCTGGCCCCAGGCCCTGCCACGCACTCACCCAGCCGGGGGCTTCCCCACCCACAGGCGGGTCCTCGCCTGCGCTTAGGGGTGCCACTCTGCTGGGTCACTGAAGGCTGGCGATGAGCATGTGGACACGTCAGGGGACCCCACGCTCGAAATGGGAGCCCCTGAGCCCTGGTACTGCTGGGCCTGCTGGGAGCTGTTGTTTACTTATGTTGGATCGTCTCAGCCTCCCCAGCTTTAAACCCGCCCCCTGGCAGGTTAACAAGGAAATACGTTCTGAGGACTCCAGGGTCCACTTGCTTAAAGATGAGAATATGAATTCTTTAATGTATTGCAAAGCTTGATCTATTAACATAATGTCCATGTGGACCTCCTTAGATGAATGGAAGGCTTAGCATCCTGTTTAACTGGCTTTAGAAGAATTTTCTTTTGAAAGACATCAGTGACTGTGTGTGAGCTTCATCCGTCTAATCCTTGTGAAGACTGGGATCTTGAATCGAGAAACTGGGAACATCTTAGTAGCGTCCAGCACGGGTCCCGCGTCTCCGTGCGCTGTAGTGGTCTGGCCCCAGCGCGCGGGGCTGGTAGTGGAGCATCTAGTGAAAGTAGCTGCCCAGATTTTAGGTCTTGTTGGATGGAGGGGAACCTCCCAGTTCTCTTGCCCTCACTTCTGGGTGTCTCTGTGTTGTATTTGATCTCCAAGCAGGTGGTTGTGAAATGAAGTTTTTTCTCCCTTTGTTTCCCCTTTTCTTCAACCTCAGGTTTCCCTTTGAACAAAGACCCCTGAAAAACAGTGTGTCACACCTGTAGCCTCTTTCTAGTGGGACACGGGAGTCTGGCTTTGGCGCCCAGGCTCCCGGCTGCTCCTCTGACATGTTCCGTTCCCTGGCACCAACCCCTTCCGCCCTGGGTCTCATGCTAATTAAACCTCAGCTGGGCCTGTTCTGGGGAGAAGGCTCTTTGGGGCTTTTGTAAGGTTTGGCAATGCTGTGCTGTTCTGCTGATGGAAAGACCTGACTTGCCGTGGGCCTTTCTTGAGTGTCGGGGGGGTTACCTCCCAGCCTAAGGCAGAGGGAGTGATGACAGCCTGCACTTGGGGCCTGTTTCCAAGGCTGGGGGGAGGTCTCTGCACAGGAAGGCATGAGCTTTCTGGGGGTCTGTCATGTTGCACCAGATGTTGTCATGTGTTGGGGAGAAAAAAAATTTCCTTCCTTCTTTCTGGGTTCTTTGGCGGGTCTGGTAATTAAATTGACATAAGACAGACTGACTAGAGAAAAACAAAAGTTTTGGTTTTGTATGTACAGGAGCCCCGTAAAAATGCCATACCCAAGGGCCGGGAGGGCGGCTGGGACTTAAATACCAGCCAGCCGTCCTGCGCTAAGGAATGGGACGGGGGCCGCAGGGAAGCCCCAGCACGACCAGGAGAGCAGCTCTTTGGTAATTAGATTCTTTTAGGTCTTGATGGCCTTCAGCTCAATAACCCACATGCCCAAGTGACGTGCTGTGGGGCAGCATGTCCTGTTCCCTTCCCCATGAATGTTCTCTTGTGCTTCTCATGTGGGGACATGGGTGGCACGACCCCTCTTCTACATACACAGGGCCCGCCTGCCCAGGCGTTCTGCAAGTAGGTTCTAGAACTGGTACCCACTGCAGGGCCACGGCAGCATGGCTGGACGTTTTCCAGTTTCGGCAAAAGTGGGGGAGGGACCCTCCTTTTTCGCCCCTGTGGGCCTTTATCTGTTGTTAAAAAAAGACTGCTTGGTGTCAGTGGCTGTGGCAAATGCCGTGGCAGAGACGGTGGTGGTCGGTGAGTGCAGAGCAGTATAAAGTAACGGCAGGGGTCGGCTTTCGTAGCGGGGGCTGCCAAGGGCCAGCGGGGAAGGCGGGTGCAGGCGTTCTCACGTGGACACAGCTCAGCTCCGAGGATGGTCTGTCCCTGTCATCTGCAGGCCGGTTATGTTAATTAAGTCCTTGCAAATAGCTTGCTCCTTCAGAAGACTGAAATGTCACATTTCAAACGTTCCGGCTCCAGAAGAAATACTGTGGGAGGCGACTGACACTGTCAGGTCCGGGCCAGACCCAGCCCGGCGGCCACGTGGCTCTGGGCTCACTGTCAGCGTGGCCGCCTGCAGTATGGGGGTGCCACAGCCAGGGGCGGCCCATAGCCAGGCAGCCGGAGGGAGTATTGCCCCCCCACCCCAAAAGCCAGACAAGGAGTCAGTTGCTTTTTAAAAAAGAATTTATTTTTTTACATAGCAGGACACAGATAATTTGTGTAAGCTGGCGCTTAATCTTTCCTTTGATTGCATAATTGAGATTCTGCTTATCAGTTTTTCAGGAAGCTATCTAATTATACAAATTAAAATTCAAAGGGAAGCAAAAAGAATGATTACACCTCACTGGGGGACTGGAGGAGGTGGGGGTGAAATCCATCGTGCCTCAGACAGCGGTGCTGCCAGTCTTCATCTCTAAGGCACTTCACAAATATTAGCTAATTAATTCTCTACCTCTCCGATGAGGCGCCTGACGCGGGGTTCTGGCTTCACTGCAGAGCCGAGGAGGGGCCCCAGCGCACCCTGACCAGAGCTTGGACCCACCCGAGCACGCGGACCCGCCTGCCGCGCTCTGGGCCAGCCCACCAGTGCCGCTCGGGGCCGAGGGGCCCCCCCACCCCCCCTTTGCATGGTTGCCTCCCATGAAGTCCAGTGAAAGCAAAACCAGAATTCCGGAAACAGGCCCGCTGCGTCTTCCTCTGCCCAGGGCCTCCCGGGGGTGGCCCGCGACCCTCATCTTCCTGAGCCAACGTGGCCTCTCCAGGTGGGGGTGGGTGGGTATTGCCCTGATGGTTTTTGTGATCAGAAATTGTGCTTTCGCCTTGCTCTTTTCAACAGCCCGTGATTATTGCCATAAATCTCTGGGGTGCTTTTTCAGCCTCATTGCTAGGAAGTCGGCCATTAATTACCAGGAAGTCGCCTACCTTTCCATGGTCAGACTTGCATTCTGACCTTTGATAGAGTAACTCTGGGTGTTTTGCGTGAGTGATGACCATACAGGATGGTCCTCATTATTAATCCTGGAGCCTCACTTTTGTCTCCTGCCCCACCTCATTTGCTGCGTAACTGGGGACAACTTTTTTTCTCTATGTGTTGTTATTGTCCAAATAAGACTGCGGCAGCGAGCCTGGGTGGTGTGGCTCAGTGGATTGAGTACCAGCCTGCGAACCAAAGGGTCACTGGTTCGATTCCCGGTCGGGGCGCATGCCTGGGTTGCCGACCAGGTCTCCAGTTGGGGGCGTGCAGGAGGCAACCACACATGGATGTTTCTCTCCCTCTTTCTCCTTCCCTTGCCCTCTTTCTAAAAATAAATAAGTAAAATCTTTTTCAAAAAGCAAAACTGCAGCAGTGAGTCAAAAACCAGGACATTGGGGGCTGCAGGTAATGATATGTGGCCTCAGCCGGTACCTTGGACGAGCGTAAAATGTGGGTCAGAGCCTCCCAAAACCCACAGCCATGGACTCCCTCCACAGACCAGCTGGGCAGCGGAGCCCCATCCTCAGGCGGCATTTGGGTTCCCCCCGGAGACTCCCACGTACCCCACCCCAAATGGGAGACCCATCCTCTTCTGCTTTGCCTCTGCCTGAAACACGCGGACTGGGGCAGGCACAGCTGCCGCTTTCGGTCCAGGCCAGCTGCCCAGATGTGCCGGCATCGATGCCGTCCGAGGCTCCCCCCGCAGGCAAGGAAGAGGCACTGGGCAGACACCAGTTAGCTGGGTGTGGCTTTCTGTCCCTTCTCATGCAGGGGTGGGGGGTCATGGGCTTATGTTGTGCTCTGTAAAGGCCCTGACTCCTGACCCCTTGAGGACAGCTTTGGAAAGTGCTATAACCCACCTGGCAGGAGGCCCTGAGAGCCTCTCTCTCCTGCAGCCCCAAGTGGCTGCGTCTCAGTGCAGCTACGCCTGGGGACCGGCTCCCCGGCTGGTCGTGTTGGCCTGTGAGCCTGCACCCTTGTGGCTCTGCCCTCTGTGGCCAGCCAGGTATAGGGCAGGCCCGGCTGGCTGTCACTTGGTCTCTGGGGTTGGAGTACAGGTTATTCTAATCCAGGTTGGTTGGTAATTGGTGTTAACAACCCTAAAGTTCACAGCAGGAGACCCAGGTGCTGCCGGGAGCCCGGACCACAGTCCTGTGCGCATCCGTGGGCTTCCCGCGCAGAAGACAGGAGGTGGGCCAGTGCACTTGGAGCAGCTCCGACCCCAGTGTTTGAGGGAGGAGGGGCGAGCGCCCAGTGGCAGGTCCCCTCGCAGAGTGGCAGCCACCTCCTGAATGACCTGCTGTCCTGCGCCCTGGGGTGTCCAGAGAGTAAGGCTTCTTTTCTGCTTGTTTCAGGGTTCATAGCGGCGTAATGCCCGCAGACTCCCGCGCGTGCCCCTAAGTTCTTAGAGGACCGCTCTGCCTTTTGAATCAGAGTTGCAAAGTCCGATAAAGAATGGCCCTTGTGGATAAGCACAAAGTCAAGCGACAGCGATTGGACAGAATTTGTGAAGGTAAGAGCCAGCGGGATTGGCGGTTTTCAACCAGACGCGTAGTCCCGCCCTCGAATCCGTGACCTGCTCGCCTGTCTCCCCTGGTTCCCTGGTCAGACTGTGTATCACTCCCCACCCCCACCCCCCAGCCACGCACCTTCTGGCCTTGGCCTTGTGGTCAGTGGGCCTGACTTCCCAGGTAAGGGGGGGACTAGGAGGAAAGTCGGGGAGGAAGTAGGCCCCAAGGTCCTTTTGTTTGTCCTTCACTTACCTAAGATCATTTTGTGTATGAAAGATGCTGTGTATTAGGACCATCTTTTTTACTTCCTGAAGTCTCCAGACTTGCTCTGTTTCAAATGAAGATATTTACCAGGATAAATTACAAGATAATCCTGAAGAGCCCAGCGTTGCCCCCTTGTGATGTGTTCACGTCCCTGGTATCTTGGAAAACGTCTGGAAGTGTTTTATTCATGAAAGGAAAAGTAAACATAGTTAAAATCTAATGGAAACCTGGGGACAAAAGTCTAGAATGTTGATGAAACACCAGCCTCCCCTGATGGGGAGTGAGGAGTCGGAGCGGGACCCGGCTCTGAGTGCCGGTGCTGAGCCGGACTCGGCTCCACGCAGGGCGGGCCTGCTCCAGACCCCTCCGGGCACTGGCACACGGGTGGGCCCCCAGCTCTGGGGCGGAAATGCGTCTCCCACCAGCTGTCCATGTGGAATTGTCTGTTCTCTGAGTAGATGCGCCCAGCCTCGCGGGGCGGAGGCATCGAAGCCGTGTTCTGCCATGTGCCAGCCCTCCCCACGCCCCCAGGGGCGGCCAGAGTGACCGTCTCCCTTCCCTGGGGTTCTGCTGCAGGGCACAGGGGTAGGGCTTAAGCTTTTTTTGTTTGTTTGTTTTTTTAATCAGCATTTAAACATTTTCAAGCCTGCAGACAGGTAAATAGAATAGTACACTGGACAGTGGTATTCCCTTCCGCTGTAGTTCCCATGGGGTAGGCTTGCTATTGTTTGCTTTCGTTTTATAGACGCATAGAAATATACACGTGGGTGGGTGGGTGAGTGGGTTTGGGCTTTTCCAGAACCCCCTGAGAGAAAGGTGGTAAATGCAGCCATTTCCTCTGCAGGGCTGTGGCATGGATCCCCTTTGAGGGTCTGTGCCTGTGTAAGCTCCCACCACTCGCACCCCAGGGGGCTGCGCGACACTGGTGCCCCCCCCCAACTTTGGCGGGCGTCTGCCTGTGCGCTGCCTTCAGCCGTCCGGCCTCCTTAATCTGACGTAGCGTATTGTTTGCACTATAAGACGCACACGACGCGCCTACGTTTAAAGGAGGAAAACAAAGAAAATATTCTGAACCAAATGGTGTGCTAAAATATGTAATAAAATATAACAGAATAATATTTCAACCATGTAAACTGACCCGCAGTCAGCAGCGGTATTAAGAACCATCATCACTGTCATTAACAAATGAGGACAGACTTTAAGGTTCAAGTGCTCTTCTAGTTTTCTGGGAAGCGCAGGTCAGGTGATACACATCACGGTCTGTGATGCAACATTTGCTCCATAAGACGCACAGACATTTCCCCCCACTTTGGGGCGGAGGGGACTGTATCTCATGGAGCGAAAAATAGGTAATTCCCTGGCCTTTGACTTCTAAAAGCATTGGCTTCGTGGAAACCCCGAGGCCAAGGTCTATACAACGTCCCCTAACCTTCGTTCACCTGGTGGTGTGGGAATTCTTCACATTAACCTTTGACCTGTGGTGGAAAGGTGTTTCCAATTTAGGTTACTATGCTCCTGGTTCCAGAAAGTCCCAGAGATTCTTGTTCCAAGGTTGGTGTCAGGAATGCCTGGGGGCTGGCTCCACCCCCACGGCCCCAGGGTTCCTCTAGGGGTGGGGTCGCAGCCCAGAAAGGGACTGAAGAGCCAGCGACCTCTCCTCTGTTTCTGGGGCTGCGAGGGAGGCCAGACCCTCCCTCCCAGGCAGGGTTGGCCAGCCTCCCGCCCATTTCTCCTAACGGAAGGTTCAGTATCACCTGCGTCCGTACACAGACTTCCTGGGACAGTAGCAGTAATACGTTTTTAAAACTTCTCCATAGTCACGCTCAGATAGGCACCCCAAAATTAAGTTGCCCGGATGTGACATCTATTCCATGGCCGGAAACATTTGTCCCATAAGACAGCCGCGCTCCGCGAGCTTCCTTGGCACTCCTGGCATTTATACGCTGACTTGGCGCCTTTTGTGGGAGAGGCAGGGCCCTTCGCCCAGGAACCCGGGCATCTGCTCCGAGGGGGCATGGGCTCCGTCCTGTTTTGTCGCCCCAGAGTCTGCCCGGGCTGCACCGGGAACCCGGGATGTTGCTGCTCCGGGTTCACACGCAGGACAGCCTGCAGCTTGCCTCTCACCAGCCAGGGTGCGGGACTCCGTCCAGATCAGTAACGGTCTTGCAAGCTGACTTAAAAGCCCAATTTTAACTGTTCGAAGCAGCCCTCCTGTGTTGGTACGTATAGTCACCCTCCGCTCGCTCTCGCCGCCTGACCCCGGGCCACGCCGGGGTGCTGCCGGGAGAATCGTCACGGAGCCTGGCCTGCTGGCCAATGGGGCAGACCAGGGGCAGCCTCCCTGCCCGTGTGCTGCTGGTGTTGGGTCCCCTCTGCGCCGTCTATGTGCCGGCGTGACAGATGCAGCACTTGTGAACTGTGCCTGGCAGAGCGCTTTAATCGTGACCGCACCGTGGCCGGGCAGGTTTGATCGGCCCTTTGGTCAGAAGCGCAGGCTTGCGGTCACTCCGCATTGTGGAAGGCCACAGAAAAGCCTGCGTGTGGCTCTGCTGGGGACTCTTGGTTAGAACATCTTGTGTGGCTTGTGGCGGAGCAAGTCCCTGGACACGTCCTTTCCCGTGGCTGTTGCGAATCTGTAACATGAAGAAAGTAGAGGCTCCGTTTGACTTCATTTTGTTCGAATGCACATGGAGAGATGGTGCCGGGGGTGCTCTCAGCCGGGCCTCTTCATAACGGAGCTCAGGGGGGACGTGTCCGGTCCTGTCACCGCTGGGCTGTCCCCGTGAGCACAGAGAGGAGGAGGTGACGAAGATGGGCGTCCGGACGGACGTGGGGAAAGGGAGGTCAGCTGGGGTCTGTGACAGTTGTAAGGCCTGGGAATCTTTTCCTGCGTCAGCTCTGTCGCTGGGGAGGCCAAGATGTGTCAGAAAATGCAGGAGTGCGGGGTGGGGAGCGCCTGTGTGTTCTGTTCGTCCTCCCGGGATGAGCTCATCCTAGCGACAGGAAGTCCCGAGGGAAACGGTGGTGGTCCCAGAATGTTCAAGAAGCAAAGATGTCTACGGGCTTCCAGGTGGCCAGGGCGCAGCAGTTGGGGGCGGGGTCTGCAGTGCCTGGCGACCACGGAGCGGACGACTGGCCTCTGTTTCCCATGGGAGCAGCTTAGTCTGCAGGCTCGAGCCAGGGTCCTTGTGGCTTCCCTTTGCTATTTTGCTTTATCTGTCTTTAAAAAGTGCAGCAGAAAACCACTGCCCATTTCCTTTTTCAGAGCACTTTGTAAAGAAACAGTGTTGAAGCTGGCCGTCTGTCTATAGGTAGTCCACAATTATTTGTAATAAATATTTCTAAATGGCCCCAAAATGTAGATTTTTAAAATGGGATTCATAGTGTTGCTGTACATTATAATGATATGTTTGGATCAGGCAATTATCCACATTTCCAGTGATTATGTGATTACTGATAATTACCTTAGTTATGCAAACATGCGCCCGTCAGCGAGTGGGGCACTGGCCCACTGTGCTTCTGTCCCAGAGATGTGTAAGAGGAGGGTGGATGGCCACGCCCGGGCGTCACAGCAGTCACCTGCGAGGGACGGAGCCCCGCGCTGCGCCTCACCTGCTGGCCGTGGGAAGGCTGTGGAACGTAGACCCGAGCCCCTCTTCACCCTGGCCGATTCGCTGAGGGGCTCCACTGGACTCAAGTCACCCGAGTTCGGGAGCACCGCGCTCACTGCTGTGGCTGCTCTGGGGTTGGGGTGTCCAGGCCGGGGAAGGAGGGCTCCCCCTTGCTCTTGTTCTGTAGCTGCTGTTCTCATCTTCACCATGGATCCCCCGCATCCCCAGGCTGGTGGTGCCCTGTCCCTGTTTGGGATCCGCCCTCCTGCCACCTGGCTTGCCTCCCTTGCCTGCTGGGCGGCGCCTCTCAGACAAATGTCTGTCTGGAGGCCTCATCAGTGCCTCACGGGAGCCGGCGTTCCGATGCCTCCGGCCAAGGCTCCGTCCTCACAGCAGGCCCCAGGGCAGCATGGCTTTGAAGCGCATCGATCTGCAACGGCACCCCACACCGTGTCACAGGTCCCTGGGCAGGGCTACGCCTAACGACAAGTGTTTGGGGTGACTGGGAAGCCAGAACCCCAAGATCACCACTGGTCTCTTCCCTCCTGTCTCCGATCGACTTCTGCTCTGTTCATCAAGCCATGGTCTGACACACGACCAGAACGCTGATGGGAAAGCTGGGTTCTGGTCTCCAGGGGGCCTGCCTTGGCTCTGAGACTCAGCACCGCGAGCTGGGCTGTGACGTAGCCGCGGGAGGGGGGGGTGTCAGTCAGTGTGCTCCTGGCTGCAGGTCTCTGCACGTCCTTGTCCCTCTTGGCTGTGTTGCTTGCTCGTGGGAAGGGCCGGGACATCTCGTCCTGGTTGGAGAGGTACATGCGCTAGCCCGGTCCTCCCTGTCCCGCTCACGCCCTGGAGCAGGCGAGACAGATCCTTCACGCAAGTGGGTCATAGCAGGTGGGCCATCGGTCCTTCCACAGCACGCAGCCCACTCCCTTCTGTGCGCTCGGCCCATGGGCTGAAATCGCACGGCAGGCTGGGGTCGCCTCCGGTATTGGGGCTGCGGTCCTCTCTTTCCTGAATGTCCGAGGCTCACGGGCCCTTGCAGGTGAGTGCATGTGCTTCAACGTGGGATGGCTGAGAGGCCAGGTGGTCCTGGGGGGGGCTTCCCGGTGACCATGTACACCCCTGTCATAGCGCACACTCCTCAAGGGCAGAGACGGTCACCACCAAGCAGAGTGCCCCGAGCAGAGCGCACTCGGCGGGCCAGGAGGTACAGAACCTGTGTGTCAAACGAACGTGCTCGTGGTGAGCGGAGGGGGGCAGGACTCCGTCGCGGGTGAGAGCCTCGGCTGTCCGCGCTGGTGCGTTCCCCGAGCTGTCGGCAGCGTTGTTGGGGGACAGGTGGCTGATTTCTGTGGACTAGGGACAGCGTGGCGGAGGGTGCATTGAGGAAGCTTCCTGCAGGTGGGTTATCTGAACTGGACCTGGTGGGTAGGAATGATTGGGACATCCCAAGCCAAGGCGAGAAAGAGTTCCGGAACATTCTGAACCCAGCCCAGACGGGGAGACGTCAGAGGTGGAGTCACGGGTCAGCGCACCACTAGTGATAGGAGCTGGGATTTGCACCGGAGGAAGGAATCGGCTGTGCCACGTGCCACCGAAGGCCAGCACAGCCTCTCAGGGGAGACTGTCCCTGCTGCCCCGGCCCTGCACCCCAGTGGGTCCCAGACACTGTCTGCTTCACCGGCCCATTCAGAACGTGCCGGAGAGAGCAAGCTTTTTATTCCGGTGCGGGTGGGCCCTCGTTAAGGTTTATAATCCAGAAGATTGGTCGGGGCCACGGGGGAGCCTTTTGGTTTCACTTAAAAGTGGCTAAAACTTGAGCCAGGAGAGGGCTGGCCCTGTTGTAGGGCCGCTGCGCTTGAGAGGGGCTGGGGGCAAAGGTTCATCTCGGGGCTCGGGGCTCCTTGGGGAGGTCACACGCATGCCCCACCGCCTCCGTGCTCTGAGCGTGGATGGAGGAGCCATGAGCATCCCAGGGCGTGGGCCACGTCGACACTTCGAGGACTGAAATGATGTCTGGGGGGGTCCTCCTGACTCTGCCTTTGTTCTCACAGCCGGTGGACGGGGTCTCTGCACACCGTACCCCGGCCGCATCTGCTGCTGGCCCACTCCCTGCCCGTGGGGGGACTCCCCCCCACTCCGGATGTTCACTGTCCACGTGGCTCCTTTACTGAAGGGACAGAAGGAAGGAAATTTTTAAAGGCGGAAAGCTGTTTTTACACATAAATTCGAAAACACTTGACAGAAACAAACAAGCCAACAGTCTGTGCACATTTAAAAGTAGGAAGTGGACCTCCTAGGCCTGTTTTTGGCCGTCTCTGCCGGAAGACTGTGTAACCCGCTGACCTCAGAGGCCTGTCTCTGGGGGGCCAAGGGGGTGGGTGCTCCATCCTAGGCTCAGCAGGCGCAGGGGCATCTCGGGGTGTCTTGACTCCCGCCTTCCCTCCCAGAGCTGCCTTGAGGGAGGACCAGAAAGTGAGGGTCTGGCCACGGGATGCCCTAACGTTGGGCCCGACTGTCCCCTAAGAGGGACAGACAGTGGGGTCCAGTGGCCTTTGTGTAAGTCCATCCTTTAGATTCGCCAATTTCACTATATACATGACTTTTTTTTTTTAAGAAAAAAAGTGAGAATTTGACCCCAAAACTGCACTTCTATTTTCTGTTCTTCCCAAGGGGTTTCCCGTCATTGTTTTGACCAGAACAGGACAGGCCTGGTGGGTGATGTGCCTGAGGACTAACTGTCCCCGGCGGGGGCAGGGAGTCCCGTGGTCACCCTTCCTCGATTTTCTCTGCTCTTCCGGAACCTTCTAGCACATTGCAGAGTTTTTGGGTCTCCACAGTCAGGAATTGGTGTCTTGTGTGGGGAATTGAAGAATTGGCATTCGGAGAATGTCACTTGTCACCCTGCGGCTGCCGTTGGCCTGGTCAGCTTTATCTTCGTTTTGTTTGTCTGCAGGGAACTTAGGCTGTGTATTTCTTAGTTTTCAGAAAACGGCCTTTTACTTTCTACAACTTTCTGTAATGAGAGTCTTTGCAGAATTAAAACATCTGTGAGACTCATTCCTCTCTCAGAAATTGGTCCCCTCTTACTTTATTCAAGAGCAGTCCTTTCCAAAAATCCTCGGTGTGCTTAAAACGCTGCCGGTGTTGAGCAGTGCCGACCCAGTTACAGGTGTTCTACCGACCACAGGAAAACCCGGGCACGGGCGGGGGGGGGTGGGGCAGGTGGCGGCGGGGCCCAGGCCGCGTGGGTTGGGGTGGCCGCTGCGCGGGGAGGGTTCGGGAGGGGCAGACCCGACCCCCGGGCCTCCTGAAGCAGGTCTGCCTCCCTCCCTGCCTCAGACCCGTCGCCACTTTACTTGGAGTGTTGGGTGCACATTCTTCTGGAAGCCCTGCTTCCAACCTTGACCTGCAGGCTAGGATTCTGGAGACTGAGTCAGCGCGCGCTTCCCCGCTACAGGAAAGGCGCAGCGCACACCGTGCCTGCTGGTCGCCCGGCTCTGAGGGGCCGCGTCCTTGCCGCCGCCTGATAAGACGGCCTTTTATTACAAGAAGAAAGGGAAAGGAAAGGGTGCGGGGGCTCAGGCTTAGGCAGGCGCCGTCCATTGGCCAAAGGCTGGGGCCCTGGCTCTGACCAGAGCCCAGCACCCCCCATTTGGAGGGGTAGGAGCAGTGCTCTCTTTTTTAAAAGTTTTTGTGTATTTGTTTTTAGAGAGCGGGGAAGGGAGGGAGAAAGAGAGGGAGAGAAACATCAGTGTGTGGTTGCCTTTCACACGCCCCCAACAAGGGACCTGGCCCGCAGCCTAGGCCTGTGCCCTGACCGGGAATTGAACCAGCGACCTTTCGGTTCACAGGCCGGCGCTCAAGCCACTGAGCCACACGAGCCAGGGTGAAGCAGTCTCCTTAGGGGTTCCTTTCTGATACTCAAGTATGTGATCTTATCAGTGACATTTCGGATGGTGTTTGGGGGTTTTGGAAAATTAAAAAAAAAAAAAAACAGCTTTCTCCCTTTTTCAGCAGAGGAGCCCCAGTCAGCTCGGGAATTCTGGGAAGCAGGGTGCTTGCTTTGGAGCATGACCTGGGCCCCTCGCCCTGTGGCCCTGGGCACAGCCCCTCCTGTCCATGCCCAGCGTCTGGGGGGTGACACAGTCAATACCTACCTGTCGGGTCCTTTATGGGCTGAACGCCGTCAGCACAGCCTGGTAGCTGGACGTCCAACCAATGTTTAAGCCTTACATTAAATGTCCCATAAGGAAAACATGGCACCCAAAACACCCTGTCTCTGGTCACCTCGGAAGGGTCAGGACTGCTGCTCCACCCTGCCCCGCAGCCATGGCACACGATCCACACGGGAGGCCTGAGGACGGGGCCCGAGACTGGAAGAGCAGGGGCCGCCCAAGGCCCTGGCCAGTCCCCTGGCTCGGGCGAGGGTGTATCCTGACCAATAGCCCAGGCCTGTTTCCACGCAACCCCGTCTGGTGCTCATCCTCGGGCGGCTTTCCGGTGGGGCCACTGTCTCTGCAGCCCCTGGTCCCGGGGGGTGTGAGGGCCTCTGAGTCAGGCCCCGGGGGACAGTCGCCCCTGAGGCTGGGCCTGCCCCCCACCAGCTCCCCAGCCGCTCCACCCACCCAGCGGTGCCAGAAAGATCTGCTGTAACCAGATAGTGCTTGTTTCCATTTAGTTTTGGGTTCTGTTACGGTTTCCTGCCTTTTTTGATGTAGCTTCTAAGTGAACACGTCCTTGGGCTGTTGGTGGGACGTGTAAATAGTCTCGTGTGTGGTCAGCCCTCAGCCGGGCTGGCCAAGGTGCGGGCAGCGGACTTGCAGGGATTGACTCCAACAGACTTCCGTGCAGGGAACCCCCGTGTTTCAGAGCGGCTTCCCCCCCCTTCTTCCTCCCCTTCCCCTCTCCTCCCCTCCTCCCCCTTCTTCTCCTCCCCTCCTCCTCCTCCTCTTCCCTCCTCCCCCCCTCCCCTCCTTCTCCTCCTCCCCCTTCTCCTCCTCCCCCTCCTCCTCCCCCCTCCCCTCCTCCTCCTCCTCCCTGTCCTCCCCCTCCTCCCCCTCCTTCTCCTCCTCCCCCCCCTTCTCCTCCTCCCCCCCTCCTCCTCCCTGTCCTCCCCCTCCTTCTCTCCTTCCCCTCCTCCCCCTTCTTCTCCTCCCCCCCCTCCTCCTCCTCTCCCCTCCTCCTCCTCCTCCTCCTCCCCCCTCCCCTCTTCCCCCTCCCCCTCCTCCCCCTCCTCCTCTCCTCCTCCTCCCCCTCCTCCTCCCCCTCCTCCTCCCCCTCCCCCTCCCCTCCTCCTCCCCCTCCTCCTCCCCCTCCCCCTCCCCTCCCCCTCCCCCTCTTCCCCCTCCCCCTCCCCCCTATCCTCCTCTCCTCCCCCTCCCCCTCCCCCCCCCCCCTGCAGCCAGGCATTGGGAGCACTGGGAGAGGATCCGGGTCTCTTCACTGCCTGCAGGGCGTGTGCTCACAGAACTTCAGGCCTTGTTGGCACTTGGGGGTCAGAAATGGGGCCCACAGTGGTCAAACAGCAGGCTGGCGTCCAGGGGCAGCGCCCCCGGACCGGACTGGGGCCAATTCCTCACCAGTCCGTCGGTGGCCATGGAGCTCTGGCTTTGGGGAACAGCACATTTTGGGGAATAGCATTGCTTTAAATGGTTTGTCTCAAAGTTTAGCCTGTCGGCCAGGACAGGGGAGGTGGGCTACTTCTAACTTTCCTGCATGACGATGTCCCTCCAGCTCCTGGTAATGGTTTGTCCCCACTTCGTTCCCTCGTAGCACGGCTTCAGTATTTCTCACATCGAAAAACAATATTTTCTGAGGACTGGCACTTCTCTTTAGTTAGAGATTACAGTTGCATCTTAGGTCAAGGGTAACAGCATCAGATACGCGCGTTACCTCATTCTGAAACATCGTAACTGAACACAGCCTTTGGGCTTCCCGATCCCCCCAGCTTCTGTTGGTCTGGGACCCCGCTGCGGCGCTGCTGCACGGGGACCCTTTCATGTGTTTAAGGAAGCGTCGCTGTGCTCCTGTCTGGGGTGGTTCTTAGGCATCGCCGGACCTAAGTCCCTAGGGGGCCGTAAGATATTAATCTGTGGGAAATGGAAAGTGCCCCAAAGACCTAAGCCAGGCCTTGGCTGCTGGAGCTGCCGCTCTGTGCGCCGAGTTTAGCCCATGATCTCTGTTGCCGTTCTAGCCCTCATGAGTGTGGCTCCGTGGGTTGAGCATCGTCCTGCAGGGCCAGAGGTCACCAGTTCAGTTCCCAGTCAGGGCACAGGCCTGGGCTGTGGGTCTCGCAAAGGTCGGTGTCCCTCTGCCTCTCTTTCGCCCTCGCTTCCCCTCTCTTTAAGATAAATAAGTGAGATCTTTAAAACGATACCTTCTCGGTCACGCACAGCGGTGGTGGTTTCCTGTTTGTGGTCCCCCCACCCTTACCCCACCCCCGACAGGAGGAAGGGATCTGCATTGTATGACAATAGAGTAAGGACTGAGCAGGGTCACTCATTGGACTTGACCCTAAGAAGGCATCTCAGCACCAAAGCTCAGCGCTGGCCGAGCACCGGCTGCAGACCTGGCCCGCATGCCGGGCACCTTGTGCTCCAGAGCTGCATGAGATGCTTCTTGTCTTTTTACCCGCCTGCCTGTTCGCATTTAATTTGTCCTTAGTGGGTGCGGTGGATTAACGTTTCATCGGACGGATTAGGATGGAATCGCCATTAAAGCTGCCTTTCCCTGTTCTCCTTCTGTCGTTTTAGGCAGTGGGGGGTAGGGTAGGGGGCAGGCCCCTTTGGGAGGGGGCCGTGGTGGTCATCCACAGAGTGCCCTGTGGGGGCGAGGGAGATAAGCCAGAGCTTCGGCGTGGAAGTAATTCCCACTCGCAGGTCCGGAGGCCTGGATGGAACCGGGGCAGGTCCCTCAGTCTCAAGATGTCACATGGAACAAAAAGCTTTGGGGTTTTATTTAGCTCCTAATCCGCAGGCTGGGAGCCATGTGAGCACAGCAGGCGGGGCTCCGGGCAGCCTCCTCTCCGGGGCTGGAAGGACCCGTCCTCTGCTGATGGGAGGGAGGCGAAGTTCCTGCGTGTGCTGTGTTTTGTCTACTAAGGTTTCGAGGATCAATAATTCAGGGCGTCCTTTGCAATAGGAAACCCGCAGTTGGTCGTCTGTGCCGGCTCGGGAGGGCTCCCATACAGCAGTCCGTTTTTGATGTGTGTAACTGAAGATTGGTAAAGACAGACCTCCACCGGCGCCCATGCCGGTGCCCAGCAGGCACGTCAGCATTGGCCGCTCTCAGAGCTGGGATGCTGCCGGCTGGTACGAGGGCCCCTGGGCGATGGCCGAGCCTCCGGGCCGGAGCGGCTCCCTGACAGATGGAGGCAGAGAGGGAAGCTGGTACGAGCCCCCGGCCGACCTCTGCCGTGAGGTCTTCTACAGCTCGGTGGCTGGCAGGAAGAGCTCCATCCCCGACTTCACCTTCTACGACAGCAGGCAGGCGGTGATGTCTGCGCGGGGTGCCCTGCTGCCACGGGATTACTACGGTGACCCATCCGGAGCTGCTCAGGTGCCCAGAGAGCCGCGCCAGCACCGGGACCCCGGAGTGGGCCGCTCGCTGCCCGGCTATGGCATGCTTGGCAGCAGGGCCACGTGGGAGCAAGGACAAGGGCAAGGCCAGGCCCCTACCCTGCAGGACGCAGCTCCTCTGTACCGGGATCCTGCAGGTAAAATGATAGCTGCGGGACAGCGGACCCAGAGCAGGGCCTCGTCACCCTCGCGCCATGCCGGGGAGCTGGCCCATGGCCGGTACCGGGCGGAGGCGCCCACCTACCCCGGCAGCCAGGTCTACAGCGATGTCGATGTCAGCGAGAGGCCTGTGGACCCCGCCAGGCAGGCAGTCCCCACATGCCTGGTCGTGGACGCCCCTGGCGCTGCTGCCTCTGACGGTGGCCCAGGGACAGTGCCGGGCACCCTGAATCGGGGCTACGGGCAGGAGAACGTCCCCTTCAAGATGGCTTATGAAAATTGTGAGGCCAGCCTGACCTCCCTCCAGGAGCCCGGTGGCAAGAGGAACGTGCTGCCCGAGTTCCTGGCCCTGCTGAGGGCCGAGGGTGTGGCGGAGGCCACACTGGTGGCCCTGCTCCAGCAGGGCTTCGACTCCCCGGCCGTCCTGGCCACCATGGAGGACGCAGACATCAAGTGCGTCGCCCCCAACCTGGGCCAGGCCCGCGTCCTGAGCCGCCTGGCCAGCAGCTGCAGGACCGAGATGCAGCTGCGGAGGCAGGGCCAGGTGGCCGCCCTGCCCCGGGCGCGCTCCAGCAGCTTCAGCCACCGCGGCGAGCTGCACAGCGACTTGTCTTCTCTGGGCTCCGCGGGCCTGCAGCCCCAGCCCGTGGGTCCCCTGCAGGCAGCGCCCCCCCGAGCTGGAGACCCTGCGCGCCGCCCCTCCAGTGCTCCCTCCCAGCATCTGCTCGAGACGGCGGCTACCTACTCTGCCCCTGGGGTGGGTGCCCAAGCCCCCCACTTCCCCTCCAGTTCCGGGTACAGCTCTCCCGCCCCCTGTGCCCTGACAGTGCGGCTGGGCCCCACGTATCCCCCGCATGCGGGGATGGCCTTGACGAACCCGGGCCCTGCGGCACCCCTTCACCCAGGCCCCAGAACAGCCTACTCAACGGCGTACACGGTGCCCATGGAGCTGCTAAAGCGGGAGCGGACCATGGCCACGTCGCCTCTGTCCAGCCCCCACAGCGGCGCCCAGCTCCTGCGGAAGCCTGGTGTCCCCATGGAACCGTCCACCCTGCCACCAGCCAGCCAGAGTCTCCACCTGCCTCACTCGCCCTACCAGAAGGTGGCCCGGCGGACGGGGGCCCCCATCATCGTGTCCACCATGCTCGCTCCGGAACCAAGTAATGCGCGGGCCCCGCCTTGGGACGTGTCGGGGACGTGCAGGAGGGCAGAGGTTTGAGCCCAGGACAATGGGTCCTGGCATTCTTGATGTTCTCGGGCCAAGCCTGGAGAGAGAAACCACACACACCCACATACAACCACACACACACGCACACACCCGTTACCCAGCTCCCAGCCTAGCCAGTTCACACAGGGACCCATGGGGACCATGTTGCGTTCCCTTTCTCTAGTTGAGTTCAAGTTGATTTGTGGGTTTTCCTTCACAGTGAGGAAACGTAACTATTTCTGGGGAAAACTCAGAACAGACCGAAAGCAGCAGCTCCTCAGGGGTGGCTTTGGAGAAGGCAGGGTACCGTGCAGTGCCCCCCGTAAGCCGGGCACTGTAGTGTGGAAACCCCTCTGAAGGGCCTGCGCTGGGCCCGAGGCAGAGCTGACAAGGCAGGATGTTGAAACGCCTTTACACTCCCCAACTCAGACTCAGAAAGGCGTGGTCTGGCATGTTGGGAGGTGCAGCGGGGATTCTGCTTCCCTGTAGGAAGGCTGTTTCCCAGTTGAGGAACAAGAGTAGGACCGTGGGTGTTCCTGTGTCATTTTCTGCGCGCGTTTCCTTGGGTGCCGTGGTTACGCTTCCCGGTGGGTGTCCTGTGAGCCGCACTGAGAATTTCTGCTTTAACTCTTGAAGCTTTAAGCTGTAAATTTGTTTTTCTTCTTGACTCTTGCTTCCCCAACATATTTTATAAAATTTAAATCCTTTTTAAGTGAATTTTTTTTCTGAATAACTGTCACTCAAGGGTGAAGATGGTGGCATGGAAATGAGGGTGGAGGACCCCCCTGCGACAGTAGTGGGTGCCTGAGATGCCCCATCATGTTTCGCCCTCCCGATGGGGCCTGCTGCCACTTTGGCCCCTGAGAGACGGAAATGGCGGTGGTTCCTTCACAGATTGACCTCCAGGCCCTTGGCCGGCTCCAGAGGGAAACTGAGGGACTGGCTGGATTTTTCTGTTGTTTCTCCTTGTAGATTCTGGGTTTTGTCTCGGTATGGATTTTTTGTTTTTAAGTCTGATCAGATAGTTTACTTGCGCCCCACCCCCACCCCCTTTCTTTCTAAACGTGTGCCAGGAAAAACATCAGACAATGTTCCTGAAGGCCCGTGCCTTCTCCCTCACGGGCAGACATTCTTTCTTTGCACCCGACTGATTTGCATGGCCCTGACATTTCATCTGATAATGGCTGGGCCTGCAAAGCGGATCAGAAAACATATTCCTTAATTACGTGTTGCTACGCAACGGGAGGGTTTGGTCATAATCACAGAAAGATTATCTCCTCGCTGAAGTCCTGGGAAGGTTTGCTGAAGGAGGGACTGTTAAATTGCTCTATTTCCTCCCTTTTCTGTCCGTGGTGCTCGGCCTTCTAACAAAAACGTCTCTCGTTTGGGGTGGCGTCACGGGTGTTATTTGCGCCGTTTGGCAGATGCCGGCTGGTCAGCGCAGTCTCGTGGCCCGGAGGATACTGACGCTTCCGCTGCGCGGACGCCAGCAGTCGGACGTCGGCCCGCAAATACATGTCCCCGTCACGGGACCTGCGCTGAGCCGAGCGGCGCTGCGCCCCAGGGTGGCCTCCTGCCCCGCCCCGAAGGCGGTGTGCCGGGGGCGGGGCCGGTGCGCGCGGCTCCGGGACTTCCAGCCCGCGCCGGTGGCGTGTTGCATGGCAGGTGTGGAACCGGCAGCCGGGTGTGGATCCGCTGGGACCTACCTACCGCCAGGCTCCCGGCGACGCCCTTCGCCCCGAGAGCAGCCGCTCCCCTTCGGGGCCGCGCCGCACGCCTGCGGTCCGGAGCCCTGATCGCTGCGCCGGCCAGTGGCCGCTGCCCCTGCGGACCTGGGAGGCAGCGCCTTGAAACATGTGCTAGGCCGCCTCTGTCGTTAGTGGCGCGACCAGCGTGAGTGAATCTTCCTTTCGGTCCCCGTGGCCTGGTCCCCGCGGTTCCTCCTCACCTGGAGGGGCAGGGACTCCGGGGAGGTGGGGGTGCCGCTGGTCCTCCGCGGGCTGTGCCCGCGTCCGCGGTGGGCGGGGGGTTGTGTTCCCTGCCTGGTTGCGTTCACATGCGCTTCCGATACATGATTGTCTGTCTCGGGCCAGGGACTGCCTGCTTCCTCAGGTTGGCTTTCTTGGTATAAATAAGACTCCTGTTTGCTGGTCCAAGGACCGGGGGTTGTTTGGGGGGGGGTGCCGGCACTAGAGGCGCAGCGCCTGGCGTGTCTTCTGCCGCGCACACTGACCTGGTGGCGGTGGCTGTCGCCCGGCGATGTGCCCCCCTCCCCCCCTTCCCACCACGTCACTCGGCATCAGCCACAGCCAAGGGTTGGCTGTCGCCGAGCCCTCCCTGTGACGGATGCGCCAGCCGTGTCCTGTAAACAGTGCTGCAGCCATTTTCCTGTTTTTGTCCCCAAGCACAGCAGAGCGCGGGCCGCGGGGCTGGGGGCTTGGGTGGGGCTGTGACCAGTGAGGCCCGGCGCGCTCCCCAGCCCTGCTGCCCTGCCCTCCCCTTCCCACCAGTGTCCTGGGGGCAGCTGGGTTCATGGGGTGCAGCTCTGACCCCCATCCGGTTACCAGGGGCTGCTGGGTCATCTGTGGCCCGTTTATGTTGGGGCTTTGGGGCAGCTAGTGGCTGTCAGAGTGTCATCTGTCACCAGAACTGGCCGCCTCATGGTGGTGTTTAGGGTGCTGAAGTGGAGGCGCTGATTTCCAGCACCCCCAGTAGAACACTTAGTCCCATCAGAGTCAGGATCGAGGGTTGTTCCTGTTGGGCCCACGCACCTGGCGATGCTGCCCACGTCCTCGGCTTCCTCTGAGGATGTAAACCGGGGGAGGGGGCAGACGGGCCACACTGGTCTTCAGGGCGCTAACCCTCAAACCATCAGGCTGGAGGCAGGACGGAGAAGGCCACCCGTGGGCCTCAGTCACCCTCCACTCCCAAAGCAGAGATGGGCCCGACTGCTCTCCCTTCTCTGCACACAGGGACATTGAGGGTGGGGGTGGGGCCTGGGGACCATGACCCTGGACTGGCCCTGCGGGGCAGCAGGGCTTGGAGCCCGCAGCGTTGCCCAGGCCACTGCCCTGTGCTGGGCCTGGGGCTTGTGGTGCAGACAGGGCCTCGGGGAGCCTGGCGTGCTTGGGAAGCACCCACTCCCACCCTCATCCCCCCGCAGCCATCCCACTGTGGACGTTGTGTCAGCCTGGGGACAGCACGCAGGGCCGGAGACCTGGGTGTGGGCTGTGGCTGCCACTCTGCAGCTCCTGGGCCTCTCCCAGGTGTGGCCTTGCCAGAGGGACACTGACATTCATGGTCCAAAAATGTCAGCCCCGTGGAACAGGAAAGGGACTCTCCCAGGGCTACCAGCAGGACTCCCCCGGCTTTGCCTGGGGCCTGTTCATCTGCAAAGCTGCCCTTCCACGCCGAGCCTGGGGAGGAGCGGTGTGCTTCCAGGTGAAACGCCTTTGCACTTGGTCTGGGTCTGGCCCCTGAGGCTGTGTTTGGACTCAAACGTGGCTCCTTGGTTCACTGTTCTCCAAACTCAGGGCACCCCCCCCCCTCAATTCCACCTGCTCCTGACCTCCTCACTCAAGGCCCCGGACGTGGCTGTATGCCACCCCTTGGGATCCCCCCAGCCCCTGCCCCCTGTGGGAGCTTGCTGAGTTGATTGCATTATCCCGGCCATCACTGTTCTCTCAGCGTGGGAATGATGGTCTCCCACCCATCAGCGCCGGGGAGAATGGGGACCTAGGTAATTTCCTCCTTATGAGACCGGACTCAGCCTGGGCTTGGTGTTGCCCTTTGTTCCTGGAGCTGGCTCTCCTGGGCTGACTTAGAATTTCTTGATTTCCTTATTGGGCTCCTTATTGGACAAGCCATGCACCCAGGAACATGATTTCAGCTCATGAGGTAGTTGAATGTGTGACTCAGATGTATACCATCTGCTGCGTGTCTGTGGGCAAGTATATTGACTTCTCTGTTCCTATTTCCATGCCTGTTGAAGGAGAGGAGCAGTTGAACAGGCCTCATGGGCTGTGGGAATGTGGCGAGCACGGGAAGAGGAAAAGCTGGAGTGTTGAGGTCAGGAAGCCTGCTTGGCCTGGGCCAGAGACTGGCCCACTTTGAAATGGTGCACTTTATTTATTTATTTTTTTTTTAAATCATCGTGATTAATCTCTCGGCCACCTCTCAGGCCAGGAGGCAGCATGCTGGGCTTTGGTTTAGTCCCCTGGGCCTGCGTCCGTCGAAGCAGCCTCCTCTGACCTGTTGGGTGGGGACGGACAGGCAGCCAGGAGAGGGGCAGAGGGCCTCGTGACACTTAGTGGCCTCTCACAAAGCCAGGTGTCTGGGAATTTCTGTAAACTCACTCCTGTCCAGCACAACTCCCACAACTCACACCACGCTGCAGAGGTGCGTGCCGGTGCCCCAGCGGGGAGCACCTCCGAGTTACATTCAGCTTCGTGGGCCTGGGTGCTTGACCTGGGTCTTCTGTGGGTCTGGGCCTTGGAAGCAAGACCAGGAGTCCTTCCTGGCTTTTGGTATTAGATACATGATTTGCAAATATTGTCTCCTGTTTTGTTTATTGATTTATATTTTAATTTTGGGGTCATCTTTTCAGGATCTCTATATTGTCCTTGAAACAAAATGTTTAATTTTAACGAAGCCCAATTACTTTTTTCCTTTGGATGCTTGTGCTTTTTTAGTGTCGTAACCCAAGATCATGAACGCGTATCTGTTCCTCTTTGCCTCCTAAGAGTTGCCTAGTGTTAGCTCTTAGGTCCTGAACCGTCCTGCATCGGTCTCTGTGTGGAGGGTCTCAGCGCTGTGGACTGTGGGGGAGCCCAGCGGCGGAGCCCCACCTCGGGTGTGTTACCTTTGACAACCAGCCTTCTAAAGAAGGGGGACAGTTTTTTAAAAAAGAAAACCGATGTGTATTAAGGGGAAAGATCTTTATGTATTTGGGGGTGGCCTCCTGTCCTCATGATGATGAGGCAAATATTCTAAAGCTACTCCACAGGGGGCTTGCCCGGCACCGGGGAGGTTCTTTAAGTTTATGAAGGAGAAATGACACTTCTAGCCTGTGCTTGGCTGGCCCGCACCAGCGATGCGGACTCGCGGCGTAACTGAGCCCACGTGCCACTGTGACCTGCCCCCTCGTGGAGCGCAGGTCCACTGCCACTGCTGTCGTCAGGCAGCAGCGGGGACACATCGTCCCTGCCAGGTTTTTAGGAGAGTGTCAGACCCCCACAGAGTGCGTGTACTCTCCTGACAGCCGCTGCGAACTGATCCCGGGAAGGATTTGCAGGTGGAACCACCCCCTGAAGTGGAGCTGGTGCAGAGTTTGCACCGACACATGTGGGCTCCGGGCTGCGCTCCAGCGGGCGGCGGGGAACCTAGCGAGCACACTCCCTGGTTCCAGCCCCAGGTTCCCGGGTGCTGGTGGGGCCCGTGGGGAGTGAGTCCTCCCATTGCCGACGTGATGAAAACGTGGCACTTCTGCAGGCTGCGCCTCCCGCCCCCGCCCCTTCCCCCGCAACCAGGGCTCCCCCAGCCCTGTATAAACTAGTGGTGGTCTCCAGTCCAGGGTGCTCTCCGAGGTTCATCGCATCTGAATTCTTGGCAATTCCCCTTTTAAGCTGAACTATCTGAGGCTCAGGTCCCCGGGTGTGACGCTGGGGTGCTGGGCCTCCCACGGGGCTCCAAGGACCACGTCACGCGTGTGCTGGCCCACGCCCTGGGCACAGCCAAGCTCACCGCACGTGTGACTCCATCAGCACTCCGGGTCCCAGCTTGCCTGCTCCCAGCTGGTGCCCTGCCGACTGCACTTGGACCCACGCTGCAGGGCCGACCCCTCTGGCCTGGCTGCTGTGCCGCCTTCGGGGAGAGGGCCTGCAGGGAACGTCCACGCGCTTCCGTCCTGAGAGGGTTCAGTAAGCCTGGCTCTCCAGAGCAGCTCCCTCGGCGCTTTTTCCAAGCAAGCCCTCGGCCCCCTGTCCAGGCAGCCGGGGGGGCGTCCAGAAGCTGCGGTTTCCTTTCATGTCTTCCCAGCCCGTCCCTTCCCGTCCACACGCTCAGCTGCCCTGTGACGGCTTCCTGCGTGTCTGTCACCTTCTAACTGTTGTCGGTTTTCACCTGCGCCGCCTCCAGATGAACTTGCTGCGCTGACATGTCAGGTTTGGGTGGCTGGGCTTCTTCTGTAGCCGACAGTGACCTCCTGTCTGGGGTGCCTGCCCTTCAGGACGGATCCCCAAGTCCAAGGGGAAATGGTCATTCTTCCCCGTGGAAGGGGGTCTGCCTGGGAGAAGTCAGTGCAGGGGCTGGCCCGGTCCCCCTCCGGCCACAGTGCTTAAAGCTGACCTCTCCGCCCCGTCGCGCTCCCCGCCGGGGGCTGTCCTGTTAGATGCTTTTCCCTGGGAATAAAAACGACTCTGTGGTGGGCTCTGCTGTTGCCCTGTGAACGCGGCCTGGAGCCTGCAGTGCTTTAGAAGCCACTGGATTGTTAACAAAAAGTCATAGAGGAAAAGAACAGGGAGGGGACGTCCGACCAGCTGCTGTGCTTGGGAAAATCTGCTTCCTGGCCACTCGGGGGCCCCAGGGCCGCGCACTTGGCCGCCAGCCCACTGGACAGCAAGCCTGTTAAAGGGTCCTTGAGAATCACTTTCCTTTTTGGCTTCAGGGCCACGTGAGAAACTGAGTTATAGCCGAAAGCCTCGGCCTCTCCGTCTCCCCTCAGCCTCAGGGGCTGCCGTAGCTGGAAGCAGGGCAGCTTGTGTTTCTGGGCACTTGGCGCGGGGCGCACGGTTAGGAAAACAAGCCTGGGTCTGCAGGGTGCCTTCAGGAGGACGGCTTGCCGCCCGTCCCTCCGGGGCAGCTGTGACCGTGGTTCGCCTGAGTCCAGGGGGTGGGCTGGCCTGGGCTCCGGGCAGCGTCCTTGGCCGCAGCGGGACCGTGGAGAGGCGACCTGCAGGGCAGGGCGTTCACGGCTGCGCCAGGTTTGCGGGGCTGCCACGTTCTGCCCACTGGCTGCGGCAGCTTCCTGTGCTTTGGAAGGAAAGGGGGTGTCCAGTTTTGAAGAGTGGGGCTGTCTTCAGCCTGTTGGGGCCTCTTCCAAGGGCTTCCCTGGCCCTGCTGTACCCACGGAGTCCCGCCCCCCTCGTCCCCGTAGACTCTCCACGCTCCTGTGGCGGCGGGTCGGGGTAGGCAAGTCCGTGGCACAACTGGGTTGCCTGAGGGTTTGGGGGTTCCCGTGAAGTCCTGACAGCGGGCGCGCGGTGCCAGCCTCTGCCACATTCCTCAGGCGTCTGCTGTCTCTTCTCAACTTCGTTTCTTTTTTCTCAAACATCCCCGCTATCGTTGCCATGGGCACATATTTAGAACTTGAGAAACACTCAAAAGAAACCCCCAGCAGCCTCCGCCGGAGGTCCCCGCTGCGGCCCGTGTGGGGCACCCGGGTCCCCTGGCCCAGACCACCAGGTGCCCATCTGTGAGTGCCGGCCGCTCGGGAGGAGCTCCAATTTGGGGCACAGGCTCTGCTCTTTCCTTGTGGCCCTTGGCATTGCTGCTGGGTTTGTGACAAAGCGCAGTCCCCGGAGAAGGCAGTGAGCTCGTCAGTGCTGGGTGGTGGCCCGTTTGTGGGGGGTGGGGGGTGCCCACCTTGCTGGCCCGTCAGCATGAGCAACGTGAGGAGTGAATCTCGCAGGAGCGGGATGCGCAGTGATTGGGTTGTCTCAGGGCCACGCCTGATGTCCCCAAGCTCCTGCCCAATGTGGAACAGGATTCCTGTCCCCCACCTCCAGTCTGACTAAAGCCCAGGGAGGCAGACAGGAGGTAAACTGGTCAACACCCCCCCCACATTCTTCCTGCCTGAGCAGAGCAGACCCCTCCGGGACCCCTCCTATGAGGACGGTCCTGGGAAGCATTTCGGTGGCCCCCTGGTTGATCTTCTGGGCACAATCAGGAGCCAGGCTGGCATTTCCTGGACAAGGTCCCCCATCAACTAGGTCCAAGGGGGCATGTGTCCCCGAGAGTGGCTGGGGAACTGGGCACTGTGCACCCCACAACCCACTCGCCCCCCTGTGGCCTCTGCAGTTCTGAGGGCTTCAGGGGCACCCAGCCCACCAGAGGGACTCGGAGGGTCTTCCTTGGCGCCTCGAGGTCATAGTCATGACCCAGACGTGTGACCCCGAGAGGGTCCATCCTTTCTGTGAGAAAGCCCACGCGAGGGCTCTTGGTTTATGTAATTCATGGGCTTCGGGTGCCACAGTTGGAGGGGGGCTTGAAGACCTGCCGGCGCTCACCACAGCGAGACCCGTGCTGTGCCCAGGACGCAGGTGCTGAGCCGAGCCGGCCGTGTAGGCGCGGCCAGCGACCCAGGGCTTCTTTCCCCAGTTGTGCTGCAGGGAGCCCTGGGGTTGAGCGTGTAGCCCCTGGTGGGGGTCAGCCCGGGTCAGGTCCTGGCGCCCACTGTTCACCCTGTGACCTCGGGCATGTGTCTCGCCTCTCAGCCTCCAGATGGCACAGTGGGCCTCACAGGGGTGGCTCACGGTTTAAATGGGGCATTTCCTGAGGGGGGCCCAGCACAGCGGTTCTTCTGAACAGGCGTGAGCCAGGGGACTGGCGGGACTTCGTGTCCGTGGTACCCGTGGACAGTGTAGGGTTTGCCTGTTTACCACCTGCTGCCCAAACCTCGGAGTCCGTGAGCGCAGCTGGGCTGGGCACACAGGATGCAGTCAGGTGTGGCAACCCCCACAGAAAAACTGTCTGAGACCAGCAGTTTACGACTTCAGGTCCCCAGCTTCCAGGCGCCGAGCATGGAGTCTGGCCGGTGCCTCATCGTGGGTGGGTGCGGGAGACCCCTGGGTGCAGACAGCTGTTTACATCAGCCAACGAGGCTCAGAGGGTGGGCGTTCCTGTGGTCTCTCCGGGGGCTGCAGAGCAAATGGTCAGGACTTTGAAGGCTGGGCCCTGGCATTCAGACTCAGGGTGCCCGGCGTGCGGGCGGAGGCAAAGCGTGGCAGCTGATCCGTGGGGAGAGCGGGCCCTGGCACCCACACTGACCCTGCAGCCTCCTGGTGTGGAGCCGCAGGCCAGCGTCCGGGGAAGGCAGGTGGGCACCGGCCAGCAAGCAGGGATTAGCTTGACCGGCGAGGCCCTCCCTGGCTTTGCAGGCAGGGTCCTCTCAACTGGCAGCCTGGGAGCTCCCTTAGCTGTAGTCACAGCTGGTGCCGAGCTCCTCGTCTGGATAGTAGCTTGAAGGAGCTGCCATGGAAGGAGAGGGAGGGGCGTCCTCTGAGCCCTGGGGGGGGCATGAGGAGAGCGCTCTGCAGGGTCTCATCTCAGCCCTTCAATAAAAGGAGGTGCAGTGGGTGTATGTGTTCTAGCCAGAAGGGGCAGCTGAGGTGCGGTCCACAGCCCCGTACGTAAGATACCGATCACCTGGACGGGAAGCTAGTGGGACCCCACCCCTGGGGGTCGGCCGTTCCCCAAGCCCAGATCTGCAGCCCTCCCTCCCGGGCCCTGTCCCTCCCTCCCACGCTCCAGGACCACCCACCAAGGCTGGCTTTGGAAGAGATAGTTTTACCAAAAATAGCAGCAGAGACCTGTGTCCTTGGCTGCTTCGCTGCAGGGCGTGGGGGTGGTTCGGTGATGTCCTGCGGGCCAGTCTGGCCGGTCTCCGTTCACACCGGGTCTCCGTGGGTGGTGGTCAGCCTGCCCCCGGTGCTGAAGCCCCTGCCTCCGGAGCATCAGGTGCTTCTTCAGGGCAGTGGGGCTCACCAGAGACACAGGAGGCTCCCTTGGGACCGGTGAGGGCGATGGCAGAGGCCAGACGCTCAAACCAGGAGCCGCCCTGGAAAGGGCTCATCCAGCAGGCCGGCAGGGAGTGCCGGGGGTCCAGGCAGCAGGGGCCGGGGTGTGAGTGTCTGGAGAACGCCTTCAGGCTGGTGGTAGACAGCTGTTTGCAAGCTCGGCTGCACCTGCCTTTTCCCCGATCGGGTCCAGCACGCTGTGGACGCTGCTCAGCAGCTCTAGTCGTGGTGGAGGCGCAGAAGTGGCGCGTCCCGCTGCACAGCGCCTGCTCGTCTGGGCCTCTGCTCCCTGCTTGGCCTGCCCTGTCCACCTGTTACCTGAGCTACCGGGGAGGTGGCCTGAGAGCATCTCGCTGGATGGCCGTGACTCATTAAGACCCATGTTTTATTGAAGAAGCTAATCTACTTATCAAGGCCTTCCGGTGGCCATGGCTCCACGGGCCGCGGCTGCCTCTGCGGAGAATGTGAAAATCAGAGCTGAGCAGTGGCCGAGACCAGACTCCCTGTGTGTCGCACCCGGCCTTCTGAGGAGCTCCCTTAGTGTGGGTCACCCCAATAGTCCACCCCTGGGTGCTCAGACGGCAGAGTGAGGCCAGATTTCCCCCAGTGGCTTCATTAACAGGCGCAGTACAGTGGTTATTACTGTACTCGCAGCTCAGCGGAAGGACCTGACCTTGGGAGACCGTGCATGCAGGTTGCTGGGGACCCCAGTGGGAGGAGGGAGGAGGAGGTGGGCCGGTCGTGAGCGGCTGTGGGCAGGGATGGCGTGGCCATCACCACTGTCTTGAACCAGAGCGTCCTTCCCTTCTTGCGTGCCCGAGTGCCCAGCTTGGGGCCCGGCCTCTGTCGGGCTTCAGTGGAACGGTCACGGGCTGGGCAAGGTCCCGGCGGCTGCGGGCGGTGCCACCACAGAGCTCAGATGAGCCGCCTGCTCTGCCCCCAGGCCCACTGCTCACCCGCCGGACGCCCCACGGGCCCTGTCACCTGCCCCGGCCCCAGCGTCCCGCCTGTGGGATGAGAAGCTCTGAGTGCTGCCTCCAGAGGGAGACGGCTCTCTGGCCCTGTCTGGGCATCAGGTGGGGCTCTAGCATGTTCCGGGGGGGAGATCTGGGAGCAGGAATTCCCCTGGGAAAGTGAGGAGAGGACACAGTTTCGGAGACCGCAACATGGAAACCAAGAGACGATTTGTTTCCCACTGAGGCGTCTGGTTTCACAGTGACTTCTGTGCAGCTACAGCTCTGGGCAGCACCAGGCCCAGAAGGGACGTGGAGCGGGCCTCGGGCTGGTCGCCGCGTCCGGGCTCCCGGGACGAGCATGTCCCTGCCAGTGCAGAGGAGAGCCTGGCACCAGCCAGCGCCAGTGCCGGGGTTGCCCCGAGCTTTCTGCCCTGCAGAGTTCACACAGGACAGGTCCAGGGGCAGCTGCAGCTCTGAAGTGCGTGGGACGGCTGTCCAGGGAACGGGGGCCACCAGGACCCTCGGACCCTCACCAGCAGGCGTCCCCGGCACCGTGTTGCCCCTTGTGCAGTGCGTGGTCCCCCCAACGCTGAAAGGGAATGAGCGCGGCATTGTGGCATTCTGGTCAGTCTTGGGCTCGTGGGGTTTGTCTTGGGGATAGAGCCGTGTCTGATAATTGGTCGCTTAGCTTTTGGTTACAGACCTTCCTCTTGAGTGACCTCTCATTCACCACTGTGCCTTGGTGCCCCCCAAGCCCCGTAACTATGGAAGAAATAGGGTGCAGCCTCCGGGCCTGGGGTCCCGTCCCTGAGTTGGTACCCCCCACCCCGTTTGCCATCTCGATGTATGGACCCTGACCCCGAATTTGTCAGTGATATTCTGACGGACTAGGAATTGTTCAGGTTGTCAGCAGCACTGAAGGCGTGTCCGTCAATGTGAGATGACGTAGAAAGTCTCCCTGCAACTTCATCTCCCTGACGTCTCTGGGGGACGTCTGGGCCTTCCACCTCTGCCTCCAAGCAAGACTGCAGAGGGGGGCAGGTCCCTCCAGGACCTGGGGAGCACGTGGAGCATGGCCCCTTCTTTATAGAAGCAGACCACGGTGGCAGCCCAGCTAAGCTCTCTCTTATTCTCCGTGCTGGGGGTCTCGTGTGGCCCCCTAAGAGCTCGGGCCTCCGCAGCCCTCCACTGGGCTCCCGTACCTCATGCAGGGACGTGGTTCCTCCTCGTCCCCGCCACCCACCCAGCAATTGCCACTCAGCATTCCTCCCCCGTTCGAGCCCGTCTGAACAGCACCCTGTGGGTCTGCGTTTCCCGCCTCACATCCAGTGTCTGAGGCTGAGGCTTCTGGTGGGCGGGCAGCCTGTGGGGCTCGGGGACCAGCCCCGCTGCGTTCTTGCCCACCCGGTCGAGGGCACAGGCTGGGTTTCACCCAAGTTGGAGAGGGAGGCGATTGCTAGGCAACCTGGGCTTTGTTTCCCAGGTAACGGGATGCGTGCACTGGTGCTGTGGGTGGGCAGCGTGTGGCGCGGCCCCCCGCTCTGCAGGAGCCTTGGGTGGCTGCCATTGCTTCCTCTGTGGTTGCTTTTCAAGTGACCACTTTGATTTCTTATCATGACCGTGAACTCTGCGAGCATGGTCCCGTTAACCTCCTACCAGTGCCCCGGGAGCAAAGTCAGGGTGCTCCTGACCCTATGGAAGGGGTACCCTGGGGCAAGTGAGCCCATCTGCCCACCCAGTCCAGGACCGCCCATTCCAGGGCTTTGTGGTGTGTGGGAGGGAAACAGAGTCTGGTGGGAAAGGCCCCGCTCACCTTTCTCCTGGCGGAAGTAGGGGCTTTACTCTCAGGGGGCACTAGCCACCCCACTTTTCAGCTACTTCCTCTGAGCCTCAGGTTCCTCATCTGTTTGAGGGGCCGGAGGATGAAGTGAGAGGTGGCTGCCACGTAAAATTACTGCTCCTCACTTCCCTCCCAGCAGCAGTCAGGCATGAGGGGGTCTAGGGGTCTTGTCTGAAGACATTACCCTGGGTCTTCGTGCACAGCCCCCCTTCGGCCCCACATGGGACAGACCCCCGTTGGGGTCGAGGGTGGGGAAGACAGGCATTTGGGGAGCTCGTTTCCCAGTACAGGGGGCGGCAATCAGATGCGCGTCACGGACCTTTCCCGGCAGCTCCAAAGTGAGCTGTCGTCTCTGGGCTCCAGACAGCAGGGCAGGAGGGTGCACCCCTCAAAGCCTCATGGGCTCACTGTCAGCCTCTGGAGTAGGCAGGCGGCAGCTGGAGTCCTGAGGACCAGACAGGTGGGTGGGTGGGCGGGGCCAGGGCTCCCCCCAGGGACCCAGGCAGGTGTGTGGCTCCAGCTGCTTTGCCCATCAGGCCCTCCCACTCTTCGTAGGTATCCGCCCCCAGATCATGAACGGCCCCCTGCACCCCCGCCCCCTGGTGGCACTGCTGGACGGCAGAGACTGCACCGTGGAGATGCCGATCCTGAAGGACTTGGCCACTGTGGCCTTCTGCGACGCGCAGTCCACGCAGGAGATCCACGAAAAGGTGGGTCCCCTGGCCCCACCCTCGGGGCACCCCTGGCTAGTCTCTCCCTCACCTCCCTCCAAACACCACGCCCTTTGTCCTGCCTCCCCACACCCCCCAGTTATGTCCCCAGCGCCCCCATAGGCCACTCGGGGGGAGCCGCACACACAGGCCGTGGCCGGCTCGGGGGGCTGGGGGCCTCCAGCCTGTGCTCTGCTCGCCTGTGGCAGGTGCTGAACGAGGCCGTTGGTGCCATGATGTACCACACCATCACCCTCACCCGGGAGGACCTGGAGAAGTTCAAGGCCCTGAGGGTGATCGTGCGGATCGGCAGTGGCTACGACAACGTGGACATCAAGGCCGCCGGCGAGCTGGGTGAGTGCGCGGGCGGGGGGGCCCCAGATGCAGAGGGGACTGTGTGGGTGCTCCCACACCCGGGGCGTCTGGCCGGCTCCCGGGCCCAGGAGACCCTGACTCTGGCTCCCCCCAGCCGTGGGCAGCACTGTCTTTCCAGGGAACCTACCCAGGTCGGCAGGTGGTCCACCGCCCGGCACCCCTGCCCAGCCCGTGCCGCGAGGGGTTTCCACAGGAAACCAGACGGGTGCCTACAGCAGGGCCCCCAGCTGCTGTGACAGTCCGGGTCACAGGTGCCTCCTGTCCCAGCCCCTGGTGGCTCTGCAGGGATCCGAGCCCTGGCCACAAGGTCCCCGGCTGTCCTGCTGCCCTTGGGAGGGGACAGGAAGGTCCTAGACAAGCCCCTCTGGTCACCAAGCTTGCTCTGGTCTTGAAGTATGGCAGCCGCACCGGCCTGGTGACCCTGAGGGGCCCCAAGGCTGCTGAGGGTACCTCAGAAGGGCTGTGCTGAGGCCACGGGGGCCTGGCAGCAGCCTGGCCTGGTTCCTGTGCCGCTGAACCCCACCCCGAGTCAGCCTCCCAGCCCGACGAGCCCCCCGGTGGGGCCGGACATGTGATGCTCGCACAGCTGATGCAGTGCAGTACCTGAACAGGACCTCTGAGGGCTACGGGGCCCCTGCCTCTGCCACCTTTTCAGCCCAGGGGCCCCAGCGTCCTCTGCCGAAGTCTTGGCCTGGGGTTTTCAGTGGGTTTGGGGTTTGTGTACACGGTTACCCGCCCCCCCACGCATTTGGATGAGTCTCCAGGGCGGAGGGGCCAGGCATGGTGGGGCCTCCGAGCGGTGCTGAGTTCTAGCCTGTTCTCGCTGCTAGTGCTCCAAGTAGGTGGCTGGGGACCCAGAGCGGGGAGTGGGAGGCTCGTCCCCCACAGGTACCCTTCTCCCCCCGCTCCCCCCCCCCCCAGGAGGGAGGAGCCATGTGACAAATGGCTCCAAAGATGGGCATGGTTTTTCTGGGTCCCCACTGGCCAGGGTTGCATCAGACTGTAGATGCCTTATTGGGGCCTGGGAGGGAGTGGCTCCCCACCCCACCCAGCAACTGCTTCTGGCCGCGGCAGGCTCAGAGCCCCTCGTTGCAACAGAGGAACTTGGGAGGATGGGAGTCTTTGTGTCTGATATAAGTGTCCCGCTTTTCTCTGGCACCAACAAGAGTGTTTTTGTTTGAAAACAAATGTTCTTTGTGCTCTCGGCAGAGCTGAAATCCCAAGTTCGAAAACAACAGGTTACGGTTGAACGTGCTGAGGGAGGTGCCCGCATGGCTGTCCCCTGCCCGCATCTGTTTCTCGGCATGCCCGCCCCTCTCAGCTCCCAGCATTGACTTCCCTGGGGGGGGACCAGCCACTTCTTGCCAGGCAGGGATGGGGGTGTTCATCCCCAGTGAGGAGGCCTCGGGGGCGGGGGACTCTGTCCCCAGAGTCCTGCAGCCACAGAAAAACGTAGCTGACTGAGCGGTGGCATTTTCATTGCTCCTGGTCCCATCTGATAAGGGAGCTGCCTGGGGACATCTGCTGGGCCTTTGAAGGGCAGCTTCCAGGCCTGGGAGCTGGAGGAGGAATGCAGGCCTCCACCCAGCCGGCCTCTGTCCCCAGAGCACTTCTCGGCCCCCTCAGGCAGCACACCGTCCACAGGGAGGGCAGAGCAGCAGGCGCGCACCGGGGCTTTCCTGTCGGGGACCAGGCTTAGCCACACCTGCACCCGGAGATGATGGGCGAGGCTTGGGCCAGGACAGCAGCTGCAGTGGTGCAGGTGGGGCAGATCGTCTTCCCACCTGCAGAGCCTCCTCAAGGAGCGGGGGAGGGGGAGGGGGCAAAGCAGGTGTCTCACTCCCGAGCTTCCTCGCGAGGTGCTTTCTGTGGGTCCCATCCGGCCCCGTGCACAAGGCGTCGCAGCAGAGGGCAAAGGCACCGACAGACGGAGCGGCCGAGCTGTGTTGGGCTCAGGCCTCGGGGCCCGTGGAGGCCCCAGTGCTGCTCTGGGTGTGACAGGCTTGCCCTGTGGCATTTGGAAAACCGCCCGGGAGGTAGACCACACCGAGGGACCTGGAAGTTCTGCCTCCAGAGGGTGGTCGAGGGCGTGGCATTTCTGGAGGAAAGGATGTCCCATCAGGGCAGGACGATGGTCCTGGTGGGGCCGGCAGGACCGCCCCCACCCAGCCACCGGGCCTGGGTCCTCTTCCCCGCTGTGGACGGGTCTCGTCCCTGGGGCAGCCCGCCCCTGGGCCTGGGTGCAGTGCAGACCTTCCCGCTGGGCTTCGGCCACAGCAACGGGAGCCCCTCAGAGGAATGCAAGTCGTCCCAGCTGCGTGAGGACTCGCTTTTTCTTAGGCCTCCGGCATCTGCTTCCGCTGCTCCAGGCCACAGCAGTGCGTACCGCGGCTTCGGGCCCGGCCCAGCCCTGACTTGGTCATTTCTGAGGGAGGCGGCCACGTCGTGGGGGTTCTGCGAGGTCACCTGCAGCTCGTGGGAAGCCCGCCGGCCTCGGCCTCGTGCGGCTCCGGCGGGTGTGGGTGGAAGGGTGTGCTCCTGGGCGCTAGCATGTCTGTGCAGTGCCTGTCCTCCCGGGCGGTCAGCCACCGAGACCCTGGACGGCGGGGCAGCCCTCATGGGGTGGCAGCGCCTTGCTGGGAAGGGTGGTCCTGTTTCCCTGCCCCCACCCCAGCTTGAGAAGGTGGAAGCACACAGGGCTGTCCTGCAGGTGACCTGGGCCCGCGCTCCTGGGTCCTCCTCCTGTGGTCCCAAGTCTGGCATTGAAGGGGAGTCCTTGGGGCTAGGCCTCCGTGCTTCCCGGACAGCTGTGCGTCTCAGAAAGCTGCTTCATGGCTGACCCCAGCCTGGCCTCTGAGCCCCCGCCCGGGGCCCCATCCCTCTGTTGTACCCCAGCCTCTGCCAGCTCGCTGCTCCCCTCCCAGGACGAGTCTGAAAGTACAGGGTGGACAGGACGTCAGGTCATGGGGGTCTTGTGTGAGCCAAGCCCTGAACGGAAGTGGAGTGGGGGTCCCTGAGGATTAGAACCAGAGTCTGTGTCTCCGGGGTGACCGACCAGCAGGCCTCAAGAGAGCCTGACTGACCTGTCCCATCCCTCAGCGGGTTGGGTGGGCCCCAGCGGGCCCCGGGCTCCCCACAGAACTTGGGGGGGAGGGGGTGTCCTCATCCCAGGCCCTCGCCCTTGTCCCCCCCAGGGATTGCCGTGTGCAACATCCCGTCCGCGGCCGTGGAGGAGACTGCAGACTCCACCATCTGCCACGTCCTCAATCTGTACCGGAGGAACACGTGGCTGTACCAGGCGCTGCGCGAGGGCACGCGGGTGCAGAGCGTCGAGCAGATCCGGGAGGTCGCCTCGGGAGCAGCCCGCATCCGCGGGGAGACGCTGGGCCTCATCGGCTTCGGTAAGTGCCTGCTGCACCCTGGGCCCCCCTGGGGATGGGGGCCCATCCCCAGGAGTTGTAGGCTCCTGCAGGGGTACATGCGACGGGGTCACTGCCCAGGGTAGGGGTTCGGGGTCGGGTTCCAGGCTGCTTCTAGAGGGGGGGTCTGGGTGGCCCTTAAGGAGAGCTCACCAGGGCGCCGCTCCCGGGTGCTGAGCCGCAGGGAGGGGCCAGGCGGGCCAGTGCCCCCGGGCAGAGGCGCCCTGGGCAGAAATGGGGAGACTTAGGACTCAAATAGGGTCTCGTGGTTGAGTGGAAACCTGGACAGTGGCTAAGGCTGGAGCCAGGCGGGGCAATGGCAGGCGTTGCTGAAGGATGGCATCGCAAGGTGGGGTGGTCAGGCTGTCAGCTTGGACAGCTCACCTGGCAGGGGCGGGGGGAGGAGCGGGGCGGGTAGGAAAAGGACTTCCTGGAGGGGGCTGTAGTCCTGGGTGAGGCAGCTGGGGACCCTGGCAGGCTTGGGGCAGGTTTCCAAGGTGGGGGGAGCCCTGATGGGGAAGCACAGGCTCAAGGAGAGGACCCCACGTGGCACGTGATCGGTGACCTCTGCCCACTTCCCGGTCTGGGAGTTGGGAATGCAGTGACAGGAGGCTGCCTCTCAGGACACGGGAGGCATGGCAGGCGCGTGGCGGGTGGTAGGAGCTAACCTTCAGCCCTCAGCCTTCCGCTGAGGGCGGAAGCAGCCAGGTCCCCTCCAGGGTGCGCATCTTCCCGGTTCCAGGACTCAGGCGTTGGGGGTGGTGGCTCCCTGTCCCCTGCGGGTACCGGGAGGAGAGCAGGCGCGCCATGCCCTCTGCTGGGTGCTCTGGGAAGTGGCTCTTGGACGGCTCTTAAGACCTCAGCAGGGGCCCCAGGCCGTCAGTGGCCCAGCACCGCCTTACTGCCACTGTTCCCAGTCCCTGCGCACACTGACTGGCGTCTCCTTGCTACCTTTCCAGGGAGGCAGGGTCCTCGGCAGCCTTTCACCGCTGCAGCAGCAGACCCGAGGGAGGGGCCAGGCTGGGGGTGGGGTGGCTGGTGCCCAAGGGCAACCCCCAAGTTGGGACCGTGTACGGAAGTGTGAAGGAAAAGAAAGCCAGTAGTGACAGCATTTTTTAAAGGCTGTGTTGGTAACAGGATTGGATTTCTAGGTCTTACAAGTTCAGCTTCAAGTGCGTCAGGACATGGAAGGAAGGAGGCCCAAGAAACGGGGGTGTGGGGGGCACTGCCTGGTGGGGCCTGAGCTCCCAGCAGCCAGGTGACAATACACAGAGGGGCATTAGGGCACATTCCTGCCCTCCACCTGTCACCAGGGGGCACGCCTGCTCCTCTCCCTCCACGGGGGACAGTCCAGAGGGATGAGGGGAGCTGAACTGCTGACCACACTGCAGCTGCCCCTCCGCACACCTGCGTGCACAGACCACGGCCGCCGCCCGTCAGGCCATGGGTTGCGGCTCAGCAAGCAGGGAAGACAGCCCGCTGCGGCCCCCCCCCCCCCCCCGGGACTTCCTGTCTGCGCAGTCCCGCCTTCCCTTGTCCCTCCCTCCCTGCACACGTGAGCCCTGGTTCTAGAGAAAGGTGTGTTCCGTGCTCTTCCCAAACCAGCCCCATTTCAAGCATCCAACTGCTCTGGGAAGTAAAGGGGCATTGTCCCTGGGGCTCCGTGGGTGTGTGCACATGATGGCTACTTAAGAGTCAGGGAGGCCTTCGTTCCTGTCTGGTGAAGGGGGTTTCGAAATTGCTAGGCCGGAGGGGACGAGGCCCTGCGCGCACACCTGAGTTCCCATACCCCCACCCCCGACCAAAGCGATATTCCATGGCAATTCGTGCTCAGGCTGGCCTGCAGGGTCCGTTTGATCATTTTACTCTCTCCATGAGCAAACCTGGTGGTCAACAAAGAAACAAAGCCCAGCTTTGGCTCAGTGGATTGAGCACCGGCCCATGGAACCGAAAGGTTGCCAGTTCAATCCCCAGTTGGGGCACAGGGCAGGGTTGCGGGCCAGGTCCCCACTTGGAGGCGTGCGAGAGGCGGCTGATGGATGCGCGTGGGGTTTACTAGAAAACGACTCTGGCCTGGACGTGACAAGCACTTCGTCCTCATCCAGGACACCCGGCCCAGAGGGACCTGGAGAGTGCGGGTCTACGGGCACCAAGCCTTCAGCACACAGCCCTCTGGCGGCAGCCTCGGGCTGGTCCTGCTGCCCATGGGGACCCTGGTCCCAGCTGCAGTGGAGGCCGCAGGGCTGGGGCACCACACGAGGACCCGGTGTCCGGAGCCCGAGTGCGGCGGGAGGGAGGGGCCGCACACTCGCTCACTGGGACACTCTCTCTGCACAGGTCGTACGGGGCAGGCGGTTGCTGTTCGAGCCAAGGCCTTTGGGTTCAGCGTCATCTTTTATGACCCCTACTTGCAGGACGGGATAGAGCGGTCCCTGGGTGTACAGAGGGTCTACACCCTTCAGGACTTACTCTATCAGAGCGACTGCGTCTCCTTGCACTGTAATCTCAACGAGCATAACCACCACCTCATCAATGACTTTACTATCAAGCAGGTAATTCGCAACAGACGCCCTCAGGCCCGGGCAGCCTCTGTCACAATGAAAGGGGATGGGACGTGGTCCACGGGCACACCCAGGGAGCAGGGAAATGTGGCCCCCGAGACATGTTGGTGAGGGGCCCAGTGAGCTCCCCTCCGTGGGGTGGCCCGCTGAGCAGGCAGGGAGCGGAGCCTGGCCTCCAAGAAGAGACGGGCCCAACCTTCCCACCTCGTGTCCCTCTCGGATCAGCAGATACTGACCCAGCCTCCAGCGGTCATGGAGACGCCACGCCTGCAGAACTGGTCTGTGGCCGCCTGCTTTCAGCCTCGGCACCAGCACCTCCTGTTGCCTCGGCCTCTGGTTAACCGGCTTCTCTTCCCTCGCACAGATGAGGCAGGGGGCGTTCCTAGTGAACGCCGCCCGTGGTGGGCTGGTGGACGAGAAAGCCTTAGCCCAGGCCCTCAAGGAAGGCCGGATACGAGGGGCGGCCCTGGATGTGCACGAGTCGGAGCCTTTCAGGTGGGTCTGGCAGGCGCTGGTGAGTATGTGGCTCCACGGTCTGTCTGGGCACTTTCCCAGACTAACAGGCTGTAGGGAGGACCCAGTTCTTCTAAGGATGGAGGGGTGTTCTCACTAACTATAAAGGGGCAGAAGGTCCCCAAAGGTATCAGAGAAGGGAGAGGCAGGAAAATGGTGGGGGGCAGAGGTTGGTCTACCAGTGTGCGGCCTGCCCTGTCCCCTGGATTCTGCTCAATGGCTGGCCGGCCCTCCACCGAATTGTTTCTTCTTCTGAGTCCCCGATTACTCCTGACCGTAATTACAGTAGAGTTTCAATAAGAATGTTCTTGAATCCCCGACCCCCGCCCTGGCCACCACACTGCCCAGCCCGGAGCCCCGTGGGTGAGCAGGCCGGGGAGCGGGGTGCGCTCAGCCTTTCTCACCCCGTGTTTTGTACACCTATCCAGCTTTGCTCAGGGCCCTTTGAAAGATGCACCGAATCTCATTTGTACGCCTCACACAGCCTGGTACAGTGAGCAGGCGTCACTGGAGATGAGGGAGGCCGCGGCCACCGAGATCCGCCGGGCGGTCACAGGTGAGCCTGGCCCCGTGCCCACAGCGCCGCCGCCTCTGCTCGGCAACAGCTGCTCGGAGTGGCCTCTGGGTCTTGCTCCGGGCAGAAACCGGTTGTCAGGCTGACTGCGTTCTGAATGAGGTGCACCCTGTTCGTGCACGTCCCAAACTGAGTTTAAGAGACCAGCCCCCTTCTGCATCAGCCAGTGTAACCCCTGCAAACTGAGGAGCATGGCCCTCCCCCATGGAGCAGGAGGCCCCTTCCTGTCCTGGCTGAAGGCCAGGGTTGAAGAGCTCAGTGCTGGGGGCTCTGGAACATTCCACACTTTGTGAAAATCAAAGGGCCAGTCCCTCTCTTAGAGTAAGAGGCTTTACTCTTGGATTTGAGTACAGTGTAACATTCCATTCATTTCACCGTAAGAAATCCATGATTGACTTTCATCACCTTATTCCAGGTCGCATCCCAGAAAGCTTAAGAAACTGTGTGAACAAGGAATTCTTTGTCACAACAGCGCCCTGGTCAGTAATAGATCAGCAAGCAATTCACCCAGAGCTCAACGGCGCCACCTACAGGTGAGGAGCGGGAGGGCAGAGCTCAGCTGCGGGGCCCAGCCTGGCGCTGAGTTCCTTCCTGTTACGTAAGAGGGGACGGGTGAGCCCTGTGCGAGGATCCACGCCTCATTCTGAAGCCACCTCAAAGCCCGAGGATTTCAGGGTGATTTTGTTTCCGGGCGGGATTGTGGCACGCTGCCAGGAGCTTCGTTCCTGGTCCTTTTCCAGGGCTCTCTCCCCCCGACACTGCTGGGTCCCCTAACGGAAGAACTGTGCCATTGAGCCACAGAAGGAAATGGGTTGCTCACGGGTCGGGCTGCTCGTTCTCTTGGGGTAGGGGGTCCTGTGCTGTGCATTGTGGGTAGTAGGATGCATAGTGAGCAGCCCCAGCCTTCGCCTGCCCTTCAGCCCTGCGGAGGTCGCAGCTGATCTGACAAATACGCTCTCTTTTCTTAAATAGTACCTATATCGGGTGCTTAGGTTCAAGGTCATGACTAGCTGCGAAGGAAACTAACGACATAGATACAGCTCCCTCGACCAGCAGAAAGGAAAAGATGTGTTAGGTGCTACACATCCGAAACAAATCGCTTATCAAGATATTTTTGCAAGTGTTGTGAAAATATTTATTCGTGGAGCACAGCAATATTGTTTGTGATGACTGTTACATTTTTGCAAACCCAACTATTGAAGATTCTGATTAATTAAACACATTTTGGTTGTATTTTTTAGCAATATCCATGTTTCCGTTATCTGAGAAGAAAAGTTTTTCTTAATGTTTTTATATTTGTTTGATAATTTCTAGATTGTAACTGAAAATAAGTATGTATTTTATTATAAGAATAATAAATGCAAATTTGCAGTGTTTGGGGTTTTTTTTTTTTTTGCATTTCAGCACATACTAGTAATGAATGTATCTCTTGGATACATGCAAACCTATGCTTTAATTTTTTTTTTTTTTTAAGATTTACTAGAAAAAGGGGAAGGGAGGAAGAGAAACATTAATGTGCAAGAGATCCTATCAGTTGCTTCTTGCTTGGCCCCAAATGGGGACCAAGCCTACAAACCCAGGCATGTGCCCTGAGTGGGAATCGAACCGGCGACCTTTCAGTTTGCAGGCTGGTGCTCAATCCACTGAGCCACAGCAGCCTGGGCAGCGCTCAGTTTTTTGAGAGCAACCTCTGCAGGGTTCAGGGCCCCGTCCTAATCGTTCCTCTAGGTAGGCCAAGGCTCCATGGCCTCCTGGAGCAGTTTGTGCCTGAGGGGCCCACAGAATCCCACCATCAGCGTCCTCCTTCACCCTTAATGTAGGGGTTTGATACCCGAGAGTCATTCTAAAGCTCCTGCCTCTGAGGGTGGCTAGATGCCACACGTCCTCACACACAGCCACTCGTGCCTGCAGTTCCAGGTGAGTCCCCATCCAAGCAGGCTCCAGCTGTCCTCAGGGGCCCCCGTGCCCTGGTGCGCGCGTCTGGCCATGGGAGCCCGTACCGAACCAGCCTAGGAAGCCCCACTTAGTATCCAGGGGGGGCTCTGTGCTGTGGGTTGGGAAAGCATCACAACTAGTGAACACATACAAAGGGCCCTCTGAATGCAGGGCAGAGTCCGCAGGTAGGACGAGGAGGAGCTCCTCAGACTGTGTAATAAAGAGCGACAGATCAGTGGCCCAGAAGTTCAACTGAGCCTCTGGATTTGTTCACGCAGGTTCCTCTGTGCTATTGGGGGCAGCAAGGGTGACGGGTCATCCCATAAAGAAGACCAGAAGCAGGCAGAGCCAACAGCATGCCACTGTCTGCCCCGGACTCACCTGCCCCTTCTCTGTTCCTTAGATACCCGCCAGGCATCGTGGGCGTGGCCCCAGGCGGACTCCCTGCGGCCATGGAAGGGATCATCCCCGGAGGCATCCCGGTGACTCACAACCTCCCCACAGTGGCACACCCTTCCCAAGCGCCCTCTCCCAACCAGCCCACCAAACACGGGGACAATCGGGAACACCCCAACGAGCAATAGCAGGAGGACAAAGGTCAGATCAACCTGGGACCAAGAGACAGTGAAAACTAGATGAACTGAGAGGAAAGGAACATGACAGTCTTTTTAACTGACTCTGGACATGCGCACCATTGACACTGCAGTGTTAAAACTACAAAGCGCGAGAAGCTGAGACGTGGGAAAACGGAAGATGCCTTCTACTTACGAAGGCCCCAAAAGACTAGGACGTGATTTATCAACAACCAACTTCTGTTATTGTGTGTTAAGTTTTTCATCTGTGCATCAAATCACAAAGAATAAATAGATCTTTTTTCCTTTTATCAGTCCCTTGGGCACAGCAGGTCCTGAACACCCTGCTATCTAGAATGTTGCGTCAGGAGTTCCAAACATCAAAATAAAAATTATGAAGAGGCAATCCCCATCCTGTGGCTCTGGTCCCTTCGGTCCACGGGGGCCGGTTACCTCTTTCGCTAATAGGAAGATTAAATTACTACGAAACGGGGAGAAGGCTGCCTGTGTTAGCTTAACTGCAGAAGACAGTCCGGGCTCCTGCACAGAGAAGTCTCCCGTCTGAACTGCGTACTGAGCGGGCCAGGTGGTTGTGAGTTCAGTAATATACCCTCTAATGATGCAAAAAAAAAAAAAAAAAAAAGTTAAGTTTCACAAGCTGTTTGTACTCAAATATATTTTCTCAGTTCAGATCCTCAGCTATTTTATTGAGTGGAAAGTCTTGAACCGAAAGGGTTCAAGAAGAATAATGTTGCATTTCCTTATGTCTCAGGAAACACTTTTTATGGTAACTTGTCAGATTGTCTATGAACAAACCCACTTTTTTAGACATTGATAAAGTCTTCTTTTCTTCACGTGATATTTTATACAAGAACACTTCAGGTGTGTTATTAGATGTGACTGATTTTAACAAATCCTATTAGATTTGTATCAACTAGTTACATGTTATATTCATAGTCTTTTGTGAATCATCGCCTTTTTGTTTAAAAGATGGCCTATTTTGAGCCTTTGTATAGGTACATTCCTGTTTTTGTGACAAAAACCTTTAAAACTGTCCCAACAGAAAAATAATGGCTATCAGAAATGTTTTGTTTTAGTGTGAGTTACCGTTACTGTATTTGTTTATTGTAAAGGTGGACATTTAGCGTTCAGTGCAGTTTTCAATAAAAAGTAATAAAAATTTCTGTTCTGAAATTCAAGTACATCTCACCAATGTAAAAGTTCTCTACCTGAGATGTTTCAAGGTAACTGCCTTTTCAAATAGCCACTTTTCAGCTCGTTATTCCAGGGTTCAAACATTAACAGTACTTTTGTATCTGCCAATTCCATAACCAGACTCAAGAATGCTGACAATTACCTCATGTGACAGAGTTTGACCTCAAATAAGCCCATCTTTTTCAAGTCATGTCATTCTTAAGATGAAGCAGGTTAAAATTCACGAAACAAAACTAAGTTTGAGAGTTCTGATTTTAATTTACCCAAAGGCAAAATCACCTGGCTCAAGCATTAATGCAGGAAGGAAGGTGAATCTCAAAAAAAAAATTTTAACGATATTTACAAAGAAATGTTGCAGAATAATTAACATCAGCCATTTCCATATTTAACTTTTTAAGTTGACATAATGGATCTTCTTCCTCATTAAACAGCATTAAACCCCTTTGTACTGGTGGTATCTGCAAGCGTCAATGAAGTCCAGCAATTCCTCATACCACACGCCCTTTGACCCTTCCTTACCCTTCCCATGCCATTTTAAAAAATGAAAGTTATGACATTTGAAAGCATCAACCTCTGGCTCAGCTGCCGTGACATGTCCCACTGCAACAACCTCACAAGGACAGAAACCGAGCACATGGTTACTGACCTATCCCTCCAGGCCCAGAAGGGTAGCTCATCGTCATCTTCATAACCACTTGTCAAGTAGGCAATCCATGTGGGGGTGACAGGGGCACAAAAGGGGACCCCAGCCACCTGTGAAGAGCAGTAAGTATTCCCTTAACACATGAAGGCTGGGACATTATGAGCCTAAGAGCCGAACAAAAAGGCAGACCCACACCCATGGTGCACCTGCACTTTTCAGTAGAACAGAAAGCAGCACACTGGTCTCCCTGAAGAAAGAACCATACAGTTAAGCTATCAACCCCAAGACATACATGTCTGTCACCCAGTCACATGTGTAACCTCTCGGGAAGGACGACATACTCTCATCTTGGGACAACAAATATGGCTGTTTAATAGTTCAAGAGCTGCACACAGCGCTGCTTCACAGGCCAGCCTGCTGTGAGAACCACTTAAAGCCCCATCTGTGTCCGGAGCCCAGGACATGTGACCTGGAACCTTTCCCACAGGGAAGAACGCAGTACCTGTTAACCTAGACGCGGTCAGGGTCACTGACCGTAAGTAACGGAGCCGCACTCCGGTGGACCACCACGCACACGAGGTGCCGGGCCGCCCAGGACCTGCAGGCAGCACTGACTGCAGTGGGAGCCTTGGGGGCCGGACGCTTCACCCTCAAACACCGCTTTGGCTTCTCCAATTGGGAAGGCAGCCTCTGCTTACGCAGCAACTACGACCGGATCTCTTCCCGCTGGAGAATTACTCTTACATACGGAGGGAAGTTTACAGACATGCTACGCGCTAAGTAGTCAGAAAGGCGGCCTGCTTAAAAAAAACACTTGATTAATGAATGACCAAAATGAAGGCAAGCCACAGAAAGTCCATTTGTAAGAAAATATTAACCACTTAGAACAGTAACATTTACATTATAATATATTAAAATTCGTTTATGTGGAATCAAACTGCAAACATTTTCCCTGCAAGCTTTAGCATGCAGCAAAAGGGGTCCTTCCGTTCCGGCCACACCCACAGTGAAGTGCTCAGGGAGGGGGAGAGCTAAAGGCCACTCCTGGGCCGTTTTCTATTTTTAGTCCTCAGAATCAAATTTAAGGGTGTGCACATTTCAGTATCAGCTAAACAGAACTTAGAAGAAAACAAGAAGCAAGTATTTAAGTTTTCACAGCCTTCTCATCGAAGGGAAGGAAAAGTGTGAGTGTGCGTGCGTGGGGGGTGGGGGTGGGGTTCTTTCCAAATTCTTTGCATGTCAATAGTCTACAAAGTGCTTATCAGGACACTAAGTCTTTGTGTTCCTGAGATAGGTCTGAAATTTTACCCATATTGAATGTATATGTATACCTGAAGTGGTCAAATAATACTTCTTATAAGAAGTCTTTCTACCTAAGATTATAGCTTTAACTTTAAATAAGAATGGCCACAATTAACCAACATGCAAAAATTCTCAGGCTACTCACTGAGAAATTCAATAATACAATGCATTTACCACCTTACTGCATTTTTACATCTTTATTCTGTACTGAACTGGAATCCCCAATCAGCCCAAGCAAAGGCATGCCTTTCTAACACGATGTGCGTAAAGCAGAGTTGACAATAGAACACAGTCAGAATCCCAAGAGCCTGCGCGTGGCAGGCTGGGAGTCCAAGATCGCCAACGGAGTCAGCGAGCCCAGGTCACACAGCGCACTCGGGCACGAGCACGCCCCTCGGGGGCACCCAGGGAGGGTGGCTCCAGAGAGACCGCTGCCCGCAGCCGGGCAGCAGAGCCCTCAGTTTAAGGGCACTCTTCCAAACAAAGACCTGAATCCTTTAAAGGCTTTAAAAACCAACAACAAAATAACAAACCAAAACAAGGGAGCAATATCTATATAAAGTTCACTCAATAAAAAATTCTTACTTTCCTTGTAGTTTGTTCCTTAAAGATTTGATTTTATTGGGCACAATAGGAACTAAATTATTAAGAAAATAACCTTGTTTTTATTCTTACGTTTTGCTGTGGACAATTTGTACAAAAAATTTCCAAATCTCTACGAGCTCTAGTGAGACCGAATGTAAAATGGATCTTTCAAGATGGAAGAAGAATGCCAGGCTCTACTGAAAAAAAAAAAAAAAAAAAAAAAAAAAGCATGTCTCAAAGGAACACAGTCGTCCGCCATGTGCTTTTGGAGGTGCCCATGCTGGAAAAAAGCTCCTCAGTACCATGGAGCTGCTGGTACGACGTTTCCTATCACACGACTTCCTGCACAACCACATGCATTACAGGTACAGACAGGTTTATGGTTTGAACAGAAGGTGCTGTCGTAATGAAATTCATTTTTACAGACTAGTCCGAACGGAGTGCCCGGTGTTCTCGCTGGGCAGGTGTGCCAGCTCCACTGGGGGGGACCCAGCAAGCCCCCCGAGCAGGTCCGGCTGGGTTGGCTTGGGTCCATGCCATGCACGCTGCTTGGGACGCCACACTAACTTGGGGGTCACTACAGAGCTGATACCTTGGTCTTCTGCTTGTTGAGTCTTTTCATTCATCTTCATCATCTTCATCTTCCTCTCCATCAGACAGGGATGTACAAGGCCGAATCTGCCGGTAGCGGTCCAGCCACTTCTCCACCATGTGCGTGACCAGGGGGTGGCCCCGCCGCCGCGAGCCCTTCTGCATGGCCACGAGGACGCCGCCCTCCGTCACACAGCAGTCCAGCCACTCCCGGAGGAGCCTCTCCTGCTGCTCCTCATTGCCCAGCTTAGGGGGCCGCACAGAAAAGGAGAGACAACAGAGGTCAAACCCCGGCGCGGACTAGGGGACAGAAACCTGCAGCTGGCATGATCACGGATAAAACAGCCAGCGCAACAAATGGTCTGAACATGGTTTCAAGCTCTCATCAATCTGATCATGAAAACCCAGTCTCCTAGAGTCAGACACAAGAAGATATGAATAGGGACATTCGTGCAGAAACCTCGGGGGGGGAAAACAAACTAGGAATTATCTATCTGATGTCGGAGCAAAAACCAAATGAATAAACTGGCAAAGAAAAGGCTAAAAAGAAAGTCATAGCTTCAAATACACAAGGCAAGTTTACTCAGTAAATTACCTGCAGGCTGAAGTTATAAAAATTGTGGTCTAAGACTCTTAATATCATTATAGAAGTTTTATAATGCTTACTAGCATATTAAATAAAAGTGCAAGGGAATTTCCTAAGAACACAGGTGTTCTGAGATGTCCTTTTGCACACCCTGCCTGCTCCCTGGATCTGCAACGGTCTCCGTGCCGGGCGTCCTGCTCCCGCCACTGCCCTGGTATCCAGTCTCGACTGCGTCCCGCTCCTCGGAGCAGAGTAAAAGCTTTAAAAGGCCCCAGGGAACCCCACCCCGTGGCCAGTGTCCTCCAGATTCTGCAAGTCACTTCTCTTTCAGTCCCCAACTCAGCTGTCACTTCCTCAGTGATGCCATCCCCTCACCACCTTATTTCAACTGCAAACCCCTGTCCCCTCGCCCTTTCACTTTTTCTTCTCTGCACTCACCATTGCCCGAGGGGAGGGACTTCTGTCTTCACTCCACAGTGTGCCCACACAACACACCCTGCCGCGCAGCCCTGGCCAGTGTCAGAAAGTGACGACACGTGACAGGCCCCTGCGCTGCGCTCAGGTATGGCGCTGCTGCTGGGAGTCGTTCCTGGGAGAAACGCACGGCTTACCTCCTGAGCAGAGAGGAAGTGCACGTGGAGCAGCTTCCGCTCACTGTCCACCAGAGGCAGGAAAGTGATGGTGATGTCGTCATCGGTGTTGAGGTTAGCACCAGCACCTCGGTTGCCATAGCCATCGTTTTCCATGGCAACCAAAGCAGAGAAGTGGCCTCTCGTGTAGCCCAGAGCAATTGGACTTTTCCAACAAAAACTCTGTTCCCACAACAAAGGCAAATACACACCTGGAAAGAGGGAAGAAAATCCCAGTCAGACTTCCAGGATGTGGCTGCAAACGGCGTTCCACTAATAAACCAAAGCCTTCAAATACACTCTTGCTGGACGGCTTACCTTGGAACCGAGTGTATCCTAAAGTCTCTCCCCGGAAACTTTTATAATACTTCACTCCATAAACTATGATTGGTCGTCTAAGAATATGGGCAAGTACAAAAATGTGTGTCTGTTCCAAACTTGCTCCAGGCTACACAGGACAAAATAAAAGAAAGTAATTTCTCTTTAAAACATTACCACACACCGGAGAACGTGTGAAACACAATGCTACCCTCCTTCAGTACACTGATCTTGGCGCATTTTTTTTTTTTAAATAATATTCTCAAGCTACATAAGTGTTTGATTCCTGAAATACCCAAGTCCAATAAAACTAAAAGAAATCGGCAGTCTATGTACAGGCATCCTTCACTATCCAAACTCAAGAACCAAGTAAGCCTGGTGAAATGCTGGTCTCCGGAACGAGAGACTCAGACAACAGCCGATGACTTACGTGACTGCCTCCCAGGTCGGTTACCTGCAAAGTAGGATCCACAAGGTCCTTCTGAAGGACAACTTCCATCCTGACAGTTTTTATCACGTAGTAAGAAACACGTTTTTCCTCTCCCTACTCTGTAGTGAGGGCTTGCTCTGGTCATATGGTTAATGAACAGCCGTCACAACTGGAACCCAAAAGGTTTACTCACGCAAGTCAAGGGATTCAGAACCCAGCACTTACTTTTGAAGTATTCTTACCTGACTAGCAAGAGAGAGTATAAATGCCCAGTCTTCTTGCCACTGTTCTTCCCTCAAGGAGAAATGTAAACCGAAGCTCTGCGAATACCATGATTCCCAATCTTTCCAACGTGTGTAAAACCTAATAAAACAAGAGTAAAAAATAACCTCCTATAAACAGAACATTTAATGTTCTAATCACTTATTTAATGAAGCCTTTAAGCAATTCATGTTCAAAGATTAATAATTTTATTTTTACCTGGGTTGCAATAAATTTTTCAAATTAAAAATGCTTCCACTCAGCTAGCAGCCAATTTTTAACATATCCTCAGACATAATTTGGTTCACTGCCCACCAAATTTTCATCAAAACTTCAAACACTAGTGATGAGAACAGTGTTTCAATTGTCTACTCTTAGTCTACAAATTAAAAAAAAACAAAACCCACTCAGGATCCTCTGAGATGGTGGACACAATCAAAGAGACTACGTTTCTCCATTAACCTCTGGTATCCCCACCTCATCACCGTATGAACAATACACAGGAAACAGCCCGCGTGTTCATGATTATCCAAGTCACTTCCCTCAGATTTCTAACATGAAATAGTATTATCTCTCTGTTATCTACAAAAACAATTTCTTGTTATACTAAAACCTCCTCTCAATACTTCAGCCTAATAAATTATGAAGACTGAAAATCAAACTGGCTCATTGGTAGACTGAATTACTAAAAACAAAATTAAGCAAAACCAGATATAATTAGGCTCAAAACTGTGATTCACTGTCTTATAAAACAATCCAACCAAAGACCTCACAGCAACTTAACGAAGGGCTCTGCAAAAAGTCAATGTTAAGAGGTTTAACTATTCAAAATATTGAGTAGTTTTCTATTCCAGGTAATCAAGATTTTTTTAAATCAGGAGTCTAAGTTTCAAATATTTTAAAAATAAAATAAGCATAACCTTCTTTCAAAATACCTAAAAAACACAAAAGTGTGTTTGAATGTACCAATGACAAGATACCATATTTTTCACTATAAGACGCACCTGACCATAAGACACACCTAGGTTTAGAGGAAGAAAAAAAAAAAAAATCCAAACCAAATGGTGTACTAAAATATGTAATAAAATATAACAGAATAATATTTCAACCATGTAAAGTGAACAGCAGTCAGCAGCGGTATTAAGAACCATCATCACCACTGTCGTTAACAAATGAGGACAGACTTTAAGGTTCAAGTACTCGTCTAGTTTTCTGGGAATCCCAAGAACTCATCATCGCTAGTGTCAGAATTTATGAAGCTCAGTTGCTCACAATCACTGATATCACTTTCTTCACTATCTTCATAATGAACAGATGCCCTGAGATTCAGCAGTAAAGCTGGGGACACTTGTCCCCAGGAGTTTCACATGGACCCACCACTTCCTCTTCTAACAGCTGTCACCACCACTGACAGGCCAGGTGATACACATCACGGCCTGTGATGCAATATTCGCTCCATAAGACGCACTGACACCCCCGCCCCACTTTTGGAGGCAAAAAAAATTGCATCTTATGGAGTGAAAAATACAGTGCATTGTTTTTTAATCCTCACCCAAGGATATTTTGTCACTGCTTGGTGCGGGGACACTTTCTTTAACCACGTTACACATCCAATCAGGTTACCATTTAGGCCTGCCAGCCAGAGAGCCTTGTTTTTTTAGGTGACCACAAATTTTTACTATAGTGCATTATGCTTTGATCTGTAATTTAGCTCTCAAGAAAGCAATTATATTGCTCTTATTTTTAAATTCCAGAGAGTACTTTCATTAAGTATTTACTGCATACTTACTGTCAGGCTATTGTAGGCACTAAAACTTCCACAATGAAAGACAACAAAACATCTCACGGAGCTTACAATCTAATGGACTTCATGTAATCCCTAAATACTGACAAAAAATTTACAACCAGTGAGTGCTCAAAGGGGATATAAAGATACTGGGGCACTGACGGTATTTGGAGTAGGTCGTTATCATTATCGTGTAAGGATGCGATTAGGTGTAAGAGGGGGAAAGCACCTTTTGATATTAATGTAGACAAAATAGTAAATAGCAGAAATCATTTAAAAATGTATACTGCCCTGGCTGCTGTGGCTCAGTGGATTGAGCGTCAGCCTGCGAACCAAGTGTCACTGGTTCAATTCCCAGTCAGGGCGCATGTCTGGGTTGCAGGCCAGGTCCCCAGTTAGGGCCGCGAGAAGCAACCACACATTGATGTTTCTCTCCCTCTCTTTCTTCATTCACCTCTCTCAAAAATCAAATAAATAAAATCTTTTTAAAAAATAAATAGAAATGTATACTAACTTCAACAATGGGCAGTTTAATTTAGCCTCTTTCAGCCTCGATTTTCTCATTTATAATATAACTAAGTGACAATGTATATACAGAATCAAGAAATAGCCTAAGTCAGATCAATGTAAAAACCAAACTACTGCTTCACAAACAGGCACCATTTCCAGTGACTGATCCTTCAATGGGTGAATTTATAGTTCAAGACTAGCAATATATTTGATTAGATGCTGCACTGCAAAATAAAATTTAAGTGTGATCTTAAAATTACCTGCACCTGAGGGAGAAAAAGAACTTGCAATATCATGTTAATCTCTTAGAATTGAATAAAAATGTGAAATCATAACTACTTTAAAATATGAGCAAAGTCCTGGCCAGTGTGATTAAGTTGGTTGGAGCATAGTCCTGTAAACCAAAAGGTCGCAGGTTCGATTCCCTGTCAGGGCACATGCCTGGGATGCAAGTTCAGTCCCCAGTCAGGGCGCATATGAGAGACAACCAATTGATCTCTCTCACATCAGTTTCTCTCCCTCTCTCTTAAAAAAAAAAAAAGAGAAAAAAAATGAATAAGCATGTCTTTGGGTGAGGATTTAAAGGAGAAAAAAAAAAAAAAAAAGACTCCTCAATTTACACAGTATGATTATGTCATCTGTTTCTTGCTGAGACTGACTCCATACATGTCATGTTTAGAGCTGAAACTCAGAATAACCCACAAAAAGGCTTGGTATAATGTTTAAAAATATATATGAGTAAAGACCTTATTAATGTTTAAGGCTGCTACTACTACTTCAAATATTTCTACTTCAAATAATTATCATCGCAATAACTATAAACTAAAAGGACAAAAGGCTGTTTGATATTCCAGTTAGAACAATAATCATTAATTACATGCAAATTTTTATCAGTTGTCTTCCCACACTCTCAACCTCTTCTCAGGACTGTTACTTTCACACTCAGCAAAAACGGTACCAAAAAAGCTCAGCAGAAAGCTGTAACTATCACTGAGACAGTCTCAGGGTCTCGACGTCCAAAGCCAAAGCCTCCCCTCCCCCGTGTGCACGGAGCACAAGGCAGCGTCACAGAGGAAGCCCCCCCCCCCCCCCCCCGGAAGGCGCTCAGCAAGCGCCCGCGGCCTGCGCCGGGCGGGCCCGCTCACCAGTGCGAACAGTCGTGTAGGCTGTCGTGCAAGGCCTTCCGAAGCACCGAGTCCTTGTCGTAGATGCCCCAGGTCGCCTGCAGGACCGAGTCAAGTAAGCAGTCGCCTGCGGTCCGGTTCCAAAGTGCGTACAGTCGGCTGTCCAGGCGTGTAGCCAATTCCAAGGACCAGTTTATAATCGGAGATTCTTCTTCTAACTCTACATGAGGAATTTAAATAGCATGTTCACTTTCACACCTACGCAATTAAGAACAATTCAGTGGAGAACGAATCCATTCTCTAGATGTTAAAAGGTTTATGTGTAATCTCCTAATAAACACCGAAGTATATGGGTCAACTGAAATATAAACCTTTTGAATAGCAGAAACAGCTTGTGGCTCTAGAGTAATTTACTCAACTTTTAAATTCCTTACAATTTGTTTTCTAAAAAATGTTTAGTAAAGAAATATACTCAGTCTGGAATAGAAAGTAGAAAACCAGTTTAAAAACATTTATACCTTTATTTGCTCACTCTATCAGTTAAGGCCTATGAATGTACATCCCCCCCCCCCCCAGTTTTACTAAAACAGTTAACAAAATCCTATTTTTAATAGCACAAGACATTGTTCTTGAGGACCTTGCATTGTTAATTCAAAGTAAAAATAAAACAAGTTGACCATACACTCAACTACTCCAAACCAAACTAAACTACAGAACAAAATAGGAAGTTTACTGAAATAGATGAAAGGTAAATTATACTCATTAATTCCACGCCTACCTTTTTGCACATCTCTGTCCAGCACCTCATCAAATAATTTTTCTTGGACTGTTGGAGGCAAGTCTTCAATATCTACAACGAAAAAGTGTCTTACACGATCTTCCGTCTCACATCAAATTACCATGACATACATTTTAAATAGCTGATAATTTTATGTCGATTATACCTCAGTAAAGGTAAACTAAAAGGACCAAAAAATAAGGCTATCTGATATTCAAGTTAAAACAATAATAATTACATGCAAATTTTTATCTGTTCTCCTCCCACACGCTCACCTTCTGCTCAGGCCTGTTACTTTCAGACTTCAGAAGCTTACAAAGGTTAATAAACCATTAATTGTGGCACACAGATCTCTGTTTTTGTCATCTTCCCCAAATTCTCTATGCTCTATTCAGTTTATTATTTGAGTAAAAACCATTACCCTTTAAAAAAATATTTTTTAATGTTGTAAGATATTTTCAATGGAAAATAAAAATCTAATCACTTAGAGTATGTAAAACTTAAATACAGGGATGGGCAAAAGGAGGTTTTAAATTACCAACCATCATTACCTAATAGATAAATCATAGGTAAGGATACAAAATAACAGCAATAAGATAACAAATAATAACACAGTAAACAGCAAATAGGTAAAATAAGAATAAACTTCCGCATACCCACAACTACAACCCTACTCTTGCCCATCTCCGTTCTGTATAGGAAGAACAGAGAGCAAATGAGATCTGTCTGATTTTCAAAGGCTTACTTACTATCTCCTACCACCTCTAAATGCCCCTGCTCATGTCCAAACATAAAAGCCCAGAGCACTCAGAACCAAGGTGGAAGGCTTATTTTAGAAACTCCAGGGTCTGCCGCCTTTATTCAATGCCGACTGACAAAAGCCGTCTAAGACAGTCCCAGCTATCGCTGAGTAGAAAAATGAAAAGCTGCCTCACAAACAGAGCAGAAATCAAGGTGCTGAGTAAAGAAAGTAATGGTACTTTCCAAAGAACGCCAGCGTCTGGGAGTCAACCAACTTGACTTTACCCATCAGAAGCGCATGTTCTAACACGGTCCCCACATGCCAGATGACCACAGCTTCCTAACTGCAAAGTAACAGGCATGAAAAGGAAAAAAGTAGACCGCTATGATTTTATAATAAAACTAAGAGAAAAATAAGTGGCTCAGGCAGGTTTTTTTAACCACGTGAGGCTCACAAAGAAGTCGACTCTCAGCTGCGGCCTTCCTCCCAAACCCACACAGAGAAGAGCTCTGGCGCGGGTCACTCCCAGCACAAACAGGGGAGCCGAGGGACTCCGGATGCACACAGGGTAACTAAACGCCCTGCTTCCTAGCAGAAACATGCTCACTAGACATAAGAAAATAACTACACGAAGTGGGCACTTCTTTCCACACTGAAACCTGGAGTTACCTGCCGGCAATGTGAAGGTCACCAGGTCAGTCAGGAAGTAGCAAGCGAAGTCCCCCTTCCTCTGATGGAGAGAGGCGGCGATCTCGCGCCGGACCTGCTCCGTCAGCTCGGGGCACACCATCGCCGGGATGCACTTGGCTGCTTGCTGAGACACCTGGAGACGAACGAGAAGGGCCTCTGCATCCCGCTCACCACCAACAGACGCAGAAAACAGGAGTATTTAAAAGAAACTACCAACCTTTCCTAGTCACCCAAGGTGGCGGTGGGTTTTTTTTTTATTTTAAAATGTATTGGGTATTATTTCCTTACCAGTGGAAGTAGGTATCAGTACAACATTCCAGGAAAACAGCCATTTTACCCTCTGACTCAGTAATTCTTCTTCTTAAGAATTTATCCCCATGATGCACATGAAAACTTATGTAAAAATTTGGTGCTGTTCCCAAAGGCTCAGCACAGGAGGGGGAGGGAGACCAGTAAATAACCTAAATAATAAATGAGACTAACCATCTTGCCCCCAATTAAAAAAAAATGCTTTAAAAACAGGGAATTCCAGCTCACAGGAAAAAACAACGTACAAACACTATTCCCCCGCTGTGTTAAGAATATTTCAAGTACCCTGACCTGCAATAAAGAAAACATGGTATTTTTGAAGGGTTAGTTCCTGCTAACTTCTAACCCTGTGATTCTGGATTTTTAACAAAGCATCTGGCCTCCCCCAGTGCAGACCAGGCAACAAGCCTTCCCCAGACAGCCCGTGAGGACTGCGTCGTGAGCACTGGGGCGGTGACTGCCCAGAAGACCCTCTAGGCAAGGAGACAGCTCAAGCTCTCCTTTCTAAATGACGAGCAGAGATTATCTGACATTGAAGCTGCGTTCCTTCTGCGGGGCTGGAGACATCTGTGCGCAGAGAACTCTGAAAGCCCAGGTGAGGATCTGCTCGTGAGGAAACGAGTCTGGTGGCCGCCCTCCGGGAGGCAGTCCACACTGTCCTCTGCTGGCCCCCCCGACCGCAGCCACTACCCGGGCCACCCCCAGAACACATCTTCCAGTACGCTGTTCAAAGAGCAGGCTCTACGGATGATGCCATCGGCACAGTATATGTGGGGAACGCAGCTGTAATTGCTACGAAACTGAGTAAACAGTTTCAAAACCCCCTGCCTACCCAGCACAGCCATCAGACACGTCGTTCTAAAACTCCTGCGCGAAGACCCAGTTCCACGAGCCTGGACTGGCCAGGATTACCAGTAACAATGACATTCTCACTACACCTTCAGTCTATGAGCCCAATCTTTAAGACACTCAAATAATAGAAAAGCAAATATTAAATATTTTCACAATATAATTGCCTATTTCACACCAGTGTTAAAATGGATCACAAAAGTAAATTCAAGAATAGCTATTCCAATCTGCTAACCCTCAGCCCCTTGCCAAAAACCTGGGAAATTTTTTCCAAAAACAACTTGGACTGAAACCCGAATCTTGCAAACCCTCTGAGAGAAATCTTACCGTCCGTGATCCTTTAGCATGACATGTCCCTGAAGCCTGCCTCTCAACTGCTGGCCTTTTCAACCTTTATGACTTTCAATCATCTCCTTAGGCCAGCAGTTCTTAACTTAGAGCCCAGGAAACTGAGACAGGGCCATGAACTTGAACAGTAATTTTAATTAAATTTAAACCCTTCATTTTTACTAATCTCTTGCCTATATTTAAAATGCATTTTGTTACATATCACAAATTTAAGTTTGGTAACTATATTTCAATATACTGTTGACCCTTAACATCACGGGTCCACTTATATGCAGATTTTTTTTCAGTAAGTACCATAAAGGTATTTATTCTCTCTGTTTTATGATTTTCTTAACATTTTCTTTCCTCCAGCTTACTTTATTATAAGAATACACTATGTATATATGAAACGTGTAATCGACTGTTCATGTCGTCAGTAAGGCTACTACTGGCAGTTAAGTTTTTGAGGAGTCAAAGTTGTACTTGCAGCTGCCCCCGGGGGGGGGGGGGGAGGCAGGGGTTCAGCATCCTGAATCACCATGTTGTTTAAGGATCAATGGTAATTGATTTTCTCTGCAATCCTCTTGATTTGTATTTCGTTCATTTAAAAACATTCTGAAAGGAGTCGCAGGTCCCACCAGACTACCACCCACAGGACCACGGCCCGTAGCCCCTGCTCCAGATACACACCCCCGAACCCTCACGGTCTCCTGCTGTCACCCTGGAGCATGGGGCTCTGTGCGCTCTCTGCAGACACGCCCCTTAATCCAGACTCGCGGCCTCCTCCTAGTCTCCCACCTGACCCTTGAACTCTGTCCTGTCTAATGTCTGCCCCACTGAGCCCAAACTCCATTACTCACTTCGTTCTTTACCTGGGACAATCCCCTTCCCCCTCTCCACGTCCTACCAGGATTGGTCTATGCAGCCCACAGAACAGGGCAGAAGTGCTGGGATGGCACTTCCTCAATTGCATGTTCTATGAACTGCCACATCCACCTGGATCACTGTCCCACACCCGCCTCTCCCCTCTCTCCGATCACGGGCTCTTGGGAAAACCAGGTGCCACTTCAAAGGCAGCCCTACAGAGGGGCCCAGACGACACGCACTTGAAGCCTCCTGCCGACTGCTCGGAACCAGTCCTCCAGCCCGGTCGAGCCTTTGACAAACGCAGCCACGGCCCACAGTGTGACTGCAGCCTCCTGAGACCTCCAACCAAAACCACTCAGCAAGGCTGCTCCCGGACTCTTTAACCTCAGAAACTGTGCAATGGGTCTGTCATCGCAAGAGGCTGAGTTTTGAGGTGATCTGTTGAACAGCAGTAACGAACTCAGCAGGGTTCTCGTAGCTTCCCAGCGTTGTTCCCACGTTGCCCTTAGCAGGCTGCTCACTTACGCCTGCCCCTCAAGAACCTCTTCCCAGGCCCCTACCAGCCGGAGAGGAACCTCGGAGTCCCGAAAGCCATGAGCCTCGGTCACAGCTGCCTTCTCTATCCTGTTCCTCGCCACCACCAGCAACTGTGACTCCATACGCGGGCCCTTCCCAGACACAACATGAGCTGCAGGCAACCTGCCGCTACAGGAGCGACCTGCGCCCGCGCCCTCCCGCCCAGGGCTCGGCCCCTCTGACCGCGCGCGCGGTCTCCCCAGCGGTCTCCTCCTCCCTCTGCTCGGGGAGCCTGCCCGTGGCTTTCCCCGCCGTGGCTTTCCCTGCCGCTGTCTCTCAAGTGCCCTGGCCTTCCTGGAATCTTACCCAACTGGGTACAATGACTAGCTTTCACCCACCTCCTGAAACGCTTTGTGCATGATGGTTCCCAAATGCTGGCACACTGAAATAAATACGCACGCATAAGCACGCACAGAAGATGCATGCTGACCTCTGAGTCCGCCGCTATCGTCATTAAAACACACACACACACACACACACACACACACACACACACACACACACACACACACACACACACACACACCTGGATAATACAACCGCATCCTGAATAATTCCTCTGCAACCTCTACCACCTGTAACATCTGCCTCGTTATGGAAACCAGCATCAACCCACATCCCTATCCCATGACGCCCCCAGGACAGGCCGCACAGAACCACTCCCCCACCAGCCCACCTCTGCCCCGCCACCAGCACAGCCCAGGCAGACCCCAGCCAACGGCACAGCGCGGCAGCAGCCCCCCACCCAGGCTGGCCCTCCCCAATCCACAGCAGCCCAAACACTCTGACCCTGTCACTTCCCCAGCCCTCTGCAGGGCACTTTTCAAAGCCCCCTCACTGCCCACAGAACAATCTTCCAACCCCGTGGCCCAGGAGACCCTCCACATCCACCCCCGGCCCCCCCCCCCCCGCCCTCAGTTCTCAGCCGTCATCACAGCCATGCTGAGCTACCTGCAGTTCCTGAATTCACCACAAACACCCCCACCCGGGCTTCTGAATAAACTGGTTTCCTCAGCTCCCCCCCACACACACACCCACTTGGAGAGAGCAACTCCTACCCCCCTCCGGACTGCAGCTAAAACACCACCTGCGCTGGGGCAGGGGTGGGGGTCTCAAACCCTTCTCGGCGCTCCCCCAGCACTTGGCACGCACACCTAGGAGAGCACGTGCCGCACACAGCCCCCCGTTTATTTCCCTACTTTTCTGGCAGTCAGTGGAGGTGCCAATGCCTTCACAATCAAACCCCTTTTTTAGCACAGTGCCTGGCACACAGTAGGTACTCAGGAAGTATTTGTTCGTGGAATGAACAGATACATCAGTTTTTTTTAAGTCAAACATCATTCAAATATTGTGGCAAGATGTCCTACTTTAAGACCATGTACCCTTAAAAGTTAAACTGTTGAAGTCTCTTTAAGTTTAACATAATTTCTTCAAGGGGAGGAAAGAATCTGGAAACATTTAAGAACTGTTAGGAGAAACACTGTAGCGTGAAAAAGCAAAGCAAAAGCAACCACAGAGCACCCCCGGGCGGCCCACTCACCTCCGTGAGCAGAATGGCGAGCATGTCCTGCCTCTGGAAGCGAATGGCCAGGTGGACCAGCGTGTAGCCCACATCGAACGCAGAAGGCCGGCTCAGCAAGCGCACCTCGTCCGCGGTGAGCTGGCGGGCAATGTCCCCTCCCGACGACTTGTAAGCTTCTATAGCAGCTAAATCACCTTCCACAACCCCTACAACAAGCATCGAGACAGAAAAGAGTTTCACTGCAGTTTTCCTCAAACAGCATAACCCTGTGGCACTCACTCTGAACGCTCGGTGTCTGGGCTCCGTGGGTCCCGGGGCTTCGGTCCGACGTCCTAAAGAATGTCAGTGCAGTTAGCACATTTCTTTCCAGAACGAGCCTGCCTTGCTAGGCACAGGCACTCACCTTCACCCCAGGGCTGGCTTCGTGCTCTCGTGGGCTCAGAGCGTTATTAGAGTATATTAATTGGGGCAGAGACCGGCAACGGAGCATGAGAAACGAGGCGGCGCGGAAGACACTGAACTCCGGCTCTGGCCCTGACTGCAGAAACCAAGGAGACAGAGGTGTGCTTCCCATCGGTCCTGGGCGCGTCTGCCCCCTGCGCTGCGTCCTTAAAGCTCACCCAGAACAAATGCTGAGCCTTCCGCACTGAGGTAGCTTTGAAACAAGTTAGTGCAATTAAAACCATTTTAATGTTAAGTGAAAGCAATATTTGGATTTCAGAGTCTCTCGGACAAGTCTTTTTATACCCATTAAGAATTATTAACATAGTAAAACTTGAATCAGATGATTTTAAACAAAAATGTGCTAAAACAAAACACTACAAAGCAGTTGGAGCTGGAGAGAGAAAACAAGTATCACCTTTTCCAAGTCCACAATAACTTTCCATTTCGAACGAACTACGTTTTTTAAGTATACTTGATTATTTCATTACAGTAGTCCCAATTTTTTCCCCTCTGTTTCCCTCTGCCCAGTACCCCACTTCCCTCCAGCAATCCCACCGCCCCTTAGTTGATGCCCATGGGTCGTGCATGTAAGTTCTTTGGCTTCGCCCTTTCCTATATCATTCTTAACTTCCCCCTATTTTGTACCAAATAATTATGCTTATCAGTCCCTGCACCATTTCCCCATTTCTCCCCCTTCCCCCTCCCAGCTGATAACCCTCCAAATGATCCCCATACCTATGATTCTGTTCCAATTCTGGTTTGCTTAGTTGGATTTTGTTTTTATTTTTTAGATTCAGTTGTTGATTGTTGTTTGTTGTCATTTTAGTGTTCACGGTTTTGATCTTTTTTTTCTTAAATAAGTCCCTCTGACATTTCATATAATATAATAGCTTGGTGATGATGAACTCCTTTAGCTTTACCTTGTCTAGGAAGCACTTCATCTGCCCTTCCGTTCTAAATGACAGCTTTGCTGGGTAATCTTGGTTGTAAGTCCTTGCTTTTCATCACATTGAATACTTCTTGCCAGTCCCTTCTTGCCTGCAAAGTTCCTTTCAAGAAATCAGCTGATAGTCTTATAGATACCCCTTTGTAGGAAACTCTGCTTTTCTTTTGGTGCTTTTAAGATTCTTTCTTTATCTTTAATGTTTGGCATTTTAATTATGATCCATCTTGGTGTGGTCCTTTTTGGGTCTAGCTTGTTTGGGACTCTCTGTGCTTCCTGGACTTGTATGTCTATTTCCTTTGCAAAATTTGGGAAGTTTTCCTTATTTTCTTACATAAGTTTTCAATTTCTTGCTCTTCCTCTTCTCCTTCTGGCACCCCTATGGTTCGGATGTTGGCACATTTAAAGTTGTCCCAGAGGTTCCTAAGCCTCTCCTCATTTTTTTCAATTCCTGTTTCCTCATTCTGCACTGGCTGACTGTTTTTTCCTTCCTTATGTTCCAAATCATTGATCTGAACACCCTGGTTTCAGTCCCTTCACCATTGGTTTTGTGTGGACTTGCCTTCGTTTCATTTAGCACAGCCTTCACTTCTTCCCTTATGCATCTTCCATATTTAAGCATGTTTGTCAAGCATGTGATCATCTTTATGACCAGTGTTTTGAATTCTGTGTCTGTTAGGTTGTCTGTCTCCTCATTAGGCTGGCTATCTCCTCGTCACTTAGTTCTCCCACTGAGACCTTGTTCCATTCCCCCTTTTGGGCCATACTTCTGTCTCATCTTGACAGGCTCCTGTATTTGTTCGCCTCTGTGTCTTAGGTAGAGTTGTCACTCCTGTCATGCTGTAAGGGGTGGAGCCTTAGGTTTCATCAGTACAGGGTGACCCGTTTCACAACGTTGTGGGGCTGTATGTGGGGGAGGGGTCTGAGAGGGAACAATGCCGCTTGCCCAGCACTCGCCCCTTTTCCAGGCACTTCTCCCACTTCCGTGCAGGACTGGCACCCCTCTAGCTGCTGCCCTGGCCGTCATTCCCAGAGTGGGTGGGTCTGCGACGCTCTAGGACCATGGGGACCCTTTAAACAAGTGGTCTCTGCTGAGACACCGGCAGTTTCTTCCTCCACCCCAAGCCCCAGTGGTCTGCACAGTCAGAACCAATGAGGCTTGATTTTCCCCGGCGCTGGGACAGTGAGCTGTTCAGTCTGGTCTGGTGAGGAGCTGGGAACGCTCCCCAGGTGTCCCTCCCTAAGTTTTAAAAACGTTTGACTGTGCTTTCTGCCGGCCTGCTGCTGCCACCACCACTGCTGCCGCCACACCACGTCCTCTCTGTCCTGGCTCTGCCCCTCCTGCCTGTCTGGATGAGTATTTCTTCTTTTATCTTTCTTTGTTAAAACTTCCATGCAGCTCGATTTTCTGGAACTTCCTGTTGTCTCTAGTTTTGAGGTAGTTGTATTCCTTCTTAGTTGTGGAGGGAGACACAGCACGTCTGTCTAGGTCTGCATCTTGGCCAGAAGTCCAATGAACTACATTATTAATCTTAGCACAAATTAACATTAGGTGAAGACAGTAATCCTATTTTCTAAACAATAGAGTACATCTATAGATAATAAACAGCCTTGCCAAAAAAAAAAGGGATGTATTGGTGAGCTTCAAATGTACCACAAGTAGTGGTTAAAAACAACACTAAGACTGTGGGACCAACCAAATAATTTTAAATTGTTTCCTAAGTTACATCAGTAAAAATGTGTTTGTTGGGTAAAGTACTAACTACAGTAAGTCTCAGTGTATTTTTTAAGTTTTTAATTGCTACCTTGAATTAGGAATTAAGTAAGAGCTAGCTATTCCTTGGAGTATGAAATTGGTACAGTGCAACAATTTCCCCCAGCTATTAAAAGTAACAAAGCTTTAAAATGGTCATTCACCTCCCACGTCACTGGGTGCCTGTGACATGCACAGCACTATGCTCAGTAATATGAGAAACACAGAGACAGTAGAAACATGATTCTTAAAACAGTCCTTTTCATCACATGTGGAAGCCACAGGCGGCCGGCATCTTCAACCTCTGGGACAAAAATTCTTCCTGGAAATCTAGATTCTGTACCAGCCACACACACTTTCCAGGTTAAGAATCCATGCTATCCAATGAGAAAGCGTGCCTTAAAGGCATGTTTATTTTCACGGCAGTATAGATTAATAAATTCCTCACTAGAAACACCTAAGTACAGCTGGAGGCCCCATCTCCAGTACAGAAAGAAAGGGCTTCAAAACACCCTCATGAGGCAGAATGTACCAGAGAAGTCGTCAGGGCTAAACTAACTGGGGTAGCATGAGACCCGGGGAATGAGTCTTCTCAAAGTGGTGAATTGCACGGTATGTGAATTGTATCTCAATGAAGCTGATACATGTGCGATTTCTATTTGGCCTCATCAAGCACACCAAAAGCAATGACTTCCCCCAACCCCCCGCTCTACATCACACTACAGGTAAGGGGCGCTGCCCACGCCCACGCAGCCACGGAGGGTGAACAGAGCAGTTGGTTCTCTATTCTTCACAGCATGAAATTCTCCAAACTTCCCAGAACATGAAAAACACAAACTGAAGTACAGGCACAAAGTGGTACTTAAAAGAAAAGCATTTTATTATCTAATGTTTTAGAAATGTATATCATTCCGTCCTTTTCATTAACCATAATTAAATGCTTGTAGTTCAGTGGTGAGTTTTCAGCTACAAAGATGCATAAATTCACTACAAATAAAATTCCATGGAAGTATCACTGAACTGCCCCCATTTTTGGTATATCGTCCTTACACCTTGTTCAAGGAGAGCAAATGATTCAAGTTCAGACAGCTTCTTGACAGATGGGTTTTCACTGTATGCATGGCGTTGAAAAGGATTTGGCCCATATTCAAGTAATTTAGTTTTAACTGCCACAAGTTCTCTACTTCGGGGGGGTGGGGGGGGAGTATCAGATTATCCGGGAAACGAGTTACAAAATGTCTTTGAGTTCTTCCTATACCATTGCATTTCTACCACTTTTTAATACTGGAGGATACAAGGAAAGTGGAAGAGCTGGTGGGCAGCAGAGAGAGTAACTAAATGCCAGTGGTACAACCTGACTTAACAGGAGGCCAGGGAAAACCAGAGCAGCCCTGGCCCGAGAAAAGCAGGTGACGCACGCACGCTCTCTAGGTCACCGCCAGCCCACAACACCGCCCGCAGCGGAAGCTCCTCTGTCTTAAAAATCGGTGCACGTGCCTTGTCCCAGCCTCGCCCTCTTTATCAAGGCAAACTGGAGGGCAGCTGAAGGCGCTCCGAGGGGAGTCGCTCTGTGAAACTCACCGGTGTCACCGCACACCCAAGACTGCCCGGAGGAAAGGCCACACAGCTCCCCAAGTGGCGGTGCACAGTTAGATAAGGTGTTAGGATGTGTACTTCTAAAAACATGAGACCTGAGTGTAAATGAAAGATACCCGATACGATTTTATATATTACAAACTATAAACTTTAAAAAAAGAAAAAGTCATATTGCTGTATAAGCAGGACCAGAATTTAACATACAGGGCGGGCAAAAGTAGGTTTACAGCTATGAGCATGTGAAACTGTCTATGCTTGTACTACTTTTTTTAATTATTGTACTTTCCATATGAAAAACTGCAAACCTACTTTTGCCAACCCCTGTATTTTGAAGCCACAAGTCACAACGCACTGGGGACTTCACAGCTACTATGGAACTCCGTTGGTTAGAATATGGAGCTGGCTTATAGATGTTTAGAAAACAGACTTATTTTTTTCCCCCATATATGGCACAGTTTTCAAAGTTTTGCCTTATTTTCTTTCATGACATAAGATCATAATGGTGACTAACTTTGAAAAGAATGCCAAATGGTTAAAAAAAAGCCAGGACTTACCTGAGCCCACAGGGTCAGCTCAACACTGCCCTGGAGCTCTACGGTAGCTGTGACGTCACAGCACGCTTTATGCTGTGGGCCAGGGCGGGCTGGGAGCCGCGTGCACGCTTTCAGGAGCCCTTAAAGAGAAAAGTTACTTTTCAGTGGTCGCTTTCAGAAGCCCCTTTACCATGGTCAGCAGAGAGATGTAGCTACCTAGGTATTTTCTTCCTCTGCCCAGTTTAATTTTTTTCACTGGCTTTTCATTATAAAAATGAAACTATACCACCCTGTAACACCTTTTCTTCACACTCCTAACCACTGGACTCTAGTTCAACCACAAACTTGAGTTTAGATATTCACGGCCATCTCTTTCAATACTTACACATGAGTGAGCTGCTTTTTAAATAACATGACGAATATTTTTACGTGTTATCTTCAAGTAGGCACAACTCCATGGCCATCCCAAAAATAGTCTGAGTGGGCAAAACCAATCACCTATAGGTGTATTTTTCATACAATAAACAATGGCAACAAGTTAAAGTCTACCGTTTCTATTCCCAGGACAGGGCTACAGAACACCACCCTTTCAAAAAGCCGAGAGATGAAAATCACAATTGGAAATACATATACCTTTAAATTTAATATCATCTATATTATATCAAGGTGAACTTCTATTCACCTCATTTAATAAATTCACTGCATTATGAAAACATCCCCTTTAAAAAAAAAAAAAAGATTCAATGATAGAGAAGTCAAAATAGTCTCTACTAAAGGCTTTTACATGTCCTTTTATTAATCATAACCAACTATGCCAAACATAGCTTATCCTTCGGAGATCTTGCCTCCTTATCTTTGATCAGATAGTTAACAACCCAACCACTGTGGAAACATAAATTCCCCAAATCATGGAAACAAGACCTGAATTGCTCAGTACCTTCCCAGGAAAGATGGCAGACACTCCCATGCAGGAAGAGCTGGTGCCTGAAAGCCCAATGGGCTGATTTAAAGAACCCTGTCACCAAGCTGTCTTTGGGAAGGTGATCAGAGATGTGAACGGGTTAAAGATGAGTTCAAATTACAAAGGTCCCTTAAAATATCGCCAGAAAAGTCAACTGAGGGGACGGACACTACAGTCTTGAAAAACCTAGGGTTCTAGTAACAGAATATCGTGTGTACATAAAACCACGTTTACCACTGAAATCAAGTCCCAAAGTTTTTCTGACTTCCAAGCAAAAATCCCTTCTGCTACACGGCCAAGTTATCCTGGCTCAATTTGAAACCAGATTTTAGATTTTTTTGGAAGTATGCTATTTTAGGTACACATGGAGCAACAGAACAGTCCAGTCCACTCTCTTTTCCAGGTGAGAAAATAAAGGGTAAACGAACACTTAAAAGCAGGTGGGGCTGGGAGGATAGAAGAAATCCTCTCATGACAGAGCATAGCTTTGTATTGTTCATATTAAATCCACAAAACTGTTCTTGTAGCCAAAATACTGACAGTTAAAACAGATAATCACCAAATCAGAAGAAATGTTAAAAAGCTCCGTCGTCCCTCGTGATGAGGCCCCCAGGTAGAAGTACAACATAAGGAAGTCCCCAAGATCTGTCACTAAGAGAGAAGGGCCTGCAGCTGCGGGAAGCCCATGGCCTCACAGTACCCAAACAAGCTGCGTGGCCCATTTGCCCCAGGAGTTGCAGGTCCATACATCTCACCACCCATCAGATGACGTGTCTGGAGAGAACGTCACTGTCTCCTATGTTTGGGAAAAACGATGCAGCGAGCCCACCAACCGCCTGGGTATCTTCCCCAATGCCTCTCCTCAGCCCCAATGTCCATTCTTTCGAGTTCTGTCACTCCTACCTTCCAAGTCCCTCTCAAATACATGCCCCTCTCTTCACCTCCGTTGCCTCCCCCCGCTAGGTCAAGACTGTAGTCTCTCACCTGGATTGCTGCGATTTCCTCCTAAATTGCCTGCTCGCCTCTGCTGCGGCCCCTTCCAAACTAGTCTCCATGCCAAGACCAGCCCACAGCCCGCTGGGAGCCAGGACCCATTTCAGCTCTCGGGAGCAGGCTCAGTGACTATCTGAGTGCACAAAAGGATGGACAGTCAATCAAGGAAGAGAATTTTGAAAAGCAATGGGAGGGTGGAGCAGAAATAAAGCCATAATTATAAGGAAATGTGTGATATTAATGTTTAAAAAAATCAAAATAAGGAATCTCAAAACAAATGATGAAGAACCATTTTATATATAACAGAAAAACCCAAATCAATGGGGAGATAATTGATTTAAATAATATTAAAAATATTTTAGAAAAATAATTCAACCCTTAGTTCAACCAAAAAAAATGTGTAAAACAACAAAAAAAAGTTATTAGTGTAACTCTCTTCACTAGAAAATGGAGAAAGAAAATTTCCACCAAGGTACATATTTTTAATATGTTTTTAATATACATATTATTTATATTTATAAAGACTTCACGTAACAATCAAATCACAAAGGAAAATGAATGAAACGGGAATCAACAGTTCACAGGAAGAAAACACAAGTGACTTAAATGAGACAGCACAGCCCTCCCGCCCCGCACCCCCCCCCCCCCTCCGACAAACGCCAGCCAGGCCACAGCGACAGAGGCGCTCCCGGCTGACGACAGGGCCTTGCTGCCACAGCCCCCCAGGCAGTGACCCGCCAATATGCACATTTCTGTCATTTAGTCCTGTGATCCCATTTCTGGAAACCGAAGAAAATTATGAGACATGCTGACAATTTGGGTCATCAAAACACTACCAAAATAAAAAATTTTCAAATAACTCAAAAGGTTAATAGTATAAAATTGGTTAAAAGTACAACTAAATGTCATATTACAGATTCATTCTCAAAAGATGGAAACATTTTAATTCAAAATGTAAAGTTCAACAAAAAAGTACAATATTATTTCAATTACGTACATAAACAATGTGAGATAAGCTGAAAATACACAAAATGACACTTCCTCTAGACAGTGATGCTATAACCTATTTTTTTTTCATAGCTTCTCTTATCTCTGAAATACTTTACAATGAGTATGCTCTGCTTTTATTTAAAAATGGACTAAGCTTTCATATACTGTTACATAATGTACAATATGTCTACAGTTGGGGAAACAAGAAATAACATGTCCATCAACAGATAAATGTATAAAATGTGGTACGTACACATGGGGGGGGGGGGTCCTGTTTTCTCTCGTAGTTCTGGCTGGTCTAATAATCAAACTGATGTGACAGATTAACAGGAGAAAACAACCAAACTGAATTATGCTTGCACCCTGGGGGAGGGGTCCGGAGGACAGAGCAGGCAGCCGAAGCAACCCTGAGCTGAGGAGAAAGCGGGTCACAGTCTGGGACTGCAAAGGGGAGGGAGGCAAGTACACGGAGACGAACAGCAGATGCCTGGTACACAAATGTTTGCTGGGCCCTCTCTCTTTAGCAATGGGACACAGAGGACTTTGATCAATGTTAAACTATAGTTTTATCTATGATTATAACTCGCATGGAATTCTTTTAGGCAGCTAGGGAGAGGTCGAAGCTTCTTCCTGAGTCTTCTGTTTCTTAAAAATAACCAGCTGAAAATAATCAATATCCCAAAAAAGGCATGTGTGGGGATGGAAAGCTCTGCTCCCCGCCACAAACAAAGGAATATCATTCGATCTTAAAGGGGGAATTCTGACGCCTGCTACAACCCAGATGGACGTTGAGGACACTACACTAAGTGAAATAAACCAGTCACAAAAGGACGAATACTGTACGTTTCCACACACACGAGGTACCTAGAAAGTTAATTTCGCCGAGACAGAAAGTAGAACGGTGGTTCCCAGGGACGGGGGGCAGGGGGATGGGGAGTTAGTGCTAATGGATCAAGTTCTTGTTCTGCAAGACGGAAAAAGTTCTGGAGGAGGATGGTGCTTACAGGTGCACGCACAAGTGAAGACCGTTAGTGCCCCTGCACACTTGAAAACGGTCAACACAGCATACTTTGTCACCTATACTTTACCACAGTTAAAATAAAATTTTAAAAAAGAAAAAATCAATTCAAGAACATTATTCAGAGATATTAGAAATGCTATTCAAGTAATATCACCTTTGTAGCATGCCTTCCTCTCTCCCAAGAGATAAAATGTTTAAATTTTATGTAACCATATCCAAATTGAGGATCATTCTGTAAAATAAGTGCCTGGATTCTTTGAACATGTTACTGTCATGAAAGAGTAAATTAAAAACAGACACAAAAAGTACCTGCGGCACTGTTTAGCGGCGACTGAAGAGAGAAAACCACCGAACAGCATGTCTAACCACTGCCCGAACGGGGCTGGGGCAGTAACTATCACGGTAACTACTGGCGAAAATGAGTACGGACCTCGACTACCACCTCTTCCCGAGTAAGCGCACCGGACGGTCCCGCAGAGAAACGGCCCCCGTCCAGGACGCACGCGCCGCAGCGCTCAGAGGCGAAGGCCCGGCCGCTGCAGCGCGCTCTCGGCGGGCACAGGACACTCACGCACAAGGACAGCAATGGGAGAGAGCGAGGTGGCAACGTGGTGACAGCTGTGAAACTCTAGTCAGAGGCCTGTGGTGCCCCACGTATTACACTTCCCCCTTCCTCCAGGGTTTGGAACTTCTCAGAATAAAAGGTTGATGGGGAAAAAGTGGGCATCTCTGCAGAGCAGGACTGAGGTGGAGAAAAGGAAAAACACTGCTTTTCATAAACTCTTCTCTTTGCACTGCCTGATTTTTTAGCCATGTGCATAATTCAATAAATGTTTAAAGTTACGTTACGACAAAAAAGTAAAGTCCTCCAGAGCCTAAACATCTTTTTAAATTTAATACTGAAATACAGTTGGATTTCATAATTCAGGGTGTTAATTTAATATAGTGCTTTTGAAAAATGAAAGCCTTTACTCAACTGATGAATATTCAAACGTCAGTAGCAGACCATCAGGGACCCCGGGGCACACGACCGTCCTCGGCAGCGGGAGGCACATGACGCGCCAGCAGGCCTGCGCAGTCCCCCATCCTAAGCACCAGGGACCGGGCCTCGGACAGAAGTGAGCGGAGCACCGCCAGCCCCTGCTTCTGCCACCGCCGTCCACGTGCCTTGGCACCCCTGTTCCTGGAGACTTCTATCATCTCAGGTGCCTTGAAAAACTTGGAAAAGCCAGACTGAACTGGTCATGGTAAAGAAAACGTGGGTGTATTTCCTAGATTAGAATCTTTATATTGCTGAGGATTATCTCAATTCACTTAAAAATCCTGCCATAAAATGCAACTTTATACCCAGAGTTCCAAAATCACAAGAGGAAACCCTTAGAAACCAAAATGTATCTGAGGATAATACTCCTTTCGTGGTGCTAAAAATAATGCAATTAATTACCTGTGATATCAACTACTTTGCATAGGAAGGAGATCCACCAGCAAGGGTGTGCATGGAGTGAAAGGCCTGCGTTTTCACAGCTACACACATATCCCAAGTAAGATATCACACAGCCAACCAAGGACATACAAGGCATTGCCGGCATGCTAGCACTTCGCTTTCCTTTTATGGGTGTAGTGCCGAAGACCTGCTGCAGGAGTCTGTGTATGTTTTGGATTCTGTTAGAAGTTTTTAATAGAATATTTTAACTCAAACCATTTTTGTTTTTAAAATATGTCATTTAAAAACCTCATGGTTTTAAATGCCTAAGAAAGAACTTTTCTTCAGGCTCTTACTCATATGTAAAGCAACATGCTAAGGAAAAAAGAGCAATACAGAGAAGGGTAACTTTCAAGAGAACGCTCAGTCTGTTTTCAATATAAAATCAAGTTCATAATCAAACAAAATGGCCCGTTAGCATCCTAGAATAAATCTAGCACTGCAAATATTGAGAGGAACATTCAGTAAAGTATATAATTGTCTAACCACTGTCGGTACACCTGAAACTAATACAAAATAATACTGAATGTAAACTGTAATGGGAAAGTAAAATTTGAAGTCCTTTTCAAAATATAAAAAATAATAACTTAAATCTAGCAGACAGTGAACAGTTTCATTAGCTTCTTCTCTAAGTTCCCAGAAGATGATCTCCAAATATTAAATATTAGAACACAGACCTGCTACTGGGCTAGCGATTCTCAGAAGTGGTAGTTACTGCAAAGCAATTCCATGGGGCAGGAAAAATTCTAGAGATGGAAAATTGATTGTGCAAACAGCTGTGGCACACCAACTTGAAAACAGGCACACAAGCAAAGAAAACAGACCAAGTACTACAGAAATACCACACTGGAAATCAAATACTGTGGCCTAACCGTGGAATGCTGAAAACCAGTGGTGGGTGACAGACCCCCTGGAGACACAGCCATCAGCTTCATACAGGTGTACTTACCTGACTCAGAAAAAAAGACAGGACTGAAAACATTAATATTCACAAGTATCAAATGTTATTAAAAAGTTCCAGTGCCCTGATCGGTGGGATGCAGTTGATTAGGCATCCTCCCATAAAAGAAAAGATCGCCGCTTCGATTCCTGGTTGGAGCACATGCTTAGTTTGCCAGTTCAGTCCCCAATTGAGGTGCATACTAGGGGTGACTGATTGATATTTCTCTCTCTCACATCAATGTTTCTCTACCTCTTTTTCACTCCTTTACTCTCTAAAAATTAAAAAAAAAAAAAAAAGTTCCAGTAACAGTACTCCTTTCAACCATATCGAACAGAAAATGAAATTTAAAAAAAAACAAAAAACTCTGTGGTCTTGCTTTATAAATAATATATATATATGTGGTCTTCTTCATTCACTGTTCCAGGCACACAGTCTTTTCAAGGAATCCATTTGGGTCACAAGCTTAAGCGTTCTTTTTTGAAGGGTAACCGATTCAATATGCAACTGAAACAGGTAGGTAGTGCTGCCCTTCTCTCTAGGGACATTATCATCTACCCAGCAAAAAGGAGTCTATGATTAGCATTGACATGACCTCCAAGAGAATACGTGGCACCAAAGTACACACGTTCCAAGTCAAGTATCCATTCAAATTCACACTCTGCCTTCACCATCCCAGCTCCCACTCCCCCAAGGTCAAGTTTCAGCATTGCAATCCCCAAGGTCCTCTTGCCACAAAAGATAATGACTTATGTGAAACCTACCCCCAACAGTCATGTAAGACCCTTGCTCGATCCTGTGAGGCTCTGGCTCACTGCTGCCTCCTCCACAGCTCATCTCCCTCATTCCTACTTTACCAACGACAAAGCTGGTCTGAGGTTAAGGTGATATTTTTCCCCCAATTGTACATTTCTCACATTTGATACTTAGTGTAAGTTTTATAAGTATAATTTTATACTTAGTGTACACACTTTGGGGAATTTTTTTTTTAGTATATGTGCTGCCAAAGGGAATGCTGAAATGACTTTTTTAAATTTATAACACCAGCAAGTCATAATATAACATATCTAATGAAATCTGGAGAACATGAGGCAGGCAGAAAAGGAGATGTAAAGATTAATTTTTGGGAAATGTGGACTTCTGTTCATTAACCCAACAAAACAGAAACAAGAAAAAAATATATTTTTAGCATATTCCAAAGAACAAGACGTGACCACCTAACAAAGACAGGGCCATGCTCTTTTTCGTACAGCAGCGCGGAACCATACTGTGTGTGAACCATAAAAAATATCTGCTGACAGAAAAGACAACCCACATTACCAAAAATCAAGTACAGCCAACCTTGAACCCAGAAACTCTCAAGTGGGTACAAACAGGAACTGGATGACAGAGAAACTGTTTGTAAATAGAGCAAGACCAAGTCCAGTACTGGACCTGCTGGTAGGAGTTTCTGTTCCACCTTTAAAATAAATTCACAGCTGTTCGAACTTGAAGAGGTATAAAGGTATGGCTGTTCAATAGAACGTGTGGGAAGAAAGAAAAGGTAGCACCAAGAAGACTCAGTCATAAAGACGAAGCAATACTGATTGGTCTAACGTGTGTGTTTCAGGGGAAGGAAACGCTTTAAAGTAGGAGTTCTTATTCTGAGGTCCGCTAACTTGAAGAAGCAATGCACCTGATCCCTAAAGAATTCTATGACCCGCAAGAGGTTAGGAACCACTACAGGGAAGCTCATTTACATCCATAAACTTACACACACTGCAGCTCCACCATGTTCCAGCACATGTAACACACGCCCAGTACACTACTGCTTGCACAAATGACTTTAAGAGTGTTCCAAAAGGCATCCAGCTAATTATGACAATCAGGCCTAGACACAAAAGGTCCCATCATGCACGAGTCCAGAATAGGTAAATGCACAGAGAAAGAACGCAGACTGCCAGTTACCAGGGAGGAGGAGGAAGGGGATATGAAGCAACTGCTATATTAATGGGTGCAGGGCGCCCCTTTGGGGTGATGACAGCATTTCGGAACCAGAAAGACGGTGGCTGTACAACACTGTGAATGCACTAAACGCCACCGAGTTGTTCACTTCCAAAACGGTGGATTGTGATACGTGTATCTACGTATAAAAAGGAAAAAGACGATGACGTCGTAAATGTCTCCCCAACTGGGGGAGGGGGAAGAAAACAGTGGGCCCTGGCCGGTGTGGCTCCGTGGGCTGGAGCAGCACCTGTAACCGAAGGTTTGTGGGCACACGCCTAGGTTGTGGGTTTGGGGCCTGGTCCAGGTGCCTATGATCCTGGTACAGGAAGCAACAGATTGATGCCTCCCTCTCCTGTCCTCTCTCCTTTCCAATCTCTCTAAAAGCAATGAGAAACTGTCCCTGGGTGAGGATTATTTTTTTAATTTTTAAAAGAAAACAATGGGATGAAATGGGACAAGAAAGAAGACGGCTCAGAGCCACCCGTGCACCCACTGTGTGTGGTGTTCAGAGGGCGCATCTGCTGAGATGCTCTGCTGAGATGCTCTTTTTGCCAGGATAAAACTAAAATAAAAACTCAGGTTCCTCGGAATCTCGTCTTAGGACGTGCAGGTTCATATAGCTATGTCTTCCATATTCTTGGGGCTATATTCGGGGGTAAACAGAAGAAATTAATACTGAGAAAAAGACATACACAGCTAAGCCATATTTAAAACTTAGCTATCGTTCCACGTGATATTTACCTTCAGTAGTCGCTCAACATGTCCTCCACAAAACTAAATGTCAAAGTAAGCACCCCATCCAAATAATCAAAATCATTAAATTCAAATAGCTAACCTACTCAAAAAATGAAAATACGGAAGTCAAATAACGCTGTTGTGAATGATGTCATGAGTAATAAACTCACAACATGTCTGTCCTTGAACAGCTCTGAGCCAGTGACAGGGACCAATGTCCAGACTCTCCTCTGAAAAGGGCTGAAACCACAAAACACGCCAACCACAACCGGACCTATGGAACCAGCTGGCCTTACGGAATCGGGGTCATAAAGTCTGCACGTATTTACTACATGACAGTCATGTCAAATTTACATCAGTATTTTCAAGGTCAATATTATGTTGTCGGACTTCTTGGAGTCATACATTTTTGTGATATTTTTAACATCTGACTGAAGCTTCTGTCATCACAAGACGCTGGCACAGTTGACAAACACTGAAGCAGCAGCTGGTGTTCCTCGGTCACATCTTGTTACAGTGAACAGAGCAGCAGTTTTAAACTCCAGGTATGTGTTTTACTACTGACATGAAGACTTTGCTTTAACTTAAAAGTCTTTGCCCCCACTGCTGCAGAGACACATACACAATGAAATGGAGGCAATTCCAGCCAAAGCTATGAGAAGATCACAAATACAGCATAGCAGCATGGGAAATATACCTTTAACGTCACTTTCAGTATCTCTCCCCATCCCATTCAATAAAATGCAGAAACTTACCCACGCAAGCATTGAGGAAAAGCCAATCGGTCTTTTTCATCCTGTTTTTAATTTGCTTTAGTTTTTTAAAGTCCACTTCAAGGTCCTCCTTGCTGCCAACAGCGCCAGCCAGTTCGATCCTCTGAAAATCCATTTTCATTTCAGAGTCTCGTTTTGTAGTGGGAGGAGACCTTCTTTGGCTGTTACCACTGCTGCAGCTTCCCCTCCATCGAGCTCTGTCTTGTTCATTTATTATTGAAGAAGCCTCGTCAGTCTCTGCCAACTCTATTGCTTCAATATTATTAGGTCTGGGATGATCACAAACAACACATTTTTTAGCCTTGGCCCAGTTTTCATATGTGCAAATAGAACAAGTCCAATGCTGGGTCCTTGTGTTCAGTTTATTTCTGTCATTGTATTCCTCGCAAGGATCAACAGAAAAAGCAACTGGCCTTGAACCAGATCCTGAGGACTGAGGAGACTCTGTGGGACTCCTGGTCCTCCGCTGGGATAAGCACTGGGTGCATCGGATTGCTCTTGGCCAGTTCAAATACGTGCACATGTGGCACGACCATTTGTTTGCATTTTCCACGCTGTACGAAGGCTTGACCCTTGGTCTTGCACTAGAGTCGGGGCATATCAAAGGACTACTTCCTCCTTCAGTGCTAGAAGGATCCCAATCTCGACCAACGTCACTTGAGCCGCTTTTAAACGGATCCTCTGTAATAATCGTCCCGCTGGGTCTCTGGGCACGGCACATGGTACACTTGATTGCAGACGGCCAGTTTTCATACGTACAGTATTCACAAGCCCACTTAATTCCACGTTCTGACATCGTGTGCTCCTTGAAGTGAGTTATGTCAAGCAGGAAGCTATAAATAATGAGGACATGGTTATTAATAAAAAAACTACATAATTCCACCTCTGAAAATACGCCCCAAAAATAAAAGTATGCTTCCACTTACAAAATATAAATTTTTCAAAAGATGCATGTAAAGATTTCATAGTGAACTATACCTTTCATTTTTGATTTTCATAGACATGGGAGGTAAATTTCCAAAGAAAAACCTTAGCTTTCTCAGGATTTAATGGAATTGTATCTCAGAATGCAAGAGACAGGCAGAAGATAAAGACGTCTGCTTTAAGGGGGAAGGATTAGGTTAAAACAGGGAAGCTGCTAAGAGAAATGTTTCATTTCAGCCAGTCCTCACCATCAATTTAGAAAAGAAACCAACAGTTAAAAGACTCAAGGGAAAGAAACACAAACCAAATATCTTAAATGCATAACCATTCTCAAATTATGAACGACACACAGAATACAGTACGCTATCTAGGTACAGCGTCATAATGTGTTCTTTACTGAAGACTTCAGGAGACCAGAGTCAGTTCTATCGTTCTTACTAAGGAAGAAAAGCAGCTTCAGAGTGCCATTCCCCACTGCTCTGAAGCAGCACAGGTAAAAAAGATGCTGAGGGGAAATCCTTACCATTAACAAAGTAACACTGAGACAGAGATAAAATCAGCTGGTATTCTACACTCATCACCTCTAGCCCCGTTTGAACCACATAAAATAAAGTGTACATCACCTATACTTAGGACAATGAAATCAATGAAATTTTGCTTAGACACCTACTAGCGTATCACTCCAATATAATTTTGATTATTCATACTCAAAAATAGTCAATATTTAAACATACTCAAAATTCAATTCATATTAAAAATATATTCACTATTTAAAAGGTTCCCAGAACACTACACTGGACTTACTAACACTACACTGTAATGAAGACTTTATTATTTAATGACAACTAATTTATAAATGAAGAAACTTATATGGCAAATTTAATCATGACTTTTTAAAAATGGCTTGAATTTAGGCATTGGCCAGTAAAGCCAGCCTCTCTGGTTTCTAAAATCACTTCCAACTAAATTAATATTGCCTCCATATATTTTTAACCAGAGAAGTAAAAGAAGTCCTAGACAGAGTAAGAAAGCTCTTCCTTCTCTCTCCCGAGGATTTCCCTGAACCTGAACGCCCGATCTCTCACTCTACAAGCGTACTGAGTCCCTGCTGCCCGAGTCCTCGCTCCGTTTTTAGTGTGAACTCTGTCAAGAAGGAAAAAGTCACGATACAAAAAGCTACTATTTAATAACTAAAATAAAAGTCACTTACTAAGATTTTAGTTTCCATGCTACGACCTCCACCTTGCACATGATCAGAATGAAAGTACGGTTTATAAGTCAGACCAAAGATAAGATTCAGTCTTCATGCGGGCTCAGAGTCTGACTTCCTCAGGAGATCCTGCAAAACGGGGCAAGTGGCTCTGTCTGCCTGTGAATAGCTCTAGTCCTGTAAAGGAGACCAAAACTGAATTTCACTTGAAGCCTGCTACTTTATCCAAAGATATTTTTAAAGGTTTTATTTTAATCAATTCTCTATTTTAATCCTACTTATTTAATAACGAACTACTATATTTAAAATTTTAATTTAATACGGCAATAAAATTAGCTGGTTGGGTGGGTCAAATTAAACAACGGAAAGACATTTTTCTATGAGACCTTAACCAAATGTGCACTAATAAGCACATTAAGCTTCACTTGGCAGTGCTAAGTTCATTCCTACCTGCACTGCTTGTTATTACTGAAGGGGGGAAGGTGGTGTAAACCAGGTAAAAGTGTGTGTGTCTGTGTGGGTGTGTGTGTGCGCGCGCGCACGCGTGTGTGTTTGTGTGTAGAGAGGTCTTTCTCCCTCAGTAACTACGTATGTATGTTTTTGTTTTGTTTTGCTTTTTGCTGACCCAGCTAATTTACATTTACCTTGCTTAGATTTCTAACTTGAGTTTGTACGCACTGATGCGACAAGTGTGTGAAGCTTAGGGAACTACAACCATATAAGCAGCACTAAAATGGGCAACTGAGACTTAATGGCTCTCTTCATACTCAGGAGGAGTGTCTTCCTTAAGTTTCTCAGGAATAAAGTAAATTACTTGCTCATGTTATTGGAAATTAAAATGAGCAACAAGAGACTTATCATGACAAGAACACATGACAGAATAAATATATCCAGGGTTACTATAATTTCAGTATTTCATTTATAATATTCACATTCAAAATTTCACGCATCCTTTGATTACGTGTTACTTTGATATGTTTGTAGGCTCAACTGAACAGCTTACCTTATATTATTGCATTACCTAGCTAACCTTCGTGGAACTAACGTCTGGCATAGAAAATGAAGAGTCACTGTCGCATATCTCTGGTGAACAGTCTATCCTGCCCAAAAATCCAAGTAACTACACAACACCAAAACCCAGGTCAAGAGTTTTCAGATAAGGGCATTATATTAGATAATGATGTACACAGTAACCACTCAAAGGGGAACGGAGGCTGTAGAAATACTGCTTTTTGGCAAGTGAAAGCTAAAATTCACCCTAGAGGACTATCTGAGGGCGCCATTTGTACGCCGGTAATCAGTAAATGGGATGATGTAAGCGGCGAGATAACAACAGCCCAGCTGGGTGATCTGGCGTTACTGAGATGAAATTAACACTAAGTACACTTTTTCTTCCAGATGTCAAACATCCCTAAAAGGACATAGTCGTTTTTAACAGCAACCAGCTCTGTTAGTATTACTACATATCTTTTAAGATATATTCCTATGGCCAAGTACAATAAATTTAATTTACAAGTCTAATTTTCCAATGAGTTGTATTTCAACTGATACAATAAAGCAACAATAAAATCTGCATCATCTGTACATTATTTCAGGGGACCTGGACACAGCTGCTAGTCTTAAAGAAATATATACTCCTTGGTTCAAAGACAATACCTGTAGTTCCCCACCCTGTAAACCACAGCCCAAGAACCTATCTGTGCGTCAGGCTCTACCTGCAGACAAACTCAGTAATGTCCCGTGTGCCAGCCGCTCTCCAGTGCTAAATTCCTAACTGCTTCTGATTATCTTTTCCAGTTCAAATAATGGTAAGAGCACAAGTATCATGGGCATATGGAGTAATGGGCGGGGGAAAGGGAGGGACTAGTCACTGAACACCTTTGATATTGTCATACTTAGTAATGAATTAATTAGAACACAGTAGTGAAGCATCCCTAAACACTGCAGAGATAACGCATAGCTATACTGAAGTCGGTTCCTCAAAACTGTAGCCACAGTACAAACTGCCCCAACCACCCACTAAAACCCTGTGAAAGAGAACTGGAGACGTGCAGTAACCCTCAAGTACTAACTCCTAAACAAACAAACTTAGAGAAGCTCAGTTTCAGTTTCAAATAATGTTATCCAAAGAAAGGACTAACAGCACTCTTCAAGGTTCTAAATTAGCTTTATTAATATGTCTATATTTAGTAACACAGTTGCTGATATAAGAATTAATATAAATCTGTGGAGATTTAAAAATTCTCCAAAAGCATTTTAGGAGAACATGGATGAAGCTAAAACTTAAGAGGATATTCCAAACATTGAAATTTTTGGCTGTTAAAATATTACAAGGTAATGAATTCTGAATTACAAACTTGATACAAAATACTACTTAAGGCAAAAATCCCAGCCATCTCCTCTTCTCCCTCAGCACCTTCCCACATCACTACCCTCCTCGCAGCAGGGGGCAGAAAAAGGATCGGGCCCTGAGCAGGACCCCGAAGACGGAGGGCGCGGTGGCCCCCACGTGCACTGGACCTCCTGCCAGGGCTCCGCGGCTTCCCTCCTGCACTGGGCCTCTCAGCTCCCCCTCACGACGTGACCCCCCTGCCGCAGCACCAACTCAAACCCGCCTGGAGGCCAAGGTCGGCCTTCTCCCCACAGACCCTCCCCCGTGGCCTCTGTCCGATCAGCGATTCCCACTCTGACTGCCACCAACCCTGTCTCGGGCCAGGTCAAGACCCCTGTAACGGCCCCTGAGCGCCTTCCCTTTCCAAATCCATCCTGGTCACGGGCATGAGAACAACTCTCGAACAACAAGGCGTCCTGAAGCTGATGGGCACCTGCTGCCCGCCCCACGCTCACTCGCCCCCAACCAGCACACACCAGCCCGCGACAATACACGCGTGAAGGCACCGCCTGAGGAACCCAAGGACACACACTTCTGGTGACGCCTACCCCGCCTGTGAGGTTCAATCCACCATCTCTCTCTCACCAAGTTTTTCCAGGTCCCTTCAAGTCCTAGCAGCCACACTTCTACCAGCACTCACTGTGTTTCCCCTGGAGCCTGTGAGGTGTGAACAGTGCGTGTTTCCGGCATCATTCCCTGCCCTCGGGGTTCAACCAGGCAGCTCGCTGCCAGGGACCGCTGGGGCATGGAGTGGGAGCCGGCCCGAGGCTAGTGAGACCCACCTAGGAGGCCACATGGAGGGACCTGAAAAGAGGAGCAGAGCTCTGAGCAACCTCAGGCAAACGGAAGAGATCCCGGACTCCCGCGGCAGGAACCCAGCGGGAAGTGTGTGCGGGAGCAACCAGAGGCCTGCGCGGGCCCTCCCGCTGCGCTGGCCTGTGCGCGTCCTGTAAAGGGCACAAGCACAAGGACGTTTCCAATGTCCTCGGGAACACCAACTCCATGTGAAATTACGTGCACAGAATCAAGAACGGGCAGATCTCAAAACTGTGCTGGCCTTCCTCCTATACAGTGGTCACTGTTACCTGTCACCTGAACTAACACACTTGCTAAGGTCCTTTCCCAGGAATCTGTGGACAATTTATAACAAAGGCCATGGTCACTTGTCATGGTGACCTTGAAATAAAATTATAAAGAATGTAAAGTTTACATGGTAATACGTTAACATTTTTAATTAAAAAAACGGTCTTTTAAATACTTTATTTGTTTTTAGAGACAGGGAAAGGAGGGAGAAAGAGAGGAAGAAACATCAGTGTGCGGCTGCCTCTTGTGCGCCCCCAACTGGAGACATGGCCCGCAACCCAGGTACAAGCCATGACCAGGAATCGAACCAGCGACCTTTCAGTTCACAGGGGGGCACTCAATCCACTGCACCACACCAGCTAGGGCTAAAATCTGTCTTTTAAACCACTAGACAATTACTAATCCATTGATTAGGAGACCTATAGACAAAATATTAATTTATAGTGCCAAATCTCACAGAAAACAACCTAGTCATTTCAAGAGGAATCCTACATCTTTACATATTAGAACTTTATTTGTATTTTGCCAACTTCCTCTACTTCAACTCCATCAAGCTCTTTAGTTCCCAGGCAGTAACAACAAAGGAAGGAGGATATGGGTCTGTGTGTTATGTCTGTCCAGAAACTACCCAGCCATGTAATATGAAAAACACATTCACTGAAGAAGATACGAGAAGAAACACTGTACACAGGACAAGGACACCTCAGTCACCTTCAAAGCAGATACCTCAGGACCTCACACAGTTCTCCCAATCACCATCAGCTGCCCCGTTGTATTTCCCTAGATCTCACTGACACTCTGAAATCTCTTCCCTTTCAAAGGTGATTTTAGTTTTTTGAGAAAAGTCAGAAGTTGCAGGGCACCAAATCTGGGTTTTAGAGGGGCTGAGTCACCTGGGTAATTTGCTGTTTCGCCAAAAACTCTGCATGAAACACGATGCATGAGCAGGTGCTTTGTCATGACAACGCTGCCAATCACCAGGTGCCCACAGCTGTGGCCTTCTGAGTCATCCCAATAGTTTCCATGGAGGAATGTTCAAGCTTCATGCAAAACATGGTGCAGACACAGTGCTCCACTAACTCAAGTCATTGTGAATGCGACAGCCATAGTGTACATGCTGACTCAACAGTGGATACCGCCCCCACTGACTAGTACAGTGAAGTCGTCATTGTTCACGCATGCGCTTCCAGTCCACTCTCCTTGGCTACCAGGTTCCATCGATATCACACAAACTGGTCCTGCAATATTAACAACAGCTGGACTTTTTCTGGACAGGCCTCGTATATATACACATACACAGATTTGAAATTTCTCATTATGAAAAGTTTACAATGTCTATCAGGTAAGTGACAAATGCTGTTCTAGACTGAAATTAAGGCTTCGACTGCTAAGGCTAGAAAAGGAGCAGGAAGCACTATACTGGACAGTATTTGTTAAGACTGCTACTCAAAGCGACGAATCTCAATCATTAAACACTGGGCTTGTGTTTGAGAAGTGGAGTTAAAACATGTGGAAAACTTAAGAATAAAGCTTCTTTCTACAAATCACAGATACAGTTCACAAAAGAGGAGAAAATATGTCAAAATATGAACCAAGTTTCTTTCATCATAAGTTTGCAGATGATGCACACTTCAGAAAACTAAAACAAGACAAACTGACATGATAAAAATCTGTCTTCCAATCTCTCTCATGAACACAGATGCAAAAATCCTCAACCAAGTACGAGCAGATCCAACTCAGCAATGTATAAAAAGAATTACACACCACAACCAAGTGGAGTTTATCCCAGGTATGCGAGGCTCATTCAGTGTTCAAAAATCAATTAGTTGTAATCCATCGTATCAGTAGGCTACAAAAAACACATGAGCACATGCAGAAAAGGCACTGAACAAAATTCAACACTCAATCATGATTTAAAAAAAAAATCTCAGCAACTAGGAACGGAGTGGAACTTCCTCAACTTGATAAAGAGTATGCATAAAAAAACAAAAACAAAAAACAAAAAACCTTACCCAACGTGATACTTAATGGGGAGAAACTAGGAACTTGCCCTCGAAGACAAGGATGCCCCTTCTCACTACTCCACTACTCTTTTCAACATCACACTGGAAACCCTAGCTAACGCTGTGAGACAGGAAAAGGAAATAAAAACAAAACAATTCCTAGAGCTAATACACAAAAGTTAATTACCTTCCTATATAGTAGCAATGAAATCTGACATTAAAAACATATCATTTACATTAGCACCCCCAGAACTGAAATACTTAAGACTAACTCTAAATACATATGTACAAGATATATTTGAGGAAAACTACAAAACTCTGATGAAAGAAATCAAAAACTAAGTAAATATATATTCCATATTCATGGATAGGAAGACAATATTGTCAAAAATCTCAGTTCTCCCCAACTTGATCAAGAGTCAATGCAATCCCAATCAAAATCCCAACAAGTTATTTTGTGGGTATCAACAAACTGTTTCTAAAATTTATATAGAGAAGCATCAAGACTCAAAATAACCAACACGATACTGAAGAAAAAAACAGAGGACTGGCTACCCTGATATCAAGACTTAATATAAAGCTACAGTACTCAAGACTGCGATACTGTAAGAGAACAAATAGGTCAATGGAACAGAACACAGAGCCCAGAAACAGACCCACTGATCTCTGAAAACAATAAAGACAATACAATGGGGAAAAACGGGCTTTTTAAAAACAACAGCGAACTGGACATCCACATGCCAAAAAAAAGTGACTCTAAACACAGACCTCACACCCTTCACAAAAATTGACTAAATACCAATCACAGGCCTAGTGTAAAATGCAAAGCTACCAAATTTCTAGAAAATAAAATGAAAAGGAAATCCAGATGACCATTACAATGGCAATATCTTTTTAAATAAACACTAAAAGCAGCACAATCCATGTAAGAAATAATTGATAATAAACCAGACTGGTTAAAATTAAAAACTGCCTTGCAAAAGACACTGTCCAGAGACTGTCAATGTAACCAGAGAATAGGAGAAAATATATGCAAAAGACATTTCTGATAAAGGACTGTCATCCAAAATATCGGGTTGGCCCAAAGGTCCGTATGGTGTTTGCCGTAAAATGAGACACATTTTTCATTTTCACCAATAACTTTATTGACTTGGATATTTGAGTGTGTCAGCTCTCTCACGCTTGGTATAATGTTGACTGTTCTCAACTGATGTCCCGATTTGATCACTATCAACTTCAACTGGTCTACCCGACCGTGGAGCACCACCCAGAGGGGACTCTCCAGCACGAAACGTCGCAAACCACTTTGACACCTTCGATCAGTCACAGCACCTTCTCCATCCTCTGCACAAATCTATTTTTGCATTTCAGTTGCATTTTTACCTTTCTTCAAATAACAAAGCATAATATGCTGAAAATGTTGCGTATTTTCTTCCATCTTCAATATTAAAAGGGCTGCACAAAAATTCACCAATACTGATAAGATTCTGAATGCAAACTGGTATGAGAGCTGTCACAATACGATCTAACAAAATTGTTTCAAATGAAGTGAAAGACAAGTAAGCACTACCACAGCCATCTTACGGAAAAAACCAAACGGAGTTTTTGGCCAACTCAATATACAAGGAACTCTTGAAACGCAATTAAAACATGGGCAAAAGACCTGAACAGACACCTCCCCAACGAAGACATACAGATGGCAAAAAAGCACAGGAGAAACTGCTCAATATCTTCTGTCAGTAGGGAACTGCAAATTAAAACACTAATGAGGCGTCACTACACACCTCCTAGAACCACCGAAACCCAGAAAACCACCACCACCGACGCTGACGACGATGCCGCTGGCAGGAAAGCAAGAGTACAGCCGCGCAGGAAGAGAGCTTGGCAGTTTCTTACAACGCTGAACATGTTCTTACTGAAAGAGCCAGCAACTGTGAACCTTGGTATTTAACCAAAGGATCTGAAAAATTAGGTCCACAGAGAAGCCTGCACACAGATTATTACAGCAGCTTTATCTATAACTGCCAATACTTGCAAGCAACCAATATGTCGGGTAAATAAATTGTGGTACATTAGACAATTAAATATTATTCAGTCCTAAAAGGAAATGAGCTATCAAGACATGAAAAGATACAGAGGAGCCTTAAATGCATATTACTAAGCGAAGAAGCCAATCTGAAATGGTTATATACTATATGATTCCAACTATATGACATTCTAGAAAAGGCACAACTATGGAGACAATAAAAAATCAGCTGATGTCAGGACTGAAGGGAGGAAAGGATGAACTGACAGAGCGCAAAGGATTTTTAGGGCAATGAAACTATTCTATGTGACATTATAGTGCTGGTTACCTGTCATTATACATTCATCAAAACCCATACAATGTACACCACCAAGAGTGGCCCTTCGTGTGAACTAGACCCTGGTGGATAAAGGAGTCCCAAGGCAGGTAACAGATGTACCACTCTGTTTCGGGATGTCCACAGTGGGAGAGGTTATGCATATGTGGGGCAGGGGATATGAGAACTCTACTCTGCTCAATTTTGCTGTGAACCTAAGCTCTGCAAAATGAAGTCTATTTTTAAATACCTACCATATTTCTTGCTCCATAAGACACACTTTTTTCCTCCCAAAAGTGGGAGCAAATGTCTGTGCATCTTATGGAGCAAATATTGTGCCAAAAACCGTGATGTGCATTACCTGAACTGTCAGCGGTGGCGACAGCTGTTAGAAGAGGAAGCAGTGGGCCCACGCAAAACCCCTGGGGACGTTTAAATGTCCCACTTTGCCGCTGAATCTCAGGACATCTGGTCAGTTGCTGTCTGCCTCTGCCCATCACCCAGGACCTGGGAGAGTGCAGAGAGTCACCTGACTCTCCCAGCTACAACCGCTGACCTGTCGAATCAGCTGAGGCTAATAACGGGCATGAGGCACAGTGCCAATTGCCGATTGTCTTTGACACATCTGTGTCAGTAGGAACGCCTCCAATCACCAGTCACTGTCTGAAGCTCTGCCAATCACGAGGGGCACAGGGGTGGAGCTGAGGTAACATGTCCTTGGCTGGCTGGCTACTGGCTCTGTTAGATGCTACAGCTGTCTCACCTACCTCCATACAGTTCCCAGTGCACACCAGACTTCTGTGTGAGGAGGCCCGCAGTAACTGAGGGAGCAGCCATGAATGCTGAAGTTTGTAGTATATAAAGGGAGTGATGGTGGGGTCATTATTCTAGTAGTAACACAGGCACTGAGGGGATTAAGGGGTATCACTTGCCATAACAGGCACTGGGGGTCATCCGCCAGCACCTGTAACTAGGATAGTGACACTCTCAGTGACTGTTACAACCAGTGATATCTCTTAACTCCCTCAATGCCTGTTATCAAAGGCCCCCATAAATTCTGACACTAGCGATGATGAGTTCTTGGGGTTCCCAGAAAACTAGAAGAGTACTTGAACCTTAAAGTCTCTCCTCATTTGTTAATGACAGTAATGATGGTTAATACCGCTGCTGACTACTGTTCACTTTACATGACAGGAATATTATTCTGTTATATTTGATTAAATATTTTAGTACATCATTTGGTTCAGAATTTTTTTTTCTTGTTTTCCTCCTCTAAAACTAGGTGCATCTTATGGTCAGGTGCATCTTAATAGTGCGAAAAATACAGTAATTTGCCCTAACCAGTGTGGTTCAGTTGGTCAGAGGTTGTTCCACAAAGCACAGGGCTGCCAGTTCGATTCCCAGTCAGGGCACATACCTTGGACGTGGGTTCAGTCCCAGTTGGGGCATGTATGAGAAGCAGCCAATTGCTGTTACTCCCTCACATGGCCGTATCTCTCCCCCTTTCTCACTCCCTCCCCCTTTCTAAAAATAAATAAAACCTTTTAAAAAAATACCCAGTTTGCGAACTTCCAGCCAAGATGGAGGCCTAGACAGACATGCTGTGTCTCCATCCACAACAATAAGAAATGCAACCACCTCAAAACTAAAAACAACCAGAACTACCAGAAAACTGAAATGCATGGAAGTCCAACAAAGATATAAAGAAGTAACACTCATCTAGACAGGTAGGAGGGGCGGAGAAGACATGGTGTGGTGGCAGCGGCAGCAAGGCAGTAAGGCAGTGGCTAGAGCAGTCACACATTATAAAAGTCGGGAGGGACACCTGGGGAGAGATCCCAGCCCCAGGCCAGACTGCGCAGCTCACGGTCCCAGCACCAGGGAAAATCAAGCCTCATTGCTTCTGACTGTGCAAACCAGTGGGGGTTGGGGCGGAGGAAGAAACTGCTGGACTCTCAGCAGAGTCCACTTGTTTAAGGTCCCCATGGTCCTAGAACGTCCACAGACCCACCCACTCTGGGAACGACGGCCAGGGCAGCAGCTAGAGAGGCACCTGTCCCATACGAAAGTGGGAGACGTGCCTGGAAAAGGGACAAGTGCTGGGCAGGCAGCATTGTTCCCTCTCAAACACCTCCCCCACACACAGCGCCACAACGTGGTGAAATAGGTCCCCCTGTACTGATGAACACCTAATGCTCCGCCCCTTACAATGTAACAGGTGCGCTCTACCCAAGACACAGAGGCAAACACAGGAGGCGATCAAGTTAAGAAGACAGAGAAGTATGGCCTAAAATAGGGGGCAGATCACGGTCCCCATACAGAATGAGGAAACAAGAATTGAAAAAACGAAGAGATGCTTAGGAACCTCTGGGACTTGAAACATGCCAACATCCGAACCACAGGGGTACCAGAAGAAGAGGAAAAGCAAGAAATTGAAAACTTAAGTGAAAATATAATGAAGGAAAACGTCCCTACTTTGGGGAAGGAAATAGATATACAAGTCCAGGAAGCACAGAGAGTCCCAAAAAAGCTGGACTCAAAGAGGACCACACCAAGATATTTCATAATTAAAATGTCAAAGGTTAAAGATAAAGAGAGAATCTTAAAAGCAGCAAGAGAAAAGCAGAGTTACCTACAAAGGAGTTCCCCTAAGACTGTCGGCTGATTTCTCAAAAGAAACTTTGCAGGCAAGAAGGGACTGGCAGGAAGTATTCAAAGTAATGAAAAGCAAGGATTGCCAACCTAGATTACTCTATCCAGCAAAGCTATCATTTGGAATCAAAGGGTAGATGAAGTGCTTCCCAGACAAGGTGAAGCTAAAGGAGTTCATCAGCACCAAGCTGAAATGTTAAAGAAACTTATTTAAGAAAAACTTACTTAAGAAAAAGATCAAAACTATTAACATTAAAGTGACAACAAACTCAAAACTATCGACAAGTGAATCTAAAAAATAAAAGCAAAAATAAACTAAGCTAACCACCAGATCAGGAACAGAATCAGGTATGGGGATCATTTGGAGGGTTATCAGCTGGGAGGGGGGACAGGGAGAAATGGGGAAATGTTGCAGGGACTAAGAAGCATAATCAGTTGGTACAAAATAGACAGGGGGAAGTTAAGAATAATGTAGAAAAAGGTGAAGCCAAATAACTTACATGCATATGGACATGAACTAAGGGGGGTGAGATTGCTGGAGGGAAGGGGGTACTGGACGGAGGGGAGCAAAGGGAAAAGAATGCTGGGACAACTGTAACAGCATAATCAATAAAATATACTCAAAAATAAAAAATAAAATAAAAATGAATACCCAATTTGCAATACATACACACTTAAAATTTTTTAGATTAAAAAGAAAAAGGGCACAGAAATGAGCGTGAAGGTTCCCAAATCTGAATCAACTCAAGCATATACATAAAACTGTAAAAAAGCCCATGTCTACACAGGTAGAGATAAATATACAAACAAATAAATAGGAAGAGAAAGTTCTTCCTTACAGTTAAAGTCCAACTAACAAATGAAAAAATAATAACTGGGTTAGAAAATCACCATCAGCAATCTTACAAGAGATTCAGGGAAGAATCATCGATGGTGTTAAAGCGAGTGGGCAAAAGCTAGAGTATTAACAGGATATTTAAACAGTCTCCAAGTTTCCCTCCTCAACGATACCTGGTATGTTATAAAGCCAGGCAGACACCGGGACCGACCTAAGTTCCCCACACCAGTAACCAATCCCACCGCCCGCCTCTGATATGCCGTACCAAGGACACAACATCACCTCTGCCGTATTCTTACCCAAGAGTGCATATTCTAACTCTAATCATGAAAAAACATCAGACATTCTCTACTGAGACTTAAAAAAAAAAAAAAAAAAAAAAAAAAAACTTTATTTATTGTTAAATTACTTATTTTTAGAGAGAGTGGAAGGGAGGGAGAAAAAGGGAGCGAAAACTCGATGTGCAAGAGACACTTGGATCAGCTGCCTCACACGCACCCCCAAATGGGGAGCTGGCCCGCAACCCAGGCACGAGCCCTGACTGGGATTCACACTGGTGACCTTTCGGTTCCTGGGCCGGCGCTCAATCCACTGAGCCACACCAGCCAGGGCAAGAGACCTTCTATAAAATAACTAGTCCTGTATTGTTCAAAAAATCAATTATCGTGAAAAACAAAGAAATACTTTACTGTTCCAATTAAAGGAGCTTATTAAAAACGCGGTAACAGACTGCAACACATGATGAGATTTCCTTTTGTCTTTATAAAAGGCATTAATGGGACGACTGGCTAAATTTGAATACAATTTGCAGAAACTCATTAAGAATTACATAACAGTATTAGACAATAGTGTTTCCTGATTCTGATCATTATATTATAGTTATGTAAGAGAAAGCCCTTGTTCTGTACAAAATACACACTGAGATATTTAGGGATAAAGGGTATCAAGTCTGCAAACAACTTTCAAACAGTGCTAGGGAAGAATACATCCACATCACACCGCACACCTTGCTGTTTACAGAATACGTTCACATTTTCACAGCCTCCCATAGAAGCCAGATGAATCCTCAGAGACGTAAATCAAGTCACCCGCAAGGCCTGGAAATCCTCTAATGGCTCCCCAATCCACTCAGAATAAAATTAAAACTCCCCAGTCTTTCTTGCAAATCTTTATATAAAAGTGGGTTTTGTTATGTTCATTATACAACAAGCTCATTCTCTCACCTTAAGAGTTTTGTCTCAGGCCCTGGCTGCTGTGGCTCAGTGGATTGAGTGTCGGCCTGCAAACCAAGTGTCGCTGGTTCGATTCCCAGTCAGGGCACGTGACTAGGTAGCACATCAGGTTCCCAGTTGGGGGCGCGCGTGAGAGGCAACCACACAGTGCTGTTTCTCTCCCTCTCTTTCTCCTTTCCCCTCTCTCTAAAGATAAATAAATAATTAATTTTTTTTTAAAGAGTTTTGTCTCCTCTGCCTAGAATGCTCTTCCCACAGCCTTCAACATGGCCAGCTACTGTCACTGAGACCTAGGCTCACACAGCACCTCCCGAGCAAGGGCCTCCGTGACCAGTCAGCTCGTTCCCCACTCCCTCCCCGCCCTTTCACCATCAGCACAGCACTCATCACCACTGGCCCTCTTTTCTCATTTGCTCCTTGACTAGAATGTCGACACAAGTAACAGACGTGGTCTTGTTCACAGGGTTATCTCAACATCTAGTACAGTTACTTTCTCAAATGCCAAACTCCGAATAGGTCATTACTAAATGTTTTAATTTCAGTAGCTTTTGTGAGTGTTTTTCATAATTTATTTTTTGAAAATCCTAAACAACCTCAGATCATATAGTAGGTAACCAATAACTATTAATTTGCTGAATAAGTTTCTATAAAAATAATGCCCTCAGATTTCAACTCAATGCAAAAAAAATGTCCCCAACATATCCTCCTAAGACATACATACACGCGCGCGCAGGGTGGCGAGGACTCTTTCACACTGAGGAAGATCACTCCCCTCCTTTCTCATTTCCAGCCCCCTGGCAATTCTGGCAGCAGGGGGAACGGGGGTCAGGCCCCGAGCAGGCGCTCACTGCAGGGCCCAGAGTGCCTTTCCAGCCACATCCGCACACATCAGCCACACTGAGCCCTCCGCTGGTCCTTACACACGGGGCTTTCCTGGCTTCGCTCGTATGGTTGCGTCTGCATAGGGACGCACTCCCACTCTTTCCCTTAGCATGTGCTAGCCTGGATTTCAATTTACCTTTTTGTCTTTATTCTGCTTCCCTATTTGATGTTTAAGATCTCTGTGAAACGCACATGAACCCTAAACCCTGCATCTATAGAGACCACGTATCACTTACTCAGCGCTGAAGATAAACACGCCTAGTCTGACAAAGTACTTTTGGTTATAGAGGTAAGTCTGGGATAGGCAGTTCGTACTCTTCAAGTATTGGAGTTTCGGGGACTTTGATGATTTATGGGACAAAACATGTGAAATTATGGCTGTCTCAGAAAACTTTTTGGGTCAGTGTGTTTGTATCTCATACAATACACAAAACAAGTCCAAATTATTACAAAGGTTGTAAGAACTAAAATTCTTAGAAGAAAACACAACTGTGCATTTTCCTGACCATGGATTAGACAATGATTTCTTAAAGATGGCACCAAAAGCATAAGTGGCAAAAGAAAACATGGATAAATTGGACTGCATCTAAATTAAAACCTTTTGTGCTTCAAAGGCCACCTCAAGAAAGTGAAAATGCAACTCACAAAAGAGAAAGTGTCTTCAAATCATTTACCTGACTTGTACCCAGAATATATAAAGAGCTCGTACAACTCAACAATAGACAAATAACCCAACTGGAAAATGGGCAAAATATTAGAATATTCACTTCTCTAAAGAAGATATACAGAGAAGGAAAACTCTGACTCCAAAAAACCTCCGCTGCCTTGCGGCATACCTCTTCAGGGGAAAGGCTAAGGGAGTAAACCCCGACAGAAAATCCGGAGCCGGAGTCCCTAAGGCGGTTTGACGTTGTAGTCAACACCGGCAACTCCTGCGGCGCACCTGAAGCCAAGCTGTATTGACTCCGTCTTTCCCTTGGACCCTTCAGCTGCGAAGAGAGGGGGGGGTCTGCTGCATGGGCAACAGCAGACCCTCCATATCACCCTTCCCAGGCTCTGTAGCTTCAGCTTCACTGGAGAGGACACTCCAGCATCATCGCAAGATGTCGATTCAACACGGGAGGAGACAGATACCGTGTCACTCCCGAGTCGGACTGCACAGCCATTCTCGGCGGTGCAGATAGACTCTTAAGAAGCTACCCCATCGTCTCTCGAGACGGACGGCTGCCGACGACGAGAAAGAAGATATACAAATGGCCCAAAAAAGAGATGCTCAATACCATGAAGAAAATGCCAATAAAAAGGAGGAGATGCCACTTCCCCAGGACGGTGATACTAAGGAAGCCCAACGGTAACAGGTGTCACTGGAGGGTGCAGAGGCCTAGAACCCTCATCTTGCTGACCGGAATGTGAAATGGAGCAACCACTTTGGAAAACAGTCTGGCAGGTCCAAAGGTTAAACACAGACTACATGACCCAGCAATTCCACTCCTAGGTGTACACCCAAGAGAAAAACATATTCTACACAAGAACTTGTACACAAATTTACAAATTTAATAGACAAAAACTGGAAACAACCTAAGTATCTATTAATCAAAAAGATAAACACAACGGAGTATTAATCTATAGAAGAAAGTAGATCCATGGTTGCCAGGAACTCGGGGCAAAGGAAGAAATGACTGCTAAGGAGTACAGGATCTCTTTTTAGGGTGATGAAAACGTCTGGATGGTGGCGCTGGTCAGACAGGTGTATACTTCAAAAGATGAATTTCACAGTACATGAAACAAACCTCAATGAAGCTGTTTTTTTTTTTTTTAAATAAGGGGAAAAAGGGGGGCACTCCAAGATGTGCCTCAGTGGTATGCAGATTATCCTGCGCTAAAGGCAATTTTAGCTTCAGGCTCACCTTCTGTCCCCACCCTTAGGTACCTAGAACATTTTAAATTAAGAGGCCTTGACCTTAAGAAGTTCTCAGAGTTAACTTCCTCTGATCTATTCATACAAAAAGGCAACTTTCTATTTGCCCTGTCTTCTCATCCTGCAATGACCTTTTGACTCTCCAAGAGCACCTCACCTTGACCTTAGCTCAGCATGTCTTCTACTATATCTCCACTCCCCTTTCTATATCTGAACCTCTCCTGCATGTAGGTCTCTGACTCTCTCATGTATGGGGGGTTCCCATGCACAAGAAATTAAATTTTATGTAAGTATTTCTTTTGTCAACCTACCTCTTATTGATTTGATAATTCGGCCAGCCAAAAGAAACAGGGGAAGGAAAGAGGAATTTTCCCTTCCCCACAATACACAAAAGATTTCCAAAAATGCCTTATCTACCCAAATATTTTTATTTATGTGAATTCAATCCACCTAAAAATTTAACTTACCAAAGGGTGAAAAAGAAATTGTGTTGTGTTGGTTGAGGAGGGAGTGGGACAGTTTGTCATTATTAACATGAACTATAAAAATATAGAAAACTGCCCAAGCTGGTGTGGCTCAGTGGACTGAGTGCCGGCCTGTGAACCAAAGGTCCGTCAGTTCGATTCCCAGTCAGGACACAGGCCTGGGCTGCAGGCCAGGTCCCCAGCTGGGGGAATGGAAGTGGCAACTGATCAATGTATCTCTCACAGATGGATGTTTCCCTCACTCTTTCTCCCTCCCTTCCCCTTTCTCTAAAAACAAAATCTTTTCTTTTTTTTTAATTTCACTAGGCAGCTAAAAAATTATCAACTTTCTATTCAATTTATCAGACAACCTCCATTTTAAAATCCAAACTGATGGCTCTTGTCGAAAATTTCATCTTAACCAAAAGATCACCCTCCTAGAAAGCAAAGAATGCTAACTGATCCAAATTTCTCAAGTGGTGAAATTACTGGTCTAATTCTACGAAAGTACCTTTTACAAATGCAAGTAGACTATGTAAAAATGTCTGGCATTTCTGGAAAGTTTATTAACAGACTAATTTTAGCTTCAGTTATGCTAAAAAGGTTTCTGAAGCTTCACTCAATCAATTTTGAAGGAAAAGTATTTTGATGAACTGGAGGAAGGGGACAAGTTTCCACAGAGATGCAATCAAGGTGGTTTACTGCTAAGAGACTATGTGTCCATAAAATGCCAGGCCTTTTACTCACACACAACACACCAGAAACACACACACCTACTTCCCAACTACATCCGCATCCACCCCGCGGACGCCATAATTACACGCATTGCCCATTGTATACAAAACACTATGGACCAGCTTGTTTGTTCTCTCCAGTGTTGACAGGCAGCAGTGAATCACATTCTGCTGAGTCTCATCTGCCTGGTGACCAATGACACATGCTGCCAACATCTGAGGTTAAGGATGCAAACTGAGACTACAGATTATTTCCTCCTTCCCATGATGCCACACGTTACCTATACACAACAAATACAAAATGACCACCCTGAGCACCACGGGTACCAAACTCAGAAGGAAGGAACTACCCAGACTCAAATCTGAAGTAACTATGGAACTGCAGTACTAATTTTTATTTGAATAATAAGACATGATGATAATCAAAAGGTTGAGTATCCTATTGAAATAAAACTGTGCTAATAATATAAACACACTGACCCGAACTTTTTTTAGAGACAGCCATAATTTCACGTTTTGTCCCATAAATCATCAAAGTCCCCGACTCTCCAATACTTAGAAGAGTACAAACTGCCTATCCCAGAATTACCTCTATAACCAAAAGTACTTTGTCAGACTAGGCGTGTGTATCTTCAGTGCTGAGTAAGTGATACGTGGTCTCTACAGATACAAGGTTTAGGGTTCATACCCATTTCTCAGAAGTCCTAAAAATAGAATAGGGAAGCAGAATAAAGACTTAAAAAGATAAATTGAAATCCAGGCTAGCACATGCTAAGGGAAAACAAAAAAAGGCGAAAGAGTCCTACACAAGCAAGGAGTGAATGATCCCTTGGGGTGAAGTCGTCACAAAGGTTTCTCAGGAGACAGGGATCCACTGGGCCCAGAGTAAAGCATATCCACGAACGCACGTGAAGGATGGCTGAAGACAGAGAGAAGGGCGTAAGGCAAGGCCAACCAGAGGCCCTTCCCGGTAACAAACTCGTGTGGCTGCAACCAAGGACTCACGAAGGTCAGAAGTAAAGAGTGAAGTGTGAAGAACGGATCAGGGCCAGATTACAGAGAACCCTGACCACCACGCCAAGGAGCTTCAACGAGACTGCGTGGAATAAGGAGTGTCTGGAAGTCGTTGGGCTGTGATGTGAGGAGGGAAGGATGTTACCATGGGCAGATCTCATTTACCTAGAGTATGAGCAGAGCACCAATGTCCCAAATGAAGGACCACGTCCCTGGGGAAAACGTGCTCAAAGCCCAGGCGCAGGAGGTCATCCCTGGGGGAGGAAGGACAGGAGCAACCCTCGGAAAGTCACCGTGGACCAAGTTAAACAACGTGGTCTACTTTTGCAGCCCCGTTTATTTAGTTTCCACTTATTACAAAAGCAGGGTGAGTAGGAAGCACAGCAAACAGCTCTCACCGTATCAGTTACACACGGGGCAACTGACCGCAAACACTGTGCGACCCGTCTATGAGTCCAAAACCGCGGTCACCCTCGGACTTCAGACACGACAGGCCATCATCCTGATCCGTGCAGAGCTGGGTCAAGGCCATGAGCATAGACTCTGCCACCAGGAAGGAGTTCATCGTACTGACCCCAACACATTTCGAGAGTCGATAAATGGGTGTCTCAATGCTCTGAAGCATTAATAAAAAGTGCTGAGACAGCAACAGAAATAGAAACCCCTCATGATAAATACGATCCTCCCCCAAAGACTAAAATAAAATACCATGGCTGTCTTCTTAGCCCCTAATACCCCAATAAAAACGTCATGAAGCTTTAGTATAAGGAGGTGACTGCAAGTCTACTCATAAGATCTAAAAACCAAGGAGGAACAAGGTTCTACATTTCTTTTAAAGCACCTCGTTGAATTAATAATAATGACGAGGAGAGACTCAGCTTTATTTTTCAAACATGGGTTAAGGTGACTTTCCCGAGGCCTGTGGCTCGCACACGGAGTCGCCCCCGCTGGATGCGAACAGGGGGTACCCTGAGGTCACCCCAGTGATGAAGCAGCCGCTTAGAGGGGCCACTAAGAGCAGAACCACTCCTCCTACCACATACAACACACCCAGGAGCTCAAGATTTTTCTTCGACCGCGCTCCTCAATCCCCCTTTCTGTGCGTTAAATCTAACACCATCGTGGGCCACCCAGATCAAAAATATTGGGAAGAGGGGGCCGCGTTTAGCCTGACCATCTACGGAGTCCGGGAAAAGGGGAAATCAAAGGGCTGAAATGCACAATTCTCAGCAAGGAACGATCGCAACCCCCGAGCCCCTCAAAAATAATGCGCCGGCTCAAACTTCCAGGCTGCGCCCGTCCGCCGCGCTCCATGCAAGGATTCACCCGAGTCCTTTTGTCTGCGAGATGCCCACCCGGAGCTCCCCCGCAGGAAAGCACGGGTCCGCGCAGGGGCCGTCGTCAGCGGGAGCGAGACGGCGAGGCAGTCCTTCCCCCGGCGGCAGGCCCGCCCCGCCCCGCCCCGTCGCCCCCCGCATTCATTTTGAGACAGAAATGGCAGCCACCGAGGTTACCGCGGGAGGGGCGGAGAGGAAACGGCCAGGAGGCAGAAGCCCAAGTTCGGAAACCGGCACAACTCGTGACAACGGGCCGAGTGTGTTGGGGCCTCCCGCCGAGCGGGCGCGAATCCCACACGCATCCCCCGGCCCCCGGGAGGGGCAGGAAGCGAAGCCGAGGGCAGGGGGAGAAGCTGGCGGAAGAGAGGCGGCGGGCGGGCGGCGCGTCCAGCCGCGGCTGATCCACGGTCGGTAAACAAGCCGGCCGGACCCACCTCCCACGGATCGGGCCTGTCCCGCGCCGGGGGAAGCCCAAAATGGAAGCGCGGCGGCGGCAGGCCAGGCCCCGTCCCCGCGCCTCCCCGCGCCTGGCGGTCCGGGGGCGAGAAGCCGAGCAGGCCGCGGCGGGGCTGCGGGGGGCCTGCGGCGGAGCGCCCTCCCGAGGCCCGCTTACCTGGCGGCGGCGGCGGCGGCTCCTCCTCCAGCTCCTGCTCCTCCTCCCCCTCCCCGTCCAAACCTCGGCGCCTGGCGGCGGCGGCGGCGGCGACGACTCCCGAGCAGTCCGCGGCGACGAGCCGAGCCCGGCCCCTCTCCGCCTCCCCCGGCGCCGCCTCCGCCCTCTCCTCTCAGTCAGGACATGGTCTCCGCGGGCCCGCGCGCGGCTCCCGGCTGCCGGGGGCGGAGAGGGGGTGCGGAGGCGGGGGGGGTGCAGGGGGCGGGGGTAGAGAAGAGGGGGGACGACCTCGGGCGCTGCGGGATCGCAATGGCGGCGGTGAGCGGCCCCGAAGCCAAATCAACCCCACGGCGAGCAGCGCGACGTCAAGGCGGGACCCTGCTGCTCGCCGCACTATCATTGGCCCCGAGGCCGCCGCCGGCGCAGCCAATGGGAGGCCGCTTCTTTCCGGGCGCAGGAGGCGGGCCGCAGAACGCTGGCGTCACGCCGGCGCCCGGCCCGATTGTGAGGCGGCGGACGAGCGGGGCTGCGGCTCCGGCGGCGTGCGGGGGCACGCAGACGTCGCGGCCTGGGGCCCGGGGGTTGCGGGGGGAGGGCGGGGAATGGGACGGGGCGTGTTCTCGCGGGATGTGCGACTGCTCTTTTCCCTTCTCTGCCCCGGACTCACCGGGCTTAGAAGTCAGCCCCCGAGGCTCGCGTCTCCCCGGTGACTACGGACTTGCGGAGTCGGCTGCCCTTTTTCTCCCGAACACCAGGATGATACATGTCTAGGCTCTTTGTGCGGGACTAATTTTTGTATGTTTTTACACTGCCTGTTTTTTTTTGCCTTCGAAGCGGTGTGTGTATGTATTTCTACTCTGTATTATATGTATATGTACATATATGCATGATGAAAAGCCATGGAGTTATATGCCAGTTGTAGCTCAATAAAGGTTTTTTTAATTTCTATTTCCTAATTTAGAGATGCTTACCTTTCTGTAAATTGTAAATGTAAGGCAGAGTGTAAATTACAGCCATGAAAAAACCCTGCCAGGAGAATTCCCAGTGCCCAGGCTCTAAGGACAACGCGGTCGGGTGTGTTGTGTGCATTTCTTTTATCTTGTAAGTGCGGCCGAAGAGTCGGAGAGGTGGCCGTTTGCTAAAACCCCTGAGTGTGTTAAGTCTGTCGGGCCGGAGAAGTTTGTTTTTTCCCAGTGGGACGTCGCCTTGCATTTTTCATACTTCGAATTTTATTTCAAGAATTTGGAAGACCATAAAACAGAGACACTTTTTAAAATTCTAAAGCTTTTTACAAGTTACCTGCTGAACGGGAGCGCTGCCCAAGGGCATTGGGCGGTTGTGTCGGACACCCCCACGTCCACCAGGAAGGCTGCGCTGCTCGGTTTAATCAGGTTTGTAAAACGTGGAGGGAGACTGCCTTTGGCAAAGCCGTCCGTAGCGTCAGTCCGAGTCTCCGCGGGACCGTGGCGCCGGCGTGCGTGCGCTTCCCCTCGCCGACCGCGGCTTCCGTGCTCGCCGGTCTGTCTGACGCTCACAGCCCCGTTCCCAGAGCAACGTTCTTTGCTCAAGGACGCCTCAGTAAAGCGAGTTTCAACTGCAAGTCATTTGCCTTTAAAATGGAGCACAGTCTCAGACCTGCAATTAACACAAATGTAGATGAAGCACCGCGTCACTGTGTAAGGACAGTGGTTCAACCAACATTTCACTGTGAAAACATTTTAAACGCTTCCGAGTGCCTCAGCTTCCCCTTCCTGAAGCTCCGCTGCAAAGCAGCTCAGCTACGAGTGAACAAGAACCGCAGACGGGGGCGTTTTTGTTGCGTTTGAGCACCGTGGATCCTGTTAGGGGAAGAGGGTCTTGTCTGGGTGAGGCTTATTAACGCTTCGCTCCGTTTCACAAACCGAATGTCAGAACCACGTGCGGAGGAACGAGAAGCATCAAAGATGAGTAAGCACAGGAAAGGGGGCGAGACGACAATCACCATTATTCTAACAGGAGGTGGAATGTGCTAAGGACATCCAAGTGAAAATTCTCTTGGGGGGAAAGAGCAAATCTCAAAATGACTTGGTTAGAGCCGGAAAGATGTCGGATGCCAGGCCAGTGGTTCTCAGCCCTGGCTACACATTAGAATGGTCGGAGAGCTTTTTCAAGTCCCAGACCTACCAAAACAATCCTAGGAGGAGAGCCTGAGCGTGGCATGTCACCGACCACACACTCCCCAGGGGACCCTAGTACTCAGCCAGTTAGGACCGACTCCGCCCCCTCGGTTTGCAGAGGTGGAAACTAATGCCTAGAGACTTGAAGTGGTTTACTAGAAGCCAGGCCATCTAGGTCTGGAATTAGAAAATAAAGCTCTCGATTTCCTGGTCAAGTCCGCTTCCCACCGCACCATATTTGAGAAAAACATATGCCCACAAACGCAGCAGATAACATCGTCACAGGCAAGGAGCTGATTTGTGCTCTTTGACACAGAGATCAAATTATTCTGCTTACATTTATTTCTGAGAAATATTTCATTGGGGAAAACAGTATCCACTGGTTTTTTACGTTTTCTTAGAACCCTTGTACTAAATTGTAGGGACAGTGTAGTTACGTTGACAATTAGTTTCTTTTGGCTTTTATTCCAGGTGCTTCCCAAACTACGTGTAGAAGATATACAGTAGTTCCGTTTTACTTTTTCCGCTTTATTGGGAAGGCCTTGAATGCCAGGTTGTGGGTCTGTATACTAGTAGAAAGCTATGCAAAGGTTTTGAGCTGGAAAGTGCCAGAGCTGTACCTTCACCTGGAATGCCTGTGGGACAAAGGAGGGTAGAATTAGAACCAGGAACAGAGAAACCGATTAAAGAGACAAGGACTTAAAACCACAGAAGCTATGGGAGTGGGAAGGAGAAGACCGAAGTGAAACAGGGTGACAGTGGGATGTTCAGTTTCCTTGTGTCAGACTCGGAGGCAGAGGAAGAAGTCGGAGAGCTCTGAGTGATGGTGGCGTGGTGGACAACGGGACACCCAGAAGAAGCACCAGCTGAGAGGAGATGGTAACTATTGATCAGCCCTGTGGATCTCCTGGGCTCGGGAGGCAATGTGCGGCCAGCCCGGGGGATGCTGGGGAGAAACTCCAGGGACTGCTCCATGTCGAAGTTACCACTTGAAGCCACAGGAGTGGGAAAGAAAAGGAAGAACGACCTGAGGAGGAGAAAAAGATTGGTCAAAAAGACAGCAGATGCAAAGTGTTCTGGGAGCCCAGGGAGGGCAGTGAGCCTCGAGCATATGGTGATGAACAAGGTCAGATTCTCCAGCCTCAGGAATTAGATCAGAGAGAAGGTCACTGGATTTGACAAACGAGAGGCCTAGTGACCTTCTGGAGAACAGTTGTCGGGAGGCTGGTAGGGAGAGAAACCCGATTTCAGAAGCCGAAGGCACGCGTGGGCCCCGGGGCCGCGATGGTAGACGACCAGCCCGCGACGGTAGACGACCAGCCCACGACATCCGGCGAGGAAAGGGAGCAGGGGATAGAAGTGCGCACACAGGGAGTCACAAGAATGAGGAAAAAACTCTAATTTTAAAGAACAGCATATGGATCACTTTTGGGAACAGAGCCGAGAGGGGCGGTGGGGGGTGTGGCGATTATTGAAATCCAGGAGGAAAGGTCACCCGGAGCACCGTGATTTGTCTTAGAAATCAGAGCAGAGGGAGACGTGGAAAACAGAGCTGCAGAGAGGTTCTGATGGCAAAGACGAGGGATGGAGGGGACTTCCGTCCTCTCTCTTCCTGGGAGAATGAGCACAGATCGCCTGTTGGGGGCTGGGAGGGACAGGAGGGAAGCCGGAAGAGAACAGATGGACTTTGGGACAAGGGTCACGAGGGAGCAAACCAAGGAGCCTGAAGAACAAGCAGCCACTTCCTCCAACGAGGCTCAGAGGCCCAGCGTCCCGCCTAGCACAGCGAGGCCAGACAGCAGGGGGGACCTAGAGGGGGACATTTGCCACATAAGGCAAGTTAAAGGTTCTTTGCTGAAGAAAATGACAACAGGTTCAGCTGGCTTAAGGTCTGCTGGGGGACGTGTGCTTGAAGTTTTAGAAAATGGGTGAGCTTCCTGCAAAGAGAGGCTAGAACATTTGATTGTTACGAGAACAAATTCTCAGCCATGTTGCAGAAAACATTAGTTATATAATTGTCAAAATATCTTCCACTTATTGTGTATGATCAACGTGATTCCTTAGTGGAAAAAGTTCTTTACAGTAGAAAATGCAATACAGCTTCTCGGACTTACCCAAGTCTTGGTCAGTGCGAGGACCAGTCTCATCTCCATGGGTAGAAATCTATGCTTAGAGTAACAAAATCACCCTACGTTTAAATGAAGAAATTTTCATAAATGTTTAACTAGGTATCTGTGTAAGCTAGATTCGCTGAGTTGTGAGAAAATTAGCAAAGTTTTGAGTCTCTTTAGGAAATTTGGAGACATCAGCTGTCTGCAACACCTTCACTTGTGTTCTTCTCTGGACCTAGAAAAGTTTTGTAAGAGGCCACAATGTGTGGTGGAAAGAACATGGACTTTGGAGTCAAACAGACCCGAGTTTAAATTCCGCTCTAGCTATGCTCTTGAGTCCCCATTTCCTCATCTGAAAAATACAGGGGAGGCCCTGGCCGGGGAGCTCCATTGGTTAGAGCGACTTCCTGATACCCCAAGGCTGCGGATTCAACCCCCAGTCAGGGCACAAACAAGAATCAATCAATGAGTGCATGAACAAGTAGAACAACGAATCAATGTTTCTCTCTTCCCCCTGCTAAAATTAATAAGTAAAATATATATATATATATATATATATATATATTATATATATATATATTTTTTTTTTTTTAAGAAATACAGGGTAGTATTTCTCACTGGAGAGTCAATGAGCTAAGGAACAAAAAGGCCCAGCAAGATTCCTAAGTAATGGATAAATGTCAGTTTTCTTACACTGTGTTTCACGTAATGTCAGACTCTGGGCTGAGCCTCGCTGTCTCTGCACCAAGGAGCTAACAGTCTAGTGAGGGTGCTTCACATCTGGGGTCCCATACCCTCTAGGGGTCTGTGAGCTCAAAAGGAAAGAAAATATATCCTTATTTCACTAACCTTTAACTGAAATGTGCCTTTTACATCAATTATCATGGTAGTGAAGGACAAAAACAAAAACCACATAGTATTAACAGACCCGTGGCTTTGGCACCAGGAGAAAGCATAGGTTTCTTAGAACAAGGTTGTATACGTCTCAAAATACGGTCTGTGCTCATCATGGCTGCAAAATCATGGTGGCCATTAGACCTACCACTAGCTTGTTACTTACTGGGTGATCGGTTTCCTTGTAATCTCAATTTGTTTTATGCATTAAAAAAAAGTATTCCACGGCACAGAAAAAGGCTAAGAGGCCCTAATCTATTTAGTGGAAAGTTGAATTTTATTCATTTCTCAGGACAGAAAGGTAAACTCCCCATAAACTGATCAGATCACGAATGTTCCAATAAAGGGCACAGAGCAGGCATGCCATGCAGCTCCCTTGGAAAGTGGAAATGGGAAGTGAAGGCTGTGTTCTGCAGGTAGATGCGATTAGCTGAGCAAGGAGAAAGAGAAGGAGGCAGGAGATAGTGGGAAAGGGGAGTGACTCAGTTGGGGGGTAAGAGTGGTCTCAACTAGGAACCCCCCAAAAAATGAAAAGTAGAGCTGATATCTAGTCAGCCCCCAATAAGCTTTAAGTCTAACCCCATGTGAACCGCCTCAAAGGGGATATTTCCCCAGTTTATTGTTTTTATAAAGAAACCTCTTCCCACTCGTGTGCTGATAAAGTGGCACCTCTGCACGCACACTCACACACATACACACACACACATTCTCTCTCTCTCTCTCTCACACACACACACACACACAGGAGAAGACATACTGATCTCGAACCTAATACTTTATTACATGTCTTATTACATAATGCTCATGGAATTGAAAATACTCTGCCAGTTTGCCAAATACTAAAATGATAAATTATCTAAAAAGTTGGGAATGCCACAATATTTTTTATTCCTTCCCTTCCAATTATTTCAGAGACCACATGGTTGAAAACTATTTCAAAACATTTGATGCCCATTCTGGTGTGGCTCAGTGGACTGAGCGCCAGCCTGTGAACCAAAAGGTCGCTGGTCTGATTCCCAGTCAGGGCACAGGCCTGGGTTGCGGGCCAGGTACTGCGAGAGGTTCTCTTTCTACCTCACTTCCCCACTCTTGAAAAATGAATAAAATCAAAATCTTTTTTAAAAAAGTTTGAAAGTATTCATGATGTCAGGCAAATAGTTCTTAAATTAATAAGTGGTTCGTGCAAATGACTGTTTTCTTCAAAAACAATAAGAAACTCAAATCGTGAACCAAAGAGAATAATCTGCCTGTTGGCTTCAAAGCTGGGATGACATGATGAAGTTCACAAGACTTTGTTAATTTCGATGTGGAGGGTTTATAGTTGCTATAAATTTAAAATACACAGCTAAATGTTAAAAAGAGGCCGATCACACAGAAAAAAAATGCATATGCAAAACTTATTTTTTCCTATAAAATGCCACGAACTGTGAGATCCTCCTTCATTTGCCTGCTTACCTGGACAGTCTCCAAGCAGGTGACCTGGGGCCGACAGATGCAACATACACAGGAATGAAAAAGAGGACAGAACCTAACTTAATGTCCCATTGGAGTTCCTCCTCTGAGTTTTTAAAAAACTAGAATGAGAACATTTAAAACTGTAGTTTCTCAAGGGCCCAGGAGTTAGGTATGACTGATTTTCCTGAGATTTACAGACTTCATAAACTTCAAAAGAAAACGAGGTTGGCAACTATGGCAAAATTGCTAGAAATGCTTCCCAACATCTATTCTCCTTTCTCTCCCAAGCAACAGATTATTGGTTTTTAATGATTTTATTTTTTCTCTACTAAATGCCTTCACTGTATTCCCAAGTCTCTACTACAGGTAGGTATGGCAGTGTGACTAAATTCTGGCCCGTCATGTCGTTATGGGAGCTAAAAATGTGAAAGCATTTGAGGGATTTTCCGCAAACTGTCCTTAAAAGGGAGGGAACAGACCACTCTGGTCGCCTGTCTTCCTTCCTGGGGTATGGGTGTGATGACTGGCGCGCTCGTGGCCGTCCTGAACCGGGAGGCGGTTTGGAGGAGGGAGGCCAGGCGCAGACCGCCATCCCCAGACGCCTTTTACATGGAAAAGACGCATCTGTCCTCAAGCCGCTATTCTCTGGGGCTTTTCTTTGTCAAGAAGCCCGACAAAGTCATAGTCCACTTCCTGATGTGGAAGAACGGCTCTTCCTTTTTCCTTTTCCTGCCATTTTACATTTTTATTCTTTAACGCTCTGCCGTGCTTTCTTGGGAAGAAACCCCCCTGAGCCACCAAAAGAACGAGCAGGGAAAATCATGGCAGAAAGTGTTCAAGCCTCAGAAGACGTTGCAGATAACTTTCTCAAGCCTCTAAAAAACCATGACAACACGTGAAATATCTGCTTCAAAGGGAACTGAAGTTATAAACATTACAGTAAAAGGGGAGAGATTCTAACCGGCGTGTTTTTATATGACTATTCCAATGCTTAAAATAACATGACTGAAATGGAATGTTACCCAGGCAAATTTTGACTAAAAAAGGCTCTTCTGTTTTACAATACTCAGAAAGCCTTACGATTCTGAGAGACCCTCTGGCAGCGTTTACAAGGAAGATAACACAGAGCGAAGGGATGGAAGTTGGCCCCGGTGTCCCCCGCCCTCGCTTCAGGTTCTTGCTCAAATGTGACTTTCCTGAACCCCGACATCTAATATTTTAACTCACCCGCCCATCCCCTGTCAGCACCAGCTCCAGTGACACCTTATCTGTTCCATAATTTAATGTTTCTTGTTAGCATCTCCAGTATCTAACATGCCATATATATAGTTTAAAAAATTTTATTTATTATTTTCAGAGAGGGGAGGGAGGGAGAAAGAGAAGGAGAGAAACTTCATTGCGTGGTTGCCTCTCACACCCCCCCAGATGGGGACCTGGCTGCAGACCTGGCCTGCAACCCAGACACGTGCCCTGACTGGGAATCGAACTAGCGACCCTTTGGTTCGCAGGCCTGCGCTCAGTCCACTGAGCCATACCAGCCAGGGCTGTATAGTTCTTTTTTAATTTATGTACCTTATTAGTTGCCTATCTCCTGCACTGAAAGGTAGGCTCCCTGCTAAACGGACGATTGTGGGAACAAACGCGCTCTCTGACTGGACAGTAACCACCCTGGTGGGGAAGACATCCAGCTTCACAGAGCTGGAGCCCAGGGAGGGGCCGGCGGCCTGGGTGCTGCCTGGCATCCAGGCTGCTCCAGGGTGCGCAGCCCAGGTAGAGAGCACAGGGCCGCACCCTCAGGATGCCCCACCCATGGGGTCTCATGCCCCGCAGTTGCTTGCCGGCTTGAATCTAGATAACTTTACGTTTAAATTTGTGTTCTGTATGTGAAGTTCAATGGGTCGGTGGAGTATGGGCCAGGGAATCAAAGCCCAGGTCATCCACGGTCTCCCCTGCCCACCTCCCCAGGATGGGTGCTCAGCTGCCTAGTCCCGGCCACCGCACAGGGACCCTCACTGCCCTCACTCTGGACAGGGGCCTGGAGGCGGGTTCCAGAGGATGCAAGCGGGTCACACGCCCTGTGTGCCAGGTCACCGGGCAAGACCCCAGGAGGCTGTGGGGTTTTGCAATCACCCGACAGACATCTCCAGTCGCTGAGAGACTATGACATTACATAGCAAAAACCGCTGTGAGTGGTGAAGAGAAAGACCATGGGGGAATAAGGAAAAGGCTCCTTCGCTGCTTTTGCACAAGGAGCCCCGCATTTTCACGATGCACTGGGCCTGCAAATCATGCAGCTGGGCGGATCTGGCACAGAGGTAAATGGGGCCTCCCTGCCCTTTCTGCAGGAGCTCAGTGGGGGGTCGGGGGTGGGGAGTCCTAGATGTTCTCAAGGTGCGCCCTGCCCCCCCATCGGGAAGTGCAGAGCCCCTAAGCCCTTTCTGGTCCCAGCCAGCCAGCCAGCCGTGGGCCCCTCCCACGCCCAGGCCTCAGGCTCACCTTGACGCTCTTCTAAGCTAGGCTACGTCAAGGTGTCAGTGCAGCGAGGCGGTGGTGTGCTGGAATGTGGTTAACAACCAGCTCTCTGGGGCGGGAGCCCTGATTTGCAGTGTTGGCTGATTGTCATGGTGCAACTACTCCTGCCACAGCCGATTTTTAAGCTACGATGGTCCATAAGTTAGCAAAACTCTTGGAAATGTAACAATGGGCTCTCATAAGCCAACGCAAGCAGGCTATGGTGGCCTGCTGCTGGGAGGGAAGGGAAAAGAGAGCAGATGTGACTGCCTCTTAACCTGGAGCAATACAAACAAGTACCTCACGGAAAGGCAGCCCCAAGGACCAGCAAATGCAAAACGCAGGCAAAGTGACCAGTAATGCAGACAGAAGCAAGAGGAGGGCACTGCTTTCTACCAGGGGGCCTGCGACAGTGGGAAGCCTGGAGCTTGGGCTGGAGAACGTGGCGGGGGGTAAATCTGTGCAGCCGCTTTGGAGAACCTTTGGACAGTGCCCGGGACAGGATGATGTTAAAGGGACAGGGACCCTGCAGTCCCTCCTCTGGGGTGGTTTGGGGAAACTCCCCCGTGCTACAAGGATGTTCAGCGCAGGATTAGAGTCTATGAAGCTCCAGGCCCCATCGCCCGGCTTCAACAATCACCACTCGCGGCCAGTCCTGCTCCAGTTTTATCCCCGTCTGCTTCTCCACTTTTCATATTATTTTGAAGTGACTCTCAGACTGCATATCATTTCATCCATAAATAGTTCCATATCTCTGAAAGGAAACAGACGGACAGAAAAGCCTACAGTCGGCTTTTTTGTTGGGTGTGGGGAAGAGAAACCCTAGCAGGATCAGGGAGCGGCGCATTAAAAGGCCAAGGTACCTCTATGAGTGCTCTGAAGTGACTTTAAAGCAATGTTTCTGTGTCCCTGGGGACATTGTTCCTGTTCCCTACCAGACACAGCAGACTGAAGAACAGCCTTCTGGTGCTTGGCAGATTTTGAGGTCAAATCGAATCTGTGCTAGGTAATCAGCTTAGCGGATAATAAACTAAGAACTGACATTAGCTCGGTGCTTATGAACTTCCAATGCAGGGGTTTGCTCATGTCTCCAAAATGTCTCCCTTGAATATTGTACTTTATCACCATTATTGGAAAATATGTGCCTGATAAAGTAAACAAAAACACCAAATGTCTAAATAACCAGGAGAGGTCTATTAAAATGACAATGACCTTTGCTTGCTAAATTCGCTTCCAGCGCTAAAATTTAGTCTCAATGTAATATTTCATATCAAAAAAGTCAGGCAAATATCAACAGTTTTCCAGATTGATTATCGATATGAATCAAAATAATTCCCTTTTCCAAATTTCTGCGTTGCTCTCTGTGCTTTGTGGAAGGAGCTTTAGAATTTTGTTTTAATCTGAAAATAAGTCGGCCAGGGGTTGAAAAGTGGACTTCTTTTCTTTTTTCTTTTTCTTTTTAGGTTTTATTTATTTAGTTTTAGAGGGAGGGGAAGGGAGGGAGAAGAGAGGAGAGAAACAGCCATGTGCGGGAGATACATGGGTTGGTTACCCCTCACACGCCCCCACCTTGCTATCAAGCGCCAGAGAACCACAGGAATACAACACAGAACATTATCGCTACATGGAACATGGTTTCATAATTCCTACACCCTACATGCAATTCCTCAAAACTGTTTTCTTATGTACTTTTGCTCAGAAAAAATCAGCACTGACTCATTAGGCTTTAAGCAGCAAGCCGGGGTGGGGAGAGGAGGAGCAAGAAAATGCAAGGTAACTGTGGTTGATTGGAAGAAGTTTTTTTTCTGAATTCTGATTAAGACAGCCTGAAAGCACAAGGATCTGGCAACTTTTCCAGTGCTGTGTGAGCACCTTACCTTGAGGAGCCAAACCAAACAACAGATCTTCATTGTAGATAAATCAGGCTTCCATTGAAGAAGATGCCATCCAGGACTTCCACTGCTAGAGAGGAGTCTGTGCCCTGACTCTCCTGTTAGGGCTGAGGCCAATGCTTCTTCCGTCACCATTCCCCAAATCCTAGGGCCCTTAAGAATGACGTTTAATCTACTCTGTGCTCTACAAGTGGGACAGCGGAGCCTGGATGACAGCACACCTGTTTACAACGTGGTTTACTGAAAATTTAAAGCCACTGTTGGGACCTACGGCGCAGAAAAAAAGATTCCTTTCCAAACATTACTGGTAGGAAGAAGGAAGGAAGGCTATTTCCTCAAGCCTTTGGAGGAAGCATGGCGCTGCCTATACCTGACTTCCAACTTTTAGCCTCCGGAACTGTGAAAGAACACATTTCTGCTGTTTTAAGCCACTTAGGAACTCATGCTGCCTCAGAGGCCTGCTCAGAGAATTCCCACAGTGCCCTGCGGTCAGCACCCATTTACCTACAGGTCAGGAATCTGAGCACAGGGAGGCTAAGCTGGGCCTGACCATTAGATCCTGACAAAGAGAAAGTCATAGATTTTGAAATGAAAGGAACATTCCGGGTAAGCACTATGTCAGTCTTCTGCCCCCACAAAAGAAAGGGTTACTGCACTCTCTCCCTGTCCTGGGGGACGCCCTCGCCTTTCCCCTCCCCCTCGTCTTCCCCCAGGGGTGTGCAACTCCTAAACGCCAAGGACCCCACAGGACTTGCCGCCAGGGGAGCGATGGGCAGCAGCAGCTGGTCCCGGCTGACCCTGTGAACCTGTCCCCAAGATGCCCTTCCCAGGGACTGCGCAGTGAGCCGAGAGCAGCCCCACCTTGGCTCACGTCTTTCTGGTAACGTTTCTCGGGAGGCAAAGGAGCCCCGCCGAGGCTCTCTCCTGTCGCTTCTCCCTTGTGTCACTGTCTCCAGCTCTAATAAATGTACTCTCAGGGTCAAAAAAGAGAAGAAGAAAATGGTGTCACGGAGAGTTCTTTTTAAATTCACTCTGTTGAGTGCTCGGAAATGGCCTTTCAAGGACAGCCCTTCGCGTTCCCTGCCCTAGCGGTCTCGGGGAAAAGGCAAGAGTCTGGGCGTTGGCACCAATGGGAATAAACCATCCTCGGAGCTGCGCTTCATCTGGGGTTCTGGGAGACTCTCAAGAGGTCAAACACCCCGGGGGCTCTCTTCCCAGCCAGGTCCCAGGAGCCCTTGCTGCTCCTGAAGCCAGTCCTGCTCAGTCAGGTACTGCTCTCCCGTCTGTCCTGGTGGTCTTAGGGCACAGTGGTCGGAACCTGTCACTATTTGCAAGTGGTTGCTTTTCAAGGAAGGAGAGAGGGAAGCGGGGAGGGACGGAGGGAGGGAGGGAGGAAGGGCGGGCTTAGCACAGGATCTGGATGGAACCTAGCAAGTGCTCCCCTGGTATCTGTCCCTTCAGTCCCGGTAGGAAACAGATCTGTTTTAATGTCACCACAGAGGGATCTTTCCCGGTTAGTAGCACCTTTATACGAGACACAAGAGGCCCTGTTCACATGTCTCTGACATGACAACTGCTGCACATGTCTCTTACATGACAACCGCACACGCCAAGCCCACAGGTTCAAGTCTGACCGCCTGGGACCCTGTGGGGGTGCCAGCGCCGCAGAACCCTCACCCGTCGCCAGAACAAACACGTGTCAGGCCTGGGGACAGGTTTCTCCACCATTCTTGGCCTCTGTCCTTGAAGAGAAGGTGGCTGTGTGTGATCGCCCTGGAGACTTGGGGTTGCTAGCCACACTGGGGACAGGCGCTGTGGCAGGCAGGGAAGATCTGTCCAGGGGAAGCCCTCAGGTGAGAGGAGAACACAGCGACCGACTCGCCAAACCCTCCAACGGCACAAACACAGCGACTCCGGCACAGAGAAGCATCGCTTCCCAGCAGCCCCGTGTGCCTTCTTCCTCCTCACCACGTTCTCATTCAGGATGGGAAGCCACCCACCAATGACCAGCTAGTGTTCACAGCAGTCCCACGGGGCAGCCAAACAGAATCTGGGCATGGATTTGAAGAGCCCTCCATCCCCGTGTCCCTCAGTCTCTAATGTGCTCTTGACCATTCTTAAGTCTCCCTTTCCTAACACATTACTTGGCCAGATTTTTGACTTTGGTTTGCAATAAATAATGAGCTATTCAGCCACGTGTACCCCGGCACCTCACAAATCAAACCATCAGAGACACGCTTCCTCTCCTAGCCGAGGGCCTTGCACAGGTGGAGGTGCTTCCTGTTTCCAGCAAGCCTACTTTGATGGTGTCGTAAACACCTGCCTAAAACAAGTGTAGAAATGGCCTTGCTCAACAAAGAATCCTTTCTGCAAATTCCGTTGTAAATGTTCTCTTCGGACAAAATGCGGAGACGGCAGTTGCTGCTGCTTCAGGAGAGCTTACTTCAGGGGGTCCTGGCATGCTCCCCTCTTTTCTTTACTAAGGCAGCTCCTATGGCTGAGCAGTGCCCACGGGCCAGGCTCTGTGTGCGGCACGGGGTGGGGCCCAGCCCTGGCCCTCGGGGCCCTTGGGACCCATCTGGACACACTGTTCTGCAGAGAGTGGTGAGAGACCCATGCATCCTGGCCCAGAAAGGCTCCTCAAAGGGAAGACACCTGAGCGGAGCTGTGAAGGCTCAGGAAGAGGGGCGAGAGGGCGAGAGGCTCTCTGGCACCTTCTTTATCTCACCATAAGCGTAGCCCATTTCTTGAGCCGCCAGGACTGGCAGCGGGCAGGACCCAGCTGGGATTTCCTCCCCTCATGCCTGGCGAGGCTCCCCTGCCGGCCCTTCCCCTCCTAGATGATGCTTCCCATGGATCCAGCCCATCCCAGTGCCTTCCGGGGTGACCAACTGTCTGCATTTCGGTCCTCGTAAAGAATTCACGTCAACACCTCAATTTCGCTTCCAGGTTTAGAGCTTCTGCCTTCTCCCAAGGCGAGCCCGGAGAGGGCACTGTCTCCTGCACCCCACTGCTCCCCAGTCCTCCCGGGCCTCGGCTCACTGACAGCCACCTGTGCCCCCTCTGGGCTCAGAGCAGGGAGGAGTGCATTTCTACTTAGCTTGTTATTCTCACGGGGCTAATGAGTGCCCTCTGTCCTGGTAGATGTCTAAATGCTGACTCCTCTCTTGATACACACACTGGGGATGGGGGTTAGAGACCTGCCCACATCTCCAGGGCCACCCCTGACTCACACAGGTCCGCAGTGCAGGTGAGGCACTGCCAGGCTGGCCTCTGCCAGTGCCCAGCTCCCATGCCTCTGCGCTACCCCTCCAGGGCGGCAGGTGGCCCACTGTAAGCCACCCAAGAGCCACTCTAAGAGTGTCAGTAGGACCACAGCTGAGGGGTCTCTGCATTCTGGCAGGCATCGACTGAGGGCTGAGCCGGCAGTCTCCCTTGCAGCGAGTACCCCACTGCCCAGGGTGGCCTGTCGGTTCCCCTCCCTTGGCTTGAAGAGGGAGGGGGTGGAGAGACCCACCACACACACCACCTCTTAGTCTCAGTCCGCAAGCAGCTCCTCCCCGCCCTCCCTCACTGTCACCTGGCTGTGTGGCTGGGGTGGCCGCAGGCCAAGCTCACAGAACCAGTTGGCTCTCTCTTAACTGCTGCTGTAGGTGCCCCATTGCTTTCTCCAGACTGTGGGGACGCGTGTCATTCACTGACCTCTCTGTCTAGACACACACACAAGTCACATCAGCAAATGAAGCCACATTTCAATCAGCCACTGAGAATCATAGGGCTGCACTCATTGCCGGAAGGGGCTTTGTTTTGCCATTTGGAGATTGTTTTAATAAGTGTGAAAATAAAACACAGAGGACAGCCACCCGGAGTGGCTGTTGCACCTAAGTTTCTGTGACTTCGTGGTCGCCAGCCCCAGAACTCCACTCTCAGCAGCCAGGGAGTAGAGGGAGCCAAGTGGGCAGAGCTGAGCAGGGGACCGAGCCCAGGTCCAGCTGGCTGGGGAGGGCCGGACAGACGTGACCAGGAGCTCCGGGCCAGGACTTCCGGAGGCAGGACCTGCAAGGCCCCATTGTGCCTGTCCCGGGGTTGAGGACAGGTGGACATGCTCTGTGTGTACAGAAGCCTCAGCAAACAGTCACGGTCCACAGCTGGGACACAGCAGGTGCCCATGAGCCCCACAAGGACATTGCTGCTCAGATAAGAGAGGTTTCAGTACCACGGGCTGCTTCCAAGAAATCTTATACAATCACTATGAAGATAAAGCGTGACTTTTTCCCAACACTCTTAAAATGAGTTCTGCAGCAAGAACATAAGAAGTTCAGTAATGTTGGGAACAGTATTTCATAGCTCAGGGGGGGTTAACGTTACATTTTAAAATGTGCCAGATTTTCCATAATGAAATTAGAACATAATTCCACGCAGTTCTTTATTTGGCAAGCAACAGATATGAGGAGGAATTCTGGGTTGAAATGGGGGATTGAACACATACATCCAACTTCACTTCCTCCCGAAATCCCACCAACACAACAACAAAGCGACTGAACAAACAAAAGCAGAAACAGAAACCATGAGCACGGGGAGAAGAAGAGCAACGGTCTGGAAACTAGAAACCACATGAGCTGCTGCTCACTGGCTTCGGAGACCTGAGCCAGGCCGCACCCACAGTGAGGGAAGTTGGGGTCACTGGCCGGCACAGCAGGACCTTGGAAAGGCCCAGGAACTGACACTACCCAGGTCCCCCGAAACAGCAGGTGAAAGGGAACGTGCTCAAATGAGGAGGCCAGGTGGCAGCTATTTGGTAATCACTGGAATTCCTAGGTGTCCTCCCGAGTCTAAGTGGCTGTGTGACAGCCCCACCCTCAGTCCCATCTTGGTAAAACGGGGTCCCTAAGCTGCGGGATGCCAGACACAGCTGAAGGTGTGCACGCCACACCCAGCACGCATGAATGTCAATACCGTTCCTCCTCCTGGACTGCAGGAAGGCTGGCAGCCCGGGTGTTCCTCTTGAGACAGGGCGCGAGGAAACCCCGCTCTGGGATCGGGGCAGCAGGGGAAAGAATTATGGATGACAGCGATTCCCCAGTAAGCAGTCCACCAGATCACCCGTCCAGAGGAGCACGAAGTCAACAAGTCCCATCATGTACAGGGTGTCCCATAAGTGTCTGAGTCCAATTTCACATCCATGAGTAGACGACCAGGGACTACTGATCACCTGAGAAAGCAAATCCGAGGGAATCAAAATAAACAAACAGAAAAGAATTCAGTGGAAACAAAGGCTGTGTAGGAAAAAAAACAACTAAGTTTCAAAAATATATATTATTGAGAAATAAGAGAAGATATTGCATCCATGAAACAAGAATGAGTCGTCGGCAGCCGTCCGTCTCGAGAGACGATGGTGTAGCTTCTTAAGAGTCTATCTGCACCGCCGAGAATGGCTGTGCAGTCCGACTCGGGAGTGACACGGTATCTGTCTCCTCCCGTGTTGAATCGACATCTTGCGATGACGCTGGAGTGTCCTCTCCAGTGAAGCTGAAGCTACAGAGCCTGGGCAGGGTGATATGGAGGGTCTGCTGTTGCCCATGCAGCAGACCCCCCCCTCTCTTCGCAGCTGAAGGGTCCAAGGGAAAGACGGAGTCAATACAGCTTGGCTTCAGGTGCGCCGCAGGAGTTGCCGGTGTTGACTACAACGTCAAACCGCCTTAGGGACTCCGGCTCCGGATTTTCTGTCGGGGTTTACTCCCTTAGCCTTTCCCCTGAAGAGGTATGCCGCAAGGCAGCGGAGGTTTTTTGGAGTCAGAGTTTTCCTTCTCTGATGTACCCTGACTGGAAGATCGAACCAGCGACACTTAGCTCGCAGGCCGACGCTCAATCCACTGAGCCAAACCAGCCAGGGTTCATGAAACAAGAATAGGACACTATAAAAAAGGTACATCTTGAAAACATGAGTGTAGAAATAAAAAACTCAGAGTCCTAGCAGTGCATGAAGGCAGGAGAAATAAATAGAAGGCATGAAGATCAGAAAGAAGTAAAATTGTATTTGCAGATGTGATTATTTACACAGAAAATCATAAGGAATGGATTTAAAAGACTAAGTGAACTTAAACAAGACAACATGGCCAGGATACAAAAATAACTGTATTTCTATATGTTAGCAACAAATGAATAAATTTTCTTTAAATATCAAAAAATAAAAAGGGGCCAAAGATCTGAATTGATACCTCAGCAAGGATGATATACAGATAAGCAGACAAGCATATGAAAAGATGCTCAACATCATACCTCATCAGAGAAGTGCAAATGAAAACAACAAGCTACGCCCTGACTGGTGTGGCTCCGCGGATTGAGCACCAGCCTGAGAACCAAAGGGTCGCAGGTTCGATTCCCAGTCAGGACACATGCCTGGGTTGCGGGCCAGGTCCCCAGCTGGGGGCGTGTGAGAGGCAACCACACATGGATGCTTCTCTCCCTCTCTTTCTCCCTCCCTTCCTCTCTCTATAGATAAATATAAATAAATAAATAAATAAATAAATAAATAAATAAATAAATAAATAACTAGAACAAGACACCACCACCCACCTATCAGAACGACCGACGTCCAGAACCCTGACCACACCAGCAATAGGAACTCTCTCTCACTGCTGATGGGGATTCGAAAGTACAGACACTTCGGAGGAGAGCCTGGCAGCTTCTTACCAAAGTAAACATGCTCTTACCATAAAATCCAGCAATGTGCACCTTGGTATTTACCCAAAGGAGCTGAAAAGTTATGTCCACATGACAGCCTCCGTATAAATGTTTATAGCAGCTTTATTCATAACTGCCAGCACGTTGAGGCAACCAGGTAGGTGACTGGGGGAACAAGCTGCGGTGCATCCGGACAAGGGCACGTTACTCTGCACTACAGAGAAATAAGCCATCAGGCCATGAAGCAAACGTGGAAGAAACTCAAGATGCTTGTTACCAAATGAAAGAAGAGAATCTGAAAAGACCTGAATCATCAGATAAATCATTTAAGAAAACTTCCCAGAACGCATTCTAGGAACACATTGTAGATCTCGACTTTCCACCTGACTCCCCTTCCTGGGGACCATTCGCAATGTCAGTGCTATGAGACCCGCCTCATTATAAGCACCGCACGGTGCCCCCTTACAGGACAGCTCCTAACTCATGTGCTTGACCGGCCTCCCAGTGGCTGACAGCGACGCAGCGTCCAGTCGTCTGCTATCACAGGCCGTGTCGCTCACACCGTCCCTGCGTACTCATCGTTTCCCACGTGAAAGCACATACATCTCTAGGGAACATCCCTGGAGGCTGAATTGCTCAGTCTGAGGATGTGTGCACTGGAATTTTCACTGGTGTTGCCAGGCTGCCCTCCATGCAGGGGGTGCCATCCACAACCCCACCTCAGTAGGAGCGTTTCCCTTCCTCCCTCTAGGACGTAGCATTAGTTTCGGCTTTACGATCCTTGCCAATCTATTTGGTCAATCTAATGTGTCCTTGTATCTTAATTTTAATTTCTCAAATGAGTGAATCTGAAGTTTTTAAAAGTGTTTAATATTTAGAAACATAAATAACAAAATAAATAATATTGGGCTACCACCCAAAGAATGAAATAAATATCCATAAGTCCATATGGATATAAATTATTAACTGAAATAATAAGTGGGAGAGAAGGGACAACTCTCTTTACAGAGAAATTCCCATTCATCGATGCAGAGGACATGGGGAACTGGACTTACATCACCATGACAACATTGACATCACGCCCTCGTGAAGACGCACTGAGACGGCATCTGCTCACCCCTCTGCGTCCTCGCCAGTAACACCCGACCTCCACCTCATCAGGGGAAAATACCGGGCAAACCATACAGAGGGACATGTTTCAAAATATCTGATTTGTACTCTTCAGAAGTGTCCAGGACACGGGAGAGAAGGGCAGATGAAGGAACTGTCATGTCGCATCCAGTGTTCGGCCCAGGGTGCTTGAGAATAATGAAGCAGGGACCGACCTGCTCAGAAAGGGTACGGCGACAAGACAGCCACAATATTCTAGCTGGAATTCCCTCTCAGGCTCGGTGGTTTGTGGTCACAGAACAGGAATGTGTCACCTGAAGGCAAGGTCCACACTCAACCAACATCTTCACCACGGGTGGGGATGGTGTTATTGTGAGCATGGAAAATGTTAAAGCCATCCCGTCTCATCTGTGTGATGTTAGAAGACACGACTTCATCTTTTCTCCATTTTCCACCACTGTTTAGTTGACACAGTTATTAACCAATTATTCACACCACATTGGTTTCATTTGCTAGTATGCTTGAGGAAATGTTCTTAAAGTCCTTGGCTTTTATTCAGTGATTCTTAAACGCTTCATTTATCAAAATGATAGTTTATTATAAAAAATAAACATACCAGGAAAAATGTGGAAATTATACAAAATTCTGTAACTAGAGATGACCTCAATGATTGCTTTGATGGAGATCCTTGATTTGCACAAAGCCTGTCATTTTTAATTGGTATTTTTTTATGAATTATTTTTTGGATTGATTATATAGTCACAAGATTCAAAATCAAACTTCAAAATGTACAAACAAGTGCATCTTCCTTAACAACAGATCCTACCACAGATTGGTAACTATGTAGGTGCGCCTAGTCCTTTAAAGGCAGAGCCATGGCCATGGTATGGAGGGGCCATAATTTATTTAACTCATCCTGGCTTGCACAGATCACGTGCGGATGAGTAGCCCTCTGAAATACGCCATCAAAGCCTTTGTTTTCAAACTGGCCTGGATGAGAACGTCCTTCCTGTCCCCTGCCAGCCTCTCAGCTTCATCAGGCCCGGCCTCGCACGTTTCATGAAATGCGGTCTTTTGCAGATCTTCGCTGTCTGCTTTCCACTTTAGCACTACGTTGGGAAATAAGCTGGCAAGAAAGGAAAGGTTCATCGTGCACACATGTCAAAGGTTTTTCTTTCTCAACGTCCTGCCTTCCTGTGAGGTCAAGGCCCTTATAACGGAAGTCCAGTGAGCAACACCTTTGCGTTTTGCAAGTTCATGACCAATGGGACGGGGCAAACAAGCCAGCTGGGGCTGGGTGTGCCTGAAATTGTTCAAACATCTAGCACATTAGTAATGATTGTTTTTGGAATGTTGGCTCCTCCTGTTCAAAAGAGCAGTCCCGGGCACGCGAGGCTGTGGGTTTTTAGCCTTTTCTTGTTTTTCAAGCTGATTCTCCATGAGAAGAACCCCCCCCCCCCCCCGCCCTGCCCCCAAGCAGCAACCTGAAGTGTTTCCTTCCTTTCTTCCTTGAGGGCACATGTACCCACACACAGTTGTATTTGGGGGCACTCCTATGCTCAGGCTGGACTAACTGGGGTCTGGAAAGATCAATTGAGGAAGAGAATAATAATGTGCACATCAAAGATTCCTTGAAACTTCTAAAGCTAATAAAAGAGCTGAAGGGGCCTTGGCCACCGGACAAGGTCTCCTGTGTGGCTGGCATAGGAGCAGTGCCCTGCCAAGCCCATGTGCAGAATGAAGGGCAGGGATGGAGCTGAGTGACAGCTGCCCAGCCAAGAGACAGGAAATGACAGCCATATGTCCATGTCTGATGACAGTTGTGATATGACCAAGCACCCATCTCTCGTTTCCCATTCAAGGAGCGGGTGTTTTCTGGAGCAATTGCTTTCGGAGTTGCAGAGAGAGGGACAGCACATGGGGACCACCCATTCAGAAAGAGCTGGAGGTTCAGGGAATCGGTCATTGTTGTTCAGTCACAGATCAAAGTGGTCCCCCGCACACTTTCCAGGAAGGCAGTAACAAATCCTGGTCAGGGACACCCAGGCTCCGGGAGGGAAGAGTGAGCTGTCTGGGGGAAGGTCACTTTGTGGCTGGGTTCATGCTGCGTCTCTCAGGGTGGCCGCCTGACTTGGACTGAATGATGGAGTAGCTAAGGCCACTGGCTTGGAGCCAAGCTGACAGAGTTCCGCCACTTAGAAGTTCTACACCCTAAATTCTTGCCAGTTACTTAATCTTGTGGTTTCCTTAACTGTGCACTAGGGATAATAATAGCCGCTGCCTCCTAGTCTGTTCTGAGGGTTACACGAGAGAACCACGTGCTGCACGTGCCTGACCCTCTACGAGGACTGGACAGATGTCAGCCATGGTTATGATTCCGAGCATGCCACCCACGGACTGACCCGACCTGTTGTAATTACAGCATACCAGGGATTGAAGTGGGCAAGGCTCGCAGGTCAGACATGCTGTGCAGCCGAGGGCTCTGCAGTTTCTCTCCAGATGCAGGATGTCAGCGCTGAGAGGGCTGGCGGGCAGCTGCAGTTCCCAAAGCTGGCTGCCCTTCAGAAGAGACCAAAGAGCTAACGAGTCAACAGACCGAAAATCAATCCAGGTGATCCTGACGGGTGGCCAGCTCATAGACAATGTGGCGAGTCCAATCCCTCCCCGGACAGCTGGGGGTGGAGGCAAGGTCCTGGGGTCAGCGGTGGCCAAGCTGGGGCCTGCACCTGTGAGCTGGTGCCGAGTCCCACGGTCTCTCCTTGCCCACGGGGGTTCCCTGCAGCCATGAGGCCATAGGAGAGAATCAAGGAGGGTGCCTCATGTCCTTTGAAGCATTATTTTAAACCCCAAGGGTGGAAGAATGCATTTCCTGCCAACATAGTTAAACATTTTCCTTTAGAAAAGGAAGCAAACTTCATGATGCCCAGATTTCGAGGAGTCCGAGTGGGAGCCTTACCCAGCCTTGTGGACAGAGAGCCAACCCACAGGTTGGTGGGCTGGGTTGGGACCTTTTTAACTGAGGGGATTGTCTCCCTGCCAATCAGGGAGCTGTGTTCTCAGCTGTCTGTTCTAGAAGTCTCTTGTTCTAGGAGGATAAACATCAGTCTGCGTTTTGAAAGGGAACATACGGGCGTCAAATGACCATCATTTTCTTTTAATGGCAGACATGTGCTCATGAATATGTAAATGGCCAGAGGTCAGGCTGCTAGAGCTTGGCAGGATTTCTTCCATGTTTTTCCCCTACGGAGGACGGCATTTGGGCTGCTGGAGATGGAGGCTCAGTGGAGAAGTCCTCCACTCCTCCCTCCGCGCCTTCAGCGGGGCGACCCAGGAAGGGGCCGTGGGCTGACTTCCCAGGGCAGGAGGATTGAGAGGACACACACAGGTTTCCAAGCTGAGAAGATCTCTCCCACGTGGCCTCCACAAAGCGGGCCTCACCATCGTCACCACACAGTGTCAATGATGCCACCTGTGCGGTGCATCGTCAGTGCCCAGAGCCTGGCGAGCAGTGGGCATGCGGCAGGTGATAGCATGGCCGTCACCCAGCCCTGGACGCCGCCCGCCGACCTGACCTGGTTTGGGGCTGAGGACTGGCTGACTGCCACGCTGGGCTCTAAAATGGGGATGTTGTGTCAGGCCACAGCCGCAGTGGCCAGGGCAGGAAGGAGAGCTTGTTCTTCACCCTGTCGTTACTGGCCCATGTGCTCTTCCCGGCCTCGGTGCCCCCATGTAATGAGGGCTGGAGAGTGTGTCCCGGGGCCCCTCTTGCCTCAGCAGCCACACGCTGGGATGACCGTGCAGACTTAGACTGGGCCTTTCAGCCCGGCCTGCTCACCGCGCTCGCCTGGTGAGTTCTGACCCCAGACCAGGGGCCCCAGCCCCACTCGAGACCAGCTGGATGGGAACCCAGCCCTGGGGCCTGGGTGTTGGTATGGTGCCAGGACAGAAAGTTACTGATAAGAGACACATCCTGTGATGGTGTTGATCACTGAGCCTCACAAAGCCGAGGTCAGTGGCTTCAGGTGTGAACTTAGCACAGCCGAGCCAAGGGATCTCCATCAGCGAGTCCCACCCCTGCCATGGAGCCACGTCGCAGGTGGCTCCCCAGAGGTGGGACCTGCTCCATCTGCTGCCTGGTGTGAAAGAGGTAGGACGCTTGCCCTGGAACCTGCCGAGGTCCGAGGTCAAGCCCAGCCTGTGCTGTGGTCCTGGTGAGGCTGCCTTGCACATGCCCACAGGCCGTGCTGAGTGGGTCCTGGTCCAAGAGTCCCTCTGCCCCCACCCCCGCCACCATGGTCTAGCATGAGACCAGCCTCTCTCTGACAGCAGGGCCAGCCAGGCAGCAGCCTCTCACGCCATCCAGGTCCTTGGTGTGCTGTAAAATGCTAATGGCTGAGGCCCTATGATTTTTAAGTTTTAATTTAAAGAATTTATTTTTTTTACGTTTAGAGAGGGGGAGGAAGGGAGAAAGAGAGGGAGAGAAACATTGATGTGCAAGAGAAATATTGACTGGTTGCTTCCTGCATGCCCCCACTGGGGACCCAGCCTGCAACCCAGGTATGTGCCATGACTGAGAATTGAACCAGCGGCCTTTCAGTCCATAGGCTGACGCTCAATCCACTGAGCCACAGCAGCCAGGGCAAGCCCAGTGATTTAAACAGCTTTGTTACAATCCGTTTCTTTTGAGCCACCTCGGTATCTTGCCAGTACTATCTACTTCAGTAGCCAATCCTGGTTCCCACTGCATCCCAGGGAAGCAGGAGGGTGGTCCCTATTTCGCAGATAAAGAAATAAGCTTGGTAACTAGCTCAGGATCTTACCAAGAGTAGAACTGCTAAGCCAGAATTCTGACAGGTCCAAGGGCCCTGATCCTCCTGCTCCCTGCTCCCCATGTGGGCCTGAGACTGCTGGGTACGAGCCCACCACCCGCACTGTGTCTGCTCAGTGCACATGAACCTGAGGGTCAAACTCTTCACATCTCATCTTTCAGCCATGACACTCTTGGAGCAGAACCCAGTTTAGGAGTCTGTCAGGGAATTCTGCTTTCAGCTGTGATGCAGTACCTTCGAAGGGACGAATTCTCTCACCGAAAACAACTAGAAAAACTGGGTATAAGGCACATACACACTCCACGTACATTTGGCTTCACCAGAGAATTATTTCAAATAATTTAGAAAGAAATAACTCCCATCTTGCACAAACTCTTCCAGAAGATAGAAAAGAATGTAACACTGCCCAGTTCATCTCGTAAATCCAATATAACCTTGATCCCAAAATCTGATGAGAACGTTATAAGAGAAATTACAATTGAATGTCTTTCATAAGCACTGATGCAAAGTCCCTTAGCAAAATATTAGCAAACTAAACCCAGTGATATTTGAAAAAGATAACATCTCATGAGAAAAAGGTAGTTGATTCTACAAATAAAAGTGTTTCAACATTTAAAAAAATCGATATAGTTTATCGCATTTAACCAAATAAGGAGGTAAATCACATGCATTTGGTAAAATTCAATATTCATTCATAGCAACAAAAAGAAACTCTCAGAAAACTAGGAATAGAAGGTAATAGAAAGATAAGGACACATCTCGATCTGACAGAACATCTGCAAAAGACCCATCATAAGCACCTTACTGAATGTGAACTACAGAAACCTTTCTCCCTGAAATCAGGAATGAAACAAGGACATGTCCTGATGATTTTATTTAATATTATACGGCGGTCTCAGCAAGAGCAAAGAGGGAAAAAGAGAAGGAAAGGGCATAAAGAACGGGAGAAATGACTGCCATTATTCACAGGAAACATGACTGTATGTATAGAAAACAAGAAAATCTATAGATAAACTCTTAGAATTAATAAGTGAATTTAACAAGGGTGCTAAATACAAAATCAATATCAACAAAAATCTATTGCATCCCAATATACTTGTAAACAAGCAGAAGATAACAATGTAAACCATTGCTACTTATAATATTATGTGCACCTGTGCGCTATGCACATACATGCACACACATGCGCAGACACAAATGCCTTGGAATGAAGCTAATTAAAGATATGCAAGATCTCTACACACAAGTCAGTACTGCAAGAAATTAGTAAAGACCTAAATGTACGGTCAGATATAACTGGTTTGTGGATCAGAAGGCTTAATATTGTAAAGATGTCCATTTTTCCCAAAATACGCTCAATGCAATCAAAATGCCAGCAAGGTTATTGGGGGGCTGTGGCAAGCTGACCAGCTGACAGTAACATTTCTACAGAAATTCAAAGAGCCAAGACTGTCCAAGGAGAACAAAGCTCAAGCATTTACACTCCCAGTTATCAACAGTTATCATGAAGCTACATTACAAATAAATAGGCCACTAGAACAAAAGAGTTTAGAAACACGCCTGCATTTGGTTTGTGACCAACATGACCACGGGGTGCTGAGTCAACTGGTTATTCAATAGAGAAAAAATAAAATTTGACCCTTAGATCACATACATAGGAAAATGTTGACCCTTACTTCATACCATCTGCAAAAATCACAATACAAAAAGTAAAACAATAAAGCTTTTAGAAAGAAAAAAAAAGACTCAGCAGAAAGTTTTGATGAAGTTGGAATAAAGATTTCTTAAAATGCAAGAACACTTAACCATAAAGGAAAACAACTGGTAAATTTTAATCTAAATCTAAATCTAGATTAAAATTTAAATATTTTGTTAAGCAAAAAACACCTTTAAAATAAGAGTAAAAATAGAAGCCATCGCATGGGAGAAAGAACATATGCGTATACTCATACACACATATTTTTAAAACTCACATCTGGAGATATATATTTATATTAACTATATATATAATTTACATAAATATATATAATTTATATAAATATATATATATAATTTATATAAATTCTTACAAACCAGTAAGAGAAAGAGAAAGGCAGACAAGACCCAGGCACACCCCAGCGACAGTGCGGGCTCACCCCCAGACTACCGCATCTCAGTAGCGTTGGAATCTTTTTGCTGGTGGAGGGTCTTGCCTTCAATTTGTAAAAAACACACCATCTGTGAAGCACAATAAAACGCGGTACGTATGACTGTAACAGAAAAATGGGCTCAAACAGGAACTTGACAAAACCAGTTATTTGGCCCATTAACACCCAGAAATGTGCTCAACCCCCGTATTTCCCCAGAAGGGCACCCTCCCATCTCAGTGTTCCCCACTCGCGCTAACCAGAGCAGCTCGAACGTGTTCAACGGAGGACACGAAGTGCGGGAAGCAGGGAGCTCCGGGGGCTCCTGTCCTCTGGTGCCAAGAGTGTCAGCTGCCATGACGACAATGGAAAACCTCGTGTCTGTTCAAGCTGAGCACTTGCATGTCCTGTGTCCAGCAACCCACTCAACATATGGGTGGGCCAAAAAGTCCCTTTAGTTTTTTCCCTAAAATAAAAGACACGTTTTTCATTTTCACCACAGGCCGGCTGTCTCCTGCTATTGGCTTCTAGTGGGGAGAGGCCAGGGCTGCTGCTGAACATCTTCCAGTGCACAAGACAGCCCCACAGAAAGTTATTTGGCCAAAAGGTCAATAGTATCAAGAAACGTCGCAAACCACCTCTGACACAGTCGATCAGTCACAGCACCTTCTCCATACGCTGCGCAAATCTTTTTGCATTTGTTGCGTTTTTACCTTTCTTGAAATAATAAAGCATAATATGCTAAAAATGTGACTTATCTTCTTCCATCTTCAATATTAAAATGGCAGCACAAAAATTCACCAATCTTTAAGTTTTTTTTTCACTTTCAAGATCTTAGCTTATTTATTATTTCACATAAAAAGGTAGTCACTTAACATTCAAATCTAGTTATACACCATCTAGTACTTTGGCATTGCAGGTTAACCAAAAAAAATCTCAGATACATGAAAGCCCCACTATTGACATGAACTATGGTAATAAAAAATTTGACATATAATTTGTTCAGTATATAGTATTTACATTATGAAACCAGTGCTGATATAATAAACAGTGATGAAGAAATAGTAAAAATAAACTTAAAAAACCAAAGGTTTATATTCTTACAATGTGCTGTCATAATTGTATATAAAAATTAAAACATAGCAGAGCTTTGTTATAAAATTCTTAATCATCTGACCTTAGTCATTACCTGCTAACGATTTACATGCAACATCTGCTATAACTGACATTTGATTTTTCCTCCAAGAAAGTGTAAGTAGATAAATGACATTTAAGAGAAGACATTAATTTATTTGTGATCAAAAAAAAAAAAAAAAAAGAGAAGAAAACTGTACTCAAGATTAGTACTGGTCACCAGCCTCTTCCCTACAGAAATGATAAAGCACTAAGACCAAAAAATATTGCAAAAAGAGTGTCATGAATGGCACACAGGTCAAAGAATCTTGAGACCAATCAGACACACTTCTTTCTCCTTCACTGATGAGAGACCTATTTTGCCGTCAGACAATAATAATCGAGTGAGGGGCACCAGGAGAAAAACTGATTAAATCTTGCAGACACTAAGACGGAGGCAGGTGTGGCCAGAAGAAGGGGCAATTTATATATAAGTCAAACTACATACACAGCATGACTGGAATGCAGCCCATCCCAAACCGGCTTCGTGAAACAATCGAACCTGTATGATTTCATAGTTATTAAGTTTTTTTAATGCACGCTGATATGACACCTGCCACAATACAATCTAACAAAATTGTTTCAAATGAAGTGAAAGACAGCTAAGCGCTACTAGGTGAACTTTTTGGCCAACCCAACATACACCCAAAGAAACACAAACCTAGGGTGTACGTTTACCGAAGTACAGGACGAGAATGTTCTGGCCTGCATTACCTCTCTGCAACCCCCTCCCAGAAACACCTCAAACGTTCATACAATGTTCAGTGAAAGGAGTAAGCAAGTTTATACAGAGACGAGATGAATTTACGGTGAGTGTCTTAGTCAGCTTGGGCTGCTGAAAAAGGACACACAGACTGGGTGGCTGATGAACAACAGCAATGTCCCCCTCGTGGTCCGGAGGCTGGAAGCCGGGGGTCAGCGTGCCAGTGTGATCACGTCCCAGAGCCCCCCTCGCAGGTGTGTGGATGGTCACCTTCTTGCCTTGCCCGCTCAAGGCGGAGAGCAGAGAGAAAGCAAGTGCCTTTGAGTCTGCTCTTGCAAAGGCCATAATCCCAGCGTGAGGGCTCCGCCCTCATGGCCTCATCCAATTTAATTACCCATCCAAGGTCCCTGCCCAACACAGCAGCGCTGGGGGTCAGGGCTCAGCATAGGAGTGTGGAGGGGACACAAGCAGCCAGTGCACCCCAGCAAGAGGTCTGGAGAGTGTGGCACGGCTGAGGGGCCAGGGAGGGCCTTCCGTGGCGCAGGGATGCGGCACTTATTGGTTCTGCACTGGTTTCATAGGTACGTTTTGTGAAAACTTAAGCCGTGGACTTCCGGCTTGTTTCCTTTTCTGCATGTGTTACACTATGGGAAAAGGGAAGGGGCAAGAGGGAAGGGAAGAGGGACAGAAAAAGAGCAAGGGAGAGAAAATGCCACCTCCCCCAGCTGGGGACATGGGCTGACAATTGGTCCCACCTGGTCTCCAGGCGCCTGGAGCAAAGTTTCCCAGCATCAGCTGCGGCAGAGGGCAGAGCGCGCGCCTGCTGGACTTGGTTGGGCACAGATGGCCAGAGAAAGGTGCCAGAGATCTCTCCTGCCACCCCCTTCTCTGGCGGGCTTGGACGTCACTCAGCCTCGCTCGGAACTCTGTGCCCGCTCTCCCCGGGTGGGTGGGAAGCTGAGTGCCAGCCTCCGGATAAAGAATGGGGATTAATTTGATCCTCCACCTGGGTACCTCTGAGTGGGCAGACCTAGGGAGTGAACAGGTGGAACGTGTTTACGGGCTGCAGAGACCTGGCTGACCTCCACCCAGATCAGGGCTGAGCGGGGGAGGGGGGAGGAGCACGCTCGTCAGGAAAGGAAAGGGGCCACAGAGATGGCAGCTGCCCAGGCGAGGTCCCCTGCCGCCTGCCGGCTCGGACCGGTTTGCGTCAGCGGTGCCAGGACCACAGGAAGGGCATGGCAGGCTGAGCCGAGGACAGACAGGCTTCCTGAGCAGGGTGCCAAGCCCTGGAGTTGGGGGGCCGGGTGCAGCTCGGAGCACATGCTCCAGCCTGCTCTTGACCTCGGCCTGGGACAAACGGTGCCTGAGACGGTCTCGTGGGCTCGCATCCCCTGACTCTGCGGCTGTCTGGAGCAGACGCAGCTGAAACAGGAGGCCTTGGGACCTGGTCACATCACCACGCCTCAGCTCCTCCTTTGGGCTTAGCCACTGGCCGTGGGGTATGTGGCTCTTCACATCTGGAGTCAAATTAATTAAAATGGAATGAAACGTAAAACTCAGATCTCCAGCCATGCTGGCCCACGTCTGAAACACGCAGCGGCCGCCGTGGCTCGTGGCCGCAGTGGCGGGCAGTGCATGGCAGTGCAGACGGAGACCATTTTCACCATCGCAGGACGTGCTACGTACGGCACGGGGCTGGCCTAGACCAGCCCGTGCTTTCAGGAGACAATTTCGTTCATGAGAACTCTTTCTTCCAACCAAAACTTACCCAAAGCCCGATACGGTCAACAGATAAAACGGGGAAGAGGGGACCCGAGCCCCCAAGGACCTTCATTTCCTGGTGGCTCCGTCTGTGGAAAAGCCGCCTGCCGACAGTGCTCTGCGCCCTATTTGCTATGAAACCGTGTGTCTGGGACGGGGGCCCGTCTGGAGACCACAGCGGCCACAAGTTACCAGTGTTGGCCCCCTTCCGGGCTTTGTTTTCAGGCCCGCATGTTCTCCATCTCCCTGCCCTTCCCCACCTACAGATGCGGCTCAGAGAAACTGCGCAGCGTGCCCCAGGGCACAGTCAAGGCATCTAAGCCGCAGGGCATGCTAATTCCAAAGGCCACACCATATGGCTGCCTGACGCTACTTCCCAGGCCTCGGAGAGGGGGCCAGGAAGCCCCTGAGGTCACCACTCCACAGTGGTGGTCTCTGTCACCACGGGGCAGGAAGTGAGTGTGTGCAGTAGGCCTTGGTGCGCCCCTGGGACTGAATGGACAGGGAGTCCTTCCAGCTGGACTAGAGCTGATGGCCTGGGCCGGTGGGTGGGGACAGAGGGTGCCTCCCCTCGGAAGGAAGAATGCAAAGGTCACTCTTCTGGAACACCATGTGGCAGATGAGATGGTCCCAATTATATGGGGGGCCCCCATGGGCTTAAGATGTCCCCTGGATGCTGGGACTGCTCTATTCACCACCACCACAGCGGTGGCTTCCTCACCTTGGGCTTGTCCTCAACTTAACCCAGGGGTGCTCCTTTCTTCCTGTCCACACAGCCTCCGAGTGAATAATCAGCGTGGGGTTCTACCAGCACTGACCGGCTCAGGGTGCTGCTGGGCCGGGCTTAGCCACTTGCTCCAGGGGGTAACCAGGCTGTTAGGGAAGGCGGGAGGCTCTGCACACAGTCACCATCCCTGAGGTGCCACTGGGACCCTGAGCTCAGTCTCAACCCTTACACGCATGTGACTAAGTTAAATCCCCACTCTGGAAGGCTGCATACTGTGCGATCCCACGGCGGTCACATACACGGAAGGAGGTGCTTGTCAACCCCAGACGGCGCACACGGCGGTGGCCCGCAGACCAGAGCGGGGCTGAGCGTTCCTGCGGCCTAGTGGCACTGTCACCGTCCCAGCGCTGTCGCGCAGCACATTACCCACATGTCTGCGGGGATGCCGGTGTAAACAAGCCTGCTGCCGGTCACATAAAAGCGCGGCGTAGCCCTGGCCAGGTGGCTTGGTTGGCTGAAGCATCGTCCCATATGCCAGAGGGCTGAAGGTTTGATTCCTGGGCAGGGCGTGCGCCTGGGTTGCAGGTTCAATCCCTGGTCAGGGTGTATACAGGAGGCAACCAATTGATGTTTCTCTCTCACATCAACGTTCCTCTCTCTCTCTCCCCCTTCCTCTCTAAATTCAATAATAAAAAATGTGTTTGGGTGAGGATTTAAAAAAAAAAGTATAGCACATTCAATCATGTACAGTCCCTAATACCTTGATAATGATAATAAATGACTATGTTATGGTTTATGCATTTACTACCCTGTACTTTTATTATTACATTAGAGTAAAGAAGCATTTGCTGTAAAGCAGTATGCTGTGTTACATACATGTACGCTGGCAGCAGCCTCGTGTACCTCATGGGTACCACGTCTGCTCATCGCATCATCTCCGCTTCGGCTTGATTTAGTCTCGTGCTGTTTTGTACGGTAACGTGCTGCAGAAGGTTGCAGCCCGGGAGCAGGAGCCCGTATCACCCAGGTTAGTGTACGTGCACTTACGGCGTTCACACAATGATTTCCTGAGGGCTCCATTTCTGAGAACGTGCCCCCATCATTCAGCAGCACGTGACTGTGCAGCCATCCCCTCTTATCCCAGGGAGATGCATTCCAAGACCCCCAGTGATGCCTGCAACCACAGAGAGTACCAAACCTTCTCTTTATACTGTGTTTCACAGTATCATAGGTATGCATGCATCCCTGTGATGAAGTCTGATTTATAAATTAGGTATAGTAAGAGCGAATAATAAAATAGAGCAATGTTAACAATGTTCTGTAATAATAGTTCTGTGAATACGTCATAGAAGTTATGTGGTCTCTCTCTCTCTGGTTCCTGACCTTATAGCTGAGATGGCTGCTAAGTGACTGATGGGGGGGGGTGGCATATACGGCGTGGGTGCCATGGACAAAGGGATGAGTTAGTTCCACAAGAAAGAAATGTTCTGGTTATTGACGCTGATAAAATAATAAAAGTGATCAAACATATAAAACTGATAAAGGAAACCATGAAAAGGAGCACAAAGTATTAAAAATATATATGTGCCTTTTTAAAAAAATCCTCATCTGAGGACATTTTTTCATTGCTTTTCAGAGGGAACAGAAGGGACAGAAAGAAACATCAATGTGAGAGAGAAACGTTGATTGGCTGCCTCTCGTACGCACCAGGACTGGGGATCAAACCCACAACCTAGGCATGTGGTCTGACTGGGAATCGAACCCACAGCCTTTCAGTTGTGGGATGACACTCCAACCAACTGAGCCCCTGGCCAGGACAGAATATGTCTTTTGAAACAACAAAGTGGACATTCCTAGGAGAATAAAACGACGACGAACTGCCTAATAAATTTCATGAGAACATATTTGCCATTTTATGATAAAAATAAATAACCATAATAAACTTCGCTCTCTTTTCATTTATTTAATCCTAAAATTTGACCAGTTGATACTTGCAAAACTCTGGGTTTTAAGTAAACAAAAGCAGTAAAATTTAGCCCACTTATATGATATCCTGACCAAGTATTTTCAAGATAACTGATAATACATCAGCTACAGCTCTGGCTGCTGTGGCTCAGTGGATTGAGTGCTGGCTTAGGAACCAAAGGGTCGCTGGTTCAATTCCCAGTCAGGGTACAGGCCTGGGCTGCCAACCCAGGTCCTCAGTTGAGGGCCTGCAAAAGGCAACCACACACTGATGTTTCTCCTCCTCTCTTTCTCCCTCCTTTCCCTCTCTCTAAAAATAAAGAAATAAAATCTTTAAAAATATATATCAGCTACATAAAAACCTCAGAATGATGAAGGCTCAAAAAATTCTAAATGCAGATGCTTGGCTTTAGGGGGAGCTGAGAGAGAACCCAGCGTCCAGAGCAAGAACAAAGACAGAGAGCGGTTACCTGCTCACTGGCACCGCGTCACTCAGGGCTGCGGGCCTAACGAGAAAGCCATCGGAAGAGTCTGATGCCGTTCCTAAGTGAGATCATGGCCCAGACCAGGGCACCATTTAGCCAGTGACAACTGGGCTGAACAACAGATCACACCGATGATGTCTAAACATAAAAAAAATTGACTTAGGGATTATTAAAATAATGTGATGAATAATTTATGTTACAACCTATACCCCTTTGTTATATATGAAGTATCTTCAGGTTGTTTCAAGAATAAAAGAAAACACTGATTTTATGATTCCTATATTAATTTATATTCCATACTAGTCATTGAATATCTTAGTATCACCCTGCCTATGAAATGGTGGAATGGGAATTATAAGCTCTTCTCCCAGAGCCAGTAACCTGGTGCCATATCTGAGCTGCCTTGTAGATCCCCAGAGACTCCGCCCCACCCAGTTTATGGGCCCGCCCAGGCTGCTTTTCCATGACTGGCTGATCTTGGCTCAGGCTTCACAACTTCCTAAAACCCCTCAAACCGGCGACAGCTGGCCTCAGTGAGCCTCAGGCCCGGCACTAGCAGCAAGCTGCCTAGATTCACAGCTTGGCTTCACCTGGGACTCTCCAAGCCCAGCACAAGGAGCAGCCATCTCAGATTGCTCTGTAGCTCAGGCAGGGTGGCCCTGGGAAAACACAGGTGGGGGCTGACCCTGGCCTGCATCACCCAGCAACCCCCAGGGCCAGCGCACCCAGGGGGCAGCTACAGACCACGTCAGAGCACCACCACCTGCCCCTGCACAGCTGATCCTCCACAGAGGGCGCAGGTTGGTGGTAAGAGGTCACAGCCAGTCCTTGCAGCTGACTGGCCTGAGTAAATCCCTCCTATTGATCTGCCAACAGCAATCAAGGCTCAACTACAAGAGGAAGGTGTACTCAGCTCACACAGAGGGTGCACCTCAAATACCCAGCTTGGGTGATAGGGGAGGCTGTGCCACTGGGTCCTACAGGACACCTACTACATGAGGCCACACGACCAAGACACCAAGTCAAAGCAGCTCCATCTAATACACAGAAACAAACACAGGGAGGCAGCCAAAATGAGGAGGCAAAGAAACATGGCCCAGATGAAAGAACAGATCAAAACTCCAGAAAAAGAGATAAACGAAATGGAGATAAGCAATCTATCAGATGCAGAGTTCAAAACACTGGTTATAAGGATGCTCAAGGAACTTAGTGAGGACCTCAGCAGCATCAGAAAGATCCAGTCAGAAGCGAAGGATACACTAATTGCAATAAAGAACAATTTACAGGAAAACAACAGTAGCGTGGATGAAGCAAAGGATCAAAACCACCAAACCATTATTATATGAAATGTTAAAGGGACTTATTTAAGAAAAAGAAGATCAAAACTATGAACAATAAAATGGCAAAAAAAAAATCTATTAACAATTGAATCTAGAAAACAAACTAAGCAAACAAGAAGAACAGAAACAGAATCATGGATACGGAGAATGTTTTGATGGTTGTCAGTCGGGAAGAGGGGTGTGGGGGAATGGGTGAAGAGGTGAGGGGATTAAGAAGTATAAACAGGTAGTTACAGAATAGCCACAGGGATGTAAAGTACAGCACAGGAAATGGAGTAGCCAAAGAACTTATACGCATGAGCCATAGACACGAACAATGGAGGGGGGATTGCCTGAGGGAGTTGGGGGTGCTGGGTGGAGGGGGCAAAAGAGGAAAAAGCAGGACAACTGTAATAGCATAATCAATAAAATAGCAGTAAAATAAAGTTACTATAAAAACAACACTAAAAAAAATAAAAGAACATAACGATGAATCATGCTCAAAGGAATGAATGCAGGAGTTGGAGACGGAAGTCAGACACAGCTAAACCCTGAATGCATGTTGGTAATGAGTCAAACCCAGATGCCACAGATTACTGTGGCCTTGGTCACTGCCAAAGTATTTTCCTGCTCTCGCAGCAGACCAAGCAAATGCCAATGCAGATAGCTCTGTAGAACATCAGAATATTCTCCCAACTTTTTTAAAGGGTAAAAGACCTTTTGCCAATCATAACTTTCTAAGGGTCAGTCACACTTGTTTGCACAAGTAGTCTTCCAGGATGGCCAGAGGATGAAGTTTAAAACAACAGCTGGCTATAAAAGGGAGGTTTTGTTGAGTGATGGGCTGTTCCCTTCCTGCGTGTTCCCAACCCTGCCGCACAGGCAGCTCTGTGGGCCACACCAGCCTTTGGGTTCAGCGTTGCTGGCAGAACCCCATTCCTGCCTTGGAGGAAAACCCTGTCAAGGGGAGAAGATACTCATGGGACTGCCTTCCAGGCCCTTCCAGCTTCCTCCAGCGGACTGCGTGGAACTCTCTTCAGATGATGGCCTTGGCTTCTCGGGGCACCTGGCCTAGGAAGACATTAAAATGCAGTCTGGCCAGATGTCAGGTAATTGCATCTGCGGTGCCTTACAGTTACAGAGGTATTTTTCTGTTGCTCAGCGATTCCCTTCGCCACCCTACAGGGCCCGTTTTTGCAGATGAGGAAGTAGAGGTCCCAAGAGGCTCAGAGGCTGCTCAAGGCCACACAGCCGACGTGGGGTGGAACTGACCCTGAACCTCGACCTCACCCTCACTCACTGACCTGCCCCTGCACTGTGCTGAGTTTATGCCTGTCCGTGCGAACTGCGTAACGGGCCCTGCAGGCCTAGGTAAGAAGTCCTTCATCAGGGTTTGCAGTCCAAGGGCAGGTCAAAGAAGTCACACTTCCGACGAGTAACCTTTGTCTTTATCGCCTGATTCTTCAGGAACATGTGCATCTGTGGGGCAGTTTTATTCGGTCCCCTTATCATTCACCATTCAAGCAGCAAGTATGTACCGACACCCACTCGGTGCCAAGCCTGTGCCGGTGCCGGGAATTCCGAGATGCCTCCGTCCTTTTCCTGCCCTTGAGGGCGTCACACCCTACTGAGGAGTCAGGCCCTACATAATGTCCTGGGCGCTAAGTCAGCAGGTGCAAGGTGCCGGACAGAGGCTTGAGCGGGAGACTCAGGCTGCACAGCCCTCCCAGGTGAGTCAGAAAGGTTTCCAAAAGGTGACATTTAAGCTGGACTTGAAACAATGGGCAGGATCGTGACAATACTAAGTAGGTGGAGCACTTCTTAAAAATTTTATTTATTTATTTTGAGAGAGAGGGGAAGGAGGGAGAAAGAAATGGAGAGAAACATCAATGTGCCTCTCGCACGTCCCCAACCAAGGACCTGGCCTGCAACCCAGGCCTGTGCCCTGACTGGGAATCAAACCAGCGACTCTGGTTCTCAGGCCGGCACTCAATCCACTGAGCCACACCACCCAGGGCCTTAAGAATTCAAGCTGCATAAAATCTTTCTCTTCCCATCTCATGTGTGCCAGGGATCTACCCTGGCCTTCTTATTCCTGGAGAGTGCTACTTACATCTCCAAATTCCTCCCACATTTCTGCAACCCAAAATGTCTGAAAGGTCTTCTGGATGAGCCACATTTTACGACAGCTAAACCACATCTGTTTCTAATCAGTCAAGACTAATAACTAATGCTCTCCAGCTCTACCAAGCATTGCCCACAATTGCCTGGCCACAGCAAATGTTCCCAGCAAGCATGTATTTGTTTTGAAATCAAATACCCGGACCTGTATGTGGATTAGACTATCAGTGATCTGCACCTCCTAGTGCTTCACACAACCTGAGGTTCCCCACCAGGAAGGGCACCGTGCTATGGACTATCAGCAAGCAAGACACACAAATCCTGCAGAGTCATCTGGAAGGAAACCATTCTTAAGAGTTTCAGATCCCCAAAATCCATTTTGTAGTATGCACTACAACGCACTGTCACCTAAGAGCAGTATCATAAATAATTGCTCCAGTTTTGAATCACTTTCAATCTCAGGAGGGATTTCTTAGCACTTGTTGAGAATTTAGATGATTCTGAGCTAAGAAAAGGTGACTTGTCCCTAAATTAGGAAAAAAAAATCAGTTTCAATGCAAAACAAACTTTAAGTACACAATTTCATTTGAAAATGAGATAAAAGTTCATGCAGTGAAATTAGTAGCATCAACAAAGCTGCTCTTACCTTGGCTACAAATCTAAAAAACTGAAATGTGACGGAGAAGAGACCCAGAGAATGAAGAGTTTCCAGGCTCTCCTCTAGAGTGGTGTGTGTGAAAGAATTCATGTAGCCAATGACCCATCAGTTCCCAAGTCTTTCATTACACAAACACGCTGCAGAAAAATTAGAAAGTGCAAAGAAATGAAGGATGAAAACCAAGTCACCCCTATTGCCGTGACCCAGGGACCTCACTGCTAACACCTTGGTGAACATCCTTCCAGACTGTTTTCTATCAACAGCAAAATTACATAAAACTTCTCCCCACCAAAAATCGGATCATACCTTACATGCTATTTGGAAACTGGCTTTCTTCACTTTGATATCAAGAAGCTGTCATCGCATGTTGAGAAATCTTTTTGATTATTTTTGGTGGCTGCAGACTATATTGCTTCTGTGGATGTACCAAAATTTAACCGTTCTGCTATCATGAGCATTCATTTCCAGTGTTTTGCTATTAGAACAATGCTGTCATGAACTTTCTTTTGCTGAGTCGGCACAAACCAAAGGCCGCTTCTAAGCACCACATTCTGGACCACGGGTAACATGTGGCACTGTGGACATGCCAAGGGCCCCTGTTAGAAGCTGCCCCTTCTCCAGTTTCTGGGGGTCAGAGGCGCCCGAGTGCCCGATCTGACTGTGTGGTTCTGTCCTGATTCTCTGCCTTATTTAGGAATCACAAAAACCGCCATCAAAAGGGAGACATTTAGGCTGGATCCAGCACTTTTCCCCAGTCCACTCGTCATGAAGTTAAACAATAAATGTTCTCTGTTACTTGTGAGCACCACAGCTGCAGGTCTGTGTGGAAAAGGATGAAGCGGACCCTTGTCGAAGAGTGAAGATCTTTTAGTAACTAAAGTGAAACCTATAGTCAAGGCAAACCAGACCCAGAACACAGTACCAATTTCTTCTATTGTGTTTTTATTGTACATTCCCTGAGACTTTACCTCCTCAAAATATGGATTCACAAGACAATTTAAATCTTTTTATTAAAGCAGTTATTGTCACTGCCCGCACCCCCCCCCCACTGTGTCTGCAATTTTAAAAACATATCCTCTGGGTCTGAATGTTTGAGGATGAGATTTCCTTTTTTGTTTTGATCCTGCTCCAAAAAAGCCAATGACAACATGTAATTACGCATTTCCAGACTTCTAAATTAAAAGAATCCAATCTTCTTCAGTTAAGAAACGGAGAGTAGAATCTTAAAAGGCTACCATTCACATTTTAAAATCCTGCTGAAAACAGACTATCACCTCGGATTTTGGCAGAGATACATCCCTCCCTGGAGCGGGTCCCAGAGAACCCGGACGCACAGCAACCCGCAGGTCCTCAGTCCAAGGCAGTTCCCTAATCCCTGAGACGCGCACTCCAAGAGCTCCGCCTTCTATCGGACAGCACCTCAGGCCTCAGGCCGGCCAGGCGGAGAGGGCTCTTTCGTGAAAAGTGCCTTTTTGGAACTTCCTAAAATTTTATTTTATTCTCCACTGATACCCAGTTCTCTTGGTAACTTGATACTCAACACATTCTCCTTGAAATCAACAGAAATGTTTTAGTAAGTTGTGTTCTTGGATTTCCCTTGAAACCAGTCTCACCAAACAAACAAAAAGATCTCCGTGGAGATGAGTTTTTATAGCCTTTAAAAACCTGTATGAGGTTCACCAAGAACTGCCAGAATGGGTAACCTGAGGCAAGCCCTTGTCCAGTGCTGAAACAGACATTAAAACAATGGTACCATGATTAAATAAACTTTTATTGTCACATTTAACTGCTTCGTCAGATATACATTGTAGGTTTCAGTATGGCATAAAATAAAAATATATTCCTGAATGTCAAAATCGGAACAGAGGGGATGGCAATGGCACTTTAAAAAAAAAGGAAATTCGCACTGGTGTGGAAGCCACTCGGAGGCGGCTGGTGACACCAGAACACACTTGCGGAGACAGGGGTCTGTGGCGCCTCAAATCAAATGGCAGTGGTTTAAGGTCAGCAGAAATGGGAGGAGTGAAACACAGACCCCGCAGAGTGGGCATCCGAAGAACGGCAGCTTCGGCGTCTCGTTTTTCAGTCCATATTGTTGAATTTTGCATTACAGCTGGCTCAGGGAGTCAGCGTCTCTCCTAGAAAATGAAACTACTCTTTCAGAAACTGGACTGTAAGCCTCTCGGACAACTTCCCTATTTTTCCAGGTTTTAACCAATCCAAAGGAAAGGTGGTTATGTTCCAAAGCATTAACTTGGTGGGCTGACCTCGTCATGAAGGGCGGGTCTTGTCATTCCCAAACCAGGAGCCTAAAATGCTCATGTCTTTAGTGGTTTCACACATTCTGGGCAAAACTAGAAAACGAGCACTAATTAAATAAAAATATAAGTGCATCCCAACAGGAAGGCTCAACACATTCCATAACTATCCTCCAAATGGCAGCTTAAAAAAAAAGTATGGTTATTCAAATTTAAAATGAGTCTTTATTCACCAAGATTCTTAAACAGTTGATTAAATGTCTTTCCTCCACAAATAAAATTAACACTAGGATTTGTCAGAAGATCTAAATGAGTTACATCCCTTATGTATGAACTCGGCTGAATCCACTGCGTCTGGAGTCTGCTCATCCGAGAACTCACGCCGGGAACATGGCCCCTGCTGGGACCCACTGCTGCGTGGCCTGCACTTAGGACTCCAGAACAGAGACTGTGCGTGTGGCTAGGGCGACACCACAGTCACTGTAACTCCACAAAAGAAAAATAAGTAATTTATTTTATGACACGCTTATTTGGATGGTTACTTACTGGTAATTAGTATTTCTACATGTGTTTAAAGGCAACCATTTTAAGTGACGATACATATCAGGCCAGTAGAACGAAGTTAAAACAAAGCCTCCTCTTCTGATCTCACAAAGTCATGCAGACAAGAGCAGCTACATCCGATGTGTCCCCATCAGGCTCCGTGGAATTATCAAGATTTCTTTTCTGGCAAAGATGAATTTGGCTCATCAGAGAAAGAAGGGTCTTTGAAGGCTGCTGCTACTCAGTTCCCTTTGAAAAAGTAAATTTCAAGGCATGATAGTGCAAGAGGTAAGGTTTGATTTACAGAACATTTATAGACCAGTTGTGCTTAGGCTCTAATTACCGATTTGTTTTAAAGAACAGAAACTACGCTGATAAGTTTCTCTTTGCCTACATTTACCAGGACATCCATGAATCGCACCAGAGTTAGGACAATTTGATTATCTTAATGATTCTGTGGTGACACCTGACGCGGTGTGTGCAGGTGGGGCCTGCGCAGGTGAGGCCCCTGCCAGTTCTGTGCCCAGGCCTCTTGGGGGCCCAGGGGTCTGAGAAAGCAGTTCTCCCTCCAGATTAAGTCCTCAGAAAACTCTCTCCATAAGTGATTAAGAAAACAGCGCTAAGTGAAGAGTTCCTTTTGTTTCGTTAAATCTGGGACGTCTGAGTGTTCCTGGAGCCCCCGTCGGGATGTGTCACAGGCCGAGAATCCCGCGCATGTGAGCATTCGCTATTAGAGGGCTCCGTGGGGTCAATCAAATTCTCATAATCACTGTCGTCTGACCCCTCCGCACTGTCTCCAGCTGCTCTTTGGGAAGGAGGGTCTGCTCCAGCCCCAGCGTACTTCAGTCCGGCACTGCTGGGGGCATAATTGGAGGAGCCCACGGCCTGGGGTCGAGGCATAAAGACACTCGTTTCCATGCACGAGTGGCTCAAAGTACTGTCCTGATTGTTTGGGTGAAAATCAGAGTATGGGGGCGGGGGATCAGAGGCCTCTGCGTCCGCCAGTGTACTTCTACCTTCAGCTGCAAGCCCCGCAGAGGGCGTCCGAGCGCTGAGCGCCGGCTCCAGACTCTCGGACGGCATCTGTCTGCTTGTCATCACCTGCTGCAACCCTGGGTGGAAAGAGGAAGAGAACTGTAACACAGACTGTAGTTCCCCAGCTGTGCATCTCAATGCCTTGAACAGCCAAGCCTGAATGTTCTGGAAAACAGCAACAAAGCAGAGACGCTGATCATTCCTACTGTTTTACATTTGCACAATACTCCATAGTTTACAAAAGACTTCCCTGTGCATTAATTCATTTAAGCTTCAAACCATCAATAACGCCATCATTACTGATGTTACTGTTTCCATTACGCAGACAAAAAACTGGAGCACAGAAGGGTGCGTGGCTTCACGAAGGCAACAGCTGGAAGGGGGTCTGCTACTCCAAGTGCAGGTCCTTTAACCCCGGCTCCTATTCCCCCACCTGCCGCTGACTGCGACAAGGCTGTGCAGACAGAGCAGGAGAACAGTTCTGACCCCCCTGGGCAGGCACTTGAATGTGAGTGTTTTCCTTGACGAACCTCGCATCAAAAAGCACTTCTTTACAACTATCTGTCACTACACACACACACGCCTCTTTCTCCTTACAAGGTGAAGAGCCTTCTGTTAGGTGGCCGCCAGTTTCCCAGGTACTGGGCCATAATTTTACCCCATTTCTTATGAACGCTCTGAAAGTCCCACATCTGAGTCTGCAGTCTGCAAGCTTTTTAAAGTGTATTTTTAAAAAGATTTTATTTATTTATTTATTTAGAGAGAAGGGAGGGGAGGAAGAAAGAGAGGGAATGAAACATCGACTGGTTGCCTCTCAAATGTGCCCCAACTGCAGACAGATCCCGCATCCCCAGCCTGTGCACTGACCAGGATTTGAACCAGCAACCTTTAGCTCTCCGGGACAATGCCCAACCAACCAAGCCACACCAATCAAGGCTAAAGTACATTTTTAATATTATAAAAATGATACCTACTTTTACAAAATTTAGAAAAGAACAAAGAAAAATTGCCCACAATTCTATCACCCAGATAACACTTAGAATTTTGGTGAAACGATAACAACATTGGGGTTAAAAACATAAACTTTAGGTGCCAGGCCCCCCACTTATTTCCTGGACTCCACTTTTCTCATCCAGCCTGTGCATTTTGAATATATATATTTTAAACATAGCTAAGATCATGTTTACACCACATTATATCCTAGGGTTTTTGCTAAGGATCATGTACTCATTAAAAATTCACTTCATGTGGCTCAGTGGATTGAGCGTCGGCCTGCGAGTCAAGTGTCGCTGGTTCGATTCCCAGTCAGGGCACATGACTAGGCTGCACGTCAGGTCCCCAGTTGGGGGCGTGAGTGAGAGGCAACCACACAGTGATGTTTCTCTCCCTCTCTTTCTCCTTTCCCCTCTCTCTAAAAATAAATAAACAAATTAATTTTTAAAAAATTCACTTCAATGGCTGTACAATATTCCACAACATAGATACACCAAAATTTATTCAACTATACTACTGTTGTTTATTTAACTATTTTAATAGGTTGTTTTCAAGATTTTAGAATTATAAAGTTTTGATTAACATTCTTGTGCATAAATTCCTGTCTGCATTTCAGATTATTTCTAGAAAACTATGATAGCAGAAATGAATCAGTTACCACTTACTTAGAAATATAAATTACAGTTTAATTGGTTTGCAAATATCCTTTTTTTTTTTTAAGATTTTATTTCTTTTTAGAGAGGGGAAAGGAGGGGGAGAGAGAGGGAGAGAAGCGTTGATGTGAGAGAGAAACATCAATCGGTTGCCTCTCCATGCACCCCGTCTGGGCCAAACATGCAACCCAGGCATGTGCCCTGACTGGGAAGCACACCAGTGACCTTTTGCTTTGCGGACGATGCTCAACCACCGAGCCACACCAGCCAGGGTGGTCTGCAAATATCCTTATTAAATTAGAAATGGTTAGCTACACCCTTCTCTCCTTTACACTTGATATTATTTGCCATACATTTTATAAGTTTTACTTGCACATGTTACGTCTGGTGACATTATAGCAAACATCTCTGTTACCACGCTGGGAGTCCTGGGCCTACTTCTCATTCAACCAGCTGGTCCTTTAGCTTCATGATACCCACCATCCACAGCTACCAATAAACAGACATTTAAAGGCTTTGTTGCGCCCCTGCCTATGACCCAAATATAAAGGTAAAAGAATTTTCAGGGGTGACTTTAAATGGCTGCAGTGAACCCAGGATGCAGCGCCTGCTGGGCGGGCCAGGGCTCCGTGGGGAGCAAGGTCATACCCCCTGAACACGGATCCCGGTAGTCAGCGCAGGCACCAGTCTGCACCAATCACTACTCAGGACTCACTCTAACATGCTTCAGCCCTTCTACCTTGGGTTGTCTTCCTTGCCCCGTCCCAGAGGTTGAGAAGGGTGCCACGGAAAACGTCACTTCCCTTCCGAAAAAACCTGAAGGATGAGGACGCCTGCTCCCACACAGCCCAACTCGGGGCCTGATGAGTGTAGAAGGATTATACAATGTGATGTTTAAAACCAGACGCGCCCCCGACACTGAATGGTAAAATTAAGAGGAAACTCACTTCTTTCTTGTTCCTTTTCAGTTTTCCTCTGAGTTATTTGTCTTCTTAATTTGTTCACTTCTGTTCGGTAAGATTCAACTACGAGTTCACTCTTTTCTACGTCTGCACACACTGCCTGAGGGAAGAGGAGGACAGGAACAATGAGCTGAAACCCACACATGAGGCATTCTGTAAATACAGCACTCATTAAAGCCAAGGAGGGCCCTGGGTGCTTTACCCAGCCCCCAAACAGATGTCAGGTCCCATTAAGGTCCAGGAGGCCAGCATTCTTCTTACTCACAGGCACGCTACTTAGCTTATACATTCTTGAAAAATAAGGGTAAGCTGGGAAAGATACACATTTTTCCTGGATTCTTCATTTTCATTGAGATGAAAAGCAAAGGTTTAATACCGGTCCCGTGTACAAAGGACAAAAGAAGGATAAGCCAGGAATTAGATGCTTTCAACTTTCATTTATAACCAACAATCACAGGTCAGATGACACAAAAAATGACTTAACAGAAAATATTTATAATTAGGGAGAGTTGAAAAAGAAAGTAAGTTTCGCAGTCAAGATTTAATGAAAGGCCCTGGCTTGGTTGATTAGAGCATCATTCCCAGTACACCAAGGCTGCAGGTTTGATCCCCAGTCAGGGCACATACAAGAGTCAACCAGTGATGCATAACTAAGTGGGACAATAATTCGATGTTTCCTTCTCTCTCTCTCCCCTTTCCTCTCTCTCTAAAATTAATTTAAAATATTTTTTTAAGATTTGATGAAAGATAATTATTGAGCTTGCATCCATGTGCCAGCACACGCTATGTGACACTGGTGTTCTGTGAGCGGGCCTCATGCGGCTGGCGACGAGATGTGGAGCAGCAGCTCTGCAGCCCGCGGGACGGCGCCGAGAGTCTAAGACAAGCACGGCCACAAATCCAGGACGACGAGCCGGCTTTCGCTGCTCGTCCCTGCCATAGCAGAAACACCAGAAACTGCCAGAAAGTGGGCCAGTCACCAGTGACCCAGTATAAAGTTCCCTGTACTGCTAGGTGTCCTGTGACCCTACTTTGGAACCCCGACACTGGAAACGGCCTGCTGGACGCGTTCTGCTTTTGCCCCAGGCTGAACTCAGTCTGCTTTCCCCTTCCTCACTGGCGGCCTTCACTCCTCACTCTACTCCTGGGGCCTTCTCCCCAGGGAGGCCTTCTCCGGGCCTGGGAGGGCTTCTTCAGCTCCACCTCCTCCGTCTTTGTCCTCAAAGCCTCTTTTGTTCTTTGGGTTTCAGAGAAAACTACTCCTAAGACACACCAGGGTGAGGAAGAGAATGTGGGAAAGCACTGTTGGCACCTAGCTGGGTATTCCGCCTGTAGCAGCAGTTCCACAGACACTTGTCGCACGAACGACTGGGAGTGAACAGGCCCCACTGTGACCCTCCCGGGCAATGGAGGCACAGGGGCCATGCGAGTGAGTGAGGGGGGGGGGGCGGGCTGCTCTGAGTGTGGGGGAGTCTCTGCTGGGTGCACCGCGGACAGGAGCACTGTCCTAGGCAATCCTGCTTTAACTGGGACACGTTTTCCTAGCAACAACACTGCTGTCAACGGGTCAGTCCTGACAACAGTAGTATCACTACTGTAGACTCCTGAGGGTCTGCTGCAGGCCCGTGAGGGAGACAGGCTCCTGCGGGCCCGGCCGGACACATCTGATGCTACTGGGGGAAAGGACCTTCTGGCTGGTGGACATGATTCACCTCTCAGTTGGGAGATCATTAAAAATTAAAGTAGAATTAAAAGCATTTGGGCAATACAAATAAGACAAAAACGAGGAAATAAATCAGTTACCTGCACTTTCTCCTGGAGTGCATTATAAACCTGATAAATCGCCCTGATGTCTTTCATTACTCCGTCCTTGTCAAAGAAGTCAGTACTGGAATAGAGACAGAAAAAGGACATCACAGAGGTCATTACAACTGCTAAGAACCTGAAAGGGGTTTTCCTATCACTTCTACCCTCACCTAGTACCTAAATGCTGCACCTACAAAGTGATATTGTATCAGCAATAATGTCCGCACTACTAGAATTGTAAAAGAGAAATTAAAAATAACCCATGTGACTCAGACAATTTAAAAAAATAATAAAAAGCTATCCATTTTTTAGTGACCATAGTTAGCTTTCAGGGTCTCAGAAATACACGTATTCTAATCAAACTTTAATATTAATTATTCTTTTTTAATTGTGGCAAATGATAAAAAAAAAAAAAGTAATAGTAAAAATAAACTATCTTGCCCTGGCTGGTGTGGCTCAGTGGATTGAGCGCTGGCCTGCGAACCAAAGGGTTACCGGTTCGATTTCCGGTCAGAGCACATGTCTGGGTTGTGGGCCAGGTCCCTGGCTGGGGGCACGTGAGAGGCAACCACACACTAATGTTCCTCTCCCTCTCCTTCTCCCTCCCTTATGCTCTCTCTAAAAATAAATAAATAAAATCTTCTTAAAAAAAAGTGAACTAACTTTTCAGTAAGAATAAAATTTTGATATATAGTGGTGAGGGTAGAGAATTACCTCGCTGCATTTTTCAATTTCAAGCATATCAAACTTGATCTCACACCTGTCCGTCAGCCTTTTAAGTCTTAACAAAAGAAAAGAAAGAACTTTCATTTTACCTTTCCACTTACCCGTGCTCTTTAATAACTTTGGCGTAACTCTGAGAAGTATTTGGCACTGAGGACACTTTATACTCCTGCTGGCTGGTGGTGCCTAGGTTGGGAATAGCCAAGGAAACCCTCTGATTGTACCTGTGGGCGGGTTTGAGAGGGGTCCCGTTAGCATTTCTGCTCTGATTAAAGAACGGGTCGGGGCAACGGGAGTCCAGGTCTCTGCGCTGGGGAACTACAAGAAGGTCTCAGCAAGCACCTGCTTCCAGACCACCCACGGATGCACAACTTGGGGGTTTCTGTCCTTCCCTGAAAGTGGAAACTTGTCTGTAAACCCCTTGAGGGCAGAGGTCATTCTTATACATCTTCCGTGTCCCCACAGGGACCGCCGGGATGCTGAGGAGGTTGTAAATGCTCAAGAAATATGACTCATATATTAATGTAACCAAGCAAATGGCTATGTAACAATTAATAATTATTTTCACTGACGTCAAGTTAATGTATTCTACTACAAGTGAATTTCCAGAGAGAAACCATTCCGTTGTTTCCAGCAGGCACAGTGATCATAGGATCTTTTCTTTTACCAAGTTCGCAATGCAGAACCCCCATTAACCAGTAGGTGGATCAATTTTACAATTCTGTCTTCACAATCTATGCTTTAAAATTACAATCAGAGTTCCAGAGTGATAAAACTATAGTTCTATATAATGGATTACAGAGAAGCAAGTGATGATTTCCAACTGTTTATCCTTATAAAAATTTATATGTCACTAACATCTTGCTGATGCTTCTTGATTCAAAAACAATTGTAATTTATACAACTAACAGAAAAGCATCTCTAACTACAAAGAAAACTAGCTCAAAGAGTTACAAAAGCTTTTTAGAGATGCTATAAAATGCACATTTTCAAGGTCATAAATCTCAATGACTTGCGCCAACACCTTTCCCGTTGGTAGGCGGCCTGCTCCCCTTACCTCCGATTTGGTCTAAAGAGGACGTATTCTAAAGCGTGAGTGGAGTTGTTGGCGGTGGAGATGAAGCTGAAGAGAAGGAAGACGAGGTCGGGTGCCCCGAGGACACGCGTGAGCTGCTTGTGCAGGACCTGCTCTCTGTAGGACATCTGCTGCTGCGTGTTTCGCCGGAACCGGTACCACCCGATAACTTTCTGCCACAGAAGCAGAAGAAGAAAAGTTTTTAAAGTTGCACAAAACCTTACAAATTGAGTTCTGAGTGTATCCACACAGACACCTGTACACCAGCGTTCCTAGGTCTCTGTGCGATTGCGCAAAATGGAAAACAGCCCCATTGCCCCTCAATCAGGCAAACAAACCGGGGTACAGCCAACACGTTGGACACCTACTCAACAATAAAAACAAACTACTGATACACACAGAACAGATGAATTCCAAAATAATTATGCTGAGTGGAAGACGCCAGAACCAGAAAAAAATCTATGCTATAGGATTCTATTCATGTAAAATTCTAGAAAATGAAAACAACTTTAGTGACATATAGCAGATGCAGATCAGTGGCTGACTGGGGTGGGGTTGGGGTGTGGGAAGGAGGGATCAGAAAAGGGCCCAAGGAGACTTTGCAGCGATGGACATGGTCATTAACTTATGGTGATGATGGTTTCATAGGTGTATATACACATCAAAACTTATCAAAGGGTACAAGGTAGGTACGCACTGCTTATTTTATGGCAATTATTCCCCAATACAATGACAAACTGACAGAGTTTAGTTTTGTCAATTCTAACTATAGGTTAACTAAGCTGGTTAAGTGAATTAAACTAACATGCTCTCGGCAAGAATAGTTCTCCTAACGTGATCGGCTGGACATCTGAAGGAAGGATGACCTACAAGACATCCAGGAGCTGGCCAGCCTGTTCCTGGGCCCCAGCAAACCTGCATGTTCACAGCCGCTATGGGGAGAGCCAGGAATCTGAATTTAAGATAAGTCCCTCAAATTCTTGTGCACACTAAAGTTTGAAAATCTCTGTTGTAGAGACAATTAATTCTTTATTAGAAGAATAATCCTCATATAGCTTTTCTTCGAAATAAACTCAAGTGAAAAATCATGTTTTAAGATGTAAAAGTAGTTTAAAATTGTGTCATATTAAGACTAACAGTTTTGGCACATTCATGTAAGAAGGAAGTGAACCAACTTTTGCTGAGTCCCTGTGGCAGGGGCCCCCGCTAACGATGTCACAAATACTTTCATTTATATCATAACAACTCTGGGAGGTGAGTAACATTTTCTCCACTGAGTTCACATCACTTCAAGCAACTACAGGGAAGAAGCAGTGCCTCCCCTCAAGTAGTGCTACTGAGCAGAAAGCATGACTTTTATATTCAAGCAACTAATTCTGACAGTCTTTAAATAAAAAGGAAACCTAAACGTTTCTGACAGCATACAAGGTCTGTCTGGGAAAAGGCCAACCATTGTCAATATAACAAGGACGGTTTGTGTCACACTGATGGAACCTGGCAGCCAAGAAGGGTGGACTGGAATGCACATGTGTGAACAATGACGCCTTCACTGTACTAGTCGGTAGGATTGGTAGACACCGTTGAGTGAGCATGTGTATTGTGTGGCTGTCATATTCAAAATGACTGAGTGAGTAGAGCAAGGAAACTGCATCAGATTTTGCATTAAGCTGGAACATTCCTCTGTGGAAACTATCCAGGTAATTCAGAAGGACGCAGCTGTGGGCAACTGGTGATCGGCAGTGTCATCATGACAACATGCCAGCTCATGCATCACTTCTCATGCAGAGTTTTTTGACAAAACATCAAATCGCCTGGGTGACTCAGCCCCTTTGGGTCCCTTACAACCTGCAACTTCTGGCTTTTCCCAAAACTAAAATTGCCTTTGAAAGGGAAGAGATTTCAGATCATTGATGACATTCAGGCAAATATGACGGAGCAGCTGAAGGTGACTGGGAGAACTGTGTGAGGTCCCAAGGTGCCTGCTTTGATGGGGACTGAGGTGTCACTGTCCTATGTACAATGTTTCTTGTATTTGGTGCCTTCTCCAATAAATGCTCTGTTTTTCATATTACATGGCTAGGTACCTTCTCAACAGACCTCATATAGCTTATAAAAGAGATGTTTTGTCCTAAGTCACAGAGCTAACGAGTAAGAGCCAAGGCCTGGAACACGTCTTTTTCCACTGCACAACATTAACTTCAAAATTCCATGTTAGTCACACGATGGTGGTCACAAAAAAGTGAAAAGTACTTTTCCTTTAATAAAAGGGGGTAAGAAAAACTATCGCCTGGCTAGTGCTGTCGGTATCTAAGAACATGATATACTGGCCTCAGAGTCTCAGGACTCTGCATTTAACGGTGGAGTGGGCGCCTGGGCGGGGCTGGGCGTGTCTCATATTCCCCAACACCCCAGCGAAGACGGAGAGCTGGACACCTTGGCTGTTCCCATAAAGTTCTTGCTGATGAAAGACTCTTGCAAGCGGCTACTGGATGAGTATGCGCTTCACTTATGCTGCTTCCAATTGGTTTTATTCCATTCGTATTTTCTGAGAAGTGGGAGCCTTATAAATTTATTTTGGATATCAACTGACAGTAATCAACTTACTCATTTGATATTTGCTAAAAAGGATGCCCCCCCTCATTCTGCCCAATGAAAGACAACATGCCAAATTAATTCACACTGGTACATCTGAGTCTGCCTTTTCCATGATGAAAAATGATGGATATCTTTCCCTAAAACCTTAACTCTGCTGAAATTTCACAATTTTCCACAGAGATGCTCCTCCCGACTCTCTATGCTCGACATGTGCTTACATTTTCTGGAGCCAAAGCAATTATCCCCAGGACTGAGCCTTGTCATCTTCAGGTTGCGTTCTTTTTGGCCTTAGGACGATATTAAGACAGAAATTATGTTTATCATTATCTCTTTCAGAGCAGATGTTTCCAGAGGCCGTAAACCCTCCTCTCACTTGCTTTTTTGACTTTAGCCTCAAATCTGGGGCTTTTGGAAACATGATAAACTAAATATGGATTCAGCCAGAGTAGTAATTCAGCATGTGACCACCCTGCACTGACTGGGGGGTTTTCATATCAAAAACATTAGTCTCTATCTTAAGCAAAACATATTTTTTAAAAATGTTTAGCAATGTTGTAGAGTTTGTATATTTGAGAGCCACACTTTTTTAATAAACAATTTCTTTTTTTTTTTTTATATATACTCAATACTTGTGACAAAATTCTGTACTAGCTTCTGTTTTCTAATGGATAATCCTAGGACTCAGAGAACTTTTTAAATTACTGTGTATTTATTTTATATGACTTTAACTTATTAAATTTTTGTTCAAGTCTTAAATTTTTTCAATTAAATATTAGATCTGAAGCCTGCCTAGCAGAGGTAATTTTTTAGACGTTCCCATCATCATTTTCTTAAAAAGTGGATAGTAATTAAAATATTTTCTCTATGTCAGGCACTGTTTAAATTACACGTGTGTTTTTAAGTCTAACATTTCAAATGTACCCATTTAGGTAGCACAATAACCCTTGTGAGGTGAAGATACAATTTTGTGCCTTTTCTGGGGGTTCAAAATCCAAACTAGAATTAACTATAATGCTTTTCAGTCATCTAAATATTACACAATATCTTTGCCTTTATGGTAGAAATTTGGACTTAAAAAAAAATTCTTAAAGAGTTTATATTATGTATAAGATACCACAGAAAATGCAACGAAATATAAATTATAGTTCTTGCCCTTAACAAATACCATGAAAAATAAAACATCTGTTTTAGCCCTGGCTGGTGTGGCTCAGTGGATTGAGCACTGGACTGCCAACCAAAAGGTCGCCGGTTTGATTCCCAGTCAGGGCACAGACCTGGGCCAGGTCTCCAGTTGCAGGCATGTGAGAGGCGGCTGGTTGATGTTCCTCTCTCACACATCGATGTCTCTCTCTCTCTCTCTCTCTCCTTTCTCCCCCCCTTCTCCTCTCTCTAAAAGTAAATAAAGTATTTTTAAAAGAAAACATTTGTTTCAGCACAAGTTCTAGAAAAGTAAGACCGCAGATGAACTTTTAATTTTTTTGAGAATCTTGGTTTTAGGAAAAGCAAACTTAACTCCACAAAACAACCTAAGGTTGGTCTAATGTGTCTCAAAACAGCAAATCCAATTTAAAAACTCAAGTCAATTTGGAAATATGTGTATATCCACTACTAAAAAAACCTACGTAGTAGTTTACATAGCAAAGTAATTTAAAATTTTTTTCTTTTCTTAAAATTTTTCCATTACAGTTGACATTCAATATTATATTGGTTTTAGATGTACAACCTAGTGGTTAGACATTTACATAACTTATGTGGTGATCCCCGAGTATCGATCTATTTTCAGTTATAAAATACATTAAAAAAAAAACATCAAATAAAGTCTTCCTTCATCAGCAGCCCTTCCCCAAAGTGACTACTCTTAGGTTTGGTTGGGCTCCTTCCACATCTTTTTCTGTACGTTTGAACACTCATTCTGCCTTGCTTTAAAGAGGCCCAAACTATATTGCCTCCTTTTTCATTTAACATTAACTTGGAGGCCTCTCTGTGTCATTACATGAGAAGCTGCCTCCTTTTTAGTGGCTGCTGTATAACCCACGGTTTGCAGGTGCAATGTTACGGCCGGATGAGTACCAGACGGGAAACAGAGGCAGGGCCATCCCCATGGCAATCCAGCCGAGAACGTAACACAGGAGGCTAGAAGCCCAGGAAGACGAGTCCCACCCGCTGGCCCAGCAGTCCTGAGCTGCCGGGCATTCTGAACAAGACAAGTAAGCTGTGATCGTGCAGGAGGGGGAGCCCCTTAAAGTCTGTGTGTGTCGTCTCCACGAGCTGGGAAAAGGGGAAGCTTGAGACCGTGTACACATGTTCATCCCAAGGCCTACAAGGGGAGGGGGACACAGTGCCCAAGGAAAAGCCGCTAAAACAACTTTGGTTAACTGCCTGCCTCCCGTCACGTATGCGAAATGAACAAATAGTCCGGAGCGAGATAAGGATTCGGGCTAACAGACCCCCACCCATGCCTACGTTTGGGTTGCCACGTCTCCCCAGGGAAGTGGGCGCCATCTTTAACTCCCTCACCCCCATCCCACCAGCTACGCAAGTCCTGCGAACAAAGGCCTCTCTTCTCCCGGCCCTCTGGCCACGCTGGGGCACGCTGGCCAGCCCGCCTTCGGCCACCCCTGCTTTGGCTCTGCACTCGCCAATAACTCGCGTGCATGCTCACAGGCTCGCTGCTCTAATTCCTTACTGTGCGGGCGGGAAGGACCGGGGTTTCTGCGGTAACGCCAACGTAACTCACTTAACCACTCCCTACTCGTGGGCATTTAGATCGCTTTCAAAATTCTATTAACCAAAGATGCAACAAACATCCTTGTACGCTGCATCAAGAGGCCAGACTGCGGGGTCAAGTCTTGGCTCCACAGTGACCTTCAGCAAGTCACTTAACCTGTTGCCTCAGCTGTAAAATGGGGTGAGAATGACAGCAATTCACCTCACAGGGCTGTTGCCAGTATAAAACATGTCACCACCTGGAAAGGGCTCCGAACGTGGCCTGGCACAGGTAAGGGGGTGAGGAACGCCAGCTTTTCATATCTCTGTGCCCAGGTGCTATTATTTACTTGGGCCAGATTCTCAGAGGTGACACTGCATGTTTAAAATTCTGTTCCTGCAACACTCTCCTCCTAAATGTCTGTATCAACTTACGTTCCCACCAGTCCGGCTCCCCCGCTTCCCACAGCCTTGCCAACCCTGGGTATCACGACCCTTTCACGCTCTGCCAATCTGATGGGCAAAACATAGTGTCTCGTTGCTGCAATTTGCGTTTCCTGATAGAAGTTCAACATCTTTTCGTTTATTTCCAGCCACTGTGGATTTCTTTTTTCTTTTTGTGAATTTCCTTCTGATAATCTTTATTCATTTTTTTCACTTTTAAGTTTCATTTGTTAAAAATAAACTTCCTGGAACCTTTTTAAAAAACTTATTGATTTTAGAGATGGGAGGGAGAGAGGGAGAAAGGTAGAGAGAAAAACATTAATTTGTTGGTCCACTTATTGATTTATTCACTGGTTGATACTTGTGACCGGGGATCAAACCCTCAACCTTCGCAGGTAGTGATGAGGCTCTAACAGACCGGGCGCTCTCCCCCTGGCCAGGGCTGTTCCTGCGACTTTTAATACACAGTGAGTGCTATAGAAAGCTGCGCTCCAATGAGAATTTTCATGGAACAAGCTTTAGCTTCAGAAAGTATAATAAAGGTTCGTCGTCTAAAAGATGAAAGTAGAAGGAACGAGGAGGTCAGGCGGGGACTGAGAGAGGAAGGGCCGGCTGCAAGAGGTTCCGGCACGCAGGCTCTCGGTCGCGTCACTGAACACGGGGGCTGGACCAGGACGCCTGCGGCGGCTCTCACTCCCGGTCCCAGTGGGCAGGCGACCGGGTGAGGCTCTGCGGGCGCTGGGTGGCCCAGAGCTCGTTAGCACTCGCAAAGCCTTGGGTCCTTTCTTCCGGCCTCTCTCTGACACTCCCCATTCTTCCTCTCACCTCACCTTCTCTTTTCTTCCCCCGCGACACTGACAGCGGTGCTGCGACTGGGCCGGTCACCAACACCGCGCTACTCCGACTCCTGACGCCCTTCTTCAGACACGGAGGGATCAAGTCCACGGGTAATGTTTCAAAAGCTTTTTTTGTTGTTGTTGGGGGGGGGTAGTAATATGTGCTTCTAAACTAAGGCATTCTGTTTTCTGTTTGATAAGCTGAACGCGTCCATTGGTACTTTCTCACTCAAGGGATGGTTTAATAACCAATCTACTTTTCATTTATATACCAAGGTAAAAATTATAAAATGAATGCACATGTATTAAATATTTACAAAATTATTTTTTAATTACAAAGTAGAAAGACAAAACCACCCAGATTCAGGCTATTGTTTATTTTCAGATTATAGTTCATTTTGTCTTCTGATTTTTACATATTGGAATCACACTATAAATACCTAAACTTTTTCCTACTGATACATTGTAAACATTGTCTCACACCTGTAACTTACCTTTATAATTTACTGAAGGTAACAGAACTCTCAGATATGGACATCTAGTTGCATTGTTAATTTACGTTCCTTTCTGGTCATAAGCTCTGGGTGCTGAGATAAAGAGTGATTTCCAAATCAGAATGGGCAGCAGATGTAACATACCTTTCTCCGGTCTTTAAGAATCCTGTCCAAACTCTCTTCGTTAACTTTGCTTGCATAGTCATAAAAACTGGTTTTTTAAGAGAAAAAAAAAAGTATTAAAATCACATGACAGCACAGTGACATGGATATGCTTAGCTACATGCGTCTACAGGTCAACTAGTCCAATTCTATCTTGGTAATAAAGACAGAATCGTAGTCAATAGGTAAACAAAGAGAGATCAATCTAAATGTTTTACTGACAGGAGGTACCTTTTGTATCAAAGAATACTTGAGACTGTTACATTCAAGGGGTATTACTTCTACATGTAGAGGGTGTTGATAGCAACTAATTATAAAATATGTGGTTTCAAAGGGCTGTGCCATCTTTTCCTTGTTTCTGTGTATTAATTTCTTATATATCTAAAAAAAGAACGCAGGACCTCTTTTCTGAGCAATGGAGAAGGGACATTAAGTACTTTTGAATGCTTAACCAGAAACTTAGCTGCATGCTTTCTCCCGCTATTCATTTCATTCTTGCCTCAACGCTGGGAGGTATTAGTTTAGCCCAAGTCAACAAGTTTTATTCCCATTTTTATCAAGACAGACACTGAAGCTCAGTGACTTAACCTAAATCATAAGAAAGCTGGTAGCCGGAAGAGCCGGGATAGTGAGGCTAGACCTGGCTGGCTGCACACCGAACGCACGTAGCCCAGAAACGGGCCCACCTGACAATGTCCCGTGCTGAGCAGTGCAGACACGGCGTGTGTGGGCTGCAGGAATGCCGCCCTCCCTCCCCTCCTGCCACCGCAACCCGAGGCCTTATAAGGCAGGAAGCACTGAGCTGGGCGTCAGGAGCTCCCAGCCTGAGCCCAGCTCTGCTTCTCACTGCATGTCACTCCACCTCTCTGCCCTCCATGTCCCTTCTGCAAACCAGTCTGGAGTAGGCAGAGGACTCCTAAGGCTTCTTTCAGCTCTCAGAATTATGAGCCTATGAATAAACTGAGTTAAATTCTCGCTCTGGTATGGCACTGCTGACAGTATTTTAAGGAATTTCTCAGAAGGGCAGGCAGGGCACACCTAGCAAAGCTCTGGATAGTCAGGGCCCCACTGTCGCCTTCACGGACCAGACAGAGGCACTGAGTGGACCGGGGCCTGAATCATTTCATTTGCTCCGAGGTCCTTCTCAGGGGAACTGCCCGTTGGTCACCTTGCTTCCTGCCCCTCTCTGAGTTACTGTGTAAGTCTAGAGCAGATGAGCTCCTGGGCTCCTCTGAGGCCGCAGCTGCAAGCAGCCACCTTGAATGAAGACCAGACTCCGAGGGACTGAGGGTAGGGGGACGTGCGTAGGGGACCCAAACGATTCAAGGCCCCAGCGGCCCCTGGTGCAAGGGGGCTGGTGTCTGGGCCCACTGCGCCGGGAGCGGGGTCGGGAGCACACAGCAGGACAGCCAGGGGCAAGGAGCTGGCGGGTGTTTAAAGAAGGAAGCGTTGCCAGGAACAGTGAATGGAACAGTGTGAGCAGCACTGCCAGGAAGGCGGAAGAACAGGGCCTTGGGGAACGTCACAGAACAGAGATAACACCGCCATACCGCCACAGGCAGAAGGGTGTGGAGCTCAGAAAGGAGGCAGAGGCTGGGGAGGGGGTGGCTTGGGGAGCAGAAGTCCAGCGTGTCTCTGTCATGGGCTATCTCCCTTCTGAATGGCTCTCCTCCCATTTTGTTCTCTTTCTGTCCTTTAGTTGGTCACAATATGCGACTGGTGTATATTAACTTAAACAAACACGAAAAGAAAGTTTTATGTTCTCTTCGGTTACATTTTAAAGTGGAATACTGAACATTTTTTATTCCTGCTAAAACACCCTTAAATTATTTGACTTTTATGGGATCCTGATTACCTTCCCTCTCTATGGTTGAAGAGCTCTTGCTCGGGAGGCTGGTGGGAAGCTTCCATTCTAAACTGTTGAGAACTAGACTAGTAAGAAGGATACAAGATTCATCCCTTCCCTTTTCCGAACCTGACACAGAGCCACACACATTTGTCACTCAATAAATAAGTGAATCTGGATGCCCTCAGTTAGACTTGTGACTCTAGCAATAATCAGCTACAGGCAAGAATTCAGTCGTTTTTAATCCATTCATCTTTTAGTAAGCTAAAAGCTACAAAGAAGGGTGTGGCTTACCTAAAAAGTTTTGAACAAGGCTGATGGTTATGGATTTCTGTAACGAGAAAGAGAAAATACATATTAGTTAATCATGTATAAAATACAGGCAACAAAAAAATAGCCCAGACTTTTTGTCTCTCTCCGTTTTGGCCCAAATCTCAGACAATAAAAAAGATAGTTTTCTTCTTCCAAATAGGCACTGTGTGTGCACCATGAAGCGCTGTATCTTCACGACATTTCAGCGCAGGGACAAGTCAGAGCCAGCAGACTGGGGAACAGCACTGTTCTCTCACGTGCGCCCGCAAGCTTTTGTTCTGGAGCACGCAGCTCCAGGACGCCCTTCTCCCATCTTGCCGGTTAGAGCAGGGAGGGAAAATGTCACCACTGACTGGAAGCATTTCAGGAAGGCGGATAAAAGCCCTGAGGACAGCCTGGGGAGAGGGCCTTAGGCACCCTGCCATCAATACCTTACTCACAAGGGAGACAACAAGGAAAACAGGCCAGGTGTTTTGAAGGGGAAGGGAGGAAACTCTGGAAGTCTATTAACCCTTTCAAAGATGGCCAGCATCAAGGGAAACTGTTATTTATAAGGCAGATCAGAAAAGACTGCTGTGATTAACCAGAACAATTTCTTCAAACTCATCAGGGGGCTCAGGGTCTGGTTTGCTTTATAAGACCACGAGACTAATTAGCCACTCAGTTCTATTGGTAACGTTCTCCTGGACAGCGACTCATTACCTGCTGTTTAAAATGTCACAGCCCAGAGTTACAGGCTGCAATTTTAACTCAATTAAAATGAAACCACAACCCTAAAAGACGTGGGGCTGTAACCTCCAGACTGCTGTGACTGCACAGATACAATGTTTCCACAGGAAAAAAAAGTTTATTTGCCCAGGAGGCTCTTAGCATAGTGATACAAATAAGGAAACCTCATCTACAATAGAAACATGCCCTTCTTCCATCACCAAAACGCTACTGTATACCTTCCTAAGCTATTCCAGAAATACTTTTCGCAAAGTAATTAAAATGTGAAACATCTGTAGCAAAAAAAAAAAAAAAAAAAAAGACATTATCTAGACTTCAGGGAAAAGGAAAAAACTCATCTTCTACTTGACAGGAAAGAATACTTTAAGAAAATCCCTAGAGTAAACGCTGAACTCTGAATACACCCTGTCATCGGTCCGCCCCTGCAGACGTCCTCCATGATTTACAACCCGGATTAGAAGCACACTGAAGATATGCTCTAGATATCACGTGGCATTTCCTCAAGAAGTTGAAGCGTTCTCCTATAGATGTTTTGCAGTCCAGGGTGACGGTCTCTCCAAGATGACAATGCTGCAGATCGGGATGAAGTCAGGGGCACATGAGCTGACAGGTGGACCTTCGGCAGGGCAGCCTCGCCAGGGACCCAAGGCTTTCCCACGTCCCCAGAGCACGTCTACGCCGTGGCCTCCCCGTCACGTGCGTATGGCGTCCCTGCACACACGTCCTTACAAGTCCCCACTGGGAGGTGCTGCTGTTCTTGCTCATCTTCCTGTCTCTGCTCCTGCTTTCCTTCCCCCTGCATTCTGTCAAATAACTGCCACCATATTAGCTCAGTAACTACAGAAACGCCTGCTGTCTGGGATGGCTCTGCTTCAAGCGAGTTAGCACAGCTTTCTAAACGAGTATATATTCAAAACAAGACAAAGACACTTTGCGTTCAAAATGTGATATTCTATAATAAGTCCCCCTTATTGCATAGAGTCAAATAAAGATGTCTGTGCATGGAACGACACACTTCAACAAATAATATATTTGGCCCATTTATTTTATTTAAAACATCTTATTCTGGAGGTTAAGCTATGCCAGAAAATTTCTTCACACTTTCTTTATGGACATATTCACGGCACTTTGCTTAGTGTCTGGTCTTTCAATCCAGGCTTTCCAGAGTCCCTGGACTTATTTATTTAGTTAGTTATAAAGTATAGTTGACAGACAGTATTGTATTAGTTTCAGGTTTACAACACACTGATTCAACATTTATATACCTTATAAAGTGACCACCACAGTAAGGCTAGTCACCATCTGTCACGGAACAGTAACTATGATATGAACGACTATATTCCTGATGCTGTAGATGACATCTCCATGACTTCTTTTGTAACTGGAAGTTTGTACGTCTTGATCCCCTCCCCTTCTCTGCCCCTCACCCTCCTCCTCTCTGGCAACTACCAGGTGTTCTCTGTAGCGAATCGGTTTTTTCAGATTCCACATATAAGTGAGTGCACATGGTTTTGTCTTTCTCTGTCCGACTTTTCGCTTTGCTTGATACTTTCTAGGCCCATCAACGCTGTCGCAAGGGGCACGATTTCATTCTTTCTACGCATAATGTTCCGTGTGTGCCGCACCTTCATCCTCTTGCCCATCGGCGGGCGTGGGCGGCCTCCAGATCCTGGCTACTGGAAACAGTGCCGCACCGAACACGGGCACGCGTGTGTCCTTCCGGCCTGACATTTCTGTTTTCTGTGGATGTACACCCAGAAGTGGAATGGCTGTTTTATACAGCAATTCTGCTCTACGTTTTTAAAGACCCTTGGTGCTCGCTGCACTAAGACACATTCCAACCAACAGCGCACACAGGTTCTCCTTTCTCCACATCCCAGCCAACCCTGGTTCTTGGTTGTCTTGTTGGTAACAGCCGTCCCGACAGGTGTGAGGTGGTATCTTTCTGGTTTTGATGTGCATTTTCCTGATAATTAGTGACGCTGAGCATCTTTTCTTGTGTCTGTCAGCCATTTGTATGTCTTCTTTAGAGAAATGTGTATTCAGATCCTCTGCCCATTTTTAAACTGGATTGTTTGTTTTTTGATGTTGAATTGTTATGAGTTCCTTACATATTTTGGATATTAACCCCTATTGGCTATATCATTAGCAAATATCTTCTCTTTACTCAAAGTAGGTTGCCTTTCCATTTTGTTGGAGATTTTCTTCCCGGTTAAAAACTTCTTAGTTTAATGGAATCCCATTTGTTGATTTTTTTTTCTTTCGCTGTCCTTGCCCAAGGAGACATATCCCAAAGGATACTGCCAAGCATGATATCAAAGAGTTTACTGTCTGCATTTTCTTCTAAGAGTTTTATGGTTTCACGTGTTGCATTTAAGTCTTTTAACTTATAATACGTACTTATTTTTAAAAGAAAAAGATAAGAATACATTTAAGATAATTCTAGTAAACACTTTGTCCGTGAGATCCATAATCATTTCAAATAATAAGTTGAAGGTAGATAATAAAATAAAGGTTGTACAGTAAAAGGTGTTTGTCATGGTGCTGTGTTACCTGGGACTCTATTGACTGGTGCTCCTCCATTTCTATAACATATGCAAACGAGTATTTACTGCAAGAACTAGAAGATTTATGAATCAAAGAATCACTATGTTATGCTGTAGAATTTGAATTACTTTACCAGCATACTTCTTTAAAAATACACAGCTACAATATTCATGAGAAATGCTATTTCTGTGACCATGCCAGATAAGAGCTCCTTCTTGCATGCTTTGCTGTCAGCTAACCACATCAGGCATTTTAACCCTCACCTAGCAAATTAATATTGAAAACCCAAGTGCAGACACTAAATAATTACACAGATGTCCACCGAAACCAAATTCTCCACTTCAGGATTTTAAAGAATTAAGCAAAACAGAAAAACAGAAGCAAACCCTCACTGAGAGAATAGCTGTACCGTACGTACCAAGTCTCTATTTCCCAAGTCGATCCTGTGGTAGTGGGTTTTATCGTTCGGGTCCTTTAGGAGAGAGTCCAGTCTCTTCTTTCCCCCCAATCCTGACCCTACCTGACCCTCGCCCTGGCCTCCCAATCCATGTCCTAGAAGGCTATCAGAACAGGCTCGAAATTGGTCACATAGCTGAACCACCTGTCTTCACACAAACTGTCTGGGTCTCAGAAACAGGCCAGACCCCTTGTATGTTTCACGCACTCCTTGCCATGTTCCTCTGAATGTACCACCCTGGCCCTGGGTTCACCTCCTTCATGATGGTTCTACTGATTTCACCCACTAGCAGCCGCCGCCACCCCAATTTACGGGATTTCCTTTGCCCCTTCTTTACAGCGCTGCGCACCTCGCACTGCCCGGCACTTCTGCACACTTGTTCTCTCCCCCCGCACCCCTGGGAGGCAGGAATGTATCTGGATAGTCCTCTCGCTGCCTGGCATGTGGGCTGTATAAGTGAATAGAATGTCCCTTGCTTTTTCTGATCATCAGAATATGCTGCCTGGTGATACACTTGACGTACAGCTGAAAGGACCGCGACTCTTATTTATAAAAAGACTGACCCAACAGAGGAAGTGCATTTATAAATACTCTTTCATCTTCCCCAAGAGTCTTCCCTAAACTGACTGTCTGACTTCATCCCCAAAAGGCTGTAGAGATTTAGCAAGTATCTTACGTAAACAAGCGTGAACACCTTTGCCCGACTCCTCTGGAGAAGACGTGCATAACGTGTCCTTTCACTGCAGCAGCAGGAGACGCTGGCAATGGGGACAGCCTAACTTACAAACCCGAGGTTGACAGTGGCTTTGAAGAGACTACTCAGTGCAACAGCACACAGAAATTCCATCAGGCAGATCAGCAGCGGGTAAGAGACCGCTTTATAGAATACCCAAACCCACAGCTATGCCCTGCACACTTACGCTGACTTCTGAGGACACTGCATAACACTGAGCATATTGGTGCAAACCACTGGCATTTTAGTGGTTTCCTATGTGTTTTGTCATCTTTTAGGTTAAAATCAGTTAAAGACTAAAGGACAAACAAACAGTATATATATATATATATATATATATATATATATATATATATATATAAAGAGAACCATGGCTGGTGTGGCTCAGAGGACTGAGCACCAGCCTGCGAACCAAAGGGTCACTGGTTCGATTCCCAGTCAGGGCACAGGACTGGGTTGTGGGCCAGATCCCCAGTGGGAGGGGGTGCAAGAGGCAACCATATGTTGATGCTTCTCTCCCTCTCCTTCTCCCTCCCTTCCCCGCTCTCTAAACATAAATAAATAAAATCTTAAAAAAAAAAAAAAAATGAACAGGTATTTCTAAGTCCACTATGAACTTACCAATGACTTGCAGGAACTCCGTGTTGCTGATCTGTGAGTCACTGATGCTAACGGTCTCCTCTTGTCTCACCTCTCCCAGCAAAAATCCCTCCTAAAAGTGACAGAAGGAAATAGGTGCAGACGAAAAATACAGATGATTTCTACTGGAATTGGGAGGAATTTAGGACACAATTTTAACAATACAGCAGTCCCTCTCTATATCGCGGTTCACTTATTGCAGCCTCACTGTATCGCGGGATTTTTAAAAATAAATTTAATTATTTATCGCGGATTTTTCGCTATATCGTGGGATTTTGCGGTACTGTATACGTATGTTGTTAAAGTTACATAGATTTAAGGGTGCAGAATAAATGTAAGATTCCTATGTTGAGGGGGTGTCTAGAACGTAATACCTGCAATAAGTGAGGGAATGCTGTAATACAAATAAGTTTGGCATGCAAACTACCATTCTATAAACAGACAAGTAAGACAAAAGCAATCTGAGACACATCTATTAACTGCATTGCTTGAAAAAAGGATCCCATACAAGAGGAAATATTATTTTAATTCCTTCAAGTCTTCCCTGCTTGTTTGTTTTGAAGTAAAACGAGCAGAGTGAATTCATCACCTAAATCTTACTAAGTAGAATAACCAATGTCAAAAAAGCGTGGGAAGCAGAAATATTCCAAGCTTGTTTTTTTAAATCAGCATACAATTTACATCATTGTATTAGAAACACTGCTAATAATAAACGGATAAAGAAGTTAACACAATGCACAACTAAGTGCTCTTGTATAGGCTGGCATGGAAATTAAGATCTCAGCATATAACCTCTCACTCATATAAAAAGTGTTTCTTTAATAACGTAGAGACTGGTTTCTTTACCCCTTTGGAGAGCATATACCACCATCATCAATTCTGGATTACTCAGCATATAACCTGCTACTGGAGTACTTGCTGTCATGTTCAGCACAAGCAGTGGGAGAACACAGACCCCAAATGTCAAAATAACTTCCCTGTACAGACAGGCCGGGCTGGAACCTCCCGCCCCAGGTCCCCGCGTGGCTTACGCCTTCCATTCTTTAGGCTCTTTACCCGGACGGCACCATATCACAGGCCTTCCCTGGCTAATGGGCCGAAAAGAGTGTCTGCCTGACGCTCTGTCCCCTTGGCTCTGCGTCCTTTTCCTCCGTCATCTTCTGTCTGCCGTATCACGTGTTTATATGAATAAACGCCCGTTCCCCACTAACATATAAGTTTCATGAGAGCAGGGACTTTGTGCTTCTTTATTGTTCTATCTCAGCACCTAGCCCGGTGCTTAACAGCTAGTAAGTGCTCAGTAAATACTGGCTGAATAAATGTATTGAAGTAATGCCCTGACTATATACCTTTCTATGTTCTAGGCTGATCCTTCAAATCAATTAAAGAAGTTTCCTAGTTCAAGAACATCCCCCCCCTTGGAAGCGAGAATCTGTGGGAGTAAGAAGGGACAGACAGGTGCTTTATAGCATGACTTTGTATTGGATTAGGGGAGTAGAGTGTCCTTAAATCCCAAACTACCGTGTATAGGGCATTTTTTAAATTTGAGATATAAAGACTTCTCCCTAAAAAAATTATCTCAGACGTGAAGGAGTGATCATGACTACTAGTTTGAGAAACACTGACTAAAAAAGCGTCTTTTATTTTATAAAGTCTTTCAGTTATGAGTTTTCACTACAGAAGAGAAACCTTGTAACAGGTAAAGTAGAAAAAAATAAAAATTTCTACAGAATTTTAGACCTTTAAGAACACACCTACAGATTCCTAGTGTTCCCGTGTAGAGTTCCCAGATTTAGCAAACAAAAATACAAGGCAGCCCTGGCTGGTGTGGCTCAGTGGACTGAGCACCTGCTTGCAAACCAACGGGTCACTGGTTCGATTCCCAGCCAGGTCCCTGGTTGGGGGCATGTGAGAGGCAACCACACACTGATGTTTCTCTCCCTCTCTTTCTCTCTCTAAAAATAAGTAAATAAATAATTTTTTAAAAAAATACAAGACACCCAGTTAAATAAGAATTTCAGACAAATAATTTTTTTAGTATAAGTATATCCCAAATATTACATACAAATGATTTGTTATTTATCTGAAATTCTATATTTTATCTGGCAACTCTACCACCATTCCCATTTTGAGAAACTCAGCAGTGACGTCAAGACATTCTAAAGCCTAGTATAAAATAAATACTTATTTATCTGCTGGTCTGGGATTATCTGAGCCAGTGTTACTTTATAGCATACGTGGGCAAACTGTAGAGTGTGGGCAGAAACCAGCCTAATGCCTGTTACTGTATAACCCAAATGCCAAGAGTGAAATTCTAGACTTTTAAATGGTTGAAAAAAAGTAAAATAGGAATAGTTCATGATGTGAAAATTATATGAAACTCAAATTTCAGTGCCCATAAATGAAGGTTATTGGAAACGGTCACACTAGTTTATGTATTGTCTACGGCTGCTTTTGCCCTACAACAGCAGAGTTGAATAGTTGTTACAGAGGTCACGTGGTTCCAAAAGCCTCAAATATTTACTCTGTGGCCCCCTGCAGAAAAAGCTGGTTAACCTTAACTAATTTCTTGCCTGGATGAAACAAGAATGTACTACAAAAGTGAATTCTTGGTTCTTCAGCTTTGAAATACACGAAGTTGAAATGACTTTATTCCACATATATAACAGTGGCAAGGCGAATATAAACAGGTGTGGTCCTATCCAGTACAGTGCCAACTACTGGCACTGATGAAAATGTCCGTGAAGTCTAGTCACCATACTTGGCAGTGCAGATATTAAAGAGATGTCTCTTGAATAAAATTAATAACAATCCAGGTAACAGGACCATCTCACTTCCCTTTGTAGAAAAACTTACCCACTTTTCAACAGGTAGCTGCTTGTTCTTACAATAATTTTCTCCTACACATAAACTGTGACAGTATTACACAATCCAAAAATCAGAGGTTAAGAAGCCTCATTTCAACAATATTTAACACCACGGACACTAGGAGTATCACGCACCACCCATATACGGAACTGCGTTACGTTATTAAGTACCCAGTTGCGGTATCAGAGGCCTGAGCGGCCTCTGGAAAAACCCGCGTTGTGCATAGTCTTCCCTTCAACCTCTGCCATTGGCACTGAGGAGACGGAAGGTCCATTAATTCAATGTCATCTAATTTCCTAATGGAATTGCCTCTCTGTAAGTCTTTATTAATGGAAGCTAAGATTGCTGACATCAAAGCAAATCCAGTCCCCTCTGCACTGTAGCATTTTGCTTTGTAATGACAAGCACACCCAAAAAACCCACACTTATTGCGTGAATTTGAATAATTCACTCAGTATCATTTAAAACAATCCCCCAACTTGGTGGGCAAATTAAACACTTCCTTACAGATGAAACTGATCTAGTGTCACAAAGAATCGCCACTCAGAGGCCAGTGACACTAGGACAACCCGTAAAATAAAGACACTGAAGCGGACAGGCTCCGCTCGCTCTGTGGTCCCCAAAGCCAGCGCGTTTCCGATCGCTCACGCGTAGGCCTGTCACTTCCCCATTTCACTGCGACTTAGTTCCGTGGCCTTAGAACATCCGCCAAGGAACTAACCAAGCAACTTCAGGGTAAGCAGCCCCTGCTCCTGACACCCCTGTCTACATTCTCCGTTTTCCATCGAGGAGAAGAAAACACACGAGCATATGTAACAGGTATGAATGGTGACAGCCATGGTTCCCCTACTCGCGCCCCGCGACACCCTGTGAGACGAGCGGGCGCGCTGGGTGCCTGGGCTCCTTCCCGACCCCGGGTCCCCTCCCAAGTCCAGGCGCCTGACACTCAGGGAGGGGCAGGCGCTCCGATTCCACCAGGCGACGTCTGACACTGCCGGCGGCCGGCCGGGCCAGCTCTGCTAAGCCGGAGACCGCTGTCCCGGGACGGTCAGGCGGCGGAAGGCACCGAGCGAGGGGGCCCGTCCCGGGGGAGAAGGAGTCCCGGGCAGCAGGAGCTCGCCAGGGGCGGCAGCAGCCCGGGTCACCAGCTTCTCGGGCCGGCCCGGGAGCCAGGGGTACGAGCCGTGACTGGTCCGGGCTTAGCCCGCGACAGAGGATGGAGGCCCCAGCGGCCACGGCGGGGGTCCCAGCACCTACGTGGTCGGCGTTGCTGTTGGCGCTGTGGAAACACACAGCGCTGAAGGTGTAGCCCGAAATGGAAGCCGCCATGATGGAAGTCTCCAACTCCCCCATCATGCCCCGCGGAGGGCACGGACTCTTCCGGCCGGCATCGCCCCGTGGCATCCTGGGAAATGAAGTCTTAGGCAGTCGAGACCGCCAGGAGCGCTGAGCGCACGTGGGCTGAGAAGCGCGGGTTTACGTGCTCAGGGCGATTCCCGCATCGTGTCCACCCGTGGGTCTCGCGCCCGGCACACCCCGGACATTGCCTTTTTTCTGTATGGCCCTAGATAGTTGCGCGAATCGATTTTTATTTTTGCAAATAAAATTATTAGGGTTAAAGTCTGTTAGAAATAGTAAACACCGAAACCAAGGAAGCTGAGATGCAAGATTTATTAAGAGGAACCTGCCGGACTGTCTCAAAGGAGAGAACAGCAGCGGGCGTACAGGCTGACAAGGTTTTAAAGGGAGGGATGGAGAATGACTGGAACAGGGTATCGGGGCGCCTAGCGATTGGTTGGGTCTGGGGGTAACGGCGCGAACAATGGTTTGAGTCTGGGTAACGGCGGGCACAATGGTGGGAACAACGAGGTACTCGGTGTTTTGTTGGGTATGTTGCTGGGGAGAAGAATAGAATAAGGGAGTAAAAAATTTTCTACCCCCTACTGGTGTTTTCGTATTTGGTTGGCCCTTTCTACTTTTTCTGAGGACTGGGGTCGGTAAGGGATATGGAGATGCCATTTTATTCCTAGATAGTTAACTAGGGCCTGGGTAATATGCGAAATAGAGGCCGGGCCATTGTCCGATTGAAGGGATGAGGGAAGGCCAAAGCGTGGAATGATGTGGTCTGTGAGAATTGAGTCTACTGTAGAGGCATCCTCTTTTCTTGTGGGGAAGGCCTCAGTCCATCCTGAGAATGTGTCTACGAGGGTGAGGACAAACCTGTATCCCTTGTGGGGAGGCATATGGGTGAAATCGATTTGCCAGTCCTGACCTGGAATACTGCCCCTTGCTTGGTGTGTAGGAAAGGATTTGGGGTGGAGTCCCCCTTGTGGTGAGCAGGGGGTACAGATGGAACAGGCAGAGGTGATGCGCTTTAGGTCTGTTGATAGAGAGGGGCAGGAGAGGAAAGAAGAGAGATATAGGTGGAGGGGGCGATGCCCTACATGAAAGGCGTGTAGAATGTCCTGTGTTTGTGCTTTGGGAAGGATAAGTTTGCCATCCTTGGTGTACCACTGGTCAACCTTAGGTAGGGGGGCATATGCCTCTACCTCTGTAGGGGAGTAATTAGGGTGGAGGGAGGCTAGAAAAAATACTTGTGAGGTGGGTTGGCGGGTAGCCAGTTTCCGGGCGACCTGGTCAGCTAGGTTGTTACCAATGCTTATGGGATTATTCTTTTGTTGGTGGCCTTTGCAATGGATTATAGCGGCCTGTTTTGGTAAAAGTGCTGCCTCTAAAAGATGTTTTATAGGAGAGTGATTTTGTAGGGGGCTACCCTTAGTTGTGAGGAATCCCCTTTCCCTCTATATGGCTGCTGCTGAGTGGAGGCGTTATGGAGAGGGGGTCCCTGCGGGTTTTAAGGGGAGCCGTATTCCCCTTTGGCTATTGTGGAGTTGGTTTGTAGGGCTAGATAAATTTCACCGACCTTCTGGTTGGTGAGGGCTTGGATGCGGTTTTGTAGGAAATTAGAAAAAAGGCGGAGGATACGGGGCCCAAAGGCTAGGGCAGCAAGCAGGGGGTTAGAGGGCCTAGAAAGGGTAAGAGCCAGGAGATCCAGTTGGTTCGTAGCCAACGGTCCCAGGACTCTGTCTGCCATTCCCGAATTTTCTGGGTCCATTCTCTTAGCTTCGCCTCCGCGTCGCGGACCAGTCCAGACTGGTTGAGATAGAAGCAACATTCCTCACCTAGAAAGACACAAACGCCCCCTTTTTCCGCAGTTAGGAGGTCTAAGCCCCTGTGATTCTGGAGGGAAGGTGAGAAGGCCTAGAACCCAGAGGGCTAGACCTTTGTTCTCGTGGACGTACAGGAGGAACTCTGGTCATAGGTCAGGGAGATATAGGGCAGGAACCTGGAGGAGTGCTTGTTTGAGTTGAGTAAATGAGGTTGCTATGGGGAATTCAGGGCTTAGGGGCTCCGAGGGGTCTCCCTTAGCCGCCTCGTAGAGAGGTTTTGCTAGGAGACTGCAGTTAGGGATCCATGAGCGAAGGAAACCTGCCAGTCCCAGGAAGGAGAGGAATTGAGGAAATAAGTTTCTTTCTGTCTGAAGTAATGGCCTTGAGTCCCGGGAATAGGAGTATGCCGAGGTAGGAGACTGTGGGTGAGGAGAGTTGGACCTTAGTGGGGGAGACTTGATAGCCTTTACTTGCAAGAAAGTTGAGGAGAGAGATGGTGTCATTTTGGGAGGCTTCTAGAGAAGGGCTACAGAGGGGGAGATCATCTACGTACTGGAAGACGATACTGCCTGACAGGGTAGGAGATTGTAAGTCAGTGGCCAGAGCCTGTCCGAAGAAATGGGGACTATCCCTGAATCCTTGGGGAAGGACTGTCCACGTTAGGTGGCGGGAGTGCATAGAGTCAGGATCAGTCCAGGTCATAGCGAACAGGTCTTGGCAGGAAGGATTGAAGGGAATGGTGAAGAAGGCATCCTTGAGGCCGGTGGGGACCGAGGCGCAGGCCGCGTCGTGCTGGATCTCCACGAGAAAGGCACGTGGGAAACCAAGAGGGCCGGCTGGCGGCTGGGGTGCTGCCCAGGGCGCTGCCGAGCCGAGGTCACTGCCAAGGCCGCCCTCACACGCAGGGTGCCCTCCATGCGCAGGGGCTGTGGGTGTTCCCGCGCCGCCCCCTGCGGTCAGGCCGCAGGCATCCCGAGGCCTCCCTCAGCCTTTTCACACTCAGACCCGCCTGTCCAAGCCGGACGCTCCCAGCTGAGCAGTCAGGCTCCCAAACAGAGAGCCGGACACCTTCTAGTTCATACAGCGCCCCTTACTGTTGTTCTGGGGAGGAGTGATGGCGTTTTATTTCTTTGCACTTGACTTTACAAAAATCAAAAGTCCCAAGAGGAAAAAAGAAGGTAAAGAATCCACCAGAGGGAGCTTAGGTGGCAAGTCACCATGGACCTTCCTTCCTTCCTTCCTTCCTTCCTTCCTCCCTCTTTCCTTTCTCAAAAACCCAACACCTCAAGGTACGTTTGATTTCCATTTGCTTTCGCAGTAGTAAATATTTTGTTACTTAAAAAGGGAAGCAGAGTTTGTTCTTAATTGTTTTGGATTAAATATGCTAATTACATTTTGGGATACTAATGATACACAGTACTAAATGTTTTAATAATGCAGTGAAATAAGCTGGCAAATATAACAACAAATTAACCTGAAATGGCTACATAGCTTTCCTCATTTTAAATTGTAATAATACAAAAGAGGAAAAAGTCAAAATTGTGTCATCTAATGTGGAGGGGAAAAACACTTTATTAAACAATGTTGGCATTTTAATGTAACAGAATTCATTAAGAACCTCGTGTTTTCTAGAACTACAACCTAGAGAAGCATCAGTTAGTTGACTGCCCCAAATCTGTTAGAATTCATGGCTCATAAATCAGAACACAATCAGGTCCTTGGTGGTAACCAGAGACCCCTTGTCCTTACGTGGTCATGTGAGGCAGAGATCCACCCAGAGCGTAGGACGGTGTAGGCGAGGGACGGCCAGGCCACCCCGTGTCCCCAGCCTCAGGCTGTCTGCCCAAAGCCACGATTCCGTCGCTCTTCCTTTAACTCAGTGCAGGGATCGCCCTTGCCAGCCAGAAAGAGGGGATGGGAAAGTACTTGTCCAGAAAGCGCACTAAAAGCCCTCTCTACATTGTCTTAGGAAGTGGTGAGCAAGGCCGAGGATCTGTCCCCAGTTGGTGACAGCAGCCTCCAAGGAGAGCAGAGGCTACGCAGGAAGTAGCTTGGCCTTCCCTGTGCACCTGCCTCACCACGTTCCTGATGTGGCGCTCAGACGCCGCCGCCACAGTGGGGTTTGTGAAAAAATCATACCTGAGTCCCATCAGCCCCTAGCACAGGGGTCATTGGCCAAGGACCACTTGGGCCCTGGGGGACATGTGGTCGTGTCTGGAGATGTTTTTGGTGGTCACTGCTGGGGGTGCTACTGACATCTAATGAGCAGAGGCTAGGATGCTGCCAAAGACCCTGCCACGCACAGGACCGCCCACCAGCGCTGGTCCCAAACGACAGTAGCTCAGCAGCGGGGAAGCCTGCTTAGATCCAACCACCAAGCGCCCGCAGACGGCAAGGAAGGGGCTGGGTGAGAGGCAGGGACACATGCTGTGGACGCAACACTGGGACTCCATGGGCCAGTCAGCCTGCTTCCTTCATGTTAATCACTATGGAAACGGGGGGGCAGGGATGGGGAGCGGGGGGGAGAGAGGGGTCGGGGGAGAGAGAGAAGAATGGAGAGTTGAGAAGCACCAACCAATTGCAATGCATGAATCTTATTTTGATCCTGACTCGAACAGTAAATTATTAACAATTTATAAGATTGCCAAGGAAATTGGAACCCTAATTGGATATTTAATGATAGTGTAGAAATATTGTAAAGTTTTGAAGGGGTTAAAGGCATTTTGTGCATGCATGTATGTGTGTGTATCCTTAGTTTTACCAGCATGACCTGAAAATTTCATGAGTTTGATATTTGCTTTGAAATACTCCAGAGTGGGGGCGGAAGGGTGCTGGGTACAGATGAAACAAGGTAATTATTGCTTAAGCGGAGTGGCAGGTATATGGCGGTTTATCTTCTTGTTCTATTTTTGTGAACGTTTAATATTTTCCGGAGAAATTTCTTTCAAGGACTGTTGTTGAAATCATAGAGAATCCATCCATCAACTTCATGGAAAACCCCCCAGGTGGCTGTCACCGTGCGCAGAAGCCCGTTTGCCCCGCTGGCAGCCCCATCAGAGACCTGCGTTTACAGCCCGAGGCTGAGGCAGGGCTGGAGCCGAGGCAGGGCTGGAGCCGAGGCCCGGGGCCAGCAGCTGGGAGCCTTGGCCGGTGCCTGGACGGCCCAGGCCGCTGAGTTCTCCGGGCTTCCCTTTGCCCGTCTGTGCAGCAGGGCACAGCCAGTCAGCACCCCTGCCCTGGCGATCCTCAGACGCCCGTGACAACCCAGGCACTGAGTCACATTGAATCCAGTGTCCCCGGAGGTCGGCCGACCATGAGGCGTTCAGAGGAAATGAGGGCAGTACTCACCTCAAGGGCTCACAGACGCGCACCCCCGTGAGTCCGGCGCTGGACAGAGCCAGGGACCCAAGAAGGGCGACGGCCAGGTGCGGCCAGGTGCGCTGGGGGAGCTCGGGAAGGCTGGGCGCACTGCGTCTGAGCGTCAGCGAGCCACAGGCAGGTGTTTGTGGACCCTGGGGGGGACCGGCAGCCTGGACCCCAGGGCTCTCGCACGCTTACAGAGGGGGCAGCTGAGGAAGGCCCTGGGGCTGCCAGGTAGCTCACCAGCATCAGAAATGGGCACGCCAAGTAGGGATGAGGGACGGGACTGGGCAAAGGTGAAAGTCTGGAAAGGTCCAAATTGGGGCAGTGTGCTGGAGACTGGGGACAGGGTCAGGGTCGGCCCTGGGGAGCCGCCGAAGAAGTCTGCGCTCAGGAGACAGGCCAGCTCTGCCTTTAATGAGAAGGTCTTGAGCATGTTCAGGAGACTGTCGTTTAGGTGACAGGTCACAAGGTCTTGAACTGCAGACGCAGACGAGCAAACTTATTCTGTCAGGACTAATAAAAATGGTCTCTGTTAGTCTCTGTCACATATTGTTCTACTTTAAATACTTTTATTCAGTCCTTTATGCGCATAAGGACTATTCTGCCCCCAGGGCGATAGCACACTGGCTGTAGTTACCAACCACAGACAAGAGTGTGGTCATCAAGGGCACCACTGAGCCCAGGGTCGGGGGCAGCGTGGGTCTCCTCTCCGTGTCTGGCTGGAAGGGGACCAGCCGTGGCTCTGGTGGTGGCCCTTCCATGACCAGTTTCTGCAGCAGAGTTTGCCCACAGAGCCCCCGTGGCTCTGATCCCTGCAAATATGCCTCTTCCCCAGTGGCCCTCCCCCATCTCCAGGGATGGTTGATGACTCTGATCTTATCCCAGATAAATATTTCGTTTGATTCCTAATTTTGTATCCTTTTCTTTAAAAACGTGTCTCAAGATGCGTATCCTTCAGGCCCCACAAATCCTGATCCATCCCTGGACCTAGGACCAGGGAGCCAGATCTGTGGACGTGGGAGCCTGTGCGGGCCTGGCTGGGCCTGTGCTTTTCAGGGGTGACAAGGATGCTCCCAGAGCTTCACAGACTATGTAAGATGAGGCATGTACATGTCTCCGTCGCAAAATTCAGACCATCATGGGGCTGGACATTAACATTCTCATTCCCTTATTCTTGTTAAAGCTCCTTTCATTTTGTTCATCAGGCTTTCAAAGAAAAAGACAAAAATGTAACAAAACAAAACAAAACCCGCAGCTGGCCTGAGCCGGCAGAGCCGCTGGCGAGCGCAGGTGTCAGAGGGGACACTGGGCCGGGCACCTGTGCAAAGCAAGGGCTGCAAGCATTTCTGGGGGAGGGGCAGCTGAAAGGTCCCATTCACAGGCGTGAGCCGCCCCGGCCGCGCCCCGCGTGACTCCTGTGGCACCTGAGTTGTTTGCAAGGTGGCAGGAGAGCAGACACACTCGGGTTACGGTCATAAAACAGCCTTTTACTGGCACCCCCTCTACGGCACCGTTAGGAGGTGAACGCTCCCACAATCAGAGTGCTCCCCTGCAGGCAGTGCCCCCCTTCTCAGCAGCCCCGCCCTGCCTCGCGCTACCCAGGGGGCCCCCATATGACTGCGCCAGAGGGGGAGCAACCACGTGTCCTCAGCAGACCCCACAAGGGAGCCCTGCAATGACTCGGGGAGGCCCGGCCACCCCAGGGCTATGTGGGGGCAGCAAGGCAGGAAACACGGGGTGGCCGTGGGAGGCCGGAGTGGGGTGTTTCTACCCCGGCAAGGTTGTAGGAGCCCAGAGACACATCCGGCTGTGCTCGGTGCTTGGCAGCCATGAATAAACACCGACGCAGCCAGAGAAGCTGCTCCTGGTCCTCAGTTTCCCCACAGGTCAGGGTGTCTGTGAAGGAGAGCGCAGGATGGCCCAGGAGCCCCGGGGTGTCTTGGGGAGCAACCCCTGTGATGGAAAAGGGGGGGCAGGACTGAGCAGGGAGCCGCCAGATCATGGCTCAGATGCACCAAAGGCTGACAGTGGGGAGAAAGGGCCGCCCCTTGGACCACCCAGGGTGGGGACCAGCCGGGGTCACCCTTCCAGAGGAGGCTGACCCTGAGGAAGAGCCAGAGGCTGTCGGCCAAGCACACACCTCACCGCTGGCTGGGTCCCCCGCGAAGGCCAAGAGGACGATGCATCTGTGTCTGCCACGGGCACCTCGTTTCCAGAACTGGAGTGAGCCCTACCTGGCAGCCCGGCCTTTGGGAAGAAGCAAGTAACACCTGTGCGCCGCGGGCGTGAGCGGGCCGTCAGCGCCGACAGGTGCGCACTGAGCCTCACGCAGCAGGTTTTCTGGAGAACCGAGGCCAGCAGGAGGCGTGAGCCCCAGACGGGATCGTGGGAACTCACCAGGGGACCATCGGTCTCGGACGGAGAACGCAGCTCCCTCAGAGGTGCCGTCTCCCTGAGCGCTGATCCGCCTGAGCACACGCGCGGCTGGGACCCTCGGTGGCCCTCGCCCGGCCAGCCCTGTGACACCCATCGCCGCTGCCCTGGGGTGCTCCCAGCACGCACATGCGGTTGGCTCCGTGGGGACCCGGGCCGCTGCCCCTGCCGTCACTGCTTTGTCCCCAGGCACCTGACAGATCCGTCGTCTTGGATTGAACTGCCCGTAACTGAAATTGGCAAAGCAGCCTTCGTTGTTTAAAACGTGGCTGGCTCTAAGCCTGCGCGGGGAAGGACCTCCCGAAGCCGGGGCGGAGAGCCCGGAGCAGAATAGTGACGCCGGAACAGAAGCCCGTGGTAACGCTCTGGGCTGCGGACCAGACGCCGGCGGAGACCCAGACCTTGGCCTTGGGGCCTGGACGGCGCCCCGTGCCGTCTGGACCCGGAATGCCACCTGGGGGCCCCGAGCTCGCTCACTACGTTCTCCCTCTCGCCATCTGTAAAACTGACACGAATGTTATTAAGATATTTGACTATTCGTGTGTCCTGAGCCGTTTTCCTGGTCTTTCTCCCACCCGGCGAAGGCAGAGCTGGGGCCCGTGTGCCGGAGGGGGTGTTCTGCAGGCAGCCTTTTACAGGGGGGAAGCCGCTCCACCTGGCCGGCCTCGGGCACGGGTGGGGGGAGGCGGCCACAGGTGTGAGAGGTGAAACCCACGCTCAGCCTGCAGAACAAGGCGTATTGGTGTGGTTTCACTTGTGTTCAGAACGTGTGATACATGCACAGGAAAATGATCTGCACAGCCTCAGACGAGGCTCACCATGGCAGCTCTGTCTGATCCTTCTGACAGTCTCTAGATCATTTTTACTAAGATTGTGGCGCCCTCTCGTGGCCCCACCATAGACGTGCTCCCGAGTAACGCAAACAAGGTTGGGTTCTGGGACCAGGGGTCGGCCTCCCAGTTCAGGGCAGGCGGGTGGGCCTCTCTCTCCTTCCCGACCTGTGGGCACGATCCGAGGCCCTGTCATTTGTTTCGGGGGGGAACGTGACTCACACGTGGCATCTTTCTTTGTCCCTGCAGTGCGGGCGTGGGCCGCACGGGCACCTTCATCGTCATCGACGTGATGATGGACATGATGCACACGGAGCAGAAGGTGGACGTCTTTGAGTTTGTGGCAAGAATCCGCAACGGAGCAGAAGGTGGACGTCTTTGAGTTTGTGGCAAGAATCCGCAACCAGCGCCCTCAGATGGTGCAGACGGACGTGAGTGCCCCTCCGCTGGCCCAGCCCCTCATCCTGGCCTGAGCGTCACAGAGCCACCCAGACGCCCCTGCGGCCCCTGGCAGTGCCTGAACAGACTGTCCTCAGTCATGTGGCCTTTGCTCCAGGCCATCAACAGTCACTGTAAATGGCCAGCCATCCGGCTTTTGCCCCAAACCTCCTCTGCCCCTGGAGCTGCCAGCGTGAGCGGCCAGGGCCTGCGGGGCGCACCCCACGGCCGCCTGCTATGTCCCTGCAGATGCAGTACACGTTCATCTACCAGGCCTTACTAGAACACTACCTCTACGGGGACACCGAGCTGGACGTGTCCTCCCTGGAGAAGCACCTGCAGACGCTGCAGGGCACCACCACCCACTTCGACAAGATCGGGCTGGAGGAGGAGTTCAGAGTGAATGTTCCGGCAGCCCAGGAAGGCGGGGCCGACTCGAAGGAAGCCGCTTTCCACACCGCCCTGCTGATGGGCCCCAGAGAAGGCGGCGGAGCCAGCCCTCCGTGACTTGCCAGGGAGGGAGAACACAGCAGCCTCCAGGTGGGGGACAGCGTCCCGCACGCAGTTTTTACTTCCCAGCACCCAGGGGAAGTCTGGGGACAGAGGCAGATACTGGTGCCCGGTGTTAGGAAGCTGGGGGACGTGCTCAGGAGAGTCAGCACTTTGACTGCATGGCTGTGTCCTGTTCTGACAGCAGAAATTGACAAGTGTCCAGATCATGAAGGAGAACATGAGGACAGGCAACTTGCTCGTGAACATGAAGAAGGCCAGAGTCATCCAGATCATCCCGTGTAAGGCAGCCAGGCCTTGGGGTTCAGCGCCTGGCAGGGCAGGCCAGGCTGGCTCCCGCCACTGAGGTCCCGGGGGAGTCACCCATCTCCCACTTCCATTAACCAGGGCCCAGGCCAGGACGCCCTTGGGGCTAAGTTCCCCTGGGGGCTCAGTCCAGCGGGGGTGGGGGGGGGTGGGAAGAGAAAGCCCACCTGGGAAGCAGCCAGTGGGCCTCACAGTCCGGTGCATGTCAGGCAGCAGCTTGTGCCTTGGGCTTAGAGGTGGGAGGGGGAGGACTTCCTGGAGGTGGAGAGTGGCCTCAGCATGTCATTGAATCCTCCCCCAAGCCCGGGCAGAGGGTTGGCACCCCCTTAACACAGAGCAGGAGTCCTGGCCGCACAGCTGAGACCTTCCAGGGAAAGGCCTTGGTATGGGCCAGACGCAGGCAAGGGCAGAGCCAGGACATTGGCTGGCCCAGGGCCTTGGGCGAGTGTTGGCCGAGGAGTGAGCCACAGTGGTCAGAGGAGCGATACAGGGAGGGGCCCACCTTGAGAAGGGGGGGCTTCCTCATTGCTGACACGCTCCCTGAGGACCCCCAGCCCCTGACACCAGCAAGTTCATAAATAGACTTGCTCTGAGGCCACTCTGTGCACAGGAAGTGCGTGAGGACCGTCTGTGCAAAGATTTCCCAGCTCAGACTCCGGAATCGTGGCCGTGAAGTCCCTGGCTGGTTATTCAGGTGGCCTCCCTGGCCCCTTCCCTTCCCCCCTTAATTGCAGTGTTTGTAATGCTCTTGTTCGGGTACGGGTCCTCTCAGTTCATGATGAATAAAAACACCACCTGGATTATTTTCAGGGCTTTTCTGACAAAACACAGCCTCCCCGAGCCACTTTAATGTCCCTGTTTTATAAAGTCACCCTTCCCAGGAGTTGACCTTGCTAAGTGACCTTAATTGTGAGGTTTACATTGCGGAAGCTGGCAGCCACAGGTTCAAGGCTGCTGCGGGGCGGGTTGGTGTCCCGCTGACTAAAGGAACGTGCTGCCTTGCAGACGACTTCAACCGTGTGATCCTGTCCATGAAGCGGGGTCAGGAGCACACAGACTACATCAACGCGTCCTTCATCGACGTAAGTCCTGCGGCGCTGGCTGCGCTGGGCGGGGCGGCCCCTCGTCATGGGTCCTTGACCAGTTGCTGTCCTGCTCAGAAAGGCTTGAGGTGCCTGCAGAAATCCACATGACCTCATTAGAATTACTTGCTTAAAAAGATGAATGATAAACTTTGGAAATAGAGGAGATAGACCCAGTGGCAAGTCATTCGTTATTTTTTCATTCTGTCTTTAATATAAAGCGATTTTTCTTGTGCATCTGTGTCAACACCGGCTACATACCGGCGCTGCTTCCTCTGTCTCTCTCTCTTTGTCTCTGTCTCTTTCTCTCTCTCTGTCTCTCTCTGTCTCTCTCTCGGGCCAGGTCTGCGTTAGCATTTCTGTTTGCAGATGAGAAAACTGTGCTAAGGTCTCTGGGCGATGGTGGGCCAAGGAGTGGGCCACGGTGGTCAGAGGAGTGAGTGGAGGAACTGGGATTTCAACCAATTCCTCTAACTCCACCCCCAGGCTTCTTGGCACAACCGTGATGCTAACTTAGGGGGAAACGTGTTGGCAACTGATGGTCAGGGGTCTGTTTTCAGAGGAAGTGGGCATCTCGAGCTGTTCCATGCGCGGGTGCCCGCATGCATGGCCCACTGGGGCAAGGAGGACACATCCGCCACAATATTGTGCCAATCTTCACAATCAGAGCCAGTCAGCACGTCCACCAGCATGACCAGACAGCTTAAGATACCTCTGGGGAAAGCAGATGTGCAAGAAGAGTTCTCAGGCCCTAGAAAGTCCACACAAATATCTGGGAAGACCACATGCTTTCCCAGAGGCCTAGGAGGTGATGATAAAGACACCAAAACATTGACAGAAACTCCAGGACAGGAACTGGACTCAGCAGAGCATGTGAGTGGAAGTAGGAGGAGGTCACGAACGCCCAGGAGGAAGGTGCAGCCCACAGAAGACCCGGCTGGCCTCACAGAGCTCTTCCAAACACCACATCACACAGTGGAATCGGTGATTGAGAACAGAGCCACCACAATGCCCTGCGACTCTTCACCGGCAGAACCAGCAGTCATGGCCCCTGGTAGGAACAGACCTCTCAAGGCCCCTCCAGGCTCAGTAGCCATCAGAGTTGAACCCTCAGTCCCCAGGAGGCCCGTACGGGTGTCAGGGAAAACCACGCGGTCCCACAGAGACCCCGAGCATGGAGTAAGGACATGAAATTCTCTAAGGAATCTCCAGAACAGAAATCAGACCCTGCAGAAACTGTAACTGGAAGCAAAAGCAGGCCAAGAACATGTAAGGAAAAGGCCCAATTTCTAGAAGACTCGGCCAGAATTGAAGAGCTCTTCCAAATACCAAGTCACACAGAGGAACCAGGGCTGCTGTCAACATAGTAGATGCTTCTGTGTTTGTGTCCCTGTCAGAGCCCCAGAGTCAGGGGCTTCTGTCCCGGTGTCCCCACACTGGGCAGGTCGTCAGGGAACACTGGGAGTGGATCAGTGAATGGACTCATGGTGCTTCAGGACAATGTCTGGACAGTGGGGACGCACGTGGTCCTTGCCCTAGGACTGTCGCTTCTCTGCACGGGATGCTCCTCTCCTCGGGGACTTCCACCTAAGGGAACACAGGTGACTTGGAGTGTGGCTTGTGACCCCATCCTCAGGGCACAGCGGTCAGCACAGTTGAGGGCTGGCTGGTCGGTGGCCTTTTCCACTCGGTGACTCTGCCTGAACTAGGCCCGCTCTCGTCTGAGACCGACCCCACCCCCGGCCGTGTGCCGCCGGTTCCAGGCTAATACCCTTTTAGCTTCTCTGCTTTTGTGGCATTTACATTTTCCGAGCTTTTTACCCACCTGTCCCACATGGGCTTTTTCTGACTGCACCTGTCAGCCTACTTGGTGCCTGGCACCCACTGTGTGCAGGGAGCGACACAGCTGTCCCTGAGCAAGGCGTTGCTGGTGGCAGCAGCACGGGGCCCTTCCCGAAGGCCCGCGCTCTGCCCGCTGCCCGCACCTCCCAGTCTCGTTTGAAGCCCGGACTTCTTTCTCGTTTCAAGCCTAGACGTACATCTAACTACCGGCCTCTCTTTTTACGTTCCATTGTCCTGTCCCTCTGTGTCCCCTAAGTCAAAAGACGGCACATCTTCTGTCCAGTCACCTGTCTGGACGCCTCACCATTCACCTGCCTTGCCAGGCTGCGGTGAGTGCGGAGATAAGAAAGTGGCTGTCCCTGGCTGTCCCCGTCTGTCCTCGCTCCTCTCCTGTGTCTGGCCCAGAGCGAGGCTCATGTAAACATAAACATTTGAGTGAACTGGGGTGTGTCTGTCTTCATCAGTCATTGCTGTTGGTACCCGGGCTGCCACAGTGCAGCTCTGGACTGTGTGTCTGAGTCCTAAGGGGGTGACAGGTTGGGTCGGTGATGGTCGAGCTGGGCTGGGGGTATGTGTTGGGTCAGTGACGGTCGAGCTGGGCCGGGGGCATATGTTGGGCTCGGTGATGGTCGAGCTGGGCCAGGGGCATATGTTGGGTCGGTGATGGTCGAGCTTTGCCGGGAAGCAGAGTGGCCCCATCACAAAGGGACACACACAACTTGAAGGTGTGAGTCAGATGCGTCACACAGGTGGGCCAGAGTCAAGGAAAGGAACGGGTCTCCTGTCATTGAGCCGTTCAGTCTCAGTCGGAACGAGGATGCCCACATACAGAAAAGTTTCCATTAGCGACATGCCTGCAGAATGGAACACGCTGATTAATTAAACCCTTTAGGGTTCAATCCCAACCAAAAATCTCTGACACATGTGTCTTAGGTTCAGTAAGAGCCTCAAACCCCCCACCCAATAAGCTGATCAGCAGGAAGTAAAAATCACAAACAATGACTATTGAGGAGTCCAGTGAAAAGTTCCTCAGATCTTGCAAAACACCAGTAGGAGGTAGAAAATTTTTTACTCCCTTATTCTAGTCTTCTCCCCAGCAACATACCCAACAAAACACCAGGTACCTCGTTGTTCCCACCATTGTGCCCGCCGTTACCTCCAGACTCAACCCGTTGTTCGCGCCGTTACCCCCAGACCCAAGCAATCACTAAGCGCCCCGATACCCTGTTCCAGTGATTCCCCATCCCTCCCTTTAAAACCTTGTCAGCCTGTACGCCCGCTGCTGTTCTCTCCTTTGAGACAGTCCGGCAGGTTCCTCTTAATAAATCTTGCATCTCAGCTTCCTTGGTTTCGGTGTTTACTATTTCTAACAAAGTCCAACACTGGCCGTGCTCCAGCATGACCGGAGAGAGATGATTCAGGCAATTGTATGGTTTGGTTGATATATAATAGAAATACATAACACGATGTGATTTCAACTTCCATATGACCATTCTGGCTGAAACGTCAATATAGTGCCGGGGAGAGAGAAGATGGAATTACAACAATCCAAAGGCTCGGGATGACAGTGGTTTGGGGGTGGTTAGACCTGAAATGGGGAAGCAAAGGAGGTGTTAAGAAATGAATGGATTCTGGGCACAAGGGAACACAAATGTAATGAAAAACAACGGAAAGAGAATAAAACGACATCAGTAATACGTAAAAGTTAAACTCTAACAAAGTTCAGAAAAGAAATTCAGGAAAGGAACTCACCTTTCTAATCATTATTCTTTCATTAGTTCCATCTTTCTGGTTCCAAACTGGGCTCTTGATCTCCCACAAAACTCTTACCACATTCTTGCCAAGTAAACAGAACTGTTTTCTGACAGTTGGGCAGGACAGCCTTGGAATCATTCTTGAGCCCCCACTTTGATCAGTCAGCGGTCTTCAAAATCCATCGAAATGCATGGCTTTAGTGAGCTGCGAGCCTGAGCGGCCCAAAGGAAGGCAGAGCAGTGGTGACAGGATTGAAAAATGTCCCTGGGCCAGAGACCAAGAGGAGACCAGAAGGAGCTGTGTGGGGGACACAAGGGAAGGACAAGAACTCTGCTCTGCTTTGGGTGATAGCAGGATGGTCAGGGACCATCAGGATAGAGAACACGGGGAGGAGAGGGTTTGGGGGCATGGGGGCTACAGGTTGAGTTTAATGTCACAAGGGCATCTAGGCAACTGCAAAAGAAGTCTGGAGCTGAGGGTAGAGGATGGAATGGGAAGTCACTAATAGTAAGAATGATAGCTGACATTTCCTGAACACTGATTATGTGTCAAGATCTGTTCTAAGCTCTTTCCATGCACAATGTGTTGACTTATTTAATCTTGCTAACAAACTTCTTAAGCAGACGCATTTTAAACTCCATTTTATGGTTGAAGAAATGGAGGTGGCATTTATTGAGCATTTATACATCAGGCACATAGGATTTTACAGAAATTATCTCACTTATTCTCTACAGCTGCCCTATGCCTTAGGCACTGTTCTTATCCTCATTGTAAGAGTGGGTCAACAGAGGCCCTGAGAAACAAAGCAACTTGCCCATAGTCACACATGGTAAGGTGAAGGCTCAAATCCTGGCAGTCCAACTTGAGCTGGGTGCCTAGATCCCTTTTTTGAAGGCTCACTTAAGAGCATGTGGTACTGGGTGGGGGGAGGAAGGGTTTTGAAGAAGGGTGTGCTAAGCTGTGTTGACTCCTACAGGATCAATCAAGACAGGGAAAGCCTGGAATCTGAGCCTTGGCTTGCCAACTAGGAAGCCATTGAGAACTCTTGAAAGCATAGTTTCAGAGATGTAGGTGAGCAGGGTACCATGCTGCAGGAATTGGCAGACTGAGAGAGAGAGAGGCAACCCAGAGTATTTGCAGAGCCTTCCTCCTGCCCCATGGAAGAGGCACCGGTGGGACAGACTGTGTTCCCTGGCACATTCCAGCTTCTCCCTGGTGATGGGCAACTCTGCTAGGACCAAGCTTCTCCACCCCCCACCAAGAATCTTGTTGCCCTGAGTGATCAGAGGTGGTGCCCCACACAGCCTTCAGGACTAAAGAGCCAGGGTAATGCTGGAGCCAGAGAAGGAACTCTTTATAAACCGTGGGTTTTTCCAGGGCTCCATACCAACAAGTGTTTATAGCATTCATTACACACAGCGAAAACAACTTCAGTGTTGGCAAGACATCAGATTGCAGATGGCTTTATCTTTCATGGGTACTTCATAATTACAGCCTCAAAATTTTAAGACCCACTCAGTCACATTCAAGCTTGCTTTCTCTAGGATCTAGAGTCTAGAAAAGATGAAAACAACCATTCGCCCAGGCTGCACTAATTGGCTGTGGCATCTGGTGGTTTTATTACTCTGTAATAAGGTTACTTACGCTCTTTCGTGGGTTCTTTAATCACTACACACATGGGCTCTCTTCTGTCTTTTACTGCATCTATCACTGGTGGTTGGTTGCCTGAAGATCTTGGAATGTCTTGTATAGGAGAAGATGCCCATTCTGACCTCATTGGGATTTCTGAGAGCTGGAAAGGCAACTGTTGAGGTTGTTTACCTCTAGGGACTTCGTCTGCAGAGTCAACAGAAACGTGGCCTAGGAAACCTTCCTTTCGTTGGAAGGCTGCCTTGCTAGGGGCCTTTGAGATCTCTGCCTAGGACATTGAACTACCAGTATTTCGTTGCTGCCAAAGAAACCCTCCTAGACCTTTGGCACAGAAGATCGCTCTCATTATGCTGCGGAACTTCCAAAGGCAGTCGGACCAAGAGGCAGGGGAATTTCAGCTTTGCTGGTTGGGAGCCACGTTCTAGAAGAGTCACCACCCACTCGGGGTGAGATGCACGTGTGGGAACCGATGTGCACAGAGGTTAGGAGTCTTGGACAGGGCCAGGCGCCCGGGGAGGGGCAGAGCTGAGACGCGCATCTAGGTGTCCTGGCTCTTACTTGGCAGTCTTTCTTCCACGACACTCTGATTCCCTTGATCGGAGTATTTGGAGCAGGGTTATAGGGCATTCCTTTCTCTGGGCATAGATTCCCGTGTCCACCTAGTGATGTCCCATCAGAAGAAGGCAGAATGTTATTTCCGAGGCAGAATCCCAGCCGCAAATGGAATTAGCTGGAAGCCAGATAATGATTCCCAGAGCCGCCCACCACGTGGAGAGATGAGGTGACCTGTGCGCTTGGGTTGAGCAGCGTTAGCTTTAGTTTTTAGTGTGGTTTATCCACTGCCAGTACCTTGAATAGTCCCTTACAAACGACAGTTTCCGAATATAGGGGCGTGTCGGCGAGCACCTCGAGGAAGCGGGCGCATCCGACGTCGGAGGCAGGGGGCGCGGGAGGGAGGCGAGGCGCAGCCCGGGCCACGTCTGGGTTTGAGACCCAGGATCGGGGACGGGGCGGAGCCTGGGCCCCGGGCGCGCCGGGAGCAGTGGAGAGGGCGGCCTCCGCAGGGCCTAGAGGCGCCCCCGCCGCACGTCCGCTCTGCCCGCGCACGTCTCTATGGCGGCCGCACGGCAGGCCCGGGAGCGGAGCGGCATGATCGCGGGAGGAGGCGCTGAGGTCGCGCCGCGGTCCCGAGAGGGCAGTCCCGGAGGGGGCGACTTTGCCCCGTCGCCGCTGGGGACCCGAGAGCAGTGAGTGGGGCGCAGGGCAGGGTGAGCGGCGCTGCCCGGAGCGGGGGCCGGAGGGCTGGGCCCCGGGGGTCTCGGAAGATGGGGAGGTCCTTGGGCGCGTGATGGGAGGGATCGGAAGGACCGCCGTAGTGAGGGCAAGGGTGGGGTTCGCAGGCGTGGAAGCCCGAGGGGCCCCTTTGGGGACGATTAGGAGACATTTAAAGGGGTTGACAGCTGACGGGCTCGTGGGCTTCGGGACGGGCTCTGAAGACCCCGGGGAGGCCTTTTAGGGCCTTGAACTGGGAGGGGCGGGGCCGGCTCCGCGGGCTGCTGGGCGGGGGCAGCGGCCGCGGGCGGGGGCGGGGGCGCAGGGGGCTGGCCGGGGGGGCAGACAGTGACCTGACCTACGACAGACGCTCAGCGACGACTTAGCGAGTTGCCAGGCGGAGGGATGAACGGCTGGGGGCAGGGGCGGGGGTGCGCGGGGCAGGGAGTCCGGGGCGATGCAGGAGGACGGGAAGGCCGGTGACGGCGGAGGGGGAGCGGGACTACTTCCAAGGAGCAAGAGCGAATCTTACACGGCCCCGAAGCAGAGCTTAGCTTTGGCGAGTTCCCTGGTGAGCAGCCGGTGTGTTGGTAGGAAAGTCCTCGCTTCCGCACGCCTTACACGGAAACGTTTGGACTTCTGTCTGGGACCGAGGGGACCCTTGAACAGCCACTTCGCGTGTGTTTGGAAGCCACATCACGGCGTTTCTGGGTGTCGCGTGTCGTTCCACGTGCTTTCCATGCACACCCTTGTTCTGCTGGTCTGTGTCTTTCATTCTTATGAACCCGAAGATGTTAAGAGGTTTGAGCTGTGCGCACTTACGGATAACACTATAATGTTTCTTAAACGTCTGCCATCAATTCTGTAAGGTCTCAGAAACATACATTTAATTCATAAAGCAGTTTAACTGAAGATTCTTGCTTTGCATTTGCTCATTTCTGTAGTTGGGATGCTGTCTATGAGAGAGAACTGAACAATTTCCAAGAATACGGAGATAGAGGAGAAATCTGGTGAGTTACAAAAAGGAGTGGAATTACATTCCAGAAGACCCTGTGTGTGTCTTTATCTTTTAAGCGCATCTCCCAGAGAAAGATGGCGTGAAAGTCTTGGCAGCCTTCAACTGATTCTGTCTATAGTGGGTAGATTTAAAGAACCTCTCGCTTTTAATGGTCCTGATTTAAATTTGATGATAGTGTTATGAAATTGTTCTCTTACGATCATTGTCCTTTTTAAATAAGCAATAAGCCCTGGCTGGTGTGGCTCAGTGGATGGAGTGCTGGCCTGAGAACCAAAGAGTCACCAGTTCGAGTCCCAGTCAGGGCACAGGCCTGGGTTGTGGGCCAGGTCCCCAGTTGGGGGCGTGTGAGAGGCAACCAAACTCTGGTGTTTCCCTCCCTCTTTTCCTCCCTCCCTTCTCCTCTCTCCAAAAATAAATAAGTAATATCTTTAAAAAACTAAAATAAAATAAAATATTGAGCCATCGATATATACAAGTGTTAATGCTGATGTAGAGAAACATTAGCAACTAATATACTGACCTGATCTATTCTACTCTATTCTTGGGTATGTTTCTTTTCCAAAATAATGGTAGAGGTGAAGCTTAAGCACTCACAAACATTACTGTTTACTTTCAAAAAAGGCTTAATTGAGCATGTTGAATACTGTGCTTAAATGGAATATAGTTGCAACCTTTGCTCTGTATGCTTCTTGTTTAATTAACTCATTCTCTGTTTCTAATAGGTTTGGGGAAGAGAGTATAAATCGACTGATAAGGTGGATACAGAAACACAAGATTCCATTGGATGCTTCAGTGCTTGATATTGGAACTGGAAATGGTGCTTTCCTGGTTGAACTTGTTGGTACTTTTAGTATTTACGCGTTAGAGCCAAATTTTTAAATGAAATCTGAAAAACTTGCAGTCGAGGATACTGACCATCTAAATCTCAGATAGTAAAGCAGTCATACCATGTACTTGGAGAAGTCACGTGGTGCAAGAGGGAGGCTGCGTGGGTCGTGAGAAGGAGCTAAAGGAGAAGCCGGGGATCTGAGTCCTCGTGTTGGTACCTCCCACCATCGCCTTGGCTTGGCCCAAGCCACTAATTTTTCTGGGCTTCAGCTCTTTCCTAAAGATTTTGACTAGGCAATTTCTGTTGGTTTCTTCCAGCTGAAAACTCCAGAAATCTATACATATAAAAGGAAGATGACTTTTTGTACTGAGTGTGGGTGGGGTGTCCAGAGGGCGAGAATCTCAAGCAGTGGCAACAACAGCTAAAGGAAGGAAGGCTTGCAGCAGCCTAGCATGTAGTGGGCCTGTGAATAATTTGGGAAATTAATATGTAAGGTGTGTGTGGGGGGTGGACAGAGGTGAGGACTGAGTTAAGCGTAGGTGCCATGTCATAGTACGCCCTGCCTGAGCACTTAGGTTTTACTTTCAGGCTAAAGGGAGCTGTGAAAATGTGTCAGACAGTGCAATGAAATTAGAAAAATTGGTAATAAACATTTTTGAACCATTGAGGTATAGTATGTATGTATTAAAGTGAACAAATTGGAAGACCGTGGCTCCGTGTGTTATCACAGAGTGAACACTCCTGTGTAACTATCTCCCTGGTGAAGAAGTAGAATACCAGAGTCTCAGAGTTCCCCTTGAACTCCTTACCAGTCCTCTCGAAATTGCCCCCTTCTTCCTCTTAAGGTACAGTAGGAACGTGAAGATTGTGGATTCCTTTGCCTGTTTTTGCATACGGGAGGGGAAGTCTTTACTGCGAGTTCTTTCTGGTGTCTTTCGCTCACATTCTGTGAGACTCACTGGTGTCATTGCAGGTGGCATCAGTTCATTCACGTTCATTGCTGTGAAAGCTTCCTTTGTACAAGGACACCAGAGTTTTATTATGTATTCTGTTGTTTGCCTCTAGATTCTTTTGGATTTTAATAGTTTACTTGTAGAAGCTGATGATTTCTCCTTTGAGACTAAGAGTTTAACTGTAGATTCTTTTGGATTTTTTACATACGTATGTTAATCTGCACCCTGTGAATAATGACAGTTCTCGCAATTCCTTTCCAACCCTTTAGGACTTCCCCTCCTTTTTTACACTGGCTGTGACCTCCAGTAGAGTGTCGAAAAGAAACGGTGACAGAGGCGTCCGTTTCCCCTCTTCCAGAAGATGCTTTCAATATTTTACTGTTAGGTATGGTGTTAGCTTATGAGTTCGGCTGGCAGATAACTGTGAACTCGAGTAAGGAAGTTTCCTCCTATTTCTGCTTTGCTAGGAGTGTGTGTGTTTCTTATGAATCTTGTTGTTTATCAGATGCCTTTCCTGTATCTATTGAGATAATTATATGAATTTTCTCCTTTCGTCTGTTCATGTTGCTGAACTGCAGTGATCAGTTTTGGATGTTAAATACATTCCTGGAATAAACCCAACTATATATATTACCTGATTCAGTGTGTTAATACTTCATCTAGGATTTTTGCGACTTTGTGGGAGAGAGTGTCCTGTAATTTTTCATTCTTGTAGTGTGTCCTTGTTAAGGTTTGCTCTCCGGTTGTGCTGGCATCGTTAATGCAGAATCTGTTTTTTGACAGTTTGTTGGCACTTGGTTGTCTTTTTCTGTACATGTTTAGTAGAATTCACTGGTGAAGCCACCCAGCTTATGGGAAGTTCTTTACTTTTCTAATGTGAACTTATTAAATGACGTGGGATATACATGTAGAAAAGTAAGCAGGTCATAAGTGTATAGCTTTTACAAAGTGAACACCTTGGTGAAACTCGTCCACCTGCTTGAGAAAGAAAACATCATTAGGTGTCCTTGTGCCCGCCCCACTCCTTCCATTCTGGACGTGAGTGCTGTTCTGACTTCTGTTGTGACACCGTAGCCGGTTTTGATATTAGCTGTGCTGGTTTCTCCTTGTGGCTTTAATGATCATTTCTCTAGTGACTGATGATGTGGGGCACCTTTCATGTGCGTTTTCGGCACTTGTATCTCTCTTTTGGTGAAATGTGTCTTCACATCTTTTGCTGTTTTTAAATTGGGCTATTTGTTTACTTGTTAAGATTTGAGAATTCTTTCTGTATTCTGGATGTAAGTTCTTTGTCAGGTGTATGATTTGTAAATGTTTTCTCCCATTTTTTTGACTTTAAAAAAAATTCTCTCAACAGTATATTCTGAACAGCATAAGTTCTTGATTTTGATGAAGTCACATTTATTAATTGTTCTCATATAGAGTGTGCTTTTATTGTCATAGTAAAGAACTGCCTAACCCAAAGTCACATAGGTCTTGTATATTTTCTTTTTAAAGCTACAGATCTTTTCCTGTTACATTTAGATCTTTGATTTGTTTTGTGTTAATTTTTGTATTAGGTTTGAGATACTGGGTGAGGTTTTTTTTTGTTTGTTTGTTTGGCACATGAATGTTGAATTGTTCCATTTGACATTTGTTGAGAAGATTATCCTTTCTCCATTATATTGAATTTTGTCTGTTTTTGACTCAGTATAAGTGGTATCATGGTATTACTAAATCTGTATTTTATTTTTCCTCTGGATTTTTTTGCAGAATGGGGATTTGTGGTGTGTATGCTAGATTGCTTCATTTTGTTGCAGCATAGCCATGTACTACATGAAAACAACCGTAGTTTTCTTATTTATCTAGTCTTTCATCCACTCATTCATTCATTCTCCTGCTGATGGACGTTAGGCCTGCTCCCAGTACTGCGTGGTTGTGTCCGATACCAGTTTTCCGAAAACGGTTCTGCTGGTTAGTGCCACTGGCAGTATGTGAGGATCCCAGTCACCCCGCGTCCCTGCCAATACCTGGTCTTGTCAGGTTATGCAGTCGCAGTGATTTGTAGGTGTGTAGGAGTATCTTATGGGTTATTCTCATTTCCCTAAATAAGTTGGGCATATTTTCATGATTTTTTTTTTTCCTGGCTGTTTGGCTATTTCTTTTTCTTTCTTTTTTTGTTTTTTTTTTTAAAGATTTTGTTTATTTATTTTTAGAGAAAGGGGAGCGGAGGGAGAGAAACACTGATGTGTGAGAGATAATCAGTCGGTTGCCTCTCACATGCCTCCACGCGGGGACCTGGTCCGCAACCCAGGCCTGTGCCCTGACTGGGAATTGAACTGGTGACCAGCCAGGCCTGTTTGGCTATTTCTTTTTTGTGTCATGCTTGTTTAAGTTTTTTCCCAACTAAGTTTTTTTCTTACTGATTTATAGGTGTTCTTTACATTTCTGTTTATGTGACCTTTGTATTACAAATCCCTTTATCTAATCTGTGGTTTGCCTTTTCACTTTTGCAATAGTATCTTTTGATAAACAGAAGTTCTTTAATTTCACTAAAGCTTAATATATAATGTTTAAAGCCCTGGCTGGTGTGGCTCAGTGGATTGAGTGCTGGCCCTGCAGATTGAAAGGTCGCCGGTTCAATTCCGGGTCAGGGCACAATGCCTGGGTTGCAGGCCAGGTCCCCAGATGGGGACACAGGGGAGGCAATCTATCTGAGTTTCTCTTGCACGTCCATGTCTCTCTCCCTCTCATTCTTCTTCCCTTCCCCTTGCTCTAAAAATAAATAAAATTTTAAATAAAATGAATAGTGCTTTTAAAATGTTGTATAGTAACATCATTGCTTCCCCAGAGTCATAAATATATTTTTCTGTGTGTTGTTCTAGAAGCTTTATTGTTTTCCTTTTCACATTTGGGACCTGATTAATGGTTGTTTATGTTGTGAGAAAGGTCCGTGTTTATTTTTTCCCCTATGAATATTGAGATTACCCAGCACCATTTATTGAAATGATCTTCCTTTCCCCAATTGCACCTCTGTCACATGTCAGGCAACATGGTATGCGTTCAGGTTTCTTTCTGGACCCTTTGGGTTTGTTAGCTTTTATTTATTTATTTATAAATCCTCATCCGAGGATATGCTGCTTGATTTTAGAGAGAAAGGAAGGGAGAGAGAGAGCCGAGCCATCCAACCAGGGCTGTCTGAATAACTTCTTAGGAATTATTTTAGAAAAGGTTTCCTGGCAAGGAATTTTCTTAGCATTTCTTCATCTGAGAATGTCTTTATTTTGCATTTATTCCTAAGGGACATTTTTGATACCTATATATACTATGTAATTTTAGATTGGCATTTTTCTTTCATTAGCTTTGGCTTTCATTCCTTATGACTTATTGTCAACTGTCAGTCTTATTGTCAGTCTTCTGAAGGTAATTTTTTGCCCTACTCTTACTCCCATTGTGTGCTTAACAGATATTCTGACATTTCTTCCAATCACCTAATTTTTTTCTGTGTCTAATCTGCTATCAGGCTCACCCTTCAATTTCTTAAATTTATGGTTGTATTCTTAATTTCTGTTATTTATGTGATTCTTTTGTTACAGTTTTCAATTATCAAAATTTTCTAAATTGTTATTTATTTCAATTGTTTTAAAATCTGTCTCTTACCCTTCTTTTATTGAGGTCTTCTGTGGGTCCTTTTCTAATGCCAGTTTTTCCCCTTGGCTTTGGTCATTTATTGTATCCTTGAATGTCTGCTTATTTCTCATCGAGCGCCAGAAACTGAACATGAAAACGGGAGCTATTTTGAGGCTTCGGATGATTGTTCTAGAACCTTAAAACATCTGTTTATGACTTTTCTAAGTTCTACTGGAAGAGCAAACAGGCACGGGGTAAGAGGGAGTCGGTAAGAGGCAGTTCTTAGCGTCATGTTCGGGGTCCGCCAGAGAAGGCGTTGAGGGGAACAGAGGCCGCAGACGGGGTGGAGTGAGACAGCTGGAGGCCTAGGAGGCTGGCATCGGAGCAGGGTATTAGACTTTAATCAAAGGAAACAAAGTGCCCCGTGGGAATAATTGGAGCGTACTCGAGTTTAGATTAGGGTTGGAAAGTCGGGCGCGTCTTGATAGATGGTGCTGGAGTAGGATACATTTGAAGGGAGTAACCGTTCGGTAAATTGTGAAGAGCTGGAAGGGAAGTTCAGGCTGCACTGCACTTTGCACTCCTTTCCTTCTCCAGGTAGCCTTTGAGATTACTGTGAGCCTGATCGGTCTGGGAATGTTCAGCATGGGTGGTGGGGGTGAAGGTCAGGAGCCCCCATGCTTTTGCCACGGGTGCCAGACACCCTTCGATGGGGTCATAGCGCTAGTCAGTCCCGGCAGACAGCTTTAGTCTCCAACTCTTACGTCCAGTGAGCTTCCTTCAGGTCTTTGGCCCCACCTCACGGTGTTTTGTAAAGATCTGTTGAAACGTATGAAATATTGCAACAAAAATATTATACAAATATAAGGTGGTTAATAATCACATGTGTGTTGGAGAAAGGTGTCATTTATAATTAACACTGAGTGAACATTTAAAACTGAGAACTTATTTCATATCCATTGATTGAATTAATTCATATAACAAGTAAAATTTATGTATGACACACTTACATATGAATTAGAGCATATCAACATCAGGAGTTAATACCACATTTTTCTGCTTGAAGGCAGAAATATTGAACATATAAGTATTCTCATTTTCTTTGAGAAAATGAATTTCCTTTTGAAAAAGAAATCAAATATTATAAAAACAAATGAATTGTCACATTCTATAAATTTAAAGTTTAGTTTCTGTTTTGATTCTACAATAAAATTTAAACATTGGAGATTATTGGATGGTATACGCTACCTGATCTATTGAAAATAAATAAAATAGTCCTAGTCCTAAAGGCATATTATAATTCATAGGCAAAACAGTATATTAAAACTTTTTAAAACTAAAGTATAAAATTACTTCTCTGTCTTTAGGCAAAACTTGGTTTCTCTAATATTACTGGAATCGATTACTCTCCTTCTGCAATACAGCTTTCAGGAAGTATTATAGAGAAAGAAGGTTTATCTAACATTAAGTTGAAGGTAACTATTACTTGTATTACTATAACTTACCTTTATTTCTAATAAAAGTTATAAAATTGAAATGTTTCTAAAGTATATTAATCATAAACGGTCCAAAATGAAACGTTTTAAAGAACTTTCAGTCTAGTCAGCTTGGGGAAGCTGTTTTCTTCCTTGAGTGCAAGTTTGCTTGCTTCCTCGCCCGCCCCCCCTCCTGTTTGCAGACACGCTAATGATACCCAACTTTGAATTAACTAGATTGAAAAGTTGCTAGTGCATAAAGTGGGACACTGCCACCAAAGCTTGGTTTATTTTTGTGATCTGTAAGGAGATGATGTCTCCTGCGTTTATGCATCTAGCTCAGGCATCTCCCCTGAGTTCTAGGATTATGTAACAACTGTGTAGTTAATAGTCCTCAGTTAGTCCAAAATGATGCTCCTGGTTTCCTCCTTAAACCTGCACCCCCCGCCCCCGAAGCCCCTTCCAATCTCTCCAATGGTCCCACCATTCATTTACCAGTTGCACTAATCCAAAATGCAAGAAGTCATCCTTGATTCCTCTCTTCCCTTCAAGTTCTTTTTTATAAGATTTTAAAAAATTAATTTTTTTTTTCAGAGAGAGGGAAACAGAGGGAGAAAGAAAGGGAGAGAAACATCAATGGGTGGCTGCCTCTTGCGTGCCCCCAACTGGGGACCTGGCCCACAACCCAGGCACGTGCCCTGGCTGGGGATCGAACCTGTGACCCTTTGGTTGCAGGCCAGGGCTCAGTCCACTGAGCCACACCAGCCTGGGCTCCTTTAAATTCTGTATCCAATTTTGTTGATATTATCTTCGAAGCAAATCGGGAATATCATCATTCCTTAGTATTTCCGACGCTCCAATGCTCCCTCCCAAACCCGGGCTACCATCTTTTCCTGCCTGGACACTACTGTAGCCTCCCAGTTCCCCCTCGGACCTCCCAGCTGACTGTCATGGTGGCCCCAGTCATCTTTTACAACACAGACCAGTTCTTCAGCTCTGGGACTTCCTTGTTCACCAGCCTCCCAGGACTTCCCCATTGCATTCCCAATGGAATCTAAACCCAAGCCAGCCTTACAGAGCCCCTCCCTGCACCCCGTCTTGTCCCCGATGCTCCACACCTAGCAGAGTGGAGACCTTACTGAGCTCGTCTGGCTCCCCCTCCGCACTGAGACCTCTGCGGGGCCCCTGCCTTGTTCAGGAGGCCTTTGCTGACCGCCTTTCCCGACACACTGCTCTTCCCAGTGTTTCACCGTCTCGTTATTCTGTTTGTATTTTCTTCACAGCACTTAATCTGAAATTACATGTTTACCTTATTTGTTACTTACTTCTCAGTTAGAGGATATAAGATATATTCTTCTACAGTGGGCCTTTCTCTTTTGATTGCTGTTATATTCCCAGGGCCTGAAAAATTCCTGCATTTGATAGGTGTCTACGAAGTATTTGTTCAATAAATGTGTGCTTTCATACATTTAGGATAAGAACACCTTCCAGCTGAGCTCTTTAGATTGGTGGCCGTTACTTTGCTTCTAGTCCAGTGGCTCCTTGGGCGTAAGGGACCGGAGTTAAGGACCTGTGTTTCGATGCATGGAAACTAAGGTCCACATTTTTAAGTCAATAAGGGAGTTTCAGATAATACACTATGATTACTTTATAAAGTTTGTATGAATAATCATCAGCTAATTGCATAATTCCTTTTTCAAAGTAGCTTTTTAGAATTAAGTTTATTGGCAGATTATTTTGAGTATTTTATGAAATTGAATACCTCACTATCTCAAGTGCTTATAATGTCAGTGATTATTGAAAATGAATGAGATGCTGATGTATGACTTCCAAATTCTAAAGTGACCGATGTTTATAAAGTTAAGTAATTGCAGGTTGAACGGCCATTTAGTTTCTTTAAGCTTTAGGCCATTCATTCTGTCCATCAGTTGCTCTGCCAGCTGCTGAGTCAGGGCAGAAGACTTATTTTCCTACGATAGGTCACACAATTTATAATCTAAGTGGAAAATCGTCTTATTTCCAGTGACCTGTTTGAGTGCCAGATAATTGTTGTCATTTTTAAGAATATGTCAGATACTCTCCTTAGCAGCAGAAATGACCGTGAGCTGCATCATGTGCTGGTGTTATTAGGCCGTACACCTGGCTTTGATTTGTTTCCAAACTTGGAATGTCCAAGAAAGAGTGTCAGTCTCTCTTACTGATCTCAGCTTTCGTGTTCTTGGAATGAAGCACGTAAAAGTTAGCTGTAAAGTTGAAAATATGTTTATCACATGTAAAATGCCATCATAACGAATGTGTACTTGCATCTGTAACTTTGTACCGACTGTCACTTAAATTCAGCAAAGGCTGTGTGCTCACTGTTCTCACATACACATTGGTTTTTCATACAGGCGGAAGACTTTTTGACTCTTTCCGCAGAGCTGTATGGATTTCATGTTTGTATCGACACGGGGACTTTTGATGCCATAAGCCTTAATCCTGACCGTGCAACTGAGAAGAGGAAGCAGTATGTGAAATCTCTCTCCAGGGTGTTGAAAGTGGAAGGCTTTTTCCTAATAACCTCATGTAATTGGACCAAGGAAGAGTTGCTGAATGAATTCAGTGAAGGTAATTGGCTGTACGTTGCTTAAATGTGCGCTTACCTCAAGTTTAATGCCCTTAGATAGGTTTTTTTCCCCTTGGTGTTACAGTGTTTTACTTTCTTATTTGTGGAAATTGCTTGCCTTTCTTCTCTGTTAATGACCTTGGTATTACTTCTAACTGTGTATACAAAGCACAAAGAAGTAATATTGGTTGAGATCCAGAGTCCTCTTTAAACATTTCCAAGAAATCCTGGCAGTTAAGTACTAAAATTTATGAGCCTATAAAAATTAAGTTCTTTATTTAAGCTATATAATCTGTTACTTAGAGAATCAAACAGAGAAGGCACATACATTGTGCTCCTGACTTCAGTGAACTGATACACTGCTAATCAGTAATGATACAAAATGTAGTAGTATTTTTGAAAGTCTTACGTGATGAGAATTTTAATTTTATAGATACTTTATATGTCTTTTTACTGGTCATTTAGATATTTAGGACTTGTTGTTTTCAGTGTATATGGAACAGTTGTTTTTAACATTGCACAGAAATCAGCTGTGGGGACTCGGCAGTAGAAATATTGTCTGTTAATTCTTGAGGATATCTCTACCTTTTTCAAGATTTTTGGTGCCAAGACGGGATCCTTTTTTGCCCCATGAGCAAGGGAGAGTAGGCGCTGTGTGTACTAAGTGGAGGTTTTATGAGAATTGAGGATTGATGATATGGATACAAATCTTTTGAGTTCTTTGTCACGCTGTTCCCTGCATGCTTTGGGGAATATGTCACGTGCCAGTTTGTTCATGCAGTCAGTGCACAGGCATTTCTGGGAAAGTCCCTGAGAACTCATGACCAGGTGTTTGCTCGTTTTATCCTCAGAGTCTTTCAGATTCGCGTTAAGTTTTGTAAAGGAATGGGAGGAATTTTCAGGATGGCGTCTTAACAAATGATATGGTACTAGATCTGTGGTTAATTTGGAACCTCAGTTGTCACAAGCTCATGGGAACTGAGCTTCTAACCGTGTTGTGTCCACTGTCTTAGAGCTTGTTTTCTCGGGGACGAGAGACAGGGTGGCAGAACACCCAGCCCGCCCTGTGTGGGCGCGCGCGGTGGCTTTGGCAGGCTCTGTAAGGTAAAGGCTGCCGTGCCTGAGGGTGGAACGTGAGCCTGGGGCTTCCTTGCCGTGCGTGGCCTCCGGAACACGGAATTACATGTGATTTACTGTCTCCTATTTCATGTTGTCGATTTCATTATCCTCCGTGTTAAATTTGTTTCCTTTAGAACCGTTGAGACCCCGTATCAATAGTCTTTCCCTCTTCCTGAAGCCTGACAGTTTTAATACGTTCTCAGAGTTGCGCTATGTAACTGGTTTTTAAGTACAGGTGTTCTCTCTTACCCCTGGAACCACCAGACAAAAACGCGTTTGTCTGTTTTTGATAATGAGGAACAGACTGCAGCCTGGTAAAGAGGGCTTAAGAACATGTCTGTGTCTGAGAACCATCGACTACGTTTTTTAACTCATGTTCAGTTTTACGGCTTAATATGGAATTGAAATCAGCGAAATGTTACAAAGGAAATGGGAAAGAAACAACTACATACATTGAAGACACTCTCAGGCATGCCACCTCCCTTAGAGGACGGCTTTGGCGTCAGGGGATGACGCTGGCAGAGCGCACTGCCGCGTCCCTCCAGATGGGCTTCCGTGGCCCCTTTGCACAGAATAAAGCTGGTTCACTAATCTTGAAGGTTCTCTCTTTATTTGAAACATAAGTGTCCATAGAGCTGTTGAGATGAATCTTGCATTTTTCCTTTGTAGCCCTATTTATGTAAATATTTTTTGTTTTCATCCGTTTTGTGAGGATCACCTGAAACATTTGCTGGATATTGGGATGTTCTAATTTGATGTCCAGGGAAACTTATCTTTCTTACAACTACTGAAAGAAAAAAATAAAAATCCAGAACCTATCCTTTACAGAAGTAATCCAGATTCATTGAGAAGAAAATTGGAAAATATTAACCCCCCAGCACATAAACATATAGATTAAAATAATCAAAATCACTCATTATCTATCTCTGGAATACAGCCACTTTTAATATGGTGGTGTATTATCTTTGAAATATAAAAACTTCAATTCCGTAATATAATGAAATATTTTAAGCATAAGTAAAATTTCAGAAATAAATACAGGTGTGTACACATGTATCTACCATAGTGTTAAAATATATAATGTTATTAAATGGCCTGTCCTGTGGAAAAGTTTTTATTTTTATTTATTTTTTTAAAGTATTTGTTTACTTTTAGAGAAGGGGAAGGGAGAGAGAAAAGAAGAGAAACATTAATGTGTGGTTGCCTCTCACACACCCCCCCAACTGGGGACCTGACCTGGCCCACAACCCAGGCCTGTGCCCTGACTGGGAATCAAACTGGCGACCCTTTGGTTCACAGGCTGGCGCTCAATTGACTGAGCCATGCCAGCCAGGGCAGGTTTTTTTTTTTTTAAGTATATTTTGTTGATTATGTTGTTAGAGTAGTCACAATTTCTTTTCCTTTTGCTCCCCTCTGCCCAGTACCCTCCTTCACTTGAGCAATCCCACCCCCCCTTAGTTCATGTCCATGGGTCGTGCATATACATTCTTTGGCTTCACCCTTTCCTATATTATTCTTCACTCTCCCCTGTCTGTTTTGTACCAACCAGTTATGCTTCTTAGTCTCTGCACCATTTCCCCATTTCTCCCTCATCCCTATCCCAGCTGATAACCCTCCAAGTGATCCCCATACCTATGATTCTGTTCCTGTTGTTTGCTTAGTTTCTTTTTGTTTTCTGGATTCAGTTGTTGATAGTTGTGAGTTTGTTGTCATTTTAATGTTCATAGTTTTGATCCTCTTTTTCTTAAATAAGTTCCTTTAACGTGTCATATAATAATGGCTTGGTGATGATGAAGTCCTTTAGCTTTACCGTGTCTGGGAAGCACTTCATCTGCCCTTCCATTCTAGATGATAGCCTTGCTGGATAGAGTAATGTTGGTTTTAAGTCCTTGCTTTTCATCACCTGATTTCTTTTGAGAAATCAGCTGGTAGTCTTATAGGCAACCTTTGTAGGTAACTCTCTGCTTTTCTTTTGGTGCTTTTAAGATTCTCTCTTTATCCTTAACTTTTGGCATTTTAATTATGATGTGTCTTGTTGTGGTCCTCTTTGGATCTAGTTTGTTTGGGACTCTCTGTACTTCCTGGACTTGTATGTCTATTTCCTTTGCCAAATTTGGAAAATTTTTCTTCATTATTTTTTCACATAAGTTTTCAATTTTTTGGTCTTCCTCTTCTCCTTCTGGCACCCCTATTATTCGGATGTTGGCACGTTTAAAGTTGTCCCAGAGGTTCCTAAACCTCTTCTCGTTTTTTTCAGTTGTTTCTTTATTCTCTACTGGTTTACTGTTTATTTCTTCCTTATGTTCCAAATTATTGAACTAAACCCTAGTTTCCTTCCCTTCACCATTGGTTTTCTGTGGATTTTCCTTCATTTACTTAGCCTAGCCTTTCCTTCTTCCCTTCTATGTTTGCTGTACTCAAGGATATCTTGTCAGGTCTGTGAGCATCTTTATCACCAGTGTTTTGAAGTCTGTTTTAGGTTGGCTGTCTCCTTGTCTGTGAGGTTGGCTATTTCCTCTTCACTTAGTTCTCCCACTGGAACCTTGATCCGTCCCCCTTTTGGGCCATACTTCTCTGTCTACTCATCTTGACAGGCTCCTGTGTCTGTTTGCCTCTGTGTCTTAGGTAGAGCTGTCACACCTGCTATGTTGTAAGGGGCGGAGCTTTAGGGATTTGTCAGTATGGGGTGACCTGCTTCACCATGTTGTGGCACTGTTTTTGGGGGAGTGGTCTGAGAGGGAACAGTGCAGCCAGCCCAGCACTCGCCCCTTTTCCAGGCACCTCTCCCACTTCCGTATGGGACTGGCACATCTCTAGCTGCTGCCCTGGCTGTCGTTCCCAGAGTGTGTGGGTCTGCGGATGATCTAGGACCATGACGGCCCTTTAAACAAGCGGACTCTGCTGAGAGACCGGCAGTTTCTTCCTCCGCCCCAACCCCCACTGGTCCGCACAGTCAGAAGCAATGAGGCTTGATCTCCCCCGGTGCTGGAACCGTGAGCTGCGCAGTGTGGTCTGGTGCTGGGAGCGCTCCCCAGGTGTCCCATCTACTTTTTGAAATACGTGACTGTGCTTTCTGCTGGTCTGCCGCTGCTGCTGCCACCACACCGCGTCCTCTCCGCCCCGGCTCCGCCCCTCCTACCTGTCTGGATGAGTATTTCTTCTTTATATCTTTTTTTGTTGGACTTCCATGCAGCTTGATTTTCTGGAACTTCTGGTTGTTTCTCGTTTTGAGGTAGTTGTATTCCTTCTTAGTTGTGGAGGGAGACGCAGTGTGTCTGTCTAGGCCTCCATCTTGGCCAGAAGTTGGAACGTTTTCTTTGATCAGTTTTTAATGAACATTTTAGTATTTAATTATTTCTTAAGATTTGTTGAAGTTTGATTAAGTATATGAATTAGAATGTATAATGAAACAAAGTATAAAAGACTAGTTGATACAATAATATGTATCCCTTTTAACATTGTTTTCTGTGTTAATTTCCTTCCTATTTTATGGTTGAGGAAAATGCCACATCACCTTATTTTGATCTTTACAAAGTCACTGTGCATTAGGGGCATTGGTGTCTGCAGCCTTCTTGCGTAGAAACTGAGGATCCTGGTTAAGGTAACTGGATCAGCATGGTTTTCACCTAGTAAGTGGTAGAGCTGAAACTTGAACCCAGGACTTTTGAATATCATTTACTTATTGTTTTTAAAAACCATACTGTGCTACTTTGAAAGTTACCAATTCCTTGGCAGACCCTTCAGTAGTTTGGTTTGGGTCTTAATCTTTGGTTACAAATTTTTTTTTTTTAATTGTGGTAAAATACAGAGGTAAGCAAAAGTAGATTAATAATGATAAATAATACAATAATTAAGACATAAATAATACAGAAATAAACACTGCGTTTCATGTACTCACACCTGTAAAGCTGCTTTTGCGCACACGCGCACACACACACACACACGTATATAACATAAGATTCGCCACTTAAATGTCTGTAAGTGCACGGGCCGTGGCGTCACCCACAGCCCTCGCCGCCCCCCACCTCCAGGCCTTTTCATCTCACAGATTCACTGTTGTTCCCATGTCATTTAACCCTCTGTTGTAACCTTTTCGTATGTGTGCTGTGGATCAAATGGCAGCACTCCATCTGAAGCTATCCACACAGTGCCTGATACCAGGTAAGAACGCAGCATGTGGTAGCTGCTTCCTGTGAGCAGGTGAAGTCGGCTGAGAGAGATGCAGAGTTGAGGGGCTGAGGACTAGGAAGTGCGGGAAATGGGGGTGGAGCCGAAGGAAGCCTCTTTTCTGCGAGCTGTTACTGGTCTTTTCTGGTCCTTGTTCAGTTCGAAGTGTTTTGGGGTGTGCGTACACATTATATACGCACACAGTAGAAAGGAAAAGTCATACAGTGAAATGCAGTCATTTTATGAAGGATTTGAAAGTACGTTGTTAACTGTGGCATTTAATTCCTAATAAGAGTATTTGAATTTTGTCTGACAGGATTTGAACTTTTCGAAGAGCTGCCAACACCCAAGTTCAGCTTTGGAGGCAGATCTGGAAGCAGTGTAGCAGCACTGGTTTTCAAAAAAACTTGAGACTTTTCATTGGACAAATTCCATTAGCTTTTTTTACAGAAGCCCTTCATCAAACTAAGCCTGACACAGAAATGCAAGTGCAGATAAACGCGTAGTAAGTACACAGGATGCACATGTGGAGTAGATGTGAAAAGCCATGAACGTGTTCGTGGTTGGGTTTTAGAGATCAACAAGGAATAATTTTAAATGTTCTTTTGTATTTGAAAGGCAAATATTTTTCTTTTGAACTAAAAACAACTTCCTGTACTTGCTGAACAGTTAAAAAGTTTAAAGCAGTAAATGAATTTTCAGAAAGCATGTATTCTTGACTTTCATGCCTTGGTAAAATTGAATTGAATATAATTATTAAGATTTGACCAAACTGTTCCAGGGCCAGAATAATAAGCAGAACAGCTTTCTTAGTGTTTTATTAGAGTATTTATGAATCATAATAAGCCTACTATTTTTGGTTGAATGGTGGTTATTTTAAAAAACTAATATCTGAGAAAACCCTCTAGCCTTCATGTATGCAGTTAAACAAAGTCAGTAGCTATGTCAGTTGACTAGAAATATCAGTTTAGCTTGTACTTGGTGGCCGATGGTATTTTCCGCTCTGAGGGGTAAATAGGAAGTGGAAGGAGGGACAGGTCAGAGACGCTGTCACATGCCAGCACTGTGTCAGCTCGGCGAGCCCTCCCGATGGCCCCCAGGCCCGCAGTGCAGGGCACGGGGCAGGCAGCGTTCTTCTCCGGGGCTGACTCTGAAGCCCAGTGAGCGGGTTCCGCCTCCCGGGTGCTAAGTCCCTGCCTCGGTGGCGCTCACCGTTCCGTTGGGGAAGCAGGACCGGCCCCCGGAAAATGCTGTTGGAGGAGGGGACCGTTATTCTCTGGAGCTCTGCAGCTCCTTGCAACAGCACTGGTCTGGGGCCCGAGACTGTGAGTCACCCTGCGTTACTGGTCACCATCTCCCTGCTTGTCTTAGAGGACTTGCCTGGTCAGGAACTGGGTTGTGTCCTTCTTCAGGGGAAGGTGGCTGCAAGTTCCATTTATCCAACACACACTTGAGCCCTGAGGGACACAGGCACAAAGGGATTCTAGTTAGAGACTCATTAGTAAGAGAAACAGTTTCTTAAGATTTTTGAAAAGGTGAGGTATACTAATATTTAATGCTGTTTTGTATTGGGGCTAATATTTTAGTATCGGAGTCACCATGTGAGCTTTTTAAAAAAGTGACATAACATTTGGTGATTTTTAGCTGTTAAGCCTGTTGGGTTACAGAATGAAGAGAATTTTTGTTTGTTTGAAAATGTTAACTCAGTGATAAGTCTAGCATTACATCCTTTTTAAAATTTTTTGCCCCAGACTGGGGGCAGGGAAGGAGCTTTGATTTTGAGCAACATTAATCAACCATGAAGATTACTGCCTGCCTCGTGCAGGGTAACTGAAGACATTTACATAAACTTTAAACACAAATAACATTTATTGAGAAGATTAATTTTTAACATTTAAAAAGTGAACAATTAAAATGTTATTAAACTTAAAAATATTGTATTGATTTTACAAACTAGATGTAGGATCTTAAACCATAGAAACACAATTTTAATTTATTGAGGAGATCTGGTCTTTGTTGCTTTTTCACATTACTGTTCCTTGACTTCAAATATGACAGCATGTAAACACTTCCTTAGAATTTTGAGCTGGCAAATATGCGCTGTTTTAAAGCACCAATCTTAACAAAGTAGATTTTCTGTGTGACCAGAATGAGACATTGGGTTGGATTCACTAAGAGCTTGGACTGGGCCTTTGTTGAAAAGCTTCCTGAGTCACTGTCATGGGGGTGTGTCTGCACCATTTGCAGAGATGAAGGGCTTTGGGGGGTGGGCATCACGGAGCTGTTGATACGTGAGGAAAAGGGAGCCGTCACCTCTTCTCATCAGAGCTCAGCCCTGCTGGACGCCAGCCTCGCCGAGGCCGCCATCGGGACAAATGGGAGTTCCAAACATGCTGACAATAAATTGGTATTTTCAGATAATACTATGCTTTAAAAACCAGGTCAGGAAATGTCACCGGGTTATTGAAAGAAGTCATAAATACATTATTGTCACGCTTGGTTTTGCTACGTCATGGGACTGTGGCTAACTGGGAGGCAACGGTGCCATTAGAAAGAGAGCAGAGAGCTATGTAGGGAGCGCTGTTTGCTCTGGGTAGGAAGCTGGACTTGTAATTTTATTTCATCAAAAGACACTCTTATTTTGGGGAAACTCGTTTGAAATGCAAACGAGATTTCTCTCTGGAGCCTGCACAGAAGTGTTGCTTTTCATTATGATGTTATTACTGCCTAACAGGCCACTTCTGTGCGGAGGAAGGGCCCGCGCAAGTCCGAGGGGTCTGAGGTCCGAACGGGCGGGCACGCCAGTGGACGAACGGGACGTTCTCAGGATGTGGTGGTGTAAGCCAGGTGCACAAGTCGAAGCTGCTTTTGGGGACCGGCGTTGAGGCACGTGAGAATCACACCTGACTCTCCTCGACAGCGTGATTAAAACCATTTTAAAATAAGCTCACACTGCCGTGGAATGATTTTTTACCCCCATTGTGTTAGCAGCGAGGTGCCCTTTCTTCTTCATCTGTGATAAGCATGCGGTTTTCTATTTTGGGTGGGGGGGAATGGGAGGTAAACATATACAAAACGTTTTTAGTCTTTGTGTGAATAATGTGTCTCTATTCACTTGTTACTTTTAACTTTCTATGATACCGTCAAGCAGTACTACATGTTGGCCTTATTAATTCACATTCATCCAGAGTATAATGGAAACCTTAATTCTTTAGGAGTCTTTATTATGGCTTTGGAATAATTTTCCTTAAACTGAATGTAAGGAAGTAGAGTATCCCTATTTATGTTAATATAGTTTATGTTCTCTTAAATAACTTTATTTTATATACTTATGTGTGCATGTTTGCGTCCCGTAGCCTACGAGGAAAAAATACAAAATTTGTGAAAAAGCAGTTGCTCTCCAGGCCAGCATTCTGCGGGGGGGGAGACCCGGGACTGATGCGCTGTGTTTGGCACTGTGCTCCGGAGACAGCCTTCTGCTCTGAGAGCGGAAGTGGCTTGTGTCCCACCGCAGCCGTCCCTGGCTCATGGAGTGTGTAGGTGTGCAGGGGCCCTGAGAGGCGTCTGATCTAGCCCACTTCCCTGGAAGGGGCGGCCCGTTACCGAGAGCCTGACTGGGGGAGACGAGGAGCGTGACAGGTGAAGGGCAAGTGCGTGGTGGGGGAGGAAACGAGGAAACCCTGTCCTTTCCTTTGGTTAAGCAGGAAACAGAGGTGTCCTTAGAAGGGGGAGCACACGAGCATGTTTTATTAACAGTTAATTCAAGAAAATTAATGCTAATTTATTCTTCATACACACCATGCAATTTGTTAGAAAAGGAAAAGAATAGTTTGAAATTCTTTGGTCAATTAATGGATTCCTATGTTAGGGGCATAGAAATAAAACTCAACATTAAGCAGACAAATACCCAGACCCAGAGGCTACATAAATGCTGAATAAAACCAGTTCTACAACGGAACGCTGAAAAGCGAGGGGTAAGAAGCCTAATGAATGATTGAATATGACCTTAGCAAAGTCCCTGGAGTGCTGTTGAAAGATCATTCATTCCCAGCTTAGATGTCAAGATGGGCTCCAGTAACCAGAAAAAAAAAGGAGAGCTTGAATCGGTATGTACTGAGTTTTAAAAATCTTTACAACACAGTGCGTTAGAATCATTAGAAGGGCTTCTCAGACTGAATTTTGAGCTGTTACTATGTGGCCCTGTAGTTTAGGCCCAAGGAAACCAAGTTCAAAACATTAGGAATAAATCTCAAGACATGAATGTATCAATATCCTGCTTTTCTCGAGAACTTAAAAACTGGAGAGGCAGAGGCTGGCAGAGTATAATTTTGTCCTGCTGATACCATTGTAAGAGAGACAACCAAAGGTCAGTTGTGTCTTGGAGTGTTTACAAATTACTGCCCTAGTTTATTAGGGGAAGATAGAAAAAAACAAAACCTACTTTTCCATTTTTACGTGGCCCATCCTGAAGAATTGATAAACTTTCCTAGGTTATATTTTTCAACATGTATTGTTAATACTGCACCAGGAAATGATATGTTAGCAAGTGATCTTTATTGTGCATGCTAAGGAGAGCGAATCTAACACATTTGTTTTCCCAAACACCTAAGAATGAACACATGAACCAGCAGTCAGCACACCCGGAATATTACCCGAGGAGCTTGGAAAGAAATCTGAAACAGTCTGGTGGAATAAGGAGGCCGTGAGCTGTATTTACTGCTCTTCATTAACAGACTTACCGAGGAAGCAGTTCCTATTATCAGTGATGGTGCCGAGTAGAAGTGCCGCTGGGATGGTGGCCTGTCCCCTGCTGTGGCCTTCCCACCGCTCCAAAGAAGGGGACTAGTCCAGAGGAAAGGCTAAATGCAGAATAGAGTAGGTGCTGCCTGCCAGTCCACGGTTTCCTCCAACCCCTCCTCTACCGTGAAAATGTCAGTCCTTTGTTCCCACTAATTTTAGTACATCCTGGCTAAAAAAAAATGTTAGGATGGAACACGTTAAGATGATTTCCAACCATGGGACGGGGAGGGGCGGGGAGGGAGGGGAGAGCAGAGGGAAGCAGTTTGCATTCCGGATCCGGCCGCCTGTCTGCGGCAGCATCCAGCCCCTACACTGCTGGCTTTGGCAACAAAATAAATTTAGATGCACTGAAGCAGCAATAATTAGGTTTTCCTTCCATGTCCTCAACAAGAAGCTGAGCTGGAATGTGAGCGGGGAAAATCATAACGTGGTATTTAATAAAATAAATGGGCTGACTTAGGAGCTGTCTGCAAGTCGCGGGAGAAAGGCCTGAAATCGTGAGTGAAAACTTCGTCGTGTTATTTATAAACAGACCCTTGGAGTCCATTTGTGATTCGGGGACGCTGCTTTGATGCCGGCGTTCTGAAGGAGAATCATGCTTGCTGAGTTTTGAGGAGCAGTCACAGCAGGCACACAAGTCAGCTGATTCTCTCTGGAAACCCCAGCCGGTCCAGAAGGAACGCTCTGGGTCCCTGAAGAGGGCCAGTGGGGTCAACTCGTTCATAATGTAGTTTGTTCAGGAGATAGGACAGAATCCCACCGGCTTTTGTATTTGGAAGTGCCAGTTGTTGAGGTTATTATTTTAATTAAAAAGTAATTAACTGGATGAAACTAGGTGGGGGATCCCATATTTGGCCCCCACTGCGCAGTAGGCTTGCTGTTTCCAGAGGTGGGCTCCCTTGGCGAGCCGAGGGTTCCTCTGGGCGTCTCTGGGTGGTAAAGACCATATATAGCCAGAGGGAGAGAGCAGTCTGTTACTGAGTCCACTTGATTCACGATTTAATTTTCAACAGAATTTGTTTTGGTTCTTCTCATTTTATAGTGACAGATCATTTGTGTTGAACGTCTGTTGTAAGTAGAAGAATAAATATCAAAGAGAAATTATTTCTTTTAAAGACTTTTTTTAAAGATTTTATTTTTATTTATTTTTAGAGAGAGGGAAAGGGAGGGAGAAAGAGGGAGAGAAACATCAATGTGAGAGAAACACTGATTGGTTGCCTCTGGTACGCCCCCAGCTGGGGACCCGATCTGTAACCCACGCCTGTGCCCTGATTGGGAATTGAACTGGCGGCCCTTCAGTTCACAGGCTGTCACTTAATCCACTGAGCCACGCCAGCCAGGGCTGATTTTTTAAAAATACTATGTTTTGGAGAACAAAGTGATTGTATTCATGTGACTGTAGAGAAGTTTTATCCCAGAAACACAGAAATATTCATCTGATTGATGAGTTCACTTCTCCTTTATGTATAGAAAGATTAAGGTCAACATTGGGCCTAGGCAAAATTGTGATCATCTCAAGGATCTCCCTAATTTGATTCTTTTTTTTTTTTTTTACCTTAAACACACGCGGATGACACACTCACAGGTGACCTAATTGGCTCCTCTAAAGTCTCAGCGCTTGGAGACCCCTGCTTCCTCATGCCACACAGACCCATGCCTGAGCATAGTACATGGATCTGCTCTGGGCCACTGTCAGTCTGCCCCGGAAGAATGAAATCCGAGTATGTGGAGGGGGCTCGCGGAGGACCCGATGTATAGTGTATACCTCTTTAAAGTTGGTTTGCCTTCAGCATATTTCTTTGGGGCAGTTTGATACAATTCAGTTGTGTAGACTTTACATAATAGGGGTATGGATATTAAATGAGAAAAATCCATGTGAAGCAGCTTACCTGATTCCTAGCACACATGTTCTCCAAGGACCCTTCTCACTGGAGCTTCTCACTGGATTGTTTAGAACTTTACCCCTCGGTGCCACTGAGTTAATGGATTTATTTTCATTGTAAGGCATTGCCAGTGTGCCAAAGTTGCAGGTTCAATCCCTGGTCAGGTCACATACAAGAATCAACTAATGTATACATAAGTGGAGCAAAAAATCGATGTTTCTTTCTCTTTCTCCCTCCCTCTCTCTCCTTCCCTCTAAAAATCAACAAAGAATAATAAGAGGCAACCAGTGAAGCATGGGTGGTGGAATTGCAGGTTGATGTCTCTCCCTCTCCCCCCTCCCTCTAGAATCAGTAAATAAACTTAATCATTTAAAGTTTGATGTTGGGTAATACTTTAAGTTTATCTGATTAGACCCTAGCTGACACTAGAACTGGCAGTATAGCGTGTAAAGGACCGTGACGTAGCTGTTGATGCTAGTCTTGAAAACATCCGGTTTTCAGATTTGATTATGTAACAATTTTATTGGTGGTTAAGGGAATAATATCTCAGGTCCTGCGGTGCTTAGTGTGACTATAGAAATATGGCCAGGCCAGTGTCCCTCTGTCTGGCCATCCACAGAGAGCCTCTGTCTTTGAACGATTTTTAAAACGTTTCGTGGAGATGAGGTCAGTACAATATGATGTAAGTCATTAAGGCAGAACATAATCAAAGCACCACTGCTCTTAAGTTAGATAGGTCAGCAGTACAATGGTTGAATAACCTGGTGGGGATCAAGATTTTTTGTTGTTCTTTGTTCCTTGTGAAAGTGAAGAGGGGCTATAAAATAGTATTTAAAATAGCAAGCCAACTTCTCATTTATTTTTTTATTTTTAAAGATTTTGTTTATTTATTTTCAGAGAGGGGGGCGGGAGGGAGAAAGAGAGGGAGAGAGGCATATTGATTGCCTCTTCCACACCCCCAGTCTGGGACCTGGCCTGCAACCCAGGCATGTGCCCTGACTGGGAATTGAACCAGCGACCTTTCAGTTAACAGGCTAGGGCTCAGTCCACTGAGCCACACCGGCTCGGGCCAACTTCTCATATATAATAATCCTTTTCTTTTAAAAAAAATTTTAAAAATTTTCTGATTTTGCTGTGACAGTTGTACCAATTTTTTCCCCTTTGCCCCCCTCCACCCAGTACCCCCTTCCCTCCAGCAGTCCCCTTCCTTAGTTCATGACCGTGGGTCATGCCTATAAACTCTGTGGCTGCTCCCTTTCCTATACTGTTCTTAACATCCCCCTGTCTATTTTGTACCTACCGATTTGTGCTTCTTCATTCCTGCACCATTTCCCCATTTCTCCCCCTCCCCCTCCCAGCTGATAACCCTCCAAATGATCCACATACCTATGATTCTGTTCCTGTTCTGCTTGTTTGCTTAGTTTGTTTTTCAGATTCAGTTGTTGATAGCTGTGCATTTGTTGCCATTTTTAATGTTCATAGTTTTGATCTTTTTCCCTTTAACATTTCATATAATACTGGCTTGGTGATGATGAACTCCTTCAGTTTTATCTTGTTTGGGAAGCACTTCATCTGCCCTTCCATTCCAAATGATAGCTTTGCTGGGTAGAGTAATCTAGGTTGTAGGTCTTTGCTTTTCATCACTTTGAATACTTCTTGCCTGCAAGGTATCTTTGAGAGATCAGCTGACAGTCTTATGGGAATTCCTTTGTAGGTAACTCTGCTTTTCTCTTGCTGCTTTTAAGATTCTCTCTTTATCTTTAACCTTTGGCATTTTAATTATGCTGTGTCTTGTGGTTCTCTTTAGGTCCAACTTGTTTGGGACTCTGTGCTTCTTGGACTTACATGTCTATTTCTTTTGCCAAATTAGGAAAGTTTTCTTTCATTATTTTTTCAAATAAGTTTTCAATTTCTTGCTCTTCCTCATCTCCTGGCACCCCTATGGTTCGGACATTGGCACGTTTGGAGATGTCCCAGAGGCTCCTTATTCTATTCTCATTTTTTTGAATTATTTCTTCTTCCCTGCTGTTCTGAATGAACGCTTTTTTCTTCCTTATGTTCCAAATCATTGATTGGATTCTTGGCTTCATCCCTTGCACTGTTAGTTTCCTGTGGATTTTTCTTTATTTCACTTAATGCAACCTTCATTTCCGCCTGGGTCTTTTTTTATGCTGTTGTACTACCCAATGAGTTGAGTGTCCTGATAAACCGGTGTTTTGAACTCTGCATCTGATAGGTTGTTTATCTCCGTTTCATTTAGCTCTTTTCTGGAGTTATATTCTGTTCTTTCACTTGGGCCATATTTCTTTGTCTCCTCAATTTGGCAGCCCCTCTGTGTTTGTTTCTCTGTATTAGGTCGGGCTGCTTTGACTCCCTGTCTTAGTAATGTGGCCTGTTGCAGAAAAGGCACCCATCTGGGTGAATGTGGCTTCTTTAAATCCTTGGTTGTCGGGCTTCCATACAGCTCAATTTTCTGACGAATCTGTGTAATGTTTATTTTCTAGTTCAGCTGTAATTTTTGCTGTCTTGGTGCGGGCAGTGAAGCGTGTTTACCCACGCTTCCATCTTGGCCAGAAGTCTCTTCATCTGCCCGCGGCCATGCAGGTGGTCGGGCGGCAGCCCCTCGTATGCGCCCTCATTTATGATAATGCTTTTCTGATAAGCAGTAATGGATATAATGAAACAAAACATCACAAAACATCTTTGCTTTTGGTTCATGTAGAGGATTGACAAAGTGCCGAGGAGAGGTAAGAAATACACAGGCTAATATAATGTGCAGGGCAAATGTTTTTTTCCTACTGCTCCCAGGAATGTTCTGCCCAGTGGAGCCAGAGACTGATTTTGTTTTCCCTTGGGATTTCAAATCCAAAAGCTTCAGTCTTCAAATTGGGAATTTAAACTCTGTGGCATCTTAAACTAGATCTAGTTGAACAGTTTCCTCGCTACCTAATGAAAATGAAATTCACTTGGCTTCCTTTTTGTGGGGATGGGCAGCGCAGGCGCAGCTTTAAGCATCTCACCAGGGACGAGTTAAAAATAGATCTCTCTTGAGGCGGTGACTTATATGGCAGATAGTTGACAGAAGAGAAAAATTAAGTTAAAAGTTTGTGCTTGTATCTCCAATGCTAAATCTGAATTCTGCGGAAGACTATCTTAAGGAAAAAATTGAAATTGTTTTGAAGATAACACATACTTAGTCTGGGTGTGCTGTTGAAATATTTTCTAGATTAAACTCAGTGTATAGCAATATGAAAATGTTTAACTTGTTTTTAGTTATGTTTTTGGTGGAGTAACTGGGGCAAGCTAGAGCGAATAGTCATGTTTACCGTGATGCTAATTAGAGTACTTCAGCTAAGATCATAAATAGATCAGGAAAAGGCCAGGAAGTAACTATGCCTATGAATGTTGGTATTAAAATAGTAAAATAGGTTTGATAAGTTTTACATAAACCAGTAACTTTGAATGTTGATAGTGAAAAGCCCTCATTACATTTATTTTTTCTTATCATGCATGAACTTTTCGATGCCTGTTTTTTCATGGCTTATGTTTTCTTGTAGCACCTAACACCGATAGCTACTATTAACTTTGCAAAAGCAAAAAAAAGGAATATCAAGTTGAACTAAGTTTTAACTGTTGCTCTTTTCTTTGTAGCTGACTTTACCCAGAGCTCTTCCATCCAGTGAGTTGCAAGCGTGACATTGGCTGTTTTCAGCACCTGCCAACTAGGAAATGAGGGTTTGTGCTCAGGACGCATTAGGCTGAGGACCCGCACACTGTGGTGCACAGTCCTGCCCCTGCTGGCATGCTTCATGCCGCAATGGTGCCAGTCGCTTGGTCGCAAGGCTCTGCAGGTTCACACGTGCTAATTTCCATGGACGATCCCCTCAAACTGCTTTCAACTCTCATGTCAAAGGAGTTAGACTGGCGTCATTAAATTTAATGCTGTGGTTATTTTTCAGTAAAACTAAATTTGTTTTATTTAGTTCCTGAATCAAAAAGTAACTTTGTCTTCAAGAACCAAAGTACCTCTTATAAAATGGGTGTGTATAGATACGGAACGCACACACACACACACACACACAGCAGAGGAAAGGTTTCAGAACAGGAGATAAAACACAGAAAGGAAGGGACAAGGTTCAGTGTGTCACACATAGGTAGGGCGATGACTTGTCCCTCCATCATAGATGTGGGGACTATTACAGAACTTACTTTTTTTCAGTAAGATCCATGTAAGAAATTGCTCCCATAGGAAGTGCAGCTTTTTAGCTTCCATCTATAATCAAAACTTCCCATATTTTCCAAAGAAGTGTATTTTGCTAACTTGTTTTCAGTAGCCAATCTCTTTGAAAATGCTTCAGGTGAACTTGGTTGTATATGCCTTCCCATCATCTATTATAAGAAATTTTAAAAGATTCTGTTTTTAAAGGGATCTTTTCAGATGCAGAAAGGACAGTGTAAAATGTGACTGACTGGCTTTTAATTCCACAGTGGTGAGGAAGAGGCACGGTGGCTTCTGGAGACTGAACAAAAGCGTTAACACACACACATCTGCACACTGCTTTTGGGCTCCGTGTGTAACGCGTTTGATGTTTGTTCGCTGACTCTGTTCGCCTAGGAAGAGTATGTTATTCTCAGAGACAGGCTAGTTTATCATTTTTTAGTGGTGAGCCCTTTTAAAACTAAAGGTGCGGATAGATTTGACAGGAAAAACTGAACAATCTTGCCTGGTCCTTCCTCAAACTTCAAAGCTTAGTTTGAATATCACATTTATCTTGTTCTAAAGGCACAAAAATAAAACACCCACTAACTACCTAGGATACTTCTTAGCGCATATCAAAACCCAGCCTTTACCCTCCTCTGCACAAATGTGCTTAGGTGGATACCTTTATTAGCTTGTTGATACAAGTTATAGTTGATCACACCCTTTCGTAATAAAGTACACCCTTTTTGTCTCCTGTTGCTTAAGAGCTCTAAACTTGGAATGAGGGAGCTCTCTACAGAGAACGGTACTGTTTAAATCTCCCAGGCAGTTTTGAGTGGACATGTGATGCATTCCTCCCTTTGCTGGTTCTGCTTTGAGGGGAGCCAGGAGAGGGAGAGCCAGCACTGCTGGGTTTCATCCCTGGGTTCCACATAGTGGTCTTGGAGTGAGACTCTATGTAATCTCCACGTCTGATGTTTCCCAGGGTATCCCGTGGTTTAACCAGATCAGTATTGGTTAATTATAATGGAAGAGTTACAAGTGTTCATTTTTAGATTACTTATATATTTGTTCCTAAATTGGCCTATGACTTTTTTTTTCCATTTTTTTTTTTTTATCGTTGTTCTATCACAGTTGTCCCATTCCGCCCACTTCCACCTGGTTGCTGCACTCCGTTGCCCTGCACCCCCCACCCCCCAGTCCATCCCCACCCTGTTGTCCATACCTATGGGCCATTTATACTAGTTCCTCGACTAGACCCTTCCCCTTTGGCCTATGAATTTGTGTTTAGGCATCTGGTTGTGCTATAAATCTGGTGTTGATTTGGCTTTGACCTCTTAGGATTGAACAAAGGTAGACAGATTATCCCTCCTTCCCCTGATTGCTGCTTGTGTTGTATTAAATCCAGAGTTCAGCTGAGTTTATATCTATTCCTCTGAATTGAGCAAAACTCTAATACAGAAACCTTTTGGATAGGACTTTTTATAATAAAGAACTATGTATTAATAGTATAGCCCTAATCAGTGAGGGTGTTTTATATCTATAGGACTTACTACATAATGTGGGACGAGCTTTATAGTATGGAAGGATAAGTGACACAGGCCTTAAAGTGTATATTTTTGCTTTTGGAGATTCAAATTACGTAAATGAGAAATAGCTATTCATTGTTTAGTTAGCACAGTTCTTTAAGCAGGTATTTTGGGGCTATACGTTCTTAATATAATAAAGTCTCTGAGCCAGAAAAACAGGCTGCTTTAGGCTGGAAAGGAGGCTTTTGGGCAAAGGAGCTTGCCGTACCCACAATCCTTAGAATTTTGTGAGACGCAAATCACCCTGAAAGCAACAAGAATAATGGTTGCAGTAATTGTTTCCAGGCCTGGGAACCCTGCATTTTGTTTTTTAAGTTGACCTGATGAACTGGTAATTGAAGGAATAAACTGAATGTTTGCCAGCAGGAGTCACTCTAGGCCTCCTAATAAAAAGTAAATTAAACTATACCCTTGAAGCTCTCCAAGGGGGAGGTGACACTGACGATGAGGTGGCACTGGGGAAGTGCAGCAGCACCCTGAGTTACCCTGGTGCCCTTCTTTGTTCAGCCTGGGAAGACCTGGTTTCCTCTCCTCTCAAAACTGGCCCTTATTAAAGCGGTGGTAGTGGGTAAGGATATCAGTATCTTCGTATTCTGCATATCAGTTCATTCTGGCTTTCGTAGGATTCTGCCCCACATCGTCTACTTGAATGAATGGACACATCCTTCTGATTTGCCATCCATCCTAATCTTGGAGCAGAAGTCACTGGAGTGAGCTGCGATTAGTGTGAAAGGAGATGTTAGCTCATGGTCTTCTGAAAAAGAATAGGACCAGTGTGACGAGAAACTGAAATATTTCAGCAGTAGCCATGAAATATAATAGTTTCCCAAGTGCACACAAGCTCAAAAAGTTAATTGTTCATTTATGTTTGATACTGGGATTGAAACGTTGGATTAAAACCAATTAAATGTTCCTAGAAGCAACAGAAAAAGTTTCCTGATTTATGAATAGAACCATTCAAATGGGGCAGACACAATCCATGTAAAGTAATGAGGTGTTTTGTTTTTTTGGCAAAGGAGAACACAAAACAGGCATAGGGAGTTCTTTTTAAAAACCTTCTCTTTAAAAATCTTTTGGATACAAGGTCCATAAAATAACGTACACCAACAGGCAGGAGAGAGGGGAAATCTACGGCTTCACTTCACTGGGAAACAGTCCCCTCCCCCAGGTGCGCTGCACAATGAAAATACTCTGCTTATTCTATCAGGGTTGCATTCCTGAACTTAAGTCAACATCCTAAGTTACAGAACCAAACATGCTCTGCCTCTGCTTAGCAACCACAAATCCTTCCTTCGCAGTTGCATATATTTGGGACGTGGCTTCCGAAGCACACATTCCTTTATTGCGATCAACGCCCGGAGTTAGGAAACTAGCGCTTTATTTTCCCGAAGTGTGACAACCAACACGACCCCCGCCCCTGCCGCCCGGCGCGCCCCTGAAACGGTCGTTTCTTTAAAACCTCAGAAACCCAACAACCCGGAAGCCGGACGCCTGAAGTCCACGCGGCCCAGGGATTTAGTCCCGGTTCGTGCAGGGGGCGTCTTCCGCCGCCCGCGGGGGCTCCTGGCCCCGGTCCGGGCAGCCGCAGGGGCGGCAGCGCCGGCGCGGCCCGGCCCCGGGGCCACTTCCCGCTTCCCGGGCCCTCGCGGGCGCGATCCCGGCGAGCGGCGCGAGGCTCAGCTCGCAGGACGCCCTCTAGCCCCGCCGGCGGCGCGCCGCGGCCCCCCCCACTCCCCGCCCACCGGCGGCTGCGCGCACTGCACACCCGCCTGCCGCCGCCGCCGCACGCCGCCCGGCTCCTGCACGCCGCCGCGCCGAGCGCCCGGGCCCGCGGCGCCGCCCGCACAGCGCCGGTCCCAGCGACACGCAGCCGCGCTCGGGCGGCCCCGCGGCGGCGGCGGGCGCGGGCGGCCCGGCCGGGGCCGGTTAAAGGGACGAGTTGCAAACAGTTCAGGAAGTGACAAGTCGATTTCCTCCTCCCTGGGAGCCGCTCGGTACAAAGCGCTCGGCGCCGGCTGGAGAGCGTGCGCGCGGCGGACGTGCGGCGGGCAGCCCGGACGACTTGGCGAGCGCCGGCGGCGACTGCGCGGGGCCCGCGCCCGGAGCGTCCCGCCGCGCACAGTAAGCGACCCCCGGGCGGCGGGTGGCGGCCAGGGGGCTGGTCCGGGGCTGAGGTCCCTGGCGTGTGCGCCCCCGCACCGGCTGGGGGGAGCCTCGCTCGCGTGGAGGCTTGGCTTGCCTGTCTTTATTTTCATTATTTTTGGGTTGCTGGTTTCCTTTTTCCCCCCTCCTTGCTTCGTGTTGGCTCGGGTGGTTTCTTGGGGTGCAGGCATGAGACTTGTCAGAGCGCAGCCAGGGGAGCGAGCCAGCCGGCCCCTGCGGAGAAGTCTGCGCTTCCCGGGGCGGGCGCAGGGACGCCTGCGCCCGGGGGGTTGTTCCCCTCTCCGCGTCCCAACTTGAGCCCTGGATCGCGGCAGCGGGGAAGGCGTTGAGCCGCAGGACCCGGGCGGCCCCGCTCGCCTCGAACTTCCCGCATCGTTTGCAGACAACTCTTTTGTTCGCGGAAGTTTTCGTCCGCCACCCCCGGGATTCGGGCGCGCAGCGGCGGGCTCCACGGCTGCGGGACCGGCCGGGGCGGTCACGCTGCCGGTGAGGGGGCGTTCAGTCCCAGGGGGGCGAAGTTGGTGGGGTGGCCTGCGAGGGGGCTTGCAGAGGGGGGGGCATCGGCGTGGCTGTTGCACATGGTGAGAAGGGCCGTCCCGCACGGGCACACTGGTCGAGTCACATTTTTGCCAGCCCTTGATTTGCAAACCCGTGGGAGTAAGCTTCCCCTCTCGGGGTTTCACTTGGTGGGGCGGGGACGGAGGAGGTAAGGACATCCCGAGACTGGGGAGGGCCCTCGATTTGCATTGACCGAAGTGGCTTCTATTGCACCCCCAACCCCCCCACCAGCGACCCCCCTCCCCCCCACCCGCAGGCTTGCGGAACAATGCTGGTGGCTCAGGACAGGGCGGCGGAGCCCCGGTGAGTCGCGCTAGCCGCCTTGCTGGAGTCCTTTGCCCCCGGACGCCCCCTGAAGCCGGGCTCCCTACATCTGACCGCCCGGGTTCGTTAGCACGTACTGTACTTGGGACGACGGTGAACAAAGAGCAGCTCTTTGCAGCATTTGATGAATGGGATTCTGCCTCCTATAGGCCACACTCCGAGTCTTCCGTACGTTACAGTCTCCGGACTCGGTGTTGGGCAAGTGGCCCCGGCTCCGTTCCGGGCCAGGACCCTGGGCAGGGCATCGGTGCCGCCGTCACCGCCGCCGCCGGCTCGCCTTGTGAAGCGGGTGCAGATAGAGCCAGGCTGCCGGTGGTTCGACAGGAACAAATGTTTGTTGAATCGTTGGATGGTGGAGACTAGGGACTGTTTTCTGTTGACTGCTGTAGGAGTTGGAATGGCATTGTTTATTGGCCTGGGAAGCCAGGCAAGCGTCTTGTGCTGCTTACAACATATTAGCAGACTTCCAAATGACATACTAGCATATGTGTTCCCAGCAGTTCCCACCGGCTGGGAGGGGGATCCCTCCTTGCTCCAGATTCTGGACTCCAGGTTAAAAGATGCCACGGTTGGAGGGTTTGGGCAGGAATGGAGTTAGCAGCCTGGGTGAAATTCACTGTTTCTGACTTGGCCAGGTTTTGGTTTCACTTTAATTTATCCACTTAACAGTAACTTATCTTAGTTACAGTTCTGATACTGAATTGCAGATCTGTAGGTTTTTATCCTTCCTCTTAGCTGCAGACAACTAGATAAGCAGAGAACAGCTACTTGTCCTGTTTGATAGGCCCCTGTTAGTGGGAGGAGGCTTGGGTCTTAAGTTCAGGATTTTAAGTCCTTGACCCTATTATGTCTGCCCTTGGCTGGGGTCTGGATGCTGCCAGTGTCCCTGCAGACCCAGGAGGGTGTTGGTCCAGCTCCCAGGGCACTACCCCAATCTGGAAAATGGAGAGGTTTGGGGCAGGTTTGTGGTTTTCTCCCAAATGCCCCATTGAAAGAACAAAATGGTTTTAAGATCGGTTCAAATAATGTTGCTGAGGACTTCTAATTTTCTCCTGAGAAGGTGATATTGATGTGCCACCATTTCAACATCGAAGATAAGTTTTAAATCAAAGCTAGCAGTCCCAGTGCTGCAGAATGAACTTGAACGTTCCAAGGTTGGCAGGACGAGTAGAGAGAGCATTTGCCACCCTTTTGATAATGTTTTTGGTTATTTCTCCCTTCTGTTTTCCGCTTAGGGTATGTCGCTCGTATGTAGCATTTTGGAATTTCACACAGTTCTTTCTGGAAGAGCTTTAAGATGCCTTATCGACCGACATCCTGGTAGCTACACTAACTTGACATTTTCTGGGAAGCCCTGTTGTTATTTCTTAGGCTATTTTAGTCTTTCTCTGTGCCCTGTTGCTTCCTTTACTGTCCCCTGGCCCCTCCATCCCCCCAGTTCTGTAGAAGCTCAGTGGGCTGGGCGTCCTTTAAGTGGGTTCAGGGAGCAGGCACTTGACCGAAGCACAGAAAAGGCCAGCTCTCCTCCCTTGCAGGAGGCTGGCGAGGAGGGAGCCTCGTGTAAAATCCAGGAACCGGCAGCAGAGGACGCCCCAGAGCACTTTGGCGCATCTTGGCCTTGCTCTTTAAAAAGCACACCCTTCTTGCCCACTGCTGGATGCGCGGGGCCCCGAAGATGGAGAGCCAGACCCACTGTCAGGTGGTTCCTGGGATGCTTTATCCGGGCAGTGTGACTTTTTGAATTTCATACTGTATGGAAAACTTTTTGTTCTTGCCCTTAAAAAAAAAAGACTGAAATAAGCAAATACTCAGATCAGCACCACCCGGCTCCTGACCGCCACCACACACACCTCTCTGATGTGTAATAAAAGAAACCTGCAGGCATCGTTTGTTATGTACGATGCTGATAATACAAATTTCGGTCTTAGATGGGAACCAGATGTGGAGGGGATCTCTTTCATTGATCCGGCCAGGGGGACGCTTGCATAGATGAGCCCTCGCAGACCTCAAAGGTGAGGTGGCTTTATTTTCTGGGGTTTTTTTTTTTTGCGTGCGGGACAAGTCTCAAACTCGAGGCTTTTCTGAGGTTTTTGCCCCTTGGCTTCTGGGTCTGCTGCAGCTGTTCTTTTTGTCAGAGTCTGCTCTCTTGAAAGAACCGGTTTTGTTGCCAGCACGAAAAGCACATGGCCCAGTGCAGTTTAACCCCGCTGGGCACCGCTCTCCTCGCCTGTCCAGCTGCCGCTCTGCGCCCCCCCCCTCCCGCTCGGGCCCTGGCAGGGGACGGTCTTCCCTCCCCGTCCTGGGAGGAGTGCTGTGTAAACGTGCCCAGTGACTGACTACCCTCTCCCAAATCGCAGACTCTCCTGGTCCGGTTAGTTTCTGTGTGTGCTTCCTGCCTGACTTTTACGAGGGTTCCTTCTCCACGGCTGAGTCACCTTTATTATGGCCCAAGGTCGCGGGCTGCATGGTAATAGCTGACCCCATTAACTGCGTTTCCATTGCGTGCCGGGATGTGAACTTTGGAAACAAACCCAGAGGCTTAGACATGCTGATGTGCCCAGAGACTGCCTTAGAAAAGTTTTGTTTTAGCGCAGTTTACATTAACATGATTAATGACCGCGCCACTGAAAAGTCTATATTCAAAAGCAATTTACCGTCCCCTAGGGTTCTTCTTATGGTGAAGTAATTTTCTTTGCCAAACAACTTTCTGTTAAGGTAACTTCTTCTTTGATGTTTAATCCAAACCTTCTGTGCACACAGTTTTGGATCAAGGTTGGGGCTTTGAAAATTGCAGGTTGTGGTTTTGGTGGTGCCTGTCTTAACCTTCCCGAACTCGGGTCAGAGGGCACCAGATTCTTGTCTCTAGAAAGGTCTTGGAGACCTGAGCAGGAGCAGAGTTAGTGCGGGCTGTGCGGGTTAGGAGAAGGAATCTTCCAGAGGAAAGCTGGCCTCAGGGTGTCTTGGAGGAGGGGATGCTAGGAGGCTGGAGCTGAGGACAAGATTTTTTTTTCCGCCTGCAGCCACTGGAGATACTAGAGCTTTTTCAAAAAACAGAGACGTCTTTGCTGCAGCCACCGCCTCCTCCTCCTCCTTTTCCCTCCTCCTCCTCTTCTTCTTCTTCTTTTTTTGTTAAATGTGAGTTGATTGAGAGGGGGAAATGCTGATGGGTGGGTCTGAAAGCAGCCTTAGGAACCCAAGAAAATAAAAACACATTTGAAGGACTTGGGAAGATTTTGCATTTCAAAGGGTCTACCTTGTAGAATTTCACGTCACGTCAGAGGTTATGGAGAAGTGTGACAGGCACCCCCCGCTCCCTGAAGGGCTCTCCTCCTCTCCTGCTGTGGGGGCTGCTGCGGGAATCTGCCTCTTGCAGGGGGGATGGGGGCAGCTTGTCCGGACCTGGTAGGAATGTCACCCAAACAGCAACCCTTAGGCAACCCTTTCCCCTGGAGGGGCACGGAGCCACTCTGAGAAGGGGAAAGCAGATAATTCTGGTAAACAGCCCGTTTGACCCCAGAATGCAGGGCAGGCTGACTTTTGACTGCTCTGGCTCTTTATCCCTGCTCCCATGAAACAAAGAAACAGATTCTCCTGCACAGGGGTACTGTGGTTCCCAAGTTCCCAAGATTCAGGATCACGAAAAGTTGGGTGCTGTTGGATAGAGCCGAAATGGATGTGGATTGTTCAAAGAATTAACAGAAGGGCCTACTGGTCCTTGAAGGCCTGCCCTGGGCCTGGGGCTTGGCATACACTCCGTAGTTCTCGAAGCCATCCTGCAGTTCCAGCAGAAGAAACTGAGGCTCAGAGAGGCCAAGTAACTGGCCCCAGGCCACGCAGCTGGCCGCTCAGGCCAGGCCCATCTTGCTTTGTACGCGCTGTGCTATCATTCCTTGTGCACCGTGGGTTCTGTTTTATCTCAAAGCATAAATTTTGTTTAGTCTTGTTAACGCTGCAGGGAAACTTAGAAGTTTTAACTGCCTCTTTCCCTTGCCCCTCCCTTTCCTATAGCGTTTTCTTTTTTTAAGGGATGATTGGATTCTGTCTCTACCATAGGACCGAAGGCACTGCTTCCCTTGGGAAGACTGAAATGTTTTGCTTCATCCTTACAAAAGACAGATTCACGAGAAAATAGAATTATTCCCAGTGACCTTCTGGGAGAAACTGGAAATAAATCTGGCCACCCACTAGAAGTGTCACCATTTTTTCAGATTCCATTTTCCATTCAAAGAGATTGTTAAGAAGGGTTTCGGCATTTTGCTGTTTGCACTTGTAATTCAGAATGTCTCAAAGTAAATCATTTGGTGGTGCTTGCCACCCCAGGTTTGCACAATAGTACATTTTGTTTACATGCCTGAAGTAATCAAGTAACTAAACAGAATCATACAGCCTCTAGCGTGTGGGGACTTGGTACACTCCAGCCGGGGCGGTGCAGGGTCCCTGCATTCTGACTCAGGCAGATGGCTCTTTGCAGGTTGATCCTGGTTTGGGTGTGGGGCTGGGGTGAGGATCTGCATCTCCACCAAGACCTGCCTAGCTGGCTCTGGCAGCCCTTTCTGTCCCTGAGGAGTTTGTGGACAGGGGCCCTGCCCCCCGTCCCCCACCCGACCTTGTTCTGAGTTGCTAGAATCTAGGCAGTGGTTCTCAACACTGGGTTCACCTGGGGAGGTTTAAAAAAAGACACCCGGATGCTCAAGTGGCATCCAGGACCCGTTACATCAGAATCTTTGAGAGAAGGGGTGGGCCTCCACATTGGTATTTTTTCAAGCTTCAGCGTCTATTCACTTGTGCTTCTGAGATTGAGATACGAGGCCTGGAATAGGCCCCATGCGCACCTTGCTTCCCCCAGTGCGGGATGAGGGACCTTCCTGTTCGGGAGTGGAATGAACCTACTGAAACTTTCCACTGCCATGTCTCAGCGAAGGAGGATCTGAAAGGTGCCACTGCCCGGGTGCAGTGCCTGCTGTGGACGCCATCCAGGGAGTTCCTGCTTCTGCCGGACCAGGTCTTGGGAGCGCCGGCCCGTGTGTGGGGGACATCGCACAGCCGTGGGTTTTATTCAGCCTGTGGTCTTGGGGTGGTGCTCATGTGGCCCTGCACCCCCGCCATCCTGTGGGTCTGTCTGGCTTCCCATCCCTCCTGGGATTTGGCACGTGGTATCCCTCTGGGGTTCACACGAGGGGAGATGCAGTTTCGGTTCAGGGCTCATGTTGGGGATTCTCGGTGAGCAGTTGATCCTTTTGACCTCGCTTGGCAGTGCCTGTCACACCATCAGCCACCTGGTTGGACGTGACTGCATGGAGCCTGTCCTCCCGCGGGCACACTTGGGATTACGCTTCACCGTGTTCTGTTTAGGGTGACCAGGGGCTGCGGAGAACAAGATCTCCAGTCTGCTGACATAACCTCCCAGAGGAGAAATTCGAACCCTGGGAGGTGCAGGAACTCACCCGAGGTCACCTACCCTGTGCACAGAGGGACCCGAGCTGCGTCTCCTGGGTCGCCTGCTCATGCGCCGTGTTCTCTCCTCTGCGACCCGGAGACCTGCTCTTGCTTCCAGGGCCAGTGGGCTGCAGGGCAGACTCCTTCAGCCTGGCCGAACGGGCCGCCCCGGTCGACTTGGACAGTCTGTCCCATTTTCTGCCTCTTCCAGCACCTGCTCAGCAGGGAGCCCTTCAGTTGCTGAAGGTGTAGGTTCATTCAGTCCCCAGCAGGAGAAACTGAGTCCTGGTGGGCCATGCTGAAACCTGGAGCTTCATGACAAAGGTTTTAGTCGCCTTGGCAAAGGTCTGTCTTCCCGCTCTCCTGTGCGCTGGTGGTGGCGGTTGGATAAGGCCCTTTTTCCTCTGCTGGCCTGGGTTCGGCCTGATGAAGTGGGGAGAGGAGGGTCCTTATTTTCTCCTGCCTGCTCTTCCTGCATTCATTTCGTGGGCATTGATCGGGCACCTACTGACTGCCCCCTCCTGGAGCTGGGCACTTACTTCACTTTGTTAGTTCATTGAATCCTTGGCACAGTCTCTGGCCAAGGGACTAACCCTACCTGTTGCTGCAAACACTACCACCACCACTCAGAAATACCGGCCCGCGTGGCAGGGACAGTGCGATTCCAGCTCCTTCTGGCCAGCGGTCCCTGTCCTGTGTCTTTCCTCCGCAGCGAGCGCCTGCCCCCATGCAGAGGAGGCAGAGTTCCTGCTGTGCGTGGGTCCAGGGGTGGCCCCTGGCTGGGAATGGGCACCATGCTGCTGCTTCCAGGGGGGCTCGGGTGGCTGTGTGGCTGAGGCTGGGGGGGGGGGCCAGGGGTCCCCCGGACGGCAGGGCCTGTGGGCCTCTCTGTGCCCCAGCTGGCAGTCGACAGTGCCCTGGGGAAAGGAGGTGGTCCCTGCGGGTTCTGGGCTGCTGCCTGCTTGCGGTGCACCCCCAGGGGGGCCACCCTCATTTCTGACTGCCCTCTGGATGACGGGCCCTGACGGACAGGGCCCAGCTGGGAGAGGCCTCGGCCGCGCCTGGAATTCCCCTTGCTCTGGCATTCACGTTGGCTGGGGGCCTGGGAGCGGAGGGAGGTTCTGTCTGCTGGTTGCAAGCTGCCTCTCTGCCTGTTTGGAGGTGGAAAGACAGCGTCCTCTGTAGCTGGCCGAGTCCAGGCTCCGGGTGAGGAGAGGGCCTGGGGGCGAGGGGCTGGGAATGTAGGAGGCGTCCTCTGGGGCGGGCCCAGGAGCCCGCTTCTGTGAAACCCTCCAGCAAACGCATGGGTTCCCCGGCTGCAGATGGTGGGTGCACGCTGCTGCCCTGCTGGACCTCGCCTGCTGTGTGGACCCCTGGGCCTCGGGTCTCCGTCTTGCCCGAGAACTGGCCGTCAGCCTGTCTGAGGCGCCCCGGTGAAGGGCGCAGGGCCGAGTGGAGAGGAGCGAGGTGGCAGGTGGGCAGCAGTTGCGCCATGAGGTCCAGGGCGGGCTCCGTGCCAGCGACGGGAGAGCCGCAGAGGAGCTTTGGGCAGAGCGTGGGGCAAGCGCCGCATTCAGCTCTGGAGTCAGGGCTGGGTTCAAATCCCGGGTCTGCCCTTTGCTCACCAGGTGCCCTTGCGCAGGTGGCCGTTTCCCGGCCTGGGCTCCCTCGTCTGGGCCGTGGCCATGCAGACGGTCTCAGCCCTTGGGTTTGGGGCCCTGAGTGAGACCGTGGGTGGGGACGCTTGGAGTCCAGCGAACATTCTTGATCATCTTATGCAGCCTTGTCGCCGGCACGTGGTGTCAGGAGGACAGGTGGAGGGCTGGAGGGACAAAGGCGAGGACGAGGTGACTGCGGTCGTGGCCCCAGTGGGGGGCAGGACGAGGGACAGAGCAGGAGGAGACTGAAGTTTGTGCTGGGCTTGTTTGGACAGGTCCAACTGAGGCAGGAAGAGCCTTTTGTGACCCGTCGTTCGGATGACTTAAGAGTTTTGGGGGAGGAAGGCCAGAAAGCACACGTTACAATTCAGTTCACGATGTGTCTCAATAAGAGTGAAGCCTGGTGAAACCTTCTAAGCTTTCCCTTTAGGAAATAAGATCTCTGTTGACCAAAAGTGAATTCGTTTGGGCCTAAATGTAGACAATAAAATTCACATCAGTGTCAGGAAGCAGCCTCACTCTCATGGGCTTCTGTGACTGCATCTCTGGAATTTTTTTTTTTTTAAGTATATTTTATTGATTATATTGTTACAATAGTTCCAATGCATCTCTGGAAATCTTAATGGCCGCACACCTGTCTGGACGGGGAGTGGAGGTCCGTTTCCTCCTTTTTTGGATTCTTGTGACATTCTTTGCCGTTGATGACTGTATTTGGCTTCGCCCCTCCTTTGCGGTCGGCAGGCCGCCTTGCACAGCTCCGGTCTGCCTCCTCTGCCTGTGTTTGCGCCGGCCTGGCTGACTCTCGCTCCTGGGCTGTGACCCCAGCGGCCGCTGGGCCCCTTCATCCCTTGAATCGGACCAGCAGGCTCTCCAGGAGAAGAAGCTTCTCTAAGCTTTGAAGCAAGCCCTGGACAGGGATGGCAGAAGGAAGGGCCTGTCCCCTCCCCCGTGGCCCCTGGGCTCCTCTTGGCACAGGCCAGTGGGGTGTGAAGACTCCGTATTATTTCCTGGGCTGTGAACGGCGCCCTGATTCCAGGCCGCACCTGCCTCTCCCCCAAGGCTGACCTGACAGAGCCCCCGGCAGAGGACCCACCAAGGTGGCTGCACTTGGGTGTCCTGGTACAGACCCTCGTCTTGGGCATCATGAACCTTTGTGACCGAGGGGCTGTCTGAGGAAGGTGACCGAGGCAGCCCGGCTGCCCTTGGTCCCAGTGGACGTGACAGAACTCAGACTTTTCACCCTCCGCCTGTTCAGATGTGTCCCTCTTTCTGGCCACAGGACACTGCCTCGCTGGTGGGCCCCCAGGCGAAAGTCAGTCCAATCTGTGTCTAGTAAGCACCTACTGTGTGCGTCAGTCCCAGAGGAGCTCAGGTGAGGCAGCTGAGTCCTGTCTGTGGGGAGCGCCCAGGCTTGTGTCGGGGACAGTCAGAGGGCACGTGTTTTTATTCGGTGCCTGCAGTATGCCAGGCGCAGTGTCACCAATATCACGGAAGTGTGCGTGCCCAAGGTCCTGGAGGCCACAGCCTTGTGGGAGCCAAAGGGAGGAGGGCAGGGGAGGCTTCCCGCGTCTCAAATGGGTTTAGGCGGCCCAAGATTGGGGAGCACGCGTTCCCGATCAGGGAGCAGTGTGTGCGGCGTGGGACCGTCTCGGGGGGCCCTTGGGGGGCAACAGGAGGTTGAGAGTCACCCAGACCTGGGCGCCTGGGTGGGAAGAGGCCGATGAGCCAGGAGCTAACGCTGGTCAGGGTCAGGGCAGTAGCGGTGCAAGGTGAAGGCATTTGCACGTGACCCTGGAAGGCTGGGAGCTGGGGGCCATGTGCTGATGCTGGCAGATTTGAAGGCTCTCTGTTGGGGAGTGGCCATGCGGAGCAGCGTTGGCGTGGACGACACTGGGAAGCCAGTGAGTGACCTAGGAGAGAGGCAGCGAACCAGGCGGGGCAGGGGCCGACGTGCGGGGCAGTTGGTCTGCCACCAGCCGGATGCTGGTGAGGGAGCGGGAGGAGAAGGGAGCGTTATTCCCCAGTGGTCCTCACGGGGTCTGCCTTCTGGGGTCACACTGCCCAGGGGCCTACTCATTTTGACCTTGAAGTGACCTCCTTGGAGGGAGGGCTGCTTCCCGACACACAGAATTTTCATGTGCCTTTGACAGGGCCAGATGGATGTGGCCTTTGTTTATTTTCAGTGGAAGCTCTTGCTTTAAAAAGCGGGGGCACTTGGGATTCCCAGGAACTTCCAGAGTCTCTTGTCTTTGCCTGCGCTGCGACTGAAGAAGCCAAGTGAACAAGACCTGGCGTGGCGCAAGCTGCCAAAAGTCTGATCCAGTGCACAGCGACCTTTCCTCCCCTGAACAGAAAACCAGTAACCATGTTGGTAGGACCGGGAAGGAGCCTCGGTGCCCTTCGGGCTGCCGCGGCATGCGAGGGCGGGTGGCGTGCTGACACAGACATGCGAGAATGTTCTGCCGGGTCACCTGACTCCTGGCGCCCAACACTCCTGCGGCCTCCACGCCCTCAGAGGCCAGCCCGGATTCCAGGCCCGCTGGCTGTGTGGCGTGCGACTCGGGCCGGCGGAGGAGAGTTAGGAGAACAGTGAGTCAGCAAAGGAGGGGAGGTCCAGCAGCCCCTCTTTGGGGGTGTCTTTGTGGGCTCTGAAGGGGTTTGCCCATTGGCACTTAGTCCTGAGGAGAGAAGCGAGTTCATTGCAAATGGCCTTAATTTGGACGGCGACCCTCTGTATTTGCCTGACTCTCAGGGAGGTCAGCAGGTGCCCGTGCCCAGAAGGAAGAAAAGGACAAGAGACAGCGGGCCTGGCTGAGGCTGAATAGGCCAAAAGGTGGATTGGAGACTGGGGTGCGGGAGCCAAAGGCCAGGCATGGGGCCGAGACTTGGGGGTGGCACCCCGGGCTGCTGAGAGGCATGCTGGTCCACAGGTGAATGGGTTCCAACTTGCCTTAGAAAAAGCAAACTGTGTGAGGTTCAGGCACGTCCCTTGGGTGTTACAGAAAAAATCTCCAGGACGTTACTGCTCTGGGACACGGCACCGTGCCCTCCACTCTGCCTTGTCATCGCATGGCCGGCGGGGTGTCCGTCTGTCACCTGGCCTACTAGCTTCCCATGTAGTTTTGAACCCGTGAAAATGCCTGGCCCAGCTCGTCCCCTGCACGTGTGTGAGGACCACTGAGCAGGCCGCTGCTGCCCAGTTTCCAGGTGCATCCTGGGGGTCTGGGGGAGTCCAAGCGATGTCTGACACAGAAGGCAGTGCGTGGCATGGCCAGTCATCAGGTGCCCTTAGCCCTAGCTGAGGCAGAAGGAGAGCCCCAGGCCCCAGGAGCGTGCCCCCGGTGGGGTCGGCTGCCCACCTCGGATTTGGCCTCATTGCTGTGGTTGTAGTGGATGGTGCCTCCGGGCCTGGGAGCAGAAGGTGGCATCCCTCCCGGGTGCCGTCTCCCCTGCTTGGGCTGGTCCTGGCGTGCCTCACAGAGGACATGGGCCAGATGACCGCACGGCTCTTTCTGCCCAGGGTAGGGCGGCGTCTTTATCCTGAAGGCAGAAGAAAGCAGCTTCATCCAGTTCCCACTTGAGCTGGGCCTGTTTGCCTGAAGACAGTGCAGTCTGTAAGCAGCTGCAGGGAACATCTCCCCTTGTGGCCCCAGCACAGTGTGGGGTGGCGTTTTTGGACTTTGGAAGACCGGTGGGGACTTGGTGCTATGAAGGGTGACATTTTCATTTGAGTCTGCAGCACCGAACCTCATCTGATGCCACCCGGTGATGGGGAGCCGGCTTGTGAGGTGTCCCCACGGTGTGCTGGTGACTGACCACCTCAGATGACCACCATCTGTGGTCACTGAAGGTGACAGAGGCTCCTGAGTGGTGGATGGAACAGGAACCAGGAGAGTAGAGCATAGAGCCCTCAAGAAACCATCCCTTTGTTTGTCTTAATGGTTTCATTACGGAAGAGTGTGCCTCTTGGAGTGCCAGCTAGGCGGCAGAATGTCGGGTGGGGCTGGTGGCCGGTGGAAAAGCCCCGGGGGGAGAGGCTGGGTCATGCAACCCGGAAACGGGAGCCCTGGGTTCTGGTCCGGTCACTAACGCGTTTGACTTTGAACCAGCCACTTTGGTTCTCTGTGGACTGGGCCCACTAGTGTCTGCCTCATCGGGGAGAGGAGTAAATAGCATAGTGTGAGCTAGAGAACCCAGTACGTACCCCCTTTCCGTGCAGGTACTTTTTGAATGCCCACTCTGTGCTGGCTTCGTACTTTGTTCCCTGTTACCGGCTTCTTATTTAATTCTTAAAGCCAGCTTGAGAAGTGGATACTGGGATTATTCCCTTTTTATAGATAAGAAGTTGAGGTTCAGTAAGATAAAGATGCCCAAGGTCAGCCAGCTGGTGGGTAGGGCTTGGCATTTATGGCCCCCTGCTTGATTTTGCAAATAAAGTTTTATTGGCATGCAGCCATGTCCATTTTTGGACAGAGCGCCTATGGCTGCCTTCATGCTACCATGCAGAGCTGAGCAGTGGACAGAGACCGTATGGTCTACAGAAAATGTGCTGGCTCCTCTCTGTGGACACTTGTCTGCTCTGGACACGTGCTATCCAGTGTGGTGGCCGCTAGTCACATGTAACCTTAAGTTTTTCTCAGCTTGATTGTGGTGTAAGGGACGCATACAATAATAAGCGTATTTAAATCAATTAAAGCTAATTGGAATGAAAGATTCAGTTCTTCCGCTGCACTGCCGCATGTTAAGCTGTGGGGAGGCTGTTCACTGTCGCGTCAGACAGCGCAGATGTACGACACCGCCATCCTCCCAGAAGGTTCCACGGGCAGGAGTGCCCCAGGCTGTCCCGGTGCGTGAAGACTGAATCCGAGAGAACCAGGGGGTGGAGGAGGCAGTCTGGGACAGGAAGGAGTTGGGCTTTCCCGGCCCCAAAATTCATGATGGGAGATGAGTTCACGGACTCAGAGGTGAAGAAGAAACGTGGGATGTATCAGGGGGAGCCTGAGCCTAGAATGAAGAAGCTGCTGCCTAGACCTTCTGCGTGACCGTGGGCAAGCCACCCAAACTGCCAAGGCCACAGCTGCCACCTGCAAGTGACCCCAGCTCTTGGCTCACCTGGGCCAATGGCCTCATCAGTGCTGTTGTCCCCAGTAGTTACCCCAGCGCCCCTCCGCCACGTGTGCGTTTGCTCATTGGCCCTGCAGAAATCCACAGAGACCCAAACTTTCCAGCTTTCAGACACGCTCTGTTCCGGACCATCTGGCCCCAGCGGGTTATACCATTGTTCCCGTGGAGCTGGGATGCGAACCTTGTTGTTTTGGTGGAAGGACCATTTTCCATGGGCAGCAGGTGAGGAACCCCTTTATTCACTCAGAACGGTGGCTGCGGTGTGGCAGGGGGCCGGGGGATGAGTTCAGGCCCTTCAGCTGGCTTTCCCCTTAAAACGCTGTCCGCTGCTACAGGAAGGGCCTGCTGACCAGCCTGGAGCTCTTGTCCTACTGGGTTCAGATGTTTTCTGTGTAGGAATGTCTTTGAAAGCAGGTTGGGGGCCATTCTGAGATAAGGAAGGCAAATATGGAGAACACGAGTCTGAATTCCGTTCATTGGACCCGGCCGGGACCCATCAGGGAGTTGTTGGCCCTGTGGCCCGCTCCTGCTGTCTGTGTTGGGTTCACGTGGGTACAGTCTGCACAGATCTCCCAGCTGCGACAGTGCCCGCTGCCTGTACAGTCAGGAAGAAAACATTTCTAAAATGCAGGAATAAGGAACCATCTGTTCCGAAGTCTGTCTCTGCTCCCATCATGGGCCGAGAGCTCAGTCACGTTATTCTCGTGGCCGGTGGCAGAGAAGCAGGTTGGTCTGTGGGTTGACATTTAAGAAAAGCCACTGCACTGTGCTTTCCCTTTGAATGTGTTGTTATGGTACAAGAAGTCTTCATTCGTCCCGGACTGTTTTGAAATAAAAGGCAGGAAACCCCCCTCTCATGTCTGTATCTTGCAGAGAAGTCATCAGAACAGAATCCTGTGTTCTGTGCAGGAGCTGCGATGGAGGAAGCAGCTGTTCTGTTCACGGTGACCCGACCCAAGGCAGCCATCTGCGGGCGTCAGGGACCCAGAATCATCTGTTCCATCTGCTGGGCTCACTCGCATTTGTTTGAAGCATTTGGCAGGGAAACGTCTTCCTTCCCCGAGCCCACGTTGGGGGAGAGGCCAGAGGGAGCTCCCCTGGGGAGGGCAGGGCAGACCCTGGCCCCTCTCCTGTGGACGTTGCCGGGCAGGGAAATGAACAGGTCCGCCACCTCTCCCAAGGGTGTGTGTGAGGGGGCCAGCCCTGCTGCTGGGGCGGCGCGTTCCCGGCACAGCTTTGATATGCTCAGGATTTCAGATCTTCTGCGCTTTCTAGTCACTTTCGGGCCTTCAGCTAATGCAGCGTGAGCCGGCAGCGCTGCAGATGGACGTGCGTGATTATGGGGCCCACGGCCCGGCGAGTCCACAGGCCTCTTCGGACCAAGACAAAAACACAGATCAGCCGGGTGGTTTCAGGGTTTTGAATAATCAGCCTCCGTGAGACCAGAGGATACACATGTGTGGTCTGGGGCCACATGCCATCCTCACACGTGACTTGTTTGGCTCCCATGATGCCTTAGGAATTTTGCATCTGTGGACATTTAAAAATGAGAGGATCGTAGACAGAAGTCTGGGTTTTCAGCCTTTCCTATCAAGTCAAAAGATTTTTAATACTAGTTGGGCCACGCAAGTGGAAGGCGTGGCCAGCCTGTGGGGCGTGGTCTCTGGTTGTCATGTCTCACTTGGGGTTCACTCACCCGCGTTCCGTTCCCTGCCTGGCTCAGGAAGGCCTTTGAGTTTGAGATGCTGGAGGAGACGAGACATTCAGAAGGCAAGGTCACATTTTCTGGCTGTCCGGCTTGCTTGGTGCCGGGCGAGCAGTGGCGAAGACATCCTGCCGCTCCTCCAGGAACCAGTGTGTCCCTTGATCCTTGGAAGCCAGTCTCAGCCCAGGGTCCCTTGCACCCAATGCTGAGTTCCCCAGCACCCTTCGGTGACCCCTCCTGCCCTCCCTTAGAGTCACTTGGATGCCTCACCCACTTTTATCTTCTTGGGCCAAAGGTGCCTTCATGTTTTTAATGGATACTACAAGACTTTTTTAAAAACAAAGATTTAATCTTTAAATTATCTTCTCAGGCAGTCTAGCTGCCGTGTGGCAAGCAGATAACTTGTGCTGGTGGGAGGAAGAGACTGATTTTTTCAGGTAAATGAAAACACACTTCTCAGCGTCTTCTGGCTTATTCTTGTAGACAGAGACCCAACGGAAGGAAGTGGAGGTGAAGGGAAAGGTTCTCCAAATGACAATTTATATTTTTTCCAAGAGTTGAGTTTTTCTTCTCATATTTCCTCAAATATTTAATGTTAGTTACCCTTTACATTTGCCTTTTTCGCTCAACCCCAGTTCCCCCTCCTTTTGAGGCAAATATTTTGCAAACATTTTTGTTTTCTTCTGAGTCTCCCTGCATAATCCACCTTTGGGGTCCTTAGTGTCATTTGGGGTTATTTGCTGAATTCGAGAAGTGGGGGCCGTCAGTCCCACTGCCAGAAGGCTCTTCCTGCCCACCCTGACTCGCAGCAGAGCGTGGCCTCGTTACCCACGCCCTCCTCTCCGCCGGTCAGCCCCTCCGTGCCTGGCAGCTTTGTCCAGACCTTGATCCTGCCGGGCCGAGACGCTTGGCTGGGCCTGTGTCCTTGAGTGCATTCCAGGGACTGTGGGGAACCCCTTAAGGATAAGCACTAGGTCATCTTCCTCTAGGTCTCAGATCCTGGGCCTCCCACCCCTTACTGACCTCATGGCCTTCTGCAGAGATTGAACCTTGATGGGCCCCAGTTTTTTCATCTGCAAAATTGTCCTCCCAGTTACCAGGGTTCTAGGTACTGAATCCACTAACACATCAACTTTCCAACGATTGGGAGCAACAGAGTCCCCTGGGGGGCTTGTTAAAACACTGATTGCTGGATTCCCCACTCGCTGAGTTTCTGAATCAGTCAGTCTTGGGTCGGGGTGGAAACTGCACGTCTAGTAAGTTCCCAGGGTGGTGGCGGCTGCTGCGGGTTTTGGGGCTGCGCTTTGAGAACCGCCGCGCTGAAACCACACGAGGCAGGTGCTGAGTAAGGGGGTGGGCTGCCCGGGGCAGGTCCCGTCTGGCGCCTGGAGTGCCTGCTGTGGGCCTGACCCCCCCACTGTGCACGGGGAGCATGAAACTTGGCATCTTATTTTCTGGGAAACTTGACCTTTGATGTCCAAAGATGCTGCTTTGTCCAGTGACTGTGCACTTAATGTTTGTTGAGGCCTAATGCCCAAGGCGATGGTGTTAGGAGGAGGGGCCTTCGCGAGGTGAGCAGGTCATGAGGGTGGAGCCCTTGTGAATGGGATTAGTGCCCTTATGAAAGGGGCCCTTCTACCACGGAGGACACAGTGGGAAGATGACCATCAGTGAGGAAGAGAATGCTCACCTGATGCCGAGTTGCTGGCCCTGGGCTTGGATTTCCCCGTCTTTAACTGAGAGGAATACATGTTAGTTGAGGAGTCCCCAGGTTATAGTATTTGTTACAGCCGCTGGAGCAGACTGAGCCACCAGCCATTTTTCTGGAAGCTGTTTGTCTTCCAGACTCGCATGGTAACAGTTGGGGAAACCGAGGCACAGAGCCAGGAAGTGATGTGCCTGAGCAGAGGTGGAGCCGTGGCTGCGGAGATGGACTTCATCTCGGTGCTTTTCAGTTGTCCAGAGGGAATCTGAAGTCGCCGCTGGCCTCCCGTCCTTAGCTTAAGATGGACTAGCCGGGGACGCCGGGCAGTCACGTGTTCTGTGTAGCTTTGCGGTTTCGCTCTGTCAGGGAGTGTCCCTCCTTCCACTGCAGCTCCTTGAAAACCAGGGGATAATGAAGCAGTCATGGGTTTGAATGAAGCGTTTCTGTGGCTCTTCGGGCTCCTTCCGCGTTGCCTGGTCCCCGGCCCCGGTGCTCTCACGGCCACGCAGACTCGTGGTGAGCGCGTGCTCAGCATGTGCCTTGGTCACATATTTGTAACTCGGGAGTCCGGAACGACCGTGACATTCTCGTGTGGGGCTGTGTCTGGCCCCACCCCTCCCCAAGAGAGAGCACAATTCCCGCATTGTCTGTGCGCATTCTGGGCTGGCTGCGTGGCCAGAGCAGGGCTGCCGGTCTGCTGGGGGACAGAAACGGCTGCTTTGCAGTTCTGCACTTCACGCTGCCGTCCTGTGAAAGGGGGAGGTTTGGGTTACCCTCTCAGGGTGCCTGGGTCTCTGACTTTGCCCAGCTAAGGAGGCCACCAGCCCGAGCCCCTCGTGGCTCAGTTCGTTTGCATGCTGTTCATTCTGGCCAAGGGAGAGCAGGATGGGTCTGGTGGGGGAACCCCTGAGAGCTGGAGGGGCGGAGTGAGGAGGGGGCTGGGTAGGGAGGCAGGGGGCAGTCTGAGGCTGACCCACCCTCTGAACCTTGGGAGGGGCGCTAACCTCAGCCTGACATGTGCCCATTGGGGCAGCATGGGGCTCCTTCGATCATAAGCCAGGGAGGGGCTCTCAGCTCATGGCCCCCAGCATGCTGGGTACCACACGTGGTGCTTCTGGGCTTCCTCTTAGGACACCCTCTCCCTGTCTCTGGCTATTGGACTCCCACCTGTCCCTTAATGCCTGACTAGGGCCACCTCCTTGGGGCCACCTCTCCAGATCTTTGCCTCCTGACGTGGGATGCCAGCTCTCTGCTCTGTGTTCTGGCCCTCACGGCACCGTGCGTGTGCGTGTCGGAACCTCGGTGGTTACTGCGAACTTGGTCAGGCCGACGCCTTACCCCCTCCGTGCCTGGCACCGCCGGCGCAGGGAGCGTCGGGCTTGGGACGGGACTCTGACACCAGGAAGTGATAATGGGAAAAGAGGAGCGTAGCCCAGGGTGTGCGCGTGGTTTGCCTGTGCAGCTCAGGTCCCCTAGAAACGCCCTTCCTGTAGGAGCACATCGACCTCTCTGGGACCACCTTGCCCCTCGACCGTCCGCGCTCCCCGTGCAGCCTCCTGGGACCTCGGGCCTCCTCCGCGTTCCCTGGGGGATGTGGGCCCACAGGGGTGCTGCCTCCCGGAGGCCCTGACTGCGGGGGGCCAGGCTCTCCTCTGGAGAGCAGAGTCCTGGGGAAGGACCTGGGTGGAGGTTTCCTAGGATCTGGCGCGAGAAGGGCGCCCGGGAGGCTCTGATGAGTGTTCGCAGGTTTTCCGGAGGTGTGGGCCTTGTCAGATACGGGATTCTGTGTGACCACGGTTCTGGGGAGCCCAGACAGCTCCAAGCCCAGCCCCCGGGAGGTGCCATGCTTTGAATTAGCATTTACCATGCCATTTTGATAGCTGTGGGGAGCCTACAAGCAGGGGAGGCCCCACTAGCTTTTGGCACCAGGGAAGTCCAGACCTGACTTGCTGTGTCTCTTTTTGGGCTCAGCAAACATTTTCTGAGCAGCTCTTCGTGCCAGGTACTGGGGGCTCAGGGGACTAAGGTTGGGTTGGTGCCCTCCGCCCCCAGAAGCTCACACACAGGCCACAGGGGAGACAGACGCACTGCCAGTCCATTTCAGGCTCGTGTGATTTGCACTCGGTGGTGTGGGCAAGGCCTTCCTGGAGGAGGTGACACCTGAGTGGCCTCTGAGAGAGGGTTCACCTGGCCAGAGGCTGAGGAGGCTGTGAGGGGCAGAGGGGAAGCAGAGAGGAAGCTCTGGCCCGAGGGGCTTGCACGAGCCGAGGTCTGGAGGCACGGAACGGCACGGGTCCTTGGGGACTCTGAGCAGTTTTGTGTGTGTGTGCGCATGCGGGCTTAAGTTGGTTTTTAAAGACTAGATGTACATGCACATGGTACAAACGTGGCAGTGCAAAGCCTCTCAGCCACCATCCCGGGCCCCCAGGGACATCTCCATCCCTCTCTGGAAGAACCCATATCGATTTGATTTTTAAAAATTTACGTATTTCTTTGCATCGGTCATACCTTAAATTTTAAAACATGCAAAATGGTATTCTCGAAGCGTCCATCCCCTCTCGCCTCTGTCCTCAGCCCCCCACTTCCCTGGAGACCACTGATGCTAAGTTTCTTTTGTGTCCTTCCAGAGACTTCTGTATTGTGATTACAACTGTTATTTAGTTTTACCCAGTGGGAGCTGACGGTGGGTGTCTACTGTCCTGGTCTTGGCTTTTCACATCCCCCTAGACAGCAAGGTGGTTTCCTGCCAGTGTGTACGGAGCCCTCAGCCTTCGAAAAGCTGTAGCTGCTCCTCCGTGTGGCTGTCTGGGATCCTGTGCCTTCCGGAAGGCGCTGAGGTTGGGTCTCGTGTCGGCCGGGCCAGAGGGCCTGTTTCTCTGCACACAAGCAGGACTGTCAGTAGGACGGATTAACTTGGCGTTCGAGGCTCACGCAGGTCGAGGGGAGAGGGGAGGGGGACAGTAGGATGGCACAGAGACGTTTGTCCAGATTATGCTTTGCGTCCATCTCTCTAGAGGTGGACTTGTTCCTCCCTGTGGAAGGCAAGTGACTTTTAAATTGGGTTCTTCTGCGAGTTTTAGGGGGAAATGTTCATTCCTTCACTAACCTTTGCAAAAGGGGACCCAGTGCGGGCTCACAGAGTGCGCCTGGCCCTGGGGGGTGGCCCACGTCACTTAAGGAGGCTGCCGCTCGGGCACCTGCGCCAGACGCTGACCCTCCGACCACTGGGCGGCCAGGCCAGGCCAGGGCGGGGCCGAGAAGCTGCCTACCTGCTTTGCCAGCCCTGTGCGCTGGCACCTCACGGGCCTGGGTGCCTCCTCTGGCACGCCCTGGGCTTCACTTCATGAATGTCGGGGGCTCCCGTAAACGTTCTGTTGCTTCATTAACCATTGACGTGGACACAGCGTCCGTGGAGCGTGGCAGGGGAGATCCCAGTGTGGCCTCGCACCCGCCCGGGAGAGGTTGCGACGCCAGTGTCTGAACCCTCGAAGGCCCGGCGGCGGTGCCACGTGTCTGGTGTGAAAGGTACTCGGTCTCTTCCTGTGTTTTATCTGACTTCTTATTTCACGCGTGCGTCCATCGAGCGCTTCTCACTTCCTCGGGAGGAGGTTTCCGTCTCCGCCCCTGCCAGCGTCCCTGCAGGCCCCGAGGGAGCACTGGAGGGCTGTGCTGAGTGAGTGCGTGCAGCTCCGTTCCCATGGGCTGCGCAGGGCCACGGGCTGCCGCTGCGGCGCGCCGGGTGCCGCCCCATCCAGGACTGTTAACATGCTGCCATTCTGATCCTGCCCCCTTAGTCCATCTGGGGTCTTAAAAGAAAAAAATTATTGTTATCTTAACTCTGGGGGTGTCGACAATCTGCCTGCTTTTCCTGGTCCTACTTCTGGGAGGCTTGAGGTGTAGCCTTCCTGCAGACCGGGCCCCTGGTCGGCCTGTCGCCGGGCTTGGATGCGCTCCGAGGCCTGGCTGGAGAGGTTTCACAGCAAAGCAAGCCTGGACCCAAACCCGGTTCCGATGGCTCATCTGGGGGCTGCTGCGGATGGTGACGATAACCTGGCCACTACAGCAGCAGCTGGCGTGACGGGCAGTTTACTGGGCTCGTTGGGGTGTGTTGGGGACACACAGTGGAGTGAGTCTGTGTCTCGTGGGGCCCGGACCGTTCTGGAACGTGATCTGCTCGCCTTCCGAGTGTGCGTAACGCTCCCACAGCCCTCTGAGTCTCGCGTGGTGCTGTCGTGATGCCCGCGGAAGGCCCTGGAAGCGCTCAGCAGGGCTCCTGAGCCCCTGTCCTTTAGGCTGGTGAGCCTGGTTGGCCGTGTCGTTTCCTCTTCGCTCAGAGCTGAGGCGGCCGGGGCGTCACATCCAGAGCGCGCAGAAGGAAGTGGGGACGGTTTGCACACGAGGTGGCACGCCCTCCTCCTGCCTCCTCGCTCTGCCAGAAAACAGAAAAGGAGCCCAAGGCCCGTGAAGCTGCGGCTCCCCCGGGCTGCGGGGGTGGACTCCGTGGCCAGTTGCGCGTAGTTCCGAGCAGAATGCTGGGCTGGGCTGTGAAGGAGAACCCAGGCAGCCCTTCTTACACGAGCGCCTCTCTCCGGCTAAGAGCCCACAGCCTGGTGGTTTCTGCAGACAGATGGCCCTGGCTCCCCCTCCGCGGGGCTGCCGCCCGTGGCCAGAGTGATCTGAGTGGAGTTTGTCCTGCCCTTTGGGCCCTGGGAGGTCCAGGGAGGTGGCTTTGGGGATCTTACTGAGAGGTGCCAGCGAGTCCAGGTATACCTGTTGTCAGGACAGGCCGGTCAGGCAGCTGCGTCTCTCCAAAGCGTTTTGTTTTGGCAGATGGTGGTGCTCCCGGACCCGGGGTAGAGCTTGCGGGGAGACCAGGGTGGAGGGATGGGGTAGCAGGCCTCACGTAAGTCGGTGAGCCCACCTGGTTGATTGCTACCCCAGACCCTGTAAGGGAGGTTAGGAGACTTGTTTTGTTAGGCTCAGGAGGGTCACGTCCTGGGGTGTGAGCTGAGGTCAGGACGTGACCTCAGAGTGGGTGACAGATGGGACACTTGGTGGCTCTTGTGTGTTCACCAGTTCCTAAAGGTCTCCTTGGCCCCCGCCTGGGTCCCCGCCAGTGTTCCCGTGGGATACTTATACTGTGTTGTGCCACCAATCCCCAAGTCCCTGAGATAAAGAGATCGCTGCCCTCCCAGCTGTGTGCCAAGTGCCAGCTACTGAGAGATGGCATGCTCTCCGCGCCGTGGCCTCGGGGCTTCTGTGAGAGCAGCGCTGGCGTGTGGCCGGCCCGGAACGGGGATGCTTCTCCCTGACCGTGAGCTCCTGGAGCCACGCTGGTAGGAAAGGCACACATGCTGCCTGGGCTGGGGGCGCCGGCCTTGCAGGAAGGGGAGAACACTGCTGTCAGTGGGCCCCACACCTCCGTCAGCGTTTTGGGAAGGAAGAGGGTGTCCTTCGTGCAGGAGGTGGTGGGTGAAGGTGTGAAGACTGGTGAGTACGAACGAACTTCCTGGCCCTCCGAGAAACTCCTTAATACAAGAACCTTGTTAGTGTCGCTGAAAGAGATCGGGGTGCCCTGTGTGCTGAAGGGTGAGCTTGGATAATCTGTTTGTGCAAAGACCCTCATTTCTGCATCCCCACCTCCCACCTCGGTGTCACCTGCCCTCCACGCGACTGCTTGGGAGGTCGCAGTTGAGGCTCTTGATGGCAGAGGCTGAGGATCTAGCCTTTGCTGTTGGCCAGTTCCTTGGGACCTTGGGCAGAAGCGGGAGGTTGGCCTGCACACCCTACGGGGACAGCCGTCAGCTCTTAGCCCCTCTCAGCGCTCACACGACAGCTCCAGATCCATATCGAGTCTCACGCTCACTCGGGGTCTTGTTAGCACGTCACAGGGCAGGAAACAGGCTGAGAGGGGCGGGTGGCCTGGCCGAAGCCACAGCGTGTGGCTCACCGGTCCAGCACGGAGCTCGTCTGGCCCAGCCTCCCGTTTGACAGGTGAGGCAACTGAGGCCCAGAGAGGGGACGTGACCTGGCCGACCAGTGGAGCTGCTCCGTGGCCGAGCCAGGGCCAGGTCCCCTGGTTCCTGAGTCTTCTGTCTTTGCGCCGGCCCCACTGCCCCTGGTGTGGGCTTCTCCATTTTGGCTTTTGTTTTTAACTTTTTTCCGCTGTACTTGTCAATAGGTTTGACCGAAGAACAGGTCATGGTTGCCTTAGGCTAAGTGGCTTACGGGTTCAGTAGATTATCTGTGGGGTCCCGCACTGCGTCTCCCCGTCCTGGTCTCTGCCCTGGGCTGGAGGGGGCGGCGGTGTAGAGCTCTGCTGTCTCCGTGAGTACTGGCGCTCCCCTCCTGTCCTTCTTTCCTTCCTTTTGAGTCTGCTCAGCAAACCCCAGGCCGCCGCATGCTTTCTCTCGTGGTATTTGATGGGTTAAAATGACAGCCACAGGAGGGAGCCTGACGGGAGGGCTTAAAGGAGACTCGCTTGTCGCTCTTTCCCATTGATGAATGAGCCCCTGACAAGTCACGCATGCAGCTGGCTTCCCTTTCAAGAAACAACGTGGGCTGTCTCGTTCCCATGTTCAGATTTGTTTTGGCTCTGGGTCTCAACACTTTCATGTCCCTGAGTAATGTCATTCCTCCCCCTCCTCTAGAAATGCTATTGGCTTAAGGGAGGGGAAAAAAAAAAGGCAGAAAATCCCCCTGACACGGTGGGAGGGACCATGTGAAGCCCCTGAGAACAGGGACCCAGTGTGGTCCAGCAGCTCTTTTCCCTGTCGGTTTTTCCCCTCCGTGAGGACAGTCTCCTAAGGGAGCCTCAGCCTCGTTGTCAGCCCAGGGCATAGGGTGGGTCCCCTTCCAGCCTGGTAATGTGACTGCTAATCCTTCCCCAGACTTGGGCCCAGCCCGGGTGGCCTTTGACCACCTGAAAGACCCAGCCAGGGAATAGATATTCCTGTAGTGACTGGAGAAGACACCTCGAGGACACATCTTACCCTGGGGCCAGTGATAAGGGGCTGGTGAGCATGTCCTCTCCAAGGACAGCAGGTGCCTGCCAGCTGTGTGGTTTTAGTTGGGTCATTTAGCCACTCCGAGCCTAGTTTCCTCACTGTCACATGCAAATGGGATCGGTACCAGGTTTGAATGTCTGGCAGCCGCAGCAGCCGGTCCCCTGGAAAATTCTCAGGTATCCCCTCCCCCAGCTGCTCAGGCCCTACCCAGCTGGGAAGATGTGACCTTTGCCAACCAGTTTACAAGCCCTTACGAGGGCCTGCGCTCTACTCAGACTTGTGCTCACCTGAGGACATCGGGACATCTAGGGACATTTAGTAGGGTGCCCCCACCTTAGAGTCTTACCTCCTTACCTTCCACCCAAGCTGGCAGAACAAGGGTAACTTCTCACACATTACACAGGGAGAAAGTGAGCCTAGCAAGATTATATAGCTTGCCCAGGGCCCTCAGCTTGGCGGGACTGAATAGGGACTGGGCCAGGCCTGGGCCGGGCCTGGGCCGTGACTGAGCGGGGACTGAGCCTGGACTAGAAGCGTGGCTTCTGGACGTGGACACCCCTGCTCTTGCCATTTTGTCACTGCCTCGGCAGACAGACATTGAGCGGGTCCCTGCTGTGGCAGACTCTGGGCTGAGCGCAGGGGATGAGGATCCAGGTCCACACCAGGACCACGCAGGTGGGGCAGGAGGCGGAGGCCCAGGGTGACCCGGATGGTCGCAGACTCCCGCTGTGAGCGAGAAGCCAGCAGAAGACCCCAGCCCCGCCCTCTTGGCTGGGAGGCACTTCCCCTTCTGCTCAGGCACGCGGTGAGGGATGAAAGCCATGACTGTGCCCCACATCCCCAAGACACCCTAACTCTGCCTGCGGTGGATCCCCGGCAGCTGCATTTCAGCGTTAAGTTCCAGAAGGTTCACGTGCAGCTTGGGGGCCTCGGGATGAGCTATGAGAGAGGAGGTGTATTGCAAACCTAGACTCTGTGCTTCAGCACTTGGTCAATTGAACTGAGAAATCAAATACTTATAGGATAACGGTGGTGAAGTTTACAGATCCCGGAGTCGATGGGTTAAGACAAAGACTTTGGGGATCAGCACATGCGGCCTGAATCGTTGTTTTACCCTTCCTCACAGGCTGGCCTGGGCCTCAGGTTGTCCCTTTGTGGAACGGGACGAAGTGGTGCCCACGTGCAGGGATGCTCTGAGGATGTCATACACTGTGGGCCTGGCACTGTCGCTATGACGATGCTGTGCCTGTTCTGTTGAGAGGTGCCCTCTCTGTCATCGGTTATTTCTGCAGATGCAAACCAACAAGATACTGACTAAGAAAATGGTTAAAGTGTGTTTTTTTTCCTGGATACGCCTCTGTTGTGGAGTTCCTGTCCGTGATGTTTGGTATTGAGTCCATCCTTGGTGTGAAAAGTATCGGCTGCAGAGGTCTCCCGTGCCTGTGGTCCTGCCTGTGTTTTGAAGGGGGTGAGGCGCTGTGGTCTTTTGCCAGTGAGTTTTCGGGGGACCCGAAGGCTGGAACCCGGGCGGGGGAAGTAGTTTAGATGTCCCAGGGTGCACTGGGACCTGCACGTTCACCATACACGTCCTCTTCCTGAAGCTGCAGGCTCTTTCCCGTAGCCGCTCAGACTGAGAGAGGACAGGCTCTTGATAAAGTTCCCTTTTGTCCTTTGAACTCGGACAACTCAGTTACAAAAGCAGCAGGCGAAAGGCGTCCCAGGCAGCTTCGTTCCCTTTGGTTGGCAGAGGTGACCCTGACTGGCCACCGCCGCAGGTTGTGCTCAGCCCTCTTTTGGTGTGTCAAGGGTCTGGCAGCGGCAGCGTGACCCGCCAAGACGCGCCCTTCCCCAGATGTTCATAAATCTGCCTCTGGATCCTGCCTGCAGACTGCTTTTGTCACGCCGGCGGAAGCCCGGGGAGTTGAAGAGTGCACGCAGCCTTCCCGAAGACCTTGCAGAATCTCTGTTCTTGTCCCATTTCCTTTGCTTAATGGGACAGGGAAATGGGAGCTCTGAGAGGAATGGCTTGCTGAAGCCATCAGGAAAATCACTGTCCGTGGCCAAGGCCGTGTTTAGGTCTTGCTGTGCGTCCTGTGTTCAGGACAGTACGCTAGTCTGCTGCCAGAGAAGTCACTTGCGTAACTGCCAAGTGTCATTGTGTTGGGACTTCCTGGCGCGGTCAGTTTCTCTGGGTAAACTCCTTCCATCTCCTTAAGAGTGATACAGACTTTTAGAGGGTATCGCATGTTTTTGCGTGTCCAAGTGCATTTGGCAGGCACCAGGCCGGGGTCTGCTGTGTCAGAAGCTGGTGTTTCTGACCACAGTGCTGTCAGGCAGCGGGGCTCCGGGGTCACAGATGGACGAAAGCACCTTGAAGATGGCAGAACAAATGCACGCGAGCCTCCCATCAGGAAGGACTCATGCGAGAGAGCAGAGCTGTCCCCTGTCTCCCGAGACTGTGGTGTCAGAGAAAGAGGCCAGGGAGACAGACCCGGATTCCGATCTGGCCCTCGGCCCTGCCAGCTGTAGGGCCTTGGGCCGAGGCTCAGTCTGTTTCCTGGGAGCCTCAGCCTGCTCCCTGGAAAACGGGAATGCTCCTAGCAGCAGGCCCCGTTCGTAGGAATGGGAGATGATTACATGAGATGAGCTGGCCCCTGGTGGGCGCTCGGGGAAGCGGTGGGTGGAAACCGGCAGTGTTGTGGGGGGTGTGGGCCTGGAGGCGGCTCTGGAGCTGGGCGCCATGATGCTCTTGGGCCCGGGGCGTGACGTCGCTTTGGGTGGTCCCCTTCTGCCCTGCAGGCCTGGCCCTGGGCACAGTACTGGGACAAACAATCAGGGATGTCCTTGTGTAGACGGACCCTTGGGGTAAGGACTTGGGGGGTGGCCCGGGCCCTCTGCCACCACACCTGCAGTGCAGGTGGTTGGGGCAGTAGGATGACGGGTCAGTGGAAAGTCTGACTTTGGCCTTTCCTCTTTCGATGGGAATTCTGGGGAAGATGAGTCACTGGGTGGAGGCTCCTGGGGTCAGGGTCAGGGAGCCTGTGTTCCCCTGAATAGGCTGGGCATCTGCCGAGGGGAGCCCTTCCTGAGCTCACCTCCTACGGACGGGCAGGCCCCCAGGTGTGGTGCGGGGGGCAGGGCGGAAGGCCCTCTGCCCTGAGCCCTGGACAGGGAGTCTGGGTGGAGCGGAGAGATGGGAATAAATGCAGGGACGGGGCTGGGAGTGCAAGATTTAAACACAGGCCAAGGAGACTGCAGGAGACAGGCTGGGATGATGCTGATAGGCAGAGTGCTGAACCTGCCTCGGCTGGCGTGGCTCAGTGGGTTGAGCGCTGGCCTGCAGACCAAAGGGTTGCTGGTTCGATTCCCAGTCAGGGCACAGGCCTGGGTTGTGGATCAGGTCCCCAGTATGGAGCGCTCAAGAGGCAACCACACACTGATGTTTCTCTCCCTCTCTTTCTCCTTCTCTTCTCGTCTCTAAAAGTGAAATAAATAAAATCTAAAAATAGTGCTGACCCCAGTGGCTGCTTGCAGACACCATGGTCTGGGGTCTTCTCTGTGCTGCTGCCCCTCTTACACACATTTTCGTACCTATATCTTCCAGGAGCCCCCAGAACAAAGGTGTTATTATCACTTTCATTTTAACGATGAGGGAACTGAAGTCAAGAGATTTGTTGAAGATAAACACTGGGGCTGCCCAATCTTATGATACGTGTCCTCACCCCACTTTGTACATGGTCCTGGGTACAGGCAGTGGCAGCCACGTGGGCTTGTTTTTAAAAAGTTTTTTTTTTTAAATATATATTTACATACTGTACAGTTTGCTCTTAGTGTTTAGTTTTATGCGTTTTTGACACATCTAGACCGAATGGCCTTTCTTTCTTTGAAAAAATCTTATTTATTTATTTTTAGAGAGAGGACAAGAGAGGGAGAGGAGCATCCATGTGTGGTTGCCTCTCGCATGCCCCCATCTGGGGACCCGGCTTGCAACCCAGGCATGTGCCCTGACTGGGAATCGAACTGGCGACCCTTTGGTCTGCAGGCCGGTGCTCAATCCACTGAGCCACACCCGCCAGGGCTCAAATGAACTTGCTTAATTTATGTTTTAAATTTTGTGATCATTGTAAATTCACATGCAGTTGTCAAATGGTAGAAATCCTACGTACCGTTTACTCAGTTTCCCTTAATAGTTACATCTTGCAGAACAATCACAAGCAGGAAACGGACGGCAATCTAGTCAAGATACAGAACCTCCTCGTCACCAAGGATCCCGCCTGTTGCCTTTTCATAACCACGCTCCCCTCCCTTCCGCTTCCCCCACCCCATCCCAACCCGCCTGGCAACCACGAGTCTAGTTTTCATTTCGATAATTTTATCATATCAAGAATAGTGCGTAAATGGCTTCATGCACTTACTAACCCTTGGTGAGTGGTTCTGTCTCAGTCAGCGTGACTCCTCTTTGAGGCTGAGTAGGGTTCCATGGTAAGGCGTGTAGCACCATTGGTTTAAGCATTCACCTGTTGAGGGGCGTCAGGGTGGGTTCCTGGCTTTGACTGGTGGGTATGAATAAAGCCATCAGGGACATTCGTGTGCAGGTTTTTGTGGGGCGTAAGTTTGCATTTCTCTGTGATTAAATCCAAGGAGTGTACCTGCTGGGGTCGTAGGGTAGTTGCCCGAGAGGGCTTCTGAAGGGTGCATCCGGGGTGGAAAGGCCGGTGGCGGGGCAGGGGCTGTGTTGCCGGTGGACGCTGGCGGGAAGCACAGGCCTGGCAGCTGGTCCGCCTGGGTTCAAATACAAGCTCACTCATCTATGAGACGGGGCGATTGAGCCCGTCATGTAGCTGATAGTGTAAAGCACCTGGTATACAGTAGGTGCTCAGCAGATAGAAGGTGCTCTTCGTATGAGTTAAGAAAAAATCCCACCAGGCCAGAGCGGGGTCTGTACCCCAGGGGTGGCCTCAGGTGGCCTTCGCCTCCTCCTCACTTTGGGCCGAGCCCCTGGCTTCCTCCCCAGGAATCCCTGACCCAGTTCTTGGACTGGGCTCCAAGCCTCTGCACGGACGCCGGTGTTCTGCAGTGAACCTGGCCAGGCCCACGCCACGGGTCAGAGGGACCCCAGAGAATTCCAGATCGCACCAGGCTCAGCTGGTCTGGATTTGCGTCACAGGGTCTGAGAATGTGCCTGGCCCATTTCAGGTGTTGCTATGATTGAGCCTAATTCCACACATGTGTACCGAGCTCTTGCTGTGGGTAGTCAAGGCACTGTGCTAGGTGTCGCCAAGGGTTCAGGCAGAATCCCTCTCACCAGATCAAAGCAGCCAGTCTGGCCTCTTGGGGAGCCCGTGGCCACGTGAGAGTCTCCATTCAGTCGCATTCGGAGCCTTGGTCTGGTCTGAATTTTGTCTTTCCAGTGCTTTGTCCTGTTACTGCCCGCTCTCCACGTCCCCTGGGCTCTAGCCACCATCATGCTCACCGTCCCCCACACACCGGGACAGGGCCGGCTGCCACACTTCGCTCACACTCCCCCCCGCCCCCCCGCCAGGTGCCTCTTCTCTTCCTGTTGAAATCTTGCTGACTTTCTTTTTAGTTAAAAAGGTATCACATGCCCTGGATGAAATATTCCAACAGCACGTGAGGCCTTCTGCTCCAGAGCCACAGGGCCTCCCCGAGGTCGCTGCGGCTGGGAACCGTGCCAGCCCCTCCTGCTGCTGTCACTTCAGCCTGTCTTGGAGAGCGTTCCTATCTGTACCGTGAGAGTCGTGATGAAGACAGCACAGTGTTCCTGTACATAACTGCACTGTGACGTGTGTAACCTGTGCCTTGAGGATGGACATCTAGGTTGTCCCCGCACCTGAGGTCCCCCCACACAGGCAGCACGGTGTGTCATTGGCCCCTGTGCGGTGGGGTCTGCCCAGGACTCTGCCCCAGGGTCCCCTCCCCTGCCTGCCTTCGTGACCCTGAGGACTGGGGTTGTCCCGGATCATCTCTCTTCTTTCCGTGTCTGCCGTGTTGGCTGCCCACCCAGTTCCCAGGGACTCCCGTATTCGCCCCCACCCCGCCCCCCCGCCTTGCTGCTTCTGTGAGCCCCAGTGTCCTGCAGGGCCTCCAGAGGGGACAGAGCTTCAAGACCCAGGGCGCCTCCCGCCAGCTTCATGCTTTGTGCCCGGCGGCTGCATCTCCTTGGCTGGCCTGTTTCAATGGCGATAGACTTCGGCAGCATCCTTCTTACCGGCCACCTCCTGATTCACCAGAGGGATGGGCCATGAGACAGTCAGTCCCCTCTTGATGGAACTTACCTTTTAAACGGATGGAATGTGCCTTTAAAATTTTTGAGAGGATGGATGCTTGGGTGTTCGTTGCTGAGAAAGGGTCAGGCCCCACTGACTCCCCCATGATCGAGCGGCAGTTGCTACTGCTTTTTGGGTCACTTCTCCAATGAGCTGGGGCTTCTCGCCCAGCCAGGGCCTGGGCTCTGTTTTCATGGGGTGTAGTGATCTTCCAAGTCAGCCACAGCTGTCCCTGGTGCACAGAGAGGGACACTGAGGCTCAGAAAGTAAGTAACCTGGCAAAGGTCGCTCAGACAACCCATCTCAGGAGCTGGGAGTCCCACCCAGGTGTGCTGCCCCTTAGGGAAGAAGGAAATGGCCGATGGGCCGGGCATCTCCTGGGGCTGTGGGCTGCCCCAGAGCAGAACTGCCATCGTGCCCAGAAGAAGATGGCCACCATCAGGCCTCGCCTTCGCCTCCAAGGCGGCACAAAGGGTGCCTTTGAGGGGACGGTCCGTGAGCACCCCTCTGAGCACTCCCCCGCTTGGCGTGCCCCAGCTTGCTCCCGAGCCAAGCGTCCAGGGCCTGGCGGGCATTTCTGGTTGGGCTGCCCAGCCAGGTCTCAGAGGAGCGGTCTGGAATTCCTTCCTCGAGCAGCTCACTCCTGGTCAGAACGTGTCGCCTCTGTCTGGAGGTGTTGGAACTGCAGGGTCTCCTGGCTGAGCTGGGAGCCTGCACTCGGGGCCTCCCTTCCCAGCAGCCAGGCCTTCGACAATGTATTGATTTTTCTCTTCCCTTCCCTGCTTTTGCACTTTGGATGAACCTTGTTTTCGAAGAACAGTGCAAGGTAATTTTCCTGTGCTTGCCAGCTGGCCCATAATTGAGCAATTTCAATAACACCCACTGTAAAGTCTAATTGAAGTAAACAGGAAAATATGATTTACAATCTGGACGGCAAGTAAATACCAGGGCTCAATTAATTTTTACATAGAGCAGCAGATTCTAAAACATTTTCCTGCACTGAGCAGTTTGTTTTTAATTGCAGGTTAGGAGTTGCCTTTCTGTGTATTTATTACAATCATGGTCGCTATTTTTTTACTTTTCGATGGTGGTCACCAGGTTGCTGGCATCCACGTGACTTTCTCTGAAGGCATCACCACACAGGGGTGGGTTGGGAAATAGGGTTGGAAAAGCTCACTGGCAAGAGGTGACTTTTCCAGCCTGACCCGGAGGCCACATGTGGAGTTTGCGTGGTGGGAGAAGATGGTGGCACTGGAGGGGAGGCGAGGACGTGTGAGGGGCCGTGCGGAACGGTGACATGAGGGATGTCCTGTGACCGCTGGAGCTCACAGTGCTGTGGACAGGCGGGCCCTGAATGGGCTGTGACCTGGTTTGCCCCATTCTGGGGAAGGGCCAAGGCCGCCGAGGTACCCAGGGCTGCAGGTGCGTCACTGTGGAAACGTGGTCTTCCGAGGATGGGAGTGGGTGCTCTTCCGTGGACCCTCCTGCGTTTTCCAGTAGCTTCTGTCCATCGCTTGGTGGAGAAGATGGACCACCTTGCTGACTGTGGGTCCCCTGCTGCCAGTTGACTGCCTGCGGGCCAGTGGCAGGGTTGGCGCCTATGTGACCCTCGGCCTGGGGTAGAGAGACACGGAAGCTGCCTGCGAAGCCAGCTCAGTATAAGGTGCCACACAGCTTGATCACACGTAGGGAACAGATGTGCCACCTGAGACCGGTCTTAAAGGGGTCATGTGGCTGATCTGAGATTTGTCTTTGTACCCATCAGGGCGCTGGCTTCAAGGACCTTCCAAGGACGATATGGTGGGAGGGGACTCCGCGAAGGTGACCCGGCCTCCTTCAGCCGGGAGGCAGGTCCAGCATGGAGGAGTGGGCATCCCTCCCCAGGCCCTGCTCTTCCCTGCTCCTGAACCCCTTTGCCTTCCTTTTTCTGTCTTCCCAGGGAGTTGACCGCACTTGGCCGTTTCCTGCCAGAGCCCCACCCCGAGGCTGAGGGTCGATGGGGAGCTGTTTCTGCTGACATCAGTCACCTGGGAGGTGCCTCTGCCCAGGTCTACGCAGCGAAGATGGCTCGTGCCCGCCCCGGGTCACAGCCCAGCTCCTGAGGCGCCTACCATGGTGATGACCCTGAGTAAAAGCCTCGACACCCAGGGCGCCGACTCTGCGGCACGCAGGACCTTCAACTCTGAGCTGGTAAGGACCTAGTGGCCTTGGTTTCTCTGATGACCCTTGGAGGCCCGACGGCCAGCTGGGGCTGCGGATGGAGCACGCGGGCCTAGCGGACTGCGTCCGCGGTGCCGGAGAGCGGCACTCTGCGGGATGCCGCCAGCCAGGCTGGGGTGGGGGCGGAGGAAGCCAGGGCCTGGCTAAGGACCATGCTTCCAAGAAGGAAGTAGCCGGCCCGGCCTGGAGCCTGCTGGTGAGTGAGGTGGGACGCACGGCCAGCCGCTTCTCGGCCATGCCGAGCGGGCCCGGTTCCGCTGCCCCAGCCAGGCCGAGACCCACATTCCTTCTGGCCCCCACCCGGTAAGGGGACGTGGCACCCTGAGTGGGGCCTGAGATAAGGCCATACTCCGACGGGCAGTGCGGGGCGAGAGCGGCGGCCTGAGGAACGTATAAAGTGGGGGACGCTGGAGAAAGGAGGCGCAGGCTGCTGGCCAGCGTGGTGGGCCGGGGGGGGTGCTGTCCTCGGCTGCCCTCTGCCAACGTGGTCCTCTGAGCAAGTGGCCTGGTGGGCTGGGCCAGAGAGGCGGGCGAGCAGCTGTCAGAGTGAGAACACAACAGCCTCCTGTCCTCCCAGCTCTGACCCCTCAGGAGCGGGCCGCCTGCCCCCTGCAGAAGCAGTGGGAGGAAGTCCCTTCAGGCAGAAACACTCCTGGGGAGGGGCTTTGTAGATGGGAGTGTCCCCAGGGCTCTCTGGGCCTCTGGGGTCAGCGGGTCACGTTGCCCAGCACCCTGCCTGGCGCCCGTCACAGCCCCTTAGAGGTGCCCACACCAGCACCCTGATGGGCTCTGTCCACTGTCGCTCACTGACAGCCAGGCCGAGAGCAGGCAGGCGGGGCTCTGGCCCACGCAGGGACCTTGACCGAGCACCAGGGGCGGGTCAGCCACTGGTCTGGGTGAACTGTACGGACAAAAACAAGTCAGGCCTCTGCCCATCATACTGCCTTCCCAATGTGCATTTAATATTTATCTGTAATTAGGTCCCGGACACCATTGCCACCCTCGCTCACCAGGATTCTTGTGGGAACTGGTGCCTTGCTTGTGGCTCCTTCAGCCTATTCCCCACCCAGCAGCCAGAGGGGACACAAGTCAGACCTGTCTCTCCTCTGCTCCGCACCTTCGTTGGCTTCCCATTTGGGAAGGTCCCACGTACTCTGGCCCCCATGACAACTCTGTTCTCTGTTGCCTGCCGGCCCCCCCAACGCCCCCCATTCACTGAACTCAGGCTGCACTGGCTCCTTGCTCAGGCACAAGCCTGTCTCAGGGCCTTTGCACGGTCCCGTGGCCTGGAAGACTCCCCCTTAGCAGAAGTCTCCCTCCCTTTGTTCTCTGGCCAGTTGGTCTAAAATTTAATCCCACTGCCACGTATACCCACCCCCAGCACACGTTCTCTGTCCCCTTTCCTTGTCTCTTCTCCCTCCAGGGCACTTCCTAACGTTTGGATCTTGTGTGTCGAATGTTCCTGCACTAGAATGTGGGTGATTTTTTTGTCTCATGCTTGTTGCTGGAGGCCCAGTGCCTAAACCCAGGGTCTAGTCCACGTCAGGTTCCCAGTGGACATTGCAGGGTGAATGGGCGCAGGGTCCCACGGCCCTGCTGCTTCTCCGCTCGCCATTTTTTTAGTCCCTCTCTGACTGCTGCTCAGGTTCACAGCTGAGCTTGCTCTGTTTCCTGTTGGTGGGTGTCTTTCTGCTGAATCTAAAGAAACATCTGGAGCAGCTCTGACCAGAAAGGGATGGTCTTCAGGGTGAGGGCCTTCTGGAGGTCCCCGGGAGGGTCCCTGTCCAGTTCCCACTGTGCTGTTGGTTTTAGCAGCTGCCACTGAACTTGGTCCCATCTCTGGGCAGACCGGGTAGGGGTTGCCCATTGGAGCTGGTTCCAGGGCACATGGGCCCAAGGTCAGCAGAGCCGCTCTTCAAATAGACCCGGTCTGAGCTCCTGCCGGGAGGAGCTCGGCCTCCCAGCCCTAGCCGGAGAAGGAGCACCGGTCTCCTCAGAAAAGAAACGGAAAGAAGGTCAAGGGGAGCGAACGGGGCTCTGTGTGCGCACTCCTGCTGCTCGATGGGTCTGGGGCTCCCTTTTTCTAGTCTTGGAAAGTCATCTGCCGCGCCAGGTCCACAGTCACCCAGCACAATACTTTTCCCTCCCCTTGCCTCCCAGGGGACTCTCATGGCCAGTGCGTTGGTGCATCACAGTAGTTGGCTGCAGCCCTGGCCCGGCCTGGTTCTGCCTGCACAGCCCACGTGGGAGCCCAGTGTGGGCAGGGAGCTCGGCTGCATCCAGCAGCCTGGGGGCAGGCGTGGTTTGTGCAGCGCTGGCAGGGGTCCCGTCACCCCTCCGTGCCCTGGACCTCCCCTGACCCCGCTGGGAGGCAGAGATACGTCTGTCTTTACCCAGTTATACAGACAGGAAACGGTGGCACTGTGGGCCCAGGGACAAGGGGGACGGGGCGGGGCAGGGGCAGGTCACATGGCTGGTGAGCAGGGAGCCAGGCCCTTGTGTGCTGCGCCCAGGACCTTCCCACCCGCAGCCTGTCAGGCCTCGGCCAGGCCTCCTGGGGGAAGCAGGGACCAAAAGGAGCAGGAGCGGAAGAAGGACCCCAGATGATCTCAGCCTAGTGATGACCTTCATGAGAGGGAATGTGAGATAAACTGATGGGAGAACTTGCGCCGAGTGGCCATCCAGCTTGAGAGGAAGTTAGTGGGGGTTTTGCTTCAGCTTCCTAAGCTGGTAACGTCATCCTCAAGATAAATAACAGAAATGTCATCAAGATATACCATCAAGATAATAACAGAAAAGATGGGAAAGCTTTCTCCTTTTGTTTTCTAATCAGACTAAGACGATAACAAGTGGGGATCTAAGGTCAAAAAACAAAATGGGAATCACTGCAGACCACTGGAGAATTGTGGGAGCCGGCCCCAGAGGCCCAGCCTGAGGAGCCCAGGCAGAAACTGTAGGTGAAAGCTACCTGGGGGCCCCCTGGGTGAGGAGAGGCCTGCAGGTGTTCCTCGGAGGCCTGGCCAGCCCCCTCCCAGCCCTTCTAGGAGCCCGTTTAATGTTCTTGGTCTCCTTTTTCTAAAAACGAAATGCTGGGAGCACCAGGACCTCACTCACTCCCGGGAGAGACCAAGGAAAACAAGAAGGGACTGGCCAGGCCTCAGTGTGTTGCCTCTGCCCTGGGAGAGGTGGCCGAGGGGGCTGCGGTGCCCCCCGCCCGGCGTGTACAACCAGGCGGCGAGGACTGCGTGGGTCCCCTTTCCCCCACTCCGCCGCTGTCCTCCACCCAGTGGTGGGCTCTTCCTTCGAGCATTCTAACATTAGCTGCCGCCCTGGCAGGCCGCCCAGACATTTGACCTCGGGGACAGCATTCCCCCAGCCCCTTCCCGCAAGCCCACGCGCAGGCCCAGGGCCGCTTCCCTTGCTCCAGAGGGACTCTCTTCCCTGGCCAGGCCCGGCCTCCTCCGCCCTGCAAGTCTCCCAGTCCCCTCTGAAGTCCGGAGGCCCCAGGGCTGTGGGGTGCAGTGTGCCCCAGGCTCCCTGGCTTGCCCCAGACTCCTAAGTATTTCCCACAACAGCCCACACAGGTTTGTGGGGCGGGTCCTTGCTCCTGTGCGCTTGTCAGGTTGAAACTGGAAAAGCCGGTGTCCTTGCTGCCTGTCACCACCAGACCCAATAAGCAGAGACAGGGATCGAATCTTTATGGCACTTTATTCAGGTGGTCGGCGATCTGAGAAGACGGCGGGTTTGTACCCTCACAGACCGTCTTAAATTCCACCATAAACAGGCCCATTTTGGAAGGAGAAGAAAAGTGTCGGTTAGGGGTTTGGAATTCAGGGAAAAGGTTAATCAGATAAAAGCTGCAGCATTCCTTCCTCTGTGCCCTGGGCGGCGGTCCTTGTGTCCTGCATGGTTGTCATTTCACCCTGGAGCACAATGGCTCAGATACCATGTTGATGGCTTGCCGTCCTCCTGAGGCACACAGGTGGAAGGGCTTAGGGTCTCCTGGATTCAAGGTGGGTCCTACCTTCAGTGCCTGAAACAAGAGCTTTTTCCATACATTGATTACTAAGCTTATTACTACTGTTACCTAAACTAACATTTTCCAATCTTTGAGTCCCCCCATCAAGATTAGGATGTCAAGGCTAAGTGACTGGCTCAGGAGAAAGAATTAGTGGCCATGACAGGCCTTGCACCCAGCTGCCTGGACTCTGAGGGTCCTCCGGAGTTGGCCTTCGGCTCGGCAGCCCCAGCCAGGATCCCTGGCCGGCCACAGGCTGGCCTGAAGTTCGAACCCAGAAGTGCAGGATCCAAGGTAGTCTGGTGCCTGGTAGGGCCCCAGTAGCACCTCCATTTGCATCTTTGAGAGCCTCTGCTCAAGGGCACTACTCCTTTCTCAGCTTCTCTTTTCTTCAGGCCTGGCTCTCCCTTCTGCTTTCCATGCCACGGCCTCACCCGCACTCCGTTGCGGAGGCTGGGGCGCCCCGTTTGTTCCCCTCACGTGCGTCAGTGTGAGCTCGTCTGTGTGGCCTTGTGGTTCCCTGTAATGCAGCGTCAGGAGAAGGAAAAAGTGACGTGATCTCTTCAGTCAGCAGCCTGCAGAAGGACGTGAGGGACAAGTGTGATTGCGGCTGTTTTCTGAGTTGGCTCCTCATTGAAGAGGCCTGAACTGTGTCTAGATGGGAGTCAGGGTGGAGTCAGAGACAAGGCCCCTGAGGCCTCAGTTTGGTTGGCGTCTTTTGCCTTTCCCATGCAAGATCTGATTCCAGGACCTTCTCTTGTGATCTAAGGAATCTCACAGAGACCAGGCCCTGCCCTAGGGGAGGCTTCACACTGGGAGAAATACCCGGGGTGGGGTGGGGGTGGGGGAGTCTGTGCTCGTTGTCTCGGCTCCCTGCAGACACCGGGGGTGTGGGGCCTCAGGACGGAGCACACGGCTTGTCCTTCCCGCAGAGGGTTCGAGGGGCCAAGGGGAGTAGGGAAGCTGGCTGCAGAGTGGCACAAGCCAGTGGGAATTTTATCCTATCCTGGGTATACTGGGAAGAAAACGGCCCAGGACCCCCAGGAATCCAGGGGGACCCTTGGTGTTGGATCCTGGGAAATGTGCCAGTGGTCACGGCCCGAGGCCTGACCCCCTGGGATAGCTGTCCGTGCGGGGCCTCTGATTCCATCTTTTATTTACTTTTTCTTTAGCTCCCCCAACAGGAGGCCCACAGCCCCAGGGGGAAGTGTTTAGCCCATGACTATTTCGGGCCTTAGGGTTGGCCTTAAAATCGCCTCTGTCCTCCCAGTCAGCATTTCTCCCTAATTACTTCGATGGACATTCTCCGCACACACACCGGTTTGACTGAAGTGACCCTCCCGAGGAGGAAGAAGGAAGAGGAGAAGCTGCGTTTTGTAGAACAAATCAAACAACAACAGCAAAACTGCACGCACTACAAACATCGTTTTGGTTAAGCAGGTTTAAGACAAGCCTTTCCTCGTGGTTCCGAAAGCCTCTGCGCAAACCTCCCGATCAGCAGTTCCTTAAGGAGCTGAGCCACGGCACCTACTTAACCATTAGCCTCTTGAAGTTGAGCACGAAATTGGCCAGGGTTCCTCCGTCGTGAGTAGCAGACCATCTGTGGCTAACTTGCACCCAGAGAGAATTCACTGGCGCGCTGGGAGAGAACTCCAGGACCGGGGAGTGGTTGGTGAATGAAGTCCAGAAAGGGCAGGCACGGGGCAGCTCAAGGTTTTGGAAGTGGGCGCTCGTGGCAGGCTGCGGGCGTTCCCACTCGGTGGGCCAGCCCCCGCGTGGCCCAGGCGTTGAAGTGTCCGGACAGCCACAGCCACGTCCTGTACCCGCCCCGTGCCTGGGGAGATGGAGGCCCAGGCCCACCACGATCTAGGCAGAGGCGGAGGGAGGAGCCTTGGTGCAGTATTGGGGTGCTGTTAGCAGAAGCAGCAGGCCGCACCCCCCCGTCTGTGCAGTTTTACATGCTCCACGGGGGCACCAGGAGTGGAGCTCCCCTAGAGCAGGGGACTTGGGGGATGGGTTCCTTCCAGTTGCAAAGTCTCAGTGTGAGCTGTCACTGGTCTGCCGGGCCCTTGGGTGCTGCGTCAGAGGCCGCCTGAGGAGTCTGGGCCGGCCTGGCATCGCCGCTGACTGTCTGCCTGGTGCTCGGGCCCCGACCCCACGAGTTTAAACTTGAGCCCAGCGATTTGGGGGGTCAGCAGGTCCGCCCAGTGACCATTCATCTCCATTGGCCCTGTGCCCGTCGGGCATGGGGCAACGTGAGCGAGAGGCCCGGGCTGACAGGTGGCCGTGGCCGTTGGGCAGCAGGCAGTCCCATGGTGCCTGCTCTGTGCTGGGACAAGACAGTGGCCTCAGGAAGCTTAGGTCTCAGGGGCCAGAGAACAAACTCAGGAACAGGTGAGCTGATGTATGTGACCCAGACCCTAAATAAGACCTTGCGAGGCAAGCAGGCTGGGGCGGGCGCCCTTCCAGCCAGGTGGTCAGGCAGGGCCCCTGAGGGGGCCGTGTGACGGGAGTGAGACCCAGGGCCCATCCTGTACAGACCCCAGTGGGACTGAGGGCGCTGGCTTAGCGAACTCGGGTCCGGTGGGCCGTGGGGAGGGGGGTGGCCTGGGTTTTATCCCAGTCCTGTGGGAAGTTGCTGGACGGTGGCGGCCAGAGGACAGCTTGGGCAGTGGTTAGGAGGCTCTGTCTTGCCACAGAGGGCGGGGGTGACAAGCAGGGCTGCGAGGGAGGAAGAAGCACCGGCGTTCCAGGCGTGCGTCCTCCAGGCTGGGAGGCGGGTCTGCAGCCAGCACAGCTCAGTCCTTGCTGAGCGAAGCAGCGAGCGAGGGCGAGTGAACGGAGGCCCAGTGCGTCCGTGGGCTCTGGCCCGGTGGCTTCCTTCTGTGGGCGCAGACCCAGAGCTCTGGTGGCCACTCTCGTGCGCACATTCCCTGGGAGGGCCCCGAGCTGCCCCTCGGCCTGGAACACGCAGCTGCCTGGAAAGGGAAGGCCAGTGCCCGGTGACGTGACTGCGGGTCGGCTCACGGTTCGCGTCTCGCTCTCGTCTGTGAACCCAGAGCCCACAGGCCGCCGCCGGCTTCTCGTTCTCTTCTGCTTTCCCCAGCCCGATCCTGGCTTGGGTTTCTGTGGGCTCCCAGCCCGGGTGGGGGCTGTGGTTCCCCAGTGGGTATTCGCTTTGTTCTGGGCACTGCTGTGGCGTCGGAGCAGCCTCCCTGGGCAGGCACGGCCCGTGGCATCAGCCAAGCCCAGCTTCTCCCTGTCTGAACCCTGCAGGGCTCTCGAGTTTGTCATCTGCTCTCTGCTCGGTGACTTCGGTGTGGGCATCCTGCTGCGTGAACTGAGACAGCGGGGAGGGAGGCAGACGCAGCCCGCTCGTTCCCCGGATGGCTCCAGGTGGGAGGGCTAAGTCACTGGAATCCAGGAGGGCGACCTGTCCTGACAGTATACGAATTGTTTTGAATGGAGGTGGGGGCACTGGCGAAAGACTGCCCTCCCCTTAGCCTCATATGAGCTCCTCCTGGTCCTGCGGCACCTGCTCCCGTGTTTCCCCGCGGAAGCCAGCCCTGACCCTCAGCCCCTGCAGCCTGGGCCCCCTCCCCTCCTGTCCCACTCTCTTTCTTGTGTAAGGGTTTGTCTGTGTGACTGACCTTCACAAGGCGGGTGAAGGCGGGCATCCTTCCCCTCTGTGCCCAGGCTGGTCAGGATGGACCCTAATATGCGGATTAGATGACCACACATCTGACCGAGGGCAAAGGTCCCTGCATTGGGCAGCTAGGGGCAGGGGAGCTGGTGCCAGGCGTTTGCCACCCCTCTTATCTGGGTGGGCCAGGTGTTCCAAGTTAGCCCCACCCTCGTCCTTCCAGGCCTTAAAGAGCCAGGGCCTGGGCTCCTCTCAGAGGTTAGAGCCCTGTGACCAGCCAGCGGCTCTGGGTGAGGAGAGCCTCTGTCCCTATGACGTGACCAGTGGTCACCCTGCACGGAGATTGTCATGGTACAGATTTGTCGATGGGTAGATGAATGAATGAGTGAGCAAGTGAGTCTTTGGAATGCTTGGCCGGACCCTTCCTCCTGAGGCCATGATGGGGAGGCACCGTCTCCTCACCAGCGGTCAGAACAGAGCTCTTGACTTGGGCCTCAACTAGCACAGGAGCCCCAGAATGTCCCCAGGGCTGGCTTCTGTGCAGCCGCGGAGCAAGTGCCTGGGCTTGGGGCTGTGCTGGGCCTCGCTGGCCTGCTTTTCATCCAATGGCCATGGTGTTCCGCTGCGGCTAGGGGTGGGGCTGTGGGAACTGTAGGCTGTCCTCGGTGGAGAGGGAAGCCGTTGTGGGGACATGGTGCCAAGCAGCTGAGAAGCCAGAGCTCCCTCTTGAGAGCAGTGATAACCTCTTGAGTTTCTGTTTCGGTTCCGAGAGGATACCTGGGGCGGCAGAGGTTCTTCCTGCCGCCGTGAGGTCCCCTCCTCTCCCAGCCTGGCCTGCGGGGGGTGGCCTCGGTTCAGCCCAGCTCAGGGAACCGCGCACATCACACCTCCTCCCACGCCCTCCTCCACGCCCCTCCCGCTGCGCAGGCCCCAGCATCAGCGGTGTCTCCTGCGGGTGTCTGAAGCCTGTCTACCCAGCAGACTCCGTAACTCACTGGAGACTTCGGACAAAGAGTCCAGGCCTGCTGACGGGCAGATGCTGCGTCTTTCAGTCCGCTCCTGTCCCTTCGCAAACCTGCCGTCGGCCAAAGGCCGTTCCCCTGTCACTGTGACTTTATCAAGGGCTCAGTGCAGGGCCATGTGCAAATGTGCTTCTTATGACTTGAAGAGTGAATAGCTTTTCTGGTTGTTTTCAGCACACGCCAAAGAAGATGAGTCACGGGCCGACACTTTTCTCTTGTGGAGTGATGGGTGAGTAACCACGGTGGCTGGGAGCGGTCCTTCCCTGGTCCTCCCGCAGGGGCCTGAGTCCTCCAGGTGAGACCCCGAAAGCACTGTCCGGACACAGGCGCAAAGCACAGCCGTGGGCACTCTTTTCTGTGTGTTTTAACTACCTCGGTCCCAGCGGTGCAGGGGGCTGCTGGGCCAGGGACTGGTGTGTGGTTGGCAGATGTAATTCCAGCTACAACATGGAGAGTTTCTGTCTCATCGTTAAAGGAACCATGTTCATTTTTTGAATTCAGAAAGTGCTCCAGAGTATGAAGTATAAAATAAAAATCTCCCATAGCCCCATTACCCACGGATAACTGCTATTAACGTGTTGGTGTATTTTTGTGGGGTTTTTTTTTTTTTTTTTTTGCGTTTTTTTCCTAGCCAAGTCCATGATGAACACACAATTCAGTAAAATTATAAACAAAAAATATTTCTCATGCTGTTCTCAGTAGTAGTTACCATCATCCTCCCCGCCCCCGACAGCATTACAGTTGTTGGGTACATGCATTTTAATGAGTTTATGGTACTGCGTTGTGTGGATGTATCAAAATGTGTTTAATGATTGAACTGCTTCTTGGTTGTTGGGTGGAAGGGTGTTGTGTTTGCCGTTGTGATTAACGGTGACTAAGTGTCTAAGCTTCGTCTGCCTTCTGGATCATTCCTCCAGATAGGTCCCAGGAGTGGGATAGACGGGCCAGAGGGCAGGCGAGGTTTTGTGACGCTTGCTTCATACTGCTTTCTGGGAAGGTTGCCTCGGTCCCCGTTCTTTAAAAGGGGCTGGAAAGGGGACTGTGTTGACCATATTGGTTTCTCATGCTACAGGTGACAGGGCCCCATTTTTCCTCCTGCCATGTGTCTCTCCGTGACTCCTGCCCCCAGGGACGCCATGACAGCGCGTGTCTACAATGTCTGTATTGAGGCATCAGCCAGGCCTCCCGGCCCCTGCCCCAACCCTCCCCTCTGTATACAGTGTTTTCTTTCTCTTCTGTAGACCCAGTGCCCGGCGGGGAAATGGTAGGGTGGTGGGGTGCCGGGCGTGTCACCAAGAGCGTGGTGCCAGGCCACGCTCCGTACCTGCAGGATCCCCTTGACTGCAGCAGCTTCAGGGGTGGGCAGGGTGCCCCATGCACATATGGGGAAACCAAGGCTGAGTGAGGCGACCCCCAAGTCCCTTGATGGGCAGAGTTGGACCCACACTGGGGGAGAAGGAAGACTTTCCTTCTCAATCAGAAGCCACAGTGCAGAGGGAAAGCCCAGGTGGTCATCTGCCACGAGAAGAAATGGAAAAAAGATCACCTGGCCTTGGTTTACTTGTGTGACACCCTTCTGCGACCTGTCCCCATGTTCGGCTCGATTGAACAGCTCATTGGTGGTTAACGGTTTTCAGCAAACCCTCAGCGACCTGGTCCCGCGGCCCAGCCTGGATGCAGCTCTCAACCGGGCCCAACGAGCGGACGGGTTGTGGGCAGGCTGGTCTCGGTCTCCAGGCCGTCTGCGCACCAGGCTTCAATGGCCTTGGCCCTGAGTGTACCCCAACGCCGTGGGGCTCCCGGGGGTTGTAGCGGGCCATGTCGGGGCTCGTGCAGTTGCTCTGGACTGCTCTACTTTCTCAGTTTCAGTCTCCTCATCTGTAAACGGCTGTTAGGATGGCACCTGCCTCGGGCTTGCTGTGCAGCCGTGTGGGATGAGGGGGTGGGCACAGCGTGAGTGCTCTGTAAGTGACGGGTGAGGAAGAGGGCTGAGGCCTGGCATGAGCATCCTACTCCCTGGAAGAGGCGCCACGCCGCAATAAAGGGACCCCTTTGGTTTCCTTGGGGAGGGGCTGCAGTGAGGCAGTCGCCCTTGTGAGGAAAGACCCTCAAGCCCAGGGACCGAGGCAGAGGCTCTGGGGACAGTCACATGGAGAGGGACTCTCCTTCCAGGTGGCCCAGCAGGGCCCATCTGAGCCTGCAGAGCCCTGTGGCCTGCGGTCCACCGGGGAGGCTCTCCCGGCCCAGAACTTCCAGGAGGTCTGTGCTGCTGCGTCTGCAGCCTCTTATTTGCAGAGTGGCTCTTGAGCGTCTGTCCCTCGTGGGCTCTGTCTTTCTCCTGCTCCACAGCCTGGTACCAGGGCCCTGCCAGACGGTAGAGCAGCAGCTGGGCTGGTGGGGGCCCTGGGGAGTCTTCTTGTCCTTCACCTCGGCCTCTCCCCCCACCCCCCAATGTGCTTACCTTTCTGCTGCTCAGCCACTCCTTGATTCAGGAGGCCCCTGACCCTTCTGGCGACGCACAGTGCAAGGCTCTGTGTTCATTTCAGTGACATGTTCTGGTAGGTGTTTGTTGAGCAGCTACTCTGTGTCAGGCACTTGGTGCAGGGAGATGGGGACTCAGCCCTCAGAGCTGTGGGCACATCGGCCCATCTTCCTGAGCCTCAGTTTCTATATCTTGCAGTTCGCAGGTGTTTGTAGGATTCAGAGGGACCGCAGCACACAGGAGGCGCTGGCTCCGTCCCTTCTGCCTCTCTCCCTTTCATGCACTTGCCAAGGCGGGAACGTCAGCAGTCCTAGGCTTTCCCAGGCTGGTGGACATGCAGGTGACCGCTCCTGCCCATTTTACTCGTGATTGAGGTGTGGCTTCGCCCATGCCATGAAATGGGAGGGCGTCCCAGGCAGCGGGGTTTCATCTTAGGCACGCCGGCTTCTCAATAGCAGGGAGGAGAACACCCTGTGGGTGCAGCCAGGCTTTTCAAGAGGGTTTTGGGCCCTTCCAGGGCTGAACAATGCTCAGCAAAGATAAAATGTCACATTATTATAATCACCAACCCCCCTGCCTGTCTCCTGGAGATAAAGGACTCATGTTCTGGCCCTGATCAGTGGAGCTCTCCCGTGAGAGCTGGGGACAGCTTGGCCCTGTGACTCGGTCATCCCCACCCCCCCTCACCCTCCTAGCTGGAAGCGAGTATGAGTTTGAGTTTCATAAATGTTCTTAAGAAAAACCCGGGCAAGCACATTTGGGTGGGGAGGGCAGCAGCCCATTTGCTTCCTCTTAAAAAGGCGCCCTTTTGAGTAGCACAGCCTGCTCCACTCCCACTTAGATAAAAACTTACTGCGGAGTCCAGCATTCACAACAGTGTTTTCTAAAAGTGCTTCACTCTTCGTTCCTGTCAGCAGCATGACAGGCCCCTCCCCATCTTTGTGTTCCCCACCCCCCAGATTTTGGGAACTTGATACAAAGAAGTGGTTTTGTGCTTTTCCACAGTGGAGGAGAGAACAAAGCTGGGTAAGGAGTGGGAGTGGGGCAGGGCCCGCCACCGCAGGGCTCCTTCCAGCAGAGACCATGTTCTGCCTCTTGGTTTCCTTTGTCACCTCCCAGACCATCCTCAGCACACCTGTGTGGGCCGGGATTTCCTCTCCAAACAGCTTCTGTGGGGAAGAGCCACGTGCATCGCTGCTTACGGTGTTTTTAACACAGGAAACCTTGGTCGGGTGTCCGCTTGGTGGGTGTGGCCCGGCAGGTGCGTCTGCTCCTATTCCTGGCCAGGATTTCCAAGGAGGGCAGGAAGGGGCTCGGCTGTGCCCGAGGGAATCACTCTGCATTGGGAGAGGCCGGGGCTGCTTGGGAACCCTGAGTCCCGGGCTCCCTCCAGCTCCTCCCTCCTTCACAGTGGGAGATGCTTCCCCACGCTGACCCGGGCCACGCGTGTCCTAGCGTAATCTGCTTTGGTGACATGGAGGGAGTATGGGGGGCGCAGGCTCTATTCACCCCCCGCCCCATCTTGGTTCATTGCTCCCGTTGAATGAGTTCTGAGTGGCGGGGACAGTGTGGGCTGCACATCCCATTTTCCTCCCCGTCAGGCAAGGAGGAGAGCTGGAAATCAAATAACGTGCGCAAAAGCAAAGGCCGTGCCAACGATTGCAGAAAGGCCACTAGGAAGAGTCCATGTACGTAAGAGTCAGTGGACAGAGAACAAAACAATTCATATGCTAAAAGAACGAAAAATTGGATGGAAACCCATAATTACTTTAGGAGTTATGGTAATAAATTATTTATTAATGTAAATTATTTCACAGGCAAAGAACATAGAGGAAACTTGAGCAGAAGGATCATACATTATGTATAAAAAGGAATTGTAAAAATATTATAGCAGCCCTGCTTGGACTGCTTGGTTCAGGTTTGTCAGCATTTTAATTATAAACCCTTACTTTCTGTGTTTAATTACTTGGCTGTTAAAGTCTACTCTGTACATAAAAGGGGCGTTCCCGGGGGGCACGCTCTGTATTAATTTCCGCGGGGTAAACCAGTTGGCTGTGCTGAGCTGTGCAGGAGGAAGAGATTTCCCTTGGAGATCCGGCAGCTCTTGGTCTTCCGATTCTGCTGCTGTTCCTCGTTGAAAGTGGAGTGGGATTGCAACCTTGTACGAAAAAGCCGGCATTCCGAGGCTGAGCGCTTTCGATTTCTCAGCCCAAACAGACGCCCGCAGTGACAGGAGCAAGGGCAATAAGGAAACCGGGGTTCGGGCCCGATTCCTGGTGTGTGCCACCTGCCCCGTTTCTCAGGGATCGCCAGTTTGAATATGATTTATTTATTGGACCAGGCCTCCAATAAGAAACTGATTGTTAACCAAAATAGGCTCCAGTGAGCCCCGTTTTCATTTTAAAGAGGACGGCCACCTACCATTGTGCATACGTATGATTTAAAAAATTTTACTTTTTGTTTTTATGGATTGTCCTATGCGTGATTTTTCAGTCTCTGCCATGGTTGAAGGTTTAGTTTAGGGTTCGTCCTTGCAGGGTGCTCTAAGGGTTTGCAGACAGTGTTTCTGGACTAAAGTACGGGGTGGGAGTAGGTGCGAAGTGTAGCTGGCACACGCTGGCTGTTTATGGGGACAGTGAAAAGGGAGCCTCCCAGGCTGCCTTGTCACCCAGGCCGGGCCGACCTGGGGTGGGGAGGGGACCCCAGTGGTGCCGGAGGACAGGGCATGGCAGCTGCCACTTGGGTGCCGCGCACCATGGTACACTGCCAGTTTGCCTTCTGCGTGGAAAGAGGGTCGAGCCGGGAGGCAGCCTGGTCCAGCGGCAGGAGGAAGGTCTTGGGATCGCTGAGGCTGCCGCTGGCTGGCTGTGTGTCCGCCGGCCGGATGTGACGCGGTTCTGGACCTCGGTGTTCCCGCCAGGAAGGTGGGGAGTGTGGCGCTGCCCAGGAGCTGTGTCCCGTGCTAGGGGTGCACTCAGGCCTCCCCCAGCGCCCGCAGGGTCCCAGTGTTGTATGAGTTAATTAACTGTTAATGCGCATTTATTGACGGTTTCCTGAGTAGCTCTCCCAGCTGCCAGCTCTCTGGTCTGTGCAGCAGGGCCCGGCTTTGTTCTGTGCAATGGGCTGGGGGTGAATCTCAGGCAGCTGCCCGCTGCGGGCTCTGTGCGCACCCACAACCAGATGGGAGTCCAGAGCGGGTGACAGACTCCCTTTTCTGTCCCTTCAGAGGGTGGGTTGCCTTTGCCTTCTCCCTACATATTTCTAAATGCCCCTGGGGGTGAGGGCAGGGTAGAGAGGAGGAACGGGGCGGGGGGCGTGGAGAGGAGGTCCGTCAGAGCTGATAGGACTATCACTGAGCCCTAGTTCACCTGCCTCGTGCACATCGGGACACTGAGGCCCGTGCTGCCAACATCAGCTTGGTGGTTTTTCCCTTCTCTCTACTGTTTGTTTGGAATCTCATGGGGCCTCTGTTTGCAAGAGCAGAGACTTCCTGAAATGGTAGCATCTGCCACGGGCCACCCCCACCCGGGTGGCGAGGGCCATGCCCTGTAACCATTGTGAACCGACCTGCCTCTTAGGCCTCTTCTAGACCCCCAAGCCAGCCCGCCGGCCTCCCCTGACAAGGCTGGTGGAGGGTTGCCTGCAGCCGTTCTAACCCCTGCCCACGTGCCCTGGCTGAGGAGCTTGGCGTCCTGCACTGCCGCCCCTGAACCCCAGGTGCAGCTGCCATGTGTCGATCCATCACAGGTGAGAGGGCACGGACAGAGGCTGAGGCCCGTGTCTCCGTTGTGGTGACAGAGGGAAAAGAGGCGCCCTGGGGGGTGGGGGGGGCAGGGGCTCTACCGTTCACTTAAAAACAGATGGCACCCTAGTGGGGCAGCTCAGGTCATTACCCTGCATGTGTTCCCCTGTGTTCTTTTTATAAGGTCAGGTTAGTAAAGCTGCCTTCAGAAGTAGGCCTCGGTTCTCTGGCATTGGCCTTGAAAGGGCTGGCGAGCTTCTACCCCCAGATCAAACAGAGTGTTCTTGCAGCCCCAAGACCGAGTGAGCAGGACCCAGCCCACAGGGCAGGGGGACAGACTCATTGTCAGCGCGAGCAGACAGGTGCGAAATCCCGGAATGAGTCAGCCGGCCCTGATCTGGTGGAGGCCTCTCCCCAGGCGCGGGAGGCTGCAAAGTATCTTGGGCCTGTGCTTCAGATGCTAACCTTTTCTAGAAGCCACACTCTGCGGTGGTTTTGTCACCATCAGGCGCCCCCTCAGAGTATGGCCCCCGGCCACTGCCCTCCAAGTTGAAGGGCAGAAATGGAAACAGGATCACTTGTGGTTGAAAGGTGTTTTTGTGTCTCTGAGTGTCTCTTTGGGCTCTAAATCTGTGTGCCCGGCAGCCTGTGGCCTCCTTAGTCAGGAGGATCTCAGGACCAAACCTTTGTGAGGACGGTTGGGGACGCCTGACTTCCTGTCCCCATCCACGTGCATGGCCAGGGGCTTCTCCTGCTCCTTCCAGGCCAGGGGACGTCTTCCCAGAAACATCAAGCCCAGTCATGGAGTCCCAGCTTTGAAAGACACCTCGGCGGTCCCTGAGTCAGTCTACCAGTGAGAATAAATGGGTGCTTTGTGTGTGGTTTGCACGTTTGTGTAGTTGGCCCTCTCGTCGATGGGCAGAGCCCACGTGGACGCTGCCCACAGACACGCTCCGGTGTCCGGTCTCAGACTGTGCGCGTGGGCTCAGCGGGGAGAGGCAGAAACTGCAGCGGCTCCTGAAGGTCCCGGTGGCAGGGGTGTCACAGAACTGGCTGGGGCCTGTGCTCCCGGGCCATAGGCCATCAGGCTGAGCCCATGCCTGCCAGAGGCTGGGCATACCAGGTGTCCCAGGGGTCCCAGGGAGAAGTTGGGAGGTCTCAGTCGCTTCCCCTTCACACAGACCATTGGCTTCTTAGGTCTGTGCAACTTGGAGTTCCCACCCCCTCCTATGAAAAAGGGACCTCTAGCTACTTGAAGGATAACGTTTATTTTTCTCTGTAGTTCTACTTTGTTATTGGCCCAAAGCAGAACAAACACCAAAGCCCCACCTTGCAGTGGTGTTCTGAGTCCAGATCTACAGGGACTGAAATCGTCAGCCCTCTAGAAATCCCGTGGGCGTATGTCATCGGCTGCTGACCTGGCAGAGGTGTCTGAAGACGAGGCCCCTGTGTGGCTCATGGTCCCGAGCAGTGCTTTGCCACACTTTTACAGTAAAGCAACTTGGGCAACTTATTAAAAAGCAGATTCCTACCCCTAAAGATTCCGTTTGCCAGGTTGGGACTGAGCCCAGGAATCTGCATTTCAACAAGTACCCCAAAGGAGGCGTCTGTAGGTGGTCCCGGAACGACACTGAGGAACCCGGGTGTGGAGCTTCCAGGCTCCCGTTCTGGCCAGAGCCCACAGAGATGAGTACCTGTGGGCAGCAGAGTCCAGCCCCAGCTCTCTGAGCATGCCTGCTGGCTGCCTCTGTGACAGGCCTGTCCCTCGCAGGCCCTGTGACAGGCATCACTGAGTTCTCATGATAGCTCTGCAAGGGGGCTGCTGTCTGTCACCCATTTTTATAGATGAGGGCGCCGAGGCCCTGAGAGGTTAAGTAACTTGCAGAGCTGAGGTTAGAACCCAGGCCCACACCCTTCCCGCCGCCCCAAGTGACGCCTGCTCCGTGGACTGCCCACGTCCCTGGCCATTGTCACTTGGGAAGAGTTATAGTTGTTTGCACAGAAGTGATACTGAATGGGGGGGTGGGGCGCCTGGTATCCTCTCCTCGGGTGCCCCACCGAGTTCTTTTGTACAGCCTGTCGTCAGCACCCAGAGCTCAGGGCAGTTTGCCATTAACAGTTACCTTCTATTCCTGGTTCTTTTGTCTGGTGACCCGACCCAGCAAATCCCTCTCTGTTCCATGAGCTAAGGAGGAAAACACAAGGGCTAAACATAGCCTCGATTGTTTCTGCTTTTCTTATATATACTTCTCAGAGCGATAAAGATAGACCTGCCCTGCAGACGGAGCCAGTGGCCACCTGGCTGGTGTCGACAGCCAAGAGCCGTGCTCAGCGTCAGACGGGGCTGTGAGTGCTCAGAGTATCTGAGACGTGACTCCCCCAGCCAGTCTCCTGGCTGCTTTCCATGCTGCTGTCCACGGCCCCAGTGGGGTGGGGAGTTCAAGGCCCGGCCCTGGTCAGTCTGCCTGGCTTGAGAAGGGTTACGGGTACCAGGGACAAAAGACAAGGGAGACCAGGTGAGCACCCACAGTCTGCTGTGCAGCTTTTCTCTGCACTTGCCACTCACTCCTTCCTGCACCCGTCCCAGCTGAGGTCGGTGGTGCGCCAGGCTCCGTGCTGCGCGCTGGGAGCCATGCTGGGACTGCGCTTGGGCTCTTATGGCCCGGTAGTGGACACCTCCGTGGGTCATTAAGGTTCAGGTAACGTGTGAGCCAAATGATTGAAGGTCCAGGCCCAGAGCCGTGAGTGCCCGGGGGCTGCTAAGGGGAAGGCATGTCTGCAGAGGCAGTGACGCTCGTGTTGGCTCTTACATGGGGTAAGAGGCTGTGGTGCAGGGAGGAAGGCAGGAAAATACTCCAGGCCTTTGCACATTTGCAGAGGTGCGAAGCTGAGAAAGAGTTGATGTTTCGGGGGAAGCTGCAGATTCACTGTAGTCACGTTGTACTTGCATTTAACCGGGGGGCTGCGTTGAGAACTGACTCTGCATCCTCCCGGCAACAGAGAAATTTATATGTTAGGCCAGAGAAGCTTACTCTTAAGAGTGGAATTGTTCCTGCAGGTATGCAGGGATACTTCAGAATTAGCCACCCAACCCCCTGGGGATTTGTAGTTAACCCAAAACAAACTGAACGCCCAGCCCTCTGCCCACAGATGTTACCTGTGCTCATTCCTGCTGTCGACGCGTCAAACTTCCATTTTATAAAGAATTTCTGGTGCATCAGAGTTATTCTTTGGGGGTGGGGGGTGGGGGGTAGGGTTGTGTCCCCCAAACCAGGGTTGTTTCAGGTATTTTCAAGGGTTATTTTGATCCCCCCTGATTCCTGCCTGACTGCTGATGTCACAAGTTTGGTGTGCCTGGAGCGTGGTGTCTGCCGGGGGGCGGTGACAAGGAGCTGGGGACCGGGGTGCAGGCTAGAATGTTTGCACTCTCTCTGCGAGGCTGCGAGCACCCGCTGCAGCTGGGCGAGAGCCTGTGTGAGCCTCGAAGAGCTCAGTGGCGGTGAGGACGTGGGACTGGGTCAGAGGGGCCCAGAGGGGCCCAGGAGCACCAAGAGCGTGTGCTGGCCACGGGAGGCCGACAGAAGGGCCGTCCCTGCTTCCCTGGCTCCCAGTTCCCCTTTCTTCTCGTGATTTCGCTAGAGGTGGGGACATTCTAGGAAAACGCAGCAGGAAGCGGTGTCTTCTGAGGACGGGCTCAATCCTTTGTCATTCTGCTGTGTCCCAAGACCTGGGAGAGGCACATTCTGTCATGTGCCTCTGGCTCCTTAAGCAGGGACCGCAGAGGTGCCCTCTTGGGGCCCTCACTGCTCTGGATGGGGCCCGCTGGTTCCTTTCTCAGCCGGCCACATGCCTGGCCCGTCTGGCGCCGCGGTGCCTTGTCCCAAAAGAGAAGTTGGTGGCCAGCGTTATTCTACGGGAACTTCCCTGAAAGACAGAGCAGCAAACCCAGAAGTGGACAGGATTGCAGGCCATGGCCCTGGCCTTGGCACAGCCTAGCGGGCTCGGCGGCCACGTCCCCCATGTGTCTGGAAGTGCATTTGCTCTAGAGACAACGCGGAAACTATAGGGACACTAAAAGGGGAAAATACCAATCCACCAGCTGCCTGCCAGTTGACGGCGTACCTATCGGTTTACTTCTGCCTTCATTTGTAACAGGCATCTTTTACTAAACAGGGATCGTGCTGTGTCTACCGTTCTGTTGGTATATCCGTTTTGTTACGCTTAGCGTTACGGCGGTGACAGCTCCACGCACTGTTCCCGTCCTCTGGAACTCGGCTCTTTCACGCTCCACGGTGTTCCTTGGTGACGGACATGAGCAGCCCGGGCCGTGGGGTATTTTAGCGGCGCTGGCCATTTGCTCTGTCTCACTCTGTCATTTGCAGAACATCATCACACACAAGTCTGCGCTTTTTTCCTGAGCATAACTGTTATAAATCAGATAACAGACGGTCATGACTCAGTCTGTGAGTTTGTATTTCTCTTAATTTCCCTTTATTGCCAGTTTACTGAACTTCCCACAGCTGACAAATGGCAAGTTGAAACTGTGTTAGAAGCTTGATGACTGGACAGGTAGCCAGTAGACACAGCTTGAACAGCATAAGTGCGACTTGGGAAAAGGGAATTCTTGGGAGTAATTTATCCGATTCAGTGAAGGGAACGTGGACCGACCGCTGTCGTGTGCCTGGGCCCGGGAAGGTTCCGGGTGAGGGGGACGGGACATTTAGCGACGGGCCTGCTTTGTTCCCACCTGGCCTGACTGGGCTTCAGAAAGTCTCTCCAGCATCTCCCGCTCCTGAGGCCCGGCTGCGGAAACAGCCTCGGGATGGTCCCTGCCGTGTCCCTGCCAGGGTCCCAGGCCCTCACCCTTTGTGTCTCAGGACAGGGCAGCGTGCCCTAGAAGACGGAGTGTCCCACTGACCCAGATTTGGCCAAACCTTTGGCACATGAGGCCTCTTTTGGACCTCAGTGGTCACTGTCTTTGAACCCGCCAGGTAGCTGCTGCTTGTGACACTCAGTGTGGGGTCAGTCCCTTGGGTGCCTCTCAGGGCCCTTTGAGAAGCGGCCAGTGTAGGGGAGCTAGGTGTGGAGTCCGTGCTGCCCAGGGCCCTCCCGGGGGTTGCATGGCAGCTGCTTTCGGTGTGGCCTCTTGCAGGACTCAAAATGCCCCCGAGGGCAGGTTCCCTCGGTGCTGCAGTGTAGTGAACGGCACACAGTCGGCCTGGGTGTCATCTGTGAGCAGTGCTCCTCCTTCCCAGCCTTGGTCTCCCCACGGGGGCGGTGATGGTGCCCTCTGCCAGGTGCCGCGTGGGTTCCAACCTGCGGTGCACGCTCGGGACTCAATTGCTGTGCCCTGAGATGTACAGTGTGTGACATCCCTACTGGAGGTCCCTGTAGGCTTTCCTCCTGCCCTTCCGCTGGCTGCCTGACTCAGCCATCGCCTCCCCTGCGTTCCCGTTGGCACAGCGTACAAACCTAGGGAGGTCAGGAAAGAGCGAAGGGGGCCCGCCTGGCGATCCCTGACCTCTAGGTTAGGAACTTGAACACAGGGCTGTGGCAGATTTGTCTTTGCGCTCTGGGCCCTCCCAGCACTGCGCCCAATTCCACAGCAGAAGAACAAGTAGTTCCTGGCGATTTCGCTAAAATACAGGTTCCGGCGCAGAGTCAGCGTTCTGTAGCGGGTCGGCTTATTTCCTCGTGTGTTCCCGTAGAGAGCCGAGACGCGAGTTCATCTGGGACCCTTATTTCTCTGCGGCCCACGACTGGATCCGGGAGATTTGTAACCACTGTCAGCATCCTCAGTTTCAGTGAGAAATCACACAAACACAAGGAAGGTGCTCAGTGATTGGCAGCTGTTGGTTTTGTTGTGGGGCGTTTTGGTGGAGGGGACACAAGTCAATAAAATATCCAGTTTCTAACGCCAGCAGGTATTTTGAAGGTGGAACTCAGATAAACGAACCTGGCAGCACCCCTAGCCCCTTTGACCTTGACCCAGGTCTGACGCACTGATCAGCTCATCTCTTGTGTGGCCTCCTACCGGGGCCATTGAGTCCCAGCCCAAGAGCCACAGGGCGCGGAGACGGATGTAGCAGGCATGCGGCCCAGCCCTGTCGCCGCCAGGGCGGGGGCGGGCAGGTCTATAAAAGGAGAAAGCAGTTCAGGTGAACAGGACCGCTTTGGGCTCTCCAGGGAGGCAGTTCAGTATGCTGGGAAGAAAACCGTATCAGGAGTGCGGGGGATACCTGGACTCCAGGCCTCGCTCGGCTTGTAACGCCACACCTGAGACTTCCGCCCCCTCTCGGAGCCTCCGTTCCTCCTCCGTAAAGTGAGGCTGGGCTGCATGGCTTTCAGGGGCCTTTCTGGCTCTAAAATCCTGTGTAAAACAGGCTCTTGGTGAGGAGGTAGAGGGCTGGCGTGAAGGGCTTCTCAAATCCTGTTTCTCTTTGTCATTTACGAACCAGAAAATGACAGATGGCGAGACCTGGACAGGAAATGCTCCCTTCAGATTGATCAGCCGAGCGCCAGCATCTGGGAATGCCTGCCCGAGAACTGTCCGGACGGCGCCCTGTGGCACCGGGAGGCAGCGACCACCTGCACAGTGACCAACCTGATCAAAGACCTCAGCCTCAGCGACCACAACGGGAACCCCTCAGCACCCCCCAGCAAGCGCCAGTGCCGGTCACTGTCCTTCTCGGACGAAATGTCCAGCTGCCGGACATCGTGGAGGCCCCTGGGGTCCAAGGTCTGGACTCCCGTGGAGAAGAGACGCTGCTACAGCGGGGGCAGCGTGCCCCGCTACTCTAGTGGCTTCGGCACCATGCAGAGGAGCTCCAGCTTCAGCCTCCCTTCCCGGGCCAACGTGCTCTCCTCGCCCTGCGACCCGGCAGCGTTCCACCACCAGCTCGGGGGCCAGCCCTGCCAAGGGGCGCCCGGCTTGGCCACCTGCGCACAGGCGGGCGACATCTGGAGCCCGGACCCGGACCCCGTGGGAGGGGCCCGGCTTGACATGCCGCGGTCGCTGTCCTGCTCCCACGGGCAGTTCTCTTTCGCGGGGGACGGCGCGCCCTCCACCAGCAGCACCCCGGCCTCGACGCCCGAGCTGGGCCGACGCCCCAGCGGGCTGTCCCGCAGCCGCTCCCAGCCGTGCGTCCTCAACGACAAGAAGGTTGGCGTTAAGCGGCGGCGCCCTGAAGAGGCGCAGGAGCAGCGGCCTTCTCTAGACCTGGCCAAGATGGCACAGGTAAGAGCCCCAGCCGCGTGGGAGGTGCCCTCGAAGCAGCAGCGCTTGGCGGGGCCTCGCTGGTTCTGGCTGTCCCGGGCAGGTGCGGGTGCCAGGTTCATGGGCGCCCAGGAGTGGGGTCCTTTCCTTGTGTTTTTAAACCTTGTTCAAAGAAAAATCACCTTTTTTTTTTTTTAAGTGTCTTTTTCTCTATTGGAAATCAGAAGCTTTCTATCCCTGTGAAAACAGTGCTGTGGTTCAGGAGCAGATGGACAGCGAGGGGCAGGGCAAACCCTGGTGACCCCTTCCCTCGGGCACGGTGCTGGAGCCTCTCGCAGGAGCCCCCCCTACCCCCCCCCCCCCCGCAGGTGCTGGAAGGAATGCGCGCACAGGCCGGGTTCAGTGCCCCTCACCCTGGGCTGATCCTGCGATCAGGGCTGCGGGAATGGTTTATGAGAATGAGGGATGGGGGAGGCCCGTTTCCTTTGGATTAAACCAGCGGTTCTCAACCCGTGGGGCGCGACCCCTTTGGGGGTCGAACGACCCTTTCACAGGGGTCACCTAAGACCATCGGAAAACACATATATAATTACATATTGTTTTTGTGATTCATCGCTATGCTTTAATTATGTTCAATTTGTAACAATGAAAATACATCCCGCATATCAGTTATTTACATGACGATTCATAACAGTAGCAAAATTACAGTTATGAAGTAGCCACTAAAATAATTTTAGGGTTGGGGGTCATCACAGCATGAGGAGCTGTATTAAAGGGTCGCGGCATTAGGAAGGTTGAGAACCCCTGGATTAAACTGTAGAAGATGTGAGAACAGCGAGGTCCTGTGACCCCTGTCCTCTGTGCTGCCTCTGGCGGGGACCAGCCCCGCTGCTCACGTGGGCGAGGCCTTCAGCCGCAGGCCCGTCGCGTGCACTTGGCCTCTGTGTCTTGGAGCCCTGCCTCTTGCTGACACTGATCTAGGTGGAGTGAGCTGGGCCTGAAGTCAATGCCGCGTTGGTAGGAGAGTCTCAGAGCCTCAGTGCCGCCTGCATCTGGGTCTTGCTGGGAGGTCTAGAAGGACGGCAAGGCCCAGGCGGCAGCGTTGGTCCCACGGCCCGCCCGGTCGAGGACTGGCAGACGCGGTGGCTGGACCACGACGCTCTGGGCTCTGCGTCCAGAAGGACCCCAGTGCTTAGTGCTGGGCTTTGACCATCGTCTTTTCTGGTCCTGCTGTGTGAGCGTCAGTCATGGCCAGGGGAGACCCGCTTGGTGGGGAGGGCTCAGCCGGCGCGTGCTGCCTGTGGCCACATCTGGGCAGCAGGCCGGCGCATCATGGCCACTCCCTTTCAGGCCGGCACGGCCACCTGCCTTGATGCCCAGGGCTGCCTGGTCAGCCGGGCTTCCTTTCCTTCCAGAATGGAATACAGTTTCTGTTGATGGGCTTTCCTTCTCTCTCCTTCAGTTCCCCCTCCTAGCCTAGCGGTCCGCCTACCAAAGAAGAGGTGCAGGATCTCAGGTCTAGATCACACATCTGGTCCCAGAGTCCGGACTTCCCAGCCTGGGGCAGCTGGAGGACAAGTGCGTGACATGCCCACCTCCCCCATGCCTGCAGGGCACTAGCGGGGGTTCCTTAAGAACGGCTGGGCCGCCTTCCACCCTGTACCCCTTGTGTTTAGGTTCCCATTTCTTCCATCGCCGCTCCGGGTATGTCCCTTTCTCTTTCCCGAGGACCTTACAGCTAGACTGCGACTGAACACATTCATTTACATTGGATACAGGGGTGGAATTTTCCTCCTCGGGAGAAATGTAAATAGGTAAGGCTGGAGAGGTGACAGATCTGGGTGACTTCTGAAGGAAACCCAGAGCTCTTGAGTTCTGGGCGTGATAAATGGCTTCAGTTAAAATTTTAATGCTGAGCTTATTTTATTAGCTAATAAGCTAGATAGGCAATAAAAACAACTTACACATGTTATTATATTTTACTAGCCGCAAGTTGGAATAACACCGCTGGCATCACTAGAGACGTTTCCCGTCCTCACTTGGGTAGAAACGGTTTAAAAACACATTGCTCGGTGGGGCTGTGCCCAGATGTATAGATTGCTTCATGGGGCCCAGGCAGCCCTCCAAGATCCTGAGGAGGCCGCCCCGGTTCTGCCTGTCTCTCCCTGGCCAGGGTCTGAGTAGGGCAGAGTCCAGAGAGAGAGAAGAGGGGCCCCAGGGAAGAGTGGGTGCCAAAGGGTGGTGGCCAGCACCCTGGGGGTGGACCCTGAGCCCCCTACCAAGCCTGGGGACCCTGGCCAGTCCTCCCTCCAGGATCTGCCTGCTTAGGCCCCCCATGGGGTGATTGATGGCTTCAGGAGGTGGGCCTTGCTTTTCCAGGAGCCTTGGAAGGCTGGCCCAGGGCAGCCCCTGTGCCTTTGAAAAGTGGCCCAGACCCTGTCTGGAACATGTGGGGCCCTGCGCCTGGTACCGCGTGAGCCGGGGTGCGCACAGGGGCCTGCGCATGGCCCGATGACAGCTGGTGGGGGACTCAGGGCCCCCAGACCTTCGCCTCCATGGCCCGTGGCTTTACTCAGCCTTTGTGGCTCCCGGGGAGTGAGCACAGTCCGTACATGGGAAGGTAGGCTGGGCCTGGGCCGGGGGCGGCGCTGCTCCGCGCTTCTCGCCATCCTTTCTTCAAGCTGGGCTGTGGGCTCTTTCACGGGTCTTGTCATGTTGGTTTACACATTTGCTTATTTGGGAGGAGGGGGTTTCCATTGAACATCCTTATGAAGGACCCCCTTTGTGTGTAGATTCTGGGACCAAGTGCATGAGAGGCCCAGATGGAAGGTTCCAGGTGCCGTTTTGGTTAGACCTTTGGGAGTTCGAACAAACCCCTGCTCCCAGGAGGTGCCCACGGGCTGGGGCCTTCAGAGCCCAGAGCAGACCCCCTGGGGTCTCTGTGTGACTACCAGGGACGAAGGGCCCAGAGTGAGGACGGTAGCCAGAGCCCCTCCAATTGTCAACAGGAAAGGGACCAAGGCAAGAACGCAAGAGAGTCAGGCCAGCAGAGGAGGACAGATAGCTCTGAGGTCCCAGACCCTGCCCTTGTGCACACCCGTGTGAGTGAGCAAGGGTCCTGTTGTGAGGCAGTGCCCCAGGCTAGCAGCAGAGGGTGTCGGGTAGGTGTGACCGCAGGCCTTGGCCATTCTGGCCCCTGCAGAGGAAGCAGGCCCTCCTGGAATGTGGTGTTCACCTTAAATCCACATTTGGCAGGGATATCGGCAAATCACAAGGCCTCTGGAGATGTGGCAGGAGGCCAGCAGCCCCGGACAAATTGCTTAACGTCTCTGTGCAGCAAACACCAGCAGCAGCAGCAGCAGCAGCAGCAGCATGGGACTCTTGGAAGGCATCAGGGAGACAGTGTGTGCAGTATGTGTGTGTATATGTGTGATCACCTACGTATATGTATCTATACGTGAGTGTGAATGGATGTGTGTCTATATCTACTTATTGGCCTGGCCCACTGGCTGGCACACGGTGAGTGCTGACATATTTATCATTGTCCCATGCACTCATGCTGCGGGACGCCACAGACTGAGCTGGGATGAGAAGGTAACATTCCCAGGAGGCACACTCAATTCATTGTGAGGACCCCCTTTTCTCTTTTTTTGTCCATCTTTTAAATTCTGGTTTTACCTTCCCTTTTCTGTCCTTGCCATTCACTTGTTGGTCCCTTGTCTTACCTTGACCTTCTCTATTGACGAGGGAGGCCCGCCCTCGCTCGGCTCAGGCTGCCCTAGCTCTGTGCTCGTGAAGGGGTGACAGAGCATGACCGCACGGCCAGAGGAGGACGGCTGTGTGTGCGTGCACACCTTACACCTGTCACCACGGAACTAGGGTGGACGTGAGCCTGGGAGCCCACCAGCCGCCCCTCCGGATGTCTTGTCCCTTCCCAGCTTCGTTTCCAGGGCACAGCTGTCTGGTTGGCTGGCACCGCTGGCTCTTGTCTCTCACGGCACTGAGGCTGGGCGCAGTGAGCGGGGCAGAGCTAAAACCTGCTTTCAGGCCGTCTTTCCTCGTGTCTTCCCTCGGCAAAGCTCCGTGCCCAGCTCATGTGCAGGGTGTGGGTCCTGAGTGAGATGGTGATTGTAGTGAGGACCCTCATCCCCACCCCCCGGGAGAAAAGACACAGGGACCCAGTCCCGGAAGGCCGCCCCCCCCTGAATTGCGATGGTGACCGCTGGGCTCACAGAGTGGAAGGCGGCCCCGAGGCCGGGCCCACCCGCCTACCAGGTCTGACTCCCCACCTCCCTGGGCAGTTCTCCTCTCGTGCTCTGTCGAGGCCCCTTCTGCTGGGTGCTTTATGTGAAGCTGCAGCCTCCCTTTTGCAAAATGACACTGTATGTCATTGAGGGCAGGGCCCAGCCGGAGCACGTGAGTTGTTTGTTAGCAGGACTATTGTTCACAGGATGAGTCACGGCTTTTCTGAAACCTGGTTGGACCGCCAAGCACCAGTTGATCATTGGTGGAGACCTGAGCTACACGGGGCCCCTTAGACATGGATTGTGTGCGTGTGAGCAAAGGTTTCAGAAAAGCAACAATTAAAGGTACTTTGACCCGTGGAATGGCATACCCCTGGCTGTCACGGTCCTTGCTATAGTTTTAACTCCAAGCTGGTCATCTTGAAATAGCAACAAATTGTATTTCTCAACAGTGCTTCCAACAGAAGCGAGCCATTTGTGAGGAGGGGTCCGCAGGCTGAAACAGAGGTGTGATGGATTGCAGCTGCCCACACACAGTGTCCCCACGCCGGCTCGGAACAGGCAGCAACTGTTGTGTTAGCAGATGCTGGCAGGCCCGTGAAATCTGGCCGCGGGCAGCCTGGGCTAGGAAGCGAGCAGGAGGGAGAAGCTGCCCAGCGGGGTGGTCCTGGGGGCTCCAGTGGGTGAGGGGCAGGACACCGTCGGAGGAGTTCTCACAGATGTTCAGCAGCAACTCGTGACTTTCCTGGCAGGGTCGTCCCTGGGCGAGGCTCCCTCGGGTCACTTGCTGTTTGCCACCCTGGGCGCCAGCGGGGGCCGCCCTGTGGGTGGGGGCCCGTCACACTGCTTGCTGCCTGACCCTCTCGCCCAGGCGTCCTGGCAGCTGCAGGCCAGCTGTGCCCTTCCTCGGCAGAGTCCCTGGGCCCAGGCCTGGCTCGCCCAAGCCTTGATGGCCCTGTGACCACTCTGCCAGTGACCCGCCGCCTTGCCCACGGGCTGTGGTGCTGACAGCAGGCAGCGGCGTTCAGGGGCAGAGACGCCTGTGCAACACAGAACGCAGGTGGGCATGGCGCTCTGGTGAAGGGCAGTCACGGAAAGCCCTGGAATTCCGTTTGGAATGAAATAAATGCTAAATAAAGCAAAGGCAAAAAGCACCGTGGGCCCGTGGCGGGGTCCTTGCTTCTGAGGAGGAAAAGGAAGGACGCTGGGAGACCTGGGCTGTCGGAGCTTCTGGGAGCTGGGGCGGCAGCTGCGGGCTCCCTGCCGTGCTCTTAACAGACTTCGCTCATCAGGCATGGCAGTCTTTCCCGCTGAACTCCCAGGGAGCCTTAGGATCCTCCCCTGACTTACTGTCACCCGTGGGCGCGAGGCGTCCAGAGTCCAGGGAGCGTCGCTGAACTTGGCCAAAGCCACGAGGTTAGTTAGGGGGCCGGGAAGGCTGGCACCCGCCGCCCGTTCAGCGTTCCTCCAGCTGTGAGGACCGCGCAGTGGCCTTCGCAGGTGGCTGACACTTGCAGGACACAGAGGGCGTGGAGGGGCAATGTGTGAGCTCTGGAGGCACATGGGCTCGTTCCACATCCCGCCCCTTCTGAGCTGTGTGCCCTCTGACAGGTCCCCCTCTGTCAGCTTCCACTGCCTTGTCCGTGAAGTGGGAATGGGGAGGCGTCATGAAGTGTGGCTGCTCAGTGGGTGACACCAATTAATAACACAGCCGTGCTCCTGGGCCTTTGTCCTGTAGCTTTGACCGGACACCCAGCTGGGCTTGCCACGCTGATGGGGTACTAGTGCCGGCGCCCCTGCTGGCCTGGAGCTGGGGGGCCAGAGGCGGGACACCACCGTCTGCTCTCTCTGGTCTTTTTCCTCTCAGAAGTCAGCATAGCGGCAAAACTGTCGCACCCCCGACGGAGTTCTCATAATCCAAGGGAACCCCTGTTCCGACGCCTGGGTCACTCCTCACTGTCTCTGGCCACAGCCACCAGGTTGCATAAGCACTTTGCTTAAGGTCACGCGGATGGGGGCCGAGTGTTGACACAATAGCTTTGATCTCCCGGGGAAAAGAAAAAGAGGAGTTCAGCTGGGAACATGCCAGGGAGGCAGCTTCTAATGCCGCATGGTGATTTTCCATGATGGAGAGCCTTTCTGAGCCGAAGGGTATTTGAGATGCGAGGCCATGAAGCCTTGGGGGCGCCCAGGGTTTTCTAGAGGGAGGGCCTCGGCTTCAAAAGCCAGTTGCCCCAGATGGCAGCCCCTTCTGCTGCCCAGATGGGCTTGGCGCGACCTCAGCTGGCCAGTCGTGCTCTGCTGTTGGGCACGGGACCCTCAGGGACCACAGCCTGTGGGCAGGAGGGCAGCGCACCACAGGACGTGTCCAGGCCTGCTCCGTGGGGACCGTAGCAGGAGGGTTCAATGCCCTATGTCCATGGCAGACGGTGGCAGAGAAGAAGCAGGGTATGGGCCGAGACACGTGGACAGAGGGACAGGCTTAGTCCGCATCTGAGCACCTGACGTGACCGCTCTCCACCTCAGTTTCCCCACCCACAGGAAGGGCAGCCATGCCTTCTCTCACCGTATTGCTGGCAGCGTTAAAGCGTATCGTTCGTGTGAAACACTCAGGCTCAGAACTGTGGTCGCGGGGTCGGACCCGGTGTGAGGCAGCGAGCGGCCTTCCGCGCTGTTGGGAGTGGCACCGTAGAGAAGGGAGAGACTGGTTGAAAGGAAGGAACTGCTGTCGATCGAGTGTGAGCATCCTCACGGTGGGGGCCGCCTCCACGGCTGTGCGGTCTCAGCCGGGGCCCCCTGACCCTGGAGGCGGGAGCTGGGGCGGCTTGTCGGTGGCTAGAGTTGAGGTGCTGAGTTGCACTACTGTGGTTTGGACCAGGGTCCTCTGACTCCAAGGTCAGGGTTCTACCGTGTGGCCTGGATCCACTTGAGCTGGGCATCCTGTCAGGTGGCCTGGGGGTCTGCCCTGTCCCTGCTTCCCGGTCAGGACGTCGGGATGGGCCAGCGAAGGGGACGCACGGAGGTGCCTCCGAGGCAGGTGGGTGAGTGATAATCACTCCAGCCAGGCCCAGAGCTGATGCGCCCTCCGCCCGCCTGCGCCCGCGCCCAGTACAGGCCGCTGGCTGTCCTGGGGACCAGCCATTTGCAACACAGGCCTCCCTTGTCCCGAGCCCACACCCACGTCCACATCGTATCTCCCCTGTTGACGTGAGCCCTTCGTCTGGGATACTTGTGGGGTCAGTATCCTGAATCCCTGCCCTTTTCTGCAGCTGCAGGTCACAGTGGACGCCACACAGAGGGCAAAGCTTGTGCCGCTCTCCCCAGGCTGGCAGGAACTGGGTTTGACTGGATTCAGAGTGGGTGTTAATTGCCTATTTATGGCCAAAAGATCAACAATGCCTCCTTTGAAAGTCAGAATAGTAGAACGGTTGGATAATTCCTTTTGGGGAGAGGGAGGGGGAGGGGTGTTTTTTTTCCTCTCTTAGAAAACAAAAGAAATGGTTGGTTCCAAAACATAACGAACGCACCCATCGGAGGCTTCGTTTGTGAGCAGCACCGTGAGCTCAGTAGCGTCAGTTGGGTGTCGCTCAAGGCCACTAGGTCCCCGGCCCCTTCCCTGCGTTCCCTGCGACAGTACAGTTGGGGGGGGGGGGGCGGGGGGGGCGGGGCTGCGGCAGCGTCCTTGCCAGAGTTCTGCGCGTGGAGAGTATGGAAGGTCCTCAGGGCCCTGTCGGGGGACAGAAAACACCCCTATGCCCGCAGAGAAGTCACTGTGAACAGTTGTTACCCAGGTGTCAGAGAACTTAGAGCCACGATGGGACCACCAGGGATCATGTAGGAAGCAACAAACAGTAGGAGCTGTTCCCACCCTTGTCCAGGGCAGCAAAGGGAGAGGTTCACTTCTGAAGTCTGGGACACTTGGAGCCCCAGGCCCCTCAGTGGGTGTTCAGTGGGTGTTCAGCCACACCAAGGTGCAGAGGGAGAGCATCCTCAGAGAGGAAGGAGCAAGCAGAGACGTGGGGAAGGTGGGTGGGGGGTGCCGGGTCCCGGGCCAGGGAGAGCGCGGGAGGGGCTGCGAGGAGCCGGCAGGGCCTTGTGCGGAGCCCAGGGGGGAGCCATGGGGGCATCCGAACCAGGATCTCTCAGATTCACTGGGTCTGGGACCTTTGGAATCAACTGCCTTCGGGGTTTGACCTCAGATGATACCTGGGGACACTGGCACAAAGAGGTCATGGCAGGAAGGCGTGGGAGGGAGAGAGCACACCCAGAGAGGCACTTAGGCACGGCCTCAGCATGGAGAGACTGGGGGAGGGGGGAGTCAGGTGCCTCCAGCCAAGGGCCTCTTGCAGTGGAGTGCCACCTCCCGTCCCCTGGCCAGTGGCCGTGGTTGGCCCTTGACTTGTCCGCTCTCCACATCTTTACACGTCAGCCTGGCTCTGGCTCTGGGAAATGGGGTCCTAAGCTCTAAGCATCCTGGTGGGGGTGAGGGTGGAGGCCCCCCTCAGGTGGGATCTTCTCACCAACCCGAGGAGGGGTTTTCTCCTCTTCAGGAGAAAAATTGTTGGCTGGTGCTCCCCAGCCCAGTGGCAGAGCGGTGACAAGAGCCCTGCTCTCTCTTCAGCCCCCTGACCCGGGGGCCCCCACCCCTCTGGAGGGCCCGTCCTGGGGTGAGCTCCGCCACCGCCTGTGAACCACAGGCCCGGGCGGGTCTGGGACCCACTCCAGGTTTGGGGCTCCCTGGTGGCCAGGAGGGGATGGTGACTTGCTCTGCCGTGGCTGCGCCCAGCCTTGGGCCTGGGGCTCGGGACACAGGACGTTCTCAGGAAGTGTGGCTGGTACTCATTGGAGCCACTGGCCCACGCTCTGATGAAGTGGCCTCACAGGTCTCCTATGGGCGGTCCAAACCCCAGTGCCCAGGCTGGGCCTCCCCGCCCTCGGGCAGGCCTTGCAGTTCTCAAGCGGCGAGTTTTCTGGGTGGTAAATGGGGTGCTGGAGCTCAGGGGCCCTGTGGTCTAGCACCGGGCCCTGTGCCCATGCAGAGCGGTCCGGCCGTCCTGTTCAGGGCCCTTTGTTGTACAAGGTGGGGACCTGGCAGTCTGGCTCCAAGGGACAGTCGTGCAGAGGGGAGGCACCCCAAAAATGCTGGTTCTGTTCCGTAGGCGGATGTATCCAGTCTGGAATAATCCTCAGCGCCTTTGTTACCTGTTTTGTGACCTGCTGGAAGATCTCTGTGCCGTGGCCACTGCCCTCCCTGCTCACCCCCAAGTGACTTGTCCTGACAGGTTGAGGACAGTGCCCCAGCCTGTCCTGCATTTGCCCAAGCCCAGGGCCCAGCCGGCCATCCTCCCCTCTGAGCCCCCAGCCATGCTGTTCTGCATGAGGCACCCAGGGTCCTGCCCTCCCCCGAGAGGTGCCTCCAAAGTGACAGGTATGCCCAGACACAGGGAGGAGAGGCTTGAGAAGTGGCCTTCTGAGTCCCGGAAGGAAAACTCCTAGCACACTCCTCACTGGGCTGCCTCAGTTACGAAGGGCAAGGTGGCGTCAGGCTCCTCCGTGGGGGCGGCTCTCCTAGGCCTGGCTGCGCTTGCAGTGGGCGGCTCCTTTCTCATCCCGTCACCCCAGCTTCTCGTCTGCCTCGTCCTCGTGTGGGTGCCCCGGGAAGGAGATGAGACTAGGGAGGGCCCTGAGGGCCACCTGGGCTTCCTTCTCGCGTCATGCCTGTGTGTCGGAGCGTCCCCTGTCCCCTGTGGAAGGACAGACCCTGCCTGGACTCGGTGCTGCGGTCCAGTCACCCAGACAGTTCCAACACATCCCCTCTGGGCAGTGCACCCGCTCTGTGGCCCCCGATAGTTGGGACCAGCTGTGAACAGGCTTAACCCACCTGGAGACATTCCATTTCACTGAGCTCTGGAACAGCCTCGGACAATGGAATTTTCCGAGAATTGAGGGCATATAAATACGGGAACAAGTATGCAGGCTCGGGAGGCAGCGGAAGAAAAGACCCTTTTTTGTTGGGTTTGGGCCTGCTCAGGCAGACGCGGCGTGGCGCATTGTGTCTGGGGAGAGCGTTTCAGCAGATGTGGGCTGATTCTGCAGCGTTGACTGCTTGGCAAGGGGGAGGGGATGGCACCTGAAATGGTTAGAGGCTGATTGTCACTTGGCAGAACTTCAGTGTGACGTGCACGGGGACACTTGGAGCAAATAAGTGTTCCAGTACCTCCCCCAAACCCAGGACGACAGGAAACGGAAGGTGTGCCTGGCACTGAGTTTTGGTATGCCGCTCACCAGTTGGGTGGCCCTGGGCAAGTCCCTGTCTGGGCCCAGCGTCCTCATCAGTGTGATGTGGGGACTGAGCTTGGGAGCGCACCTGGGCAGGCTGGGACCTTTGTCGTCACCACTGTCATTGCTGTTTCTTTGCCCCGGTGTGGTCTGTGACCTTGAACCAGGATCGCTGTGGCTCACGTGCTTGTCCGTTAGAGGCCTTGTGGTCATCAGCTCGATGGGCAGCCCAGTGAAGGCTGCAGCTCTCTCTGCCTGTCTGCTGGGAGGCTGGAGCAGGAGGGGAGGGGTCCTGGCCCTTCCTAGGCAGCCACACCCAGCCCTGGGGACACAGGGGGAATGCAGGGCAGCAGCTATGGGGCTGCTGACCATTGGCAAGTGAGTTGACAGCAGATTTGCAGAAGAAACTTACCCGTCGCATGTTGTCCTCAAAATGACCATTTTAGAGGGGACCTGTGAGTCTCAGACGGCTGACATCAGCTCCGTGCAGTAGGAACAACGTGAGCCACAGAGGTAAATTTTAAGTTTTCTAGTAGCCAGGATGAAAAAAGGAAAGGCATAGGTGAAGTTATTTAATCTATTTAGTTCGATGTATCCCAAATCCTGTCATTTCAGCATGTAATTGACAGAAATAAATCATGAACGTGATATTTTATGTTCTTTCCCTGTCCTGTGTCTGCGGTCCCAGGCGTGTGTCACGGCCGCGGCACAGCACAGTTTGGACTGGCCACGTTGGCTGGTGGCTCCCACCGCGGGCAATGCACAGTCAGATCCTCTGCTCAAGGTCACAGCCCAGGAAGTGGCCAAACTGCAGGCTCTGGAGCTTATGGCTTCGCAGGTGGGGAGGCTCCCGTGTGGATGGAAGAGCTGGGACTGGGACTGGGTCTTGGAGTCAGTGGCCCAGCCTGCCTGTCGGTGCGCCCGGTGTGCCAGCAGGTAAGAGAGGCTGGTGGGAGGTCCCTGCTCTGATGTCCTGGGTTCTCCAGGGCTGTGCTCTCTCTGTCGTGACCAGTGTTGGGGACCAGGCCCAGAGGCCTGAGCCGTGGAGCGTCTGGGTGCTGGGTGACGGCTCCATCACAGACCAGGGACGTCGTAGGCTCCGCTGCTCCACCCCTCGCAGAGCTGGACAGGTCAAGGGGTGGGTAGGTGGGGCCATTTCCCTGAGCCCCTCTTTTCATCTCTGGGGTACTTCTCCTGCCAGGTTGACTGTCCCCATGCGGCCCTACTGAGTCTGATGTTCCTGGTGTGTAGCCAGGGCAGGGCTGAGGGGGAAGAGAGGCGGCATAGGTGCGGCAGGATGCAGAGGCAGGCTCTTCTCCGGGGGCCCTGGTGGCGTTGCTGAGGTGGGCTTTGCAGTGTGATAAACACTGGGTCACTTCTCCATGATGATGTCTGGCTCTCTGATGACCGGCCGGTGCGTCCCCACACATGCCCCCAGCCAGGCTCTGCACAGCTGACCGGCTGCAGGCCCAATCCCTGGGGGTGCCCCCACCCACCAGCCCTCAGGCAGTGGGCCTGAGCCCAGAGGGGCGCAGCGACAGTGTGTAATGGCCCAGGGGAGGCCATGGGCCAAGCAGCAGGTTCCAGAACAGTCCTGTCCTTGAGGCTCGGTGGCCCCCTAACCGGCTTTCCTGGGAAATGGCCTTTGTGGCTCTCGTTCGCACCCCTGCTGTATAGGAACGTGGGGCCTGCCGCTTCAGCAGCCTGGGAGCTCCATACATGGCCCGGCCTATCATTGGAACCTCCAGGGGCCTTAGGCTTGAGGAAGCAACAGCCCCATGAGCTGGCTCCCATTAGCACGCATTAATTGAGCGCCAGCTGTGTACAGGTTCTGGTGCAGGGGCTCAGGGAGACCAACATGCATAACACCCTTCAAGGAGTCTGCAGGCCTTGGAGGGGCGGGGGGTGGGGCAGCTGTGTGTGCTGCTGACCAGGTAGTTCTGTCCTCCAGGCACCTGGATTTAAATTCTGGACTCAGTCCCCCATTCGGCCACCATCTACCAAGCCCCTGCTGTATGCCAGGCCCCCGTGGCTCCAGGGAGGAGCAGTGGACAGGACAGTCAGCCCCTGCCTCCTGGAGGTGCCAGTGCCTAGAAATGCCGAGCAAGTGACCAGCACCCGAAGCTCTGCCCTCTGAGCCCGGGTCTCCCCACCTGTTAAATAGAACCCACAGTGGCGGATGCCAGGACTGAGGAAGAGGGTGAGGGCTGGGCACTCACGCGGCATCAGCACCTTGCAGGGTTGCCCCTGTCGTGTGCAAGGCTCAGCTCCTTGGCCGGGGAGCGCAGCTGCGCTCTGGTGGGCCAGGGCCCGGTGCCCCAGCCGCAGCCAGGTCTGAGCCCCAGCTGGCGGAGAGGGGAGAGACGTGGTGCAGAGATGTTCCCACGGCCAGGAAGCGACCGTCTGGCCGGAGGTACGGCCGGGGCGGAGCGTGAAGGACCTGGAGGGCCGGGTGGGGCCGAGTTCCATGTGCAGTGGGAGCCACAGACACTTTTGAATAGGTGACTGGGCTTTGGAATGTCAGTCTGGCTGTGGGTAGATTTTGGGGGGCATCGGGGCAGAGAGGAAGCTGTGCCTGTGTACAAGGGGGGGAACCCCAAAAAACCTGGAATTTATTTATTAAAAATTATGTATTTATTTACATGTTTAAACCTCAGTCACCTTCCAAGTTATCTTCTTTTTGGTGCAAAGCTGTACACCTACTGAGACCGTTTTTCCACTGCTCAAAACAGTTTTTGAACTAGTCGATTTTGATGCCTTTTAGTGCTTCTGCCATTTTTTTGTTTCACCGCTCCCATGTTGGCAAAGTGTTTCCCTGGGAGGACTTTTTTCGTCCAGGGAAACAAAAGAAGTCGCGGGGGGTGAGATCCAGTGAATAGGCAGGGTGGGGCGTGGGGGTCATGCCATTTTTGGTCAAAAACTGCTGGACACTCAGAGCGGTGTGGGCCTGGTGCGCTTGTAAGTCACCTAAGATAAAACGGACAAGTGTGTTGAATGAGTCTTCAAAAAAATTCAGTGAAGCTGAACTCAGCCTCCCACCACCACGCCAGCTGGCACACCGACACAGATGGGTTCCTAGGGCACTCACCTAGCCAGGGAAGCCTGTACTGCAAGGGGCCCGCCCTCCAGGAGATAATGCCGATTTTTTGGGGTCCCCCTTGGATTTGGTGCTGTTGGTAGAGAAGGAGGCTGTGGGCGTCCCAACGTGCAGTGGGAACTGCTGGGGCCCAGAGTCTCCAGGGAGACTCCAGGGAGTTCCTTGCCTGGTTCCTACAGGGCCTGGTGCCCAAGCCAACCTCTGTGAGGTGGCTCCGAGTCCTGCCTGCTGTCTCCAGACAGGGACATTGATCAGGGGAAAAGGAGGCTGATCAGGCTTGTCCTTTAGGAGGTGAACTGAGTCAGGAGTGGCTTCCTTTCTTTTCTGGAGCCGGAAAGCCGCAGGTGACAGTCCTGAGCAGTGAGACGGGGGGACCTTCTGCCTCAGTTGGGTTACCTGCTTGGTCAGCCTGCTGCCCACTGTCCCTTCTCCCCGGGGATCGGGACAGCGTAGTTCACATCAGGAATCTCTAGCCAGAGCCCCCCAGCTCAGGTGTCCTGGGCCCCACCCCTTGAAACGGGTCAGTGCGCAGATGAAGGCATTGGTGGCTCGCACCGAATGTGGCAGCGGGACTGCGCCCTTGCCTGGACGTCCCTGTGCTCCACTGCGCTCTCCAGGTCAGGGATGAGACTTGTGAGCATGTAGTCACATGTTATCTTCATTAAAATCCTGGCATGTAGGGATTGTTGTCCTTGTTTTGTAGAAGAGACTGAGGTTCGGAGTAGCAGCCAAGCTCAAAGGCCCCGCGTGGCAAGGGCGGACGTGGCTCTGAGGTCCATGCCTGGTCCCCTTCCATCAGAGCGCCTGGGCAGGGCTTCGGGTGCCAGGCCCATCCCACCGCAGGTGCCCACGTGGGCTTGGGAGCGTGGGGCTGGAGCCATGGGGCTGAGGGTTGGCCGGGAGCAGGTCTTCCCTCCTTGGCGGTGGTGGACAGCTTGGCCCCGGACACGCGGGCTCTCTGGTTTGAGGACAGTGAAGTGTCTAGGCTCAGGGGTCAGTGCGCAGTCCTAGGACAGCAGCTGGGATCTCACATGACAACCTGGCCCTGCTGTGCCTGCTGTCAAAGCCGTCCAGATGGTCTGAGGTGACAGTTGTCACCGTTCTGGATGAAGTAGGCTGAAGTTGGATTATTAACGAAATCTGAAACTCCAGTTGGAAGTGGTGACACCTAGCAGTGCCCAGGCAGGTACGCTTGTGGTGGCCTTGATGAAGCCAGAGAGCTGCACAAGGACCCGCATTTCTGAAGCAGCAGTGGAGGCTCAGCCTGCAGGGGAGGGGGAGAGAAAATGAGGGCCCCTTCCCTCCCTCCATGGACCTTCCCAGCTGCCCAGCCCGGGCTCTAGAGAGACCACCCCCGACGCTGGGGCCGGGTGGTGGCCGTGAGACTCGTCCTGGAGCTTGCCCATGGGGAGAAGGAGAATGGGGTTAGAGTGTGGCTCCCACCCCAGGTTTCAGAATCCCTGTTGAGCCTCTTAGGAGGCCTGGTGTCCGGGGCAGCTGGACTCGCCTTTGTCCTAGTCTGCTAGAGCCTTCCCTTCCTCCAGGGTCCGAGGTGGGACAGAGGGGAGCCACACACCTCTTCCACCTGGGTCCCCGCCCTCAGCCCTTGAGCCCATGCCAGGAGCGGGTGGAGGGACTGCCCTCATCAAAGGACCTGGGAGGACTTGAGCTTTGTATGGGATGTGACTTAATACTTTACAGTAATGGATGGAATATTCTGACTGGCGCTTCTCCACAGGGACCCCCGCATGGGTGTTCATGGTCATCTCCAGTGAGGGCTGTTGTGTCTTCCAGAAGTGATGCCACTCACCACCTCAGACCACCTAGGCCAGGGGTTGGCCAACCACAGCACACAGGCCGTTACTTGTTTTTGCAAATAAAGTTTTATTGGCACAGAGCCACCTATTTGTTCATGATTAAAACAGGGACGAGAGGACCAAAAAAGTGCTTGGCCCTTTAAGAGCAGTTTACCAGCCCCTGGTCTAGTTGGCCTCGTGCCTCAGTTTCTTCCTTGGGAAAGCGACTGGAATCTGTTTGGCAGTTCCTCACTGAAAGCCAGTCCTAGAAAGGGCCGGCACCATGATCCCGGCCATCAGGAATGTGGGGTGATGTAACGCGGCCCGCCCAATTCTCTCGGGCCCCTCTTCTTGAGTTTCTCAAGGGGCAGAGAACTGGGCTGGCCCGGGGGCTGCGGAAAGGGAGTAGCCAAGGCTCGTGGGTTTCGGCCAACTGGGCCTGGCGTCAGGACGATGTTCTGCGTGTCTCCGTGCACAAAGGCACGAAGCTTTTTAAGTCATGAGAACTGTGTTCTCCCAGGGGCGTTGCTGTGGGGGCCTCTGCAGGGCCGCCCGTCCAGGCCCAGGGCCGCCGCCTCATGCCTGGGCGCGTGGGCTGGAGTGAGCATCGTGCGCTTCTTCTGCTTCCACGCGCCGCCTCTGTCTCGTCCCTCAGAGAACTTGCCGAGGCCGTTCTGCTCAGCACGGCGGCACAGGACGCAGACGCAGGCAGCTGGGGCAGCCGTGGGCTTCTTGTCGCTCCAGACAAACCCCTAGAAAATGAACCCTGGCGGGGGACCCAGATGTCCCTCTGCGGGCCGGACCCCGCGGCGGCCAGCCAGTCGGAAGTTGCTAGAGGATACTCACTTGGTGGTAACTTGGCCGGATGAGGCGGTCTGGAGCAGCATTGTCAAAATTGGGTGGGGTCATTGGCTCTGACTTTTAAAAGCCTCAGACAGCCGTGGTTTTTATCCTGCGCTCCACCTCAAACTCGGTCAACAACAGAGGCCAGCCTGTCCTGAAGCCAAGGCCCCCCTGCGCCCGGGAAACCCACAGCAGCCAGCCCAGGGCCAGGAGGCTGCGGCCTGGGTGGGAGCATCTGGGGGGGACCCAGGAATGTGGTCGGAAAGTTCTTAGCACAACTGAGAACCACTTCCACCACTGCTGTGGGCGCAGGCACTGCGGAGGGGCGGAGGGGCGGAGGGGCGGAGGGGAAGGACGGGGGTAAGTAGCGGTGCCTCTCCCTTTTAAATAAAGCTGCTCCCCTGGAAGCCCTGTGGTCCCACAGGGGCCACGCAGTGGGCAGCTCTGCTCAGACTCCAAAGTTAACTGTAGTCGAGAAGCAGGAAGACTCTGTGTGTGTGTGTGTGTGTGTGTGTGATGATTCTCCAAAGAATATCTGTGTTTAGCATCACAGGCTATACAAATTCTTCAAGTCCTGTCAACTTAAGCTAAGCTCCTACTGTGTGCAATATACCGGGATGAGGGCTGTGCATCGGCCACAGCCCCCCGGGAGAGACAGACGCGTAGGCAGTTTACTGGAACGAGGCACATGCTCATGGATGTCTCAGGAACATTTGGGGGCCCTGAGAAGAACCAGGTGACGATGACGGAGTTGCGGGCACGTCTTTGGCACCCACCATGCTCTGAGCACTGCTCTGAGTGACGTCCCGTGAGAGCTCACACACTGCGTGTTATTGTCACACCCAAGACCCAGAAGCAGAGACATTATTAGTAACAGAGCCAGTCCCTGGCAGGTGTGGCATTTGAACCAGGCACCAGGGGTGGGAGTGTGTGCAGAGAGCAGGGTCCGAGGCCTGAAAGGCTGAAGCAGGTTTCATAGACGGGGGCGGGCATGTGAGGAATGCAGTCCCGCCGTGGGCAGCGGGTGCCCTTCCCCTCCCTGCATGGGAGCTCTGCCTCTGGGCTGCTGCATGAGGTCCAGGGGAGCTGGTCAGAGCCCCTGGCCCACAGCTACGGACGGGGCCCCTTGCCGCCTTACTCCTGAGAGGGGCTTTGTGGACTCCTGCTCTGTTGAGCTGGGACTGAAGGCTGTCAGAGGTCTGAACAAGGTGACGCTTCTAGGAATCCCAAACATGACTGTGTCCTTGAGAGGGGTGGAGAATGCAGCATTTCAGATGCCTGGATGGGGGCCCGCCCCTTGACAGAGCAGCCTTTGTGGACACCATTGGCATGTTGCCATCACGGCTGGGCCTGTGGCCGTGGGCAGGAGGGTGTCCGCTTCACTACCTGTCCTGGGGTCTATGGCCTGGGGGCCCTTGCAGAGGTGACTGCCACACAGAAGATGGCCAGGCCACTGCCTTTGCCCAATGGGATCCTTATTCCCAAACGCACCAGAGTTCTCTTCAACTTAAGTGCCAGCAGAGCCCACTCTCTGGGTCCCTGTCCCCTGTATGGGACGCTCTGCTGGGTGAGGCCAGGAACTGACCTGGTTCTTGAGTGTGGCAGAGAAGTCACCAGTCAGAAGGTAAAGGAATTTACAATTCAGGAATATAAAAACAAACAAACAAACAAAAAAACAATCAGAACTACCAGAAAATCAAACCGCATGCAAGTCCAACAAACAAAGATATAAAGAAGTAATACTCATCCAGACAGGTGTGACAGCTCTACCTAAGACACAGAGGCAAACACAGGAGGCTGCCAAGATGAGCAGATAGAGAAGTATGGCCCAAAAGGGGGAATGGATCAAGGTTCCAGTGGGAGAACTCAGCGATGAGGAGATAGCCAACCTCACAGATGAGGAGATAGTCAGCCCAGCAGATGCAGAGTTCAAAACACTGGTGATAAAGATGCTCACAGGCTTGACAGATATACTTCAGTACGGCAGATGCATAAGGGAAGAAGTGAAGGCTATGCTAAATGAAACGAAGGAAAATCCTCACAAAAACCAATGGTGAAGGGAAGGAAACGGGTTCAAATCAACAATTTGGAACATAAAGAAGAAAAGACATAGTCAACCAGTACAGAATGAGGAAACAAGAATTGAAAAAGCAAGGAGAGGCTTAGGAACTCTGGGACAGCTTTAAATGTACCAACATCCCAATCATAGGGGTTCCAGAAGGAGAAGAGGAAGAGCAAGAAATTGAAAACTTTTGTAAGTAAATAATGAAGGAAAACTCCCCATATTTGGTGAAGGAAATAGACATACAAATCCAGGAAGCACAGAGAGTCCCAAACAAGCTAGACCCAAAGAGGACCACACCAAGACACATCATAATTAAAATGCCGAAGGTGAAAGATAAAGAGAGAATCTTAAAAGCAGCAAGAGAAAAGCAGAGAGTTACTTACAAAGGAGTTCCCATAAGACTGTCAGCTAATTTCTCAAAAGAAACTTTGCAGGCAAGAAGGGACTGGCAAGAGGTATTCAAAGTGATGAAAAGCAAGGACCTACAGCCAATATTACTCTATCCAGTAAAACTATCATTTAGAATGGGAGGGCAGATGAAGTGCTTCCCAGACAAGGTAAAGCTAAAGGAGTTCGTCATCACTAAGCCATTATATAAAACAGTAAAAGACTTATGTAAGAAAAGGAAGAAGATCAAAACTATGAACATTGAGATGACAAGAAACTCACTACTATCAAGAGCTGAATCTGGGAGAGTGTGGAGGCCTGTCTAGCTGGTCCCTGAGTCCAGGAGCTCTGGGCAGTGCCTGGGAACAGTGGGTGCTTCGTGGGACCAGCGAGTGAAGGTTCTCTGGGTTGAGAATGGCCCTTCGTCGGCAGGGACTGCCCCTGCCATGTGTCAGTGCTCAGGGCTAGGCAGGGACAGGTGTCTGCGGGGCAGGTTTACCAGCCAGCTCTGTGGCCCTGCCCCTCCAGAGGGGTCAGGCCCCAAGACAGGAAGTCAGCTGACCATCTGCATGCCCTGCCCTGAGGGGGAAGTGGGGAGGCCACTGGGGAGCCTGGACAGAGGAGGATGCGGGAGAGTGGGGTGCTCGGTCTGCACCCCTGGGGCCTATTCATGGGCTTGCGCTTCGGCCCAGCAGCTGGGTCTCCAGGCGCGGTGCAGGTGGGTCAGGAGAGGGATCTGGCCGCAGCCACCTAGTATGGCTCACCCCCGGCCGTCCTCCTCGGCACCATCCCTGCCTGTCCTGTGCAGCTTGGAGATCAGAGCAGGCCCAGGAGGCCACCAGAGCCGCCGAGGGGGTTGAGGGGTGACCTAGCCCCTTCCCCCGTCATGCAGAGGCAGAGCTGAGGCTGGCAAGCTTGGGCCTCAGTGCCAAGTGCAGCTGGCCCTCTCTGCCTATCACCGCTGCCGCTGTGGCTTTGACTCTGTGGTGGCTGGGTAGGAAACAACCTCCTCTGAAGGGAGGTTGGGGGACCCTCAGTGAAGGGAGGTGCATGAAGTCCAGCAGCACCCCTCAGTGCCCCCCAGCACCCAGCAGTCCCTGTTTTTCCTTCCTTCTTGTATGAGGAGGTTTGCTTTCACCTGCATTGCCAAGGGCAGGAGAGGGGTCACAGTCGCAGCCACAGGGGCCTCGGTTGGATGAGCCCTTTCCTTTCAGACAGGCCTCCGCCTCTTAAAGCACATGCCGATGGCTGAGGGAGGGTGGCTTGCCAGGAGGTTGGGGAAATAGAGCCTGGAAATGGACTGGCAGCAGGAGGAGCAGCCTCTCATTGGGGAGGTCACTGGGGGGAGGAGAACCAGCGCCTTTCAAATCCAGTGGACCAGGGTTCGAATCTCAGCCTCCCTGCTCTCTAACCAGGTTGCCCCTCGGGGCCTAAGTTCCCTCATTTGGGAAATGGGGATAATAACTTACTGAGAACGCCCGAGTGCAGATCGCATAGCCAAAGAGGGTAAAGCCTCGAGAACACCTGGCCACCCTGTGGCTGCTCAGCACGCGGCGGGGGTCACCATCACAGTCACCCCCACCCCCCACCTTCATCATCCCCACCACCATCACCACCATGATCATCTTTTAGCACAAAGAGTCCAACCAGAACACTTGGCAGACTCAGCCTGTGCCTGGCTCTCTGACTCACATCACAGGGGAAGATACCTGTCATCTCATGGGCACTGTGGTGACCTGCGCCCCCCCTCCAGGAGGCTCTTTTCACCTTTGACCTCCTCCAGCTGGTGAAAGTTCTTCCTTGTAGGGGGGTTCCAGTGTGACCCGCTGTTTCCTCGGTGCTTAGTCTGGGAACAAGGCAGAGCCTCCAGGATTTAAAATTACCCTGTACTTAATTATATTACTAAAAATAAAATACTCTGGCTCCGTCAGGGAGAAAAGCAGTCTGGTAGTTAATTCTGTCGTACCTGTCACCAAGCCCTCTCGTTATGGCTTTAGCTCTTAGTGCTATAAATACCTCAGTAGGAGACGAGGGCTCAGGCTCATTCACACCTCGCTGGTCACCCGCAACAGGGTCCTGCGCAACTTACCGCTCTCTGCCTCAGTGGGGTTTTGTTGCTGGTCCCTGAGAAATGGGGCTGGGAATGCCTGCCTGCCAGAGGCACCCTGCGCACAGATGTGCAGCATGGCTCCTGGGAAAAGAGGCACTCAGCACATGTCAGTTACTTTTCGAGCCCAAAGGGATAGAAAGAATGAAGCGACATATCCCCACGCGTGCCAGGGAGACCACAATGCCGTCACACGAGCTCGGGGGAGGCCACCTCTGGGGTCATGAGGGCCGCCACTCGCCAGTCGGGGACTGTCCGTGGCAGGCACCCTGCACGCAGCCATGTGAACGTGGACTCTGGCAGTTCCTCTAGAGCCGGCACTGCCCAGATCTGGGCAGTTGCTGGGATACTGGCAATACCCCGCGGTATGCGGTGGAGGAAAAGTATTTTGGGAGAAGAGCTGCTGACTCACTCACGTGGAGGCAGGGCCAGCCAGGACTGTTCTTTCTGCTTCCCGCTGCCGGCTTTGATGCGTGGGCCAGCAGGCCAGGGAGGACGCCCTCCATCCTGGTCGGTCAGGCAAGTGGTCAGAGGGTCCAGGAACAATGCAGGGACTCCTGCCAAGGTCAGTGTGCTGGTGTCTCCTGAGATGACAGTGCTGACAACATAAAATCTTCCAGTAATCAGGGCTGGGCTTTTTGCTCCCACTTTTGAGGACGAAGACGTATAGAAGGTTCTAGCTGGAACCTGTAAGTCTTAGAACTTGAAGGGATCTTCGTCCAGTCCTGTCATTTTGCATCTGGGGAGGCTGAGGCCCAGAGAGGCGAGGCCTTTCACCTAGGGTGACACACTGAGGCAGGTGGCGGCTGCTAGCCCTCCATTGCCTCTGTGGCCTGCTCGTCCCACCCTGGCACCACCCCCAGCAGGCCTGCAGCTGCCCCTGCATGGCTCTCAGCCCCCACTGCTCCCCCCCATCTCCCCAACTCTCTTGTGTGGCAGGTGCTCCCCCTGCGCTGGTCTGTTCAGTGACACTGCCCAGGCCTCCAGGACAGGGCTGGTGTGTGCTGCCCCTGGGCCAGCTTCTCCTGATTGCTGACCCGGCCAGGTCTCTCCATGGCAGGAGGAGCCCTGGGCAGGCGGGGCTGGTGGCCGTGTCGAGATCAGGGTGGTGCACCTTTCAGCTTAGGACCTTGAGCTGGTTAGTAACCTCTGTGGACCCGTCTGCTTATCTGCAAAGTGAAGGCAAGAGCACCTCTTGGGCTGGTTGGTGGGGGCACCATCGGGACCTCTGCGGCCTATCTGGTGGATTCTCCCTTCCAAAGCCTCATGACAGTTAAACTTGGGGTTTCATGGCAATCCTGCTGTGGTGGGGAGCAGCCAGAGGCCATTATTGCCATTTACAGGTGGGGAGAGGAGGTCCTGAGGGGAGGGACTGGGTCAGAGGCGGATTAAGGTCAGTGGAGGCCCAGGCGCCGAAGAAAATATTGGGCCCCTTAAAAAAAAAGAGAGAGACGGGAAAAATAAAAATACACGCGAACCATATTTTATGCAACATAGTAGTGAAACCAAACTTGGTGTCATTAGAAAAACGTGTAAAGTTGGGTTTTGCGGGGGCCCTTCAGAAGTCGGTGCGCCTGCCATTAAATCCGCCTCTGGACTGGGTGATGACTTCATGGCAGGTAGAACAGAGCCAGGCCAGGACGTGGTCCCCCCCTGCGCCCCTGCCACGGAGACCGCGGGTGAGGCGCACGCTGATCTGGAGGCAGCCGCGGCCCATCGACCCCTCTGTTTTGGAGGTTTCCTGCCCCGGGCTTGGCCCTTTGTCATGCCCTGGCTTGTGGTCTTGAATTTGGGGTTTCCCTCAACGTTCTCAGAGCTGAGAAGCCTTGGTTTCCTCCCAGAAGCCTGGATGCCCCGCTGCTCCCGGGAAAAGGGCTTTTGCAAGGAGGACGACTGTGTGCTGTTTTTCCCTGCGGAGACAAGCAGGTTTTCAGCATCTCGGGACGAACCAGGCATGCAGGAGTCGGGGGACAGCGTGGTCTCAGCCTGCTTCATGGGCACGTTCAAGTGCATTTCCTGTTGATGCTCTTGGTGCCCACACCCACTTCCTTTTCCGTCCCTGGCCCCTCCCCGGTTGCCAGCGGCTGACAGCTAAGATTAGCACTACCTCGTCCATGTTTGCCTCCCCATCTGCCCTGGGCTGGTAGGGAACCATGATCCCAGCACAGCACCACCACTCCGGCCCTGAAGCTCCTACTGTGTGTCTCTCGTGAAACTGGAGACATTTCTTTGGCTCATCTTGGGTCTGCCCTCACACCTCCAGCCAGGTGGGGGGGGGTCAGCCCCAGGGAGACACAGGTCCCACAGTGGGACAGCGTTTAAGGGCACAGGCCTTCCTGCGCTCTGCTCTCCCTACCTGTGACATCGGGCATGCACCTGGCTTCCACATCAGGGCGCTGGTGTGCTGTCTCCCTTCTCACGGCTGTTGTGAGGACTCCTCATGCTCATATACAGCACCCAGCACATAGTGGGGTCTCAGCAGGTCACCCACTTTCCTTCTCTTGCCCCCAGCACATAGTGGGGTCCTCAGCAGCTCACCCCCATTCCTTCTCTTGCCGACCTACCCAAAGGGCACCTCCAGTTAATTTGGGGCCCCAAAGCGTACAAAGCAGCCCCCAGATTGAGGCCTTAAAGCGCCTCATTGTCATGGCGTGGGGTTTGGGAGCAGGAGAGACGGCCAAGGACCAGAGTTCAGGCTTGCGGCCAGCCATTAATTCAAGTCACTGAGGCTCAGATTCCCCTTTATGAAATGGGGGTGATAATAAAGCTGAGTCCCCAGGGAAGTGATACAAATTAAATGAGATGATATTTGGAAAGTTCTTGGCAGAGCACCTGGCAGAGCACCTGGCAGAGGCCAGTGTTCAGCACCCCTTACCCCTTCCGGACTGTGGACTCCTCAGAGCTGGGGGCCGGTCTCCCTCCGCTCTGGGCTCCCCGCTGTGACTCAGCGCCTGGTGACCGCTCTGCCCAGAGGCTGACCCTGTCGTGCTGTCATGGTCTGTGGGGCTGATTCCAAGCCTGCCCGGGCCCCTTGGAGCCCGTGGGTGGGGCCTCCCTTTACACCTGGGGGGAATGACGTCTGTGCATTCAGACTCTGGGTCTGCTTGCCCTCGGCTGCTGCCCTGCAGGGAGAAGATGCCAGCCATGCCCCAGAATCCCCGGCACCTGCCCTCCTGCCCCCCTCCCCCAAAGCAATCATCAAAATCACCCTGATATAGCAGGTTGGCCAGTTGCATAAGAAGGAAAGTTGGGGCTCACAGGAGGGGGTGGGTGCAGGCCCGCGTCTCAGCAGCAGGAGGAGAAGGACAGGGAGTGGGGGGGGGTGGGGATAGCCACAGAGCGCGGCCGCAGCCATTTGCTCTGGAGGGGAGGGACGCTGAGCGGCTGCCAACCCTGTGTCCACCACAAAAATAATCTGTCTTCAGCCCTTGGCCTAACATCCCGAAGGCCCAGGACTGGGAACAAAGGACTCAGGGACGAATGGAAGGTGATGCCGTGACAGCGAAGGGTGCAGGGCCTGTTTGGGGCAGCGGGTCAGAAAGCAGCCAGTCTGTTCCGGGGCCCCTTCCGCACTTGGCTGTGGAATTGTGTTTCTCCTCCCCTCTCCCGTGGGGCCCTAGAGGCCAGGGGAGGGGTTGGAACCCCTGCAGGCCAGACCACGTGTAGCTAATCTGCATGGAAGCCACAACGGGGCTTCTTCAAGGCACCTAGCGAGCGCCTCACAGAAAGCAAGCCGCGCCCCCGGGTCAGAGGGAGATGTGCTGGGATGGGACGCCCAGAGCCGAGTTCCTCGTCCTCAGCACCACTGAGTTCCGGGGGAGCCGGTCCTGCCTTGTAGGATCCCCGCCTGTGCCCACCAGGTGCCCATAGTGCCCCTGGTTGTGACAGTCATCGGAGGTGACAGTGCACAGTGGAAAATGTGACCGCCCTGGTGCCTGCGGTCCCTGCTGTGTGTCTGGCCCCGGATGAGGAATCTGAGCCTTCTGACCTGGGCCGTGCCCTGCAGGGCGGGTGGAGCTGGGCGGCAGGTCATCCTGTCCTGTTACCTGGAGACACAGGCTGTGCCGGGCCGCTCCCCGGTGGTGGCTTCGTGAGCTTTGTTGTTCCACAGGTTCTCTCTCTCCATCCCTGAGTCCATGTCCCCAGGATCTGGGAAGGAGGGTGACACCGTCAGGTGGCTTCCTGACCCACTTCTGCTGGCCCCCAGGCCTGGCCAGGGTCTCCCCTGAGCCCCCACCGGGAGGCCAGGCAAACAGGTGCCCTGCCCGGCAGCTGCCAGCGGTGTGTGCCGCTGGTTTTCTTAGGAAAAGGCTTCCGAGGCCTCCTACCAGAGCACAGCGCCGTCTTGCCCATTAGTCAGGATTTCGGGGTTCTCAGGGAGATCGTAGCAACTGCCTGGCGCCCTGCACAGCCCCTCCTGGGAGGCTGGAGTGGGGGCGGGGACACCGCCTCCCACCTCGGCCGGTCCTGGGCCCCAGAGCCTGTTTCAGGGGTTTAAGCAGGGCCTGCGGAAGCACTTGGCTGGAATTAGTGTTTTTATTACAATTCTCCACTTTCAATCTTTAAAAACTTAAAAGAGAAAAAGGAAGCTGGAACAGTCACCCCAGATGCCCCCTGAGGAAGAGGTGGAGAGAGAGTGGGGTGTGTGTAGGGGATGGCAGAGCCCACGTTGCAGAAGCTCCCCAGGGGGGGTTTCCCACGTTGAGGGCTCAGCTGGGCTCCTTGTCAGGCCCTGGGACTCCCCTGCGGAGACTGAGCCTGGTCCTCGTCCTGCTGCTGCCCCCAAGGGAGGCGACCACCACGGGGGTCTTTCCCTCATGGGCCTGGCTTCTGTCCTGCACCCAACACCCCTCCACACAGCTCCTCTGTCCCTCATTTAGGGGAGAACATAAGAGGATTCTGGGGCTGCGGGGTCACCCCCACCTCCTTGGGGACAGATGCTCTGGGCAGTGCTGGGTCCCACAGCAGAGGGACAGCATACCCTTCCCTCCGGCTGGAAGAGCAGCCTGTTCTGTCCTCTTCTGCGTCTCTCCCCTACTGTGGTCGCCGCGGCCATCCCGCGGACCCGCCTGCCCTCTCAGGTCAAGCTCTCTGGCTTTTCGGATCTCTCCAGAGGCCCCCTCCCCTCCCCTCCCCTCCCACTGCTGTCTGGGAAACCGGCATCCCCAGCCTCTGGCCCCCCTCCGTGGCACGACCTTTGAGCGATGCCCTTTGGAGACGTTGCAGGGGCTCGTCCGGGTAGCCCGGAGAAGGGCTGCCGAGAGCCGCGCAGGTCAGCCGGAATTAACGCGCATTCCCCGAGAGAGCAGTTCCCACCCACATCCTCACCCACTGCTGGGCTCGGGGCTGTCCTGGAATTCCGGGGGCACTGGGATGGGAGGGGGAGGGCACCGAGGGCCCCTGTCCATTCCCGGGGGTTTGTGCTGGGGTTCGTGGTCACCAGCGCGGCTGTTGCTGGCGTGAGGCTGTGTGCCATGCGCTGCGCTGGCCCAGCATCCCCGCAAGGTCACACTCCTTGTCATCACTTTCCAGTTGAAACAGGTGCAGAGGGACTGAGTAGCTGGGCCTTGGGTAAACAGGACAGTGGCTGGGCCCGGGTCCCTTCTCTCCCTGACTGTGACTGTGACCAGAGTCAGTGACCCGCCCCCCACCCCAGCTGGCCAGCTTGCTGTTCTCCAGGCGTTCTGGGAGCAGGCGTGGGGTGGCGGATTCAACCCAGAGCCAGGCAGCCCCGGAGCAGGGCTTGCAAGCTGTGGGCTGGCTCCCTCCCTCCCGCACCAGGTTAGCCCTGTCTTCCTGAGCCGGTTTGGAGACCTCTAGTACATGCGGGGAACTCTAGAAGGTTCCAGAGACCACGGGGGCCAGGCTTCTCTGGGGGCAGATGCCCAGGCGGGCCCTGCTCCTCCCAGAATCAGCGTGCCTCGGCGTGGGGCAGAAGTCCAAGGGTACCCGCCCTCCTCCCCCACCCCCATTCACAGTCATGCCTCCTCTTTGAGCTCCTGCTTGCTCACCTCCCGCCGCAGCTGGGAGGGCCCGTGCCTCTGATGAGCCTAAATCCCTGGGTGGGGAATGTGGCCGCCTTGCTTTTGCAGCCCGCTGCCCATGGATACAGTGCAGCTGTAGGGGCACAAATGAGGAAGAGAAAGGCCCACAGGCTCCGGCTTTTAATTGGCACCGTCCCCCGGTCTCTGTGCCCACCCGCCAGCCCTCCTGAGGCTCTGTTTGGGCGGCCAGGCCGGGACTTGAGGCTGACTTCAGGGGACTGTGCAGACCCCAGGAGCCCTTGCTGAAAGCGCTCCGTGGGGCTGCCACGCCGACCAGCCCTGGGGGATGCACCCGCCACCTGCGAGGGGTGAATCGCCAGCCCCGGTGAGAGCCCCGCACAGCGGCCGGGCGTCCGTGGCCCCAAGGCCCTTTTGCAGAGAAAAGATTTTTCTCCAGCGGCAGTGCGCCCCCCGCCCCGCGCCCCCCGGTCAGCAGGCAGTTGCTTTCCTGTTTTCAGCGGGGCCAGTGGGGCTAACCCAACGCTCCGACCATTGATGTTTCTCTCAAACGCGGCTGGCTTTCTCCCCGGCCGTCGAGGAAGGGACTTTTTTGTTTTCTCTCCTGTGTGTGTCTTTCTCTTTTCCTTTCTCTGAGATCTTCTCAGGCTAATAGTGAGAAAAAGGGCGCATGTGAGCGGTCCCGCCTCGGCAGGTCTCACAATACCCCCAGGAATGTCAATTTTTCTTGCTTTCACGAAAACACTATGAGGTCTCACTTAGGGGGACAATGGCAGAGATTAAAGAGGGAGGACGCCAAGGAAAAACGGAAAGGCGAACAGCAGTTCAGCCCGACCGCCGGAGAGCTTTACGCGGCAGTTCAGAGGGGTTTCCTCTGGCCTCGCCCCCACCCTGCCCAGACGGGGACATTCTTGGCTCGTGTGAAGTTTTGCGGTGAGAACCGATTTTAACTGCAAGACAGAGAAGGCCCCCCCCTTTCTCTCAGCCGTCAGCCTTACAGCTTCTGTGAGTGTAGGTGGGGTGTGTACGTGTGTCTGGTTTGGGGGGGTACTGACCCACAGGATTTTAGGTTCCTTGTTCACTCAGGGACATCGCTACCACCGGGCGTCGGCCTGGCTGAGGTTGTAGCTGAGCGAGACGCCTGCAGGACAGCCTGAGCACCTGTCTCCTGGGCCACCAGGGTGCGACCCACACCCCAGGCTGGTTCTCCTGCAGGGAGGAGGTGCCAGGCTGGGGATCGTGGTATCTGAGACCATCTGGGGTAAGCCACAGAGCCCATCTGTCCGGGCAGAATTACTGTGCCCCTCCACCGCACCCTGGGAGCCAGCCTGCTTTCGCCACAGTGGCCAGGAGCGGCACTGGTGTGGGAGGGAGACCTATCGCTGTGGTCCTGTCCGCACGTGTGGCTCCGGCCCTCATGCCTCTTGACTGGAGCCCCAACCTGCTTAAGATCCCGTGAGCTGCTGTCACGGCAGACGGCCGCTACTCCTCACAGGGCCAGCGTCCCGGAGAGGGTGCGAACGATGACCACCCGTTCTCCCTGGAGGTTTGCGGGGAGTGGGGGGTACGAGTGTCAATGGCTGGGGCCACGTACTAAGTTTCTGGTGCAGTGCCTATGCATACTGGGCGCCCAGTTCACACTGGGCCGTGCCTGTCTGCTCGGAAGACAGAGGGTGAGCAAGGGCCTCTTCCTGTGGTCCAGGGGCAGGGGCCCCGCCCGTGGGGTAGGCACCCCAGGCCCGCTTAGCTCCCTGGCTGCAGGGGGGCTCCCGTGGGGGGCTGAGAGCCTTATCTCCCGAGGCCCCGTGGCTCTGGACCCCCCTTTCCGAGTGAGACCGGGCCTCTGCCGATGACCCAGTGTCTGGCAGCTTCTTTTTGTGGCAGCCACTTGCAGATAGAAAGTAAGGGACTTCCCTATGGGTTCTGTGCTTTTCCCAGCTCATCAGGCATTTTTGCAAGAGGGAAATAGGCTCACTTCCTGACGTGGGCCCAGCCGTGGATGGTGCTGGGCCAGAGATTGGGCCCCAGGCACTGCCCTGCCCTCACTGCTCCTCCGCAGCTCACCCCACCCGTCTGGGCCACCAGGGCCACCTAGTCCTGTTCAGGTTGATGGCATCTTCATGAGTCCCTGTAGGAACTGCAGCATCTCAGAGAGATTGCAAATGGCAGAGCTGAGTCTCTGTGTGTATGTGGGGGGGTGCATGTGCACACCGTGTGAGTGTGGGGGTGCGTGTGCACCCCATGTGTGAGTGTGGGGGGTGCATGCGCACACCGTGTGTGTGGGGTGTGGGGGTATGTGCACCGTGTGTGTATGTGGGGTGCGTCTGCATACCGTGTGTGTGGGGTGTGTGTGCACACTGTGTTTGTGTGGTGGGGTGTGTACGCACCGTGTGTGGGGGGGGGTGCGTGTGCACACCGTGTGTGGGGGGGTGTGCACGCTGTGTGTGGGGGGGTGGGGGTGTGCACACTGTGTGTGAGTGGGGGGTGCATGCGCACACCACATGCCGCACTCGCGTCCCTGGAGAAGCGGCACCAGGGCCACAGCGCGGCCCTTGAGAGTTCACCGGGGTCTGTGTGCCCCGAGGGGCTTGTGACGGTACCGTGCAGGTTCTTTGTTTTGCTGCTTTGCCTCCTCCTTGGAGCTTTCGGCCGCTCCCCTGACACACCATTCACCACTGGAGGGTGGGCGCTAGGGGACCGTCACAAACCCATGGCCTTTGCCCTTCGCTCCCATCTGGCGGGGGGGGGGGCGGGGGGGGGTGGGCTCGGCCTGGGCCCACGCTCCTTCCCACATCCTGCCTGGCTGGCGTCCTTCCCCTCGCCCGCTCCTTCCTGCACCCAGGTGCCCGGTCCCGAGGCAGCCTGCCGGGTTCCCACCCTCCCCACTCACTCCCTGCATGGCCTTGGTCGGTTTCTGAACCTCTGGTGACAGTGGTGCCCCCAACTCCGGGTTGTTGTAAGGCCTCCGTGGGACGGTCCCCGTGCAGCTCAGGGTAAATGCTCAGTGAACTTAGCTCTGCTGTCCCCAGAGGCGTCACAGCTGCTGGGACACGAGAACGGACCCCCAGAAAGGCCCTTTGTTCCTGGAACAGACGATATTCCAGGGGATGGCGGTGGAATTCATGGTGGCGCAGCCTTCTGGGCCGGTTCCCAGACACGGAGAAGCGTCTGGGTGGAGAGTGGTTTAGGGCCACCCCGGGCCCTGTACGTTCCTCGGGGCATCCGGGGCCCTCAAGTTCCTGAGGGCCGTAGGTCATTGTAGTTGGAACTTTTACCAAGTAGCATGAGCACTGCTGGGGGTGTGGGGGAGAAGTTAGGTTAGGTTTCCATCCTGAATTTGGGCGTTTTTGCAGCAGCAAGGTGCGGCCCGGGCTTCGAGCACAGAGCCGGGTGCCCCAGCTGGGGCTTTTCCAAGGCCACTTTGTGTCCCCGCGTAGGTGTGGGGAGGCCACAAAGCCTGTCTTGGGGTCAGGTGCTGAGAGAGCGGAGGTGAGAGGTGCACCCACGTGCGTACCCAGCACCCACCTTGGGCACCTTCACTCTGGCTGTGAGGACTTCTGGGTCTCTGGGTGCCCCGAGGTACAGGGGCTACATTGGCATATCCTGGCAGGCGTTTAAACAGTAACGAACAAAAGGGAAAAAATAAGCCTACCAGGAAACACAGTTATGTTGAGGTGTGTCCCTGGGAAAGTCGATGCCGCAGGGACCCGCCCTGGCCAGCCCTTCCGGAGCACGCGGCCAGGCCTCCGGGTGGGAACCGCGTTCTGTCAGCACCTGGAGCTGGGCCTTGCACACGCTCACGAGGGTGGCCTCGTGGCTGCCATCATGGCTCTGGGGGTGGAAGTGACTTGTCCAGACTCACTCAACCAAGGAGTGGCAGAGACCCTCCTCTCCCCTCCCCTCCCCTCCCACCGCGGCTCTTTGGTGCAGAGAGCGCTCCAGGCCACACTGGGGGTGTTCAGGACGGGGGCCCGTCCACAGCCCCTTGGGGGTCTCTTGGCACCTCCTGTGCCTTTCAGGAAATTGTCTCCTGGGTGCCTGCCCCTGGCCTGGAATCCGAATCTCCTGCTGGGGTGGGTTTGGCCTGGCTCTGGGGGACAATACAGACCTCCCATGTTGTCACCGCGCGTCCAGGTAGCCCAGGAGCCCCTGCTCTGAGGGTTTCTGGCTGGGAGTCTCACGGCAGTGAAGGCTGGGAGGGCCTTCGGGGGCGGCCACAAGTGTTCCGCAGTCCTGCAGCACAGCGCGGCTCCCTGGGTTTCTGCACCCTCTCTAGCTCCCACTGCAGCTCAGAGGAATGGGGCTCCAAGGGGATCAGACCTGCTCAGGCCACCCCTGGGCACTGGGCAGAGCTGGGACACCCAGCTGGGTGTCCTAGGCCCAAGATGCAGGCCGGTCTGGCCACAGTGCTGGAAGTGGTTGGAAAGGTGGGGCTTACCCAGCAGGCCACGCCACCCCAGGAAGGGCATCTGGTGGGCAAGAGGCCCCCCTACCCCAGGTGACACAAAGCTCTCATTAGAGACAGTCCTCTAAGGAGCCCTCAAGGCTCAGGAGCACTAGAGCTCCATACACTGTCCCTGCCACTCACCTGTGGCTCTGCGGGTGGGGACAGCTGAGCCCTGTGAGGCGGAATGTGCCCAGGAATGTCCTGCCACGCCCGCTGCCATCAGGCATGTCCATGGCCACCTGCCCTGCCCGGGCACGCTGGGACATGCTGGCCGAGCCGGGCTGGGCGGCCGCCTGTCCTCACCCCCACGGGACGCTGGTGGCCAGTACAGGGCAGTGCAGCCCCTGCCCCCAGGATGCCTGGGTTTCTGCTCAAAGGCCCACTTTTGGGAGCGACCCAGATGGGGTCAGTGGCCCTGCTAGACTGTTTCCACCTGGGGCTGTGCTTGGGGCCGCTGGGTTCACAGAGTGGGGTTGAAGGGCGCTGAGACAGGGCTGTGTGTGACCTTGCCAGCCCCTCACAGCCCCGTTTCACAGGCCGGGACAGAGAAGCGTGGGTGGCGTCAGGAGCCCGAAGAAACACCAGCCATAGTGGCCAAGTCAGGGTCCTGCCCCCCGTGGGTCACGGCGAACCCTCCATTTAACACCCAGTTTCGTTCCGTTTGTCCAGCTGTCAGGGACACAGCGATCAGAAGAGGGGCCCTGCGTCCGAGCCCTGCAGCTCCCGCCCGCCAGTCCGCAGGCGTGACCTGGGGGCCCAGGACAGAGAGTGCGGGGCAGGGGAGCTCTAAAGAGGGCTCGTGGGGCAGGGGAGGGCATTCCAACTGGGGTGGACGGGAGACAGCTTTATTAAGGGGCGATCCGGCTGACAGCGGATGCCCCGGGGAGCTCGGCGCACAGAGCGGAGCCTGAGTGGGCGGGAGTGGGGCGGCCGGGCCCTCAATGCCCAGCAGGCCAGGCCTCAGGCCCTGTGGCAAGGCTTGGGGACGGAGGTGCCGGGCCAGGTTTGAGACATGGAAGGCATCCACAAGGCCCGTTGGGTCTGGAGCTCAGGACAGAATCTGGCCTGAAGGGGGCCATTCAGGGCCACTGGGATGGAGGTCCAGTTCTGATGTGGCTTTGGTGCCAGGCCTCAGGTCTTGTCCCCGCTGCCTGGTGCTGGTGCAGCAGCCTCTCAGCTTGCCCACCAGGCAGCCTGAGTCGGAAGGACTCTTCCAGAACATGCCCAGTCCGTGGCTGGCTGGAGCCAGAGGCCAGGTGCCCACGTCCCGTCAGGCATGTCAGGGACAACACATTGGCCCGGGGGTACGTGTTGTTGTCTCCCAGCTTCTGCATGCTGCTGGGGGGCCCCCTTCTCTGCACAGGGAACAAGGAGGCCCAGAAGGAGGCAGGGTTTGCCGGTGGGCCCCCAGGGCTGCGCCCAGTTTCTGTTGCCCACCCACTGTACCTTCCTAGGGGAACCATTGCCCCTGGACCAAGTCACAGAGCAGGAGAGGCTGGGGGCAAACAGATGGCGCGCACCATGACCAGCTTTGTAACCGATGTGGAGACCCTCTGGATTTGGCTGGTGGGGTCTTCTTGCCACCACAGAGGTGAGGGCAGCTGGACAATTTGTCCTGACCCTCTGGGGCCTCTTCTCAGGGAACCTGGGCAGCCCCCTGAGCCCTGTCGGTAGTCGGGGCACGTCCAGTTAGTGGGGAGGTGCCCCACCATTCTGGGAACCCCAGAACGTCCCTGCACCCCAAGCAGGGTGCTGTCTGGGACCAGCCAGGGTGATGGCTCCCAGGAACTAAGAAAGGCTGAGCTTATTCTAAGACAGGGAGCACTTTGGGACCTGAAAGGAGCCACCTATAAGGGGAGTGGAGACTGTTTGCTTCTGGGGTTTTCTGCGCCGAGTCCTGTTTGAGCAGGTGGATCAGTCAGTTGTGTTTCCTCAGCGTCTGCCTGCCTCTCTTCATGATTTATATTTTATCGTTGGGGAAGAAAGAAGAGACCCCCACCCACCCGCAAATTGAAAGGAAGCACAGCGAATCTGACACTTTGAACTTAATCTCTGCTTCTCATCTATTCTCCAGATGTAGAGATACGATGACAGGTGGAAGTGGGGGCTCCATGTTCACGTGCAGCGGAACTGGGGACACCTGGCCCAAACGCCCATCTGCAGTGTATCCTGACATTCCCGCAGCACCTAGTTCTCCCGGTGCCCCAGACCTTGTAACAGGCAGCCTCCTCCTTTGAGGCGGGGCCGGGGGGGGGGGGGTGTTTCCAGGGTGGGGCCAGCAGCTGCTTTGAATGTTGGCCTCTGGCCTGTTTGCATGAGGCCAGCACCCTCTGGAAGATGGGCCTTATTTTGGGGAGGCGGGGGGTCGCCCACGAAGCTCACAGTGTCCTTCCATGGAGCAAGGAGCCCCAAACCCACCCAGTTGGCGAGCAGGGACCACAAAAACCCTGCGCAGGGGCTTTCCCTTCCTGCACCTGTGAAAACGCCCTCCAGCCACGTGGAAGGGCCCGCAGCTGACCGCCTACATGCACATGTCTGGCACATGTGTGGCCCCTTTGCTGTAATTTGGGGGTTGGCCCTTCCAGTGTTTTCAGGCCCTGGGCTTGTATAAAACCCGGAAGAAGTTTGGTGATTATTAAGTGCAGGAACTTGGGGCTGGCAGGCATTCTTTTGTCTGCACCGTTTTGCACAGTGCCATTTTAAAAACACATAAACCTGTTCTTGCCAGGAAGGAGAGGAGGAAAGTCAGAATGAACTTAATACAGAGGTGGAAGTGAGCACGATACAATGAATCTTCTAGCCAATTCTGTGACTCTGGAGCTTTGGTTAGCCTCGTGGTACAAAGGAGAAAATGAGGCTTAGAGGGTCAGAGGGGTTCCCCGGAGGGCAGCCGGGAGCTGGGCTCCAGCCCAGGCTCGTCCAGCCTTTTCAAGGCTGCCGTCCTTCCCCGATCGAACGCCCTCTGAAGCGTGGCCCCCACATCAGGAGGTCTGATTGTTAGTGTGATTTGGGGCAAGTCCCCTCCCCACACCCACCGGCCCCCTCCCCCCTGACCCCAGTCTGCCTACCTACAAAATGAGGCTCTTTAACTGGTTGGTGATTTGCTCATTTTTCCAAAAAGGCTCCCCTTTCTCTGGAAGCCAGTGTCTGGGACAGAGACGTGGGGCTGCTGGGGGTGCCCACCTTGCACCCACCTGCCGTGCCCCCAACACCACCTGCGTCTCGGCCGTGCGTTGGCCTTGGCGCCCCGCCAGACCCTTGTGTGCTTTGAAAGGGTCCCTCAACTCCTGTTAGGCAAAGGATTGTCTGCACACCGCGCTGAGAGCGAGGTGGTTTCCCAGGCCCCGTCCCGAGTGTGCGCTGGCCAGAATGCTCACCGCAGAGATGGAGTGTTTGTTTTCCAGTGGTGAGAGCGCCGGGAGGCCCTTTGGCTCTGCCTCACAACTTACGCGTTCGGGTAGGCCACCTGCCCCACAGGGGCCTGGAGCAGAGGCAGCACGGGCCACACTGTGGCCGTTCAGAGGACCTGCAGGGCTCTGGGCCGCTAAGGCCTGCTCCTGCCCGAGGCACCCCCGGGACCTTGGGACCATGCCGATGCACAGCCTGAGCCAGGCGGGGCTGACGGGGTGGGGCCTCCCTTACCGGCCCCAGGTGGCACTGAGCACCTGCTGCGAGCTGGCCCCTGAGCCAGGCAGTGGGGTGAAGGGTCAGGGCTGTGCGGGCCTGCAGGGTGCACACGGGCGTGGGGCTGGCTTCCAGAGGGAGGGCACAGAGCGAGGTCTTAGTGCACGAGAAGGGCCTGCCATGGGACTAGGCCCTCCGTAAACACTGGTGGCCTCTGCAGGAGTGAGCTGAGGAAACAGAGGCACAGGAAGGCAGGGACTTCCTAGTAACAGCCCAGAGCCATCATCCTTCCCCCCAACAGACATTTCCTGCCCCCCCCCGCTCTCCGCCCTGCAGCCGTTTGATCCTGAAACCCGTGATCTTGGAAGAGCCTCAAGTATCCATTACCTAATCTGGGTGCTCACTGGGCCTCAAGGTCTCCCCCGGGGCGACTTGCTTTCCTATTTTCAGGCCTCAGCAACCTGGCTGTTGTTTGTCTGACTCCTGAGGGTAGGGAAGCAGCCCAGCAAAAGGCTGCCTCTTGTAGGGTAAAAAAACCTTGAGCATTTCACGGAAGCAGCCTCCGGCCAGGTCATCCGCAGCACCTGGGGACACCAGGCCCACCTGCAGCTCTGGCTCAGGGCAGCTGTGGGGGAGCAGCCCCTCCAGACCCCTTGGGCCCCAGGGCTTCCTGTGAGAGAGTCCAGCCCCATGCAAACGTTCGCATTTATCCAAGATAGATTGAAGGTAGGCCAAACATATTCTGGTGCTTTTTTTCTCCTTTCTGAGATAGTTAAATAAAAAAAAAACAAAAAAACAAAAAAAAAAACCACCCCAGGAAACGGCACACCTTACCGCGTTGGTGGCCTCTGTGCCAGCTTCCAGCATGAATGAGACTTAGAAAATGTCCAGGCCGCTGGCCATTCTCATGGCCTGGTGTTTTCTCAGTACTTGGGAGAAGTGTCTCACGGAAGTGCCTCTTTGGGGAGGAAATGCCTATACTTGGCCAGGGCCCTGGGCCCAGCAAGTTCCAGCAGAGGGGCCACAGGCTGACTACCTGGGCTGCCCATCCTGATGGGTAGGTTGGGCTTGTTGTGCCCCAAATCTGTCACACAGTGCAGTCCATCACATTGGGTCTAGAAGAGGGAGGTGGCATTGAAAGGGGCTGGTCAGTGGGCCAGCCGGGAAGGACAGTGCCGGAGGAGGGAAGTGGGGGCTCGGGAACTCTTCTGGCCTCAGACGGGGAGGCCCACGTGTGCCCCTGGGTGGCGTGGCTGCCCCAGCATCATGGTGAGAGGTGTCCTCCAGAAAGAGCTGGAACCCTTGCAGGGCCCGGCGGCTGGCCTCTGACCCGGCCTGGCGTTCTGTTCCGGAAGGCACTGCAGTACTGACGAGCGGTTGTGTGCAAAGTGCTTCCACCGCCCAGCGTGGGGGGTTTCCTATAAGCAGAGCCCGAGATGGGGGCTCTGGGCTGGGTGGAGAGGGGCTCGGAGCACCTGGAGGGGGTAAGGGATGGGAAGTCGCCTCAGCCGGACCCCGCCGGGAGCTCCGCAGGGTGAGGAGCCCCTTGGATGTGGTTCCCTGAGCCTGGGACAGCTCTAGGTCCCTGTGAGCCAGGCCCTGGCTGTGGGCTGCCTCCTGCTCTCCCCCCACTGTCTCTTTCTCCAGGCCCATCTGGGGGCCTCCTACCCAGAGGAAAGTATAGGTGCAAATATGCATAGAATGGCCATGTGGGGACGGGGGGTCACTGCTTCTGGCCGGGAAGGCCCGGGTGGGGTGGGCTGACCTGTGGCTGGCTGCCGCTGAGGCCTGGCCGGTGTGATGGAAAGACCAGACTTTCAGGGGCTCCATTCCTAAGTCCTCCCAGACTCTAGGACTGGGATGCTGATCAGTGTCTTCAGCCACTAGCCTGAGGCCACACAGACGATCTGAACTTTGTTACCTGGGCATGCCTGTACCCAACCAAGCAGTAGGTGGCTTTTCTCTGGGACAGCATTTGGGGCGTGGGACTGTTTGTCCTGAAGCGCTGGGAATGGCGCGTTCACGTGGGGCTTTGAAGTTGTTAGCTTTGCAGGTTTCTCCAGATGTTTTGGAGGGCACACAGGCCACAGGCCTCAGGCCTCCGACAGGCCCGTGCAGCATTCAGCCATGGGAGCTGGGCTTCCTGGGGGCGTGAGCTTCCAGGAGAGGCTGGGCCAGGCCCTGCCCCCGGGCGCGGTGGGCACAGGGCAGCCGCAGGGCCTGGGCGTGGGGTGCACCCTGGATGTCAGCTCCCCCAGGGTGGCGTCTGGGTAGGACACACACTGCCGCATTGTGGCCGGCACATTCCTCCCCGGCAGGAGGGGCATGCCACCGCCTGGGGCATTTATCAGGCGCAGGCGGGTCTTGGTATTCACTGTGGCAGAGTTTTGAATCAACGAAGTTTTCAAGGTGACATTGGCTTTGCAGCCAAGGAGCAGGAGCCTTGAGGACTATTGTGGGGGGCGGGCGCTCGGTGGCATCCTGGGGCTGGCTCATGAAGACATTCACCAACCAAACCTCTCAGCTTCTCGCCCTGCTGCAAAGCAAAGACCCAGTTATTCCAGACGGACGGAGCAGGTGTCCCTGGGTGCCCTTGGCCTACCCTTACTGGGCTGGAGGGCCAAGACCAGAGGGTGGAGGGTTTTGTCTGGAGTCACGATGCCTGTGTCCGGGCAGAGCCCAGGGCTGTAGCAGCCTGTCTGACCTCAGCACTCTTCAGGGCCAGCCAGGCCAGGCACACGGCGGAAGAGGGGGTGTGAGGGCCCTGCCTGGGCTGGGCCGTCTTCCCTCTTGAGCCTGCCCCAGACTTCCTTCTGTCCTGGCCAGTGGCTGGGAGGCAGAAGGGGCCTCGGAGACCCCCCACCCCGTTGCAGGTACCTGGGGCTTCCACCTGCCCAGCACACGCAGCGTCACGCCTGTGTCCTAACCTGGGAGCATTTGTGTTTGTGTCTGCTGTGCAGACTGGTGGGGGCTGGGAGGCTCGTGGAACCCCCCTGCAGCACAGGTCGGGGGGCTGCAGGGTCCCCAGTGTGGTGAGGCTGCAGCCTGGGCTCCCGCCTCGGCCTGGGCCGGCATCTGGAGCCTAGGAGGTCTGGTCGGTGGCCCAGCCCTGCTCTCCTTCTTCCCAGGGCCCCCTGCCCCGCCCCACGTTCCCTTCTCAGCAGTGAAGCCATCAGCAGGGTCTCCTCCGCTGAGTCCAGGAACAACGGACGCGTGCGTGGTGGCCACCGCCGCCGGCCTCCCAAGAGAGCGCCTTTTATTTCCCGTTGGCCGAACCTGTTTTGGCAGCTTGTTTCCCGGGACAGCTGGGGGTCGTCTTTGTTTCAGAGGGACATGCAGACAGCGGGCTGTGAAAGGACCAGGCCCTCGGGACAGGCCTGTGGCCCGGGCCTCGCTGGGCGTGTGGCGCTCCGGGCCCTCTGCCCCCGCCCGCGCTGACACCCGCCTTGTCTCGCCCCCCGGAAGGGTCCTATGGGGACCTCCAGGGCTGGGTGACACAGCCCTCTGGCCCAGGTTTGTGGTCTTTAACTCAACCCGCCTGTGCACCATGCCGGGCTGCCCCCTTCCGTGACAGGTGACCCGAGCACCCTCGGGGGCTGTTGCACCCACTGCTCGGGCAGCCCCAGACCGCCTCCTTCCGCAGGCCGGCCCCGCACAGAGGCAGCAGTGGAGGAGAGGGACGGGAGGTGGGGGGTCTCGGTAAGCTCAGAGAGCAAGATAATAAACTTCCCATGCAAGGCTGGCTGGTAAGGCACGGGCCCGGCGCAAAGTGAAAATGCAGGGCCCTTTGAAAAAAACTTCAGAATTTCAAGATGACAAAGCAGAGCTTTAAACCAAGCCTCGGGCCTCCTGAGCTGCCTGGCGCCAGCCCTGCAGATGGGGACAGGGAGCCGGTGGCAGCGCATCGCCTCCCTGGGGACCTCCCAAGGCTCATCGCTCACCCCCGAGGATGAGGCTGCCGAGGCCTGGGGAGGCTGAAGTTCTGCCTGGGGCCCTCAGCTGGCGAGCCCCGCAGCATCTGCCACCTGAGGGCCCCCTGAAGGTCGGGGAGCCTCCTCCCCCTGGAGAGCCGGCATCTCAGCATCTCCAGGCGGGGCCGGGGTCCCCATGGAAACCAGCTCCCTGGATGGTGGCGCTGTGCGCCAGGCCCACGTCAGCTCGGCCCTCCCCTGTGGTGGCGAGTGGGTGGCGTGGGCATTATGCCCCTCTGTGCGGCTGTGCAGCCTGGTGAGTTTCCATTGGCGTCAGCAGATTGATTCACGACGGAGTGTTCTTGCCATGGCCCCAGGGCCTTCCTTGTCTGAAAGCCGTGCGTTCAGAACTGGTTGTGGGGCCTTTGGGTCGCGCACTCCTGCTCCACGAAACAGGGTGGCAGGGAACATTCTTAGCGGCCGAATTTTTGCGTGCGACCTACATTGTATCCTTCGGGTAAAAATCCTAGAAGTAAAATTGCCTAAAGGAACCCGATCACCTTTTCACCAGATCACCCTTCAGGAAGGTGGTGGCCAAGGGCTCACAGCCCTGTCGCTCCAGCCTCCTCGGAACCAGGGGTCGGCAAGCTGGTGCTCCCTGACACTGTAGGTGGAGAACTGAGCTTTGCGGTTCTTAATTAAGGTGGAATTTGTTGGCTACGGCGTTTCCTCGCCAGTGAGTGGCCGACGGCCCCTTTTCACCCCGACGGTGGAGGAGTCCAGGTTCGGGTGGTCTTGCACCGCCCAGCGGACTCATCGTCCCAGAGGCCTGGGCCTGGCTTGGGGTGGGAGGTGGGGTGTGCGGTCCTTGGGTTCCAGGAAGGGAGCGTGACCCTTAGTGACCTGTGTGTCTGTCTGCCCACAGAACTGTCAGACCTTCAGCAGCCTCAGCTGCCTGAGCTCCGGGATGGAGGACTGCAGCCCCCGCAGCCCCTTCGCTCTCCACATCAGCAGCACCAGGTCCTGGGCCGCCTTGCTCTCGGCCTCAGCCTCCGGCCCCGGGGGCAGGACCCCCGCCGGGACCCCGGTCCCCGAGCCTCTCCCCCCGTCCTTCGACGACCACCTCACCTACAAGGAAGAACTGTGCTGTGAGGAGGCGGATGGCTTCCCCCCGGGCGAGGGCTGCAGCAGGCGGGGGCAGGCGGCCTCGGCCTGGCAGGACCGAGGGGCCACCGAGAGCAGCCCCTGCTCCCTGGATGGCGAATTGGATATTGAACAGATAGAGAATAACTGAGGGGCCCGGGCCCCCGGCTGGGGGTGGGGTGCAGGAGGATCCACAGCCTCCCTCTGCGCATAGGTTGGCACTTGAAGCGGGGGCGCCCCACTCCTGGGCCCGGCCAAAGCTTCCTGGAAGGTGTCGGGTCCTGGGGAGTGAGCCCGCCCACCTCCCCGAGAGGCTGCCCAGCCTGCCGGGGCCCTGGCAGCGCCACACGGTGGAACGGAGCGCCCTGGCCCCTCACCAGCATGGCCGCCACGGTCCACGAAACTGCTGTGGCCGCTGGAGCAGCTTCTCCATTTGGGTCTCTCTCCCCCTTTTCCTTGTGGGAACATTGGTCACGAGCATCCCAGGCACCCCCGCTGGGCAGCCTCCTAGCCCCGCTTGGCATGCTGGCCCTGGTTGGGGTTCCTGACCCCACGTGACTTGTAGGGGGCACTCAGGTCCATCCAGGGGTGTCAAGGCCCTTCTCGGCCTCCTGCTCAGGTTCCGTTTCGGGGAGTTGGCCCCGCAGTTTCGTTCCCTCAGTAGTTTTATTCTGTGCCTTTTCTCCCAGGTCTCCCTGCTTCAGGCTTGGGAAGGTCCAGGAGACGCTTCCTTCTGCAGTAACACCAGAACCATTTGGCCTTAATTCCAAGTGTGAGAGACAGAGGCCCAGGGGGGTGGCCCTCCACGTCTGAACTCTTGGGCCCAGGGAACAGCTTGGGTTACTTGTTAGTGGTCCTCTGCATTGAGTAGACATTGGGGGCGGGGGGGTCTGTTGACTGAAAAGATAAGACCCATGTACCTCTCCCGTGTGTGGAAAGCCTGGCCCCGTGGCCCTCTGCCACTCCGCAGGCTGCTTCAGCAGGGTTGGCAGGTGGCAGCTACTCCCGTGCTAACCTGTCACTGAGTTTTGAGCTTACTTGATTCAGGTGAGCGGAGACATGTCACCATGAAAAGGCAATCTCTTGAAGACATGCTCAGGAGGCAGGCGCTGTGAGCAGGGGCATAAACCAGGGCCGGCGGCGTCTGCTGGCCACGCGGGGTGGGGGGTGGGGGGCGCGGCGGCTGGGGCTGGGCCTGCCAGGCCCCCTGCAGTGTCCCAGGCACATTCTTATTGCGGAGGGGCTGCCGGCTTCATTGGGGTGCCCCGCCCACCTCGAGACAAGCCCCCCCGCTGCTCAGCAGGGGGAGCAGAGTGTTTCAGGGCCCCGGCTCAGAGCTGGAGGTGGCCCGCCCCCTCCCCGGCAGCTCCTGCCCAGCCCACTGCAGACAGCACAGGGAGGGGCTGCTCTCTCGGAATCAGGCCTTTAGCAACCCCGGCCTCTTCCACAGAGAAGAGCCATCGGGTCGGCTTAGGAGCAACTCGCTCCTTTTCCCAGAAGTCTAAGCCCAGCGCTGTGCGCTCCGGAGCCACCGCTGCGTGACGCCAGCACCCTTGCAGTCTCTCCGCTCTGCACACCTGTCACTAGCAAAGGCCTCCCTCACTTCTGCAGGTTCAATATAAAAGGTTCTCCGTTCCTTCCTCTAAAGAGAAACCTTAGTGGGAAGCTTTACTTAAGCCTTCACTTTTTTTTTATATCAAAGAGGTGGCTCAGGATCTGATTTATAGGTGGCTTTTTATGCACATCAGCCGTAGATGCTTGCAGGAAACCTCGTCAGTGGCCTGGGAGCTGGAAGCGAAGCCCCTGACTGGGGAGCTTGGTGGGTGTGCGGGCACTGGGTGGGGCTGGGGCTCTGGGCACACGAGGACACCTCGGCCAGCCTCCACCGGGCAGGTGGCAGAGGCCACGTCTTCTCGGTGGTAGCCCAGAGGAGGCTGGGCAGTTGTTGGGGGACACCTGGCAGCACCTGCTGGTTCTCTGTGTCCCCAGAGGCCTGGGTGGGAGGTGCTAGCACTGGCCCACACTAGGACGAGCAGCCCCAGAGGGACCATGGCCTGTAAAGCCAGCCTTCCTGTGGAGGGAGTGGCGGGGCCCCGTCTCCTTGTCCACATGTAGGTGGCCACTGTGAGGGACAGGAAGCTGAGCCAGGACAGGCCTGGGCCCGTGGTGGTGGTGTCACAGGGCTGTGGTGCAGGTGACCTCCTCTCAGACCCATCCCCCCATCAGCCAGCAAGCCCAGCCCACAGCAGGGTTGGGCCCTTCCCAGCCTCTTGGGGCCCCCTTGGTTGTGTCTACCAAGCCCCTAGCCCAGGCCCACAGCAGCAGCATTGAGGGAAGAGAGTGGCCTGTGTCCCTGCTGTTCAGAGAAGGACGTGGCCTTCGGTTTCATATTTGTCTTTTGGTTGGAGCGAGCAGGCTTCAGGTTCTGCCTCACTGCCCAAAGAGGCCCTTTCTTGTCCTGGGGCTCTTGGAGGGAGGCTTACCCAGGAGGCTCCCTCCGACCGCATGTGACGGTCCCCTAGGGCGGCGGGCAGGCTGCCGGCTCACCTTGCAGGAGCCTCACTTTGTCAAGAGTCCTGCCCGCCTCTTGCCGCTGATGCCCATGAACTCCTGTCTCTGAGGGGGTGCTGAGGGGGTCAGAGCCAGGGGGGAGGGCTGTGCCGGGCCACCACCCGCCCGGGGTTCCTGAAGGACAAGGGTGGGCTCATTGCTCCCGGGGAGCTGGGTGGGGAGGAGAGGCTTGCTGTCACATGACACCCCCACTTGCCACAGAGGAGCATCCCCCAAGGCCGCTGGGCTTCCAGCGGTAGCTGGCCACCCATGGGCGTCGGGCAGGGCTCCTCACCGTTTACACGCCGCAAACCCTCTTGCCTTACCCGTGGTGGCCGGGGCCCAGAGGCACACGTGACATGCAGGCCACGGGGGACCCTGTTGTGACCATACATATGGATTTTCATTGTCAGAAAGCCTTACTTCTCAACACAGTTTTTGTAGCAGGAACGTTTTGTGAATGTGTATGCCGAAAGAAAGTTCAATAAAGCAAAGGCCCATGTGATAAAGGAAACGAAACCAAACATCCAAACGGGCCTCCCGTGCAGGGGGCCGGGGCGTGCGGGGCACTACCCATCTGAGCAGCTTCCATGGCACGGAGCACACTCCCCAGGTGGCCCTGCCCTGGCTCGGGCTTGGCGTCTGCATGCGCTGCACCTCCGCGTCTGCTTGTGAGGCCGGAGTCGTGCACTCTGGCCTCGGGCCGGTCACCTGAGTTGTGACTGCCCCAGGCTTTGTGACTGGGGCTTGAGCAGCCCGTCAAACCCCAGGGCTCAGCCGGCCAGTGGTGCCGTCCAGACACTCTGCTTTTACGTAAGCAATGGGGCCACCTCTGGCCACAGGCCCACAGTTGGTCAAAGCCCCCCCGTTGGTGCCAGCCCCGGAAGACCATGCCTCTTTAAAGAGAAAAGAAATGGATAAAAGAAATCCCAGACTGCAGCGGAGATCTAGTAGCCTCGGTAGGGTAGTCTGACCTTCTAGCATAGTCTCTTTGGCAAATAAATCGTGTTTTCAGTGTGTGGGGCAATGTCCTCAGCGCTAGGTGACAGCGCTGGGCTGCTTCTGGGGCCATAGCGTGCTTTCCCGGAACAGAGCATGTGCCCCACCCCGGGCAAAGCAGCCTGTGCACCCCAGGCGCGGGTCTGTCCCCCCCGACCCCCACCCGCCACAGCTGCCCCCGCAGGGGCCAGGCCACCCGCACCAGAGCCGCTCTAGTCTCAGGAACGTGCTTGTTACTTTTACTGTGTAAATAAAGCTTCCTGGTTTAAGGGCCATCTGCCAGGAGCTGTCTTGTGTGGTTTCTCTCGTGTGTGGCTCCTCAGCGGGTCTGCCGCGGCTGGGGCAGCGCCTGGACTCTCCTGCCCCCTCTGAACCTCAGGGCTGTCTGTGAAGTGGTGGTAGCGGACCTCTCCCCCCAAGCTGTTGAGAGGTTTGAGTGTCGGGGCTGTGTGAGTGACTGTGACCGGGGAGCGCTGGCCAGGGCCATGGCTGTGGTTGTGGCGGGACCCTCCTAGAGGTGCCCAGGGCTGTGTGTGTGTTGGGGGTGGAGGGGTTCAGCTCCTCACGCCAGCCAGGACACCCAGGACAGCAGAACAGAGACGTCCCCTCTGTGAGTTTCTGAGTCCAGAGCTGGGGAGGAGCCCCTGAGCATTGGCTCTGCCCTCAGCGACACTGAGGGGCAAGGCCACAGGGCCGGGCCTGGCCTAGAGCCCCGCAGGCCGCCCGCCCACCACGGTAGCCCAGAAGGCGGCACCAGCGGGGCCGCCCCACCCCACGGGGGCCAGGATGGCTCACACCTGTGCTGCAGTCCCTGTACCTGGCCCTCCAAATCTGGGACGCCGGCTGACGAAGCTGGGAAGCCCGTTGGTTGCAGCCATGGGGACAACTGTGAACAGGCTTGCTTCACTGCCGTAACCCAGTGTTCACCCACGTGCTCTGACCATAGGGTTCTGGAACCTGTGAAAGGGCCCAAGGATGCCCCTCTCCCCAGAGCACTCCCTGGGACTGTCAGAATCTGCTTGTCTTCTGTGAACTACAGGTCCCGTTTCAGACTAAATGGTCTGTGGTTGCCTAATACACGCGACGGGTGAAGGAAGGCTGCTGTGGGTGAGGGGACCCCCCAGGCAGCCTTATAACACCAAGGCCAGGGACCCAGGGACCCAGCCTCATGTCTGCCGTGACTGCCAGGGAGTCTGCCCAGCACAGTGGCCCCCACGTTCCCTTCCTGAAGGGCAGACAGCGTGGCCCTGGATGGACCTCCAGCCCCTGAGTCCCTTACCTGTCCTTGGATAAGGTTCTTGGCTGGGCTCCCACCAGGAGGGCACAGCGTCTGTACGGCAGCTCAGCTCACCCCGTGACGGCCTCCTGCTCCTTGCCCTGGGTCCCCTGTGGTAGAGGCTGGACACCGCCACACCCTCCCGCACTCCAGATTTGCTGAAGCTCCACCCGCCCTGCCGAGAGCCCCTAAGCCGGGCTGGCTCACACCTGTGGCAGACACGGCCCACCTGCGGGGCGCGGGGCAGCGTGCTGGTCGGAGCATGCTCCGTGTGTGGGCGGGTCATAACACTTGTGGGGCTTAAACAAGAGTCAACAGAAAACCACCCCAGGCCCGCACCGGACGTGCAGCGCAGACTTAAACACACTCATCTTCACGTGGAAAGGAAATGCCCCCAAATCTTCCTCTGTCGTTCTCTGAGTGACTGTGTCTTTCTGTACCTTTCTGTTGAGTGTCCTACAGTAATACATGTTGCTTTTATAATCTAAAAGGAAAGTCGAAACTTAAGAAGACAGAACGCCAAGTGCTCGGTGCATTTCTCTGAACGGACCGTTTAGAGCGGGGAAGCCAGAACTACGGATAATCACCCTGGCCGGGCGGTGGGACCATGAGCGCACGGGGCCCTCCCTGCACCACGCCTGTGCCCTTCCCACCTGCCTGCGAGCAAGCAGGGACTTGGCCTTCCCATACCTTTGAGGGACCTTTTTGCCCTGATCTGGAGGAGGAGAGGGTCTGGAGCCTCCTGGGCCCAATGGTGGACACACACACACCTGGTGTTGAAGACCAGACCCCCAGCTCAGGTCCCATCTCAGGTCAGCCCTGAGCTCCAGCCCCACTCGTGGCCAATGGCTCCATCCCTTGCCCCCCAAGAAGTCTGCCTGCCCTGCCTGGGGGCTTGGGAGGTCTGCAGCGGGCCAATGCCAGGTGGCTGGATGGACCTAGGGTGGCAGCAGGACAGGGGTCACCATCCAAGTGCCAGGACACCTGGTATGGCCTGGTCCCCAGCTGGGCTCAGTGACTGCTAAGAAAAGGATGAGGTGGCTGAGGCTCAGGGGTCACATGCTGCCCCCTGAATTGAGGGCCAGATCTCCACCCTGAAGAACATTTTGTCTCCAGAGGGAGGGAGCCACTGCACCGGCTTGCCTGGGAAGTCGCAGCCACTGGGGCCACCAGAATCCCCTCTATGGGATGGCGGATGGGACTAGGAAAGGCAGGACGTGGGTCACACCTGGATTTGTGCTTCCGCTCTGCCCTTACCAGTGGTTAGCGTGCAGGCAGGTCACTTCCTCTCAGCACCTCAGTTTCTTCTGTAAAGACGGAGATGACAGCTTCCACGTCACCAAGCCCACGTCTAGGGGAGGGGGCGCGTGTCCCCTGCCCAGACAAAGCAGGGGTCTGCGCCTGCTGCCCTGCTGGCACTGTCTCACTGACATCTCCCAGTCCTACTCCTGGGCAGCCGCTTGTCGGTGGGGAAGAACCCCAGCCTCCTCTGGAGCGGCAGAGGACAGCCCAAAAGCCGTGATTAGGGGCTCCATCCAAGAGCGGGTGATTTGCATATTTTTCAGCTAACAGGGCCAATGACACCAGTCCAGTGGCCTCATATCTCGATAAAAAGACGGTCCCTACCACAGGCCGCTCCTACTCCTGCTCTAACAGTGGCCTGCCTGCCAAGTCCCCACCATGCCAGGGACTCGGGTTTCACAACCCAGTGTTTTATCACTCTGCCTTCATTCAGTGGGCATCCCGTCCCAGAGCACCCAGGGCTTCTTTTATGAGACATGCCTGCCAAGACTGATCAGTGGCTTCCGGATCAACTTGGGGAGAAACAGAGCAATCAAGTTATCTGTTCAGCTGATTGCTTTTAAAACCTGAACCAGGTTGTGAGTGATCAGAAGGATGAGGCTGCCCGTCACTGACCCGGGGCTACTCGGGAGGGTAGGCAACCGTCACCCAGTCCCCCTCTGCTGTCCAGCGGGCTGTCCACGCCTCCCACCCCATGGCCCTCAGCGGTCAACGCCCGAGTCGGCTGCAGGTCAGGGTAGTTTATTTGTCGCCTCCTGCAGACAGTGGGTGTGACACACTCGAGTCTATCAGGTTCTGGCTCTAGAAAGTACGCTCTGTGCCTGCGCCCTTGATCCCAGAGGTTAACACACTTGCTTTGTAGCGTGTGGTCTTCCAAGTGCCCTGGGGAGCTACCCCAGCTTTTGGGTCCAAAGGGCACTCGGTGGGGGGGGGGGGGGGGCAGGAAAGCGGTGGGCTGGTGTCGTGTGTGTGTGTGTTTTCGGGGGGGGGGTGCTCAGCAGCCCCTCAGAGTCAGGGTGGGTTGGGGCTGGGGGGCTGGACAGGGTTGTCACTGGGCTGTCCTAGGGAGGCCGGCTCAGCACGCAAGGCCCAGCCCGTTTTCTCTAGGCTCCTCACTACAATGCAAAGAATGTTTGACAAAAAGGCGTGGGCCACCTCCTTGGAGTCCAGGTAGAAGGAGCAGTTGTAGACTGGGGCTGACAAGATCACATGGATTTGGGGGTTCCAGACATTCCCACCCCCTGACTTCACTAGGGCTGCACAGGCAGGGGAGCAGAACGTTAGTCAGGGGGGCGGGGGGAGGGGGACAGGAAGGGGCTGGCGGCCCACGGCTCTCTGGCTGCCACTCTCTTGCCTGCTGGTGGAGCCTTGGGGTGGTCCAGGCCGTGTGTGTGGGGGGTTGGCAGGAGGCTGAGGACCCCCCGAAGGCCCGTCACTTGTCCACGTGCTGCAGCAGCAGGTCCACGGCCTCCGCGAGGTTGTTCACGTAGCCGTCAGCTCTGACTTCGGGGTGGTGCTCGTCACTGGGCCTGGAGCACGGGGCAGAGGGCAGTCAGGCCACGCCCCAGCCCCAGCTGGCCCCACTCAGGACGCACACGCGCCTCCTGGTGTTGCCTCCACCTGGAGACCTCTCCAAACCCTTGCCCCTGGAAGCCTGCTCTGAGCCCCGAGGCAGAGATGGACTTGGCCCTGTTCTGAGCTCCTTCCTGCCCGGACCCCGGGGGCCCCCTCCAGGGCTGCCCTCACCCAGCACAGGGCCAGCACAGCCACGCTGACTGGGATCTTGGGGGCTGGGACCTCCCAAAGCTTTCATCCGTTCCCCAGACAAGGGGAGCGAGACCGCATGATAAATGCAGGTGCCTGGGGGGGTCCTTGCGGCGCCAAGGGGACCCCGTGTCGGGGCTTCATGGAGGAGGGGCTGTATCTGAATCTAGGTGACATGGGGCGGGGGGACTGTAACGGGGCGTTGTCAGGGGCAGTGGGTGGGCCAGGTGGGTGCAGGCTGTGCTGCCCAGGTGCTGACACCCTTGCCCCCGGCTCCTTGCCCCTCCCCCGCTCCGTGTCCCTCCCCCCGTTCCCCACTGGTTCCCTTTTCTCTCCACAACAGTGAGGTCAATGTTGTGTCCTGCTTGAAGTGGAACAAAACTCCCAGCAAACACCCCGCCCCGATGCATCCCCCAAGTCCCTGGGAACCAGCCCCAAAACTACCCTCCTCGGGCACATTTAGGGGATGCTGGGGCCAGGTTTACTGTCCATCAAAGGAGCTCATCCCCAAGAGGGAACAAGAAGCCCGCCCCTAACAGAAGATGCTTTGTACCGAGAGTCTGGCCGGCCCCCCTCACCACACAGCACACGGCGTGTAGCCAAGTGCCGTACGTGGCCAATCATGTTTCATTACGTATCGTTTAAATTCAGGGATCCATTAAAAGAGAGGGCTGCATTAGCAGCCAGCCTGTGTTCGCCAACACGCAGAGGAAATCGTGGACTTTACGTCTTCATTACGTGACGCTGCTGTGGGCGGGGCTCTCGGGGAACCGGGAACGTGGAGGGACTTGAGCTGGGCCTGCCTGCCCCAAAGGCTGGAAGCCCCCACCCCACGCTGGCCCGTGGCCTGCGCGCCCCAGAGGCTCAGACACGGCGCACTGTGGAGGCCGAGCCAAGAGCCCAGCAAAGCTGCACCCTTGGCAGTGGGGACGGAGCAGACGGGGTGAGGGCATTTACGGGAGGTGGAGGGGGTCGGGGAAGCTTCCAGAAGAGGGACAGACATCAGGCTGTATCCCCACCTCCCCCTCCCGTCCACTGGCCTCGCTGCTGGCCTCCCCCATCTGTCCCAAAGCTGGACGCAGGGGCAGACGTCCCACTGAGGGGCCAGCGGGCCCCTCTCGGCTCTCGGGGGGCTCCTGTGGGAGGCATTCTGCTGTCTACAGCTGAGCCCCAGCCTGTGGGTGGGCCCTCCGTGCACAGCAGCCCCGAGTGGGTCCCCGGGCTCCAGTCTGGGAGCTGGAAGCAGAGCCACAGATCCGACTCAGGTCAGCGAGGTCAGGAGGGTGGCCAGGAGCCAGCAGGACGTCCGCAACCCACCCCCCACCCAACTGGGCCCCACCCAAGGGTCCGGTGGGGCCTCCAGCTGAAGTCGGCCCCTTCCTCCCTTCCCTCCCCGGCACTGGTTCCTCAATCCCTCCTCTGCAGCTCCCCACTGCGCACGGCACAGCCCAGCGCTCAGCCCGGAGGATGAGCCCTTCCCCACCAGGCGCCCGCCCCGCATAGGTCAGCCTCCCAGGGGCCAGGGCCGCTGCTGCTTGGGCCGCCCCTGCCCAGACCATGTCCTGGCCACTGTCCTCAGGCTTCAAGACCTCACCCACCTTTCCCATTTCCAACGCTATGCTCTGTCCCTCGGGGCCAGAGGCTCTCTTCTCTGAACACAGAGGACTGGCCCCCAGGCCCCATATGCTTCTGTGGGCGCCCTGCTGACCTGGACTGCCCAGAGAGGGGGGGCGGGCTTCCTGCCCTTGGGGGTCACCCGCGCAGGCCTGGCCCAGCGCAAGCACCCAGGAAGTCCACCCTCAGCTGAATGAACAAAGGCCCCCACCCAGGCAGGGTGCTGCCTGTCACAAGCTATTCCTCCCCCTCATGCACTGTGAGCCGAGGGAAGGAGAGGCTGACGGAGAGAGGACAAGGCTGATGTGTGCGTGGCCTGGACAGCGTCACAGGGACGGTCTTCATAGTGGCCTAAGGGAAATGGTGGCCTGGACTCCCTGCAGAGGAGTCCGGCAAGGCGCGATTCCACCCCCGCCTCTCTCCTGGGCCCACGGACGGAGGGAACACAGGTGCAGCCCCTCTGTGAGGGGGTCCTGAGGGGCCAGGGACACGTCCCCACCCTGGTCTGCTCTAAGGTGGGGCCGCACATGGGAGGGGCATGTGTCCTTGTCCCCGATTGTTTTGGAGGGACTGGCTGCACCCCCAGTGGCTGGGGGCGGGATAGCCAAGTGAATTCAGGAAAGGCCCTGGGAGGGTGACGCCAACGCTGGGCTGTGCAGACGCAGTGGCAGGAAAAGGCCAAGAGGGTGTCGGGTCCTGGGGCTGGAGGTGACGAGGCTGGGCTAAGGGTGTCTTTCTCCCTGAGCCCCAGAGCCCAGGACCCACAGGCCTGAGCAGTTGTGTGTAGGGGGCTTTGGGCCAGCGTGTGGCCCCCGCAAATGCCAGGACGCTCCGCCACCTGTGCTCGTCCACGCTTTTCCAGAGGCTGCTGTCCGCGGCGCCAACACGAGGCCTGCGCCACAGCGCTCCCCGCTGCCCACCTGCCAGCCCAGGGTGCGCACTGTCAAGACGGCAGCTGGCCGGGGCCCAAGGGTCAACAGTCACGTCCCGGGGTGGCTGGGAGGGAGGAGTCGGCCACAGATCTTAGACAGGCAGCTTCTACCTCCGTCCTGGGTTCTGGAGGTGGACTGGGCCGGTGGGGCAGCCCCAGACGCGGGCGGACACCCTGGTGCCTAGACTCCTGGGCAGAAGGCCCTCCCCACGCAGCCCCGCCTCCGCCCAGCCACGGTCTGCCAAGCCCCGCCTTCACCCGGGACTCAACCTTGTCCCTGCCTGTGAGGAGGTCACCACAGAAGCAGGCACCGGGCCCTGAGCCGTCTGAGTGCCTAATCACTGGCTCCAACCTCAGGTTCCCATCCACACTCAGAGAGAGGCTCAGCCCTCAGGCCTGTGTCTGCCCCCCAACCCCCAACCCCTGCCCACCACGCCCTTAGCTCCCCTGGTTCTTTTCTTTTTAGATTTTATTTTTAGAGAAGGGGAAGGAAGGGAGAAAGAGAGGGACAGAAATGTCAATCGGTTGCCTCTCACACGCCCCAAATGGGGAATCTGGCCTTATAACCCAGGCCTGTGCCCTGACCAGGAATCGAACCAGCGACCTTTCAGTTTGCTGAATGACCCTGTACCCACAAAGCCACACCAGTCAGGGCTCCCCTGGCTCCTGTGTCCCTCACCAGCCGTCCTCAGTCCCACCTGCCTGGGCCCAGCTTCGTGCGAGGCCCGTATAAGCGAGCCCGGAGGCCCAGAGCCCCCACCCGGGCACTGCGCAGCTTAGGGCGCCGCCCGCCACTGATGGCAGGGACCTGCCCTCCCTCACCCACCAGCTCACACAGACAGGGCCTCTCCAGCTGCTTTAAAATCACGTGGGGGGACAAACACTGAAATACAAACCCAGGCCAGAAGAGCCCTGGCCCCGGGCCTCTCTGAGGCCCACAGCTTCTTGGCCAGGAAGGGAAAGGAGACAGACTTCTGCTTTCTGGGACCTCCCCTGGGGCCAGAGTTCTGTGGGGGGCGGGGGGCTCAGGTGTCTGGGCCTCCCCTGCCTGTCTGCTCGTCTGTAACAGGTAGAAGTTGGGGTAGCCCTCCCCCAGGTTACCCCCCACCCCGGGTCTCTGTGTAAATGAGAAGGCAGAGGTGTATCCTGGGTGATGTGCAGCCAGAACCACCCCCGCCATCTGCCCCCCAACCCTGATGCCTTTCTCCTGCCGCAGGTGAGCGAGCTGGGCCCCTCGGGGGACTAACGGTGGAGCCTAGAGCCTGACCTCAGGGGATGGGCAGAGGAAGGGGCATCGCAGGTGCCCAGCCAGGGCAGTGGCCTTGGGTAAAGATGATGCTAAGCCCTGGACAGCTCTGTATGCAATGAAGAGGAACCCCAACCACACCAAGACTGTCCCCCCAGCCCTGGTACCCCTCCCAGGGGCTGCAGATGGCTATGCCCCCTCCCTCTTGTTACTGCTTCTCAGAGGAACTAAAACGGGGTAAGGTCCTGTACCCACCAACTGCGAGACGCCTACGCCCTCCCTGCATGTGCACATGTGGGCTGTCCTAGGCTGGGCCCAGGGAGAGGGGAGGGTTGCATTATCTCTACTTCCTGCCCCAAGCCTCGGTGGTCCTGACAGTCTCCCAGTGGTCTGACCCCCATGTGGATGTGGTGATGAGCTGGGGTGAGAGGCAGGCGCTGGCTAACTGATGTCCCGGTGCCCCAAGCCCCAGACCCCTGCCCTGGCTGACCTGTCTTCCGGCTGGAAAGGACAGAGATGCTTGCTGGGCCAGTTCCAGGGGCTCAGAGCCCTGGTGGGTAAACTGAGGCAGGGAAGGGATGTGCCAGATAGAGCTCCCCCTCCCCACCCCACACCCCAGCCAGCAGGCAGGCCCCAGGATGCAGGGGAAGATCACCTGGCTGGGGGGGATGGGTGAGCGGCAGACGCTGCACCAGAGGAACGAGGGACAGCGGGGCACTGGCCTCCGTGTCTGCTGCGCAGCCCCCGTGCAGTGGGGACCCTGCCTTGTCCATTCTAGGGACAATGACCCAGATGCAAAAAGGGGTGGACTCTGCCCAGAGCCACAGGCCAGACACGGCAGAGCTTTCACGCAAGTTCAAATCCCGGCTCACAGCGATTCCTCCCTCAGTACAGGGACGTGTTCTATGTCTGGGAGCTGCTGACGTGCTGGTGACCTCCGGCCAGGCTGGGAGGCCCGTGGGCAGTGGCGCACCTCCCCTTCGTGTCAGCTCCAGGACAGAGACGGGCCTGGGGCCATGTGGGCTGGCTTCAACAAAGGCGAGGAGGGGGGCACCGTGTGTGTGAAAAGCCAGCAAGGAAAGGCACGATTCACGCGGACGCGCACACGGGTGCTGGGAGCAGGGCTCGCCTCCCCGCGACCAGGCTCGCCCAGGCAGGACAGCCAGCCACCGCAACGCCTCATCTGAGCCTTGACATCCCCAGCACCCCGGGCCAGGCCTCAGCAGGGGCGCATTCCACCCTCGTGGAAGGCGGGGGCGGTGAGCCCAGCAGCGGCGGGACCTCACCAGGGACCCTGGCACCTGTCCTCGGGGCCGCTCTGTCCACAGGGAGGAAACTGGCATGTTTGAGCCCGGCGGCGCCTTGTCAGCCAGAACAGACCCACAGCGCCAGCTGCTTCCCGTTCGGTTCTCACTGCCCATTCGCCACAGGCACCTGCAGGTACTTAGAACAGAGGCAGGGTGTGCTGGAAGTGAGCTGCCCACTACTATGGCAGCGGCCTCAGGAGAGTACCTTACCCTGCAAATGAGGTTCCCTGAACCCCCAAGGCTGGCTGGAGGCCCTGCCCCACCTTTGCCCAATTTACATGCACAGTGAGGCCAGAGACATAAACCGGTGGCCCCTGGACATGTCTGGTTGGGCCCACATGGCCTTTTTCAAAAATAGAAGCTGGAAATGTGGCTTGTTTTGAAAATCTTGCCAGTGTTCCCTCCACAAAAATGAGCTGATATAGTGTGGTAGCTGCTCCCTTGAATGGGGCCAGTGGCTTCTATTTTGCCATAGTCCCCACCATTCCCTCTTGTATCCCTATTCTTAGTCTAGGTCTGACTCACCCCACTACATGTCCTGCCTGCCCCCTGCAGGTGTCTGAATGTGCTGCTTTGCCCTAAAGCACTGGCTATCTGTGACTCTGTTCCCAAGGAACAAGTCACCTCTTCAGATGCCTCTCCTGAAGCCCTTCCCCAGCCCTCACTCGGCTCTGTGCCCCATGCCACCTGTGTGGACCCCACTGGAGCACCTGTCATTGTACTGCACTTTCTGGTTACTTGTGTGATGCCCCCTCCAGGCTGTGTGCTTCCTGAAGGCAGGAGTACCTCTGTGGTGGCCTCATGCTCCCAGCAGATGGCTTTGGCTTCTGGCCAAGACAGGACAGTCGCCCTGAGCAGATGAGCAAGCAGCCTGTGTCCTTCTGAGTGTCTGGGGGCCCGAGAGTCCTCCCCAAGCCAGCCTAGAGAACCAGACACAGGGGCCCGTCCACCCCTTTCCTCAAGGGTGATGAGCACAGGGCCAGTATCTGAGGCTCAGGGCCTTGGGGCCCCGGCCTGGCCTCACCCCTGGAGCCCAGGCCCAGCACACGGAGCCACATGCATCCTGAATTCCTCATGTCCTTGGAGGGGCCCCACTATCGAGGCCCCAAACACCTGAGCTCTCAGCCTGGGTGGCAGTGCCTGGCCCCAGAGAATGTCCTTCTGGGAACCACTTGCCAGGACCAAAGACCCTCCCTCCCCAAACCCAGACTGTTGGAAACATGAGGCCGCTCCACCCCAGAGCCAGCACCCCATGGATGGCCAGCCCAAGGGAGCCCTCAGAGGCAAGCCGCGCCTCCCCGCGCCCCTAGGCCTGCGGCAGGCTCTGGGCCCGAGGACAGCGTCCCAGCAGGGCCGCCGGGGCTGGTGCTGGAGGCTGAGGCACACGGAAGCTGGGGTCCGAGAGGGCGGGGAGGGCGCCCGTCACCTCTGCGGCTCCCCACCACCACAGAGGCCAAACCCAGTCTCTGAAGTGGCAGGAGAGGTTCCCGGAGCCCACCAGCTACACCCACATTCTCCCCTCCCCCAGAACCCCCTGTGTCCTGTCATTCTCCAAGCCACTGCCCACAGGTCCGCTCAGGCCCACTCCCTCCGTGAGGCCCGACTCAGAGATACCCCTCCATGGTCTCCAGGACCCGTCCTACCCCTGAATGAATGAATGAACACTGTAATGCCTCTGGGACATGGGCCCAGGGAATCCAGGTAGGACCTTCCAGAAGGGGAGCCTGACATCGTCTCAGGAAGAACACCCCAGAGTGGGCAGCACTGTCCGTGGAACAGACAAAGTCCCCTGGAAGGCGGGGTACCCCAAGTCAGGCCCCGACAGTCAGTCAGCCTACACCCTGGTGACCCCCACAGGTTGTCCAAATAGCAAGGGTGGTTTCTGTTTTCTTTCTCTTTTTCTGTTCCCAGTGAGCATTTCAGGCCTGACCCTAGAGTTTCCTAACTACATGCACCTGTGGGCCTGAAAGCCTCCCACACCTGGGCCAGGGGACAGCAAGGGGGGCTGGAGGGTGGGGGAGGGCTGCCCAGCTGCGTGTGTACGGCCGTCCTGCTATTCTTGTCCACTGGGTTTGGCAGAAGGTGCTGAGCTACAGGCTCAGACTGGGCTGGCCCTGACCGCCCTGCGACCTTGGACATGGCCCCTCGGAGCCTCGATCCCCTCAGCTGTCAGTGGGGCTGAAGAGCCCTCTCCCAGGGCTGCGGCGGGCGGCCAGGGAGATGCAACAGCGGGCCCGGGGCAGGCTGGGCGGCGAGGAAGGCTGAGGGCCGCTCTGGCCAGAGAGGTGCTGATCTCAGGGGGCTCTCGACAGGGACACACACATGCTGTGTTCCTGCTCTGCAGGGGACAAGCAAGCAGCCTATGCAGAGACACCGTGTGCTGGGCCTGGGACAGACGACAGGGGCCACGCGGGACTCCCCGGACAGAGAGGGAGCAGCTGTCCAGCCTGTGCCCCCAAGGTTGCCTTGGGGGCCCCCTTCTCCAAGCCCACTGGATGCTCTACTCATAATACCCACAGCAGTGACAGTCACAAGCGCCCTCTCCCTCCGGGGACCCGGCGCAGGCCCTTACAGGCGGCAGGGGCCACTGCAGCTGTCCCAGCTGACCAAGCGGAGGCTGGGACGGGAACGTGGTCTGCCCACGGCCACAGGGCCAGTGCTGGGGGGCGTGGAGTCAGGGGGCCGGGCAGGTGTGCAGGTGGTGGGCGGGGCCCAGCGAAAAGGCTGGCCGGGTCTCACGGCAGAGGCGCCCTGACAGCTGTTCAGAATACTTTGATGAAAACACAGTGAACACCTGGTGTGTGTTTAGATTAAAACAAGCCGGCCCGGCCCCTCGCAATGTGCTCTCCAACGGCCGAGTCCCCTGACAAGTTCCCAGGGGCCCCCCCGCCCAGGCCCAGAGGGGCACAGGGCAGGTGCTCACTCCCGCCTCCCCTGGAAATGCCGCCCCAGCCCCTCCTTTCAAGGAGAGACCACTCAACATTGGGAAGACCCCATGGCTAGCCCAGTCGGCCCTGGCCTTGCATGCATAAGGGGAGCCCCAAGATGAGAGAGCATGAGGGGAGAGGGTGCCCCTCTCTGTCCTGGGGACGGCGCGGCTGAACAGTCCCACTCGTGGAAGGCCAGGCGTCCTCTCCCCAGTGTACAGACCTGGGCGGCTGGGCCAGGGGATCTTGCTGACGACAGGGGCTACTATAGGCAGGACACCATGCTGGCGCCTCCTCAAGCTGTCCTGGGAGGTGGCACCAGGAGCCCCCTCGACAAATGAAGAAACCGGGGCTCAGGAGCCCTGAGGGACTTGGCCAGAGCTCCACTGGCAGAATAGGACTTGCACCCAGAACCTCGGTCCCGGTCTGTCCCTGAGAGAAGTAATCTAAGGCAGGTGCCCTACTTGTGATGGGCCAGGCCTCTCCTCTCTGCGTGCTGTTTAGGGTCCAACGTGGGGCGCTCCCATTCGACGTGGGGTTGGAAACGTACTTGTATAAGCTCCACGGCCGCCCAGATGCCCACCTGGGGCTTCTGATCTACCAGCTGATTCCCACTGCGCACGTGAGTCCCACTTAGAAAGGGTTAAAGTCGGCACTCGCACCAGGAGGTCTGAAGGGCCGCTGTGTACACGGAAAGAGCTCAGTGTCAGGAGCCTTTAGTGACAGGCGTCGAGGCTGAGCAGGGGGGTGAGAGGGGTGCTGGCTTGGCAAGTCGCTTAAGGGCAGCGCACAGCGCACACCTCAGAAGGGCCAGACTGACCACAGGGACTCACGCGTGCCCGGTGGGGTGCCCAGGCACAGCGCTCGGGAAGAACGTTTGGGAGACATCTCCTAAGTCCAATCATGTGACTGCCCTGTGCCCCGGCGACTCCATTCTGGGACTATCCCTGAGAGCTGTGACGCTATGTCCACCTAGAGACGAGAGCGAGAATGGTCCACAGCTCTTTTCAGAACGACCCTGAACTGGCAGCACCCAAGTGCCCGTCAATAGCAGGATGAATAAACCGGGGTCTGGTGCTACAATGAATCAATGAAACATAACAATGAAAGAGAAATGGCTCCTGCTACACGGAACACCGTGGATGCAATAGTTCTGTGAAATGTCCCAGGTAGGCCCGGAAGGGCACACACAGTGACGTTTATAACTAGGACAGAGCCAGAGGACATCAGGGAGAGATGGCTCAGGAAGCGCAGTGAGGGGGTGGCGGAATACCTGCACCACGGACCTAGAAATTTAAACAGAAGGAAATGCAGCTTTGAGTTCCCTGGAAGCCACAGCAAAAAGAGAAACCCTGTGGGTTACACAGAAGCAGATGATTATTTAGGAGGGAGCAGCACCGCTGAGGAGGGTCTTGCCCTTGCCCTGTGTGAAGGCACAGTGAGGTTGCGAGGGGGGTTCAGCAGAAACTGAGAGGTCGACCTTCCCGAACCAGCAGCCTCTCGGCCACCTCCCTCCAAGGTGCCGATTCCATGGCTTCAGGGCCGGCTCGGCCTGCTCCCCTCGGCCCAGTGCCTGACATGGCATCCAGCTCACTGACGGGCAGCTTCCCTCCTGGAGCTGGAGCCAGACTCAGAGCCGGGAAAGGAGGTTCCATGTGGGGCAGGGAGCAGGGTGCCCCTGGCCTGGTCCCCACCCACCATGGAGCTCTATGAGCAAAGGGAGGTAACAACACCCTCCCACCCCTCCCGGAGGTGGCGGAGCCACGGTGGGGGGGGGGGGGCCTGGCTGTAGCTTTTCACACACAAGGCTCTGGACGCGTGTGGCCTGAGTTCCAAACCTGCCTGCGCAGGTGACCCTTCTGAGGCGCATCGGCACGAGTGGGGACCACGAGGCTGGGCATGAGCACCCAGGTGAGTGGCAGGCTCCCAGCCTGTGCCGCCGGGCGAAGCAGGGCCTCGGGGATGCGATGAGGCAGTGGTGCTGAGGGCCTCGCAGATGAAAAGGACCGAATCGTCCTGAGTGGCATCAAGAAACCCTTCAAACAAGTGTCGCTGGTTCGATTCCCAGTCAGGGCACGTGACGAGGTTGCACGTCAGGTCCCCAGTTGGGGGCGCAAGTGAGAGGCAACCACACAGTGATGTTTCTCTCCCTCTCTTTCTCCTTTCCCCTCCCTCTAAAAATAAAATAAAGAAACAAATAAATAATTTAAAAAAAGAAAGAAAGAAATCCTTCAAAGGGGCGGCTTGCTTATTTGAAACTGACACTCTGCTTCACAAGGACTGTCCCAAGGGGTGGGTCCCTTCTGAGGAGCCCCTGCCTCTGGGATGGCCTGCCTGTCCCCCTGCATGTGACTCTGCAGCAGCCACGTTGCCTTTCAGTTTGTCATGTGCACCCTGCCCTGGGCAAAGGCTGTCCTTCGCCGTCTCCTCCCCAGGGCTGCGAGCTGACAACAGAGAATGATTGTACACATGTTCACAACCCGCATGGTTCCCGTCCAACCGGGGAGAGTATTAGGGCTTATCTGGTCTATCTGCTCCGTGAAATGGGGTGCAGCCACGAACCCGGGTCAGAGGGCAGGGGAGGTGGAAGATGGGGGAGGTGGAAGACAAGGGAGGTGCGTGCCCATGGCAGATGGCGGGGTAGGAGCTAGGACCTCTTCTCTGAGCTCCCCGGGAGGCTGCTGTGGCTCTGTCTTACGACGCACAGAACAGGGAAAGCCGCTTTGTCTCGCCATTGCTTCACTGGGGGCACTGGCGAGGCTGGGAAGTCAGCACTGTGCTCCAGCCCAGCCAGACCCAGCAGGAGGCACAGCGGACCCTCCTGGGCCTGGGGCTCGGCAGCCGTGGGACGAACAGTCCAGGCCAGCCTGGTCCCTGGGGCCGAACACCAAGCTGGCGGTGGCAAACGCCACCTGCTCTGCAGAGCGTATCAGCTGACAGATCACAGCCTGCCCAGGGGAGCCTCGGTAACCCTGGGGGCCAGCAGTACCTACAATGTCAACAAGTGCCACCTGGAGACCCTCTTTACCCCACCCCACCCCCGCCGCCCAGGGCTGGTCTTCGCCCGGCCTCTGCCCTGCCAACAGCCAGTGGGTGTCGAGTGGGCCCACCAGTCTTGGGACAGAGTCCCCCAGGAGCAGACCCAGCATGGCAACACCTTATTCATAAGCACCCAGAGAAGGCTTTCCATACCACCCCCCAGAGGGAGTAAGGGCTTTGCTTCAGGTGACGCGGCTGCCATGGGGCAGGGCTGGGACGCAGACCCCAGGCTCACCCCAATGCCAGCATCATCCCTGAATCTGCTGAAGGAAGCCAGGCCCCAAACAAGGCAAACGAGCCCTCAAACCCAAGAGCTGGAGGGACTACGGGGCACAGCCCTGCTGTTTCCAGGCGAAGAGACGGAGACCCAGAGGGGCGGCCCCGGCCCGAGGCGGCCCAGCAAGGCTGCACCTGAGCTGGGAAGAGCCTGTGTGTTTTCAGGGAGCTGAGCCTGGCCCTGGGCGCACGGCGGCCTGCCCGCCACCCAAGAGGCGGAGGCCCGAGCTGGGGGGGGCCCGGGACGTTGTCGCTGCTGCCCGCACTGACAACATGGAGGTGGGGGTCGGGAGGGGGTCACCCCTCACCAGTCCATCCAGCCACACAAGAGGGGAAACTGGGGCACAGGAGTGGAGGGCCCGGCGGGAACCCGCAGGAGGCCAGCGCCCCTCCCCCGGCCAGACTTAGCACCTTCCACCCGGTCAGGTTCCCCGAAAAGCTGACGGATGCCACCTCATTCATCACAGTCCAGACAGCACCTCATAAATGGTAAACGGTCAAAGCCGCGCCGTGAGGGGCCATTCATCCCGGCCCTCGGGGACGCCAGGCGGCTGGGCGGCGCGCCCCACACTGGGCCGATTGTGCCGCGGGGAACCCGTCCAAGCTGCCCGCCGCTGGCACGCGGCCGCGCCCTGGACGATTCCTAGACGGAATCTTGTTTTCTTCAGTTTCATCTCTGGCTCCAGAAGGGCAGCTGCTCCCCCCGAGCACTGACTCAGCACGGCTTTGATGTTCCCCAGCCCGGGGCCTGTCCCCGACTTCCGGGGAAGCCATAAACCCACCCTGAATGAGCTGGGCCTGTGGCCTCTGCAAGGCCCTGGAAGCAGCTCGCGGGGCTCCCATGGGCCCGCCACACACGTGGGTGGGGACGGCGCCCTCGGGTGCATCTGCCCAGTGAGCCTCAGGGCGGCGTGGTGCGCGTTCCGGAGGCCGCCCCGAGTGCCATGGAGATGAGAATGCCTCACCCTGAGGTGTGGCAGGAACCTCCCCAGTGACTTCACGGGGCAGACCTGCTGTCTGTGACAGGGGTCCTGCTGCCAGAGAAGGGGCGGCCACGGCCCTCGCTACAACCACAGCGCCTCCCCTGACGTTACGGGGCATGGCCAGTGCTGCACACCCTTTCCCCCTCCGTTTGGGCACCACTGTGCTCTGGCCTCTGGTCTATGGCGGAGGGAGCAAGCTCATTGGGCTTGTCAGCCCCTCGGTCCCAGAGCCGGTAAGTGGCAGTGCCTTGAACCCAGTGTCTCCTGGGCCAGGGTCCCCCCTCTCTCAGCTGAGCATCACTGGGTGCCTCCCGTGGGACAAGCAGGCCCACTGTTCGAATGGGGGAGCCCTGGGCAGGCGGGAGGGACACCGCCCTGCTCTCCTGCAGCTTCAGGCCTGGGGTTGACATGTCCCAGTCCCAGCATGGTGGTAGGGGACGCTGGGCGCGGTCCCAGAGCCCACATCACACCTTGACTCAGAATCCTGGGAGAGAAGTGCTCTTGGCTCCGATGGCGCCTTCCGAGCACGAGGAAGACCCGCCTGACCGTGTGTCCCTCACACCCTCGCTGCTGCAGAAGGCAAGGCCAAGTCCAGCGCTGGCACTGGCCCTCCCATGGCGGGGAAGAGGTGGGCACATAAATAGCATAGATGTTATTACCTAGGCCGGGCCTTTGAAACCAACCCAGGCCGACAGGGACGCCCAGCTGCAGCAAACCCCGTGCGGAACGTCCCAGCATTTCCCAGTGCCCAGACGTGGCCACCGCCACTCCTGGCAGCTGGTGGCACTTTCTCCTTCGGGTTCATGCACAGACCTCAGCCACTGCTTGCTCTGCACCCCTGGCCCCAAAATGCTCATCTGCCGTCTCCCTCTTCCACTCCATGTGCATTGAGAAGCGGGGAGAGAGAGGGAGAATGTTATGTGATTGGGCACATGAGCTGTTCACACAATTCTTTGGAAAGAATGACGGATGAAAAACCTGCAAAGCCAGTCAATCACACATCTGTTTTTCTAAGGGGGTGGGTGGGGGTGGAGAGAACTTTCCTGAAAGGACTTGGCCTTGAAACATTAAGTCAAACAACTAGAGTTGGCAGCGGCCGGCTTCCGAACACCGCCAGCCCGCAGAGACTGCCGGCCCAGCACGCTGCGTCGGGCTGTGGAATAATGAACACATTCAACGCCGGGCCCAGAGCTCCTGCACGTGAGGCGCTGCAGACCAGAGGGGCTGCGGCCCCAGGGACTCCCCAGCTCTGAACCAAGGGCCCGACTTCAGTTCTACAGCTGTGCCCCTGGCTGCCCAGCGGGGAACCCCATATGTCTGTCCCCATGGATTCAGGAGAGCCAACGGGTCCGTCGGGATGGCCAGGAAAAGGCCTTGCTTAGCGCTATTAACTCAGTAAGGAGTTGCAACAGATGAGTTATGGGGCCAATCCTCGGACGGCCACAGGACTTCTGAGGAGGGAGCCCCCCAGAGCCGTGGACTTCCGACCTCCGGTGGAGCTCCAGGGCGTCCCTGCGCATCCGGCCCTGGACAAAGGGGTAGTGCCAAGCCCGAGGGGTCCCTGCCCACACCTCCTCGTGTTTGCAGTCCTGTGTGGAACTGCGAGTCGCATCTGTGCCGCTCCCAGGCTGAGCCCATGTCCCCTTTTTAGAGTCAAGTTTTGATTTTTGCTGATCGGGCCTTTACCTTTTGAGCTGGCTTAGAAGCCAGAATGGCGGGCACAGATGGATCTGGCAGCTGGCAGCTCTGGAACAGATGAGAACTGAGGACCTGTGATGCGTGGCCCAAGCAAGCATGGCCGCCACCAAGGAGGGCCTGTCCCTGAACTCTGCGCCGCTTTGCTCAGGAAAGGCGCCTGCCTCGCACCGCTCCACCTCAGCCTACTGCATGCAGCTCCCCATAACGACCGACAGGCCCCGCCCCGGAGGCTGCCATGAGCCTGGGCTCTTCCTGCCTTGGCTCCCAGAGCACCATGCCACCTGTGGGCCAGCCCCTGCGGAGGGGTGGCTGGTCCCTGCTCAGGGTCCCGTCTGTCCTGGTGCCAGACGAGACTAGGCTGGCCGCGGGGGGATGAGGTAGGCCTTGGGGCAGACTTAACCCTGCAAGCTGCTGTCACAGCAGATCGTGAAGAGCAAGAACCTACCAATATGGATATGTTTGTGCAGACATTTGTAAAAGTCTTCCACTTTTTAAATTCAGTTACAAAGCATAGCCCTGGCTGCTGTGGCTCAGTGGATTGAGTGATGGCCTGCGAAACAAAGGGTTGCTGGTTCGATTCCCAGTCAGGGCACAGGCCTGGGCTGCAGGCCAGGACCCCAGTTAGGGGCATGCAAGAGGCAACCACACATGGATGCTTCTCTCCCTCTCTCTAAAAATAAATAAATAAAAATCTTTAAATAATTTATTTTTTAGAGCACAGATTGTTGCTCTGGAGAGCAATGCTTCGGTCAGCTGGGCCTGTGGTCCCCTTGGAGGTGAGGCCCACTGATAGGAAGAACTAAAAAGAGAAATAATAACCAGTGTTGGCAACGATATAGAAAAATCAGAACCCTCACACGCTGCTGCTGGGAATGGAACTGGTGCGGCTGCCATGGAAGACAGGCTGGCACGTCCCCAAATGATTAATTATTGCTCGCTATTCGACCCTGCAATTCACCCACTCCTAGTGTACCCCCAACGGAACGCAGCAGCCGCTAAAGGCCCCACTGTGTGTGGTTCCGTGTACAGGATGCGTCTAGAACAGCAGATCCATAGACAGTAGATTAGTGGCTGCTGCGGCTGGGGCCGGGACAGCTGGCCAGACGGGGAAGGTGGCACAGGGTTTCTATTAGAAGTGATGCCATGTTCTAGAAGTGACCGACGGCGGGGCCGTCATACACCGAAGGGCATCCCGTTGCCCACGTTAGGTGGGCGGGCTGCGTGGTGCTGCGTTATATCTCAAGAAAGCCATGTTTAAAGACCACGTTTAAAGGGACTTGTAAAAACAAATTTGGCAAGTTCACCTATGCCCGAGGGGGCATGGCAAGTCCGTGGGGAAACGGTGGGCTACTGAAAACACCTGGCTGTATAAAATCAAACTCCTACCTCATGCCTTGCCCACAGTCAAACCAAAGGGGCTCAGCAGGAGAATGTGCAACACAGACTTTAAAAGTTCTGGAGGAGAATGGAGGAGAATATCTTTCTAATGGCGAGGAGACGTCTGACATGAGACAAAATGCACCAACCACAGCAAAATGATTAACAAATCCGATTCTGTGTCCGGGTAAGAGCCGAGGGCAGCAGGCCACCGTGGACACGGGGAAAGACAAAGCAGAGGCTGGGAACAAGTCTCCGCAGCACAGATGCCTGGCGAATGAGGAGCAGACGCTCCACAGAACTGCGACACACTGACCACCCAGCATCCCGCAGTGACGGGCACAAAGGGCAGGAATAGATGACTCACAGAAGGGACACTTGATGGGCCGGTCGGTGAACGTGTGAAAAAGTGCCCCGACCACACCAGAAGCGCAGGGAACACTGAGCACATTAAAGCGGGATATTACACACCCTTCGGATTTGGGGAAAACAAAACAAAACAGCCTCACAGTACCGAGAACTGGCAAGGATGTGGGAAAACGGGATTCTTTTCCAGTGCCGGAGGGGATGGAAACGGGCCCACCCCCTTGGAGCGCTCTGCAATACCCAATTAGTGAGCCATGGACACCCGCGCGCCTTCAGCCAGCTCCCTGCTCCCGCATCCGGGCAGCTGAGCCCCTCCCGACCCCGAGGTGCTGTCGAGAGAGAGAAGAGATTTCCAGGTCCAACACCCAGACCTGCCAGGGACAGACCCGGCCACGCGCACCTTTAACAAGCTCTCCAATGGGAGGCTTGTTACCCAGCGAGTGTGGGGAAAATTGCTCTAAAAGAAAACCCAGCCCGTTTGCACAAGGCGGCACGCTCGCCAGCGCTGCCCACCACGGCGTGATTTATAATCACGAAGAATTGGAAACCGTCTCTGCGTCCGTCAACAGGAAACTGGAATACAGACTGTGGGTCGGCTATGCACCAAAATGCTACAGCGTCACGCTGGCCTCCTCCCGGCCACCCTGACACGCGCGTCTCCAGAGGCTGTCGGGCCTCTAAGGAAACAGGCCCTACGTGCGGTTCCTCCCGTTGGTGCCCCGTCGCGTGAGCACCATTGAGGGGCCCCGGATGGCGTTCAGGGCTGGTCACCTTTCCAGGAGCTGGCTGTGTCCACCGAGGGGCGGGTGTGACTCAGGCTCACCCATCCCACGGTTGGGGTGGGGCGCCAAGAGCCCAGGGCCTTCTGCCAGGAGCGTGCCGAACCCTGGTGCCATGAGATTCTCCTCGAAAGAAGGGTCCCGTGGCCAAACTCATCTGGGGACGCGGAAAATGTCGCCCTTCTCAGCCAGCGACAAGGCCTGTTGACTTCGACAAGCATCGGGAAGCCCTGCCCAGAGAGAGGCAGACACGCAGCAGCAGCCTTGGGAACACCGTTAGGAGCACATGTCCCAGTGCTGGGACTGGCAGCACATCAGCGAGAAGCTGCCCAGGCGTTCCCAGACTGCTTACCTGCAGGGCCCCCCTCCCTGGAATCCCCTTGCCTAGAAACCCTCCTGGCCCTCTCTGGGGCCTCCACAAAGCCTGACACTGGCCGGACCAAAGATAAGTGACTCGGAGAGCTCTTGTTCCAAAGGCTGAAACCGAAGCGTGTGAGTCACAGCACGTGCGTGCCCACTGGGAGCCAGGCTGCAGGGCTGGGGGGCTGCGGGGTCCGGGCGGAGGTCCTGCCCGCCAGTGCACTGCCAGAGCCCACCCGCCGCAGAGCGCGAGTTCCTACAGGCCAGAGGCCACGTCTGGGTCCCCGAGGGTCTGTGTCCCCTTGGCATCTGGCATAGGGCACACAGGTACCTGGACAGAGCTCACACGTAAGACACAGGACTGTCCTTCCTGACCACCTCCCCTCCTCCTTCCTGCCAAGCTGGGATTAGACCACCTCCCCTCCTCCTTCCTGCCAAGCCGGCTCCCTCGGCCCACTGGGCCCCCAAGCCATGCCTGCCACCTGGGCTCACCTGGCAGGTGGGGCTCACAGAGCCCCCCGAGGGGTCAGAGGAGGGCACGGCAGAATGTGGGGGAGGTCCTCGGCCCCTGCTCAGCAGACAGGCAGCGGGCCCCGTGCGGGGTTATGCCGCGGCACCAGGGTGGGGGTGGGGGGAGGGGCCTGTCTAGGATTACTGGGGCGACACGTGTGAGGGCCTACAGGACAACAGAAGCTGCACATGCGGCATGGGAAGCGGAGCCACCGGAGCATGTGCTGGCTCCTGTCCCGAGGCCTGGGGAGCACGCTCTGGGCCGGGCTGCTCTGGTAAGGCCTCCGGGCCCCTCGGCTGGCCGCCACCGCCAGCCCTGAGGAAGGGCCGCGTCCACGCTCAGCAAGTGCGGCTGGGGAAGAAGACACACCGCCTAGACCCCCCAGTCCTGGGGGCCCGTCATCCCCTCCACCAGCTTCCCTGGCTGGGCCCGCACAGGGACCGCGGCGACCATAATGGCGTGGCCTGGCCTTGGGCGGCTCACAGCCTGGGGCAGGGGGGAGACTTGCCTGAACAGATCGGCACACAGGAATCGGAGTAGCCAATCGCCGTGCGGAACGGGCTGCGAGAGGACGTGCCATCCGCGGGGAAGGGGGTAAGGGGCGACAAGGTGTGCCTGCGTGTGCAGGTGTGGGGGGGTGCGCACATGTGTGGGGGGTGTAGGTGTGTGCATGTCGTGCTTCATCACAACAACACACCTGCTCATGCATCACGTCTCATGCACAGTTTTTTTCCGAAACATCAAATCACCCAGGTGACTCAGCCCCCTGTACAGTCCAGATTTGGCGCCCTGCGACTTCCGGCTTTTCCCAGAACTAAAATCACCCTCAAAAGGGAAGAGATTTCAGACCATCGACGAGATTCAGGAAAATACAACGGGGCAGCTGATGGCGACTGGAACTGTGTGAGGTCCCAAGGTGTCCACTGTGAAGGGGACTGAGGTGTCACTGTCCTGTGTACAGTGTTTCCTGTATCTCGTATCTTCAATAAATGGCTCTGTTTGGCATAGAACATGGCTGGATACTTTCTGGACAGACCTCGTATACCTGCTGGAGGAGATCACGGGCCACAGCTGCTAACACAAGTGGCCACCTGAGGCCAACCCAAGATGTTAACCCAGAGTGCTATCCGCTTTCCAGCCAGAGCACTGCTTTGTGGTCATGTGGGGATATTAAAGACTCACAGCGGACCCCAAAGAAGACCGCAGAGGACATGTTCACTAGTAATAATACAAGTCACTATTTACTAGTGCCAGGCAGCAGTCTAAGAAGTTGACCCGTGTCACTGATGCCCATGTACGTATGAGTGGAGGAGACCGAGACGGAAGGGGAGGGCAAAGGCGCACAAATGCAGTGAGTGGCTAAGCTGGGGTTTGAACCCACGCCTCTGGTTAGCCCACAAGCACGTGCTCACCCCTTGGTTTAGGCCCTCTCTCTTATTTGTCAGTGTTTATCACCCACTTATGACCAACATATGGAGCTGGCAGTCCACTGTGGGGACAGACCCAATAATAATTAGCCCTGACAGAGGTTGTTGGGTAAAGGGCTGGGGTGCCCAAAGGACAGAGGTCAGGGTCCGTGCCCTCTGGGACCGAGACCAGAGCAGGCCCCCAACTCTGAGCTTCTGGAATCCCAGGGAATTCCCCTTTTACCTCTCCCCACTGCTCCCCATGGGACCTCTGCACCCCTGCCCTCCCCACCAGCCTGGGACTCTGCTGGCCAGATCCGGTGAGTAGCCTGGGGTGCCAGCACCCCTGGATATGGGGGGCTTCCCTGGGGACATCCTGCAGACAGGGTCTGGGTGGCGGAGACACACAGACAGCAGGCAGGCCTCACTGCTCACCCTCAGGCCCTCGGCCTCTGCGGCCAGGCAAACAGCTCAGCTGCCCACCCCTCCTGCCCTCACAGTCTCCCAGTGGTCCGGCCAGGGCTCTGCACGAAGGACCCCAAATGCAGGAGAATGCTGCCAAACTGACTCTCCGAGGAGGACGGGGGGAAACCCTGGTTTGTAGCATTTGCCGACTGCCATGGAGTGAACACCTCCACGTGACAGCCTTCAAGCTACACAGGTGACTCCTGCAAGTTGGTCCCAGCTGGCCTAATTACAGTTACACATGTCACCGGAGCCAAGCGGCTCAGTGTCAATGCCGGGAAAGCCAGAGAAAAGCAGGTGGAGTCCCCACAGGGGTGGCAGCACCCTCACAACCCCAGGTTAGTGCCCCCCACCGAGGGCAGAGAAGTGAGATGCCCCTGGGGGTGCAAGGACCACCCCGTCCCTGGGGACCTGATGATGCTAACCAGATCCCTGGTGCCGAAAGGTCCCCTGAGCATGTGGAGGGGATATGGTGCCATGTCCAGTGTCCAGGATCTGGCCCCTGAGAGTAACTGGAGAAGGTGGCGACTGGCCAGGCCGGGCCGGGCCAGGGAGCCACTGGGGTCAGCTACACCTGTCCCTGGGCCTCCCCCCGAGATGTGTGAGTGCGGCATGGCAACTGACCACAACAAACAGTGCACAGCGGCCAAGCCGGCTCTGCAGGCCACCCAGAGGCCGGGCGCGGGCCCCACCTCCGCGGAGGCCCTCCTGGGCACCCTGGTTTCGCTGGGGTCCTGAAGGCGTCGGGTCCAGTTTTCTCCTCAACACACACAGCGCGGAAAGGCGCGGCGGCCCTGCACCGACCGAGCTCAGGCCGGATCCCCGGGCGGGGAGTGCGCTGGCAGCCACCTCCCTGTGACCTTGAGCAAGCCGCCCCCTCCCCCCAGGTCTCCGGCTACACACGGGGACAAGGGGAGCCCTGCTGCTTCCCCATCTGACAGAACCCGCAAGCCAGGAACTGATGCCGGCAAAGACCTTGAATGTTTGGACAAAGGCAGCCGCCCAGGAAGCGCGGCACGGGGTTGGGCTCCGAGCGTGGGCCCCGTTCTGGGATGGCTCCGAGGGACATGGGGCCGGATTCACACTGCAGGCTGGTAGCTACAGAATAGTGCCCTTTCTTAAAACAGGTGCAAACCCTGGAGACTCCGCAGGAAAGGTCCCACTCCCCGCATACTAAACTGTAACCCTAAATACAAATGCACTTCAGTGAGTGGACCTCGGGGACAGTGACCTGCACAGCGAGCTTGCAGGTGCCTGCGTTCTTTATCCACGTTGAGGTTTTTTTGGTTCTTAGTACGACAGGTGATTTTGTATTGAAACCAGGACACTTTAGGTATCACGGCATGAGACTGGGTCTTGCCTAAGCCTTCCCCGGTGGCTGGCTGTCTTTGGACACAACCCCAGCAGAGGGGGGTGAGGGGGCAGAGCTGTCTCATTATTGCCAGGCGGGGTGCAAGTCCAGTTCCCCCCTGGCCTCTGGGGATACTGGGGTGGGGGAGGGGCTCGTGAGTGCTGGTCAAGGGTGGCAGGAGCAGGAACGCCTCATGTCTGCCACCCATGTGGCCCCCATTGATGCTGTGTGTGTGCAGGATAGTTGGGTCCTCATTACCACCTGGCTCCCCACTTGTCCTTCTCTCACAACCCTCAGCATTTGGGGCTCAGTACAGCCTCCCGAGGGGGGAAGTCCAGGCTCCCCGCTCAGCCCTTGCTGGCATGGAGGGGGGCGGGCCACAGTGTTTTCCGTGGCGCGTGGCTCATGCAGAGCGATGGCCGTCTGCAAGTTTCTGTCTGGCTAGGCTGCCTGTTTTGCTAATGCCAGGAGGCTCCTGGGGGTCCCGTTGTCCGTCCTCTTGGTTTTTCTGGCTCGCTGGCTGTTTCCACTCCCAGTCTGGGGTCTATGCTGCATAAAAGAAAACCCAGGGACCTCAGCACTAGGTTGTTCCTCGGGTCCCGAGGTCCCTCGCTGGTCTGCCTGCATCTGCACCTTTCAGACACTCCTTATGCTTGTTTTACACCCAGCGTCCGGGGCTTTGAGTTGAGCTGAGAAGGAGGAACAGGGAAAGGCACGCCTACCCCACCTTGCTTTTTGTGGGTTAGATTTTTTTCTCTTGCACCCAGGATGGGTGTGGGCTGAAGAAGTCATGTGTGTCGCTCCCAGAAGACCCTTCCCGCTCCCTGTGAGGTGTCTGCCCCAGCGTGCCGCCCTGGGACGGCCCCGTCTGTGTCTTTGGGCTTGACAGAGAGAGGGCAGTGTGCGCTCTGGGGGTGTGAGCACCGGCGCCCACCAGTGGGCTCGCGCCCAGGCTTGGCTAGTTCGGCCTCCATTTTACTGGGCGAAAGACCCGAACCATGGAGTTCCTCCTGCCAGGCCCGGGAGAAGGATATTTTTAGACTTCCTCTCCCGGAGCTGCAGCTGAACCTCAGCAATCTGGTCCTTTCCTGTAGCCCATATAGAGAACGCAGGAGTCTATTTCAACGCTGACAAGTATGTGCCGTTAAATTGTACGTAAAGAAAGCTCGATCTGAGTTACGTTGCAAAAATACGGAAAGAAACGTGGGGGCGGGCGCACGGCAACTGGAAGGAAGTATGTCAGAACGACAATTGCTGTTACTGGTGAATCACAAGAGGTTTTCTAGCTGCTTCTTTCAGATTGTTTATAATTTCCAATTTCTCCACATGATTCTACTAATGTTTATTAAATTAAAAACAAAACTTAAAACCAGAAAACAATTCTCTCCCCTCCAGAAACGAAGGACTGCTCGCCTCACCGGACCCGAGCTTACCACGCCTTCAGGCCATAAACCCTGGGCCCGGCGCCTGGCGTGTGATGGCAGCCTGGGGACAGGCAGGCATGCCTCTGTCCTGGGCACCTGGGCTGCTGCCTTGCCCAGGTCCAGCGGCACCTCAGGTGGCAACACCACAGCAGGGAGTCACTTTGCCGCTCTGACCAAAGATGTCCCGACCCCACAGGCCCTACTCACTGTGCACCAGGGAGCCAGAGGTGTGCACCTGGGCAGCTCCCAAGCGCAGCAAACCCCAGCACTTCCAAGAATCTACCTCCCCCAGCATCGCCTACCCCAGACTCGCCAGAGGAAGGCCTCCTAGACGCAGACAAAAGAACCGCTCCCTGTCCCGCACGCAATAACGCCCGCCCAGGCAGACCAGGGAGGGCCTGCACGTGACATCTCGGCCCCACCAGCATACCCCCTCTGTGGCCTTGGTGGGTGGCCTTCATTTCAGCAGGCGACACTGGAAGGGCATGGGCTCCGGGGAAGCCAGCCCGTGCCCTGGCCAGGAGCCTGGGACCCACAGGCAGGGAGGGCAGGAAAGCGCGTGCGGAAGAGCCAGCTGGTACCGCCACAGCAGGTGCCCTCAGGTCCGCCCAGGCGCCTCCAGTGGGGGTCGGTGCTGTCAGAGCAGCCAAGAACCAAAGAACGGACACGCCCAAACTCCAGGACGGCCGGGGCAAGCCTTCTGAGGTGGCACCAGCTGGCTGGAGACCACAGGTCACCGGGACCCCCGGCACGGTTCTCGCCACTCCCCTCTCTCCAGGTCTCTCTTTTTCTTCGCTTTTGCAGGGTGTGGACACCTTGCTGTCTGCCCATCCGCTATCGGCAAATGATGGTCACCTTCCTCTCACAGAGGCGGGGCCACAGCAGGCCCCTTGTGCTCGGTCACATCTGCGGGGGAACCCACTGAGGGCCAGTGGGGGGCGGGGGGGGCAGGCCTGGTCACTGGCTGTGTCTTTATTTATAACTTCTTTTACTTCCAGCGTTAAGGCCCCGGAAAGGTCGAGAGAAAAATGAATGCCTTGACATTTTTTCCAAACATCCTCCCAGAGAGCTCTTGGCAAGGGAGCCGGCTTTGCTGAGAGCCTGAGAATGTCTGGCCGCAGAGCGCTCCTCAGCGGATCTATTTTTGTTTGGTGAGACATCTGTGCTCTGCTAGGCTCCACGCTTGGGACTATAAAGGAACAACAAAACATGTAAACAGGGACCAAACGCTCTACCAAAATAAAAGTGGGTCTCGAACCATGTTGTTCTGTGTTCGGGAGGCCGGGGGAGCCTGGCCACATGGCGAGTGGCCCTGTGGGCTGCGCCCTGCCCCCAGCCCCAGAAGGTCCCCCCGGATGCCAGCTCAGGGCGCTCTGCCCCAGTCTTGTCCTGCGAGCCCTTCCAGGAGGTTCTGTGTCTGAACTGGACAAATAGCAGCCAAGCACATCCACCCACGGGAGAGGCGGGGACTCCCCACAACCCAAAGGGAGAAGGGAGAGCAGCACCTCGGAGCGTGGCTCCCAGTCAGACTGCCACGCGCTGTCCCGCCGGCGGAACCTCGGGCAAGGGGCTCAGGCTTCCCACGCCTCCTTCACCTCACCTGGAAAATGGGGTTGTAGTCAGAGGCCACACGGAGCAAGGCTGGCATGCTTGTGGGGGGCACGGAGTGTGAGCTGCACGGGAGCCCGCTGTGAGCAGGGGTAGGTGGTGGCGCCTGGGGACCGGAAGGCCCAGTCGCCACGGGGGGACATGGGCATGGGAAGGGCACAGGAAACCCTTCTAGTTGCTCCCACCCGGGGCTCCGATTCCAGAAGTGTCACTGTGCCTCTCTCTCCCCAGAAAAGCCCCCAAGAGCACCGCGGGGGAGCCGCTGGACCCACTCCCAGGGCCAGGTGGCGCAGCAGCCGCAGCGTGGCCCGCGAGGCGGCCCGAGAATTCGGGGCCATGTGGCTGCTTCTCCCAAGGCCTCGTGCGCCCCAGACAGGCGGGGGCGGGGGCGGGGAGGGCCCTCGCTGGGTGCAGGGGTCTTTCGCCCAGTCAGGAACCGGCTCTGCCTCCCCAGCCGTGCTTTCCTGGGCACGGCATTTTCCTCCCCGTGCCTCAGTTTCCTCACCTGCAAAGTGGGGATAAGACAGCATCTGCCTTGATGCTCAATAACTATCAGCAGCCAACTCCATCGCTCGGCTGCAGGATTTCTCTGGCTTTCCCTCCCAGCCGCAGACCACAGGCGTGGGGGTGCGCAGGGGCCCCACGGCTTCCTTATCTCTCCGCCATCATTACGCACGATGCCCCGAGGCCACGCGGCCCCCGCAGGTTTGAGATGGTTATCCAAGCATTTCATCCTTCCGCTCCTTGGCCGGACCTCTCATCTGTGAGAGACAGAGGCTGGACCACCACTAACAGCATTCAAAACAGCCTCTCCCATAACTTACTGTAGGTTGTGATCAGCACCGACTCACACTTTACAAATAACTATAACTACGTTGTACCCCCTCCCAGGCTCACGTGGCCTTTTCTCCTGATTGCCTGCTGTCACAAGCTCCTGGGCACGAGATGGGAGGCGGCTGGCAGCCCCGGGGAGGGTCTTTGGAACGTTCACTCTGTATCAGGTGCGGTATGAGGGCGTCCCACCCACCAGGGCCTTGTGCGAACCAACGACCCAAAGTGGGGCCGCTTCCTACAGCCTGGAAAGGGGAGGTTTTGAGAGGCTGAGGGACACTCCAAAGTCACGTGCTCCAAAGTAGCCAAGCCAGGGATTCGAACCCTGGTCAGTGTGATCCTAGGCAGCCTGAGCCGTTGAGGAACGGGGATTAAAATGTGGTTCCCTGGGCAAGGATCCTCATAGACGCCCACGGCCTGTCTCACGCGCCGGAAATGCATCTGCCAACAGCCTTCAGCCTTGGCATCTTACTGGACTGGAGAACCACAGAGCCGCATCTTCTCTGGAGAAGAAATGAGCCCCAGACTCCGCATTCCATCCTTGATGAGATGCAGATTTCTCATTAAACGAAAAGCCTTGGTTTTAGGGACATACAATAAAGAATGAAAAGGGATATAAATATGCAATTTACAGAGGAAAATACATCAGCCACCAAGGCGAGTGGAAGACCATGAGTCTCACTCGTCATCAGACAATACCAGTCTTTTCTATCCACGGAGACAGTAGTTTAGAATGATGATGCCGTGCGTGGGCCCTATTTGTTGGCGAGAATGTAAAGGAACAGAGCACTGTCCACCCTGCAGATCGAGTGTCACGGAAGCGGGGAGGGAGGACTTTGCACAAGGACCCCAGACCTTAGAATGTGGCATATCCTTTGACCCAGCGATTCCATATTTGAGAATCTATCTTAATGCAAAAGTCACAGGTCAGTCCAAGGCCACGGCCAAGACTACCTCAGTGCAGCCCCATGCACGCTGATGAAGAGCTGGAGACAACAGTGTGTCACACAGCGGAAGGGGGCACAGGCGTGACAATGATGCTGGAAGGACGCCACCCACGCTGCACGGAGCCCCAGAACCAGTTGGGTGGGTGGGGACGGCAGAGGCACTGGAGGCCCACCGGCCCCTGCCCCCACCGGCCGCCCGCTGCCTGGCCCTGTGCCTTTCAGCTCCCCCAGGGCCTCTGTCCCTGTCCTCAGTAAGGTACCAGCCTTAACTGAGCGCTTACTGCGTACCACGCACTATGCTAAGCACGTGACACGCGTTATTTAATTTAATCGGCATATCCCCATTATGTTGTCCGTGGTGGGGCAAAAGTAGGTTTACCATTGTGAGTTCACAAAACAGAGTTTACTCTTGCATTATTGCTTACTGTAGTACTTTCCATACGAACAACTGTGAGCCTGCTCTTGCCCCACCCTGTATAAACGGAGTCTTATGGTCGTGCGAGCGCTACGAGGCTGAAGCGAGGCGTCCTGCCACGCTCCCTCTCAGCACGGGATTGAGGGCCCCTTCTGTCTACATTGAAATCCCTCCATATGGTGCTATCCAAAGGAGCCCCTGTCCCCGGGGGACAGCGCTGCAAGGACAACAGGAGGTCCCCATCCCCCCAGAGTGTTGCCGCTTCCCTGAGCAGGAAGGACGGATTCCAGACTGGCTTGGGGGAGCCCCTCCATGGGCAGGCCCTGCTGCAGCTGCTCTGACCTCCGGCTCCAGGTGGGCGGGGGCGGGGGGGGGGGTTTCGGCCCACAAGCTGACAATATTACCAGGAACCAGGCGGCGTGGGGACAGGAGCAACCCTGGCGTGGGTGGGTGGCTGGCCAGACTTTCCCGGAGGTGGGGAAGGGGTTGCGGGAGAGGTCTGGAACATTCTGTATCAGAGGGTACCTTTGCCCAGGCAGATTTGGAGGCTGTGCAGAACCCACAGACGACCAAAAGCATGCCTTTCTCCTCCTCCTCCCTCGAGGTGCGCTTTGCCAGGCCGAGTCTATGAAGCCAGAACACACGCTGGGCACAGGGTCTGGCTCTGCTGGTGTCATTACCTTCAGCCAGGTGCCCCTCTCAGAGACCTGGGGTGGTGACGGTGCACGCCGATCCCACCCCAGGGAGGCAAGGGTGCTCTCGGCACCCAGAGGCCTGAGGAGCAGACTCAAAGGCCCCTGAGGGAGGCGGGGGGCCTGGGCCGGCTTCATTATCAGCTCAGAAGGCCAGCGTAGAGGATATTCTCATAATTGCATGTTTTTTTTTTGTAAATGTTAATTACGGTTGCCTTAATTAGCTCCCACCCATTGAGCTATGGATTATATTAGGTTTATAAGTGTAATTACCTTAACAGGCATATGGATTACAATTATGCTCCAATTAAACCCCAAGCGTATGGCATATTAATCAACTGAGGGGTCCTCCTCCGGGTTCTTCAGGGCTGGCCAGCACCAGCCTGTGCTGTAAGCCCCACCCCACCCCCGTGCCTCAGGGCAGACCCGCTGCAGGCTTGGGGCACTTGGGAGCTTGGGGACAGGGAGGAGAGGGTGGTCTGCAAGATCGCAGTGTTTTCCAGGGCTTGGAGGCCACAGGTCCTATCCTCTGTCCACGCCTGGTTTAGAAAAGGCTGGCAGTGCGGTGAGGAGGTGACGGGCCAGCCCGTGGGCAGTGACTGCAGGACCAGGGTTGTGTCCAGCTCAGCCACGCCTCTGCAAGGACAGCTCAGATGCCCCCTTCCTCCCTCAGACAGGTGGGGACACGCATCAGGCTGTGAATGGTGACTCTCAGCCCCTCGAGGCAGACATGGCTTTCCCTCCTTATCTCCAGAGAGAGGCAGTGAGCAGTGAATATTATTCACCTACTTTCCGGGGTAGGAAGGACCACAGGGCCAATGGGGGTGGAGGGTAGTGATGGAGTGCTGGGGACCCCCACCTGAATGCCTAGAGGATGGATGAGGTGACCAGAGGGACAGTGAGGAAAGGCTCAAGAGGACAGCCCAGTGGAGCAGGGACGAGGACAGGAAGTGCCTGCAGTCCTGGTGGAGGGGTGTAAAGGGTCTCAAGGCCTCAGGACCGTGGACCTGGAACAAGAGCACAGACAGGCACCTGCTCCGGCGCCCTCTCGTCATCCTTGGTGTGTCCCGGTAGTGAGCCCGGGCTCCAAGGGGAGCCCTGCTGGGGCCGAGTCCCAGGGAACCTCGCCCGGTTTTGCATGTGGCAGCCTGCCAGGGGTCCCCTGCTGGGGTGGAGGGGCACCGATGCTGGCGGGTAGAATGATAATGACAACAGGTACTTCTTGGGACACACAATTTAGGGGCGGCAGTGGCTCCTGCGGCCCCATTTACAGACGGGTTATGTAGAAATGGGGACACAGCAAGGGTCACACCGAGCACGCAAGACGGCAGGGTTACCCAGTGACGGGGTGAGGATGGGCACCCGCTGTCGGGCCTTGGCCGGTCCCTGCTCCTGCGCGCGGGCATTCCCCTGGGGGCAGGCACGCGGCCGCTCGGGCCTCTGTGGTGCCGGGCCCCTCCCTGCCACCCCGGCCTCCTCTCCCGCAGCTGGCACTCCAGAGCCTGGAGGGAGGATGCACGTCAGTCTGCTCTGCGATCACACCCACACACACGTGTTCATACACAGGGAGGAAGAGCTGTGCACGCACACCCATGCACACGTGTTCACATGCAGGAAGAGCTGTGCATACCCGTGCACATGTGTCCGCATGCAGGAAGAGCTGTGTTCACAGGCTCCCTCAGCCCAGAAGGAGCCCCTGGTCACGAGAGGAGTCTGTCCAGCTGCCAGGCCTCTGCTCACCAAGGTCAGGACATCTGTGCCATGTCAAGGAGAGCTGTTACCGTGCCAGACTCTACAGACACAGCTTGGCTTGGTTTGGTTTAATCTTTGTCACACCGGACAAGGTTGAAGCTATCACCTTCAATTGCAGGAGAGAACAGCAAGCCTCAGAGTGTCCGTCACTTGCCCCAAAGTGCACCGTCAGGCAGTGACTGAGCCACAATTCAAACCCGCTCCCTGGCTCCAGAGACCGTGTCCCTAGAAGCTGCCTGAGGCTGGCCCACCTGGCAGACCCTTCCAGGGAGAAGGCCCCATTCCCGCAAATCCTCAGTGCCCCAGGCCAGGGAAGACAGAGTGCCACCTTTCTTTGTCCATGAATTTTTAAGGTTTTGCAAATAAGACCGGAGCTAAAAAAAGAAAAACAAAACAGAAAGCTTTTTTCCAAAACTAGGGCTCGGAAATTGAGAGTTCCTTCCTTTCCTCTAAACTTTGGAATTTAGCAGATAAGATTCATTCAGCCAAGGGCTTTCATGTCCACGATGCCCTGCTGGGAAATTGCTGGTGGGAGAAACCTAACTGCACTAGATTTTCATATTGGAATTATTAGTTCCCATTCAGGCCTAAACACAATTCATCAGCATCACTACTTACAAGTGAAAAGAAGCCATGTGTTTGAAAAATGTATACCTTTACATTGAAATGTCCCCCTTGTCCATTCTCCTCCAGTCAGGGAGGGTTCAAAGCCACCAGCCTTAGCCTGTGAGAAGGCCACAGCAGAAAGAGCTGCCCTCACCGTCCCGGCTGGTTTCCGGCTGGGGGTCCCAGTGCTGGGCCTCCCAGTGGTGGGCCTGAGGTGTAGATGTTTGCTGATCTCAGCTCTGGCCGGTCCCTTGGCAGCCCCACTGGCCCACCTCCCACCCGCCACCAGCCATTCGGGCCCCAACCATGTGGTCTCCCTGACACCCCTGTCCCTGCCACTTCCCAGCCATCTCTGGACTGAAATGCTGTGGAACAAAATGATACGATGTCTGGTATTTGTTTCAATTCATACTAGACAAGCCTGGCTAATGATAATTGTAACGAAGTACAAAAAACCGGGGCGTGGGGGGTGGGGGGACACACGACACAGGAATGCACGCTCTCTGTCTCGTGCCAGAAGTCTGAAGCAGGCGCTGGCAGGGCCACGCTCCCTCTGCTCCCTCCGAAGCCTACAGGGGAGGGTCCTTCCTGCCTCTTCCAGCTCTTGGCGGCCCCGTGCGTTCCTTGGCTAGTGGCTGCGTCGCTCCCATCTCTGCTCCTGTCTTCACACGTCCCTCTCCCCTCTGTGTCTGTCTTTGTCTCTTCTCTTTGCACAGGGTCACCGGTTATATGGCATTAAGGGCCCACCCACTCCGGTACGACTTCACCATAACTAATTAAATCTGCAGTGACCCTATTTCAGTGAAGGTCACGTTCACAGGCACTGGGGATATCTCTTGGAGGAAGACAGTTCCACCCACAATGCCAGGCACACTGTCTGCTTTAACCCCGATGGCAGGCTGGACTGGCAGAGGCCAGCCAAGAGAGACAGCGGAGAGAAGAGTCTGGCCTTGCTCGGAAGGCAGCAGCAGAGAGCCGCTGAATAGCCGCGGGCAGAGTAGAAGTGAGTGAGCATCTAGAAGGCCGGCCTGGCTGCTTTTTGAAGGATGGAATTGGGGTACCACAGAGGCAGGAAGGCTAGCTTCCTGGCCACTGCAACCCCAATGTTGCTTGAGGCAGCAGTGGGCGCATTCTGAGGCTGAGAATCACGGCTGGCTAAACCAGCTGGGAGAATCCCACGGCCTTTTGCTAGCTATTTCCTTGTTCGGGATCTCTCGAGTCAGGCACGGTTATGTGCTCCAGTTCCAAATATATAACTAAGGGTCTTTTAGGAGCACCGCTGAGAAATTTTGCACATGTTTAAGAGGAACACTCATGGGAGGAAAGCTCGTGGCAGCACCTTGGCAGTGACTGTGACAGCTGGTGCCACGGGGGCCATTTTGTACCACGAGGCAACGAACCAGAGAATGGAAAGCCAACATGTGAGGCAGGGGTGGACTTAGCATGAAGCCAATGATGCTTCAGCTGCAGGCCCCTCAATAGCATGGACATCTTTGAAGGCCCCAGACATGTGTTCACATAAATAGTCACTTTAAAAACGAAGGTAAAATTTGCAACCTAAATTTCACCCTTTTAAAGTGCACGATTTCACAGCTTATAGCACATTCCCAGTGCTATGCAACCGTCGCCACTGACTTCAGCACCTTTTGTCACCCTGGGGAGAAACCCTGTACCCATTCGGCAGCCACTCGCCGTCCCCGGCTGACCAGCAGCCCTGGCCACCACGCGTCTGCCTTCTCTCTCTCTCTCCACAGATCTGCCTGTTCTGAGCAGCTTCTATAAGTGGAACCACATGCTGTGTGGCTTTTAATGTCTGCCTTCTTTCACTTTGCATAATGTTTTCTTTTTAAAAAATTATTTTTTATTGATTTGAGAGGCGGTGGGGAGAAACACCACTTTGTTATTCCACTTATTCCTGCACTCGGTGGTTGGTTCTTGTGTGTGCCCTGAGTGGGGATCCAACCTGCAGCCTTGGCCTGTCAGGGTGATGCTCCAGCCCGCTGAGCCCCCAGCCAGGGCCCACATAATGTTTTCAAGGTTCCCCCACATGGCAGCGTGGACCAGAGTCTCCTTCTCTGCCGTGGCTGAATGACATTCTGTTGTGTGGCTAGGCCACATGTCACCGATCCATCCATCAGCAATGGGCACCTGGGTTGTTTCTGCTTCGGGAACGTGATCGATGATGCTGCCGTGAATATCGGTGCCCACAACTTTGTTTGACAATGTTTTCAATTCTTCCAAGCCTCATTTTGTATTTGCTAAATGTTATATGGTTTTCCTTCAAATGCCCCCCTTCTCCATGCTGTCTGAACTTCAGGCCTCAAGAAAACCCTGGATCCCTGGGGGCTCAAAAGGACAGGTAAAGACAGCGCTTGTGAAACCGCAGGGCTGACCCTGAGCCTGAGGGCCGGCAGCCGTTTTCGTAGGTAAACGGTCATCTTGAAGGTTGAAGCCACTGCTGGTTTGATGTCCTGACGGGTACAGATAACCACTGGCACCCGGGCCAGTCAGTGAGGAGTGGATGGGGTGGCCGACTTGACATATCTAGAGGGGACAGCAGGAAGACTTGGCGCCTGCAGGACACAGAAGAGAAGGAACTTCGGATGCCTCTGGACTTCCCTCAGTGACTCCTCAGTCATAAGTACAACGAAATCATTCACTCTCTTCTTACTCGGTCTTAAGAAGAGCTGATATGTAGCAGGTACATCCCAGCGCCGGGCAGGAGCCTAGCACAGCAGGCCTTCGAGAAATGATACTTGGGGAGCTGACTGCCACCAAGCGGCATGCAGGCCGCAGCACCCAGAACGGCCCTGGGTCATGGTGGGCGCTGAGCAACCCACCCTGCCCCATCTGCCAGTGGCCACCGGGGGTGAACAGGGGGTGGTCTGCTGGCTGGTCACCCCACACTGCTCCCCCAGAAACACCCCCTGCGCCCTCCGAGACCTCGCGTGCACCTGACCTTCCCACCAGCCTGGGGGCGGAAAGGTGAAAGGACAGCAGCCAGTGACCCTCAATTCCAACTGCACGCCCTGAGACAGACGCCCCGTCACTGCCCCACGGCCAGAGCTGCGACCGACACTGCCCGCAGCTGGCCGCCACGAGCTCCGAACGACGGCCCCCGCGGACGTCCCACCTGGCCCGTGGGTGCAGGGTGGCGTCAGCCTTTACGGACCCGAACGACACCCGAGGATCTGGACTGATTCTCAGAAACATAAGAAAATCCACCACAGGAGACCCACCGGAAAAAGGTCTTTCTTTCCTGCCAAGTGCACACACACTCACATGCACACGCTGCACACGGAACACACACATGCGCACGCCGTACAGAAAACACACACACTCACATGCGCATGCTGCATACAGCACGCACACTCACATGTGCACGCTGCACACAGCAAGCACTCACATGCACAGAGCACACAACTCACATGCGCATGCTGCATACGGCATGCACACTGACACGCACACACCACATATGGCAGGCTCGCCCAGAGCCATGCGCACAGCTCCCAGGGGTCCCGAGAGAAGAGGGGTTTCCACCGTGTTCCCAGGAGATGGCCCAGCCTGCCTCTGCAGCCGGGGGTGGACAGGCAGGCCTCCCTGGTGAGTGACAGAGGGTTTAGACCCTGTCTGTCTCTCAGGGCAGCCATGGGCGGGGTGCTCCAGCCTGCTCTCCTGCTCTGCTGGGCTGGCAGCCTCCTGGGCCGGCTCCACGCTGAGGGGCTTGGCTGGGGGGCCGGGCGCTGTGGTTCTGTGAGGGCCACAACCATGTCCCCAAGATGGGAATGTGTTCAGGTGACCGTCTGCCACTGCAGCTCAGGGCAGCCGCGGTCCCCGCCTCCATCAGGTCAGGGGTTAGCAGGGGCTGGCTCCTCCGTGAGCTTTGGGGCTCTGATTCCACCGCATGTGGCCCTTGAGAGCCAACAACAGTGTTGCTACAAGCTGGCGTGTCCCACCCTGGGTCTCTCGCCAAAGCAGCTCGGGATGGGAGTCCACGTCACCTGACTGCCTGAAGCGCAGGTCTAAGCCACGCCTGCGCCCTGCAGGCCTGCAGTGCTGTGGGTCACTGGGACCCTGAGCTCGCCTCCTCTCGGGCGGAGCCCAGGGTCCACGGCTCTCGGGACTCTGGCCGCTGCTGGCTGTGGGCTGCTCTCCTGAAGCTGCTGGGCCTCTCTTCACCCCACAAAAATCATCCTGATGTGGGGAGAGGGGAGGGCAGAGGCAGAGCCGCGAGCTGGCGGGTCACAGAGGAGAGACCTGCAGCCTCAGGAAAAGTGACAGGGGCTGGCGGCGTGCCCCTGGAGTGACCCAGGCCCTGGCACAAGGTTGGGGCTCTGACGGGTTGCCCAGGAAGGGGGGACTGGCGGCAGGGCCTAGAAGAGGGCTCGGTCAGAGCAGCAGGTTGAGGACCCTGCCGAGTCCTGTGAGGGGCTTTGCGTCCGCTGTGACCCTGGGCCACACCCTCCTACCCGAGCCCACCCACAGCCCACGTCCCTGTTCTGTGGTCGCACACATTTGGGGGCACAAACCCACACACATTTATAACAGGGCAAAGTGAGCCCCAGGGCTTTTGTTTAAGACGCAGCCAAAGTTATAGCCGGCTGAGCGGTCCATGGTCTCGGGCCGTATCGGCCTCCTTCACCCCATTCCCGCAAGCGGCCCCGCCTCCCGGCAGGGGCGCAGAAACAGGGCCCTCGGGAGCAGAAAACGAGGAGCCCGCCTCCTGGGCCGCCTCCGACTGGCCTCGGCTTCCTCGTCTGTGAAGTCGGGGCAGTGTGACGGGACAGGCAAGGCCTGGCCGCCCTCTCGGAGCAGCCATGGAAGGCGGAGAGCCTCGGGGCTCCCAGCATCTGCTCCAGTCCTGGCACTGGCCCGGGAGGCAGCAGATGCCCTGCCAGGGCCGACGGCCTTCAACAGGGCCCAGCCTTCCCACCTGGCCCGACGGCACTGCCCGTCCCGGGCGAGGCCACTCTCTGTGGCCCCCATTCCCCCCACCTCCCCCACCCCGGTCCCCACTTCTGGCAACGACAAGGAGCCCTGCCCATACAGCAGGCTGACACCCCCGACACCTCCCAAGCAGCGTGTTCCCAGCACGTCTCAGAGAGGCAACGAGGGCAGGTGGGGAAACTGAGTCTGGGCGGCTAGGCAGGGGCTGCAATCAGGAGCTCCAGTCAGATACAGAGGGGTCGGCTCCCGGGTCCACCAGGTTGTCACTGGGTGTCCCTGCTGCGCAAATTCCTGATTGAAAACCCAGAGGCAGCGATGTTTGCCTACAGGCTCGTAGCACAAAGGAGGGAGAGGCCCCTGCTACCCCTGGTGGGTGCTGGGTGGTCCGCAGAGTGTGGCTAATGCTCTTATCACCAGAGAGGCCAGGGCACCCAGCTGCCCACGGCAGGGCCGGACCACAGTCTAGGCGGGCAGCCCCTCCAGAACAGTCCTCGCCGGGTCTGTCCCCGTGACCCCGGACTCGGAGCTGGGACACAGGGTTTGTTTTTCAATATCTCAGGTTCCCAGTGGTCTTCTGCCAAACAGGGGCCTGTCCCACTTCCTGTCCTCGGAGGGTCCCTCCCCAAGCCGCACTGGCGCTCTGCCTGCCCCCAGCCCCACCTGCCCTCAGCCGCCCAGCCCCGGGCTCGCACACCCTCCGGGAGACCTAGGCCTGCGACACCCTGCCTGGTCCCTCACCCTGCCCGGGTCCTGCCCGCACCAGCAGGGATGGGGCCCTGTCAGATCTGCAGAGAGAGGAGCTGGGACCCCGGGAGGCTCTCATGAGTTCCCACCCAGCCCCCAAGACCCATCTGGGTGGCCTCCAAGGGGTTGGACAGTTTATTTTCAACCATTTCATGTGGAGACACTGATGCTTCCTCTTTACCGGCGGGTTCCAAACAGATTAACCCCTTCTCCCGCGGACCGCCTGCCGGAACGAAACAAGGCAAGACTCCCACATGCTGCACTGATCCGCAGGGACACAGCATCCCTGAGACCCAGGGGGCCTCCGGGGACACTTAGGCCAGCGCCCACGTGCTAGGGGCCCTGGTGCAGCACCAGCCCCTGGTTCACAGGCGGCCCCGCCTGAGCCTTCTCCTCTGTAAAGGACAGGAGGGGTGGGGGGTGGGGGTAGGGTTCTGGGGACAGTCACTGCTCCTCAGGCCTTTCCAATGCTTTTGGGGCAGTAGAACCTTCCACCTGACCCAGGAACTTGCAAGGAACCTCAATACAGACAAGAGAGTCGGTCCTGCTGAATGAGGGCAGGGCCCACCTTGGTCCCTGTGTTCCCCTGAGGGAGCAGTGCAGAACTGGACCTTGGGGTCCGCAGCGCAGGGACCCCGAGCTGGCCCTTTTCTCAGTTCTGGGGCGCTGAGTCCCTCTGGCCACTGTGAGTGGCCCCTCCTGGCACCGGCCCCCAGCCCAGTGGGACTTCACTGCCCGGGCCCTGGAGGCCAACATGGTTTAGAAATCCTGAGACAGACTTCCAAGGTAAACACACTTCACCTCTTCACACAACTACAGAAAGCATTACAACCAGACCTCAAAACAAACAACACCCAGAACCGTCAGAAAATCGAGCAATACGGAAGTCCGACAACCAAGGACTTAAAGAAGCCACATTCATCCAGACGGGTAGGAGGGGCAGAGTCATGGAGATGGGCGGAGAGGCAAGGAGATGCGGAGTGCCGTGGAGAGGCAGCGGGACGGGCGGTCCCACGATCATGTGTGGTGGACAGAAATCGGGAGGGACGCCTCAGGAGCGAGGGACCCCACCCCAGGCCAGGCCACACCGCCCAGGGTTCCAGTGAGCAGAAAGATAAATCCCCATAACTTCTGAGTGGAAAAACTACTCGGGGTTGGGGCGGTGAAAGAAATTGCCAGATTTTCAGGAGACTCCTCTTAAAGGACCCACAAAGGTCTCAGGACTTCCGCAGACCCACCCTCTCTGGGATTCAGCACCAGAGCAACAGCTGGAAGGGCACCAGTCACATATGGAGAGTAAGTGAAGTGACTGGAAACTGGGAGAGTGCCAGACAAATCTCCAGAAGCCAGGGAGGGGCACTGTCCCCTCTCTGAGTCTTCCCCCCACATAGAGCCACAAAGTGGTGAAGGAGGTTTCCCCACCATGGCGATTACCTAAGGCTCCGCCTCACACAATCTACAGGTGCCCTTGCTACTTAGGCAACACTACTAAGACAGGGAGTCAGAGCAGCTCTACCTAATACACAGAAGCACACACAGAGGGGCTGTCAAATTGAGGAGGCAAAGAAATATGGTCCAAATGAAAGAAGAGAACAAACAGAAATGGGGATAACCAACCTATCAAATGCAGACTTCAAAACACTGGTGGTCAGGGTGCTCAGAGAACTCTCTGAGAATTGCAACAACATAAAAAAGACCCAGGAAGAAATGAAGATTACATTAACTGAGGTAAAGTAAAATCTACAGGGAACCAACAGTGGAGGGGATAAGAAACATAAGAACATAAGAAAGAAATAAGCATTCAACCAGAACAGCAAAAAGAAAAAAGAATTAAAAAAACAAGGATAATATAAGGGGCCTCCGGGACATCTCCAAATGTACCAACATCCGAACCATAGGGGTGCCATAAGGAGAAGAGGAAGGGAACAAGAAACTGGAAATTTATTTGAAAAAGTAACGAAAGAAAACCTCCCTAATTTGTGGAGGAAATAGACATACAAGTCCAGGCAGCACAGAGAGTCCCAAACAAGCTAGCCCTAAAGAGGCCCACACCAAGACATCATAATTAAAATGCCAAAGGTTAAGGATAAAGAGAAAATCTTAAAAGCAGCAAGAGAAAAGCAGAGAGTTACCTAAAAAGGAGTGCCTATAAAACTATTAGCTGATTTCTCAAAGGGAATTTTGCAGGCAAGAAGGGACTGGCAAGAAGTATTCAAGGTGATGAAAAGCAAGGACCCACAACCAAGATTACTCTATCCAGCAAAGCTATCATTTAGAATGGAAGGGCAGAGGAAGTGCTTCCCAGACAAGGTAAAGCTAAAGGAGTTCACCATCACCAAGCCATTATTATGTAAAATGTTAAGAAAAAGAAGAAGATAAAAACTATGAACATTAAAATGGCAACAAATTCACAACTATCAACAACTGAATCTAAAAAACAAACTAAGCAAATAAGCAGAACAGGAACAGAATCATAAGTATGGAGATTATTTGGAGGGTTATCAGCTGGGAAGGGGGAGGGGGAGAAATGGGGAAATTGTGCAGGGACTAAGAAGCATAATCGGTTGGTACAAAATAGACAGAGAGGTGTTAAGAATAATATAGGAAAGGGTGAAGCAAGAGAACTTACATGCATGACCCATGGCCATGAACTAAGGGGGGAATTGCTGGGGGTAATGGGGGTACCTGGCAGAGGGGGCAAAGGGGGAAAAACTGGGACAACTGTAATAGCAAAATCAAAACAATATATTTTAAAAGAAAAGAAACCCTGAGGCAGTGCAGAAACCAAATGGAGAGAAAGTATCACAGCTAAGCAACCTGTATACCTGGAGCGGGTTAGAGAATGGCTCTTATCAGCTCCGTGACCCTAGGGGGTTGCCTGACCAGTCTGAAATAACACCAGTGAACCGTCCCACACGGCTGGTTTGTGGGTGAACAAGCTAACGGAAACTCTCTGGGAGAGCAGGTCCTGTATCTGTCGTCACTATTAGTGTTTTACCAACAACCGTCCAAAGGAGACACTAGCCCACCAACAGCGTGGAAGCCGAGGCACAGAGAGGTTAAGTAACCGGCCCGCAGCCGCCCAGCTCGCAAAATCAACAGCAGCATCTGCCTGTTACAGACGGGTAAGGGGCACAGAGAGGTGGAGCAGCCCTGCAGTCAGAGAGCCCATCCCCCGTCAGACTCCAAAGCCTGGGCCCTTCCCCAGCCCCCTGCCCCAGGCTGGGACGGGCCATGCTGAGAGCTGCCCAGGCCTCCCACCCAGGCCACTGTAGTTTCTGACAGGCCAGGGGTCCTGACTCCCCGCCGTCAGCTCTCTTCACCTCACATACAGGGGACTAAGAAAAAAAGCACAGAAAAGTCTGCATTGCTCTGGTGGAGGAAGACGCAGACTGACCCAGCCCGGTCACCAGGTGCCCAGCTCCCCAGCACCAAAAAGCACGGCGATGCCAGTCTCCAGCCAGCCCCTCTGCTCCCGACACAGGAGGCCACCTGCGGGGCCCTCTGCCTGAAGCCCACGGCTCTCGGCCCAGGCTCTGGGACTCCTACTGCAGCCGAGCGCCCTGCTCCAGCCCCCCACTGCCTCCGGGCTCCCACCCCGGCCCCTTCGCGTCCTCAGCCCCAACCCCCAGACTCTGTCATTCAGAGCCTGCCGTGTGTCCAGCACAGGGCAGGCCATCAACCAAGGCAGACAAGGTCCCTGCTGCCACCCCCAGCCCATATGCCTCATCCTCTCCATCCTGCCTTTCACAGAGTCCTCCCCAAGCTGTCCCCAAGTCCCCAGGACACAGTCCGTGCCCAGCACTGAGCCAGGATCCCCCCGGGCCACTGGTCTTGCTTATCTGGCCTCCCATACAGCGTTGCGGATGCAGTAGGTGCCTTTTGTATGCACTCCGGGTGGGAGGACCGGAGACCTGGGCAGGGACGGGATGTGTCTCCTTGCATGGGGACCAGGGAGGCCGGCAGCATCCACCCCCTCCTCCCCACACGGTTGGCCCAGATATAGTCAACACTGCCCTATTTGAGGACAAGTCCACTTTTCCCATCAAGCATCTATCCTCTGGGAGAGGCTGGCCGCTGTGGGGTGCTGTGCTCTGCCAAGCTGCCACAAGGTCACGAGCAGCCAGAGAAACCGTACACGGTCATACCTATACTTTTCCCGCCCCCCCACCCAAGTACATTAACTCAGCGCTGCCATCCACTGCCCCACTAAGGGCAGGCCAGGAACCTGTTTCGAAGACTTTTAGAAATCAGGACGTGGTCTCTGGGGCGAGGCTTTGATGAGACCCTCAAATAGGAAAATGGTCTTGGAAGCTGCAAGGCCCCTTCCAGTGGGGAAGACCATCGTCACAGTCTAACAAATGCAGAGGGTCCACCAAGGCACACGGGGAGAACCAAATTGGCAAAGACCCAGTCCCGTCTGTTAGGGAGGGAGGGAACGGGGAGACAGATGATCCGGCCAGGCCCGGGTCTTCCTTCCTTCCTGTGGGAGCGCAGCCCAAGGCCCCGGCCCTGGGCATGGGAGGGGGACTGGGGCCCCTAGAAGCAGGGCTTTGGGGCAGTGGATGGTGGGTGGATGTTAGGCCAGCAGGGCCAGGGGCCTGGCAGCCCAGGGAGGTCAGAGATTGTCTGCATGCAAGGGGACTGAGCCAACGAGTACCTGGAGAGAGAATAATGTAAGCCAGGTTCCTCTCTGTTGGAGGGGGAAGGTACCCGTTAGCAAAGGCAGAAGGCAGGGAGGGGCCCTGTGGTGTTGGCCTGCAACCAGAGGGACTGGTGCGAACTCACAGTTTTCGGTACAGTTACTTGGGTACACAGATACGTATGGATGGAGCTCTGCATTACATGTGTACACGCATGTGCATGTTTCCTGCCTGCGTGCACAGATGGGGTCTGAGGGCAGCGATGCTCAGAGGCCATACCAGACCGTCTGGTGCCCACGCCTCTGATTCTAAATATCCCTTCCCCCTCAAAGGGACCAGGGCTCCTTGGAGAAATGGCTGGCTCCAGGGCTGACACAAAGCATGCTGAGCCTGAAGTGTCTTTTTTTGTTCCAGAAAGTAAGGAGGGGCCATCCCTGATCAATTTGGGGATCATCTGGGCATCAAAATACACTATGATAGTAACACATTGAATTAAATAGGAATCTGAGTCCGCAGTGGTATGAAAGAATGGGGAGAAGAAGCAGGTCTCCCCGGCAGTGGAATATCAGTAACGACTGTAAGAACTAATGATGGAATTGCTCAGCAGCCATCACAGAAGTAACCAACGCGGGGAACAGCCACAGACATGAAACCCAGGGGTGACAGCAGGGAGAGGGCCGGGATTGTACGCAGTCTCAGAGCTTCTCCTTGCAAAGGGGAGACACCCACACCTGCCTATTACTGCGCGGTGGCCACCGCCTAACCAAACGATGTCAGTCAGCGTCCCCAGGGCTGAAGCGCACGGGCCTCGCGTGCGTGCCCCATGACAGGATGCTCTGAGAAGTACAAGGCATTGCTTCTGGGCTATTCCGGCCCCAAATGCACAGCTTGGGTCACAGCATGAGGGGACATTGGACAAAATGACTGTCCTGTCCTCTTCACAGCTGTCACTATTGTGACAGTCCAGGCAAGGCCGGGAAAGTGTCCCAGCCTGATGTGTGGGTCAAGGACTGATCTCCCTGGAAAGGAGTCAATGGGGTACCTGAGAAACCCGGACAGGTCTGGCGCTGGGAGAAAGGCCCGTGGAGTTTCTGTCTGTTCTGGAAATCTCAGAAACGACTGGGAAAGAAGAAGGCTGTGGGAACTCACGGAGGGCCAGGTAGTTCTCCCGGAAGTGAGTGCGTTTGGGCTACAATAGAAGTGGCCCTGGTGTGAGAGCTGGCACAGACCCTAGCTTGCTGCCTATTACCCTTGACCTGGAGGCGGCCCCCTCTGCCAGTCTTGGCTCCCCATATGGAGCCAGGGGGTCCCTAAGCCCCTTTCAGGTGGGCCGACTCGGGGAACTCCATCACCGGGGAAGGCCTTGGAGACAGCAGAATTCAGGCGGGTGGTGGGGGGCGGTGTGTGTAGGGGGGTGTCAGGCAGAGGGCAGAGCAGGAGCAAAGGCTGGACAGAGGCAGGAGGCCTGGAGAGACTGCAGGGCCCCTCCCCGAGGGGGGACCCGGCCTTTCCCAGGCAAAGGGACTGCGGGGCGACACCCAGGCCGAGAGCCTGCACAGTCCTCGGTCCCTCCCCCGAGAAGGTGCCAGAGGCGGAGGACCAAGGCACAGGGGAGGCAGACGTGGGCCAGTCCACCGGCCGTAAGTCCTGGGAGCTCCGCTGGAGCTGGCAGGGGCCCCACGGCCCCGCACCTGCGTGTCCTCCGCAGCTCGCCACCAGCGCCCATGCAGGGTGGCAGGGTGGGCGGTGAGCAAGCTCCCGGGGCCTGGCTCTCAGGGGCAGGACCCCCAGGGCCAGTTCTCCCGGCCTTGGCAGGAACACGCAGCCGCTGCGGGAGAGAGAGGATGTCGGGGGTGGGGTGCGGGGCAGTGCGGGGACGGGCACCCTGGCCCCATGTGGCCTCCTTCAGGCTGGCCCCGTCTGGGACCTGGCAGCAAGGCGCCCTCTGGTGGCCCCAGCAGAAGGCAGCGTGAGGAAGAAAGGAACAGGAAAGGGGACCCTCAGAGAACTGGAAAGAGGCAGGAAGCCAAGGGCAGAGATGAAGGGCCGGAGCGGGGTCAGAGGAAAGGATGTGGAGGAGAGAACAGGAGATGTGGACGCCCTCGACCCTCCTCCGGAGCCGCAGGCCTGTGGCTGACACTGAGCCCCTGCCCAGCCCCCTTGGGTCTTCCCCAGGCTCTCGCTCCCCGGCGTCAAGGCCGTCCTCAGATGAGACAGGCGGGCTGGGACCGGCTCCACGTGACAGGTCCAGGCTGGCCCGGCCCTTCAGCAAGGGGAGCCTCGAGTCCACCTTGCAAACACCTCTGTCCAGCTGGGGCCTGAGACACACCCTGACCCCACCCCGGGGTCTGCAGTCTGCAAGTCCAGAGACAACGGCCCCAGGCACCCACTCCAAGCATCTGCGCTGGGATCCCTCCCTTAGGCGGCCACCCTGCCACAGGTCTGACGTGCACGTGAGTGTGCGTTAGTGCGCATGCACACGTGTGTGCACAAGGCAGTGCGTGGGACCTGGGTGTGAGTGTGGGACACAGTGAGGCCACAGCCCTACTGCCCAGGGTACCGGCAGCGCTGTGGGGAGGTCGGTCACAGAGAGGGTATCGGGTCTGCAGCCAGAGACCAGAGCCCCTCGCCCTGATGGCTCCAGGGTGACAGACATGCTGCAGAGGGTGCAGACGGGGCCCCTGGCCGTGTCCCTGTAAGTCAGGGGAGGTGGGAGAGTGGCTCTCTGGCCCACCGGGCCGGGATGTTTCCATAAGAGGAGGTCCATTTCCAGTGAAACCATCTGTGGGCGAGGAGGGGCCTGGCTGGGTCTCGGGGGCCAGGTCAGAGCTGACGCAGGCAGTGGTGTCTGGTTGTAAACTTATCAAGTTGTACTTCTGGGTGGCGTTTCAAGAATCCCCCAAATTCACAAACCGACGGGGGGACGGGGGATGCAAGTGTACTTGAAAAAGTAACCCTTGTTCTGATAAGAGTGTTACACTTTCATCATAAAATATTTAGAAGACACCCAAAGGTGCAGACAAAACCAAACCGTTGGTGACGAGGGGGTGTCTTGCTTTCCAGCCTCTGCTACTCACGTCCCTGCACACCTGCATCTAAGCTGCGGTTCTCACCGAGGGGCTCCATGCTGCCACCAACAGCCCATGGCCCAGAGGGGGAGGTCACAGAGCAGGTGCAATCTGAGACTTGAATGACAGCACCCACGCCCCTGCCTTGCCTGGGCTTCAGTTTCCACGTCTGCAAAGGGCAGCTGGTGACACTGAAATCGCAGTGTCTACCTATGGGGACATGGGACCAGCTTCCCAGGGTGGTCCTAGGAGCCACAGGTGCAGAAATGACCTGGCACCCACAGGTGCCCGTTAAATGTCACCACACTCCCCAGATGGTCTGAGGCTTTATTTAGCCCTGGCCTCTGGCCACTGAGGTCCCTTCTTCGGCCTCCCAGCAGGAGGTCTGCCAGCGGTTGCAGGTCATCTCTAGTGACAAGGGCTCACCCCTCTCTGGGCAGCCCGTGCTATTTTGGAACAGCGTGGACACACCTTCACGGGCACAGTGGCCTCTGAGGTTAAATGAGGTCCCTCCCAGTCCTTGCCAGAGCCCAGAGAAAACCGGCAGTGACGCGAGCCAAAGGCCACTGTGGAGGTGTCTCTCGGGCCCCAGCGAAGGGCTGCCCAGGACCGGGCCTTGGTGACACATAGCTGCATGTGTAAAGAAAGCAGGACCCTGGGGTAGGCTCCCCATTGGGCAGAAAGAAGCCCATGTGGCTGACTGGCCAGGGAGATTGAGAGGCTGTGGGCCCCATCCTGCTGTACAACATGGTCCTGCTCCCTGCTAACAAAAACGCCGACTTGGAAAAATGGGACAACTGTAACAGAACAACAATTTAAAACTGGGGGGAAAAAATGCCAATTTGTTGGCTTACTCTAGCAAAAAGGCCAGAGGTGGGAGCAGCTTCAGGCAGAGCTCGATCCAGGTACGCAGACAACATAAGTGGGGGTTGTCTCTGTCTCTAGGCTCTGCTCTCCTGCTTGGTGGCTTCACCTTTGGGCAGGGTTTTCCCTGGGGTGACAGAGATGGCCACTGGTACTTCTCAGCTTATGTTTCACTGGCCCCTGTCCTGGGGGTTCTGGAAAGTCCTGGGCCAGCTCACTGGCCTGACTCAGATCACATGCCAGTCACCACAGCCAGGCGCTCGATGAGCTCCAGACGGGCGGAGGCTGAGTCTCGTGCCCAGGCCCGGGGCCCCGGGGGGGTGGGGGTGGGACGCAGAGACCACACTCAGAGCAGGCACAAGCTAAAGGTGCCGCTTCCCCGTCCTGCCTGTGCACGAGGGCTGTTTGGAAGGCCACCGACACTGGGATAGCTGAAGAAGAGTTTTGGCCCCTTTGGGGGCAACATCACCCCTCCCTCCCCCAGGAATGGGTGGGCTAAGTGAGGGGCCAGGCACGGGCGGGGCTGAGTGCCCGAATCCACAGGGGAGGAGGGGAGGAGGTGGCTGGGCCTGGGCTCACAGTGCCTCCCACCCACCTCACCACCCGTGGGCCAGGCGCTTGGCCCGGCTGCCCAGGGAAGTGGAGGGCATGAGCCAGGCCGGGGGCCTACAGGGCTGCCCACCGGGGCCGCTGCGCAGACAGGTGAGCAGCTGTCAGACGGGGGCCTCCGCCCTCACTCTCCAGGAGGGCCTTGGCCATGGGTTCAGTCGCTGGTCCCCTGCTGCCTGTCCACTTGAGAAAGAACAGCCCTGGAGGACAGGGGACCCGGTCACATTCCCTCTACCCGCCCTGGCACGTGGCAGGCGCTCCGCAGATATGTGTGTGGGGGAGAGGGGAGTACAGGTCGGTGGTGCATCCTGGGCCCTGCCCACAACACAGACGAACCACAGCCCAAAGGAAACCCAGTGTCGTGTGCATCAACACAAACAAGAGCTGCTTTAAGCCGTGTCTGCGAGGACGGGGCGGGGGGGGGGGGCGGGGGCGAGCCACAGGCCACCTTCTCCTTCCTCATTTTTCTGGCAAGATACAGAACTCAGAGACCTCATCAATGGACAAAAAATGCACCTTCCCTGGGGTGTCAGAAAACAGTGGCAACAGTGAAAAGCTTTGAGGATCCCCCTGGGCCCTTGGCCTGGCTTGTGCCAATAGCCGGGGCCACCCTGAGCCACAGCACTGCCCCCAGAGGCCATCCCTGGATCTCAGAGGGGCTCCCCTGCAGGGCTTTGGTGGCCTCAGAGGCATCCGCAGGGCCTGAGGGGACAAGGTTCTGGGCAGGCAACAGTTCCGCTGCGCGCTCGGCCAGCTCGGTGTCCGCTTACTTCTCTGACATGCTGCAGCCCGAGGGAGCTGCCCAGGCCTGCCTGGCACCCCACCCCATGCCCACACAGGAGGCGAAAGGAGGGCTCTGGTTTAGCTGGCTTTAAGCACAGAAGCAGCAGAGATGTGACTTCTGGGGCTGCCACCTGTCACCTCCCTCTGCCAGGCCCTCGGGTGGAGTGAGGTGAGCGATGTCAGGGCCTGCCCTGGGCTGGACCCTGCTCAAGTCACAGCTTGTCGCCACAAAGCTCCTTTCCTTGGCCATGGTGGGGACAAGGACGGAAGGGCCCTGCGGGGTTCTGTGAGCCCCATGGCGGTCACTCTTGTGGGGGAGGACCGGCCCTGGCTCAGAACTCCGGTGGCCTTGCTCTGACCGCTGCACCTGCTGAAAAATTAACACCCAGGTTCATGCACTTCCCTCAAACACCACCTGGCACTGGAAGGAAACTCTACTTCACCCAAACAGAAACCAGAGCCAGTGGCCGTGAAGTCACGGGAGACCTGGCCGAGGGTGGATGCTCTGGCGGCGGCTGACGCAGCACCACCGATGGGGCCCTGGGTGGTTGCCCCCCAGCCTCCGCTCCCACCGTCCAGCTCTCTGCATCCCTCCTCTTCCAGACTCATGTAAGGCAGCTGGAACCCTGGAGCCATCGGCCACCCTACTGCCTGGAAAGTCCCCCAACGGCAAGGGGGCCCCCGCTGAGATGGGAGCAAATGGATCATTGCTCCCCAGCCTGGGCAGGGCCCTCGCAGGACGTGGGGAATCCCGAGCCTAGGAGACTCTCCCTGTCGAGCCCAAGAGGGCAAACTGTCAAGAATGTACTGGGCTCATAAAATATAATCCCACCTAAAGTCAACGACAAATAAGGGACGATTGAATGGGGGCTCCGAGGGGCTGGCTCATCGACATGACTGGCATGGGGCCCTTAGGCATGGCCACCTGCAACTGTGCTTAAGAACCAGGGTGCCAGCTGCAGTGTGCAGCACAGAATGGGGGACAATTCAGGGCATGCCCCTGGGAGGAGGGGTCTTCATGCATGCTGACAGCTGTTCCTCACCTACTGTGGAAACAGGGCATCTGGATACTGGGAAGACCAGCCCTTGTCTGCACTGGCCAGGATGGGAGGACATAGCCCAGGCCCCAGCCCCTGTCCCCACAGGAGATGTGGCCTGTCACCAGGAGACAGGAGGGTGTGACAGGCTGGGACCCGGAGCTCTGCAGGATTTGACCTCAAGAGCAGGACGCTCCCAGTAGGTTGAGGGGTTCAGCCAAGTGCTTCCACCAGGCTGTGGCGGCACTTTGCAAGGTAGCCTTGGGCAAGGGTTCCCTCTTATCGGAATAGGCCCCTCAAAGCGCCCTCTGGGTCTCCAGGACCCCTGGGGCCACAGGGACGTGCCATCAATGGGCACAGAGCCCTGGTGGAGGAAAGTCCCTTCTCTGGTCCTTTCGGGGACTGTGGTCATGGTCACGGTGGGATCTTGAGGTGCAGCCGCCTCCTGGCCTCAGGCCGGAAGGTTCTGCCAGCAGGCCCCACGGGTCAGGCACGCCAGGAACAGGGCAGGTGGGGCGAACACCCAAAAGCCTTTACCTGCCAGCCAGGTGAGGGCCGCACCCTCAGGGTGCTGGATGTCCAAACAGAGCAGGTATGAAAAGAAAGCTTTGTGTGGCTCCATCCAGGACTGGGGCCACGCTGCCTGGGGGTGTGTTTGCAGACTGTCTGCCCTGGGAGCCTCTCCCTGCTCCCAGTGGGGTTGCCAGAGGGGACCCCACCCCCTGAGCAAAGCTCAAGGCCCTTCCTGGGAGGGGTCTGAGCTTCCTGGCTGAGGCTTCCCCAGCTCAGGCCACCCTGTGACCTCTCCCAGCACCAAGGCTCCATCCTCTTCCCTTTTGGCCATTTTATGATAACAGCGGAAAGAAGCGAGGGACGTGAAGACATCAAAGGTCACAGGTAGGTCTCACTGCCATGGGCGAGTGCAGATCCTACACGCCCCGGCAACCCTGTGGTCTCGGACGCACAACCTGGGTGTGTGCCTGTGGGTGTGTGCAGGGAGCAGACGCTGGCCCAAGGGTGCATCCTGCAGCAGGGCCACCAGGAGGCCCCGTTGCCGCCGCAGCCTCCCTCCCCTTCCAGCCCAGGAGACTGGCAGGACTCTGTCCAGATTCGCACACAGTAAGGACTCGCTCGCACACCGGACACAGCGCCTGCCCAGCTCACATCTGGTGCTCACATGGGACCTGCTGGGCTTCAGACCTAGTGCCTCTCGCTCACACAGACGGCGGAGGAGGGGAGGGCTCTGGCGGGGGGGGCGGGGCAGCCCTGGGAGGAGCTGGGTGCTGACCAAGAGGGTGCGGGGAAGAACCGCAGGCCTCGTCCGGTGTGCCGGCTGACTTCCGAGGCCGCTCACTGGCCTGCGGTGGCCGCACACCTGCAGAGAGCCCCATGCAGGGGGCCACTGGGGCTCTGTGGACTTCTGGCCCCATGGGGGCCACAGAGCACCCAGCTCCCTAGGCTGTCCCGCGGGCACCCTGACCCAGCCACGGTGTGGTCAGTGCGCCAAGAGTGCCCTCTGCTGGGAGGACGGGGTGGTGCAGGGGCCCCACTGCCCACCAGAAAAGCAGAGCCCTGATGAGAGCCAGAGGCGAGTTAGAACTTTCTAGTAGCCACGTTAACAGAAATACAAATAAGCAGGTGAAAGTAGCATAAAATGTCAGCATTTACCATCAGTACGAAAAGTTATGAATGCACTTGTTCACCTCCCGCTTCTCCCACTCGGCTGTGAAATCTTGGGCGTATCGTGACTTCCAGTGGGTCGGTCTGGACCCCCACGTTGCAGGTGCTCAGCAGCCACCCACAGCTCGTGGTTCCCGGCTGGGGCAGCGCAGCTCCGGAGGGCGGCCAGCGGCGGAGAGGCCCCGCCGGCTTTCACACGCACACAGCCCGGTCTCCTTTCCTGCCACGTGGCCTCCCCTTGGGCGGCTGGCTCATTCCCTGTCCTAACCGAGCTAAGGCTCTTCTCCCTCCATCCTGCACACGGCGGCAAAGGCAGACTGATGTCCTTACGTACAAACCACTCAAAATGTCTGAAATTTTAAATGTCCTCAAGAAAAGACAGGCTCAGGCCCATCCTCCACCCAGGGCCAGGCGGCTGTACCCTGGAGGGAGCAAGAGGGACATCACCCTCATCACCCCACCCTTGCCGAGGCACAAAACTGGGTCCTTTGGGATTGCAAATGATGAGGGAAGGTCTTGGAATGATGACGCAAAACCCAGTTCAAGAAAATACCAGGTTATGAAATAATATAATCCCAGTTTTGTAAAAAGAAAAAATGTATATTTGCCACATTATCTACACAAAGAAGACACTCTGGAAAGATCTGGCCGATTGTTGGCGGGGTTTACCTCTCTGGGAAAAGGGGTCATCAGAGCTCTGATGGGTGCTGACCCTGGGGGCAGGACATGGTGGGACAGTGTCCCACACACCCCCTGCACATCGTGGGCATCCCCACTGTGCGTGTGAACCTTCTTCCGAGACCCAGCGACCCTGAGGCACGCTCGGGGCCTGGGACAAGGTCAGTACATGCTCAGTCTCCAGGTGGGCAGCTCGGGCTGGCCAGAAAGACCCCCCTGAGGCCACACTTCATTAGGACAGATGTGTTTTCTCCCCCAAGAACCCAGAAGAATTTCTGTGCCACCTCCCTCTGAGCCACATCGTGTGTTTTTGATAAGGAGGTGGCACTGGTGGGCCCGTCGTCAGCGATGTGTCAACTGCGAGCCAGGCTCCCGATGGCTTGGCTGTTACCGGGCCAGGCGGCACTGGCAACAGAGCATCACTCGAGGCTCCACGTCCCCCCGCTCAGCAACAGGACTGGGCTCTGCAGCTGCGGGATGACGTCTGGGACAGACTGTTTCTGAGGTTTGTGGGTGGGGTCTCCCTCTCTCCCTTACTGAGGCAACCCAGGAAACCCTCCTTTGAGAACTTGGGGAAGAAAGAAGGCCCATATTTCAGGCGTGCCAGGGGCTTTAGGAGGGCCTCTGTGTCCACGAGGGTCCAGGAGGCGGCTGCAAGGCACAGGGCTTCCTGGCGCCAGGTGCACCGAGACCTCCTCGCTTCCCGTGCGGCATCCCTCGCCTCAGATCCACAGGTGCCATAGGTCACACACAGGAGAGGGGCCCCCCAGGGAGAGGCAGGCCCTCTCCTCTATTTCTCTGACCCTGACTAAGCAGCTCACTCAGGACAGAGGCGGCTCCTCCCCACCCCCCAAATTCAGTAGTCCTGGATACCCATGTTTCAACCACGTCTCTCCAGCACCCACAAAATGGTACTTCTCTGAATGGTGGCAATTAGAATCATCTAGAATGAGGCAACACAACACTCAGATGCCCAAGGTACTCTGCACAGCTGAGCAAACCAGACCCTGGTCACCGCGAGGCACCTCTACGGGTCTGCAAGGGCCAACCCCAGAGAGGGGCCTGTCAGCAACTTACTTGAGACCAGGCTGACCTTTGACCAAGCAAAGAAAACCACAAGCTCCTCTGGAGACCAAGGTTCAGCTCCAAAGTGTCCCTGACCTGTCCCTAACTAAGGCTCTGTCGCCTCTGGGTTGTCTGTCTCTCATATAATGAAGAAGGCAGAACAAAAGGAGTGGGCTGACCAGGTAGGATGCAGTGCCCTCAAGCCCTAACCAGCGCCATGTGGCCAAGGACCGCAAGGAGTATGGACCAAAGTCACCCCAACTTGCTGCACTCTTTGTCTCCACATGACACACTGACTCCAATCTGCTCTGAAACTCGGACCTGGTAACCAGAGCTGCTCTGTGTCACCACTGTCTAGAGCAGGATGGCAGCCAGGCCGTCCTTAGGGGACAGTCACATAAAGGTGAGCAGGTGCCCGCTCACTGCTCTTCCACTGGGAAAGAATAACCCCCTTCACTCTGGACAAGAAAACAGAACGAAAACGTGGTCACCCCAGGAATCCGCGGGGGCCACAGCAGGCACACACCTGAACTTCCCGGTCCGCACCTGCAGCGCCCTCATCCCGCACCGTTGCGCTCCGCCGACGTCACCCACAATGTCGTCTCCAATCATGATGGCCTGTCACACAAGGAGATGTACTCAGAAGTCACATCAGCACAGTGCTGTTTCTGGGCCCTTCATCTTTATTGACACAATAAACTGCTGGGTTTGATGCTTAAAACCCCCATCCTACCAATGGCCTGATGTAGACTCATCATCCTAGAGACCAAGTCAACCCACCTCGAGCAGGTCTCCCACTGTCCCCCTGGGCTGTGGCTCTGAACGGTGCAGATGTGGGCAATTTGGGATCAATCGGCAGGTGTCAGAGTGATACGGCCCCACAAGGGAGCGCTGGGGCCGGCACCGCCTCGCCTCCACTTGAACATGGGCTGGGGTTCACCTGGGACTAAGGACTCTGTGGCGATGGTATTTGGTCCATCTTTGGTTCTGTGAAAACTAAGCAAATCTGGCAGATCTTTGAAGGTCAGAGTTTTAAAAAGTTTTGCTTTCCATAGTGAAAGTACTGCCTCTAAAAAACAAAACAATACGCAAACAGAAACCCGCACAGAGGAAACGCTCGCAGCCTGGGTCATGTTGAAAAGCAGCCTCGAGGACACACGCTCCCACCTGAAACAGCGAGCGATCCAGACAGACTACAGAAAACAACAGTATTCAAGACACCGGATGATGGACAAGGGGCGAGCCTTCACCTGCAGCTGCAAAATAGGTACAATTGGTGTGACGTTTAAATAAAGTCACAGATGTGGAGCATCAAGGTCAGTGCCTGGATGTAACGTCACCTATATACGTTTAATGGGAAAAAGAAGGAAATGTTTTATTGAGGAAACTGCTAACCTAGCCCCCCTGGAGACAGCCCACAGTCTTAACGACGGAAGTCTGCCTCCAGTGACCCCGCACCTTTGTAGCAAGCCCTCTGTGGGCCAGGCAGTGGGGACACAGTGGGTCAGAGAAACAGCCCCTGCCCTTGGGAAGCTGCCGGCCGAATGCAAAAGACAGATTGTTCATCAGCTAATTTCACAAACACACAGTCAGGACCTGTGATAAAGCACAGGGAGGAAAAGTGCAGGAGGCTGTGAGGCCTGATCTTGTGGGGCTAGTGGTGGTCAGGGCAGGCTTCCTGGAGGAGGTGAGGTTTTTGTCCTTTGATCCTAAGGGCAAGAGGGGCCAATCAGACTGAGGGTGTAGGGGGAAGGATGAAAGTATTATTCCCAGCAGGGGACACCGCATGCATGCTAACTACCCATCTGCCACCACCATTCACCAGGGCAGGCCTCACAGTGAATTCCAAAACCACAGGCTAATAAGCCTGAGCAATTGTCCTTGGAAACATCTCGTGAATAGGCCTTTAAGTAAAAAGGAATCACCAGGAGTTGTGGAAAAGGACAAAGACTGAGCTGCTGCCACCCCGGACGGGAGGGAAGTAGTTCCAGGTAAACAGGAGGCTTTCCTGACAATCCAACAATCGGCACAGACTGTAAGCCCGTTACTTAATTATATTCAGGAAGAGGCCAGAGAGGCTTCCACGAGAGAAGTTCGCGGGGTGCTGGCCCCAGAGAAAGCTCAGAGGAGGTGGCCAGCGACCACCAGTGCTGAGAGTCACAGCCCGCCTTGAGACACACGAGAGTTGAAATAAACTGCCCTCTTCCTAGTGAATATTCTCAACCTCAGACGTCTCACTAGATTTTTTCTAACCTTTCTCCATGGAGCCCCATGGTTTCAGAGGGAGCTATGCATACTGGTAACATACTATTACAACCATTTTACATAGGACAAGGGCTGATATATTTTTACTGTAATCGTTTCGTATTTTTTCTAGGGTCATCTGTACACATCAAAGGAGTGATTCTGGTTTTTCCTTTATAGGAGTGACTAGAAGCTCCTTTCAAAGTACACTATCAATGTTTAAAAACGAATCGATGTGAAGAAACACTAAGTAAACGACAGTCAGAGGCAAGTACCCAGACATGGTAAAGGCTAGAATGTTTGGTTCCAGAAACACGGATGTTGGAGAAAACACTGCCAGACCCACATAGGTTCGGGTTTTGTGTCCACGCGCTCCCTGTGGCAACGTGTGGTCCCTGCCCTGGGGCTGGCAGCAGAGCCGTGGCACCCACAGGTGATTCTAAGGTGCCTGCAAAGCCAGTACCACCTGGGCAGCCACACAGCTCACCGGGGAGGAGAGGGCTGGCGTGGGCCGGTGGGGCCGGTGGAGCCGCGGTAAGCCCCGGTACAAGACCCTAGGCTGCCCTTTGCAAGGGGCTGTCCTGAAACTGTTAGGTCGGCCACTGGACAGTCACAGCGCTCCAAGGTAGGACCCTGTCCTCTGCTCTAAGAGGCTCCCGGGCATTGTGCTAGAAGGCTCCTTAGGAAAAGACTCTTCCAGTTATTACAAGCCCTGCCCGGCACCTTCCCTGCTTCTGGGGAAAATAACACTCTCTGCATGCTTGTGCACATGCACCGCCCCCACCCCCCCAAGGCAGCAGAAATTCTTCCCCCTTAGAATGAACACCGGGCCTCCTGGGCGAGGACATCTGTTGATGTGACCCATGCAGGTGGCACCGGAGAGGTGGGGCTCTTGGAGGGAGAACTGTCGGAGGAGCAGCAGCTGGGATCCCGCGCAACGATCCGATGCCTGGGCCCCGGCCGGCCGCAGCCCAAGTGCGGCTGGAGGAGAGCGGGGCGCGGCCCCCGGGCCGGCTTGTGCGCTCCGAATACCAGAATGCACTCGGGCCCTGGGGATTTCACAGATTTACTGTCGGTGAAGGGCAATAATCACGCCCGGAGGAGCAATTATTGCCGAATCATTTAGGATTTTAAAAACCATTGGTGAGAAGACAGAGGTCAAGAGGTGCACTGTCGGGGGAAATTAAAAAAAAAAAACCACAAACCACCTGTCAGGCCTGGCTGCACTTCCTTTCCGAACGCAATGCGCCAAAAGAAGACGGAGACTCCCACCCAACGCCCTGCCGCCCTGCGGGCCGCCTTTCTGGCAGGGGCTCCAGAGCAGGTGCGCCCGTCCTTCTTTGCTGCCTGCCTGCCACGGGGTCCTCTGCGCTGCTCCACGGCCCTGGGGAGGCGCCCGTCCCAACAGGTGATGCCTGTGAGCACTAAGGAGCCCTTCAGAGAAAGCCCAAGGCTCACAGCGTCCTAGTCATCCCGGGAGCCCCCCTCCCGCTCAGGGCGCAGCGAGCAGGGCTGACGGCTTGGCTCGGGCTGTTTGTCAGCCCCGGGTCACACACCCACATGGAGAAGCCTCGAGGCGACATCTAGGATGAGGCTGCGAGGAAGGGCCCCTCTGACACCTGGAGATGTCAGCACTGAGGAGTTCCCCCCGAGGGCTGCACCAGCCGTAAGGGAGGACATCGGCACAGGGAAGGACCGCTCTTTTATAAAAAATAAGAAACAACAGTGCTGACGGGGATGCGGGGGAATGAGCAACGCACAGCACAGCCCGCCGGCCGTTCCTCGGCGGGTTCTGAGCAAAGAACCAGAAGAGCAAAAAAGGATGTATGTACAAGGCTGCCCACCAGGGTTCCGCACAGCAGGAAAGCTGGAAGCAATCTAAATGTCCCCAACCGGGGACTGCTGCAGGAGCGCTATGTAACGTTTTACTTTGTGAAGGGGGGGTGGGGGGTGGGACCAGGTTCCAAATGGCAGACACAGGATTATCCCAATTTTAAATTAAAAATGTGTCACTGGAAATAACTGGAAAAGTTAAGCATGATTTGTGTTCTTCTAGGTTAGGGGATGAGGAACATACTTTTTATTGTCCTTAAAATTTGTTACTATCTCCCTTTATAAACATGGGTTACTTCATAACCAGATTAAAAAATGCGTTTTGAGGAAAAGAAAAGAAAATTCACTACGAAAGGCTCTAGGGGAGAAAACGTCTTAAGAAAAGCTAAGATGAGAGGTCGTAGAGCTGCTCGTGGCAGGGACGTGGCCACAAAGCCACCTCCGAGCTGGGCTCCCGGGAGGCGCCTTCCGTGCTGGGCCCGCGGCTGCGGCGCGAGGCCGCGTGGGAGCTTCAAGTCTAGACAGGCTGTTGTTCCCCCCGGCCCTCTCGGTCCCGGCAGGTCCTCCCTGAACTGGCACCCCAAGGCTGCACACAGCAGGGGCAGGGCCGGGCGTGGCCGAGAGAGATGAGTGAGCCCCCATGGTCCCCACGTGGGGGTCACACCCCACCGAGGAAACCGACTGTCCCCCAACCCCTCCTCCCCAGCAAGAACAAACGCCCTGAGAGCCAGGGAATGGGTAAAGGGGCAGAGTCTACGCTGCACGCCCAGCCCTCTTCGGGCAAACCTGCCAACCTCGGCCCTGCTTCTGATAGGCCACCCCGAGATCTCATCACCCAAGATCTGTCTAACTTTATGTCTATAGTTTGTATGCTGCCAAAGATATTTTTTTTTCACAAGAGAAAATATTATTATGCTCCTAAGTATGCCCTTTCAAACTTCATTTTACCAAACCTACACGTTCTGATATGCTGCCTACCCTCCTTGAGAACAGGGGTGCAGCAGACCCGAGGGGACAGGGCCCGGCCTCCCCCCTCAGCAGAGTAATCTTGGGTTTAGCGCTCGGCTTTACCGGGACTGCCTCCCAATGCCATGGCTCTCAAGTGGGGACAATTTTGCTCCCCAGGGGACATTCAGCAATCTCTGGAGACACCTGTGGTTTCACACTGGAGGAGGGGGTGCTACTGAGCGTCCTACAGGGCACAGGACGGCCCTGCCACCAAAGATGACCTGGCCCCCAAATGGCCACAATGCTGAGGTTGAGAAACCCATTTTTAACCTCAGGTTGGAAATGGAAGCACCTGCGACGGGGTCGGGGGGCGGGGGGAGGAAGGATTTCATGAAACGGATGCACGTGGGACAGGACCCAGGGTGCCCGGGACACACAGAGCTCAAAGCGCCCCGGGCCCTTCCTCTCCAAGCCTGGGGCTCCTCCCCCGTGAAACGGGTGCACTCAGCGGCTGGTACTAACCGAGCGCTCTGCTTCAGACAGTCCCGATTCCCACCAAACCTGCCCAACTGGCAACTGATGGAACTTCTTGGGATCATGGCCAACGGCCAAAACTTCCACAGCACTTGGGACTTAGGGTGAATGAAGCCTTACACCTGAGAATCGGGCATTTCTAGAAGCAACCTTTAAGGCATGTCATTTTCGCCTTATTACCGAATCCGAGAAAGGGCCTGCCCCCTCTCAGAGGTCTGAACTCTTCATCTATTAGACAGCAGTACTGGCAATTGGTTATTTCTAGGCTATTGAGGAAGGGCTAAAATGAAAATTGGATTTGAGGGGCTTTATCCATTCCCAGGGCAGGCTGTGAGGTCCTCAGCAGCCAGGAGCAAGCAGGTCTGGGAAGAAGCAGTTATCCAGGGAAATGACTGCTGATAACTTTATTGATTAAAGCAGCCGGAGAAATTTCAGGTTTGCCAGCCTGGCACTTCGGCAGCAAGACAGCTCCTCACGGGCATTTTTCATTAAAAGTGAAGAAGTGGGAACAGAGAATTAGTGCTTTGTGTCTAAGACACAGTTCATTGAAAATGGCCTTCTGTTGAAATACTGCTTTAAAATGCCTACACATCCTGAGGCTCCAATAACATTGATGAACACAGTAGCAAAACGCTGGGGTGGGGGTGGGCGGTGTGAAGGACGTTCACCTGCCACTCAACTGCCTGTCTGGGGGAGGGACAGAAATGACATTTGAGGGTGAAAGAATGAGAATGTGGGAGGTAAGTAAGACTCAGCTTTGCCACATGTGCTCAGAGCCACCGGGGAAGACAATTCCTTAGCCACCCAGGGCCACAGACATTCGCCAGGGACTGGGCAGCAAGCAGCAGACGGCCCACCAGGAACCCAAAATCCTAATCCCCGACCCACCGCAGACCCTGAGAAGCCTGGATTAACCTTGCCCCCCATGAGAAACTTGGCCGCCTTTGGGAGGGAGGGGAGTGCAGTTTCACATTCAGAAACATAAAAACTGAGACTCTGAAAATATCTGGAACATGCCAACCAGATAAAAAAACAAGGCAGGTGGGAGCAGAGGGGGCATCACCTGAGCTAGAACTATCCAAATGTAAGCACAGGTCACATGTTACTCTCCTGGTCCCCTGGTCCTGTTTTTCAGGCAGTGACAGTAACTTATTTGGGGTTTGCTGGGGGTGGGGGTGGGGCTGCTGTCTGACATGGTTGGGATCATTCTCTGCCATGTCATTCTAAACACCATGTTTTTAACTCACATTGTAACACTAGGCTTCCTCCCACTCTGTAATGGTCACTTTAAAGAGCTGGTTCTCTCTTAAATCCATCCTATTAGTGTGATAAATACACAGTTGTTTATATATTTAAAAAGGGAAAGGTAAGCCAAAATATTTCTAAAAACGGCTACCACCTACGAGAGATGGGTAGGAAGAGAGTCCCAGGAGAGGACAGAGGCTAGACTCCCTGGAATATATTTTGTTCTGTGGGTTTGACGTAAGAATAACGTAACTATTTTACAGAACTACGACACCGATTTAGATGTTGAAAAGGCAATTTCCTAAAAACGAGAAGTCAAGAGAGTTGCAAGAGGGTCCGGTTGGTGGCATGACACCCAGGGAAGAACCATTCCAAGTGGCTTGAAAATATGATACATCTCTGGAGGGACCTGCTCCAAGGAAAAAATAAAATAAAACTTGCCACAGAAAGAACTCTTCAACGGTAGCAGGTGGCAGTCTTCTCCTTTTCCATCGTCAGGAATCAGGGACACTGTGCCCCCCACATAGCAACGCAATACTGTCCTCGGGGGCCCTGCAGCCCTGGGGACGCCCTGCCCTCAGAGGCCTGACCCCTGCAGTGGCACAGCACGGTTTTGAGATCTAGGATGCGTAGGGGTACAAGCTGTGGGCTGAAGCAAGTGCAGAGCAGGCTGGCCTTCTGCAGAGCCAGGGCTTCTGACGTGGGGAGAGGAGGGACCACATCAGGCAAAATCCTCCAGGCCCGACCCTGAGTTGGAAGCTTCATAAGGAGCTCCCGATGCGTTTCATGGGTAAACAGATATCTGCCTGAGCCTGGTCGACGGAAAAGGCTGGGTAATGATGGCCGTCACTGTCATGGTTCCTAAACACTATTTCTAAACACTAAAGGTGAGCGTGGCTCCTGGGGAGGGTGGCGGAGTCCAGGGAGGGTGCAGGGCAGCAACGGGACGTCTGTCCTCCCGGGGAGCAAAAAACCTGAGACCCTGCGTCACGGCGAAGGGACTCAGGTGCCACCTTGAAGGCTCCCACAGGTCACAGGTGAAATACCTTGAACATCAATACATTAGTAACTGCAATGAATTGAAACACATCAAGTGTGTGTCTGTCTATTTTTTAAATAATGATATATGTATCATTAAATCTCCTTGGTCACTTGGGGAGGATGTCAGAGAATCAACTTAATATTTTGAATATTAATGAATATGGGAAAGAAACAGGCAATTATCTGGAGTTTCCTACACAACTGTACCTTAAGGTAACCAAGAGCTAGTGATCCAGAAAGAGGGGCACTGGGGACACCCAAATCAGGGCTGCTATTTTTCTTTTTAAGATGCATGTGCAGAAGGCAATCTGTCTCAAGAAAGTCACCATGTACAGGTGGCAGGACGCACAGTTTTATTTTACACAGCGTTGCAGTCTTGCGGCGCATCGTCTTCCCAATGAAATGTTTTTGCTGCACTGAAAGGACTTTCCAGTTCTTAACCTTTCAGAGAAGCAAAGGCTGCTCTGAAAAGCCGCGGGCATCTGTTCCCCCTCTTGTGCTGAAACTAATGTGACAGTGGGCCTCCTTGGTCCTCTTTTCCCCTTTCCCAGCCAAGTCAGGTCTCATGGTGGGGTGTCCACAAGTGGCTGCCCAGCCAGCAAGGCTGCCTGAGCCCTTAAACCCCCAGGCGACCCAGCGGCCCGCACGGGCACTCCCTGAGGCAACCTACCTGGTGGGCCTCCACCCCCATCTCCTGCAGGGCAGACTGGAAGAACTCGGGGGAAGGCTTCCCCACCACCTCGGCCTCGATCCCACAGGCGTACTGGAGGAGAGAAGACGCAGTGTGGGTTTGGGTCAAAGCAACAGGAGAACACTGACCTGCAGGGGAGGCCTCCTGAGGGCGCCCCAAACATGTGCCCGTGGCCCTGGGGCCTCCAAGGGGCAGGACACAGGAGCTGGGAGATATCTGATAGGCGAGGGCCTGAAGATGCTGCAGGCCGCCCGGGATGCTTGGGTCCCCCCCTCCAGGCGCCCTGCTGTCTGCTCGAACACCCAACTGTAGAGGGAGGTGGCCCACAGCTGGCAAAGTCACAAGGCATTGCGTGGGCCACCCCTGACTAATGTTCTCACTGGTGTTCTCGCTTCTCCCCGTCCCTTCTCCCCGGTCCAGCCCAGCTCCATCACGGCCCCTCCAGGGGAAAAGGCCCAGGGCTCCACGCCCAGTCCGCCCATCCCTCCCACCTGAGGGCAGGTAGGCAGGAGCTGATGTAGCAGTGAGGGTGGGCTGGGACAGCTGACCAAGCGAGGGTCAGATGGACACTGGGGAGTCCCATCTAGGCCTGGGGAGTGAGTCAGGAAGGAGGCAGGAGGCCCACACAGACACAGCAGCCGGAGTCCAAGAGGAAAGTGGCAGAGAGCATGCCAGGAGGGCCAACTGGTCCTCACAGGGGGTGGGGAGGGAAGGGAGGGACTGAACAACAGAGGGCCCAGGGCAGCTGGGAGGCCAAGCTCCTGGGCAGAGGGGTGCTTGGCATGAAGCCCCAAATATGGGGCCTATTCCGAAAACATAAAAGGCAATTTGAATAGTGAGCATCCCCCGCCCCAGAGAGACCAGAAACATCCTAGGCAACCCCAAGAACTGAAGGAGGCTTGGACGGACCCAGGGCCAGTACCTCGAGGGCCTTCACGTAGCCACCAACGTCCAGCATCAGGCCAGAGGTCACCTTGTAGTAGCGCCTAGAAATGAGCAGAAGGGGACAGCGTGAGCGGAACCCAGGCTCTGGGAAGTGCCGGGAGAAACTGCCCTGTCCTGTCCTAGAGGGCCGAGTCAGGGGGCGGGTCCGTTCAGATGCCATGCTGAGATGCCCAGTGGTGGGCCACCACGCCCGGGCTGGGGACACCGTGAGCTGGCAGCTCACAGTCAGAATGGCCCCCTTTTGCAGCTTTGTGGGGATTCTGCCACAGCGGTTAACAGGGGACCCAAGGGGCAGATGGATCCAGTTGCTAACACATAGGAAGACAAGAGACCCGTGTTCTGGGAAGGGACAGCAGGCCCCCAGAACCCTAGCTGCTAATAATTAACCCCTAATGGCTGCCTGAAGAAGAAGCCCCCATTAGTTCCAGGGCACCGTGCCGCGTCGCCTGTTAGCCAGAGGTCAAGAGACAGGCCAGGTTCCATGGGCGCCAGATGCTTTCATGAGAAGACAACCCTGCCTCCCCGTTACACTGGGGACAGAGCTGCCTGGGATCTCGGGCAAGCCAGCCCATCAGTTACGCTCCCCCCCTCCCATGCCCTTCAAATCCGGGGGACATTAAACCCCGGGTGCACTCAGGGCCAAAGAGGAGAAGGGCGAGGCGTTCTGGCTTCGGCATTCAAAGCCTCTCCCCTTCTTTCTAACTGTGGGACTCTGGGCTGCTTAACCCTCTGGGCTTCAGGTTCCTAGTCTGTAAAATGGGCCAAAAAGCCCCCAGTACCTACTTCATGGATTGTACCAAGGCTTGAACAAAACCACACATGCAAAGTTCTTAACTCATGCCTAGATGTGGAAACACTCGGAAAAAATGAGAAACTGTTACTGCAAACAACTGTTCACCCAGACTGCGAGCGAGACAGGCCGTCAGATGTGGGCCGCGGGGGAGGTCCGGCGTGTGGGCCTGCGGTGTGTCCCGGGCCTCTGCGCGTGTGAGAGCTGAGCAAGGCCCCCCAGGAGCCGCCCCAGGGCTGTGCCCCTCCTGCTCCAGCCCCGGTTTGCCCGGGACTCTGCCTGTCCCTCCCCGCCCTGCCCAGGCTGGGAGGCTGCGGGCGCCTGCGCTGCCCGCCAGCACCCGTGCACCCGGCTCTCGGCAGGGGCGGACCCGCTCCCCTCTGGTTCTGTACCGCCCGCCGCAGGAGCCTGGGGGTCGCATGCAGACGGGGCTGCAGGGCTCCAGCCAAACCCTCGGCCGTGACAAGGGCCGGTTCCCTGCCACTCATGCCCGTCAGGGGGATTCAGAGCCTGGAGTCCGCTTGCGGACGCCATGGGGGCACCTCCTACCGTGAACCCCGGGCCTCATCAGAGGCTCTTGCTCTCCGGGGTGCCCCACAAGGACTTGGACCAGCTGGGACACTGCCCATGTTCCGGACAGTGCCTGGTATCCAGGGAGGACTGCCACCTGCTCCCCCTTTTAAAGGGTGACCCCAAAACACAGGCTATGAGGTTCGTAATTGCCTTTGTCTCAAACCTGGGATGTATGTAGACCTGTGTTCTGCATTCACACAGCCTTTTATAAGTTTCTTAGCTCGGCCCGGAGCTGTAAGGCGCGTCCGGGAAAAGCACAGTGTGGCCGCGGGGAAGGGGGAGGGGCTGGGTGCGGGGCCTGCCATCACCAGCGCCGTGGTTGGCTCCTTACTCAGTCCCCTAGACATGTAGGGCGCAGCCCAGGACACATCAGGGACCCTCCCTGCCCCAGGCTTCTCTCCCTGGGACTCCCCTTTGGGTGGGGAAGCAGACAAGTCCGCAGACAAATATGAAGGGCAGGACAGGGAGACATCAAGGGGAACCGTGGGCCTTACTCACTCTGCCTGGGTAGGCCAGACATGCTGGGGACAAGGAGACAGGAAATAATCGAAGCCAAGACCTGAAACTAAGGGTGCGGGTAGAAGTGTCCAGGCCGGGGGTCCTCTCAGAATCATCTGGCTGCACCCCACTGAGGTCCCCGTGGGCCAGATGCTGCCCTAGGCATGGCCTCAGTCAGGCGCCTGGACAGCTGCCGGCTGCTCTGGGAAGGGGAGAAGCGGGCAGTCGCTAACCCAGAAGCCAAAGAAAAAATGACAAAACCAGGCCACCCGGTTGCAACAGGCGCAGCTCTGTTTGGAGCTGAGGATTCTGGGGGCCTCTGGCCCAGCGCCCGGGCCTGGCCGGAGGAGGCAGGAGCTGGATGCACCTCCCCTTTGGAGAAACCTGCCAAGGACACCCACACAGCTCTTCTGCCCACCTCATATGCCCGCAAGTCTTTCTTCCAAAGTGACAGAACTCTGGACTTTAAGTTCAGATGTAGTCCTGCTGGGAGAAACAAACTGGAAACACAGCTTCAACTAGTCCATTACAACCTTGTCTTTTACACTTGGAACTAATACAAAATAATATTGAATGTAAACTGTAATGAAAAAACAAAATTTAAAAAAACCTTGTCTTTGTTACATGAATTTTTAGATTCTAAATTAAAAAACTGATTTCCAAAAAATCAAAATTAGAAACCTTAGTATTTCTTTTGTAACTGAATCTGGGCTTATTGTTGTAGTGCCCAGAATTTTTTTAAATTTCTTATTCATTCAGGAGAACAAGAGGGCACCCTTGAAGGACCTCTGACAGCGAAAACATTTTTAGAGATACAGTAAACACAAGTACCTAAGTTAATATTTTTAAATAGAAAAGCCCAGCTCATTTCCCACACACAAGAGATCTGACATATTCCTCTTCTGCGACTGGTGTGGTAAAAGCCACAGCAGGCCTCGCTGGGTCCTGAGCGGACAGCCACAAGAAGGGACCATGGGCACTGGAAGGGCAGGAAGGAGCTGGGAGAAGCAGTCGGGCAGATTTTATGCCTTATTCTCCTGCTCTCCCGATTATTCAGCATGGCCTGCCTTCACAATGATCACTTGACCTTTCCTACAAGAGCCATTAACCTTCCATAGTCTGTAACGTAAACAACTTAATTTTCTGATGGCGGCAGGACAGAAGAAATTACACAGGCAATTCCCACTCTCGGTCCAAACAGATGCCCAATGTAAATCACTCCGTTCCAGAGCAGGACATTCTGTCCCAGGGCGTCCTGCCATCCTGCTGTCCTGCTCGACCCTGCTCCCCCGTGGAGGACGGCCCCTCCCCATCAGTGACCCCCACTCGGGTGGACAGGACGGCAACTTTCATGGGTCCTTGGGCTGTCCTGAGGAGCTGTGACCTAGGCCCAAAAGCTGACCTTCGGTTCTGAGCATCCGGCCCTTAAATCAAGTCAGAACCCCATCAGCTAGAAAGACCCCCCTGCCCCCGTCACCGCTCATTTGCAAAACAAATAAGCCTGCTGTTGAATCTGTTACAGAATCACAAAGCAAAAGCAACAGATTCCATATTTTTTTTCTTTTCAACAACATACCTATTTTGTCTACTACCCATAATCTGGAATAACTTTTAATAGAGACAATTTTAAAGAAAAAGGATTTAACATAAGTGAGTTATAACAGAGCTTCTTAATTACTGTATTTTTCGCTCCATAAGACGCACTTTTTCCCACTTTTTGGGGGAAATGTCTCTGCGTCTTATGGAGCAAATATTGCGTCACAGACTGTGATGTGTGTTACCTGACCTGTCAGCGGTGGCGACAGCTGTTAGAAGAAGAAGCAGTGGGCCCACGCAAAACCCCTGGGGACGTTTAAATGTCCCACTTTACTGCTGAATCTCAGGGCGTCTGGTCAGTATGAAGACAGCAAAGAAAGTGATATCAGTGATTGAAGAGCTGGCCCTGTGGGGCAGGCACCTCATCTGGGAGAGGCTTCCCCAGAGATGGCCCAGGTCCTGCCCGGCATGGGAAGCTGGGGTGGGGCCTGGGGTCCCTGCAACTTGGAGACCCTGGGACCCTTAACCCCTGGGGCTGCTTCTGCGGATGACAGAATAAACCTGTAAGCTGGAAAAGCAACTTGGCACCAAGAAACCCAACAACGCGCCTCATCCAAAATGCAAAGATGCTCATCACGGCCTTACTTTGGCAGGAAATCAGAAACAACCTACTCTCCACCAGCGGCGTGGGTTAGAAGTACCACAGGATTTCCCCACCAGGGATAACCAGGCCACAGAGCCTTCTATTCATGGCACGGAAAGGTATTCACAAAATAACGTTTGTTGAAGAACAGAAAACAGGGGCCAAACTCGGTGAACTTCGATACCGACGGGCACACGTCTGTTGGTTACGGTCTATGTGCCCTGGAAGCCACTGGGAAGGACACACGCCCAGATGTTGACAGCTGTCTCCCTGTGCAACGGGACTGTGAGTTTCTGTCTTTTTGAGCATCTGTACTCTCTAACTTTTCTTCAATGAACATGTGCTGTCTTGGAGACAAAGGATGTAAAATAAATAAATAAATGACCAACATGCTTTTCTAAAAGGAAGAAATGTTAAGGCTCAGACGAAAACAGTGGTCACAGAGATAGGCTCTGCACCCAGAGATGTGGGGCCCGGCCAACGCGTCCCACACGTGCCGGGACCCATCTCTCACGAGTGAGGTGCTCCCTGGGCACGACCTCTCGATACCTGGCGCCCGTCCTGTGCAGGTGCACCCTCCCATCCTTGCCTCTACACCCGGGACATCACACTGGCCCTCTGAGGTCTCCAAGGGCAACGACCATCTGCAAGGACCCGCCCCTCTCTCCTCCCCGGTCCCTCCCAGCCCAGGGCCCACAGGGAGGCTCCACCAACCAGGGAGGGAGGGAAGAGGAAGTCCCCGGGCTACCCGTGCCCATGTTTCCGCACCCTGCTCCACGTGGTTCAGCGAGTCAGGGACCCAGAGACCCCCGCCCCTGCAGCCAACTTACCCCTTGCCCAGCGATATGAGCACAGGGTTTTCCAGACCCATGAGCAGCTGGAAGGCTTTGTTCATGTTCTGATAAGAAAAACTTTCTCCTGCATCTGCAATGACGACACAGTTTGGGTTGGACGTGTCAATCTGATCGAATTCTGAGCGGACTTCTGGAAAGAGAGAGAAAGAGGGATAAAGCCCAGGGTGACGTGGTTGCCTCTCAATGGAGTGCAGCCCTGACGGCTCCTGTGAGCCCTCCTCCTTCTCCAGGAAACCATCAGGCCTCCAGGAGGCCTTGGGGACCCCTCGGCACAACTAGGGGCTGTGTAATTCTATTCATGTGGAACTCTAGACAAGGCACACTGGTTTATCACGGAAAAATGCAAATAGTGGGCACCTCCAAGGGGAGGCGGGACGGACTGGGAAGGGCACGAGGAAAGTATCAGGTGAGGGTCACGTTCTAGATCTTGGTGGGGGTTTGGGTTACACAGATGTGCGCATGTGTCAAAGCTAAGCAACAGTACACTTGAGATGTTTGCACTGCATTGTATATACATTTTAGATTAAAAGAAAAACCACAAATACTGTGAACAGCCAGTGCAACTTGGTTGGTTGTCATCCTGCAAAGCAAAAGGTCACCGGTTTGATTCCCGATCAGGGTACGTGCTGGGGTTGTGGGTTCTGTCCCTGGCTGGGGTGCATGCAAGAGGAGACTAATCAAGGTTTCTCTCTCACGTTGATGTTTCTCTCCCTCCCTTCCCCTCTCTCTAAAACTAAATAAATAAAATCTTTTTAAAAATAACTGTAAACCGACATTGTTATCTAGTTAACAATGCGCTGAAGTGTTTTGGGAAGGGAACCAATGTTTGTGACCTTGCAGGGCACCTAAGGATAAGCTGGGAGATGGATGGAGGGACGGGTAGGTGTGTAACGAAGAGAACAGTAAAACGTCGTTGGTGAAATCAAGGTGATGGGCATTTCTTTCAGCTTTGCCATATATCTAAAAATTTTCATAATAAAATGCTGGGGAGGTGGGGGAAATTCATCAACCGTAAAAGCTGAAATAAAGATTCCAGTTTGAAACCTCAGGTCCACTTCTAAAAAGCACAGGCAGAGGATGACGGCTGAGAAGGGGCCCCTGGCATCCCCCGCAGCCCTCCCAGCTCTGTCTGCCTGTTTGACGCATGGATTTGCCCCATCCAGGCATGCGCTGAATTCCCCTTGCCCTCTGCCCATCCCGCCCCACCCTGCCTTTGCCCTGGGGGTGGGGGGCATTTTCTTCCCTAAGTCTTTCTCTGTCTCTGAGGACACCTTCTGGAGACCCTGCAGGGGTCCTGGGTCACAGAGGAGGGACGCTGAAGGCTGGGTGGGCCACCCTCGACAGGCACCAGAGCTATGCATCAGAGCTGGGGCCACGCAGGGAGCGCCTGCCACTCTGGGGGCACCTGCTCCTGCTGGGACGCAGAGAAGCGTGCGGGCCTCGCCTATGTCAGCACTTTGCAAATAAGAACACCAGGTGCAGAGGAAGGAGGAGAGAGGCGGGGCTCGGTGCGAGGACAGAAAAGTGTCCTGGACTCTGGAGCCTGGCTGGCGGCTCTGCTTCTTAAACATTCAGAGGCGCCAGGCAATACTGCCCCTTCTGTTCAGTCCAGAGAGCTCCCTGCTGAGGGTCAGAGCGGCTCTTGTCTTGCATTGGGACTAATCTGGAGGCAAAGGCTGTGCCACCTGCCACAGAGCAGGGCTGGTTTCGCAAATACAGGTCAGGTGATGGGTGCCAGGCGTCAGACACATGTGGTCCCCAGCCCCGCTCTTCACCCCCTCTCCCTCCCTCCACACTCCCCCCATAACACAACCCAGAAACTAGAATTTTACCCCCATCAGTTTCCTGCCCCCCTGGCCTACTCTAAATCAAACAGACAATGCAGGTTCTCCTCTGAGGAGCCATCTAGAACCTTCCCCTAAGGGCCCTCGGTGTGAGGCCGGGGATGACGCAGCCCAGGAGATTTCCAGCCCACAGGCCCAGGGGTGCTGGCAGTAGGAGCCAGGGCTTACCTGTGTCCTTCCTAGTGATTTGGCCCAGATGAAAGGGATGCTGACCCCCAACCCCCATCCTGAAATGGGGCACCTCCACCCCAACCAGGTCCCCGGGCCAGGCAGGCCTACCGTCATGGACAAGCAGGTGTGGCCGGAGGCCTCGCTCCTTCAGGATCAGACAGGCGGCTGGGGGCGGGGCGGTCACCTCATTCTCGGAGATGTCAAAGCCCAGGCGGCGAAGCTCCCCCACCAGGTGTCTGCGGGACTTCTGAGACTCGTTGGTGCAGAACCTCACCTTCAGCCCCGACTGCTTCAGTCTGGAGGTGGGAACAGGTGGAGGGTGCAGTTACCAGGCTGAGTGGGTGGGTTCCTAGGGAGAGCGCAGGACCCATGCTTCTCCAAGGGCCCCTGGTACAATCCCAGCGCAGACCAGGTCACCGAGAGCCCAGAGGTGGGCCTTAACCAACTCTGGAGTGCTCAGGTTGGCATTTCTTTTCTTTTTTTCTTTAAAGATTTTATTCATTTATTTTTAGAGAGAGGAAGGGAAGGAGAAGGAGAAGGAGGAAACATCACTGTGTGGTTGCCTCTTGAGTGCCCCCAACTGGGGACCTGGCCTGCAACCCAGGCCTGTGCCCTGACTGGGAATCGAACCAACGACCCTTTGATTCACAAGCTGACGCTCAATCCACTGAGCCACAGAAGCCAGGGCAAGTTGGAATCTCTGAGTGGAAGCAGACCCTTCCAGGACACCTGACCGTCCCCCTCGCCACATCCCTCCTTCTCATTCTCTCTATGCCTGGCACACCTGAGACTCCCCAAGTTTCCCACCTGACCTTTGCCTGTGCCTGCCTTTCCACCTGGGACATGTCCCCGTTCCCTCTGCCTGGGACACATACCTGCTCCCTCCGCCTGGGACACATACCTGCTCCCTCCGCCTGGGACACACTGCCGCTCCACACCTTCTCCCAACTTCGGGGACCCACTGGACACCTCCTTCCACACCCCACCCCACCAGGCCTGGCTAGAGGCCACCTCTGAACATTCTCGCACGGTCTCTGCGCCTTTCACAGTAACTACCACGTGTGCTTTGCGTTTGAACTACATATGCCTGATTAACTCTGGATCTGTGTTCCCCCTGAAGAGCCGAGGGACCGAGCGGAGGTGTGTCTCATCGGCATCACCTGTGTGCCCTGTGAGGTCAGGATGGGGGTCTGTTCAGTTCTCCTCGGCACTCCACGCTCTGCGCAGGGCCGGGCACACAGCAGGCCCCTGGTAAGCGCTTGCTGAATGACTGATGCGAAGTCCAAATGACGCCAGTGAGAGGGACCCTTCCTTAGGTCCACGCCGACCAGACCTGTTGCTTCACCAAGGGTATCCCAGGCCTGCGGCCCCCACGTGCCCTGCCACGTTCCCAGGGGCCTCCTGGCCCTCGGGGGACCGGCCGGCAGGTGTGTTTGGGAAGAAGTCTGCAGAGCTGCTGGCCACAGAGTGGACATAGACCAAGAGGCTGATGGTGTCTTAATCAACAGCCCAGGTGATTCGGGCCTTTCTTAGTATTTGTCTTTCCTAATCACAGGGTTATGAATTATCAATTATGCTGAGTGGTTAATTGCCCTTCATAAAGACAGCTTTTGTACTTTTAATTAGGCAGTTAATTATTGTAACTAATGGCATCACCTTGTACGTTATAGACAAATCTTCATTGATTGGCGCCCGGAACGTGTGATTCACACCCAAGTTAATGGAGCTGTTGAGTGAAGAAGCGCAGGGGTGCCGAGGGACTAATTAATGCTAATGAATTATGATGTGACCTTCTCAGAACAGTGAACACTCGTGGGACAGTGAGATGACAGTGCCTCACATCTGCTGCTCCAAACAGAGCTTCAGGAGCCCGTGGAAACATGGGTAAACAACAGGAGCCGCTTTGGGGCACCTCAGCCTCTGGTCTCCTTGGAAAAACCAACTGAGGTTCCGGCTCCACCACAACATCCGCTTTAAAATCTAGGTAGCGGTTCAGGGTTAAATCAGACCCCAAAGAGCCTGCGGGGAAAAGCCGGGGGAAGCGCCCTCCCTGGGGGTCTGTCTGTCCGCCCTCCCCAGGTCTTCTCTTCATTTGCCTTAGTCACTAAAAATAACCCAAGGGGTCCTTATCATTGTTACGAGTGAAGCCTGGATACGTTCCCTGAGTCGTGCCTCGGCCTCAGTACCACTGGCTAGTGTTCCCTACATACATGCCCAGGGCCAGGTGCTGGGGGGGCGGGAGACACACACTAAGCCTGTGCTGATGGAGTGACGAGCCAATGAGGCAGGAAGCACTAAGCGCATTCTAGAGACCAGAACGGAGGCTCCAGGCACCTACAAGATCACACAGCTCGTAAGCAGCAGAGCTGGCACCTGGCGGTGGCGATGCGGGGGTGTGCGCAGGCCCTGGCACCAGCCAGTGACGGTGCGGGCACACTGGGGGAAAGGGAGCCCCGTGCCTGCCAAGGCCCAGCAGCCCCAGGGACACAGGCCCAGCTCCTGCTGCCGGAAGGGAAATGGACTCTCCAGGTGAACAGGGGTGTGCCCAGGGCGCACCTGGGCGTGCACATGGGACAGAAAGCGCATGACGATGGGTCAGCTCTGATGGTGAGGCGCTGAATGGCCAGTGCTGTGGTCTGAACTGTGTCACATGAGGTCATAAGGGTGGGGACGTGATATGATAGGATTAGTGTCCTTTTAAGAAAAGACACCAGAGACCTCTCTCTGCATGCACAGAGGAGTGGCCAGGTGAGGGCACAGTGAGAGGGTGAATTCCTACCATCCAAGAAGAGAGCTCCCACCAGAAACCGACGGGATGGCACCCTGATCCTGGATGTGCAGCCTCAGAACTCTGGGAAAATAATGCAGTGCTGCTCCAGGCCCTCCAATGGGAGGTGTTGTCATGGCTGACAACCAAGAGCCAGACTGACATACTGACAGCCAAGAACCAGACTGACATACTGACAGCCAAGAAACCACCCCCGCGGCACTCCTAGGGGGGGTCTGCTGCCAGATGTCACAGGTGTGGCCTTGGGAGGCCAGAACGTGAGAATTCAGACAGGTAGGAGGGGCGGTGAGGACGTGGTGTGGTGGCAGCAGCAGTGGCAGCAGCAAGAACGTGAGAATTCAGAATGTCAGGGAAGCCCGAGCCAGGCAGGGCTTCAGGGCCGCCATGTGGCCTGCAAGGGCCCCCAAGGGGAGTGAATCCAAGGGACTTTCAGCACCAGGACAGGCCCAGCTCTAGGACAGGCCACGTCATCCCCCCCAACACCCAAAACCTGGGGGACAGGGGGCCTACAGCAGGGCTCCCCCAGCTCAAAGTGGGGCTCTGGCTGGACAGCCCCTGGGACCACAGCTGCTGCCTCAGCCCACGGCCCCCGCCCCAGGAGCCCTGTAGAGGTGCCCGGACTTCCTGCGGCCTCCCCGGATCTGTGAACTGACCTTTACCTCATCCTGGGAGGCCAGGACAACCTTTGAGTGACAACGCCGTCGCACGGTGCAATTACTGCGCAACACATGAGCCGGTCGCTTGCAAATCACCTCGGACCTCGCCCATCTGTTGGCTGTCGGCATCTGCCAGGGGCGCTCACCCGAAAATAATGGAAGCCCTCTCATTATCGTGCGGTAGCAGGTAGGGCGCTAGGACGATTCCTGGACACCCGGACTGACCTTGGCACAGCTCCACGGCCTGCTGCCCGCTCAGCTGGCCACAGAAGGGCTTGCAGGGAGGCCGGGCAGGGGGTGAGGAGGCTGCCCCACGAGGCCCCTCCCAGCTGGGCCCGTCTCAGTCCCCACCCCCAGCTCTGGGTATCTGTCACCTTCATCTGACCCACAGGCCATCTCTCATCACCCTGAGTGTGCCTGCACTGTCCCCCCAGTGGCAAGCCCTACTCGTCCTTCACGGCCTGGTTCATACATCCCTTCCTCCAGGAAGGCCCCAGGCCCCCACCCTGCCCAGACAGAGTCCATCTTCCCCTGCTCGGCTCTCACAGCCATGGACGCTGCCCTCGGCACCAGCACCATGCCATCCTTCCTCTGTTTCCCCCACCCGGCTTACTGCCCGCTCTTCCCGATGAGCCTCTCACAGCGGGCAGGGCGCTCACCCACCTCACTCCAGCCACCCCGCTACCAAGGGGGCTATGTGGAGGGTCTGGGAGACCAAGCCAACGGTACCTGCAAATCCCTCATCCCCACCCAGGAGAAGAGACCCCCCCAGACAGTGGAGGGGAGGGGGCCGCAGCTGAGTGGGCTCCTGGATGGGAAGGGGAGGCCACGGCTGGCAGGTCAAACGGGAGGTGACAAGTGAGATCAGTGACCACTGGCCTTCTCTGAGCCCTGGGCGGGTCTTCAAAGAGCTGCCTGAGGCCCTCAGACCCGCCTGAGCTGGGGTGCTGTCCTCCCACCAGGGCCAGGAGCCCTCTCCTGGACGAGGCAGGAGAAACTCACTCCTAGAGGAAGGGGGGTGGGGGGAGGCGAGGGGTGTTCCCCCTCGTTCCTGCTTCCCTGACCCTCCAGCCTGCTCTGCCCCTGGGGCCACAACTCAAGACCTGATCTGGTGGGGTGGGCGGGGGTCCTTATTCCCACCAGAATGGGAACAGTGCCGATAAATAAAACTCTGTGCCCCGGTTTCCTCGGAGAAGGAACAGACACTCACAGCACCTCCTGGGGCTGTCAGGAATGGCACGAGCGCAGGGCCAGGCCCCCGCCCCCGCAGTGGCGCCAAGACCTCATTGTGGAGCAGGGCTCCTCGGACTCTCTGGGACGCTGAAGTCCGCGGCCGCGGCCCTCTCAGAAGGCCACGGAAACTGAGAACACACTTCTGGAGCAACAAAACCTGCAAAGTGCTTCTTTGTTCTAAGAAACCACATTTTTAGGACAGAAGGTCAAATGGGTGCCCATGGTCAGAGTGGGATTGGTTTTGCAGGAGAAAAGAGAGTCACCCGTGCACACTAAGGGGTTCTGGGAGGGGCCCGGTGGGCACCAGCTCAGGGTCAGGGAACCAAGGGTTTTCACTCCCTTGGGGAATGGGGTCTGGCTTCCCAGACAGGGTCCTGCCCCTGTACCTTGCACGTGCCCTTGGCTGAGCATCCATGGGTCAGACTCTCGGGGTCCTTGAGCCCCAGCCATGAAATGGGGTAACGGCAGCACCTGGCCTTCCAGCCGGCTCTCTAGAGCTGGGCACTGCAGACACACGGTGGGCCCTGCCTTGTGCTGGCACCGTGACTGCTGAGTGGCACCTGTAACAGCCCTGCCAGGAGCTGCAGCTGGACCTCCCCCTCCTCTCCACTGACCCACCAGTGCAGGCCTCCCAGCAAGTCTGACAGCCGCTGCTTCACCCCCCTTGGAGCTCCCTCCCCCGTCTCCAGCAGACATTGCTGGATACTTTGTCTTGAGAGTCCAGGCAAGAAACAGAGTCCAAAGTCTGGACAGAGAGACGGGAAAACACGGGAGGTGGTGATGCACATGGCCGGACCTTGGACGGGCCTCTCAGCCCTGGCCAGCTAGCCAGTGACCTCAGGGGGGCAGTGATGAGGTCAAACAGACGTTGGGCAGGGCCCACAGCCAGGGCCCTTAGGTAACACATGGCACACCTTCCCCAAGCCCGTGACCTGCCCCGTAGTGTTCTCTCTCTGACCTGCCTGAGCCTCTGAGCTCTGGTCAAAGAGACACGCTGAGCCCACAAATATTCACTTACTATTTATTAATAAACACAACGTAGAATCGAGTGCTGGGACAACTGTAATTGAAAAACCAAAAAATAAAAGAAATTATATTAAAAAAAAAAAAAAAAAAAAGAATCGAGTGCCGGCAATCTAGAAGCCAGAGGAGACCTTGGAGAGCATGCAACCTCCTGGCTCATTCCACAGAGGAGGAGACACGCGGGGCCCAAGGGCATGTCTCAGGGAGTCATGGGTACTTCAAGCCACTCCCCAGCCTTGGAGTCAGCGGCCAGCCAGTCCTGGCTGAGAGGTGGCACAGGCTGGCCCAGGACACTGCAGGGGCCATAGACCAGGCACTCCCAGGGTAAGGTGGGAGCCGGCGGGGGCCCCAGACTCACACACATCACCTCCACCACCCCTCACGGTGGGACTGAGGCTCGTCACCATGTCCCCTCAACCTCAGCTTCCACACCTATGCAGTGGGCTGCTGTCAGGAGCTACTTCAGAGGGCTGCCGTGAAGACTGTGTTTAAAAAGCAAACGAGAAGCACCTAGCACACTGCAAACACTCAACAAATGGTGGTGACGATGACAACCACATCGCGGACAAGCCTGGTGCTGGGACACCTGGAGGCAGGGAGTATGACAGGAAACCAGATGCCAGGTGAACCAGCAATGGCAGGAGGAGCCAGGGGACGGAGGTGTCACCCGCAGCAGGGAGCCCAGCGCGCACCTCCCAGGAGCACTGTGGAGAAAGAGGGCAATGTCCAACCCCGCAAACAGAGCCTGAGGCCAAACCCGGGGTGACTCATCCTGTGGGGACGTTTCTGGAGCACCCAGGAAAGAGGGAGCCCCAACAACAGCTCCCACGGCTCCCACCTCCCCATGGCCCTGCCTGCACACATTACCTACGCGTTCACACTGAATCCTCGACACAGCCTGAGCGAGGTCAGTGTTCCTGTTCATGAGGAGGACGTGGGGTTTAGAGGAGCTGACTGTCTCCCCCACCCTTTCATGTTCATGAAAATATATACAAATGTGAAAAATATAAGCCCCCTGCTCCGGCCAGGTGGCTGGCTCAGTTGGAGTATCGCCTTGTGCACCAAAAGGCTGCAGGTTCGATCCCCAGTCAGGCGTGTACAGGAGGCGACCAATTGATCAACGTTTCCCTCTCTCTGTGTGTGTGTCTCTCTTCCTTTTCTTTCTCTAAAATCAATAAACATATCCTTGGGTGAGGGTTAAAAAAAAAGATACAAGCCCCTGGCAGAGCTGAGTGATTGTTTAGAATGTGCATCAAGTTCAACAACTAAGAAACTGTTACTTGCTGAAGAATCACCTCTTACACTGAAGCAACAAAATGCTCTTTAGCTCCTAGATGTGCAACAAGCAAAATGTTGGTTTAAGAAAAAAATATCTGCACTCTTACACCGTGACAGTGTTACAGGTGGGAAACAGGCACAAAAAGGCCACGGAAATCGCCCAAGACCACTCCACAACCACAGGGCAGAGCTGCACTCCCAGCGGAAGGGGCCTCGTTGAGGTGGACCATTCACTCCACCCCAGAACCACCCCCCTCTAGCTGCCCTCAGTTTCCATGAGGGGGCCCCTCCCGGGGGGCCCTCCCTGCCAACGGAGGTGGAGACCAGAAACAGAGAAGCAGCTCTTGTCCCGACACGGAAGCCGGAGTGCGGCCTCACACCCCCGACGAGGCTCCTGGGTTTGCCGCCACGTGGCAGGGGTGCCTTTCCGTTCTCACCCACCCCAGGTGCACGTGGGTTGTTGTGTCTCCTGTATCTTTCTGAACAAAAATGGTATTTCATAGGCATTATTCCATGACTTCTTCTCTTACTGCACACAACATTCACGTCATAGAAACCAATGTCAATACCACACAGAGCCACCGCATTCTTCTGCACAGCTGCACAGTATCCCGTGGTCTGGAGAAACCACGGTCCGCCCCAGACACGGTCAGGAACATCTGTACTGCGTGCAGTCTGCTATGCCGGCTTTAACGTTGTTCATCAGAATGCTTTCAATGTTCAATGTGCACACTGGCTGACCCCAAAGTCAGCATCACAGATTTGGACATCAAAAATACACGCTATTTAAACATTCCTCTTTTATCTATCTTTTTTAATTTGGGGGTTCAACCCAGATTTCAATTGGGGGATAAATGCTCTGAGGCTACACAAGAGTCCGAAACCCCTGGGTGGGGATCTGCAGGGGACTCCCGGCTCCTATGACCTGTGACCTGGGGAAACACAGTCGCTGAGCATCAGGGCTGCCTGTGGAGTGTGCAGGGCCAGGCGGTGGAGGGTGGGAGGGGGAGAATCAGAGAGGAGGGGGGCACATCACAAAATCCTCCGTGCTTTTGGGGAAATAGAGGGAAAGGTCTGGGAGGACCCACCACGTCGCCCCGAGGAAATGACTGAGACGGGGCTGGCGATGAGGATTTGGACCGCGGACTCTGTTTATGCACTGGTAGGAATGTACTAGAAAGAGGCCACCTATGACCTCTGAAGCTTAAACAGTAATGACATGAGAATGCACAGCCCAGAGGCGAGCAACCTGCTCTCACTACCCATCACATTGCTGGAGACAGCCCCCCACCCCCCGCACCCCCACTCACCCCCCCACACAGTACATGACAGCACCAGTGACAGGACAGGACATTCTCAACAAACACCCCTTGTCCAAGGTCCAGGCTGAGTCAGGAAGGCTCCCATTGGCCTAAACAAACTCAGATAAGCGCCCGCCCCCTCCAATATCCTTAAGGGCCCCCTCTGACAGGTGCAGGGCCACGTGTTGGGGGATGGGATGAGGCAACGCAGGCGAGCCTCCTGGCCACCCAGGGTCCCCAGTAGCTGTCAGTATTGCCGTTCCTGGGGACACAGGTCCCTAGAGCTAGGTGGTGCCAGTGTGGGCCAGCACCGAGGCCGTCGGTCCTGGTCTGAGGGCCGGCCAGACCTCTTCAGAAAGCTTCCCCTGGCTCTGTTTCTCCCGGCTCCACGATCTGCTGGGAGGGGTCTGCGTTTTAACAGGGTCCCTGGGCTTCCGGTGCACCCTGGGCTTTGAGAGGCCCCACTTGGAAGGACGGGTTGCAGCTGCAGGGGTGCCGGCTGGGAATTGCTTTATGAGGCTGCCCTGGGCCCAGGCAGTCTGCTTCCTTCCGGCCCCAAAGGCCTGGCCCAGCAGATGCGCTTTAGTGGCCAGGACAGAAGGCAGTAAATGCCCACCCGCCTTTCACATGCAGATGCCTCCAGGGCGGCCTTTGTGCTGGCCCCCAGCTGGGCCCGGCCCTGCCTCTGAATGGCTCTCCAAAAAAGGGTCTGATGGGGACCCCAGGCTAGTTTACAGATGTCCCATGACCAGGCCTGCCCACAAGTCCTAGGGCAGTGAAAGGGGCCCTGCCCAGCCAGCACCAGCCCCAGTAGCTCTAAGAAGGGACCACACTGCCAGGGAATGACAAGGGGGCGGAGTCAACCTAGTCTCAGAAGCCTGGGCCTCCTGGTCTCCCATCTGGGACACTGCTGGCCCAGGTGACATCTTCAGACTCCAGCCCTCACACCGCTAGGTCCGCGAGGCCACACCTCCCCCCCCACTGGCCTCATCTCCTGGCTGCTCCATCTGACACCAGCCTTTCTGGGTGCTCTTTACACTGGTCTCCTCCCCACACCAGATCGGGGGGCAGGGATGTCCATCTGCCCAGTTCATGCTGGTGTCTATAGCAATGGTGTCAGTGTAGCAGAAACGCTCAATAAATACTTGTTGGGTGGGTGGGTGAACGATGCGCAGCCGTGTGGTCTTGTGGGGGAAACTGGGGCTCTGGAATCAGGCAGATGCCGGGGTGAATCCTGGCACTTTCTGAGTCTCTGAGCCTCAGCCCCGCTTTGAAGAGGGGCCCACACCTGACCTCAGGGCTGGCTGTGAGGACAGTACGTGGGGCCAAGCACCTGCCTGGGACAGGGCAGGCCTCCCCCTATCGATGGTGACCGCTATCATTGTGGTCTGTCCCCAGAAAGGTGGAAACCTGTCACGGACTGGAAAACAGGTCTAGCAGGCAGCTCTTGGAGGCCGTGGCTGAATCCATTCTGTGCTGGCTACTCAGAGGAGGACCGAGGGACCAAGGCTCTGTCCACGTCCTCGACCTACTTTGCTTTTCAGGGGCTTTAGAGGCCACGGTGACCCCGCTACAATAGAAAAGACCAACAAGCCCATGTGTCAGCGAGGACACGTAGCAAATGGGACTCACGGCGTACCGAAATAGTCTTCAAGATTTCCAAGGAAACCTCCAGTTTTCACGTGGTACTTACAAGGTTTCTCCTTTACATTCACATTTCTTCAACCCTTAAATCAAATCACAGGACACTCCTGACTGAAATCTTCAGTGTCCACCCCCGGTTCCCTCTCCTGGGAACACACGACCTCCGCCCCGGGACGCAGAGGTCCTTCACACCTGCGGTCAGTCCCCGGACCCCTCCCCAGCACAGGCCAGCCCCGCCCTGTCACCCTCTCTCGGCACCCATTTTCTTCACGCCACTTATGCCAACGTGGTGACTTGGTTGTTCCTTTGTGTCCAGACACGAGCCCCATGAGACCTTGTCTGCCTCAGTTTCAGCCCTGTGGCACTGGCCTCCTGCTCTTCCATCCTAGGCCCAGTCACCCCAAAACACAGCCCAGTGCCCCCTGCTCCATTCCTGAGGGCGCCACCACCTAACGCTCCGGTCTGTGACAGGGCTCGTCTGAAGCCTCGGGGGAGACGGAAGCTAAGGCAGAGGCTGGGGGCAGAGGGGGCAGGCACTTCACCTGGACTGCAGGGCCTGTGCCCCCAGGCCGTGGGGAGGCTCCCAGGGCTGGGGTGCTGCCCTGGAGGCCACGTCTCCCTTTTCTGAGTTCCTGGCCTCCCAAACACCCCCTGCTTTGCTATGCAGGATGGTCTGGCTACTGAACAGACAAGTGAGGGGCTCTCTGGGGAACAAGAGGCTAATTTAACTGCGATCTACAAGTAGGTGAACTGAGTCCTGACGTCAGGCCACCAAGCAAAGGTCTCCCAGCTAGTGACCGTGGGAGGCCACGTCCTGTGCAATCTGCCCTTCCTGTCTGCCCATCAACATCACGGCAGCACTGGCCTGCGATGCCGCGGGCAATGACGAAGCCCAGGGCCCAGCGGTGCCAGCCGTGGTCCCGGCATGTCCTCCAAGCACAAGACGTGGTGGGCCAGGCGCTGCCCTGCTCCCACCGTCCGGACAGACGTCAAAGACAGCCCAGCTGAATTATAATGCCAGTCACGTGTAATTTAAAGTTTCCTGGTAACCACATTAACAGAAGTCAAAAGAAACAGATGGAGTTAATTTGATATTTTATTTAGCCTAATATATTCAAATGTTTATCCTATTAACATGTAATCAAGGTCAAGCAGAAATCCCCGGAATTGCCCCTGACAGCACGTCTCCGTTCAGACTGGCCACCCCCCAAGCGCTCCACAGCCACAGCAGTCAGAGGATACCCGGCCGCACACGCAGCTCTAACCGCCACGTGCCCTGTGCGCGCCCAGGGTCGCCCCGGACCAGGTCGCTTACGCACCCCCGGGCTGCCGCAGGTTCTCGGGTCTCCAGGGCGGGGCGGAGCCAAAGCAGAAGCCCCGCCCCGGCCCCGCCCCGGCAGCGGTGAGAGGCGGCTGGAGGGACCCGGCAGAGCGCGGGGCCCGGCGGCCGGCGCGGCCCACTCACCTCGCCACCGCCTCTACGGAGCCAGCGATCGGCTTGCCGCCGCCCTCGCCGCTGTCGTACAGGACGCCCGAGATGTCGAGCAGCACCCCGCGCACGCCGGCCAGCCGCTCGCCCCACGCGGCCATCGCGCCCAGTCGTGCGCCTCGGGCTCCGCGTCCCAAACCGAGGCTGGACCCTGCGGCTGCGCTCGCCGCGCAGGGGCGCCTGGGAAGTGTAGTGGGGCGGGGTGGGGCGGGGCCGTCGGGGAAGGGGCGGGCGCTGCGGTGGGACCTCGGTCACGTGGCCCCGAACGGGCGTCTTCCCCGCAGGTCAGGGGACGAAAACTCAGAGCATAACAAATTGAAGGCATTTGCCGCCTCCACCTGTGGCAGTCGCGGAAATTAACGAGAACAAGCAGCAGCAGAGCTCCTCGGGCATGGCCCTCCCTGGCGGGAGAGAGCGAGTGACAGCTCTGGAAGCACCGGGCGTGCACGCACGATCCCGCACCTGGGGAGGGAGGCCACCGAGGAACTGCTTCTAGAGGCAGAGGCTGCGGTGCAAGCTACGGCGCCAGAACCAGCTGGGAGACAAGCCAGTGTGCGAGGACGGGAATTGTTCAAGAAATTGTAATGTGGCCGCTGAAAGAGATATTATCCCATAAAAAGAAAAAAAAAAGGAAACTAGGCGACAAGACCGGGGTGGCTCAGTTGATGAGATGGCATGTCCCAAAGCCAAGGGTGGCTGGTGGGATTCCCCGTCAGGACACGTGTCTGGGTGGTGGGTTCCTCCCCAGTCTGGAAGCGTGATAGATATGTCTCACGTCGATGTTTCCCCCCCCCCACACACACACACTAGAAATAAAATTAAAAAAAAAAAAAGCTAGATAACAACTTGGAAAATGCTCATGTTACAACATTCTACAAAAAAGCAGACTACAGAGTAAGGGTGCATAGGTATAGCGCTGGGAAGAAAATGGGACCATTGCAATGTGTTAGCCAGTGAGGTTTTGGACGAGTTTTTACATTCCGTTTAATAGTACATCATTTTTGCAACAAGTAAAAAATGATCGAAAAGGGGAAGAGTTTCCTTGACTGCCCCCGACCCTTTGACGTATTTACATGGAAACTTGTGGAGCATTTGTGATCTTGCAACTCGGCAATTGTAATCTTTGGCTCAAATGAGATCTTATTAAAACTCAAATAAATAGATTAAAACTTGAAAAAAATTTGACTTCAGGCCCGACTCAGCTTTGAAGTTTCTGAAGAAGAAAACCATATTATGTTGACCCCTACATTTCAGGCTCTTGATTCAAAGATAAGCTGAAGAATTCATCAGAACATTAGAACTTTAACCTAATTCAATGCATTGTGTGTATCATGTGGAGAAGTTTATTGGGCCAACTGTCGGTTTGTCAGGAGACCTATAAAAGGTAGTTCCTGCCCTTTGGGGACTTACAACCTGGTTGGGGAAGGAAAGAAAATTATACCTTATAGTGGCCATGGTTCTTAGTTGCAGACTAGAGAAACCACTCCAGCTAGAGGGGCATGTTTACAAAGGGCATTGGGAGCTTACAGATTTTCAAAAGACGGGGGGGATCAAGCTCAAGTATTACGCAGCCATGAGAAACGCCCAATTGCAGGGCTCACGTGGGTCCACTGCCCCATCATTTGGCTCCTGAGATGCCAGGGACCTACTATCAGGCTGATGGTACATACGGCCCCCAAAGAACCAAACCCACCCGTCACCATGCCCTTCGAAGTTTCTTTCTGCACTTACGGCCACCACCCCCCTTTCACTGGCTTGGTGGAACGCAGTCTACCCTGCAAGAGAGTCTGGGAAACACAGTTTTCAGCCTTCCAGATTCTGGGGTGCAGGAGCTGAGTGAATCACTCTGGAGAACCTGCTGCGAACATCACAATCTATGCACATGAATTGAACTTCTACTTTCTGGGTTCAGGAGGCTCTAGGGGTGCAAAAAGGCCTCAGTGTGGTCATTGTCTTTGAGTCAAGAGTGGCCAGAGAACAAGACGTACACCCTTAGGGTTACTGACCAGAGGCGTGCCAAGCACCAGTGGGTGACATAGTAACAGCCAAGAGAATGGGCGCTGTGGACCACGGAGTAGCAATTTCTGAGCAGGTGAGCAGCCTGAAATGAACCTTGAAGAATGGCTGGGCCTTAGCTTCCTGCTGAGGAGGAAGAAGAGGAGACAGGGCACTTCTGCCAGTGCTGGTGAGCCTGTGCCGTTTCCCCTCTCCCACCAGCGCTGTGTGTGACATTGAGCAAATCACTTCCTGTGTCTAGGACCAAGGTAGACAGGATGGCCCCCCGGAGATGTCCACGTCCTCATCTTCAGAACCTGTGTACATATTGCCCTGCACAGGAAAAGGGACTTTGCAGATGTGACTAAGCTGAGGATCTTGAAGTGAGGAGATGAGCATCGTGCCCCAGCATGGATGGCCCATTAAAAACACAGGTTGTCCCACAAATGCGAGGGATTTTCCCTAAGCATGTTGGATCCATCATGAACCCGTAGCCATGTCTAAACACTTCTGGGTCCTGTTCTTCTCAGCCTAGCCTGTACCACCTTGTGAGGTGAAAGTTTCCCATCCATCTTAATCAGACTGTGGAGCTTTGGGCTTATGCTATTGGGTTCCCATGGATTCCTTTCAACTCTTCAACCTGCTAAACGCCAGTGTGCTAAAGTGCACAAAGACAATGCTGTGTGTGCCCCAACTTTAGGGCAGTCCAAGGCCCAGATAGTCTGTATTCCTACAATGCGATACAGCCTGTGTCAGTCAGGGTTCCTCGACCCTGGCTAATGGAATTTCAAAATGGGACTCAGGGGGAGCCGAGAAGGCTATCAGGCAATTTACAGAATCAGAGAAAATTCTGAACAACGAGCCCTCGGAAGGGGCCAGACCCATCGGCTCCGGGAGTGGGAAGTGGCAGATGATTTATTTCAGGCATCGCTGCCAGGAGCAAGCAGCCCCAACCTGTGTCACTCTGCTTCAGATTCTCAGGGGAGAGGGCTTGCCGGGTCCTGTAGGAGCCCACTCTCACCCTGCGGCCAGTGGGGCAGTGGGGCACAGGGCCTTTGACTGGCAATCCCACCACGACGGGAGATCGGAGCAAAGTCAAAGTACCCAGACCAGAAGCGGGGGCAAGGGCACTTGCTCAGACAGAAGTCAGAGACAGCCACTGAGGCTGGTGGAGACCTGGGACCCTGAGGGCAGGAGCCCCCAGAGCAGTCTGGGCAAGCAGAGGGCCTCACAGAATGAGACTTGAAAGGAGGACTGAGATCTGGAGGTGAAAGGAGTCCCAGGCAGGCTCGGGATGGAGAGGGCAGGCTGGAGTGACACACCACAGGTGTGACCTCAACTTGTACCCAGAGAGCTGCTAGCTGCCAGGATTAGAACCCCTTTGGGCATGTGAGTGTTAATTTTAGGTGTCAACTGGACTGGGCCACGGGGGCCCAGATATCTGGTCAGACATTATTCTGGATGTTTTGGATGAGATTAACATTTCAAGGGGCAGACCCAGTAAACCAAATCGCCCTCCCTCAAGCGGGCGGGCCCCATTCAACCAGGTGAAAGCCTGAATAGAGCCAAAAAGCTGACCCTCTTTTAAGTAAGAGAGCAGTCCTTGGCCTGGGACAGTGGCCTCTTTCCTGCCTTCGGACTGGAAGGGAAACTCGGGTCCTTCCTGGGTCTTGAGCCTGCCGACACCCCAACCTCAACGGCACTGTGGGCTCCCCTGGGTCTCCAGCTTGCCGGCTCACCCTGCAGATCTGGGGACTGGCCAGCCTTCGTGATGACATGAGCCAGTTCCTTATTTAAAACAAAAACAAAAACCCTCTTTAAGGCTGTTAAGGAACATTTATAACGCCTTTGGTGCCTGTTCTAGACATCACAATTTGACCCTGAATATTTGCAGACCTAGAGGAAGCCAAGAGCTGGGGTTTTGATGAAGCAGGTGCGGATAGGGGGATGGGGAAAGAATTAGAAAGGAGTTATACTGCTTCCTGAGCATTCAGTAGAGCCAGTCATGAAGCATTGGCACGAGACCCCTCGCTGTGGAATGGACTCATTAACTGCGTATTTTAAACCATGGCTCACAAGTCCTGGAACTTCTAAAGCCATAGGACAAGTAATTGCTAGATGTGTCGTGTGCCAGAAGAACAACCCCAAGACAGATCCCCATCAAAACAAAGAAGGGAAACAATACCAAGGGCAGTGTCCCCTTGAGGACTGGCAAATACACTTTACCCAGATGCCAAGGGTCCGAGGGTGGAAATGTTTGTTAATTTTTGATGATTCCTTTTCAGGATAGGTAGAAGCCTATCCTACTAGAGCTGAGAAATCCTCGGACGTAGTGAAAGCCTTACTGAAGGAAATAATCCTTCGCTTTGGCTCCCTGGCAGCATACAGAGCAATAACGGACCTGCTTTTGTTTCAGAAATTAAACAGAAGGTTAGTAAATTTTTGGGAATCAAGCGGAGACTCCACAGGGCGCGGAGACCTCAGGCTTCTGGAAGGGTATAGAAGATGAATCACACCTTGAAGAAAAATATAGCCGCGCTGTGTTAAGAAACTCATTTCCATTGGGATCAAGCTATTGCCCTGCCCAGGATAAGGATGGCTCCTTGAAGTGGGACTCAGTTAGGTCCTTAAGAAATTGTGTGCGGGCGGATGAAATTGTGTGCAGGTGACCCCTTCAGGCTACAGCTGGGGTGCGAGGTACGTGTGTAGACGGAGAAGTGAAAATAAAGAAATGTGTTCAGTGTTTAAGTCAGCCTTAGATGGAGTTAATGACCTTACGTGTGTCAGAGACCTCTCCACCCCAGACTCTCTACATTCCTTTGAGCCTGGGGACAAGGTGCTACCCAAGACTTGGAAGACAGCATCTCGAGAAAGCCACCTAGAAGAAAAGAGGACTAAGCCTTGGGATGTACTCCACACCACCCCCACCAAGGTGAAGTTGGCAGGAATAAAACCGAGGAACAATGGGCCCCCGAACATCAAGAAGACCTGCAAGTCATCCTTTGGAAATGATTTAATTCTTTTCATTACTTTTTGTTTAATCCCATGTTATGGAGAACTTGTTCCTTTCAAATGAGATAAAAATATTTGGGTGTATTTAGCAAAAATGTTCTAAACATCTCTGAATTTTGTCTTGCAGGAGGAACTTATGTGGAACAAACTTTCCCTACATCATATAAGTGTTTGTGCTCCCCTGGAAAGCCTTCGAAATTATACTTTGTTTAAGCAAATCAATGAGAAAATAACCTAGTCCGATATTTACAGATGGGGACCTGTGGTAATTCTGAAGGACAGGGAAATGTTTTCCTTAAAAGTCACTAATGTAGTCCCAGCTGGAGACGGTGCAGCTTCTGTCACCTGTGCTGAAAACTGCTTTGTGCTTTATCACAGCGTGTTGTGGCATTACAGTGTGCCCCTTACGTGGATCTGCAATTAAATGTATTCCTACCCTACCAGGTAGTCCAATTCTGAGACATGTGCTCAACAGCAGAATGAGCACTTCCGTATGAAACTGATCTCATAAAAATAAGAGAGTTTAGACTAACAGTGGGGGAATGATGGGAGACTCAAAGGTTGGAAAATGTTAGTTTAGGTAACAGTAGTAATAAGCTTAGTAATCAATGTATGGAAAAAGCTCTTGTTTCAGGCACTGAAGATAGGACCCACCTTGAATCCAGGAGACCATAAGCTGTTCCACCTGTGTGCCTCAGGAGGACGGCAAGCCATCAACATGGTATCTGAGCCATTGTGCTCCAGGGTGAGGTGGCCACCGCAGGGGACACAAAGACCACCACCCAGGACACAGAGGAAGGAATGCTACAGCTTTCATCTGATTAACTTTTTCCCTGAATTCCAAACCCCTTACCTACACTTTTCTTTTCCTTACAAAATGGGTAGGTTTAAAATGGAGTTTAAGACGGTCTGTTAGGGTACACAACCTGCTGTCTTCTCAGATCGCCTGCCATCTGAATAAAGCGCCTGTAAAGATTAAAAACAAAAACAAAAACATAAACAAAAACAACCCTTTATCTCTACCCCTCCTTCTATTTCTACCTCTAGCTCTAGCTCTGGCTCTAGCTCAGTAACTCCCCGCACAGCCTATTGGTCCTGCTTCCCTGCAGACCCTGACGAATCAGGTGGCTCACAACCAGGTGACGAGTGTGTGTAAGGATGCAGAGAGGCTCACAGGGATCCCAGAAGAATCACAACAGCCGGGCCCAGGAAGAACGGCGCTCAGGCAGCGGCTGCTGCGTGTGGGTCTGCCTCTCAACGGCTCCCTGCTTTGCTCCACCCATCCATGCTATTGTCCCAGCTCTCGCCAGGTCTCCACTCCTTCCAAACGTTAATGGCCAGGTGGCCCCTCAACAGTCACACCATCATCATTCATGTTGCTCATGGAGCTCAAGCATCCACCGCTGGCAGGAAACACGCCCTGGGTTTGTATCCAGGTTCCTGGGAGAGGGATGATACCGGCCCGGCTCACTTGGTTGAGGTGACGGCACTAGGCAGCCCAGGAGTAGGCCAGTGCGTGGCCTGCTGCCCACTCACCAGGACCCGGGAGCGGGACAGTCTCTGAGGAGGCAGCGTGCGTGGGCAGGACCCGCAGACGTCTCCCGTGGAACACAGGCTGTCCAGGAAACAGCGCTGCACTGGCGGCGGGTACAGCATGCAGAACCTGTGTTCCATTTAGTCTTCGCTCCGTGGACGACGGCAGCCACGGAAACACTGTGGACAGTCACTCAGGGGAGGTCACTTGGCACATGCGCAGCTGAGGTGGCAACCTTGTGACCTGCAGGTGTGTTTCTGATGGCCTGTTTTTCAGCTTCGGAATTGGTTGCCAGCATTTAAAACTTTGGAGATGTCACGTAAGTGTTTCCCTGGGCCTATGCGGAGGCCTGGCAGCGCTGATCAGCATTCCTACAAGGCCACCATCCGCTGGCGGAGTGGCAGCGTCCCCTTGACGTGGAATTGGCCTCCAGGCTGCCAGGCTCAGCGGGCTTTGCTCCTTCAGGCCAGGACAGGGCCGTCCGCAGGCCAGAGTTTGCACACCATGGGAGGTGAAAACCCTGTGGAAGTGGCAAGACTGGAGCCCGGGACACAAGGGAAAAGAGGATGAACACACACAATGTGGGCGCAGATTTGGGGAACAGAGGGCTTTGACACCTTCCTTGCAGGAGACCACCCAAGAGACTGCTCCTACTGGTCCCCACTGAACCAGGAAGCAGGTGCTCCGTATGCTAGCAAAGTCCTCCCGCGCCTCCTTGCCTTCATTCTGCACACGCCGCTCTCTGGGACAGTAGTAGCAGGACGTGCACTGCTCCCAGTCAGAAAGAGCCCACACTGGCTTTGTGTCCCTGCTCCTTCTGGCCCTGTCCTTCACCAGTTCTCTCCTCATAGGTCCTCAGCTTGTCACTGGCCCTTTCCCCCCCATTCCCTTTCTTCCAATTACATCACTACTTTTCTAGACGCCCAGAGCATTTGGCTGGTCTGATAATCCTCTCCTCTTGGGCTCCTCCTGGGAATATCTGCAGATGCTAGAAAACACGGAATGCAAGCGCTTCCAAACTCAACTCTAAGACCTGCACCACAGTATCCTCCCGGGCAGTGCCTGGGCTGTAATTCTCTCGGAGGTCCGCTTAGGATCCCAGGTGGGCGAGCAGCTCAGAAGGAAAGCCGTTCTGTAAAGGGCTGCAACAGGATTCCACCCGGGGCAGGAATGTGATTTTCTTTCCTGAACGGGGTTCTGTTTTCTCAATTTCCCTGCTCAAATCTCAGTTTCACCACTTCCTAGCTATAGGGGCGTGGGCCGCTTATCTAAGCTCTGTTTTCTCAACTGCACATTGGGGATAATAATAGTGCCTGCTTGTGGGTATCATGGAGAGGGTTAAAGTAACCCCAAATAAGCAAAAAAGCTTGGCCCGAGTGGTCCAGAGCAAGTGCCCAAGAAAGAACAGCTCTTATTGTTAATACTGTCATTACCGGGAGCAATGAACACGTCCTCCACTTGCCACGATAACGTTCATTGCTTCATTACCTTCTCTGATGCTTCCTGGACTTTGCTGAGACAAAGAAGTTGATTTCTTTTTAAAGCTGTTGATTTCCGAGAAGAAATACTAATTCCTTAAAGCAAAATATGTTGACTAAACATTTCCATTTGGGTCGCAGTCTGGGGATGGGGAGGAAGGCTACGCTTTGAGCTTTCTCCAAAGTCTCCAAGGTGGGATTTTAAAAGGCATACTTGCTCTGCTTTGCAGCCAGAGTTCAAAGCCCCTGGTGGGAAATGGCAAATGCTAGCCTTTAATTGTAAATGAACTCTCCAGCAACAAGGGCGACAGAGCCAAGCAAACATTTACTGACAGATTCTGCTGCTATTCGTAATTTCCTCTTAAAAGCCAGTGCTCCCCTCTCCTGTTCTGCAGACCATGTGCATCAAAGATGCACAATTTGGGGAAAGCTGGCAGGGTGATGAGTAAAGGGGTCGCTCACACAGCTGTGCCCCCAGGTGACTCCCCCTTTGTCACCATGTCATGCCTTATGAAGCTGTCTCTTTGGCATATGTGTCCTACCCTGTGGGCTGGCCCAAATGGCAGGATTTCACCTAGAGAATTTCAGTTGTATTTTATTGCAGGAACATAAGATTTTATCTAAGTTGCTTTAATGGAGCTCATAATATTGCTCTCGCTCCGCATCCTGGCAAATTCTTTCCATTGTTAACACCCCTTCGTGGGCTGGGCAGTAGCTCCTCCAGGCTGGGCTGGAATTACAGCCACATTGTTTGTGGAACAGCTCAGCAAGCTTGGCACCATTGATCTGCATCAGTGCCTCCGGAATAGCCCTTGCCTTCTCCTGAAAGATACTATCTAAACTGTGAAATTCATTAAATAGCCCCAGAAATGGATCAGGTTATTTAACACAACACCCCTAATGGTGCAATATCTCAGCTGTCTGCACTGATAGTGAACATTGTCTTGGATAGTGTTATCAGCTCAGGACACCCGCTATGAATATTGATCCGGAGCTTGTTACAGCCTTCACTTGCCACCAGGACAGGTCAGGGTTGGAATCCACCTTGCATCAAAGCAATTGAAAGACAGCACTCAGGCAGAATGTTAATGCCCACTCTGAAAAAACAGATCCACTCCATGCACAGGGAGAAAGCAGCCTGCTGGATATGGATATATTTATTATATAAGAATACCTTGGGTATAAATACCTGTGTGCGGATGTCAGCAAGTCAACACATCACCAAATTGTGCCTATAGGAGGCCTCATTGCCTCCTGGTCATTTACAAAGCAGGTGGCCAGAAAAACAGTTCCCCAAAGCCTTCTCTCTCTCGTCACTGACTTGGAGAACTGAGGCTGTTTTGTCGGGGGTTGGGGGGTGTTCCCTTTAAGTTACGTGAGTAAGAGGGGGAACTTTTCTATTCCTTCAGTGTCGATGGGAGATACCTCATTGTTTCTCCTGTGTCATCTGTTTCCAGAAGCCAAGTACTGAGCGTGAGGGCTCACATAACCTATGCTACACGAAACACACATATCAGAAATACAGGAACAATAAAGGGCAAGCACAATTTTACAGCCGTGGCTGGTGTGGCTCAGTGGATTGAGTGCCAGCCTGTGAACCGTAACGTCGCTGGTTCAATTCCCAGTCAGGGCACATGCCTGGGTTATAGGCCAGGTACCCAGTTGGGAGTGCACGAGAGGCAACCACACATCAACAACATTTCTCTCCTTCTCTTTCTCCATTCCTTCCCCTCTCTCTAAAAATAAATAAATAAAATCTTAAAAAGAAAAAGAAACATAGTACCAATAAAGGGCAAGAAACATTTTACAGCCCTGGCTGGTGTGGCTCAGTGGATTCAGCACCAACCTGCGAACCAAAAGGTCACTGATTTGAATCCCTGTTGGGGCACATGCCTGGACTTTGGGCCAGGTCCCTGGTTCTGGGTGTGTGAGAGGCAAATGATCTGTGTATCTCTCAGACATCAGTGTTTCTCTCACTTGCTTTTTTCCTCCCTTCCTCTCTCTCTAAAAACAAATAAGAAAAATCTTTAAAAGTAAAGAAAAATTTTACAATAACTATGAGAAGTTCTTAAACATACATAGTCTTAAAGCACACAGCCTTGATGTGTTCTTGACGTCCCAATTTGTTTCTTCTCCCTTTTCAGCTCCTCTTCTATATTTAACACCTGTGGACCTCAAAGGAAAAATGATTTGTAGCCAAGGAAAGAGGACTCATATCATTTAAACACAAAACTTTGAAGCAATTTATAAAGTGAAATGAACATGACCCAGGTTGGGGCCTTGGCTGCCTGAACCTTTCCTGTCCCTCTAGTTGGGGGTACAGGGTGGCCTCTGGAATGCCAGCCCAGCTTCCCGTGCAAAATGGCCTCAATGTCTGTTTAGGAGAACAGATAAGAAGAGGGGCCGTGCAAAGCCACAAATGCCCATTTCAAAGCTACCTTAAGGAGAGCTATGTCTAGCTACCTTGAAGAACCTAAATTTGAAAAAATATCAACATGGGTGTTAAAAAGTGAAAGGGGGCTGAGATCAGTATGGGGAAAGAGGGAGAAAGAAAAGGAAGGTTAAAGGAAAAAAATCAAGCGAGAACTGAGGGTGAAGGGTGGTCGAGCAGAACGCAAAGTACCCTCTCTCTTGGCATTCAGGGAGCTTTGTGATTTGCAACCCAGGTTCCAAGGCTGCCTTTTCTTTGCTTTTCACGGGTGGGCATTCCCTCTGGTGGGAGGTGGTCCAGTGGGCTTGGGCAGGACACTTCCTTTCCTGATTCCCTTTTAAAGCACAATCCATCTTGGCTTTAGGACCAGGGCTGACTTGAATTTCGGCAGGGCTTTTAAGTCCCCAGGGAACCCAGCGGCCACCTGGGGGAGGAGCCAGGCGGTCTGAATGAGAAAAGCTGCCTGTCAAGCCCGCCCTTCAATAACAGCTGGGATTAGCCGCCCCAGAACTTTGATGAGGTTTCTCCTCCCCTTCCTACGCTACCTGCTTGGACAATATTCATTGCCAAGCCATTGTTTGAAAACCGCATGGGGTGGGGAAGAAAGGCCAGCTGTGTTAGAGGTGTTTCTTCTGGGCAGTGGTTAGGAGAAGCCTCAGATAAGTGAGAGAAATGCTTAGTGCTCACGGGCTGTTCCCCAAGTGACAGGAAAAAGGAATGTTAAGACAAGGGCAGCTGGTGGATGCTTCCCCAAGGACTGATGTTCATAATCCCACAGGACTCGGTAGGGCAAATGGGGCCATTTCAATCCTTTCTGTCCCCTTACCTCAAACTCATAGCAGGCAAACATCTTTTAACTTTTTTTCTTCCTGGGTCTGGGAGGGATGGAAGTTAAAGATACAACCTGATTCCCAGAGCCCCAATTTCTGTTGCAAATGACTAAATACGTGACCGTTGAGAAGGCCTGAAGGGCACTGAGGGCCGCGGTTGGTGCTCAGCAACCAGGGGAGCCACCCTCACCTGGCTCTGAGCCCGAGACGCACCGAAGTCTCCCAGGAAGCTGGCCACCTTGGCGGTGCTGGGACATCTCCCCCAAACCCCTACCTCGGGGTGGCAGGGAAAGCCTTGGCACAGGGCGGTATTTTCTTCCTCCACTTTTGGGACAGCAGGAAGCACTGTAAAGGGACTGGTCCCGGAGAAGAAGATCTGAATTTGAATCCAGACTCTGTCAGCAACCAACAATGACCTCGGGCAACTCGCTTCTCATCTTCGAACCTCAGTTTCCTCATCTGTAAAGCTGGTGGAATAGCCTTGCTAGGCCACGCCCACCTCACGGGGGCGCTCTGAGAATACTGAGAATAAAGTGATATCCCGAGAGCCCAAGGGCTTTGCACACTGTGAGGACGCAAGGACCTAAATCCGAGGTGACCTGGACTGAGGTCGTCACTGTGATTCACTGGCGGGCCAGAAGCTGTGCTGAGCGCTGCCTTGAAGTCATCAGGCCCGGTCTCAAACGCATCCCCAATGCAAAGGCGGGTGCACTGGGGAAAGGGCGCAAGCTGGTCAGTGTGTGCCTGTTGGGGGTCCCCGGGAATAGATGCGTCCGGTATGCGTCCGGCTCTCCCTCCCTCGCTCGCGTACACTCTTAGTCTCTGCGGATTGGGCGGAGGCGCGCGGAGCCGGGGGCGCTCTTCCAGCGGGCGCGCGCACCGGGCGCACCGAGGCGCCCCTCGCCAAGGCTAGCGGCCCGGTGTGGCTCAGGGCAGTCTAGGGGCTTACTCGAGCGCGCCCTGCACGTGTCGGGGGCCTGGGCCTCGCGAGTGCCAATCGGCGCGCAGCCCCCCGCTGCTCTCTCCCCGCTCCGCCTTCCCGTCCCCGTCCCCCCTCCCCTCTCGAGCTTCACTTGGCTGCCCCGACCCTCCTATCGGCTGGTCAGCCGTGGCCGAGCCACAGAAGAAGGAAAGCCCGAGCGCGGCCATCCCGGACCCCGCGCCGCTGGCCTCCGGCCCGCGGGCGGCGGGCATGCTGGCATGGCAGGACGGCGGGGCCAAGGCGGCTCCCTCCCACCACAAGATCTCCTTCTCCGTCCTGGACATCCTGGACCCACAGAAATTCACCCGCGCGGCGCTCCCGGCCCTGCGCCCTGCTCCTCTGGAAGCCAAGAAAAGTTTGGCAGAGGCTGAATCGGGGAAGGACTCCAACTCCGGGGACCAGGCCCGCCAACCGGAGAACCCTGGTAAGGATGCGAGGGGGCCCCCGGCTCTGGGAAGCCCCGGCTCAGATGGTCTGATGGAGAGGTGTGTGTCCGAGGGGTGGGGAGGTGGCGGGGGGGGGGGTGAGGGGGCAGCCAGGGACCCAGGAGTGGCGCTTAGCGACGTCTTCTCCAAAGGGAGAAGGCTCACAGGACAAGATGTAGCCCCTGTCTTGGAATTAGATTGAGGCGGAAAGGAGGCCTCCAGGATCCCAGGTGAGGGATTTGCCACCCAAGCCATCCCTGCTCACCTAACAAGTGGGTAAGCATCGCAGGTCTGATTTGCTCGCAGAGGAAGCTGACGTCCTGCGCCCACCTTCCCCAGTCTCCCTCCTGTATGGGGCATTTACTGCTCCTGCCATTGCCAGGACCTGAGCTAGAGATTGGGATAAAACTCAGAAAAACTTCAGAACTCGAGAGACAGCATCATTAACATCGCCCCCATTTAATGAATGAGGGTGTTGAGGCCTAATCAGGTGTCGAGGTCTTAGCGAGCATCGAAGTCAGCTTTACCACCCAGTGTCCACTTCCAGCTACCCAGGGACTCCTGCAGAAACTCTGCTGCCCCCGCGCTCACCATGGGGTGGGGTGATGGGAGGCTTTTGGTTCTTTCTCCTCGAAACCCTTTTGACTTGCCTCTAACTCTCGTGGATACCTAATGAGGGGTCCGGGAAGGCTGGTGTCTAGAAGGAAGGACCAAAGACACCAGGGCCGTGCTGGGTGGGGAGCGGGGCACGATGTCCCCTGGAGCCACGCTGAGGGTCAGGGAAGCTGGTTCGGGAGGGGCTGGACACCACGCATCCTCCCGCTTTCCCTCCCCAAGTTTGGCGGTGATTGTCTGGGGCTCGGGGCGCCTCTGGCGGCTGCGCTGGAGCCCGCGCGGTCAGCCCGGTAATTGTTAGGATCGCCTCTCCGAGGGGCCGCGCTTCCCTCTCCCCATCCCATGATCGATATTCTATTACTGGCGCCTGCATATCTCCTGCCCACAGCTTGCAGGTACCAACTTCAAACCCCCTTTCCCTGTCTGATCCTAATATTGTTCGATTAAAACTTACCTTTAATAGATGACATCTATCGATCCAGCCCCGCACAAATCTGAAACTCTATTAACACAGCAGGAGAGAGAAGATGGGAAAGGGGGAATTTCACTTTAAAGGGGGATGGGTCTTAATAACTTCTGTTTTAATTGCTAGGAGTCCCAGACCAAAACAGGCTTCCAGCGGCTGGGGAGGCACAATCCTAAATGCACTTGACATCTTGATGTCTTAATGTACAATGATTCTACCCCCCCCACCGTAAGGTTGTCCAATAAGGTCATTATTTTTTCTTAATGAAGGGTATCGTTCATACAAAACACACTTCTGGGACGCCTACTGTGTGACGGATGAGTGAAAAGCAAAGGGGCACTGCACCCCTAAACTCCGACCCCGGGAAGGGCTTGCGAAGGCCTACGGTCGCGGGAAGGGATTGCTAAAACGAGCCGGGGGGCTGCCTTGGGAGAAGAGCTACGTGCTCTAAGGAGGACATGACGGAGGCCTGGGGACCCGGACAGGCCGGGTGGTTCTGGGCTTCTGATCACCGGCCCCTTCTCCCCTAGATGCTGCGGGCCGAGGCGCGGGGGCAGCGTCCCCTCTGGAGGGCTCCGAGGCAGAGGAGGCGGAAGCGGAGGCGGAGGATGCGGGAAGGCGGCGGCGGCGGCGGCGGGAGCGGGCTGAGCGTCTGCAAGCGGGGCCGCCGCGCTCCCCTGAGATCCGGGCGGCAGCATTGGCGGCGGGGGATAGCGGTGCGGGCGGCCTCTTGGGTTCCCCCGGCTCGCCGGGCTCCCCACGGCCCCGGCGCCGACGCGCGGAGCCCAGCTGCGCCAAGCCGAGGCGCGCGCGCACCGCTTTCACCTACGAGCAGCTGGTGGCTTTGGAGAACAAATTCCGGGCCACGCGCTACCTCTCAGTGTGCGAGCGCTTGAACCTCGCGCTGTCGCTCAGCCTCACTGAAACGCAGGTCAAAATTTGGTTCCAGAACCGCAGGACCAAGTGGAAGAAGCAGAACCCTGGCGCAGACGGCGCGGCGCAGGCGCTTGGCTGCGCGCCCCAGCCCGTGGCCCCCGGGGCGGTGGCAGCGAGCGGTGGCGGTGGCGCAGGGGGCAGCCCCGGACCCCCAGGCCCCAGCGCGCTGCCCTTTCAGACTTTTTCCTCCTACTCGGCGGCCAACGTCCTCTTCCCGGCCGCCACCTCCTTCCCGCTGACAGCTGTCGCAGCTGCTGGGGGCTCCTTCGCGCCCTTCCTCGGACCCTCCTACCTGACCCCTTTCTACGCCCCTCATCTATGAACCCGAGTGTGTGGCGTCGTCGTGAGGTTCCCCACTCCATGGAGGGGCGCTGAGGCCCAGGGACCGCCCCCTCCTGGTGCGTAAGTGTCTGTGCGCCCCTTCCCTGCCAGCCGCGGGAGCGCCGCCAGAGGGCAGGGAGAGGCCACCCGCCACCTCCCCGCGGCGCCCCTGCCCGCGGCACCGACCCCCTGAATCCATGCAGTCCACATCTTTTAAAATGTCCTAAAATCTTCTCGATTCTTGACCTGGATTTTCACTCTCGGTCAGGTTTAATTCAGCTCCAGGACTCCCTTTGTGGTTCTGGGTGTTGGGCGCCGGGCTCACACCCTGCGCGGATGCGGACGCGAGGGAGCAGAGACCTCCAAGTCGCCAGCTGCGCACACCTGGGAAGGAATCCGCCAAGATTTTAGTTCACTCAGAGGGTAAAGGAGCTTTCCCTCTTCGTAGCTGATTGTTCCCGTTTTCATACTTGGTAACTGGCCCAAACCCAGCGATTCCGCCCCACTGCTGATCAAAGCTGGGTGAGCTGGGACCGTGAGCGCACACTGCCGCTGGGACACGGACAATATTTTAAACACGTAAGACTCAACGTTTTTAGACCTTCCTTCACGACTTGGACTTGAGCACAATTCCTGTGCCAAACAGACTCCCTACAGGCTATTCCGAGACAATGGGGACTTTATGCTTCTGAGAAGACCAGAAGTTTGTGCCAGAAAACGCACAGCTTTGTAGCTAGGCTTACCGTGGTGCCACTCATGGCCCCAGATACATAAAGACGGTGACGACGGAGCCAATGGCTCAGCTGAAGTCTTGAGGTCTCTGCCTGAGCTGCCTGTCTTCCCCCGTTCCCTGAGACGTAAGTGACAAGACCGCCTGTTTTGACCTACAGTACTTGATGCTCTAAAAACGTCCCTCCTGGTGAACGTGTGTCCCAGCGTCTCCTAGGCTCCTGGTGGGGAACGGCACTGGGGCAGGGTTGGCTCCCCAGCACATACACGAATTGGACTGCTTTCTTAAAGCACACATTCAACCTTTTGGGGGCTTTGTCTAAGATTCTGACTTGAAAGCAATTCTTGTTCCAAAGACTCTCCAGGATGACCTGGGGAACAAGCAAAAGGTTGTAAGGGACTGTGAAGGGAATACTTCTTGGGTACAAAGAGCTACTGTGGAATCAAAAAGCATATTCATTGTGAATTCAATATGCATTCTGACTACTGCTTTTACTATCTCCCCTAAAAATTACTTCTTCTGTAAAATTCTCTTGCCAGTTTTGTGTGGGATACTCTTCCTCTAGTTTTCTGTGTAATCTCAGAGACCCAGACAGGTCATGTATGTTTCCTTCTCGCCTTTATTTGACCGAGGCCCATTGATTTCTACATAGACCCCTTACTCCTTGCTACTTCTTGACAGCCTATGCCATTAATAATTAAATTTAACGAGCGATGGCTTCTTATAAAGTGAAAAAAAGCACACTGGTTTGTATTATTAACATGTGATACTATTGTCATCGTGAAATATCAACTTCTATGTTGATCAGAAATGGTAGAAAAATATCCTCCCTTTCTCTCAAATTAAATGATGACTTCATTTATTTGACTCACAAGATTTGAAATTATGTATTATTTACTAATTAGACTCTTTCTCTTCCATTCTAAAAGAAAAGTATTCCCAAACAGTGCACTGTACTTCCTAAAACACAGCCGATGCCAGATGAGATTGAAAATGCAGTTACTCTAGGAGAGACTATTATTTTACTCACTTTACATGTTGATAAATATGCCCTCAATAGCTACTCATTAGTTTCTTGAAAGTAACATTCTGTGGCAGTTCCTGTGTCCAGAGGCAAGGTCTTTAACAAAGAAGCGGAATTTCTGTAAGATGTGGGAAACATTTCATTCTTCTCAGGTACCAGAATCACAGACTCCAGTTAGACAGAGGGACTAGGGAGCAATGGGGGTGCTCACCTGTGCACGGACTAGCATGGCATGCTATCGTTCCCCACCTTTCGTGTTTCCCCCGATGGTAACAGAGGAAACCTAGAAGTGTGTGGCTTTGGACTTCTGCTGCTTTAAAAAGACCCAGTGGCTTTCCCACCAAATCCTCAGATGCAATCTATGGATGTGTTTGTCTAATAAATTCTTTTTGTAATGACTTCTCACTGAATTATTTCCTGCTCTCTGTTAGCAAAGCTTTTACTCATTTTATAATTAATCCCCTCATCCCCACCAACTAGCGTTCACAGATAGAGGGTATTTCTACCCTGGCAGCACTTTCTTATGCCTGCCTTCTCAGACCATTGCTAGACAGACACGTAGTAGCCACACCTGCAGGCAGTATATACAAACACACGTTTAGGGCCCCTTCACAGCAAAAAGCAAAACATCTTTACAGAATTTTTATTAGTGGCTACAAATTAAATCTACACCTACCTACCAGATTTCTAAAGCGTTATTAACTCTTGCACTTATTTTACAAGGTCTTAATAGCCTATAAAGAGACTTAGGCTGTTCACCAGTCATAGATTTCTGATGTTAAAAATGGCCATTTTAGAGACCCACTTGAAACCATGTAGCCGAGGAGTGAGTAGAGAGCATTCCTAATATTTAGAGACCCCAACCCTGTCCATTTTGTGTAACTTGTAAGAACTACTTAACCAGCGTTTGAAGTAATGAGAGGCCAACATAAGAAATTCTTCAATAACTGCTAAGTACATTTAAAAAGGCAATCCCACCTTAAGGTCAGATGAAGGGAAGCGTCTAAGAATCTAAGAAGTGGGAAGAGACGGGCTCAGGGAAAGAGGAGCAGAAAGTACCTCCTTCCCTTCCCAAGGGAGGAAAACTCAGAAGGAGCCCAGCTGTGGAGTCCAAGGAGGGCAAGCTCCCAGCACTTAGGACTGGCTGCCTTTTTCATCCAATGATTCTGGGAGGTGTGGGGTTTTAATTTTCAGTTCCTGATGGGTAATGAAGTCGCCTATCTCTCCATGTGCCTACTGGCCACTTAGGTGTCTATTTTAGTGAAGTGTTTCATCAGATCTGCCCACTGGTTAACCTCCTCATTTGTGGGTACACTGAGTCTTAGAGAGGAGGTGACTTGTCCAAAGTAAATCGCATTACCCAGGAAACAGACTTAGTGAGGTTATCTGCCTGGCCCAAGGTCACGCAGCTGGGAAGAAAAGAGCAGAGCCTGGGACGTGGGCCTAACAACTCCAGGGTGATCTAGATTGTACATGGGTTTACCAATCATGTAAAATATTCGAGTACCATCTTTTGTGATGAGCTCAGAGTTTTTCGGGCGTTTTGCAATTCCAGATAAAGTGTCAGCCCTGGAGGAAAACTTACTCCATAGCTCCTTCTTCTTCCCTCCCTCCCGCCCACCCCTTGTCCCCTGCACCAAGTGTATTGAGCCCCCATTCTGTGCCAACAACTGTTTTGGGTGATGGAAATTTATTAATGCAAAGGGGTTCCAGGCTCAGGGAAGATGACGGTCTGCCTTTCCTTTCTTTCCTAGAACTATGGTGGTTAGTGGACAGGTCTCTCTCTACCACTTACTAGCTCTGCCATCTTGGACTAGTTTCCTCAATTTCTAAGCCTCTGACAGGCACATAGTATGCTCTTTCAAAGTGTTAAAGTTCTTCCTGCCAGATTTTAAATGGGCATATTTAGGTAAACATGGGGTTTGGAACTGGCCTCAAAGTGCGGACCGCATTTTAAATACAACGTCATCCCAGGTAGCTGCAGGTCACACAGTGGTCCTCTGCAAAATTGTCCCCAGCCAAGACTGCTTTGGGCAGGAGATGACAGTCCACACAAAAGAGCTGAGTGGACAATCTTATAAAATTATGATTTAAAAAAATTGATTCCCTTATGGTGATCGATTTTCTTTTGTGTGCCATTAACACATTTATAAAAGGGGCCAGTGTTCTCTCTGCCTCTGTGTAACTTGCGTACCCTCAGGTAGATGGGGTTGGACCTGGGGAGACGGGGCTGGATCTGGGGAGAACTTATATAGCACAGTCAAAAATCCATACTCCTGAGGTCTAAAGTGACCCCGATGTGCAGAAAGTTTTAAAAATAACTGTTAAAAGGATACTTTATTCCTTTTTTAAAAATTCCATTCTTCCAGCCCTGGCTGGGTAGCTCAGTTGGTGAGTGTCTTCCTAATATACCAAACTTGTGGGTTCGATCCCTGGTCAGAGCACACACAAGAATCAACCAATGAGGGCATAAATGAGTAGAACAACAAATTGATATTTCTCTCTCTTTCTCTCTAAATCAATAAATTAAAAAATTTTAAAAATTCCATTCTTCCACTAATATATTTTCCTAGGGGTACTAGTTTTAAACAGCAGGTTTGTTGTTTTTTTTAAAACTCATCATTATGGCTGATTAAATTACTCTAAGTTCCCAGGAATTCAGAATACTTAATTCTGATAAACATCTACACAGGGAGAATAAAACTAACCAACTCATTTTTGATTCAAATAAACAAAAAAATAAACAAAACAACAACCATGTATCTCAAAGCAAGATTTTGATAACATCTTTCTGAAGACGTCAACATTCAAGCAGATCTCTCTTTAGAAACTGGCTTCCTTCCACAGAAGTCAGTTCAGTAATATTGCAAATAGCAACTATTCTGAAGATGTCATGAAGACACCATGTCTTTTGTGATCAGTTCACAAGCCGACTTAATAAAAAATACCTTACATGGGAATCACACGTCTAAATCTCTCAAAACACTGCTGTCGTTTTTCTGGTAATTGTAGAAAAATATACATAACAGAAAATTGACCATTGTACCCATTGTAAGTGTTCGATCCAGTGGCATTGAAACAGGTAGAAAAAAAATGTTCTGAAAAATTGCTCCATTGAGTCAAGCCCGGCCAGAACCATGGCAGTTATTAATAGGGAGCTATAAAACAATGGTCCGGGAACTACCCTGACTTCTTTTAAGTTCGTGTTTCAGATCTAATGCCAAGCCACACAGACAAACCCAATACCTGCTTGGGAAAGTTTCTTCCTGAATTCTACAAGCAGTCCTGTCCGATCCTGGAATGCTTTGCTTCACTGACCTCGACGTGGACATCAGTGTTCCAGAAAAGGAAAGAGCCTGCTGACCGACACCTGACTGGTCAACCCCAGCCCCTCTTCTGTTCCCAAGCAATAAAAAGTCCCCATGTCCCACACGGAGGGCCCAGAACCTGAGGCCCTATCTGTGTTCTGGTGCTCTGCAGAGCCTCGATAAATCTGCCTTTGCTTTTTCAGTATGCCTCGTTCAAAGTCCTTTATTCGGGAGACCAGAACCCAAACTCTGCCGGTCACAGCACTAAGTGCATTCACGATATTGTGCGACCATCAGTTCTGTCTAGTTCAGAACTTTTCATCACTTCCAACAGAAACTCTGGACCCATAAACTAGCTACGCCCCATGCTTCCCATGTGCTGATGGAGTATCAACCCATCAGCTGATTGCTCATTTTTCTCTCAACTCTAGAAGGCCAAACACTGTGTTTCAACAGCAGCTTCATGGCGGGACAGAGAAAGGATGTTTCGTCCTTTCTCTCTTTGGAAGCTTAATATTTAGCAGCCACAGCTGCAGAAGGAAGCAGCTGGGCCCTTGGTACCGGTACTGATTTCCAGAGCTGTATCTGAACCCACACCATCCCTCTTGCTGGCTGTGTGTCCCTGGGTTGCGGCGGTGAGCACCCCGGATCCCTGCCCTCCCATCCTTCCACACACCTAGTGCACTGGTCTTTCATCTCTTTTGAATCCATACCTTTCAGAATAAAAAACAGTAGATCTGCATCCCTAGTATATGTATTTGTTTAAACCGTATACCTGAAAAACCAATGAGTATTTACTTCGCAAAAAAAAGTATATTTCAAAGGATGAGATTATAAAATCTAAACTGATCTTCTAACATTTCCTTCCTGCACTTTTTATTTCATTTTACACCCCCCTTCCCACTCTTTGGCAGGCAGGCAAATTCTTGAGACGTTGCTTTTCAGCCTGGGAGGCCAGGTTCTTTTGCTGGGGAGGCCTCCTGGGATCACTTAGCACCTGCTACTGAATTTTGTGTGTGTCATTGTCTGCTTGTTTGATCTGGGACAGGCTCTTGTTCTATCTCCCTGTCCCTGTAATTCATCCATGTGGTTTGCAGGTCTTTGATCTCTCACATCGAAATATGTTAGTATTCAATCGATCACTGTCCAGTGATCGAAATATAATTTTACTTCTTGGTTAATTTTGTTCTATTTTTTGGTGTTAAGGAGTAGTCCTATTTTGCCACAACTTTTTTTGAAAGTTTGGATAACACATATTACTGAATTTGAAGTGATTTAAAAGGAGATCTTATATTTATAAAAAAAAAAAAAAGTTATTTATAACTTTTGTATAGCCATAGAAATGTGGATGAAAAGAGGCCACGTACTAAACCTGACAAGCTCAGGGGAGGCCCGTGCGCTCACCTTACAAACTCAGAGACCTGGAGTGACCACCTAGGATGGTCTGCAATTCAAACATTTTAACTAAAAGCAGTTTGTGGCAGGTAGTCACGCCCTAGGCTAGAATCTTCACCAACAAAGGTCACCCTTTACCTTATTTGAGCCTGTCTGTTGTCTTTTGGCATCTGCATGACATGCCTTTGGAGTGTCAGGTAATGTCCCTCTTTCCGAACCCCTGGGGTACAGTCACCAGAGCCAGACCACAAATTCCCTCATTGCTATTGTTGTGGGTTAATTTTGACTGTTTAATATCCTGTACCCACCTATGCAAAGGAAGTGTGTCTATCATTTTACTTTTTATCCAATCCTAGAGGTCCCCCTACCTTTGCCTTCTCCCGCCTCCCTAATCTGTGAACTGTGGATTTCATGTAACCCCCATGTCTCCTCTTTTGACTGTAATGTATAAAACAAGGTGCAAAACCGCCATTTCCCAGAGCATTTTCTCAATCCATTGCGATTTGGCTTCTCAGAAACTGTCGTCAGTTTGGCTCAAATAAACTCATAAAAATTCTCTACTGGCCTGAAGTTTTCTTACACTGACAGAAGTAACTTTTATTTCCAGTCGTCACAGATGGAGAAAGTCAATGAAAATCAACTACTTAGAAAAGTGATCGTGCCCTTGGATGTCACAACAATGGCAGATTGCTCTCTGCTTCCTCACTCTTGTCAGTTTCCTCACGGTGTCATGGCGGACGGGCCCCGGTCCGTGGACCCCACGTGAAGTGGCCTGCTCCCCGCGCCTCCAGCCCTGGATTGAGATGTCCCGGAATTGGAAATGTAGGCCAGTCTTTTGACCCAGTGATTCCACTTCTAGGACTTTAACCTACAGACATGCCTTCAGGAGATGTCAGAGACGAGGTTATCTATGGTGACATTGCCTATCAGAAGACTGGAAATGACCCAAGTGTCTGGCAGTCTGGGCTATTAGTGCAGCTATAAACAGAAGACGGAAGGCGGGCTCGCCTATCGACACTGGGAGTGCCAGGGCACAGGACACAGCGAGGGACAAAGTGCATACAACCTGCCGGCGCAGGTGTGATAAAGTGGGGGTGGCAACGACGCATGTTTGTGCTGCTCCCCGACAGGCAGCCTGGCCCTGAGCGGGTCTGCCTGGGGCCAGCCGGTCATGTGTGGGGTTTTGACTTGACGTAGGAAATATCTCAAAACATGAGTCTAGGTGGCTATGAGAATGTGTTTATAAAAGCTGGGGCAGTGAAACAAGGAAGGGCCCAGCATAGAAGAGGCAACGGGAGAGCCTCAGCGGGGCTGCCTTGGCTCACCGGGAAGTCAGAGGAAAGAGGGGTCTCAGGGACAAATGCAGGGGATGAGCCTGGGACAAGCTGTTGCAGCCCACTGCTCCCCTGGTTGAAAGTCTCATGGGGACCCTGAGAGCTTAGGAGACGTGTGCCGGCCGAGGAAAAAGTGGGGGCGGAAAATTATGTGGGCTGCTCCCCCAAGGGCGAGGGCGTGAGCTGGGCCCTTTGTCTTGAGGGTTTTTATTTCTCTCTTGCAGGTGGGAATCTTGGAGGTCTCAGGGGAGGGGTGCGGTGGAATATGCATCTGTTTTCAGGTGCGCCGTTTTAGGGTCGTGGTCTCTGCTGACTGGTCAGTGCCGGAGCAGTGGGGGGGTCACCCGTCACTGCAGCAGGTCCTGGTGTCAGCCACCTGGTTTTGCTGCTTTTCTGGGACTGGAGCTGAACTACAACTGAGGCCTAGATGTCATCTCCAGGGAGACTGTCACGAGCATTTGTTCATGATCTAGTCTTTCCTGTAAGTCAGCCGGGCAGCGGGTCGGCTCGCTGCCTGCTGGGAGCCCGGCACCGAGGAGCAGACAAGAGTCACACACAGTAACTGTGCTGTTCGCTCAGCTTTTATTAGTGCAGGCTCACTCACAGTAGAACATCAACATGTGTTAATATCCTACTCACATGTTAAAAATCTGAGAGAATTATAACGTACACACACACACAGCAGTCAATGGGGGATAATGAACCCGAGTCCCAGAGTCTCAGAGTGTGGGTCCCGTCTGGGAGACAGCACAGTGGGCAGAGGAGTCATCAGCATCTTGCGAGGAAGGATCTCTGAAGCCAGATGGGCAGCGGGGCAGATGAACTCCTCGGTCCTGCAGGGCAGAGCCTCTGGCAGCCAATGCCAGGGGAGGTCAGCGTGGCATGGAGCAGCGCTCTGGCGTGTGGCGCTCGGCTGTCTCAGCAGTGGTCTGGAGCCTGACTCAGTTCTATCTGGAAAGTGGTTTACTCTACCCTGCTGGGTCTTTCTGGTAAATGTTTTGGGACCCCTGATGCCAAGTATGGAATTTGTCCAGGTACCTATGGGTGGTACATGGCTGTTCTGCTTGACACCCTGCTGGCAAGAGTGGAATTCCCCCAGGACCCTATCTATGGGTGGTCCCGCTCTGCAGACATGGCTGTTTTGATCATGTGTGCAGATATCTTAGCTGCGATGTGTCTGCTCTGACCACGAGGGCAGATATCTTAAGTGTGTCCCCTTGCCAGATGTGTCTAGAGTGACTTAGGTAGTTTCCCTCTTGAACCGAAGTGTCACGGCTGACTGACAGCCATTTTAGTTGACACGAGTGACTCCATTTTGTTTTATATACTTTATACTGTTTTGATTGGACAAATGCCACTTTATTGGTCCTGCTCTCCACAGAGGTGACCTTCTGTATCTGGCTGTAAATTGCTTGGCCAGTTTGTTCAGCTCTCTCAGTTGCCCTATTCCATTTGCCAAAGAATTTTCCTAGCTTCTTACTGTCCTACCTCAGTACTTGCTTCTATTTCCACTGAAAATTATTGGAAGGACACACAAGAAGCTACATAAAGGCTGTTCATGGTGAGGGGTTGGGGCTGGATGTGCTTGGGGAGGAGGAAGTCTTCTCAGTGTGTCCTTTTTAACTGGCCCTGATTTGTAAATGAAACAGATGTATTAACTATTCACAAAACAATAAGAACTTCCTGGAAGAAAAATGTCAGAGCAGAAAGTAGTTGGATAGTTTTCTAAAAAAAGAAAGAAAGAACGAAAGAAAGAAAGAAAAAGAAAAAAAGGAAGGAAGAAAAAAAGAGCTAGATACTTTATGTAATCTGAAGGTTTTCAAAGTTCTTCCTAGTATCAATCTTTGAAAAGTAAGGAAAGAATTGAAAGTGTTTTCAACATCAGCCCAGTGGGGCACTGGGCTAGCCCCCTCGATTTATCTCGGGCTTCCTTCAGAAAATGAACACACAAGCAAAACTGTGCCCCAAGCCTCTTTCTGACCGGAAGACAATGTAACACGTAATCTGGCCCAATGGCGCATCCCAGACCCCAGACAGGAGCACAGAGAACTCTCTGGTCCAAGGAGGAACAGTTCCTGAGCTGAGTGACGCTTCACTCAACAGTAAAAAAAAGTTACCTTTTCTAAATAAAATGTATTCCAGAAGATCAAAGTGATAAAACTTCATTGCTTTTTAATTTACGCTTTTCTAGCTTTCTAAGTATAATATGTGATTTACTTAGACGTCAGTGTAAAAACATCCAAACCTGTAAGAATTTTTATGAGTTTATCTGAGCCAAACTGACGACAGTTGCTGGGAAGCCAAAATCAATGGATTGAGAAAGTGCTCTGGGAAATGGCAGATTTGCACCTTGTTTTATATGTTACAGTCAAAAGAGGAGGCATGGGAGGGGGTTACATGAAATCCACAGTTGACAGATTAGGGAGGAGGGAGAAGGCAAAGGGGGGGGGGACCTCTGGGATTGGATAAAAAGTAAAACGATAGACACACTTCCTTTGCATAGGTGGGTACAGGATTGTAACAGTCAACAATTAACATATAACAATAGCAATGAGGGCGTCTGTGGTCTGGGCTCTGGTGACTGTACCCCAGGGGTTTTCGGAAAAAGGGACATTACCTGACACTCCAAAGGCATGTCATGCAGATGCCAAAAGACAACAGACAGGCTCAAATAAGGTAAAGGGTGACCTTTGTCGGTGAAGATTCTAGCCTAGGGTGTGACTACCTGCCACAAACTGCTTTTAGTTAAAATGTTTGAATTGCAGAAGATCCTAGGTGGTCCCTCCAGGTCTCTGAGTTTGTAAGGCGAGCGCATGGGCCTCCCCTGAGCTTGTCAGGTTTAGTACGTGGCCCGTTTTTGCTCACACAGAAGGGAAGATTCAGACTGGATGATGCTAAATAGCCTTCACTCATCATTGTCAATAAAAATAATAATGCCACTCATGGTTGGAGCTGCCGGGTGACTTAGAAGTGACTGGGTGTTTTAGAGATTCACATCTGTCAGCGATCTTCAAGACAGCCCGTTTTACAAAACGGGTAAGTGAGCTAGTGGGGGTGGGGGCAGAGGGGGTGGTGAGAGGTGGGGGGAATCTCATGTTACCCAGCTAAGGGGGGGTGGAGCGGATTGACTTCTGGATTTTTTGGTGCTGGGACCTGCTCCCTAGCTACCGAAGTGGGTGCCAGGTGCGCTGGAGCACTGATGAGTCAGACTCACGCCTCTGCAGGAGGCAGGAGCTGCGTCTTATCCAACCGTTGACTCTCTCAGAACTCCGCACAGTGTGCTTTGTGAACCAGGCGGCACAGTGTTCATGGCTCAAAATAGAGTTGGAAACGGGGAGACGAATGTGGTGGAGGTGTTTTGCTGCTTTAATCTGTGTTTAAACTAATTCAGACATCAGAAAACAAAAGTAAATTCCTTTCATCAATTCAGTAAATCAAACTTGAGGTGGCAGGGAAGAATATAATTTCTCACCCCGAATTTAAGGATTTAATTCATTTTTTAAAAAAGTTTTTATTTACTTATTTTTAGAGAGAGAGGAAGTGAGGGAGAGAGAGGGACAGAAACATGGACTGGTTGCCTCTCGCACTCCCCCCGCTCGGGACCTGGCTGGGTGGCCCAGGCGGGCGCCTTAACTGAACCGGTGACCTTTCCGTTCATAGGCCAGCGCTCAATCCACTGAGCCACACCAGCCAGGGTGCATTTAATTCATTTTTAATTAAAATCCTTTGGGGGGAGAATCTATGTCAAAAAAAAAAAGAGAAAGAACATATACCTCTAGCAGGGATGTGGCAGCCACAAATGCAGAGCGTACTGGTCACTCAAGGGCCAGGACGGGCATTGGTGTCTGTGACTGGACTTCCCAAAATGCTGAGCAACTCATAGCAAAACTGTGACCAGAATAAACTTTAAGTGTCTTCAACAAAGAGGAAATGATTTGTAATGCCATATTATATTTATTTAATAGCATTTGACTTTGAAATAAAAAAAAACAAATTAAAACTAATTTATTTAAGACAACAAATTTAGGAGAAAACTTTGAATTGTTTTAAAATTATTAATTTTACTGTTACTGTTACTATAGTTCAACAACAAAGAGAATTAAAGTTCTCCAAAGATAAGTAATACAAGTTATCTAACTTTTGGCACTCAGAGACAGCCTTCACGCAATCAGTAAAAAAAATCATTGCAAAATACACTGAGTAGATAAGGATGTAAATATTTAACTGGTACTTGAGGTTTCTCTTATTTTATTTTTAAGTTAACGAGCAATGTAAATATTTTCCAAATAAATGCTGCTATTGACTCACTGCTTGACTTTTTGTCAAAAAGATTTTACTTTAACTTTTTATGTTCTTAGCCGAAATGTTTCCTACTGATCAAGTGTCTGGAGCACGGAGCGCGATGGGGTGACACACCGGCTTCCCAGCTTCCTCGTCCCCTATTTCGTCACACTGGCTGGGACCTTCGCCTCAGAATGTTGCATTTCCCTATCTTTACAACTGTTAGATTAGGTCTTTAAAGCTTTTCAGTTTTAAAATCTATTATGCACTTATATCTCTAATTCATATATTCAAAATGACATATCTATTATGTTTCAATATCAAGAATTAGCTGACTTTTCAGCTCCATGAGCCAAGTCTCTTTTAAAAATATTTTCTGTTGAGTTGACTTCAGTAGACTCAACCTCTAGCTGTGTGAACCAAATAGCCTGGTTTGCCTCCATCCCTCTTCTGGTGCTTTCTGTTCTCTCCCTGCTCAGCCTTCCAGGCCCAGTGTCTTCTCAGAGGCTCCCCTTCTGGACCCAGCTCTGTCCCAGATCTCATGCCCCACGCTAAGACTCGGTGCCTCCCTTCTCTCCAGCACACGACTTTATAAACTTACCACACCCAGGTAGCAGTCCTTCAGCAATTAGATAAACAGCAAGGACAGGGATGAAGTATCCTTCTTTCTTCAACCCAAGCTTCCAGGGCGTTCTAACTTGAATGGCTGTTACTATTCTAGGAGTGGGGAGGGCCTGGGGCCACCTGGGGTTTGGGAATCCCAGGATCATCCTCTCATACCAGCCACCTGCTCTGCCTCCAATTCCTGCCCATGGGAACAAAGATAAGTAGCGACAAGTGTGGGATAATAATTCCTATTAAAAGCAACACGTTGATGGGTTCTGCGAGGCTGTAAGAACCCTGCAAGAGAGGCTCGGCCTTCAGGAACTGAGAGCCTGGCTGGGAAGAATAAGACACAGAGCTAGAAGTGACAAGGGCAGTACCTGACAAGTGGACAGGCAGTGTTAAGCGGCCCAGGGAGTCAGGGAGCATGTCACATGGGTGAGGAATGCCAGGAGCTGCACCTGGAGTTCTTAGGGAGAGTTTAGCTACTGGGGAGAGAAGCTAAGTACTCCTGGCAGGCATATCCTCATATGAGAACCAATATTTGCCTGTAAAATTTCCGAATCTCTGCCTATGGTCCCCAGCTGACACTTCAGTTCAGAACTTAACAGCTATCCCTCTCCAACTATCGTCACTACTCTGTTTAACTTGCTCCTGCCAGCTCCCTGCCATTCTGAACTTAAGGAGGTTTACTCTCCTTTAGATATAAATGCCTGATCCACCCCAGTGTGGTAGCAGCAGGAGGCAGGAGTTATGTATGGTGCCGTGTATTTTGTTGGAAGACATTTTTTTAGAGTGAATATAATCTGACGGGAAATATTTTCTCAGGCTGGGTAAAAATCACCCAGCGCATCCTAGCTAAGCCTCATTACCAGACTTCCTCCTTGGCTGTCAGCTTGGATCTTCCTTTTTAATCATTTCAAGTCCAAGCGTATCTTATCTAGTCTATACTAATAATAGGTATCAACAAGTTGGACGATGAGGAAGCAATCAAACGCAAGAGGCTTGTATAATCCATAAATTGTTTTCCTGGTCCCAGAATAACTGAAAGTTGCCTGTTTAAGAAAAGCAAGAGTTCTGCCCTTCTTAATGCAGTGGCAGCTTTTTCAGATAGTCAAGGTTGTGAGATTTCAGTTCACACCTGTTAAGGGGCATCTCCTCAGCTGCTCCCTTTTTACTAAAGAGTCTTACATGCTCTTGCCTGGTACCAACCCCCTTGCAGACAATCAGGGGGCATTTGTTGAATGAACAGATGAAATTAATTTAGGTGTTGGACATCTGCTATGGAATCAGTCTTTCTCTATATTTCAGTTTTATGGTTCCTGTAGATTAATGACTGGAATCTATGAATAGTTTCAAAAATCTCTGCAATGTTTGCTTTGTCCTTCCACGTTTCCAGACTGTACAAATACAATATATGCCAATGAAGCAGCTCTGTTTCTTGGTTGAAAACAAGCTGCTTTCATGTCTACATCTCCAAGGTCATGTGAAGCTGAAAAAAAGAAGTGCTAGCCGAGAAACCATAAAATATTATCGTGTTCTCTGTACCTACCGCATTTTTCTGATAAGGGAGGAGAGATAAAACCCAGACAGTCTCAGCAGCTGCTGGCACAGGAAAGCAGTTATGTTAGAGGACCTTCTCTGTGGGTCCCAGAGCGTTCCACCGCACGGTGCCGCTCACATCTTGGGTGTCACGTCACCTTATGAACTCAGAAGCACCTGCTCCTCCTACTTGCAAAAGCATAACCTGGGATTGCTGTGCATTGTAATGGTTCCAAGAGCTGGGCCTGGCTTTACACCTGTGCCCAGGTTGGTAGAGCAGGAACATGGAGAAGTGATTATTCTCTGACCCCTTGAGCAGAACCAGCTAACTTCCAAGGAATTAATCACACTGGATGCAGGGGAGTGGACTGCTAGTAAAAAAGGCATAGGCCTACTCTCAGTGAGCTCCAGAGTCTGCTGTCTGGCCATAGCAATTGGAGTAACTGACCTTGGTCTAGGGCAGGTGGAGGAGCCCAGAAGGACTGAATCCCTTTAGCGGTCTTATTCTAGACATCTGCACACCGTGGCTCTGCTTTTTATGGCTCTGCCTCTGTGCCTATGCCATTTTCCAGCTCCTACCATGTAGTTTGGGCTGTTTTCTGCTCAGCTGGTTACGTTTGTGAATGTTGTCCATTTGCGCTCCTACCCCATCCACTCTCTGCCCTTCCCCACCCTGTCTGTGTTCCAGGAGGCTGGCACCCTGGGTCTCTGGCTTCCTAATGGGCTCAGCCCATGGGTGACCCTGGCAGGAGATGAGAGGCTGGAATCTTTATCAGCCCAGTTGCATTCCCGTGGGAACACTTAGGACTGTGGCCCAGGCAGGTGTGGGTTTTGGAAACCTCTCCCCTTAGGCCTAGGGTCACTTCTGCACCCCTGTGGTTTACCTGTCTACACTTCAGTGACTTCTTTAACAAGCAGACCTCACATTTACATTTTGGAGCGTTCCTTTGTTCCATTTGTTTCTGGCTGGGGCCCAGACTAACCACGTGGGTCTAATGGAACACGATACCGAGTTCCGTCCTCTGTCCCTGTAGCTGTGAGACCGCCTTCTGAGAAGTGTGGCAGCACACACGGCTGGGCTGTCCCTCGTCCCTCACCTTTGGGATAACCCTGGGTAAGTCGCTTGCCCTCTCCCTGTCTGTTACCCGATATGTAACAAGATAGTGTAGACTAAATATGTCCAAGTCCCTTCCGATTTTAACATGAGATTGTCCTGGACTATTTATTTTGAGCCTTAGTTTTACAACGGGCGTGGGGGCCGCTGCACACACAAACCGACGCTGAGCGTATTGCAGTCATTTAGGGGTGTACCGGCCGCGACGGGGACGACGCAGGGTTTTCCAGCGGCCGCGAGGACTTCTGGGGGTGAGTTCGTGCGCGCAAAGGCGCCGCAGGACACCAGAGTTCAAGGGCAAGGCGGCTGCAGCCCTGTCTGGGCTGGGGCTGGCGTTGGAGCCCCAGGTGAGGCTCTGCGAGGCAGGGGACTAGGAGCGCGGCCGCGAAGGGCAGGGCTGGGGGTCGAGCCTGCGGTCCGGGGGGCTCAGGAAACCCCGCGAGCCCGAGGGCGTCCGACCGATGTTTCATTCCCTCGGGCCTCGTCTTCCCATCAGCAAAGGGCGGGCAGTGAAAGACCGAGAAAAAGGCACCGGCCCCGTGGGCGCCCCGGCGCAGGGACCCGGCAGCGGTCCAGAGCAGCCAAGCCCAGGGGGCGTGAGCGCGGCTCGAACCCGCGGTTCCTGGGAGGATCTACACCGCGCGCGTCTGCGGCGGGCCTGGCTGGTCTGGCGGGCGGGGCGAGAGGGCCCACGGCGATTGGTGCCCAGCCCTCAACGGGAGCCAATGGGCGGCGAGGGCGTCCCGGGGGCGGGGCGGACGCCTCACCTTAAGCCCTGCGACGCGTCGCGCTCGCCGCTCCAGCTCAGCCGCAGCCGTGTGTCCCGGGCGGATCTCGGAGGTGCTGCCAGGTATCCGCGCGGGCGCGGCGGGGCCGGGGCTCGGGGAGGGGCCCGGGTGCGCCACGCGGCGGCGGACGAGGCGGCGGAGCGCGGGCGGCTCCGGGCCGGGTTCGGAGGGAGCCGCCTGAGGGTGCGCGCTGGGCCTCGGCCGGCGGGCAGGCTCCGCCTCCGCCGGCGACGGCTGCTGCATCACGGGTTCCGGGAGCCGCCGCCGAGGGCGGGAGATGGGAGGCAGCGGGGCTGTGGATGTGGCACCTCCGCCCTCCAGGCCCCCTGCGCCCCCGGCCCGCCCCCCACCCGCGAGCCCCAAGCTCCCCAAGGTGTCTGCGTCTTGGCTCCGCGTCTCTCGTGCGCCACCGGGTTTCTGGGAAGGGGGCGCTGGGGCCCCGGGCGTGGGGCGGGGGCTCCGCGTTCCCGAGGGCGGCCTGCAGGGTGCACTCTGCGGACCACGGAACTGCCCGGCAGGCGGTGGCGTGTGCTCTGCGGCGGGGGCGCGGGTGGGGACCTCCCGGGCAGCTGCTGGGCCCCGTCGCCAAACTGCCCACCCCTCCCCTCCCCCGGCCTTCCTCTTTTCCCCTCCAGCCGTTGTGCGCGCACACAGTCAAGGAAGCGGCGCCAGCCTCTCCGTAAACAGCGCGCTGGTGAATTACGTGGTGGCGAGGGAGGGGGCGGCTGGGGCGCTCTGCCGGAACACGGCCCCCGGAGCGCTCCTTCTCGGACGCTGCTGAGCGCGGTGGGCTTCCGGGGGCCCGCGGTCTCCCCCCCTTGGTCACTCGCTAGGGCTCAGTTCTTCCACTTTGGTAAGTTGGGACGAGTTAGGGGGAGTTAAGGAGTGACTTGGGAATGGAGGGGCCTGAGTTTAAGAAATGACTCGTCTCCGGTGTCTTGGGGTTTGGAAGGGTTTCTGTAGGCAAAGTGGTTCACTCCGTGTGAACCTGGCACTGCCCTTACTGTGCGATCCAGATCCCTTAATCCATCTGAAATAAACAGGAAAGGAGTGAAAGGCTTCTTTCACGAGAACATCCTGGGTCTGTCTTCAGAGATTGTAGCTCCTGACGATGAAAAGGTCCAAGTCTGCAAGAAGAATCTTTTAATAAACACAAGACTTAAGTGAAAAAGCTTATTGTTTGGGGTTTACAGTTTTTCGTGGTATTTGAGATTAATTTTGCCTCCTTTCTCCCCCCAAACCCAGTAATCCTGACATAGTAAAAAAATTCTTAAAAGGCATTTTTTCCCCCCTCAGAGAGGCTGCTTTCTTTGTATTTGCCCTCATGCGCTGCCTTTTTCACAGTTACTGGTATGTGTGTTTTAGGGCCTCGGCTGAGTTTTTGAGGCCGGGCTAAATCTCCTGTATTTTAAAATAGGAGGGGACCAGTTTTTGGAGACGTCTGGAGGGTGGCGTCTAGGGGAGCCTGTTCTTTTTCAGCAGCGCTGCCTAAGGGGTTTGCCAGTGACGCACTTCAGTTGAATTTTAGCCAGGTTATGTAAAAACAAAACAAAACACAAAAACAATCCAACTTGTTGGCAGAACTTTTAAAAAAGGACCTTTTTTTTTTTTTTTTTTTTTTGTGAATGGTTATCAAGAAAAGTAAATATTTGACAAGTATAGTAAAACCAAATGTATTCCAGTGGAATATTTTAAGTGTTTTTTTTTCTTTTTTTTTATGAATTTACTCGTTTTTCTTTGAGTGAATTTGAAAAATAGTATTTCGTACTGTGTGCTAAAGGAACTCTTCCAAACGCACCCTTTTATGGAAGTTCTGTTAGATATGTACTCATGTAAATGGGATGGGTTAGCTAGGAGGGAGTAATCAGAGCTTGAAGAAGGACTGGGTTAATCATGTGGATTCCTGAAAACATTGGAGGTTAACGTTTTTGCCGTCAGCAGAAATTCCCTTCTCCAGGACCCGAGCGTGGGCTTGGGTAGAATGCATGACAGAACCCTGGAATGGTCACCCCGGTACACTTGATTTGGACTCAAGGAGTCCTTAAATCTAGTGAAGTGATCCCTTGCTGGAAAGATTAGTTACTTCTTCTCTGGGGATGCTAGCCTCCTTTTAGGGCTAGAACCAACTTGGTTAGGGGTGGGTGGTTTCTCTCTCACTTTTTTATCCTCAAAGGGAGGACAGGTTCCCTGACCTTGGAGAGAGAGGGTACAGGAGGGAGGGAGGGAGGGAGAGAGAGAGAGAGAGTTGTTCCACTTGCTTCTGCATTCATTTCTAAGGCTTTTCTTATGACTACAGTTCTTTTCAGAAAGTAGTTTAGAGGACCATTGCGAAGTGCTGTGTTTTATTACTAATTTGGTGAAGGCAAGCGTTAGTGTGTTTAATTTTTAATTGGTCAAATAAAGCATTAATTCTTACTTAGTGGAGCATAAAGAGCCAAGAAGTCAAGGTAAAACCCGTGGTTTAGATGTAGCAGTGTCTTTGGGGAAAGTTCTGGCTAGGGCAGCAGGACTTTTTGACATTTTTGCTAACAGCTATCTGCAGACTAATATTTCGTACGTAACTGTTTTTGTTGTAGATACATCCTTCTCTGAGATAAAATCTGATGAAAGCTGAGGCCCTTCTCAGTCATGCATATAATTCTGCCTTTTATTTCAGGAGTTCTAGGACCCTGAAGACCGCCCCTGGATCTCGGGTTAACAGGCTGTGCTCCCCTCTGACCCGCGGGAAGAAAGGGCAGTTGGTGAGTGTGGTGACCACGTGCTGGACCGTGTTGGGTGCCTGCTCATTCCTGAACACGCTGGGTTTACTGGGTGTGCCAAGGCAAAGGCGAGCGGGCCAAGCGCCAGGGATTAGGTTTTGCTAACCTGGCAGTTCACGGAGTGCGCAGTGATTACGCCCCCACATAAGTACCTTCCAGCGGCTGCTCAGTCTGCGAGGTCAGGCAGCCACCCTTTAACCCGGCAGTGGTTCAGCCTTGCCTGCCCCCCTGCCCCCCGCCCACCCCCCTCAGTGAGTCCCTTATCCTCGGTGTATTCTCAGCACTGACGACTTAAAAAATGTGTGTACAGAAAAGGGTGCGACCGAGGACTAAAAGCTCCTGACCCCGTCCCCCAGCCCATTGTTTTTCTCGATTTCCTCACGTATCCTCTTGGAGCCCGGAGCGCCGTGTGTCCGTCCTGTTGTAGCACTCCTCGGGTTTCACTGTAAAAACGTACACACTTGCTCCCTTTGTTTATCTTCAAGCTTCTCAAAGGTTTTAGTTCTCTCTCGTGCTCCTGATTTCTCGGTGGACAGTTGGGGACCCCGACCCGCAGACATCCCCTCGCGTCGCGGAGGAAATGAAGCCTTCCCAGGCAGCTTGTGCTCGGGGAGAGAAGGCCGGCAAATGTCTGAGACAGATGCCTCCACTGCCTTCCTCCCAGGTCTTTTACTGAGTGCAGTCAGCTTAAGGGCATAGAGCCTGCAAATAAAGCTCATTAACCGATGTTAACCGGTGCTGATTACAGAAAACAGATGTCGTCCAGGGATAACAACTGAAGGAACATTGAGATCTCCCTCAGGTCAGGGTGTGTTGGACACAAAGACTTCAGATGGCCTTAAAATAGGGAGGGTGAGTTCATTTTGAGTTAAAGTTAAAACCTCTGCTGCTGGTACAAAAAGCGATCAAGTGAGGTAACAGAACAGGGCAAGCTTCCAAGGACACAAAGCATTTTCTCATGGCCCGATTCCCACCGGGGCCCACTGGCTATAGCATCCAGGCATGTATGCACCGTTTTCCCAGTTTTCCGGTCAGGTCTCACAGGCTTTGTTTCCTTTGCCTGGCCTGGGTGGGGCTCCAAGTCTCAATACTTTCCCAGGGGGACCCCGACAGTAAAAATTTAATGAGTCGACATGCACCGGCTCCGCAGTGATTCTTACTCCTGATGCCTTCTCTCTTCTGGACAGATCCGTGGCATTCCTGCTTGAAGGACACGATGTTTTCCAAACTGGCGTGCGTCCAGACCGTGGCTGTGCTTCGTCGGGGCGTCCACTCATCAGTGGCTTCTGTTACATCGGTTGCAACTAACAAAAGAGTCCAAGGCCCTCTATCCTCTGATTACGTTTTTGAACGGGAATCTAAATATGGTGCCCACAACTACCATCCTTTACCTGTAGCCCTGGAGAAGGGGAAAGGTACGTTTTGAGCTCACCCAAAATCCCTCCTTTTTTGCTTGGAAACCTTTTGTGAAAATTGCTTTTATATTGGGTTGGCCAAAAAAGTCTGTATGTTTCTTTTTTCTCATAAAGATACATTTTTCATTTTCACCAATAACTTTCTTGATTTGGATATTTTGAATATGTCAGCTATTTCCCATGTGGAATAACGTATATTATTCTCAATTAATGTCTTGATTTGATCGCTGTCAACTTCAACTGATCTACCGGACAGTGGAGCATCATCCAGCGAAAAATTCCAGCATGAAACTTCACAAACCACTTTTGACACTTTCAATCCATCACAGCGCCTTCTCCATACACTGCACAAACTTTTTTGTGTGTGTTTCAGTTGTGTGTTTACCTTTTTCTTGAAATAATAAAGCATAATATGCCAAAAATGTGTATTTTGTTCCATCTTCAATACTAAAATGGTTACCAAAAATTCACCAATTTTGATATATATATATTTTAATGCATACTGATATGACAGCTGTCACAATACAATCTAGCAAAATTGTTTCTAATGAAGCTCAAGACAGCTAAGTGCTACTAGAGCCATCTTACGGAAAAATCCGAATGGACTTTTTGGCCAACCCAGTATTTTCTCAGTATCCATTTTTCCGGAGGCCTTTCATTTCTATATGGAGATACAGTAATTCGGCATTTATTGAACGTCTTTGTGCGTGCGGTGTTAGGCGCCGCGGGGAAAACAGAGGGGAACTCCGTCAGTCTTTGTCATGGGGTGGAACCTCGCTAGGAGGGAATGAGAGATACTTCAGTGAAGTACCATAAACTGCTATCGTTTTTCCCTTTAACTTTTATCTTGGCAGAATTTTAGACAAAGAAAAAATAGTTGCAACAGTAGTACAAAGAATTTTCTTCTGCCAGACTGTTCCCATAGCTGCTGCGCCATTTCACACCCACCTGCAACAGGAGGGTTCCCGTTTCCCTACCTCCTCACCAACGCTCGTTTTTCCTTCTCACTGGGTGTGAGATGCTATTGTGGTTTTGATTTTCATTTCTTCAAGGACTTGTGATACTGAGCATCTTCTTAGGTGCTTGTTGGTCATTTGAATATTTTCTTTGTGTATTACCTGTTGTTCTTTGGAGAAATGCCGATTCAAGTTCTTTGCCTATTTTTAATTGGGTTGTGTGTCTTTTTGTTGATTGTAGGAGTGCTGGATACTAGATCCTTATGAGAGAGATGACTTGGCAATATTTTTTCCTATCCCGTTGGTTGTTACAGTCAACTAGTTATGATTTTTATGTATAACTCTTCCCTTTACATTCTGACTTTTTAATGCTATGCTGTTCTTGTTAAATGTTAATCGAAGCTGGACAGATAAAATAATTCCTTAGAACCAGAGTTTAATTTGCTTGAACTAAAATATGCCTGAACCACAGTGCTGACAGTCTCAGTTTTTGAACTTGATATGATTTTGTGACTTTCTAATATTACTTTTCACTGTAGTCTGGATTTTGTGATATTCTCAAGTTATTTTCTTTTTGTGATTTAGGTATTTATGTGTGGGATGTAGAAGGCAGAAAGTATTTTGATTTCCTGAGTGCCTACAGTGCTGTCAACCAGGGGCACTGCCATCCGAAGATTGTGGATGCTCTCAAAAGTCAGGCCGACAAACTGACCCTCACGTCTCGGGCTTTCTATAACAACGTGCTTGGTGAATACGAAGAGTATGTTACTAAACTTTTCAACTACCACAAAGTTCTTCCGATGAACACAGGTAAAGTACTTCGTTTTCTTTTATTAGCCAAGAAGGTAGCTTTGTTATTTTCTGATCATTTAAAACATTTTCAAAAATGGAGACGTTTTCCTCTCTTGACAGGAGTGGAGGCCGGAGAGACCGCGTGCAAACTTGCTCGGAGGTGGGGCTATACCGTTAAGGGCATTCCCAAGTACAAAGCGAAGATTATTTTTGCAGGTGTGTGAGATGCAACATGTTGGGATTTCTTAAACGCGCAGCATTATTTACCATTTTAATTTACTGATGAAGTACTTCCCACGTGTTTGCTTCCTATATGATATATCATTTGTTGAAGGTTTCATAAAAATCGAGATCTTCTTTTCTTGGGTTTATTTCTAAATATTTGTTCATACATGAGACTTTTCTCTCCTGAATAACTCCCTACTCCTCTCTCTCTACAATGGGTGACTTTATGACTTATTTCTTATCTGTTTATCTGATTTTTTCCCCCTGCCGTTCTCCAGTTACTTAGATGGTCTCATGGGAGAACATTTTTGTTAGGTTGTTGAGCGTGGGATGTGTTACAATGGGGCCATCTGCTAGGTATGACATGAAGTTTGAATCCTAATATTTGATGTACTGTTGCATCAGGTTCTTAGAAGTTGCTGGGAGAGGAGGGCTGGAAGGCTCTGGGCGTATTTCTGGGAATGGCTGAGAGGGGTGATGAGATGCAACAGTTAATTCTGATGATAATCTGACTCTTGGAATCTGAATGATGTGCAATTGATAGGTTTTGATTTTTTTTTAAGCTTTGATTTCCATTTTTAAAAACAAAGCAGGGATAAACTTTCCACTGCACATGGTTAAAATTCACTCCTGTGATAGTTGTGAAACATTCTGCCTTGTGAGCAGATGAAGCTAAATTACAAACCCCATAACCTAATAGAACGCCAGAGTTCAGCGGCAGTTGGTATTTGGGGGTGACAGATTATCGCTGAAGGAGAAATCTTTGTACGGCTCTGCGACCTGCCCTTTGGGAATCCTGCGCCTTAGTTGTAGGACAGTATGACTATCTCTTCCAGACCAGAATGGCGTTTCTGGGGACTTTCGTTCTTACAGACTACACACATCTGGTCTCATACCAGCAAGGGGCGCAGGGGGTTTTCACCCAGAGCGCGAGAAGGCTGCCCCTAGCGGCCCGTCCGTTGTACTGCAGGGCGAGGATGGAGGCCGCGACCGCCGAGGCTGGACGGGCGGAGGAGCGCAGACAGGCTTACGCCCAATGGGTGCGCTTTCGCCTAAACGAGCCTGGTCAGAATCAGTGTGCCGCCGCTTGTGGACCACTGACGTGGGCATTACTCGTAGGTGACAGGCTTTGCAAGAAGAGTGTACAGAGGGGCTGTGAAGGCAAAATACAGAAATTCAGTAGTGGGTTGAGTCAGTGGTGGAAAGATACTAAAAAATAAAAAAGGTAGGAGAATCCACAAGTCTCTCTTACGCTGCATCGCTTTTCTCCCTTCCTTGAATTCAGCCCAGTTGAAATGACCCCATGCATTCGCTTTCTGTGGGGGTGTTTCCCCCGTACTGGGATGTAAGCTCCCTGAGGGCAAGGAGCCTGCCCGTCACCATGCCACCTTTCCGCCAGCAATGCCTCGAACAGTGCCCGGCAGAGAGAAGGCCCGCGATCACATTTACTAATAAAATAAGTTCATGGGTCACAGATGTTTTTGTACAAAGGCAGATGTCTGTCCTTGGCACCTAAGAGATTATAATACCAAGGAAGGCAAAAATGCAGGTGTTTGGATTGCCTGAGGCTGTTTTCTCCAAGGGAAACTTACAGTTCATTCTGTAGACTAGTTGGCCCGTAGCAGTGGATTTTTAAAAGGAAAATCGCTAAGTCTCTATGAAGGATACTCTCTTTAATAACACTTCCATAGGTGCACTGTCCCTAGAAAAGCGAGTTGAGTGCCTCAGTTGTTGGGGTTCGGGGTTAGTGAGAGGAGAGGCAAGAATCTGTCCCAGGGGCTATATGTTACAGAAGAGAAGTGCCTAAAATAGTAATTGCAAGGCCAGACCGGAGTGGTCATGTGAACCATGGTGTCTGGTATCAGATTTTGTTGTAACAAAGGGAAGCTCACTGGAAGCTCTCTAAAGCCAACCCATGGTTTTTCAAAACTCAAACTTTCCTAAGGTATCTTTGGGGGACCGAGTTTTTAAAATTTGGGTGTTCGTTTGAAATAACCCCAGTGTATTCCTCCTTTCTAGCTGGAAACTTCTGGGGAAGGACCATGTCTGCTATCTCCAGTTCCACAGACCCAAGCAGTTATGACGGTTTTGGGCCATTTATGCCAGGTTTCGAAATCATTCCATATAATGACCTGCCTGCTCTTGAGGTACGTCACTGACATTGCATGCTTTTAGCTCACAGTAAACAGGAATTAAATTTGTAGAACATAGATGTTCTACAAACTTAGATGTGACTAATGAAAACCTATCCTATTTAAGTTAGGCCAAAATTTCAGACGGGTCTCTGTGCTGGTCAGTGAGTTCCCAGCACGGGGAACTGAGTTCCGCGGTCTAATCCCGACTGAAACTTGAGCTTCGTACCCTGTATAAGTATTAACTTGGATGGTAGCTGTATAATTACTAGATAAAATGACTCAGTTTTCAGCTAGCCTTTAAAAATTACACACGGAAGACTTGTAAAAATAAAAAGATTCACTTAAAATGGCTTTTAAAAAGGCCATTTTCTCTAATTTTTAGTTCCAGTATATTTTATAACGTATTAGAAAACGGAGGGTAGAGTCGTGTAAAGCTGAAGTTGGAACTTTTGGTAATTGAATGTCAGCCAGAAATGTTATTCTTAACAGGAAATTATTTATGTGCACTATGTGATTTCAGGTTTGCAAATAGGTTAGAAAGGAAGTTATTAAAACATACTCATTTTTTTTATTTTTTCTGTAGCGTGCTCTTCAGGATCCACACGTCGCGGGGTTCATGGTGGAGCCGATTCAGGGCGAGGCGGGCGTCATTGTCCCCGAGCCGGGCTACCTGATGGGCGTGCGGGAGCTCTGCACGCAGCACCAGGTGGGCGCCCCTCTCCTCTCCTGCCGGCGCCGCTCAGGGTTTGGCTGGCGGGACGCCAGCGGAGGTTACCCAGCCTTTCCACTAGGGGGCGGCGTCACCCCGGGAACAGCAGCTCTTTCCGGGGCTCAGTCCGCAGCCCGCGCTGGCTGAGCAGACCGGCCGGCCCCCCGGCCCTGCGGGGCTGCAGGCCCCCGCCTTCCTTCCACTGCGCTGTGGCAGCCTGTTCTGATGGCTCCCAAGCCCTTGCCCTTGTCCTCTGCTCCGACACTTAGGTTCTCTCCTCTTCCCACCAAACGGGTACATGGTTAATAACAAGTAAATGTTTAATAATGTTTGTGGAATAAACAAGCGAATTAAATTCTTCCCAGAGCGTAGCTCTGTTCAGAAGCCCCGACAGAGCCATCACTCAGCGTGGGCGCCGCTCCACTGCGGAGGCCCGTGCAGAGCGGGCCTGACGCAGGAGATGGGGTGTCTGCAGGGTTGTCATGGGACGCTATTGAAATGGGCGATTAAAACATGTTCACACATCTGAGCGCATGGCTGGTGTCACATTCATGTGGGAGGTGGGGGGCGGGGCGTCAAGAAACGGTCACTGTGTTAATCCACGCTGTCACGTTCTCCAACAGGTTCTGTTTATTGCCGATGAGATACAGACAGGACTGGCCAGAACTGGGAGGTGGCTGGCTGTTGATCACGAAAACGTCAGGCCTGACGTCATCCTCCTGGGAAAGGCACTCTCTGGTGGCTTGTACCCTGTAAGTTGGATGGTAACCTCTCTTTGCCCTCCGTTCATGAGATACATCCTCAAGCCATTTTTTACACCAGCCGCTGTGACGACAGTACTCTTTCCCCACAGCTTGGTTTTCCTTCGCGGGCTGCAGGTCCCCTAGAGGGGGTGTGACAGGTCAGCGTTCCCTGGGCGAGCCACTTAGCTCATTGGACCTGAAGAGTTGAGGTGCCTAGGACTCTGCTCCCGTGTTTGTTTTGGGAGGAAACACTTTGCCCCAAAAGTATTTCTGTAGACCGCTCTGCCCTTTTCTGTTGCTCAGAAACGTAACACTGCGAATTGCTTAGAACCACGATGGACTCCCGTAGCGACGGGAAGAATTTGTGTTCTGGTCTAGTTGTGTCCTTGGGTGTGCTTCTGAGCCAGCAGTTTGTACTGGATTAAAGGCTCCAGAGTGTCGTTTTCTAAGCAGTTCACGTGTGTCGCTGGGAAAGCGGGAAGAATTCCAAATTACTTAATTGCAGAAGCAGCTTACATCTTAGCTCTGAAATGCAGCTGTGTGCCACCTGCTGCGCATGCGGTGACGCATCGGGCGCCACTCAACTTGTCCCTGGCAGGGAAGGGGGCGGGCGTGTGGCTCTTGTTTGTTCGGGCTTCACGTCAGATTTCGCACCAGCTGCGTGAAGCTTGCATTCCCGGGGCCCTAAGAATCAGGACGCTTCGTCTGGGAAACGGCTCGGTGAGTCCTGCCTTCTCTTGCAGGTGTCTGCGGTCCTGTGCGATGATGACATCATGCTGACCATCAAGCCAGGGGAACACGGGTCCACGTACGGGGGCAACCCTCTGGGCTGCCGCGTGGCCATCGCGGCCCTCGAGGTATGTGCGATGTTCGTGCCTTGAGGTGGCGCTGAAGGGACTTTTAACTTTGAGCCCAGGGGTGTAATGGAAATGTCGTAAGGTCACCAAGTATTGCGGAACACGAAGAACATAAGAACATAGGACCGATGTTAGGAGCATGGCATTCTCAAAAAGTCATTTAACCTTGGCTTCGGAGACCAGGGCTTCCGTGGGCATTTGGTCTCTGTAGTCCCCTGAGGTTTTGGTCCTGTAGGCATTGGTACTGGGTGGCCCGCCCAGGATTCTCCATCTGTGACCAGGTCTGGCCTGTCAGGCCCTAGCTTAGCACGCATGGTGTTTTCTAAGTATGTATTTGAACACTTTCAGATTTAGTACTTAAGTGCCTACCAAAGGCATAAACTTACGTAACCTGTGAGGATGGACATTTTAGGGGGGAAAGAAGGAAACTGTTAACGGTTAAAAATTAAACTATATTTTAGTCCATTGAGTCATTCATCTAAGACTATGTCTGCCCTGTCTGGTGTGGCGTAATGGCTTCAGTGTCAGCCTGCGAACCAAAAGGTCGCTGGTTCGATTCCTGGTTAGGGCACAGGCCTGGGCTGCAGGCCAGGTCCCCAGTTTGGGGCGTGCAAGAGGCAGCTGATCCATGTTTCCCTCCCTCTTTCTCCCTCCCTTCCCCTCGCTCTAAAAATAAATAATAAAATCTTTTTTAGAAAAGTGAAAAAAAAATATTGCTAGTTGCTTTTAAAAAACTTGACTCCTCATTTTGCCGTAAAGTCAGATTTTTGGCGGATTTGTGACTAAAGCAAGGTTCTGTCTGAGCTTCTCTATGTTTAGTTAGAAATTAAACGGGTATAGACTTTGAAAAATAGAAATGAAAGTTCAAGTGTTTTGTCATGTTCTTTCTTTCTGTATATTTCACATCTCCCTCCAAAGAACAATGTAAAAAAAAAAAAAAGGCATTCTTCACCTCCATAATTTCTTTTCAAACGTAGGTTTTGGAAGAAGAAAACCTTGCTGAAAACGCAGACAGAATGGGCGCCCTCCTGAGAAACGAGCTGATGAAGCTGCCTTCTGACATAGTAACTGCTGTGCGGGGGAAGGGCTTGCTAAACGCTATTGTCATCCGAGCCACCAAAGGTACGGAGATGAAACGTCCTCACGTCATTGGGAAGGGCTCGGACACACCTGGCGCTTTGTCTGGTTCTTGCGTTCCTCTGCCTGATACAGAGTCTTTTAGGTTCAGTGTCATCTGATTTATTTAACAGTCTTCAAAATATAGGTCTTCCCTGCACGAAGACACGTGTAAATATAATAGTTTGACTGGATTTTGTTCCTTTCTGACATTTGTCATTCTGCCTTAGGTGAGGTATGCAGCACCTGGAGATTCAGACTTATTTTCTGTTAGTCAGTGTTCCTGGAGCACATTCCTTAAACACTCCCTCTCCTACTGTCTCCTCTCTCATTTTGAAAGTTTGCTTATCAGCCGAGCTGTAGGAACAGCAGTAATAATGATATGAATGCTGAAGATGATGATAAAAATACCCTGAGCTGCCACTTGATTGACTTTTGGGTATTTTAGGACATCATCTGTATCCCTTAAGGGTCCTCGCTGGATTTTCTTATGATAACCCTTCCTTTGAAAGCAGCGATTTCAACCTTGGTTGCACTTCAGAATCACCTTGGGAGCTTTTATAAAAGTTAATCCAAGCCTGGCCTCAGCCCGCAGGTTCTGACCTGGTGGGTCTGGGGGCCCCAGGCACTGAGTGAATGCAGTGTGCAGCCGGGAATCACGCTCTCAGACGAGGAGGCTTGTCCCACCGGTCGGGAAGCAGACCCATTTTAGGGCTGTGCAGTGTTTGCTGGCTTTGGGGTATCGCTCATTCTGTGCCACTTAATTATCTGTACCAAACCCAAGTTCTTTTTTGTATTGGTTCCTCTTTTTTGTATTGTACGGCAGCCTTAGCACATTTTTTTTTTTCCATTTCTGAAAAACTAACAAAAACCATATGTCTGATCATACCATTCAAACCTAGTTATGGACTTGCTGACAAGTAGCTCCCTTTTTAAGACCAGAACAAAGCCAGCTTGTGGCTCCCAGCTGTCTTTCTTGAGTAGGAGTGGGAATTCTGTTTGCCACGCTGCACGTGCCTAGGCCCCGTGCAAGGGATGTAGAAGCATCGATCTCTGATCAGCATACGTGTCTGACTGTTTCTCCTTAGACTATGATGCTTGGAAGGTGTGCCTGCGACTTCGAGATAACGGACTTCTGGCCAAGCCGACTCACGGCGACATCATCAGGCTCGCGCCCCCGCTGGTGATCAAGGAGGATGAGATTCAGGAGTCCGTGGAGATCATCAACAAGACCATCCTGTCTTTCTGAGGGTGCCGGCTGCTCCCCGTGGGGCCTGGGAGCCAGCTGGGGACAGGTAGCTTGGTGACGTCCTTCACGAAGCCTCTGCGTTTCTGCTCCTAACGGCAGGCACATTCCACTCCCCTGTGTCTTCAAGGACTTTTTAAAAAATGTATATGTATATTTTCAGTTCATACATAATAGCATGGCATTCATAACCGTTCAGTCTGCTGTGTAAGAGAAGGTAACAGCGTCTGCGTTCAGTTCAGTGCAGGTTGGATTTTGAAGGTGAAGTGCATCTGTCTGTCTATACAGGCAGCCTTCTCATCAAGCCCTATATGATTTATTTACATCTCTATAATTCCCTTGCTGGTGTAAATGTATTTCAGAAGTTATATAGGTGACTGGTTTTACATAAGAGACTGGTTTGACCTTATGAAGTTGAATCATAATCATTGAATTTTAGGATGAAATGATTAAGCTCATATGAACTACTAGATTGAAATAAAGTTCATGCTAGCCCACACCAGGATGAGTGTCGTTATTTTGAATGGAGAATTAATGTTTAACATTCCCAAATTATGTTTTAAGTGTTGATAGAATTTGTACAAATACATATCATTGTTCTTTAAATTTAAAATAAAGACCATATTTAAAATGTCTGTTGTGATCAGTGCGCTGTTATCATCAGTGTGCAATATTACTGATCACCTAACATTTTTAAGCTCTTTGAGGATGTTATTTGCCTGCTTTAATTTTGTTTTCTTAAGAACATTTTAGTTTCTTCAGTAATCTCTATGAAAACGGAAATTGTCAAAAGTCTCTTAGGATCCTCCCTTCTCCCCGTTCAGAGCAATTGCCTCTTTCTGTGTGTCTTCTATGGCGACGGTCTCCGCTTATTTGCCGTTTGGGTTCCCTGTGATTTGTTACCCATGGTCAAACACGGTCCAAAAGTATTAAGTGAAGGTTCCAGAAACAATTCGTAGTTCTTAAATAGTGTGCCACCCTGAGGAGGATGGAAGTCTCACTGTCTTGCTTTGTGCCCCCCCGGAGGTGCATCATCTTTTGTGCCATGTCCTTTAACCTACGTGCTGCCCAGGTCACTTGGGAGCCTGTCGTGGTATCACGGTGCTTGTGTTCGTCACCCTTATTTTACTTAATGACCCCAAAGTGCAAGAGCGAGGATGCTGGCACTTTGGATCAGCCACAGAGACACTGTAAAGTGCTTCCATTAAGTGACAAGTGATTAGGGAAGAAAATCATTCTGAGGTTGCTAAGATCTACATTAAGAACAGATCTATCTGAAATGGTGAAGAAGCGAAGATTGGTTGTAGTTTTGCCATCGTACCTGAAATTGCAGAAGTGATGACCACACAGTACACGGTAAGGGCTCAGTGCAGACGTGGAAGACGTGAACAGAAAACGTGTTCTGACTGACAGCAACGCCGTGTGCCAGACAGCCTTGTGCCCATCCCCTGAAATGATGACAGTACATTGTTACAATTATTGTTTTATTAGTTATTGTCGTTAATACCTTACTGTGTCTAAATTATAAATGAAACTCATGTATGTACAGGAAAAACAGTATATATAGGATTGGTGTGATACTATCTTCAGTTTTAGGCATCCACTGGGGATCTTGGGATGTATTTCCTGTGGGTATGGGAGGGATTCTGTATTTACAACATGTTTATTGAAGTACCCTTATGCATGGTGTGCAAACATTTATTTTTGTTGTTGTTGTTGCTTGAATGGGATATTTCGGGTGATTTAGAAAAAAAAGACTATTTTCAGAGAGCAAGGAAGGGAGGGAGAAAGGGAGAGAAACAGTGATCAGCTGCCTCTCACATGGGCCCACAACCCAGGCATGTGCCCTGACTGGGAATTGAACCTGCAACCTTTTGCTTTGTGGTATGGCGCCCAACCAGCTGAACCACAGGGGTTAGGGCTTGGGTGGTTTTCTATATCGGTAATTGTAAGTTCATTTCATTCTCTAATGATTGCAGTTTTGTTTTTTTTTTTCTTTTTTTTATTCTTTTTTTCTTTTTATTTATTTTTTATCTTTTATTTTTTTTATTGCAGTTTTTTATCTTACAGTGAAATATTCATATTGGGGCACACTGGGATTGTTTCCATTTTTTCACTCTTGAATAAACAAAACTTGTGACCACTTGGTGTTTATCTGTATAGTAGTTTGAGTGTTTCTGTGGTCTCTAGAGGTAGATTGCTGGGTCAAAGGGACAGAACTTTTCAATTTAGTCGTACCTTGTTGCTCCCTGGCACCCCCAGGGTTGTAAGTCACCCCTCAGTAGCATGGGAGTTAGTGACTGAATGTGTGAGCTGAGCTGCTGCTTACAGGCGGGTCTGCCTGCTCATACCAATGGCTCATCGGTCTGGGTGGCAGTTTCTGATTTGATGTCTGGGCGGGCTAGACATTTGCTAAGACAAATGTCAAACTGGAATGTCAGGAACCCTTTCACAGATGAGGAAACTAAGGCTTAGAAAGAAACTTGACCTATAAGTAGGGGAGCCCCGGCATCTGGGGGGTGGGCGGGTTGTCTGGACAAGGCTTCTGCGGGGAGGCAGGAGGTAGTCCCAGGTGCCCCTGGTGGCTGGGGGCTGGGGGACCATTCCATTCGCCTTGATCATGGCTAAGAGGCTCCAGGTGTGTAAAAGCCTTTCAATTCAGTTCTAATGTGGGGCATGGAGTTTTAATGATACCAGCAGGAGCCATTCAAATATACATAGGAGTATACGCAAAAGCAGCTTACTCTGTTTGGGAGAAACTCTAAAATATTTCTCCTTTACTGTTCAATGCGTGTGAAAATGGCTGAGGAATTTGATTAGCTCCCCAGCCTTTCGGTTAACTTAAAAATGAGATCTTCCCCCCCTGCACATTGGTCCAGTCCCTCAAATCGATCATGAAACACCTGAGCTAATAAGACTCATGATTTCCAAGAGGACACGTGCGCGCAGAGCGGATGGCAGCCGAAGGTAAGTGGGAGTGAGGCTGAGCCTGGTCAGAGCGGCCTGTTCAGTAGGACGATTTATGGCCCCGGCGGCCTCTGGTCCTGGTGGCAGATCTTCCTCTCTCAGAAAGTGAGTGACGCTCGTGAGATCTGTCAGCACCGTTTCTGCCACGAAGCACTCGAGTGGCTCCTGAGTGCCGAGCCATGTACTTATTGTTACTGACCTGGAAGTAACTGCTCCTGCGAGTCGTTTAAACAGAAACAGGCCAGCAGCGCAGGGAGAGGCAGGGCCTGTGGGGGTGGCCTGCGAGAGGGGCTGGGTCCGCCCTGGGACGCTAGGGTCACGCAGGGTCTGGGGCCAGTCCCTTCCTGTTACCCTCGGAGAGGGGAAGGGACGCACCACGTGCCGTGAGCCAGCGATGGCGCGGCTGGGTCGGAGATGGGGACAGTGTCCCTGCTCCTCTGACTGTGGCATGGGGGTGGGGTGGCAGTCGCCCCGACAGAGCTTCAGGTCTGCCCTTCCCACGGGGGGACTGTGGGGCCTCAGGCAAGTCACTGCGTGTCTGCGTTTACGAAGTGAGGGGCTGAATGAAGCCAGAGCGTCTCCGAGCGGCCCTGGAGCGGGGTCCTGCCCTGTCTGCGCTGAGCCCGAGCCCCGGCCGGTGCGCAGCCCTGCGAGCCCTTAGAGGGGCCGGGGCCCAGGACCCCGCGGAAGGTTTCACGTGGAGACAGCCAGAAATCAGCCGTTGGTTTTGTGAGCTTCTCATTCCCGGCCTCGGGTTTTAAGAGCCCTGTGACTCAGTTTCCCCCAAAGGCAGTCCCTCGCCGCGGGAGGTCCCCTTTCTGCGCACGGGGGCTTCGGGCTCTGGGTGAGTGGCAGGGCCATGGCGGGCTGTCCCTCACCTCCAAGATCCAGCAACCCCGGGGCAACTAATTCCACAACACGCGGCGCGGGGTCTCGGGTTCGGCCAGACCCAGTTTCAGGCGCAGAGCCCGGGGCGCGGCTGGACGGCAGGCGGCGCTGTCCGCCAAGTTTTGCTCCCCGGCGGCCGGGAGCCGAGCGGCTCGCGTGCGCCGGGGCCGGGGGCGCGCACGGCCGGGAGCGCGCGGTGCAAGACGTCCTGGGTCGGTGGCGGGCGGCCCGGGCCTTGCGACCGCGCGCGGAACGCAGTGGACTTTTTAATAAGAGTGTGTTATCATTATTACACGTGCTCCTTGTAGGAAATTCGAAAATAGAGCAGATCTCCCACGGCCGCTCCCCGCAGTCGCTGAACCGCACGCACAGCGTCCCTGCTAGCTGGTCGTTGACAGAGCCAGTCCCGGGGAGGGCAGACAGGTCTCAGTCTTCAGGGAGGAGCCCGGTGCCCAGGCAGCCCAGTCTGTGCTGTGCAGTTAGCATCAGTGACCCGTGGCCCGGAGGTCTCCGACCCGAGGGTGGTGGGGCTGGCTTGGTAAGCAGGGCCCCAGCCTGGTTCAGAGGTGGGGACGGTAGCTTCCGTGCCCCTCGCCGGTGCCCCAGCCCCAGCCCACCTGGGGGAGTCACTCCCCGCCCCCCGCAGGATGTGCTAGGTTGCCCTTTAGGGAGGGTGACCACAGGCTCTTGCAGGTGGTGGTGGGGAGCTTGCCCGGGGTCTGGAGGAATGTTTGCCTCTGTGGAGCTGTCTCAAGGTGGGGGGGCTCTGCACCCTTGGGGGGGGCGGTGGGGGTGTGGGCAGTGTCCCTGCTGGAGCCAAGGCCCTATTGGTCAGGCTGTCACACTCTGGGCTGGCTGGCTGCCCTTCTCACCTCCAGAGTGTGTTTGGGTGGACACACCCCCTGCAAACAGCCAGCCAGGGGCATCTGCAGTACCAGGCTCCGCCTGTGACCGGCCACTTCTCTGGAGGGAAGGCAGCCCCACGCGGCCCCCACTCGGCCCTGATTGCAGCTTTGGAGGTGGGAGCTGGGAGGCGAAGTCAAAATCACCCTGAGAGAGTAAACAGCTGAGGACCCAGTTTGGCCTGGTCAGGAGGCTGGCGGCCACAAAGAGACACTGTGAAGGATGCCCCTGGAGCAGAAGGGACCCATTCAGTCCTCCCAGAACGGGCCTTGCCTGCTAATTAGGTGGGGAGGACCCTAGCAGTGGGTGGGCCGCAGGAAGGGGTGGGGTGGGTGGGGGAACTAGTGACCCCCTTAGGAAGAGCCCACGGCTCTGACCAGCTAGAACCCAATCCGAACACAGCCCCGCAGACCAGCTGCTCTAGAATTGCACAGGGAACTGGTTCAAGACGGCGCTGTCTCCTCCCAGACCTCCCTGAGGAGTAGACAGAACCCAGCACTGTGCAGGGTCAGGCTTTCAGCATGCTGCCCTCAGCCTCCTGCTGCTTGTGATTGGGGTTCAGGGACTGAGAAGGGGATCCCTCCAGCTCTGGGGTGGTCAGGGGTCTCGGGCAGGAGACACCACACAAGTAGGCTTGTTCCTTTCTGCAGGGCGCTGTTCGTACATTCTCCGTGTGTCTGTAGAGAAAACGCACGTGAAAAGGTGCTCCTTTCATTGCACCTCATAGCAGGACGGTGCTACAGTGCTATTATTGTCCCCATTCCACAGGTGAGAAGACTGGGGCTCCTTGAGGTTAGCTGACTTGCCCAAGGTCACACTGCGCTGGGGCTGGGCCTTTCCCCTCCACTGTGCCTTGTGGGGCTGGTCAGGACCTGGGCACGTGATGTTGAGAAGCTCTGCAGTGACTTGATTGTGTGTCCGTTTCGTGTCCTGGTCCAGATGACCTCTTGCTACCTCTCCATGTGTCCTCCCTGCACGGGGACATGCTTCAGGGCCGCCCAGGGCTCTGGGTGCAGGGGGTGAGGGACAGTTCCCTAACAGTGCTGATGGACAGACCCTGGACTTCCTGGGAAAGGGGCCCACCTCTGGGCAGGGACACCTACCCATCACAGCGGTCCTCTACCGCCCCATGTGGCCATGGGGGCAGCTGAGAGTCACTTCTGAATGCTCCTGGAGGTGCTGCTGTTCCTGTGACAAGCAGCAGCTTGTTTGCTCAGAAATGGTCTGAGGGAATCTTTCTGGGCACCTGGTGGGCTCACTCGTGGTCACCTGACTGTGCCTACCCTCTGTGCTTGGCGTGGAGGCTGGCCCTCAGCTGGCACTTCTTGGCGGTTGTTTGGAGGGTGGCAAGTAGATCCCACAGTGGGGACCAGTAGGGTGGCCAGCTGTCTGCTCCTGGAGTTGGGGCCCAGGACTGAGCAGTGGGTGGTGGTCCCGCCAGGGGCAGGGAGAGGGTGAGTGCCGTCTGAGCGGAGACAGGGTGTCCTGAGCAACATCGGTCCTGGGTGACTCCCTGCAATACACTCAGGGGTCTGCAGTGTGGTGTCTTGGTGACCGGTGATGGGCTGACCAACGGCACAGGACGGGGCTCCCTGGATCCCACGGCAGGGCAGCCCTGGGTCTCTGCTGCTCCCCACCCCACCAACAGGTGCACAGCAGAGCCCCCGCCCCTCCTTCCTGCGTTGCCGCTCAGTCAGGGAGGCTTGGGGATGTCCCTACAACAGGCTTCTCATCCTCCCGGGCAGACCCCTGCACAGAAGCCACAGCGCCGTGAGTTCCTGCGTGAATTTCCCCAGCAAGGAATGAAGGGAAGTCCCATTGTTCTCTCTCAAGGACTCAAAGAATGTGCTGGGACAGCTGAAAAACGGGAGAGGTCTGCTTAGCTAGCAGATTGTCCCCAGAGCAATTTACAATTTGAATCAGAAAGTGGGTTGCGTTTCTTAGAACTTGAGGCCTGGTAGGTCTGTTATTCCCGTCTGAGTCTCTCGACAGAAAGGTTGGCTGGGGCTGTGAGGCTGGATGGAGCCCAGGAAAGCAGGGGACCTGACACCTTCCCCACCTCTGCTCAGGGGTGGATGGAAGGAGAGATCAGAGAACCTGGAAATAAATGTGACTTCCTCCAACTTGGAAGATCTTACTCTTGGAACTTGATTCTGAATCATTCAGAGCTGGGAGGCAGGAAGAATGCCAGGCCCACGGCCTTGAACTGCCTCTGTCTCTTATCAGGACTGCAGGGTCTCGGAGTGATGGTTTGTGATACCAGGGGCTAGCTGCATGCCTGAGGTGCTTGCCCAGGGTTATGGTGTCTAGCTAACTCAGCTGTGTATGTGATGGTCCCAGGGTCACCTGTGGCTCAGCCAGGTCTGTCCTGGGGTCGGCAGGCTAGGTCTCAGGTTGGGGTCTATCCGTGGCCTCAGATTTAATTTTATTTATAAAAATGATATAATGAGAAGTTCTTACATCTGTCCTGGAGCAAAACCCTGCTTGTATGCAAATAAATAAAATAATATTTGTGGCTGGCAGCTGCTTTATAAAGTCTGCAGTGTGCTTCAGGGCGATGTATGTAGTCAGGGGGGCATTCATTTTACAGACAAGGAAGCTGAGGTTTTGACCAGTAAAGTGGCACCAGTTTCACCGGAGGCCAGTGGCAGAGCTGGGCCATGTCCCCCCTCTCTGCCCCTCTGCGGATCCGGGGTCCTGTCTCTGGAGCGCTCACACCCAGTCTGGGGTGGGTCTGCCACACGCACCTTCGTAACCGACCACTCAGACGCTTCTGATGGTAGCCAGCTTGAGTACCTTTGGACCAAAATGTCAAGGGTCCAGCCCAGAAGGTCTGGTCAGTGATGATGGCAGCGCCGTCCGCTCTGGGTAATGGTTTCACTGGGGACAACTGCTGCCAGACTGGTTTTCCTGGGACTGAATCTGAGCTCATAGTTACACTGATCTGTTTAGCGCTGGGAGTTTGGATCCATAATTCGACAGTCTTTACTGAGTGCCTACTGTGTGCCTGGCAGGGGGTGCTGAACTGCAAGGGACCGAGAGCTCCCGTGGGGGACAGGGAGCTCCATCACGGGCAGAAAGCAGATTAGGCTCCCAGTGGCTGGAGTGACAGGTGGAAGGAAGGGTAGGGCGGTGCTGCCTCCTGCAGTTCAGATCTCAGGTGGGGCTTGTCTCCATTGCCCCTTGGGTGCCTGTCCCGCCTCTGACATCGCAGGCCATGTGACTCAGGCACTGCCCGACCTTCCCATCTGCAGTGTCTCCAGGTCTCCCCAGGCTGCGTTCATTATAGGCCTAATCCCAGGAATTCACATCAATTAAACAGGATCCCCGACAAGCAGGGCTTTGATTCCCTGTCAGCTCTGAAGGGCAGCCTTATTGATGTCACAGCCTTTCCCACAGTGCTTGCTCGCGAAAGCAGATCCTCTTGGCTTCAAGAGGTGCCTCTTGTTCTAGTGATTCATTGTGCTTACAACACTGGTGCTTACCAGGAACTGCATATGTATTCAAGTGTAGCTGTTTGCTTGCCCCCAGCACACGTGCGGAGGAAACCGGAAAAGCCAGAGTTGGGAGGGTTTTCGGAGGAAGGGGGAGAAGCTGGCTTCCTTGATTTCCACAGAACACCTGCCCCTCCCCAGCCGGCATCTTAAATCGATTTAGAGACAACTGCCAAGGAAAGCTGGAGGTGGATTAATTTCAGAAATTGATCAGCAATCTCAATTTCACCCAGAGTTTGAAGGATTCTTACAGTGCCAGGGGCTGGACAGTGGGAGCTGAGAGAAGACAGACGGAACCTCAAAGTCATGGGCGGGGAGAGACCAAAACAGTAAAACCCAGGCACGTCAGGATGGAAGAGGAGCTGGGGTGTCAGGGGAGGTGAATGGAAAAGCTGGGCTGTGGGGGGGAGAGGGGACATGAAGGATGAGCCAGGGCATCAGGGCAGGTGGTGCATCAGGTATGACCAGCAAAAGGCAGGGAGTCAGGCCCAGACGCTTGGTGGCAGGACGTGGGTGCTTCTTCCTGGCTGCAGAGTGGGCAGAGCTGACTGGAGGGAGGGCCAGTTGGGCAGCTCGCCGCCCAGGCCACCCATCTAAAGGACATAAGAGCATCACTGAAAATAACAGGCAAAGTGTAAGCTTGGGTTCAGGAGGTAGACAGAAATAGAGGCCTCCCACATACCTCTCGCCTGCCAGGTTGGCAAGTCACACGCAACGAAGTCTCTGCTTTGCATAGTGTAGATGTATCGGCCCCCTCCCTGCGCTGGACAAGTAAATGTGAACACCTGTATCAAGAATAGCAATCAGCAGGTACCAAATTACCAGCCTCCTTGGTTCCCTGCTTCTTCCCCAGCCCTTAGAGTTGAGCACATGCCCTGAGCCATGGGACACCCATATCTGGTCCCACCGACCGATGGGACGAGTTCGCTCCTCACTGGTGAGGTGAGGTGGCGGGGCACCGGTTAGGCGGTGGTTTGGAACTGAACGGCCTGGGAGAGCAGCTGGGTGTCCCGGTTGGTGTGTGTTCCTCGGGGGAGCCTGTCGTTCCCTGCAAGGCTTTCTCATCAGCTGTCATGCCTTTGAAACAATCGTTGTTTTGGTCCAGGACTACTGTCACCCTGGGGATGCCAGGGAAGTGGGCGTACACCGAGCACCGGAGATGTTTGATTCTTAAAGGGGCAAGCCCCTGTGCCCACACCCCTCAGCAAACCTTGCCTACATCAGGGTGCCTTCCCGCCAGCCCCCTACCCTGAGATCCCTGCTGGCAGTCGGCAAGCGGTCCGGGAGCCCAGAGATTGGTGACTAAACCTTTCGGCAGTTCCATGCCGCGGATATGCCCTCAGGCTCTGGAAGGCGGAGCAGAGGGCTCCGTGCCGGGCCATGGAGCGTCCCTGCAGCGCCAGGCGGCAGTGGGCGTGGGCTTCGCTCTGCCCCAAGCTCCCTGCTGCTGCTGCTGCGGCGGCACCTGCTGGGTACACGGTCCTGCTCTGAGTGGCCCAGGAGGGGAGGGAAAATCTGACTGCGTTATAAATGTTCTTGTCTATCATCGAAGTGATACATGCTCATGGAAAAACACTTACTGTAGAAAACACACCGGAGGGCAGAAGAATCATCTAGAATCCCGTCCCTCCGAGAGTTCCCGGTGGCAGGGGAGCCCTCTCCTTCGGCTCTCTGTCTGGGTCCCACACACCCCGCCTCCCCAGCTGCGACACTGGGACGTGCGGTGCCTTGCGCCCATTTCGCAGATGTGCAAGTGGGAACCTGGGCAGCCACCCGCCGCAGCCGCGCCCTCGGCAGGCAGATGGCCGCAGGCCCCCGAGGACGTTCTGCCCCCCAGCCTGGGAGTCTCAGCCGCTTCCGGCAAGAAGCAGGGGAGGGAGGGCGCCCCCACCAGCAGCTTCTTCCCCCACGTCCTCTTCTCCATGCCTTGGGAACGTTCAGTTCCCCAAGCAAGAGCCGGGCCTTCGGCCGCACGGTGACCGCGCATGAGCACCAGAGGGGGGGGCGGGGCTCAGTGAACTTGGCCTATTTCGCACTTGTCTTCCCTTGATCACCTGCTACTGGCCCTGGAAGGGGACAGTAACCAGTACCCAGGCTGCTGCTCTGCTGACCGAGGGGCTCAAAGACCCCAGATGGGGAGCTGCCCCATTCATGGGGCCGCCTCTCCGTGCGGGACCTTTCCTCAGAGCCGCACACACCTCTGCTTTGCTTAAAAAGCGTCCTCAGTGCAGCCAACACTCATGTTGTTACAATGTAACCTAGGATCCAAAGTAGTTTACAACGTGCTTCCGGTGGGACGCCTCACGGCGTTACACAGGAAGTGTCCCGGCACCAGCAGGGCGGCGGGGTAGGGGGACATTTTTAGGTGGGACTCCCGGCAGGAAGTGACGCCCCGTCCCCCCAAGCGCAGGCGGCCGGCGTAGGACGTCGAGTTAGACAAACCTGGAGCCCGTCCTGCCTCCGCCGAGCCGAGCGGCGGTCGCTGCCGTGGCACGTGGCCAGCCTTCCCCGAGTGTCCGTTTCCTCGCCGCTCACCTGTGACGCCGGGCAGCATGCCCGCAACGTCCGCACGGGGCCCGGCAGAGCGGCGAACCGTGGCAGCGGGTGTTTATAAAGGGGGATCCGCCGCTGCAAACCGGGCGCTGGCGCTACGCACGCCCCGCTCCCTCCGCCTCCGGAAATCCGTTCCCGGGAAACGATGCGTGGCGCGGTCCGAATGGGCTGTTACAGCCGCACTTACGAGGCGGAACGTGGGAAACAGCCTAAATGTCGGACAGCAGCAGGCCGGCCCAGAGAAGCTCACGGGCGCCCCTCGTTTTGGATCGTTAGACACTAAAAAACAGGCCACACGACATGCGTGCCGCGGGCGGGAACGGCATGTAGCCGGGACGCGGACTGAACCTCCGCCTTGTCTGCCATCGGGCAGCCGCCTTGGCCGGGGTGCGCAGCGCCCCGTGGGGCGATGAGCGGGGGCACCGCGGGGCTGAGGCCGGGGCTGCCTGGCAGGAGAGCGGGTCGACCCTCTGGAGTCGGATCACATCGCCCGGTGTCCGGCCGCCTCTGCCCTGCGCTCCGTGCGCAGCGCTGCCCCCGAGTTCTCGGTCAGCCCTATGTTGCTCCGAGACCGTTTCATTGAGATGAAAAACCCAGGTCAGACCAACTTGAGCTAAAAAGAACACCGATTGGCTCGTGGAACTAAAAGATTCCACAGTAGGTTTAGCTTCCCCCCCAGGTGGATGCTGGACGGTGCCATCAGTGCCCCGTCGGCCCGGCCGGCACGTTGAGGCCAAGTCCCAGGCCCACGGTCCCCCTCTGCAGTCCCCCAGGGGCATGGCCGGGACGGCCGCCTGCATCCGGGACGCACCTCAGCCTTCGCAACGATCCCAGCAAACACAGATGGGAAAACTTGGATGGGCTCCCTGCAGTCCCGTGTCCCTCCTCAACAAGCCGCGAGTGAATATACCCCATGAAAGGCAGACTCGGTTTCCAGGAGAAGAAAGAAGGGCTGCTGAGCAGACGGGAAATCCTCGAGGTTATTACAAATCTTCAGTACTACTATCCACAGTTTACAGATGAAACCAAGGTTCAGAGAGGCTGAATGTGTCACCCAAGAACACACAGCCCCTGCGGAGCCAGGAACCTAATCCAGGCTGGCTGCTGCCAAAGCTCGTGCTCAGAACCCCCTTTTATACCATCCGTGCCCATCTGTTTGGGCTGCCGTTCCAAAGTGCCACAGGCCGGGGGCTTAAACAACAGACGTTTGCTCTCTCGTGGTTCCGGAGGCTGGAAAATCCCAGATCAAGGCTTGACACAGTTAGTTCCTGATGAGACTCCTCTTCCTGGCTGTGGACAGTGCTTTCTCTCTGTGACCTCACAAAGCGAGGACACCCCCCCCCCCCAAGGCCATGAGCCCTACAAGATTAGGCCCTGCTATTATGACTTCACCTCACGTTAACCGCAAAGGTCTTATTTCCAAATCAGCTGCAGTAGGGTTAGGGCCTTAGCATCTGAATTTTGGCCGTGGGGTGCATGGTTCGGTCCACAGCATCACTCACTGGAAAGCAGAGTGAGTCTGCAGCCGAGCCTCGAATGGGGGAGATTTCTCAGCACTCAGTGCCTGGCCCCCCCGCCAAGCCCCCAGCAGAACCCTCCAGCCAGAGGGGCTGCAAGCAGAGATGAAGGCGTGTGCACTAAACTGTGTGTCAATCAGGGAGCCGAGCTGCAAAAAGCTGAAGCTAATTCTGCTCATTAGAGCAAAATGGACCTGCATTAGAGGCTATCGAGCCGCTCGCAGGATCTTGGATGGAGGCTGGGCAGCCGGGAGCAGTGTTCAAGGCTCCCGAGCTCTTGGGTGGGAGCTGGCCTCTCCCAGTGTGCTGGGGGCCCGGCTTGTGAGTGAGCTGGCCACTGCTGCCTGACCCAAGCCTGGAAGCGTCAGAACCCACATGTCGGAGTCTCTGCTGCCCTCACCCTTCCCAGTGTGACGTCCACACGGTCCCTGACTCTCTGTGTGACTGGCTCCCATGGGCACCTAATTGGCACAACCCTTACAAATGCCGGTTCCCCCACCTGCAAGGAAGGCTGGGAAGCAGGTCTGTGGCGTTTGCGGCCTCCCTGATGGGACAGGGTCTCTGCCTTCCTCCCAGCTGCATGAAGTGGGGAAGGGACGTACGAGGGTGCTGGGTGGCCAGTAAGAGGCATCGATCAAAGGAACAGAACCACTGATATAAATAATTAGTTTCCTAGGGCTGCTGCCACCAACTGTCACAGACTCGGTGCCTTAGAAGAGAAATGTATTATTCCCCAGTTCTGGCGGCTGGAAGTCCAAAATCAAGGTGTCAGCCACGCTTGCTTTCTCTCCTGGCCTCTGGGGTTGCTGACAATGCTTGGCATCCCTTGGCTCGTGGGGCATCCCTTGGCTCGTGGGGCATCCCTTCAATCTCTGCCTGTCTTCCCGTGGCCATCTTTTCTCTGGGTGTCTCTCTCTGTGTATCTTTTCCTTATAAAGACTCCAGTCGTTATAGGACCTACCTTACTGCAGTATGACCTCATCTCAATTAACAAATTATATGCAAAGACCTTAACCCTTAATTACTGCCAACACCGCATTTTCAAATAAGGTCACATTCATAGATACCAGGGGTTAGGACTCCAACATATTTTTTTGGGGGGGGGGCGGTGACCAGAATTCAACTCCCAGCCCCCTCTTTCACTTTTCCCATATCTTCCCTGTGCTTCTTGGGACCACCTCCCCAATAAAGTGCCTGAACCCAAGTCCCTGCCTCTGGTTTGTCTTTGTGGGGTGGGGGTGGGGGTGCAAAATTAAGACAGAGGGTAAAGATTCTGAAGGGAAGGGAGAAAGGGGAGCAAAGCCCAGGAGGCAGAGAGTTCAGATGAAGGACCCATTAGCCCTGAGGTGAAGAAATGAGGTCAAGTTCAAGGAGGTCAAGTCAGGGAGGTGGGGGAGCAAGGAAGAGCCTGAGGACCTCGGGCAGGGAGGAGTGTCCTTTGCCAGAATTTGGGGGAGAGGAAGTAGGATGTGGGGATGGCTGGTAGGTGCTCTGGCTGGGGAAACTGAGGCCCAGAAGTGTCCCCTGGACTCTCTGTGGTGTGGGCAGGCTGGGGGGTGTCTCCTTGGCTCTGCCTCCCCCCACCCCTATAAATTTTCATTAGACTTATTAATAAATCACAGCCACATCCCCCTGCCCACAAAGTCGACTTGTTACAGTTACGGCTGTTGGAAAACTCCCTGCCTGAAGCCTTGAACCTGGCCCTGCCAAAGCCCCTGGTCAGCCAGCAGCGCGTTCTCCCAGCGCTGCTTCTTCATCCTGGTATCCACGGGCCGAGCAGGCGACGATAGGTGGGGACAGGTAGCAGCCTCCACAGGGCCAGGTGGGCTCTGAGAAGGAGATGGGTTTCACCAGGGGGCAGCAGGAAGAGTCTGCTGCTGCTGCAAGGCCTTATGTGCATTTTAGCTCTTAGAAAAGCAAAACCCTCCCCAGGAAGAAGAACAAAGTCATCTGAAGCCTGTTTCCCACACAGAAGGAGCAGAAATAGGGATCCTTTTGCTCTGACCAGAGATGGCTCCTGGTAGGACGAGAATGGCACATCGAATTAATTGTTATGGAGCACATGCACTGATTGAAACAACTGGGTGGTCTGGGGGAGCTGGAGATATTCCCAGGGTCCTTTGCTGTTGGGGGCAGTGACTCAGAGGCTTTGTCCCGATGGTTTTGTGTCTACCAGGCTCTATTTAAATATTGATGGTGAGGGAGGACCCCAGGCCCCAGGCAGGAATCTGGTTACCACGCTGTGTGGCCCACTGGGTCTGTGGAGGCGAAGACCCCTCCCAGGGCTGAGCTGCATGGTAACAAGGTGGGGGAGGGCCCGACCCCTGCACAGTGGGTGAATGGCCCTCAGTTCTCCCCACCCCTGTGGCCTGCCTCTTTCCCCCATTGTCTGGGCAGCCGGCCGCATAAGCTGGGTGTTGTCCTGAGGTTGTCCCGGGTCCATAAATGCCTTGTAAAAATTGCTGGGGAACAAGAGCACTTTATGTTGGTGGCGACTCCAGTCCCTGCCATTAAGTCTGTCCCGACAGAGGGTCGGGGCCTGCAGTGGATGGGCTCACGAGCTTTGTGTAAGCCCCTAATTAGGGTCGCCATGTTAGCCCTGCTGTCCCCTGAGCCCGGCCCTGCTGGGCCCTGCCCTGGGTCCTGGCAGGACTCGGGGGCTCTAGAGGCTGGGGGCTGGGGTCTCTGATTTATGCCATTTACTATCTTCTACCCCTTTCCTGCATTTCCCCCTCATGCCTCTGAATTCTAGTCCTTGGCTTCTGCTTTTCTTTCCATTCCTTAAACTACCTGGAATATGCATGTGCTTATATATTATATTATATCATATCATGTAGTATTATATATTATTTTTCATTTCTGTGTTCTCGTCTTTACATACAATATGAAGACTTTCGAAATACCATCGGTAATTGCATTTAAAGAGTTTTAGTGTTTTAATTTGCTTTCTTCATAACGTGCACTGAGAATCTACAATATTTTTATTTCGAGAGGAAGTAGATACACGTTGTGTTGTTTCACGCTCGACGCTGATGCGTTGGAACCGGAGACCTGTGCGCGCGGAGAGGCCGGATGCGCCAGACGCTTATCCAACCTCATTATTTGCTTGCTGAGTTCAGTGCTAGGATTTCAGGAACCTGTTTTTCATTTAGAACAGGTTTCTTTCAACTGCTCTTCTTCCATGCAGGGAATTTTGGATTCCACAAGCGCTCAGTCTGCATTAAACCCTGAAAAATATCACGCATATGTGTTGAAATGATAAGACAGGCTGCAACACCCAGACTCAGGATGGTCAAATAGACAGCCTGATATTTAGGTGGTAAATGTGAATCCAAGTGTGGTCGGGATGCTGGGCCAGGGACTCCCCGTTTGGGGTGTGGCCTGTATACGGTAGGAGCCAAGTCTTCACAGAGTCAGCCAAGACCTAAGGCATCATTCCCCAAATAATCCGTCTCTTCCTCTCTGACTTTTGATGCCACTTCATCATGTGGGTGTGATTCTGGAATTTCCACTCTGTTTCTTTGATCTCATCTGTTTCATTGCCAATACCGCCTCTTTGATCTCTGAGTCCTTTGTGAATCTTTATTTTTCATATGGATTTTCAAGTCAATTTGTAAAATTCCTGAAAATGTGCTGCTGTGACTTTGATCGGGTTGTTTTTAATTTATGGAGGAGCTTGAGGAAAATGGACCTTGGCAATGTTAAGTTCTGCCAGCCACGGGTAGGGTACATCTCCCCGTTTTTCTACATATTCTTTTGTGCCTTTATTATGTTCAAAGTTTTCTCTGCAGAGATCTTGTGCACTTTCTAGAAGTCTAATTCCTAGATGCGTTATATATTTTGTTGCCATGATAAATGCTATTATGTTTTGGGCTACATCCTTCCAGTGAGTTTTTGCTGAAACAGAAGAACACTGTTGCTTTATGTGTGTTGATTATGTATCTGGCAACCACGCGGAACTCTCTTTTTATTTCTACTAGTTGTCTGTTGGTCCTCCTGGGTTTTCACTTCTTTCATGGCTGCTGATCTGTCCAACTTTTCTATTTCCACTTGGGCTGTTTTTGGCACTTCATTCCCCTCCCCACCCACCCCCCAGAAATGTATGGATTTAATCCTTTTAAAATTATTGGCTTGTGATTGGGAATAATATTCCTTAATATTTAATTAAGAAGTATTTTTATATCTGAGTTGTTCCCTGTTTTATATCTTTTGTATTTGTCTTTTAATTGTTCATTATTGCTGTTTTATCCTCAAGTTTATTGAATTCTGTCCTTGCCTCTTTCCTTAGGTTTTTCTTGTTGCCTTGATTTGACTCTCGTTCTTCTAGATTCAAGCTCTGCTCATTTGCTTTCAAATTAGTAAAGACTTTGAATTTCCCTCTAAGAATGATTTTAGCCACAATCTATGACTTTTTTACATGTAAATCTTATGTTCATTTTTATTTGGCCTTTTTGGCGTAATTTCAGCTATTCACTATTCTGAATGATCATTTTCCCTATCCTGTTCACGCTCATTTTTAACAAGGATAGGGGCTCTTTTTAAACTTTAAAATTGTAAAAATGTTATCCATGGCTTGAACACAAACCACTGGAAGGTATGCCCAAACCGGGGGTGGGTGGGGGGAAGCGTGGACAGGAGGGAGTGTGTGAGACTGAGGGGTGACGGCATCACAGGAGCCCTGGGCCCTGACAAAAAAGTCACCTCTCCCCACTGATTCAGTTTGTGGGGGAGCTTTCTGTCTCTTGTAGCCAAAAACGTCACAGGCGGCCACTGGGGACAGGCTGTAGATCACGGAGTCCGCATGTGCCTGGACCACTGAGAGGGTGCAGGCCAGCTCCCCAGGTCAGGTCCAGGGTCAGGCTGGGTGGAGTCTTTGGGGACGGGGGTGGCAGGGGTGTGCAGCACTTGCAGGACAGGTGGCAGGATTCTCCCACAGGTAGGAAGGAGGCTGGAGGGGCGCACACCTCGGAGCAGAACTCATCTAAGGAGGGATTATGTATTAACAACAACCCTAGCAGCTGAAACCTCTGAACGAGGCTCGTCTGTGCCAACCTCGGTTCTAAGGGTCTCACAGTGATCACTTCCATTAGTCCTCCCGACCGTGCCCTTGCAGGGGCTCTGCTACCCTCCGGCGCAGAGACTCGGACCCAGAGAGGTTAAGGAAGTTGCCCGAGATGATCTGCCAGCAAGTACCAGAGCTGGGATCAAGCTCAAGCGTCAGGGCCAGGTGGCCCGAGTCCCTGCTGATAGCCACAGTGCCGTTACTCTGTCGGCCACTTAGGGATACTCGTGTTATTGTTACTAGAACGTTCCTCCCCCTGATTTCTGAAGCAGCACATGCTCATTATTGCAAACTGGAAAATACAGGGAAAGACAGGAGGAAATGATCAACCGCTCATTACCCTGCCATTCAGAGAGAACCGCCATCAGCACTGGTACGTGCCCCTGCCTTACACACAGCGGGTCTGGGATGATGGCCTTTCTCGTAACCTCAGCGAGAGAGCTCTTGTTTATATCAATGAGTTTACGGCAAAGCTGCCTCTGTGTTACGTGTTTGGCTTCAGATCCGAGAACCTCCCAGCGACATTCGGTGACGTTCCCATATATTTATGTGTATGTCTGTTACATTTTGCAGGTAAAGCTTGGCCCCTACTCTACCCGCCATTTTATAATTTGCTTTTCACTTAATAATAGGAGGGGAATACTCTCCCACTATTGTTAAAGACTCTCCCAATCATTAAGTTTATGGCTATATTAAATTCCATCTTATTAATGGACCACGATAGATCAATTAAATTAATTGCCTTGGTCATTCAGAAGGTTTTAGTTGAATCGTTAATTCATTCATCTAACACATATTCGCTGCACACCTAAAACATGCAAATGGCAGAACCCGAGGTTCCACAGTGCTGACCTCCTTCTGGTCTCACCTGGGACAGGTGTGCTCACCAGCCTGAGGAGTGGGTGGGGCTTGGTTAACAGGATGATAGGCAGCGTTTAGGCGTTTGAACTTTATCCCCAAGAGTCATTGCCCATAATGAGAGACGAGCTTTATTCTTCATGTTTTTAGAAAACCATAATAACTTAGCTGTAAAAAATTAACAAAAAGCAACACAATGATTCAGCCAGCACCAGTGTGTACACTTGTGGATTTTACCCCGTGGCTGCCTCCCCTGAGAAAATGAGACACGCTTCTCATTAGCCAGGCTGTCAGAGAGAGAGCTGGGTGCTGGGCGCTGGGCACCGTGAGCCGAGGGAGAGGGGGCGACGAGGCTGTGCCACGTGGGGACCCAGCCAGGCCATCTGTGCTCCTGGGCCACGGAGGCCGGGGGGGGCGGGGGGGGCAGAACCCATCCTGCCCACTGACCGCCTTCCCCTCAATTTCTCAGACCTGCTGGGACCATGCTACCTCCAGGAAGCCGCTGAGGATGCTCCACTTCTGGGGATCCTGCTCTTTCTTCCAGCTCTGCCCCTCCGGCTGGAATCACTGCTTGTCCTTGTGTCCCTGGATGACGGAGTGGACGCCTCCCCCAGGAGCAAAAGCAAAGGTGCCCTTTTCTCCACCTCCCTCTAGTGTTAAAGGCCCTGGCAAGAGAGGTAAGGACCCAACCTCGATCGCGCCTCTGCTGTGCCTGGCCCAGGACAGGGTGCGACAGGCAGTGGGTGTCTCTGAAGTTCCTGAGGCTGCGCGCCGAGCTGGCGGAAGGCATGGATGCTCCCCTCCCATTTTCTGAGGAGGGCGCTGAGGCTCAGAGAGGGTAAGTGACTTGCCCAGAGTCACAGATTGAGATGCAAATTGCAACACAGACTGGACACCAAGATCCATGCTCCCTGCACTTCCGGGCCCCAGACCACCTGGAGACAGAAGCGGAGAAGCTGCCCCTGCTTCCTCAGACCTTGGGGTCCCCGAGCAGGTGGGGTGGGCATTTGAGAAGACATGGCGCTCACTCTCAGGCTGGCCCTGCTGCTGCAAGCTTGCCGGTGGGGGAGGTGTTTGGCTTCTGCTGGAGGCCAAGGCCAGGTCCTGCTGGCTGTCTTGTTTGAGAGGACAGGCTCTCTGGGAGCAGAGGTCCTTGAGTATGGGAACCTTTGTCCTGCTCAACGGGACCATCTGAGGAAGGCAGAGGGATGGGAGGTCCTGCAGGGGGTCACACCCCTAGACCGGCCTCGGCTTACTTAGCTGTGGACCAGTAACGTCTTTTGGCGCTGATGCGAAAAGTAGCCCTGTCAGCATTTCTGGACACCATTTAAGCTGACCTGGGAGGGGGGTCTCAGCCCTTTCCCATGGACAGGCAGCCTGCAGGGGACCTGTGGCCACGTGCATCTCATGGTTTAGGGCCGTTTCTTTCTGGGCAGCAGGGACCCCGGCCGGCCACTGGCCACTATGGCTTCCCTGGAAATATCTCCTCGAGAGGCACCAGGGCCAGGCAGATGGCTCTCCTGCTGACCCTGCCACTTACAACACCACGTGTTTGTGCTGCACCCAGGATGCCCTGTGCCTTTGCTCTGTGAATTGCCAGAGACCCCTCCCCGTTGGGGTGATTGGGGCAGGGTAGGGGGTGCAGTGGAAGGAGGGTGTGTGTGTGGGGAGAAGACTGTGCAGTCCCTTGGGACTGACCCAGCACCCTGGGAGAGGGGCCCCACCACTCCCATAGTTGGGGCCCCTGCTCTGAGCTCCCAGCTCTGAGTTCAGGCTTTGCATTTGGAGAGCTTGTAGGCTGCTACATGGTCTCTCGCCCAGGATGAGCTTCCCCACCACACCCTGGGGGTTCTGATGACCCTGAGGGAGGTCACAGAGGCCGCCTCCATTTCCCCAACCACCTACTGGGCTTTACAATAGTGTCTCCTTCCCTGTGGGCTTAGCGCTGCCTCAGAAGAGCTGATCCGGCAGCAGCACCAAGTTTACGCTCCTTTGCCTTGGTCTTGGGACTGTAACCTGAGATCAGCTGAAGCCAGAGGCTCAGAGCAGGAACTGTGTCTCTGATGAGAACTCCACACCCTGGGCTTGGGGCTTCCTGCCCGATTCCAGCTCCATTAACCCAGCGGTCGGTGCAGGAGGGAGTGAGCCCTGCCGACCCTTCCATTTCGGACTGTAATGGCGACGCCAGCTGGTGTTTAAGGGCCCTGACCTTTTGCCAGGCAGCAGTCACTGTGTTTTACACTCACAGGCAAGGACACAGCAGTGCCAACGGCGTGACTTGCTGAGGTCTTCCAGCCCACGCTCCGTGCAGCCTCGCCTGGCTTCCTCCTTGGGAGGGCTTGTCCCCCGGGGGTGCAGTTGTTGAGACCGAGGTGGGCCCTCCGCTGGACGTGGCTGTGCGCAGAGCCTTCCTGAGAGTCGAGCCCACAGGGGGCTGGTCTTCCTGTTGTGCTGCAGCATCCCGGTCTACTTGACCACAGCAGCTTCCGTGGGGAAGAGGGAGGGGTCAGGGGGTCCTTCTGGGGTGGCTTCAGGCCACACTCAGCACGGTCACTGTGTGACCTTCACAGGCACCTTCATGGGGGTTTCGAGCATCCTGGCGCCCTGCCAGGGTCACTGATCTCGGCTGACGGCTGTGGCCTCCGCCTCCACCAGGCTGGTGTGGCCCGAGGAGCGGGACGCTCAGGCGGCCACGGTGGCATGCAGCCTGCTTCTCTCGGAAGCCCATCAGCCTTGGGACTGTGTTTGCATGGGCGTGCCTAGAGAAACATAGATGTTTTGGAAGTAAACAATTTGATCGGGAAAGAACCCTTGGTCACGTCACGAAAGAGTGGCAGGCCATGGCACAAAAACGTCTGTCTGGAGGCTGGACAAGGACAGGGCCAGATGTCAACAGAGTAATGCAGACTCAGCCTCGGCCCTGAGCCCCCATGACAATCGTCAGGCATGGGGTCACAGAGGAACAGATTCATGATGGGGAATTGGGGACTGTCACCACAAAGAGTATTTCATTCTGTCCCCAGGCCCCAGGTTGGGACTTTTAAGATTTTTCTCTTAAATCAAGCAATTTGATTATGTTTTGCTTGGGTTTGGTTTTCTTTATCTTTATCCTGTGTGGAATTAGGCTTCTTGGGTCTGAGTTTATAATTTTTATCAAACATGGAAAAGCTTCAGCCATTATTTCTTCACATATTCTCTCTTCCCTCTGTCGGGAACCTTAGTTACACATGGTAGACCACTGGATATTATTTCATGATCCTTTTTCTCTCTGTACTTCATTTTAGATAATTTCTGTTATGTCTTTAAGGTTATCGGTCTTTTCTTTTCCTGCAGTATTTAATCTGTGTTGCTCTTTCCCATTTGTTTTCCATTTGTATTTTTTTTGTCTCTGGAAGTTTATTTGTTTCTTTTTTATATCTTCAATTTCTCTCTTTGTCATGTCCTTATTTTCATTTACATACTCAAGTATACAAAGCACATTTATAATAGTTTTTAAAATTAACATACACTAAGATAAACCTTTTTGTGGTGTATAGTTTATGAATTTAACCCATGTATAGATTTGTGTAACCATCACCATGATCAGAATACAAACATTTTCATCGCTCCTTCAAAACTCCTGATCTGTACCCTGTTACACATTTTGTGGCATCTTTTGGAGAATGCCATAAAAGTAGAAGCATAGAGAATGCGACCTTTACACCTGGACTTCTTGCACCCAGCGTAAGGCCTTTGTGATTCACCTGGACTCTGGCGTAGCGTTGGGCTTCTGCATTGCTGGGCAGCGTTCCACTTCACGGATGCGCCCGCGTTTATCCACTCCCCCGCGGAGGAGCCTTTGGGTTTCTTCTGTCTCTGGCTATCACATAAAAACGCTCTGAAATTCACAGCTGGCTTTTGTGTGAGCACGTGTCATTCTCTAGGGTACACACCTTCGAGTGAGGTGGCTGGGCCTCGTGGGTAGTATACATTCAACTTTACGCAAAACCGCCCAAACGTTTCAAAGCGTCTGCACCGTTGTGCCTCCCTACCGGAAATGCACGCGCATTTCAGTTGCTTCACTCCTCACCGGTGTCTGGTGTCACCAGTGGCTTTATTCTGGCCATTGTGATAGGCGTGTGGTGGTGTGTACACATGGCTTCAATCTGCATTTCCCTAAAGGCTAATGATGTTAAACATCCTTTCATTTGCGTATTTGCCTTCTGTGTGTCTTCTTCCTGCCCAACACCCAGGGCATAGCAAAGGGATCCCATACTCAGTCCCCAAAACGTCTGGAGGGGATGCTTCATGCCCAGCTCTGAGCCTGGCTGAGCACGGCACTGGGAACATGAGGTGAGTGGGACTTGGTCCTGGTCCTCAGGAGCTCCAATAGTCAACACTTGTCTCCAGCCCTTATTTCATGAGTTCTCGGGGTGGGTGATCCCTCCTAGGAAACGTTGCTGTGGGTTGGCCGAGTCCCTGTCTCTCCGCTCCCCAGGGCGTATCTGAAACATGGGCGGGAATGGGCACACCCTATATCACATCCTAGTCATGAGTTTAATGAACCCAAGGCAACTCTGTCCACGCTAACTCCAGTCGGGGAGCCTGAAGTGGAGCGTGCTGACAAAGCCCCGGCCACACGAGGCTCTGACGCTTGCTCTGGACAGCCAGAAATGCGTAGTGTCTGAACCCTTGGTTCTTCCAGCTGGTGAAGCACACCTGCCCACTGTCCCGCTCGTAGAGTCACTGATTTGCAGGAGAAAACGCTGCCCAAACTCATCTGTTTAGAGTTGTCACTGTGCCCTCTGCAGAGAGAGGTGTCTGCCCCTCTCTGTCCTGAGCCTCCACGTCTGCAGGCAGGGGCCCAGAGAGGGTCCGATAGGATGCAGACACGTTGGAGTGTTTCCAGCCTGCATCCCAGGCAGAAGCCATGTCCTGACTTCTGTACCCGAAGAGGGTCACTGTGAGTGAGGGTCCCTCTCCTCCTTGCAGGGCTATGCCCGTGTTTCTCCTGGCTATTCAGCCTGTTCTGTATGTCAGGAGACGTGAACATGGGGCCCCCGGCAGCCCCTGCATGTTGGCTCCTGTTTCATCTCACATGAACCTTCTCCAGTGGTTCTTCAGCAGACCGGACTCAGCGGTTTTGGAATCTATGAATTCCATCTGGGCCAAGTCCCAGGGTCCACTGACGAGCCCTGGGCTGTGAGACAGCCTTGCTGTCGGGCCTGCACCTCCGTCTCTGCGTGTGGAGAGGACAGAAAAACCATGGTCTGTGTCCATGAGCGAGAAACGAGCCGTTCCTAAGCGGAGGAGAGAGGTCAATGGAGAGAGGACGTGTGGGTGGAAGGGAAGAGCTTCGCTGTTCTTCGAGAGGGAGTCTGGCTGTGCGTAATGAGAAGGGGAGAGCTGCCCCTGGTCCCTCTGAGGCTGTGGTGGCTGCTGACCCCCACCCACTAGCTCAGTGACATCGTGGTGGCCCTGTGTCACCTAAACCTCGTCCGTGGGCAGAGACTGGCTGCCTGCTCTGGGTTCTGCTTAGGATCCAAAGCAATGTGAGGATGAATCCTGAGCTGGAAATCAGCATAAAGACTGAACCTGACTCAAGTACCAGAATGCCAGCTCACGCTGGTTTAAAAGATGACTAATTGCTTCAAAAGAGATGAATGAGGCATATACTGACTTATAGAACTGAAATGCCCATGTGTTCAGTGATCCGATGTCATCAGGACTTGGTTTCTCTCTTTCATCTCATTTGTCCCCATGCTGGCCTGTTTGTGAGGCTATATGTGTGGGTAAGAGGGCCCCAGGAGCTCCAGGCTCACATCCTCCCAAGTTCAAGCACAGTAGAGAGGAGAGGAGGCCTCCAGAGTTAACACAAGACCCAGCATTCAACAATGAGATATATACTCAAGAGAACATGTGTCCACACAACCTATACATGAATGTTCATAGCAGCATTCCTCATAAAAGCTGACAAGTAATAAGAACCCACATGTCTATCAGCTGATGAATAGTTAAATAAAAATGGTCTCTTTGTACAAGGGACTACTATTTGGCAACAAAAAGAAATGAAATATCTCTATCTACAGAAATCCCATGGTAAGGATGGGGAAGGAAGAGGGAATTGTGAGCACATGGCATTGTCCCGGGAACAGTGGGTATCTGTCCTGTCTGGATGGCCCTTCTCCCTGATGTGTAGGAATCTAGGACCCTGGACAGGACAGGAGGTCAAAGACAAGACCAGGCTGAAAGTGGAGCCTGCAGAGTAGAGTGGGGAAAAGGGGGATATGATCAGAGAGGCAGGATCCAGGGAACAAACCATGACCCCAAAGAAGGAGGCAGCCCAGTGGTCTGCCACAGATCTGCGCAGATAGAAACCTGCCCCCAACGGCAGGAAGTGAGCAGGGATGCCAGACCTGGGCAGAGGGTCCAGGTCAGAGTGCAGGTCAGAGCTGGAAGGCAGCACTGGCTGGAGGGGAGTGAGGGGGTGCAGATGGGGCACCAGAGGAAGGGCCTCTCTCTAGTATTTTGTCTCACTTCATAGCAGGCAAGGGGTAGAGCGATGATGCCCTATGGGAAGTGCTGGGGGGGTAAATGGAAGGTCCAGCAAAGGGAAGGACACTCTGGTCCCAGCGACCAGGAGAGGGTTGAGTGAGGGGGAACATTGGAGCATGACCTTGAAAGATCTGTGGATGTTTGAAAGGGGGTGGTGGAAGGCCTTCCTGACAAGGAAAGCAGCTTGACTAAGGTGAGGTGTTAGGAGTACAGCCTGGAAGGGGAGAGTGTGGGAGACTTCATACCAGGCTGCGAGAGAGCATGGGAGACTTCACACCAGACTTGGGGAAGAGTGTGGGAGACTTCACACCAGACTGGGGGAGAGTGTGGGAGACTTCACACCAGACTGGGGGAGAGTGTGGGAGACTTCACACCAGACTGGGGGAGGAGTGTGGGAGACTTCACACCAGACTGGGGGAGAGTGTGGGAGACTTCACACCAGACTGGGGGAGGAGTGTGGGGCACTTCACACCAGACTTGGGGGAGAGCATGGGGGACTTCACACCAGACTGGAGGAGGAGTGTGGGAGACTTCACACCAGACTGGGGGGGAATGTGGGAGACTTCACAGCAGATAGGGGAGACAAAGTAGAAGTTTGCACCAAGAGGGGACAGACAGGAGGTGTTTTCCCTGGGAAGGCAGAATGCCATGAGAAGCATGGCACCCGCAGGATGGGACCTTGAAGCTGTGAGGTTTGAGAACTGAGGCCCAGGTTTGAGCAATCGGAATTTTGGCGTTCAGGCTAGAGGGGCAGGCCTGCAGTGCAGCTGGTATGTGGGCTGTGGGATGAGCCAGGGGTGGAAGGCTCCCATTTCGTGGAGCAGGGACTGCTGCATGCCGGCCTGGAAGGTCTGGAGGCTCAGGAGTTGGGCTGAGGGGGGCTCCGCCCACTAGCCAGGGCAGCTGGGGGCAGGACAGCAGCTTGTCCATGCCACAGGGGTGTTTAGGGCTCATCTCTGGAGCAGCGCGACCTGGGTTTTTGGGCAGCACAGGGTTTTCCCCACAAGCCCAACGTTCATTCATTTATCAGTTTATTCTTTTACTCTTCATCCAGGCAGTTGACCACCATGGAGGCGCGGCTGGCCCTGTGGAGCTCACGGGCTGGAGATGGAGACAGAAAAAGAGGCTCTTCCTTCCTAGAGTGATGGGGACAGCCCGGGTAGGAGGGGAGCTGAGCTTATGCATGCAGGGAACTGGGAGAGAGGGAGGTGGGGCAGCTGTCATTGTCTGGCGGTGGTCAGAGAGGGCTCCCTGGAGGAAGCAGCTGAGAGATGAAGGCCAATGGGAAGGAGCATTGTGAAGAGGAGGCCTGAAGGCAGGACCTTGGAGCTTGGAGGAGCCCACCGTCAGGCTAGGCTTTGTGATTCTGGCTGCTAAAGGCAATTGAATTTTGCCCCCTCCTCTCCCCATGGTCATGGCTGCTGATAATCCCTCTCCTGGTGCTGATGGGCTGATGGCCTCTGGACTGGTGGTGGCTCTGTGACTGTTGGGGGTGGGGGTGTCAGGGGCAGGGAACCAAGCGAGGGCTGATGCTGGGTGTGTCTCGGTGGCCGCTGAGGCCAGAGTATTTGCTGCCTCCGGACACGGCCTGGCCTTGCGGTGCCTGGAAAAACCACGCCATGTCTAGCAGGATGAAGGCAGCTGGAAACCCCTCAGAGGCTGCTGGGATCTGCATTTGAGAACCCAAAGATGACAAACGTCCTGCCTAGTTCCAGGATGGTGGAGGGAGAGAAGGAGATGTGGCCGGCCAGGGGTGGGGCCTCCTGGTTGGCTGTAGCGCCTGTGGGGGCCCAGCTTTATATTCCTCCTGTCACTGCTGGCCAGTGCTGTGACCCGCCTCCATTCCACAGAGCACCTCGGTGCAGGGGAATGGGTACGGTGCATCAAACACAGAGAGGCTGCAGGGCCCGGAAGGTGGCGTGTGGCGGCAGGCACGCGGCCCCGGGCCTCCTGCCCATGGTTCCTGCCGGCCTTGCAGCCTCAGTGGCTGAGGATCACACCCAGGAAGCAGAGCCATGGGCGGGCACCTCCTCCAAGCCACGGCCTCCCCCTCCTCCAAACAAGAAAACGAGCTCCGGGGGTGCCAGCAACTGACAGCCGGTCACCACTTCTCCATGATAAGCGGTCTCCTGTCAGTGAGGTAAGACTGTTGTATTGAACGCAGGTCCTTGTCCAAGCAGCAAGGTGTGGCTTTTACACTTTCACCCTCCCCTGGGTCCCTCTGAAGCTTGCGCCCCGCTGCGTGCCAAGCAGAGGGGAGGAGGCACACATGTTTATTTCATAACGCCCCGCGTTTACGAGGCTGCCCGCAGGAAGGGCTGGGTTTTGATGAGGCCCCTGGGCCTGCGCCGCTGCGCTTGATGCTGGGTCAGTTCAGAGGGTCCTGCCCCATCAGCTGCGCAGCCCACGCCCCCCCAGGGAGCCTCCACAGCCAGGCGTGCGGCCCGGCTTGGGCGACACCAGCTCAGATTTGCTTTCTTTTGCCGTGATGTGTCTGAATGCACCTCCAGCAGCTGGTCTGCTTCAACGGCCCGAAAGGGGGAGGGTTTGAAAGGGGAGGCGGGGGGGCTTCGTCAGCACACCAGGCTCTGGGAGATAGTGCATGTGCGGGTGCAACACATCTTGGACAGGGTCCACGAGGGGAGGTGGGACGTCCCCGGCAGGCAGCCATGGGTGAAAGAAGGAGGCCTGGGTGCAGAGGCGGCGAGCAGACCCGGCCCAGGCTCTGCGGTAGTTTTAGTGAGGACTGTCAGGGGAAGCGACTTTAAAAGAGTGGGGATGGCACTGGAGGCACCTGACAGATACCACAGGGCTTTGTGGGCAAGGGGTCAGTGGAGGGAGGTCACAAGGTCCCGGAGGGGCCCCCGCTCCCGGATCCCCGTCAGGTCCTAGCTGGCAGGTGACAGGGCATCCCAGGGACGCCCTGAGCCGTGTGCAGGTCTGCCCCCTGATGCTTATTAACTGGGCAAGTGGCCCAGGCAACTGGAGGTTGGGTTTCCCTATTGCAGGATTTTAGAAGGCAAAGCGTAGCAGTGCCTGCTTGCTCTTGAGTACCTACTGTGTGCCAGGCTTCTGGCACATCTGTCTCCTCTCATGTGACCACCCCACACCCTGGAGGTGGGCACGGCCTCATTTCATGGAGGAATTGAAGGGAGCCCTGGGAAGATCGTTAACTCGCCAAGCCCAGAGGCCAGGAATGTGAGCCCATTCCCTCCTGCCCCCGTCCTGCCAGAGCAGCTCTCCTCCGGGCTGTGGAAATCTCTGAACTTGTCACCCGTATCCCGCCTCTCCTTCTGCCTCCCCGGCCCCAGGGGCACGGTCCTCAAACCTGTCTGCACGCCTGGTCATGACGCTCATGCTTAAAAAATTTCCCCGGCCCCCTGATGTTTACAAGATGAGCTTGGGTGTTCCAGGGCGGTCTGCTCCCCCCGCCCCCACTTTGTCCACAGAACTCGCATCTCAGTGGGACGCCAGGCACACGTGCTGTCCTTCTGCCGCGAAGGCCTTCACCTGTCCCTCTCTCCTGCTCTGCGGGGTAGGCCCAGCAGGCCTGGTGATGATGAGGGTGGCAAAGCCAGAGTGGATACGTGGTCAGGGACACCACGGCCTGCCGTCCGGTGAAGGGGCTGCTCGGGGCCTACGCGTGTGTGTGATGGACGCACCTTTGCATTCACCGCTTGGCTGCTGGGACCACCCTGCAGCAGGAAGAGCTGCTTCCTGAGCCTGCCCTGGGCTGCAGCCCCTGGTCGGGGCCCCGCGCCTGACACAGCAAGCTGAGACCACGCCCCTGCTCTGCCCCATGCGGGACGCCAGTCACAGCCGCTGGCACCACCTGGCACGAGCCTCTCAGGTGTGCTCACCGGCACGGCCCCGTGGACCCGCTGGGCTGGCCGGGTGCAGGAATCGGAGCGATGCCAGTTCTCCGAGGTCAACCAATGCTCAGACAAGCGCGTTGCTGATTCTTTCTCTGTGAGCAGGTGCACCCGTCTTTTGTAGCATAACAACAGGGAGTTTGGGGATCGAGCATCTGTGAGGGCTTTGGCTGGGGAGCTTTCTCAGCTGGCTCTGTCTGTGCCAGCTCCTGTCACTCAGCAGGCACAGAGGACACCTCGACCAGCTTCTTGGGGCTGCGAACAGCCAACCTGCCGCTCTCCGGGCCGGCTGGTCCTGCCAGGCCCCTGGCCTCTCGGTCTCTATGCAGCCCTAACAGGTAGGCGTTCCTGTCTCCTACGAAAGACGGGGACATTGAGGGTTTGCAGGAGCCCCGCCTAGGATAGAGCTGGAATTAAATCTGGGATCTGACTCTCAAACTCTGTCCCCTTCATTATGCATTCTGTCCCCAAGGATCAGGGCTGAATGTCTTTCACACCCAGCGCCTGCCTGTCTCTCCGGCCTCATCTCCAGACGCTCCTCCCAGACTCCTGGGCTCGAATGCGCAGGGCTCAGATGCAGGGAGCGCAGAGCAAGCCTGCTCGGTGTCCCCTGTGTCATGTGGGAGCCCCAATGCTGGAGGCATACTCCGTGTCAGGATATGGTAGATTACAGAAATGGCCATGGATTCTGCCCTGACTGGTGTGGCTCAGTTGGCTGGGCATCAGCCTGCAAAGCAAAAAGTCACTGGCTCGATTCCCAGTCAAGGGCACACACCTGTGAGGTTTGGTCCCCAGTCAGGGTGCACACGAGAGGCAACTGATCAATGTTTCTCTCACACTGCTATTTCTCTCCCTCTCTTTCTCCCTCCCTTCCCCTCTCTCTAAAAATAAATAAATAAAATCTTGAACAAAAGAAGCCATGGAATTTCCCCTTCCCAAGATTCGCGCCTCTTTGCCATGTGCCTTTGGGAGCCCTCTCATTGCTCCTCTGCCCTTGGCCGTGGGTCTTGCTTTGGCTGGTGAAATCCTGGCAAATGTGTTGTAAGTGGAGGCTTGAGAAGCTTGCACAGCGGGCTGGTCTCCTCTTGCTGCTCTTGGAAGCCTGCTTGCTCCCTTGTGAGGAAGCTCTTTCCTGCTCCTCATTCAGAGGCCAGGGGTTTTTTATGGAGGAGAAGGGGGGAGGGACTCAAAGAATATGCGTAACCGATCACTCTAGACTGCCCTCCTCCTACAGAAACAAAGTCAGAAGGTAGGAGTAGGCAACTGGAATTTAAATCTGAAGAGAATGGAAATGGGGGTCACATCTCTGATGTTTGAAAGGTTTACTTCCTGTGTTACAAAAGTTTTTACTACTTCTTTGAAGTCCTGTTTCCCACTCTGACCTCCTGGCTTGGACATTTTCCCCTCCCTTTTTAGGAAAAAAAAAATGGGAGGACACGTGTTGATAGAAGTGTTCTGTACAGCTCTTTATAACTATGATTGACTATAAAATACACTTATGGTCTATGTTGAAATGGGCAAAATGTTCTTTAACAGGAGGACAGAATAGAGCTGTCAGGTAAAATACAGGGCACACTGTTAAATTGGAATCTCCAATAAACAACAAATACTTTTTCCTATAAGCACGTCTCATACTTATAAAGGGGTGCATACCATAGCTGTAGAGTGTGATGAATTTTCACCAACCGGACACCTCTGTGTAACCAGCAGCCAAATCAAGAAATGGAATCTTCCAGATTCCCCAAGATGTCCCTTGTGTTCCGATCCAGGAACTCCCCGTCCCTCCACTGTTCTGACTTTGACAGCGTGGATGAGTTTTGCCCATTTTTGAATATCATATAAGGGGACCACTCAATGTGTGTTCTCTTGTGTCTGGCTCCGCTTGTCCCTCATCACGCCTGTAAGAGCCACATCTGTTGCCGTGTGCAGCAGTGGCTCATTCTGGGTCATATTCCTACTGTACAGGACATAGTGTTACTAAAAAGTTATTTGCTGTTTATTTGAAATTCACCTTCCACCGGGTGCCCTGTATTTTATCTGGCAACAGCATTCCATTCTCCCGTTAATGGACATTGGGTAGTCTTCCATTTGGGACCATTATGAATAAAGTGGTTATGAATATTCTAGTGCGTGTCTTTTGGCGAACATATGGACTCATTTCTTTGGGGTATTTACCTAGGAGTGGAGTTTCTGGGTCATAGGAGATGCATATGTTCAGCTAAGTGTATCTGCCAAAAGGCGTTCCAAATGGCACCAATTTGCACTCCAGCAGCAGCGTGTGGCCTTCCCGTCGCGCTGGGTGCTCGCCAACGCGGGGAATTTTCTGCCTTTCTCACTGCGGTCGTGTTGGTGGATGTGTTCTGCTTTCATTTCGCTGTGGTAGTGATTTGCAGATCCCTGAGGACTCGCGGAGCTGGGCCCCTTCTTACCAGCTCAGTGGCCCTTCAGGTCTCCTCTGAGAATTGCCTGTTCGAGCAGGTCGCCCTCTGTTTTATTGGGTTGTCTGTCTTTTTCTTGTTGCCCTGTAGGCATTTCTCATGTAGTTATTTGTCAGATATATGTCAACTCTCTTCTTGGGGAGTTTTGGGAAAGAGTTGAGAGGGATTTCCAGCTAGCTGAGGGTCCTGTAGGTGACCTAGATTTGGTGGGAAGGGGTGTTCGGTCAGAAGTGCTTTGGATGGTGAATTGGATCCCCTGAAAAGGCCTTTGAGACGCACAGGTGAAGCCCAGACTGTGTTTTTCTGAATATCTTACTCATTCTGAGACGAGGCCACTTGAGGCCTTTAGATAAATTCAGATCTTGACATGAGGGCACAGACAGATTTCCATTGTATTCAGTTTATAATGTCCTGGGAAATTTCACCTGGGAAGGTTGGGAGCATTTTCAAGAAATTTGCAAATGTTCCAGCACAGACTCTGCCACATACTGCAACACCCTGAAGGCAGAGGTCATCTCTACGAGAATAGAGAGCCTCATTTTTCACAGATAAATGCCCCGGAACACACTCTTGATGGGAATGTAATGTTTAGAAATGTTTAGTACTTGAGCACGCATGGCATTGAAAATGCACACTTACCTCATAAATCAGGGCTGCAAGCAGATGATGTTTATGGTGATTCTTGCCGGAGGAGTTATTAAAATTTGTTAGAATTATAAATGCTGTAACACAAAATACTACAGTTGCCAGTCATAACTGATGACTTCCTCTTGGATGCATTGAATAAATTAATGTGATCGCTATACAGATGAACATTAATATGCTTTTATAATTAATTTAGTTTTGAGAGCTGCTTTGGGTGCAAGATTTCACTGGGGGCAGAAAATGGCTCAAGGCAAAAGGTGATACATGAAGACTGACTCTGAAATCAAATACAGGTTTGATCAAACTCTGATAGAAAGTGGCAGTTTGAGGAGGACCCTATCGCAGAGGAGAGCACGCCAGAGGTTCACGGGGAGTCCGAGATCAAGGTCAGGACCGTGCATTTCCAATGTCACCTCTTTTCATTGGTATATCTCATGTTCCACGTGTGTGGTTTAAAAATTGGATTCAGTGGTTCAGCGGGGACCATAGAGCTACCGTGAGGCTGGAGCTGCCATCTACAAAGCTGGTCTCAAAGCAGGACTCTGTGGGGCTCTCGGAAGAGCATCAGTTGATCAAATTATGCCAGTTTCCTAGAAATCAGTCTCCCTCCAGAGGATAATTTACAACTAAAACAACCCCCCAAAATCACACTTACGGAGCCCTTTCTTCTTGTCAGGCACTGTGCTGAATTCTTTACATTCATGGTGTTAATTAGGGTTGTTTCTTTCCTCTTAATAAAGTAACCTTGAACTTACTACAACTTAATACCCGTCGCATGGATATTGCTTAGAACATGTAGTTCAGCTAATTGGGCCACGCGTCCCGGCAGCCTGTTCTCTCCCAGAGCAGGCTGCAGCCCTGTGCCCTGGGCGGATAGGAGGCCATGCACTGTATTTCCAAAAGCTTCCCTTTTCCTTAAAAGGGCCCTCAAGGCATGGGGAGGTGATTTGCTTGGAGAGAGTCTTCTATGTGTCCCCTCGCCCAAGTGCTTGAGTGAAATACAGGCCTTAGTCTCCGCCTGATTTACTAACTCTTCTGTTGTTAAAAATGCCCCAGAGCATGGTCTGCTCAGATGCAGCTGTGGGAAGGAGAGATGACATTTCTTTCACTCTGAGGAGCGTGCGTTTAGGGCTCTGTGCACTGGGGCACAGCCAGGAATCGAAGGTAGAACAACTGCAGAGGGTCATGGGAAAGAAGGGTCCCGAAACGCAATCTCCCCAGATGTCACGTTCATCAGTGCAGTCAGCCCCGCCCAGTACCAGGCGCATGCCAGGCCCTGGGACCTGAAACAGTGTGAAGGGGGCTGCATGGTGTGCGTGTGTGTGCGTGTGTGTGCGTGTGTGTGCATGTGAGTGCATGTGCTGGGAACACGTGTATGACTGTGTGTGTTATGAGTGCATACAGATGGGGGATGGTGTGTATATGGGAATGCATGTGGGACATGTGTGCTCTCACATGTGTGAACGCTGCGCATGTGCATGAGATTGTGACTGTGTGTGTACATGCCTGTGTGGGTGGGTATGTGTGTGTCTGTGTGACTGTGTGTGTCTGTGTGTCTCTGTGTGTGTGTCTGTGTGACTGTGTGTCTCTGTGTGTGTATGTCTGTGTGAGTGTCTGTGTGTGTGACTTGTGTGTGTGTGTTGTGTCTGTGTGACTGTGTGTGTCTGTGTGTCTGTGTGTGACTGTGTGTGTCTGTGTGTCTGTGTGTGTGACTGTGTGTGTATGTGTGTGTGTCTCTGTGTGTGTATGTCTGTGTGTGTGTGTGACTTGTGTGTGTGTGTTGTGTCTGTGTGACTGTGTGTGTGACTGTGTGTATATGTGTGTGTGTCTCTGTGTGTGTATGTCCGTGTGTATCTGTGTCTGTGTGACTGTGTGTGTGTGTGTCTGTGTGTGTGTCTGTGTGTATGTCTGTGTGTGTGTCTGTGTGTGTATCTGTCTGTGTGACTCTGTGTGTGTGTGTGTGTGTGTGTGTCTGTGTGTACGTGTGGTGAGAGGCGGGGAGGTGGAGGTGGACAGGACACTTGTCCTGCCCTCAGGAGCCGTGACCTTGCCATGGAGAGAATACACCCCTCTTTGACATCCAACGCCACTCTTGCCCTCCCCCCCAGCGCTCCCCTTCTCTACTGTCCCAAACTCCCGTGCCCCGAATCGCTTGGGGTTCCTCACACAGCCCCCGACTCCGCATCCGCGGTGTCCTTGCCGTGTGTCCCTTCCCGCAGGCCTGGCCTCGCTTCCTACTGCAGCCCTGCCTATGTGCTGCGGTGCAGAGGACAGATACGCCGTCCCAGGACAGTGGCTTCAGACCGGCGCCAGCTGGGAGGCCGCTGGGTGCTGTGAGTGTGGGGTGCCGTGTGAAGCAGGCTTTCCGTCAGTGTCTCGGACGATGAGCAGTGTGTGTCCTAAAACCACACGGCATCGATCAGAGGCTGAGGTAGCAGAGGGGAAGTGAATCCAGAGGACAAAGGAAAATGAGCAGTTGAGCCAGAGACTCCAGAGTATGAGGAAGGGGTGTGTAGGGGGGACCCCACCCCTGGGGTCAGTTTGCACAGCTGGTTAGGTTCCTGGCTATGGTTCACACATGGGACACACATCTGCCTTCAGATGGAACAGCCTCCTGGGCAGCTGCTGCCTTGGAATCTGGCGAGAAGACATTGCTCGCCTTCGGGGGAGCCCAGAGACGCGGGCGTGGTGGCCGTTGGTGTGACCACTGTCCCCTCCGAGATGAGGCAGGAGACACTGCCTTCCCACAGCCAGCGCTCCCACTCCCGGTCTAGTCCCACAACCCTGTGCAGGGGAGCATTTTGTGGCTAGTAAGTTTGAAGTTACTGACGCCTTCCATCCACTCAGTGTGGACCATAATATCTTCAGCCTGGAAAATAGCCTCTCTGCAGGTGTCGAGGTTCCTAGTCCGTTGGGGGCACATGAAGGCTATTCTCAATGTTCATTTGTTCACATGAGACTGTGAACATCTTTTAGCCCAAATATTTCAGCCTTGCTACCTTCTTGCCTCCTTTCAGAAGACCTCTCTTCCACAAATATTTTACAAGACAAAATCGACCAAATAAATCTTCGTAATGATTCTACTGAATGCCTCATTAAATTTAGAGGCTGCAAAACTCTAGACTTTCTTAGTTTCATGTCTTTCTGGGACAGAATGTATGTTTTCATAATTAAAACGGGAGCTCCATTGAAAGCCTCTGACGAGTCAAGGTATTCGGAAGCTCCCTTATAGAATTTCAACACCGAGCTCTTATTATAGAATGTGTTCTGTTTCTCCTTATTTTTTAGGAATAGATTCTACTGTCTTCTTAGTTGGCAGCTTTGTTTTGTCAATTAATGCATTTTTTTCCAAAGCTTCAAAAACTGAAAGCCATGTGTTGAATAATTTGATTAAGGTTCTCTAATTTTTTGAATAATATACATTCAAAATTCAGCGGACTCATTTATAAAAAGGTTTACTCTCATCGTAAGGCACTTTGATTAACTTCAGGAACTCGACCTTCTCTGAAATCTGACGGATGGTGGGTAGCAAAGAGAGAAAGCTAACGTGTGCTTTCTGGTTTTTGGTTTTCATTTTTTTATCACCCTTGTCACAAAAAGTTGGCAACGACAGCTTTTTCTGAAATTGGTGGACTATCACGGCTTAGTTGGATCTGATTATAAATTATTGTGTGTGCATCATCATCAATTCCAAGTAAATCTATGCTTCATAGGTTTCTTAATTTAGTAAGGACGTTATTTTCCCTATGACACTATGCTCCACCCAAAGCAGTATTTGTATTTCCATCACAAAAACAAGTCCTATTTCGTTTTAATGGCAGCTTCACAATAGTATTCATGATGGTCTCAGATAGTGCACAAGTAATAAAGAAAATTCCCAAAAGCTTTATTCTGAGCCAGTGACTCGGATTGAATAATAGAAACCATCGGAATTAATCGATCTTCTATTTGAAGAACCTGACAACACCAAAATAAAAGGCATCATTTTGTTATTTGCTTAGTTCATCTAATGGAGCCAACACGTGAACAGTAATAGCTTCCCTTTTTGCACAAGAACATAACAGTTTGGAATTGAAAGTGAATAACATTTGAGTCTTGCTTTTAATTGGGATGTAGAGAGTGATAAAAGACGGCCTTTCCTGAAGAAATACAAAAAAACACTGGATAAAAAGGATTTTTAATGTAATATTTATGAATATGTTTTAAGAAGCCATTGAAGACCCATGGATGGAGCGAAGTCTATATTCTGGGGCGAGAGACCAACCCTTTCTAGATGAGCAGGATCAATGGCTGATTCTATACCTAGGAGATGTTGCCCAGTTACCGTATGTGTGGGTAAAGGAGTTCGTTTGCCATAGATAATGATATTTTACTGGAATAAAATAGCCAGACTTCAAAAATTGTTTTGAATTACAGTTGACATTCATCATTATATTAGTTTCATGGGTACAGCATAGTGGTTAGACACTTATATAACTTACAAATTGATCCCCCCAATAAGTTAAAATAGCCGAACTTTTATTACTGTGTGGGCCGTCGTGGAGATTGGAATTCTGAAGAGTCCCAGATGCAAAATGAATCTTCTCTGCCTGCTGATGTGCTGAGTGGGCTACAGTCAAGGGTGTGGCTGGAAAGCAGAAACATCTTTGGTCTCAGGGTGCCTGGTCCCAAAGCTGTGCTGGACGGGGAGGCCTGATTTCAATCTTGAACGTTTTGAAACCAGCAGTAAACAGAAACTAATTAAACTCACACCAACCTAGCTCAGAGCAAGCTCAATTCCTAATCGGATCATAGGAACTATCGGTAACTCTTCACATAGGAGCTTAACCGAGGGAAGGGCACAGGTTATGTAACCTCGCCTGTGCTTTTCATTAACATGCAATGTCCAGGGCTGAATTACAAAATATATAGAACATGTAAATAAGTAAGGAAAATCAGACCCATAATCAAGGGAAAAAATAGCAAATAGAAGCAGACCCACAAGTGATCCAGATGTTAGAATTAATGGACAACACCTTTAAAATAACTACTATAGAATTTTTTAAAAAAAGATGTTATTTATTTTTAGAGAGAGGGGAAGGGAGGGAGAAAGAGAGGGAGAGAAACATCAATGTGTGGTTGCCTCTCGTGTGTCCCCAACTGTGGACCTGGCCCACAACCCAGGCATGTGCCCAGACTGGGGTCGAACCTGTGACCCTTTGGTTCGCAGTCTGGTGCTCAGTCCACTGAGCCACGCCAGGCAGGACTATAAATATGTTTTAAAAATTAGAGAAAAAAGTGGGCCACGTGACTGAACAGATGGAGAATTTCATTAGAGAAGTGGAAACTAAAATACAAACCAAATGGAAATTTTAGAACTGGAAAAAAAAGACATGTGTGAAATAAAAAATAATTGCTTGGCCTTAATAGGCTAGACAGAGCAGAATAAAGGATTAGTGAACTCAAGCCCAGTCAGCAGAAATTATCCAAACCGAAGAAGCAGAGAGAAAAAGTCATAAACAAAGAGAATCGAGTTTTTAGAAGCTCTGCTCTTTGGTGCACATACTTCATATACACTTTACATATTATCTCTCACATTACCTTCTGACCCCACTGACTGAGGGCCTGCTGGGCAGCTCTGCACCTGTCACAGGTGATGCACAGGTCACAGCACACCTGGCTGGCATACCAAGTGGCCACCAAGGACAGCAGGCTTGGGGACATCTGCTACCACCTGAGAGTAGGGGGCTGTCCACAGCTGCTCATTTCCCCGTGGGCTTTATTTTATCAGAGAGGCCCTAAGTAGTCTTGTTTAAAGGAAAGTTAGTTACTGGTGTGTATGCTCACCCCACTGATGGCCCTTGGCCTCTGGAAAGTCTTTCTGACCCCCTCTATGTAATAGTCTGCGAGGGCCACCCTAACAAAGTACAGCAGTCCCTCTCTATATCGTGGCTCACTTATCGCGGCCTCACTGTATTGAGGGATTTTTAAAAATATCATATTTAATTACTTATCATGGATTTTTTGCTATATCGTGGGATTTTGTGGTACTGTATACGTATGTTGTTAAAGTTACGTAGGTTTAAGAATATAGAATAAATGTAAGGTTCCTCCTTCACGGGGGGTCTGGAACATAATACCCATGATAAGCGAGGGAATGCTTACCACATCCCACGCTAGTGATCTCATTTTAACTCAATTATGTCTTCAATGGCCTGTCTTCAAAGACAGTCAGTCACATTGCGAGGTTGTGGGTGGTAGGACTTCAACATGTGAATTTTGAGGGGATGTGAGTCAGCCCTTTCATGCCCTGCATTTCTCTGTACCTTTATCTATACCTTCCCTATAATGCTGACCCCCATTCCACTTTGCCTTCCAGATATTTCTGTATGAGCCTAATCTCTTTTATTAGAGCAGGGGATCCCGGAGGGCAAGGTGAGTCCCTGGTTCACCTCGTATTTACACAGCTTTTAGCACACTGTTCAAGCTTTACAGTTGAGAGAGAGAGAGAGAGAGAGAGAGAGAGAGAACGTAACTGGGGTTGAGCCCTTCCTGGGTATGTGTGAGATCAAGACAGAGAGCACGTGCAGAGTCCAGAGGAGTCGGAGAAACTTTCTGGCTTTTCTGAAGCCCTCGGTGTGAGGGGCTCTGCCTGACCCACCTCTCTCCCCCAGGGTCAGGGAAAGCATCCTGGGAGAGAGGCCCCTTGCGCTGGTCTCCGGGGAATGACATGCCAGAGGACTACTTTTAAACTTTTACTCTGAAAGGAATATGCACACATATAGGACACTAAGGCGGGTGTGCCTGACACACCCCAGTCTCAGTTGGAAGTCACTCTGTCCAGCAGAGGCTTCGTGACCGCGGCGGAACAAACTTTTACCCAGGACACTTTATTATGTCTGGGGGAAGGAAGGTGACTGCCTCTCTAGTGGAGACCAGCTGCCAAACCTTCTTCCCTCATGCCTTTTATTGAGGAGGATACACATGAGAGATACAAGGTCAACACTCATGAATCATCAATAGCTTGGAGGCATTAGGATTACAGTTGACAGTAACAGATCACATGTATGAGTACAGAGGGTACAGTGACCAGTCTGCGTCAGGGTCTGTCACACATCTTGGCGCCACACTGGCATTAGGTGCAAGGTTTCATACATTCCTATCTAGAGACTGTTTATGTTATATTAAAAGATAAGCAGAGCAAGTTCTAAAGCATAACAAGCATTCTTAAATCCAATTCCCATGGAAACCCTCTCAGTGGCTTTTGGTTGTGTCTCCCGTGCAGCCTTCTGTTGAGACTTAAAGACAGGCGCGACCGGAATGCCAGTAGCAGTCATTCTCAGGCCGGGGCTACGATTCCCTAAACCACGAGGAGCGGTTCCCCACATCTCCCCCTTTTCTGTTTTTTGTGATGCCTATAGTAGATAGGTCTACGAAGCTTGCTACTTGCTTTTCTTTAAGATGATTATGGGTAAATAATTTACAGATACATTGAAGGACATAGAGTATAGTAATGATTAATAAACATCCAGCTGCTTCCATTATCCAAATATATAAATTTAGTCCTTGAAACCAATTTTTAGGGTTAAGCCATTGAAGGTTATTACTTAGGGTTTGAAACACGTTCTGTTTAGCAAGCTGTTTAATGTCCGTAAATTGCTGATGGAGCTCAGATTGTAACCAATCAATTTGGCCTTTTTGGCTGGCGGGAAAGGTATTCTATAGATGATGTTGTATTGTCAACCCAAGAATGCTGACTAGAGTTCCATTTTAAGGGGGTAACATAGAGTCTTAAGAATCCAGGGTTGCAGGCGAGCTCTTGTCAGGTGACCAGGGCATCCTGTCATTCCCCCAGTCACAGTATGGCTGATTTCATGGCTGAGGGTTGGGCCAGGACTTCCTGATTAATATGGGTTTGCAGCAGGACATCATAGGGACCAGTCTATTGTTTAGTTAGCGGTTGTTTAGGGCCTTGAGTCTTCTAGGTCTTCAGTAAGATATGGTCCCCTGGTTGGAGTGGATCTAGGAGCTTGTCAGGCAGATAGATAAACCTGTAATGAGTAAACTTGTACAAAATGGTTAACTTACATAATAACTTACAAACTGGACTTTGAGTCTGTAAGACTGTGGAGATACCCAGTCGCAGGGCCTTTGTTGGAATGATAGCATTTTTGATGATTTTATAAACCTAGGACTTTTGTATGTAAAGCAGAGACAAGCCTATTTCTGTAATTAAGGGGTTAAACAGGGACAGCTATATCCTGGGAGGGTGTTGGGAGTGTAGAGTGCCCCCCTGCTCCTGCTTTGAAGCTAGAGAAAGAGAAACAATTTTATTTTGGTGATTACTGCATCTAGAGACCTTGAAGGTTTTCACAGAGGCTAGAGCGGGCAGGGGAGGTAGCAGGCTTGGCACGGCTTGTTCCTGGGACTGCAGCTTCTAGGTTTAAAATTTACAGTGTTTTAAAGGCTTATATGCTTACTTTTCCTTCTTATTTCTTTTTTACTTTCACTCTATTCTTGAGTTACCCACTCGAATGTCCCTTCTTTCCATGCCTTACACAATCTCCTTTCTTTATGCCTTCTTTTTCCTTCCCTTTTCCTCACTTTATTTTTTCTTTCCTTCCCCAACACAATTCTTTTTCAACATACACAGACCATCTATAACTTACTTGGACTTTCTGCAACATACACAGTTCTGTTGACCCAACATTCTACAAGAAACACAACAAGTTTTTTAAAACTTAAGTCTAATTAGGTTGCTAAATTAGTTAGATTCTTTGGGGAGGACTCCATACTCCCCCTTTTTCTGTTGTTTAAGAAATATACTAAATCAATTAGATACTTTTCCTTAATTTGATATTCAATTCCTTTTACCAGTTGCTGTAACAACTGAAAATAAAGCTCTTGTTTTTTAGATAACCCTGACCCCATTCTTTCATAGGAAGTGGGTCCCTTTTTGTTGGCTTTGATTTTTCCCTTTTTTCTGCCTCTCGTTCAAAGTGGACCTGTAATTTTCCTAACTAAACTAGGGATTAATTTGTGTAGTGGGTCAGAGTGAGCTGCTTGTGAGGAGGGCTCCCAAGGGTGTCATGCCCTGGCCATCCCTGCCTCCCTTACATGTTTCGGTTTCTCTCCCAGCCGTGTAAAACAACTGGAATGGCTCGGAGTGCTGAATGACCAGTTCTTATTTTGCACATCCCTGGATGAGCCAAGAATTATATTACTGTGAAGGGAATTTGCTGTGAGGCCCCTACACGTCTCGGGGGATGACTCCAGACACCTCTGCTAGGTCCCAACTCATGTAGGGACACCCAAGAATTCAGGCCAGAGGGAGGAAGTGCCTCTTATCTTCGGAGTTCGGTCATCGCCAGAACCCTCATATAAATCCTATTTCTGGCCTAACTCTTCTCTCGTTCTGATAAAATCCTAATTGGTGGGAGACGCCACAGGGTTGGGCAGTGAGTGCTTGTGACTGTGTCCTGATGTTGCACGAACTCTGACTTGCGGCTGGCAGGTGCCTAGTGCTCTAACCTGGTCCGTGTACCAGCTTATCCTGTCATGAGAGACTTCAAGCAGCGAGCACCCTAAGGCTCTTAACTGCTCGACCCGTGCCCACAATTTTGTGGCGATTTATTGAACGAGAGAAGCCAAAATGGTCCTTTGAATGAGAGGAGAGAAAGGCAAAACCAAAAACCCCTGCCAGAGAGAGTGGCAGAAAGAAATCCTCCCTTCCTGAACTAAACCACACAGGCAGCCTTTTCCAGAAAGAGCCTGGGGGCTGCAGCCCTTACCATGGGCAAGGCGCTAAAATTCCCAATCCATGCAGGGTGGTTGTCCGTAGTCTGGCTCTTGGCCCCACAGCTGTTCCAGGTGTCACTTCTCTTGAGTGCCTGCCCCTCGTCCGGACGCCAGATGAGGTGGAGGTGCCTCACACACCCCAGGCTCGGGTGGAAGCCACTCTGTCCAGCAGAGGCTTTGTGACTGCGGTGGAACAGACTTTTACCCAGGACACTTTATTATGTCTAGGGGAAGGAAGGTGACTGCCTCTCTAGTGGAGATCAGCCATTAGACCTTCTTCCCTCATGCCTTTTATTGAGGAGGATACACATGAGAGATACAAGGTCAAGACTCATGAATCATCAGTAGTTTGGAGGCGTTAGGGTTACAGTTGACAGTAACAGATCACATGTATGAGTACAGAGGGTACCGTGACCAGTGTGCGTCAGGGTCTATCACACATCTTGGCGCCACACTGGCATTAGGTGCAAGGTTTCATACATTCCTATCTAGAGACTGTTTATGTTATATTAAAAGATAAGCAGAGCAAGTTCTAAAGCATAACAAGCATTCTTAAATCCAATTCCCATGGAAACCCTCTGAGTGACTTTCGGGTATGTCTCCTGCGCAGCCTTATGTTCAGACTTAAAGACAAGCACAGCCGGAATGCCGGCGGCAGGTCATGCTCAGGCCGGGGCTACAATTCCCTAAACCACGAGGAGTGGTTCCCTACAGGACACACCCCAAACAATACAAGAGCAGAAGGGAAACGCCCAGTCCTCTCCCAGTAACCTCCAGAGTGTCACTTTACAGGCTACATCTTGCTGTGTTTAGTACTTATGGGCTCTCGCTGTGGCTTTGTATACTTTGCTTTCACTGGTCTCTCTTGGTCAGGCAGCCCCACTGATGTTGAGTGAAACCCTGATGTGAAAACATGTTTAGCTCCCTTACGTGGTCTCACCTCCTTTGACATCTATCTGCAGAAAACTCTGTTTGTTACATTAGTATTTCAGTTCTGCTGGTTGCCTTTATAACTTTAAGTACTATCCTTATCCCTCTATTTTTTTTTTTTATCACCTTATATAGAGTCTCAGCTGTAAGGGATAGAATTAGCAGTTCTTTTAATTTCTTTACATCTTTTCTTTTTATCTCAGTCTTTTTTAAGTTTAATGTTGCCACACTATAATTTCCATATTGTTAATGTTTATAAAACATGTACATTCCATTCTTAACTACAGTTGAATGTTTATTTATAGATTAGGTATAAAAGAAGAAAAAGAAAAAATGGCATTCAAATGTCACCATAATGCATTACTACAAAGCCCAATGGGGTGAGTGGATTCACAGAAGAAATACAATTCTACACCAGCAAATTTTATTGTTAAAAGGAGAATATTTTAAGAGCCTGAGTGAAAAGGATTTTCTTTTGTTATATTCTGTTGATTGTTCAAACTTGGCTACATTTTAGTTTCTTTATAATTAAACAATGATTTTTTCTTATATAGTTTTTTTCTTCTTCCTGGAGTTTCTAATTGCCTTGCTGTTTTTCTTTTTAACCAAAGAACTATATATACTGCTTATAGCTTTAGGTTATCCAGTCACTCAGACATACTCTTTGTTAAAGGAAGTGGTTTCTTCTTGAAAAGGAGTTTCCTGATCTCTAGTTATGATTTGAACAGATTGTTTCTGTTTCCATTACCCATCTGTGACCTTGAAATTTTTTCCTTGAACTCCTGGGTTAGGTCTACACTTTGAAAGAATTCCCGTGTCTTTTTTCTTGCTTGGATTCCTTTTTAATTTTGCTGGTGATATTCTGGGGGAATATTTTTCAAAAAGAATATTGGAGATGTAAGCTTTCTCAGTATTTCATACCTTAAAGTATTTATTTAGCACTTACACTAGTCTAATGATTTTTTAAAAGAAAAAACAATTGCAAGTTTAGAATTTTATTTCTTTACTAAGAACTTTAGAGCATTGTTCTAATGTCTTCTGGTTTCCAATGTTGCTGATGAGAAGTCACCTGTTAAGGTGATTGTAATTCCTTTGCAGATAACCAGTTTTTCCTGTCTGGAAGCTTCTAGAATCTGAGCCTTACCCTGGGGGTTATAGTTTTCAGAAAATGGGTCTGGGAGTCGGTCCTTTTTCATTCCTTCTTCTTAGTATCTGGTGGGCCCCATCTATCTGAAGATTTGTATATATTCCTTCAGTACCTGGAGATGTTATTCTATCATTTGTGTAATTTATACATTTTCTACATTCTATTTTTTCTAGACTTCTCAGCACATGGATAGAGGACGTCTTAGATTGATCCTGAATATCTCATGTTTTTTCCCTCATGTTTTTCTCCGTCTTGTTGATCTGTATTCCAAGGGAGTTTCTGGGCCCGAAGTGTTTGGCAGTGGGAGTTTGGCTTCAGCAGCCGCACTTCTAAGGGGGCAGAGCAGAGTCAGCACACTGCCCCGTGGGGGCTGAGAGAGGAAGGGAAAGAGCACAGGTAAGACTGATCTGCCTCCAATGCCTGGCTCAGTTGAAAACTCCCTGTCCCACAGAGTTTTCATGATCACGGCAGAACAGATTTATCCAGGACACTGGATTTGTCTGGGGGGGAATGGGAGGCGGCTCATCTCTCTAGGGGAGAAGAGCACAGAACTTCTATCTCCTGTGTCTTTTATTGAGGAGGGGATTTGGGAGATACAAGGTCAAGACTTATGAAGCATCAATAAGCTTTCAGACGCTTGGGTTATAGCTGACAGTTACTGATTACAGATATCAATATAGAGAACACAGGGACCAGTCTGTGTCAGGGTCTGCAAAACGTCCCGGCGCCACGCTGGCATCAGGCGCAAGGCTTCATACATTCTTTGCTGCAGATTCTTTATAGGTAACTAACAGAGAAGAAAAGCAGGGCGAGCTCTAAAGCATGATATGCATTCTTTAAGCCCAGTTCCCACGGGATCCCTGTGAGTGGCCTTTCGTCCTGTCTGCCCCTTAGCCTTCCAGTTTTCCATTGAGACTTAAAGGTCTCCCTGGGTTGGGCGAGGGGGCGGGGGTTGCTGGCTCATGGCTTGGGCTACAGTTCCCGAAACCACAGGAGCGGTCCCCTCACACAGGGGTATGTAGTCTCTGCTCGTTCGTTCACTCACTCATCACACTTACTCAACATCTCTAACCGGCCCGGTTGTCACCGTTGGGGCCAGGTGCTGAGCAGGACTGGTGGTGGGATTCCACCCAAAGCTGCCCCTTCCTCCAAACCCCTAGCCCACAAGACACCCTTTATGCTGGGAACGGCCGCTCCGTCAGCTCTGTCTGGGTCCTTGCTGTGCTCTGGGCGCCCTGAGCTCCCAGGGGAGCGTGACAGTCCCACTGGGCTGGGCCCAGTGGCGAACAAAGCCTCTCCATGACCTCGCGTCCGAAGTTCTCCCGGCCCCTGGGCAGGCCCGCCCATGCATGTCTGCCGTCTGACACAGGAGCAGGCCCCGAAAGGGCCCGCACTTGCTTTAAGGCATTTCTGCTGCATGCGATCAGAGGAGATCTGAGGTGTTCTGCACATTCTCCATTTCCGTGAGCACAGAACTCTGGGGACCCCGATGCGTGGAGTGCGGCGAGACTCGGAGTTCAAGGCGCACACATACTGGCTGGGACTGGGCGAGTGAGGCTGCATCTTCCACTCACACCAGAGCCTGCTTTGAATGCGGACTAGAGGCGTGATGTCCTAAGAATCACGGATGACCAAAGAGCCCTCGCCTGTCCTTTCTTACTCACGTGACTGCCCTGTGTCAGCGTGTCAGCCAGTCACTTACACTGAAAAGCATGACTCAGAGGGGAGGGACGACAGGACGAAGGTAGTTTCCTTTCCCATCAGCCCCTCCTTGCCCTGCCACAAGGCCACGGCCAGCGTGTGGGCACAATGCCAGGGAGTGAAATAAAGACGCCGAGCGGAGTGGTGCATCTGTACTGCTCCCGTAAGGACACAAATACACTTGCATGTGCGAACAACAAAACATGAAGTGAGTAACTCCCATGACTCCACGCGATGAGTCAGAGGCTCTCTGTTTGTATTTAAAACCAGCATTGCACCATCTAATGATGAATGGTAAGATTCACGTGAGTAATGAAAAGCCACTATCTCCTGCCCAGAACTTTAGAGTTTGCAGGGCACGGGCCCATTTTAGAGATCTGCACCTCCAAGCACCCAGCATTAATGACTTTTATTTATACCTCAGAGGCTCAGAGAGGTTAAGCCACCAGAGTCACCACAGCTCAGCCTAGCTGGAGCCCCTGTCTTCGGACCCATGTGACTGGCCTTTCTCTCTGTGTGCTTCACACGGTTACTAGGCAGCCCAGGGAGCGTGACCTTGGCTGCTTTAGGAAAATCCTGACTTACTGGGCAGCTGCATTGCCCCACGGTCCTGACCAGGATGAGGGCTGATGTCACCCATACAGCAGACTGGGAGAAGGTGGCCCCTCTGACCTCTGTTCGAGGACATCACCACCTGAGTATACACAGGTGGGTGGAGGACATCACAGTGTTTCTTTCTGCCAAAGAAATGTCCCGTCTGCTTTTCTCTTGTTTTTGCCAAGACTCGTGTGTGCTTTTGGGAAGGAGTCCTGTATCCAGCCACTGTAGCTGACCCAGCCTGCGTCCCCTGACCTGTGCCTTGTCACAGGTGCAGACGGTGGGGGATGTTGGAGGAGAAGGTGGGGGCGGGGAGGGTTCTAATGGAAGGCAGCCTGAGGACTCTTGCTCCCCCTCAGGGTTGCTGAGTCAGTTCAGGTTATAAGTGGGGAAAGGGCCTGTCCCCCTCATGGGGCCCTGAATTTGTCCTTCCCTTCAGCTTTGGTGGCAGGAGGTTGTGCAGGGGCAGGTGCAGCCTGTGACAAGCCACTCTTTCTCAGCCCTGCCTCCTGGAGCCAGCACCCTGCCACTGGTTAGAGACGTGGCGGCAGGGTGCTGGCTTTCTCAGTGATCACGTGATGAGCTCTGCTATCGGTCCCATCTCACAGATGTGAAAACGGAGGCTCAGCAAGGCCGGCGACTGGCTCTGAGTGGCCTGGGGACTAATCGCGGCCCCGGGGTCTGGGGGCTCGACCTCCACCCTGTCACCTGCTAAATCCCAAGCCCTCCCCTCATGCCAGACTTGGCAGGTGTCATTCCACTTTCACCTCATGATGACCTCAGGGCAGGCACCACGTCCATGTCTCTTAGGCAGGCTCACTGGGGCTCAGAGAGGCTCCGTGATGTGCCCCAGGCACACAGCGAGTCCGTGGTGGCCCCGGCGTTGGGACCCTGGCCTGTCTGGCCCCAGAGTCCTCACTCTTTACCCCTGGGCTGCAACTTCATGGCCAGGAGCGGGGATCCAGGAAGGATGGTAGTCATGGAGCCAAATCAGCAGAGATTGTAGACAGGGGTGACACTCAGTCCATGGTCGCACCATCCATGTGCCACCTGTCATGGAGTACAGGCCAAGTCCCCAGTGAGGGCTGCTTGGGAAAGGCCGAGCCACTGCCTTGCAGGGCAGTGCCAGCCACCTGCCCCAACATCCATGGACAGGCCAGGGGCGGGGGACACCCACTGAGTTGAGAAGCCACATATGGGCTTCTCCCTGGGCCTCTAGAAACTCACAATAACCTCAGTAAGCTGTTTCTTTCCCATAATTATGGTAACATTGTCATCCTTTTAGTGAAATGACGTATGAGCATTCCCTGTTCACCTAGAAGATCATTGCACACTTGGGGGTGGCCAGGCAGAACCAGGAGCATGCAGGGCCCTTTCACTGCGTGCCTCAGCTCATGGCTTCATTCGTCACTTGTTCTTGCTTGGGGGCCGGTCCCCAGGCCTGCCCTCAGGGGACTCCCGGGCTGCAGGGAAGGCGTAGAAGTAATATTCTGGGCAGCTCTAACACTGGGACTGTATTGACTGATTGACTGATTAATTCATTCAATGAATATTTATTGGGCATCTATGATGTGCATGAAAGCGATATTTAAATTATTCACATTTTGCCTTCCTTTATTGGTGTTAGAATTGGAAAGTGCCTTCTGATGTGTTCTATAAAAACCTACCAGACTTATGACCTTGTTCACATCAAAAAGCAAGATCATCTTCGGCAAATAGACATTTCGATTGAGCTTTTGATCACACCCCACAAATGTCCTGTCTTTGAGGGAGAGCTAGACTCTCCCCTGGAGCTCCGCCCCCCCTGGCCACACGTTACAACCATCCGGAGGGGCGTTCTAAAGGATCCGGGCCACCGTCTGGCCTCCCTCTCACAGGTTCTGCTGGGATACGTTGGGTGGGGCCTGGGGCAAAGGTGCGCTTTCAGACCCCTGGTGATTTTCATGTGCAGCCACACTGTGAACTGCTGGTCTATACCAGGAGTTCTTAACCTTAGCAGCACATTGAGCACTTCCTCAGGAGTTTTAAAAGTGCCCATGGCTAGGCTGCAGCGAACACCTGGGGGTGCCACCCAGCCATCCATATCTGTTGAGGCTCCCCAGGCAATTCCAACATGCAGCCAAGACTGAGAACCCTGGTCTGCACCTGTATTATAATCATAAATGAGTTGGGGGATGGCATCAGCGTGGATGTGAGATTGGAGCTGGGTTTTGAAGGATGAGTAGGAGTGTGTTAGGGTCCCTACAGGGGAGGAAGGGGCATTTCCATGTAGAGAAACCAGCACATGCAAAGGCAGCAGAGCAGGAAGGGGCGTGAGTGGCAGACTGCGCATGCGGTGTGACTGCAGCAGTGGCAGGAGGCTGTGCAGGCCAGGAGCGAGGGACGTCGCTCAGGCTCTGCCAGGGGCGTCCAGGACAGAAGCATTGACCTGTTTGTGTTGTGAACATGTCTGTTGGGGACGGACGGCCTGGAGGTGGGAGACCAGCAAAATGTTGTTTCAAAAACCTGATAGTAAGGCCTCAGACCAAGGTGGCAGAGAAGGAAAACTCTGACTCCAAAAAACCTCCGCTGCCTTGCGGCATACCTCTTCAGGGGAAAGGCTAAGGGAGTAAACCCCGACAGAAAATCCGGAGCCGGAGTCCCTAAGGCGGTTTGACGTTGTAGTCAACACCGGCAACTCCTGCGGCGCACCTGAAGCCAAGCTGTATTGACTCCGTCTTTCCCTTGGACCCTTCAGCTGCGAAGAGAGGGGGGCTCTGCTGCATGGGCAACAGCAGACCCTCCATATCACCCTGCCCAGGCTCTGTAGCTTCAGCGTCATCGCAAGATGTCGATTCAACACGGGAGGAGACAGATACCGTGTCACTCCCGAGTAGGACTGCACAGCCATTCTCGGCGGTGCAGATAGACTCTTAAGAAGCTACACCATCGTCTCTCGAGACGGACGGCTGCCGACGACGACGAGACCAAGGTGGAGACCACGGGGTGAAGGAGAGCGTGCGTTCTGGACAGTCTCCAGAGATGGTGGCTGGGTTCAATTCATGTCTGCAAATTCTGTGATACCCTTCCCACGGAGAGGTGGCATTGATGTCCCCTCCCCATGGACCTGGGACAACCTTCTAAGATGCCAGAATGTAGCGGAAGTGACAGTGCTTCACTTCTGAGGTGCGGTCCTAGTTCTCTTGAGATGCTCACTTTTGGAGCCCTGAACATCTGTGTAGACAACTCTGGCTACCCCAAGGCCACTGTGCTGGGAGGAGGTCTAGGCCATGTCCCCAAAGCCATGTGTCTGTGTCATGTTCCACCCAATAGACTCAGCTGATGTCCCAGGTGACATTAGCATCAACTGCCAGACATGCAACTGAAGATACATCCACTCCAGTCTTGAGTGTCCCCAACTGGGGCCCTAGACACTGTGGAGCAGAGACGTCTGTCCTGCCATGCCCTGCCAGGACCCCTGGCCTGCAGAATGCGATCCATGGTCGCAACAAAAGGGTTTTATGCTGCACAGCAAAGGCGACTGGGCTAGATGGGCCCTGGGACTTGGTGAGGCCTCTAAACCAAGCCATTAAATCACTCCGCTTTCTTTCCGTTATGAAGTATTGGCAGGAAAAGTCCTCCAGCGGTCCCGGAGCTCACCCCGGGGATGAAGCTGAGCTGGTGATCACAGCTCTGGAGGTGGCTGTGCTCGGGCCACAGCCAACAGCATGTGTGTGTACGTGTGCATTGTGTTTATGTGCGTGGCTGGGTGTCAGTGTGTCTGTGCATGTGTATATCAGAATCTACGGGTGTCGGTGTAACTGTTTATATGGGTGTATGTGTGTGTATATATGTCTGGTTCAATGTCAGTGTGTGTGTCTGTGGACTTGTGAGTGTCGAGGTGTGTGTGTCATGTGTGTGGGATCTCTGAGCTCCCAGTGTCCTGACCACTGGTAGAAAGCGCTTTCTCTCTGTTTCATCGGACCGACAGCTGCCAGGCCCTGTGCTAAGGGCATCACATGACAGGGAATGACAGATGCTGTCACACCTCTATTGTCCCCACTCCCCAGGAGAGTAAAGGGAGGTCCAGATGGGCTCGGTGACTCACCAACAGCTTCTGACTAGCAGGGGGCAGATCTGGGCTCCAAACCCAGCCCAACTCCAGCAGCCCCTGCTAACCATGCACATGAACGCAGGTTGTGCCAAGGACCCAATGACAGGGCCCTTGGCCCACATTCCAGTTCCGGGACCCTGCCTTGGCTGATGTCTCCACCCAAAGACCCCTGTCCCTCACAATTACCCTACAGGACATTCCACTTAGATTCACACGTTCAACCCTGTGCAAGCCCCCGCGGGTGCCGTGTAGCCACAGAGGGACTGAGCAGGGCAAAACCCACCAGCAGGCCCCGTGCAGGTGAGATTCACTGCCCCACTGAGTGTGGATTTAAATGCTGGGCAATAGTCTTTGTCCTGGCCCAGGGTGGGGGCACCCGGCCACAGTGTCTTTCGCTGTGGACGCACCTGGGCCAGCAGCACGTGATGGAGAGGGCCACCGATCCCAAGATGCCACTTGGCTGCTGAAATACGCTGATTTAAAAGGATCAAAGGGAGTGGTTTATTTATCACCAAAGTCATCTGAAATGGAATGAGGCACCTCAATCAATTTGCTACGGCTTCTTTCATGACCACCTCCGGGAGACAGCGTTTGCATTAGCGCCGCGTGCACGCGGGGTGCTCGGCTTGTGGGGCACGTTGGGGCTGGAGGGGCCTTGGGATCATACAATGAGGGACGTGCTTACTTACCAAGTTGGTGCGAAAGGGATGTCTGGCTTCTCTAAAAGAAAGTTTTAGATGGCATTTATTAAATTGGTGCCTCTTATAATTTTTTGATGTCACAGTGACTACTTTATCCCTTATTTTTTCATATTATTGAAGTATTGTTCATAATCGTCCGCAATATTTGCACCCGTGTTCATCCCATCTACAGACCACATTAGAAATGTTTTACTCTGTGAGTTTCATAAAGGTGCCAATGCAAGGACAGCAGCAAAGTCTATTTAGAGCGCTTATGGGGACGATGCAGTGACTGAAAGAAGTTGCAGGAGGTGGTTGTCCCATTTCCAAAGTGGGGATTTCAGTTTGAAATACGAGCCAAAAGAGGGTCATCCAAAAAAACTTGATTCCCAAGCATTGGAAGCTGTTGTCACAGAAAACCCTGCCATTCCTCTAGGGAACGTGCAGAACAATGTAACGTAGCCCATACAACCGTGCTACGCCAACTGAAAAGGATCGGGAAGGTTTCAGTGGTTGGAAAATGGGGCCCACACGAACTGTCTCCAGAGAATCTGCAACAGCGTGGTGCTTGTTGTGAATCATTGCTTTCGCAACACCTTCAGGCACCATTTTTAGGTGGGCTTGTTACAGGTGCTAAGAAGTGGGTCCTTTACCGTAACGTTAAACATCACCAATCGTGGATCAGTCGAGGAGGAAGAAGCGTTCACCAACCAAGAGGAAGACTTCATCCAGAGAAGATCACGTTGAGTGCATGGTGGGATATGGAAGGAATTGTCCATTACAAACTGTTAGACAACAATCAAACAATTACCGCTCATCTTTACTGTGAACAACTTCATCATTTGAAAGCAGCTTTGAACCAAAAGCGACCCTCCTTAGTCAACAGAAAGGGAGTCATCTTCCATCACGATAATGCTCGTCCTCAAGCAGCTCGACTCACCAAAACTTTCCTGAAAGAGCTTGGCTGGGAAGCATTGCTTCATCCTCCATGTTCTCCTGACCTTGCTCCTTCTGATTGTCTCTTGTTTCGGGGACCACAGAACCATTTTGTTGGTCTCAGGTTGACATCAAGAGAAGAGGTTGAAAATGAGCTGGATTCATATTTTGCTTCAAAGCCTAAAGAATTTTACAAGTGTGGCATTTATAAGCTAGTTGACAGATGGAATGAGGTTCTAGAAAGCAAAGGAGGTTATGTTAATGAATAAATATTTTCATAATCATGGGCCTTTTCATTTTTAAAATAGACCTCGAAATGGGACATTATTTTCGCACCAGCCTTATATTATTAAAATTACAAGAACAAATTATAATACAGTAGGACTCGGTAGACTTCACCTCTGTGGACGCTTCCACATGTCACGGAGGGTCCTTCCTCCCAGTGGTCCCGCAAAGAGGTAGGGCAGGTTCATTATTAGCCCCACATTGCAGGAAAGGAAACGGAGGCTCCGACATTAATGAACTTGGCCGGGTCCCACAACCAGGCGCTGGAGCCACCACCTGCCCACGTCAGTGTGCTCCAGACCCGGGGTCCTGTCTCCAGTCTGATGAAGCCACACCTGCTGTGCAGGCGCCTGCATGGCACGACTGTTTCCAAGGTCCCGCTTCATTTTCTCTGCCAGCCGGACATGCAGCAGCACACAGTCCCTCACCCAGGTGTCATCGGACCCTCGGCCACCAGAAGAAACCTCAGCAGGGACGATGGCAGGTGAGATGCGGCTGTGGCCTTTATGGTAACAAACAAGGCACAGGAATGGCGCTTTCTGACCTTCTCATGCCTATTAGCTCGGTCGATGCTCACAATGTTATGAGGGGATTTACTTTATTTATTTTAATTTTTTTTACTGTACTGTTATTTTATCACAGTGACATATACAAAGGAGGGCTTTAAAAATGCTAAGGAGTTAAATCTCAGAGAGACATGTGTCCCAATAGGGTACTGATGGGGGGATTTGTTATTCCCATTTCACACACCAGGAAGCTGAGGCTCAGAGAGGTGAAGTGACTTCCCCAAGGTCACACAGCCAGCAAGTGTGAACTTGACCCAGGCCCTCTTGATGTGAAGTGTGTGTGCTCTTAAACACTTCACAGTAGAGCCCACGCTTAACCCCACCAAAATACCTTTCTTCTGGCCTTGCACCAGGGCCTCCTGAGGAAAGACCCTTCCAATCACAGATCAGTGACTATTCCATTCAACAGCCTTCTCTGAGTACCTCCTCTGTTCCAGCCTCTGGGGAGGGGGAGAATTCAGACACAGTTCCTGCCCTGGAGATGCCTGCAGGCTAGGAGGGAGACAGGGGAGCACAGGTGGGCATCAAGCGGAGGTGGCACCTGGGTCACAGATGTCCCCTCCCCCCAACCCCCACAGCTCAGTTAGCAAGGGGACACTTCCCATTGTCTCCTGCTCCCGATCTAATGTCCACTCTACTCCCAGGCCTCTCCCATTCCCTGAAGACTTGCTCACCCAGTTCCCAGCCACCTTCCTGCCCCGCCCACGCCACTACAGCTGGGCTGAATGGCCCCGTCTCCTGGGGGCAGCCGAAGGCCCCTGGCTGCAGGTGACCTTGTGCTTCCTGAAACCTAAATCATCCAGGAGACTGCCCGCCAGGGACCTTGCCTTTAGGAGAGGTGCCCTCCATTCTTGTTTCTCTGTTTCTGTTTGTCTCCAACAAATGGAGTCGGGTCACCCGGAGTAAGCGGTTTACTCCCCGGCCAATCAGCACACACGCGGAGCAGCAGACCCACCAGTCATCCGGGATTCGTTGCAGCAGCTCCTGGGTGCGTGCACAGAAGGCTCAGCTGTGGGGAAGCCTGAGCGGCTGGGGCCGCAGTGCCAGCTCCGCCCGCCCAGACGGAAGGCTCGATACTCCCGGGGCTGCCTGCCCTCTTTCTGAACAGCTTATGAGCTCCTCCTGTCTGACCATCAGAATCTGACATGTTCCATCTTAAAACTGAAATCTACAAGAATACAAATTCTTTGAAATCAGACACGGTGGGTAATTTGGGGGAACATGTTTCAACTTCAAGATGGATTAGGATCATGCAGATAATTGGAGAGCTCCGTTTTGTCTTTTAATGGGGATTCAACAGGAACACTGGTTGCCATGGAGTATACCTTAGTCACTCGCAAACAGCCGTCCCACCATGTGTCATGCGGCAGTTACTTGTGCTGGGCCTTGGGGACTGAGACAGGCTGATATGGGTGCCTCCAGTCCAGCCGAGAAGAAACGCCGGGGAGGTCCCCACGACCACTTCCTGATGCTCTGATGCTCTGATGCTCTGAATGAATCAGCATTAGAGCCCAGCTCCCAGCCCACAGGCCGGGGATCTTCTTTCTGCACCCCAGGAAGAGGTTAAGAAATTGCTGCGGAAAGGCTGGATTCCAAACCCTGTCCCTGCCACTTCCTGGCTGGATGGCCCTGGGCAAGTTGCTTGACCTCTCTGACCCTCAGATCCTTGGGAAAGCAGGGATAAGAGTCATACGCCTCCTTGGGGTGTGGTGAGGATACAAAGAGGCACATGGAGTGTTTCACTCATGGCTGACAACTACTGTCGTGTTGATTTACACCCTCTGCTATGTGAGGTTTTTTTTCCCAGAGCACCCAGTTTTGATCACGCCGCTGCCCATCATGGAGGTTCCCATAGCCCTCGCTGCCAGCATGGCATCCTCCTGCCGCTGAGAGGTGTTTGCTGCCACACGGCCCCCACGAGGCTGCCCGGCCCAGGCTCACTCAGCACACACACACTGCCCTCCAGCAGACATGAAATAAATCGTTCCTTGAATATGCTCGGGGCCTGCCTGCTGCCTGCCCCTGGGCAGGCTGTTCCAGCTCTCCGAAATGCCTTTCCACCCTGGCAGTGTCCCTGGTCAGTATCTCCTATACAGGCCCCTCTCAGGAACCACACTCTCCAGGAAGCTTCCCTGGATTTCCCCTTTCACAGCACTTTGCCTATCCCTCCGTGACTCCTCTCAACACGGCTGATGAGCCCTCCAGGCAGAGACGGGGTTTTCCTGGGTCTATGCCCAATAAGTGGGTGTTCCTGCGACACTGTCCCAGCCCGGAGCTGGGCCACAAATGTCTGGACACTGGCAGCGGCTTCAGCAGGGTGTGGCGTGCGTGGCAGTGAGGGGCCGGACGTGCCTGAGGTCTGAGGCCAGAGGACGGAGCAGCTGTTACCGCCGGCCAGCCTTTGCCAGCTCAGTGGTCCAGGGCTGGGAGAGGCAGGGCTGAGGCCCTGGGTGGGCATGAATGCCGGAGGGACAGAGCCAATGTCTGGGTTGCTGCCTTGTTTGTTTATTTAAAGGAACAACATCTCCTGTTCACAGGGTGCTCTTGTGAACAGTTCCAGGGCAGGAGGGCCCACCCTGAGCACTAGGCCTCCTGGGCATTTTCTGGGCAGGCAGCCTCCCTTCTTCTGCCTCGGGCTCTGTTTCCCTGCAGAATTCAGTGCGTGGGGCTGAAATGTGGGCGCACTACAGCCCCAGTGTCCTCGAGCTCACGGGTGGGGGACGCAGGCTGGCTGTGCGGGAAATTCAGAACCTTCCTTCCCACCACCAGACGCGGGGGCGCATCACATCGTGCCTCTCCTCCTACCCTCAGCCCAGGACGCCCTGCTCAGACCACAGCAGCGCCCCTGGGGCTCCTGGGCCTGCAGGTGCCCAAGAAAGAGAGGGTTCACTACCTAACAAGGGGGGGAAGTCCCTTGTGTGGAGATTCCCATTGTCCAGTAAGAACACTTTAACCCCGCACCCCCATCCCCCAAGAAGAGTCCTGCAGTAAAGAAACTCGTTTGACTTTGTTTAACCGAGGGTGGGCACTTTTTTACTAAAGGACCACATAGTATACAAGGGTGGGCCAAAGTAGGTTTACAGGTATATTATGACGTCAAGCTGATAATACTCTTGTAATAATCGTAACCTGCATGCCTCTTTCCACGCGAGCAACTGTAAACCTATTTTTGCCCACCCCTGTATACTTGAGGCTTTGTAGTCCGTGCGCTCTTGTCACGGCCACTCACCTTGGCTTTGTCACAGCAGAGCAGCTGATGCCGAAATCAATGTCCTACTAAAGCTGGATCTGCAGACAGGAGATGGGGGGGGGTTGGGCCTGTGAGCTGTGGTTTGCTGATCTCTGATGCAAACCCTCCCCTCCTCTCCCCTCCCTCCCCTCCCTTCCCCACCTCTCCCCTCCCTCCCCTGCCCTCCCCTCCCCTGCACTGCCCTCCTCCCTTTGCCTGTGCCCTTCCCTCCCCTCCTCTGCCCTCCCCTCCCCTCCCCTCCCCACTTCTCCCCCTCCCCTCCCCTCCCCTCCCCCTCCCCTCCCCTCCCCTCCCCACTTCTCCCCTCCCCCCCTCCCCTCCCCTCCCCACTTCTCCCCTCCCCTCCCCTCCCCTCCCCTCCCCTCCCCTCCCCCCTCCCCTCCCCTCCCCACACCCCGCTCTCCCAGGATGTTTCTCCTGGTGCCGGTTCTGTGCTGAGAGGATGGTTGAGCACAGCCACTTATTTTCCAGTTGGGGCGGGTAGGCCCCGCGCACAGGATCTGCTCTTTAAGCGCCCGTGTCATCCACAACATGAATAATTCAGGCCCTATTTCCCGCCGCCGCGACCAGGGGCAGGGCGTGATCACTCCAGCTGCCATGGGCTGACGCCCGCAGGCCAGCCAGCAGGTCTGTAATTATGCGATTCTTGACATATTTTGAATATCTGAAAGGAGAGATTGTGCAAGAAAGGAGATTTCTTACCATTTTGGTGCCACGTTTTCTGCAGTTTAACCCGAATGCCCCGCACACCTGTGAGCTACCCAAGGGCCGGGGGTTCTGGGCACCCTCTCTGGGAGCTACTGACGGGGCGTTTCACAGGGACAAGGCGAACCGGCAGGGGCGGCTGAGTGGGACCCCCGGCTCCTGGGAGCTCCTGGCCAATGAGACCAGCACGGAGTCCAGAGTTGGACGAGCCCTCGTGCCCTTTAGAGCCAGAGGTGGTGGTGGGGACACAGCTTTCTCTTTTCTGCTCTTCTCCCAAGTGCAGCCCAGCGTCTCCGGGCAACCTCAGCAGGACCCCGGGGCAGGCAGCGGTGTGTCCCAGGCGCCAGGCTCCAGGAACTCTCAAGCTAATCTCTGCCCTCGGCTGGCTTGGTGGGACTGGCACATCATGCATTGTCACCACTGCTGAGTCAGGTGCCTTGGAAAAGCCCTAAGAAAGGGCCAGCATTAGCCTTTATTGAATTTCTTTTCATTACACCCTGCCACCAGCTAGAGCTTCCCTCTGTCCAGGTGCCCAGAGCGCTCTCTTGGAGTGCTGGCGCCACTCCAGAAGGTCACCCGCTGAGCCCTGACGGGCACCCAGTCCTCTTCTCTCCCAAGGCGTCCCGCCATCCTGTCAGTGAGCTGCTGCTGTTCCCGTCTCCCCGATGAGGAAATCATGGCTGAGCACAGCTGGGTCACTTTCCCAAGGCCACATGGCCAGAGCTCAGGAGGGGGAGCAGACCCCAGGGCCACAGACGCACGCTCCTTTCTGCTCCATCTGGGGCAGGTGATTGTGCGGTGCTATTGGAACAGATGGTGGCATCCTGCCACCCCTCCACGGAGCTGGGTCTCAGCCTGGGTTTGTGGCCAAGGCCAAGCCCGGGGTGGTCTGCCAGAGTCATTAGAATCCCCCTGTCTGACCTTGCCTGTCAGAATTCTAAGCACCTCCATGCTAGAGGGTACCGGTGACCATTCTGCCTGTCCACCAGCTGTCACCCCTTCTTCAGAAGCCCCTCCATTGTCTTTTGGGGATGTCCCCACTCCCAGATTTAGGCCTCGCTCAGGTCCTAGGAACTGGTTCAGGAACGGCGGTGTGGCCCAAGAGCAACCAGGAGACCCAGTCTTGGAGGTTTTGCTGGAGGGAGTCACGGGTCCTGGGGGGGTGGGGGTGGGGTTTGCCACATGGGCAGAACCTAAGACTAAAGTTTTGGGACAATCTTTGTCACCTGCTGGAGAGAGTCTGCCTGAGAGCAGGGCCTGCCTTGGGGAAAGCAGCGTGGGAGGCGGAGGGAGGAGAGGCCGCACATCGCTTGAACACCTGGCTCCAGCTGTACGAGAGGCAGGACACAGAACTCTTCCATCTCACCTGCCAGGGCGTGTCCTCTTAGGCTGGAGCTCGCTTGTGTGCGTTTCTGTCACTTCTGTCCAGCGGAGTCCCGAGCCAGTCCCCACTGAGAGGCACCGTTACGGCGTGGTGTTCAGGGCAGATCCTAGACCCGGAGTCCACTCTGCTACTGCCGAGCTGTGCGACGTTGGGCGACTTATTCCATCTCCCTGTGCCTCAGTCTCCTCACCCGTGCAGTGGGTTAGCATGGTGCTCCCTCCCCTCGGGGCTGCGGCGAAGAGGAAGGGAGTGGCTGTGGATACAGCTCTTAGTACAGAGCTTGAGCACAGAAAATATGACCTGTTATTATACAGTAGCTTTAAAAATTCGCTTGGAATCCCCAGAGAAGATATGACCCCTTTCATTAAAAAAAATTATTTTTAATGTTCGTATGAGGATATATTTATTGATTCTAGAGAGAGAAGGGTCTGCTGCATGGGCAACAGCAGACCCTCCATATCACCCTGCCCAGGCTCTGTAGCTTCAGCTTCACTGGAGAGGACACTCCAGCGTCATCGCAAGATGTCGATTCAACACGGGAGGAGACAGATACCGTGTCACTCCCGAGTCGGACTGCACAACCATTCTCGGCGGTGCAGATAGACTCTTAAGAAGCTACACCATCGTCTCTCGAGATGGACGGCTGCCGACAACGAGAGAAAGAAGAATGGGGAAGGGGAAGAGAGAGAGAGAGAGAGACATTGATTGGTTTCCTCTTGTGCACAACCCAATGGGGGATTGACCCTGCAACCTCTCAGTATACAGGATGACATTCCAGCCAACTGAGCCATTTGACCAGGACTGACCCCTTACATTTTATAAATGACAGGCCCAAGGGACTTCCGACTGGGAGTGCAAAGCTTGGTTTGCTTTGAAGCGGCTCTGTGGCCTTTGGCATGTAGCTTGTCCTTGCTGGGCTTCACTTCGTTCAGCTGTGCAGTGGGGACAGCCAGAGGGTCCCCCTTGCAGACCATTTCGTGAGACGGTGGATGTGAAGCGTCTGGCCCTGGGTGAGGTTGCAGAAGTGAGCAGGAGCCTCGCCATTGTTGCTACTATTAAGCATAATTTCCAAACAGCCTCCCTCTGAGGGTGGGTGTCCCGGGTTCGGGGAGGGCTGGGAGGAAGCAGGACTGGGGACTCTGCACGCGTGCCCCGAGTCACAGCATGGGGGGGGGGTGCCCTCATTCTGGGAGAGCCTGGGTCGGGGCCCCCTTTATTCTCTAGGTCCGCACGCTCGGCAACGCTGGGTTTAAGTAAAAACTAACACGCTCTGCCCGTGGGAAGGGGATGCAATTTCATCCAGAGCTCCCCCCATTTTGTTGATTGAATTCGCCATTAGCGCTCTCTGGACCTGCCGTCTTCTCCTTGGTCATTTAGTAGGTGGTGACTCCAACGATGACAGGCAAATGGCAGGCAAACAGCAGAGCCTGGAGCCCGAGGGGCATGAGCGTTGTCTAAAATCGATTTATCCTAATTGGGTTTCAAGTCCACAGCCTTTTAGACCGAGAGGGAATCTGACATGCAGAGGCTCAGGGCTGCAGGGATGCCTGCTTGAACCTGCACGGTTTTCCAGATGGGGAAGCCGAGGCAGAGGAGGAGGCTGCGTGGAGGTCCCAGAGCCCCTGGCCAGAGTCCCAGGGAGTCAGACCATCTGACCCCCTGCCTCAGCCATCTCCCTGAGGGGGCAGGAGTGGGCCACCTCCTAACCGGCTGTGTGCCAACGGACCCTCCGGGGCTCAGCGGCCCCACGGGGGAAATGAGGAGACAGGACAGGAAGGGGTTCGGACAGCTCTGAAATCCTGTTTCCCTGCAGTGAAGCCAGCTGCCAACAGGACCTTTCCTCTGCACATTGTCACCTGACACCCTGAGCCGTGGTGTGCCGGCTCAGAGCTGCCCCGGGGCCTTTGGTGGCAGTTTTGGTGTCCTCGACAGGGATGCACTGAGCGCCCACAGATGGGACACTGTGTTCTTTGCCAGGTCTGTGCTGTTGGGGTCCTGGTGCCCCCTCTTTCTCTCCTTCCCTTCTATACTGCAACCCCCCCCCCTCCAATTTTCATGCAGAGGGCACACAGGTCCTGGGTCAAGCAGGCTGCGAGACACCGGGTGAGCCAGTGCCTCTCTGGGTCTCCGTTTGCTCTGTCAGGAGATGGGAGGTCCCCCTTGCAGGGGTTAGGTTCTCAGGCTCTGACTTCCAGGGGCCGATCCCGGCCGGCTGAGTTCCTTGGGCAAGTACTCGGTCCTCTTCCCGTGACCAGGACAAGGCCAGAGCAGCCAGGAGAGTCGCCTGGTCATGCCCAGGACGCTCTTTGTCCCAGGAGCCACAATTACTGGAGAGGTGACCTTTCCTGTCCTCCTTCCCTAAGGATCCATGGCCCTGGAGTCCCAGAGGCATCTGTGTGGCTGTTTCGGGCCTTTTGTGGCAGGATCCAGCTCAGGTCCCTGTGTCCCGATGGCCAGGTCAGTCTCCCAATTCTCCCCGCCCCTGGGAGCGCAGTGAATGGAGATTTCCCAACCCCAGGCTGGCTTTGCACGATTACCTGTCACTAACAAATAAAATGTGCAGTTTCCAACACACCTGTTGCTCTTCCCCCTCTTCCCCTGTGACACAAACGTGAAAAGGCGTCATGGGCCAATATGGACAGGGCTTGAGTCCCACCTGCTCCTCCCTTAAGGGCCGGGTGGCCTCCGGCAATCCCTTACCTTCCCCGAGCACACAGAGTTCTCATTGGCAAATCAGGGACAACCACACCTGCCGAAGATGCACCTGGAAAACAAGCGTGGAAGCCGCAGCTGGAGGAAACACTCCGGCAGTGCGAGGCCTCCGCTCCGAGCAGCGGTCCTGCCGCCGGCCTCCTCGCAAGATGTACTCTGGACGGCGGAGGGGAGAGGGGAGAGGTGCCGGGGCCAGGCAGGGCTATGGGTGTCCAGCAGACAGACACCGCTGTGCGCACGCAGCCCCAGCCTGGGGCACGGACAGGTGAGGGGCGGCAGGACACGGCCGTCAGGGCTGTCCCAGCGGTGAGTCCGGTGCGGGCAGACAGCCGACGGGTCACGTCTGGGGTGCTCACGCCTCTCTGTCCTCGCTCTCTGGCCTTGCCGGGCAGTCACTTAGCTGGCGTGCCCTTGTCTGTGACGTGGTGGCATTTCTAACAGCTTGCAGCGCAGGGCTGGGGCAAGGCGGGCCATGGGAAGGCGTGTGTGCTCATGGGGCCCAGAAGCACGCGTTTTCACCCTCGCTCCTCACCTTCAGCGTCGGGGCCTTTCCAGCTTGGGGTGTCTCAGAGGTTAGGCCCCGCAGGTCAAGAACAAGGGTGCCTGGCTGAGTGGGGCTGAAATCCAGCCCGTGGTCTGCTGGCCAGGCCGTGCGTCCTGGATGCCGCTGTCTGTTCCGAGACGGGGGGCGCCTTTTTCTAAGTGACCCCAAGGCAAGTCTGCTCACTAAACTCTCACGGGGCTGCGTCCTCCTAGAGGGGTGTGATGGCACAACATGGGGCCATGGGCTGAGCTGCCCAGTCCACACAGGAGACGTCATTATGCTTCATCTCCAGTCTCCTCCGTCACTGGGGTGTGCCCGGGGGAGCAGCTGCCGAGAGGTAGCTCTGCCACCGTTCAGTGAGTGTGACTGTCAAAGGAAGCCTTCTCCTCTCTGGTGATTAGAGCCAGACATGCTTATTGTAGAAAATCCTGCAAATACAAGGAGGGAGAAAGAAGGAAATGAAAGTCATGCAAAGTCCTGTTACCCAGCGACACTCCAAAATGTTAAAAAGCAGAGCTTTCTCTTAATACTTTTCCTCTACGTATCTGAGTATTGGACTCATATTGCGTGTGATTTGTGTTCTGCTTTTTTAACTTCATGTTCCAGCACAAATGTGTCCTTCTGTCCATGTCCTTCTAGGTCGTGTTCTGTGACTGCACGGTACTCTGTCCTATGAGGTGTTGTGATCGAATCAACAAGCCCAGCTGGGTCCCACATGTACACGAGCTTAAATAGCAGCGTTGACGGTACAGCTCGTACCTGCCTGGCTGTTCCTTTCAGGGTAGCCACCAGTAAGTGGAGTTACAGGGCTCAGGGGTGTAGGCAGCCACCTCCTGGCGTTCCCTCGAGTGGGGGCCGAGTCTCAAGGACATGCTACTAGGGAATCAGGTGCAGTAAAAGTGAGGGGATGTTGCTTTGATGATTAGGGTGTGACTTCCACCTTGTCACGCTTCCTGCATGTCTGCTTGGAGCAAAGCAGGCTGCCATGCCATGAGCTGCCCCGTGGGGAGGCCCACAGGGCAAGGAGCCGCTGAGGAACTGAGACCCTTGGCCCGATGCCTCTTGAGCAAATGAATCCTCCAGCCGCCTTGTGAGGGGCTTGGAGGCAGAACCTCCCGCAGGCGAGCCCTCAGATGAGGCTGCAACCTTGGCTGAGCCCTTGATTGCAGCCTGTGAGAGACCTGGGGTCACAGGCACCCATCCAAGCCATGGCTGGACCCCTGGTCCCCAGCAGCCATCCGAGGACTGGGTTGCCTTAAGCTGCTAAGCTTTGGGGTACTTTGTTATGCAGCATTAGGTAACTGATACAAAGGGTATTCATGTTCCTTTTGATGTGCAGTTCCATGGTGCCTTCCAGAACGTTTAGCCCAATTTGTCAGCAGAGGGGAGTGCTAACAGATTAATTTGCAGCAGGGGACACTGCTGACATCCAAGGCCATTGACTGTACCCCTCATCCTGACAGCCTCCATCTCTAGAGAGGCCAGTCCAGGGAGTGTGGACAGCTCCCTGATACCCAGCCTACATCTAGGGGATCACCTTGGGGCATGTGTCTTGACATCTGAGCAGAGACTCTGGCAGGCTTGGTAAGGGTAGGAGGTCAAGTCGGTGCCTTGTCACCTCAATGGGCTTCCAGGGGGTCTGAGCGCATCCCAGTAACCCACCTATCAATCTCCGTGGCCCAGGTCTTTTATGTGAATTGCAAGAGAGCGCCCGGGGTTTGCCTCAGTGGGCTTCACCCCTGCACCCTGGCTGTGTGTGCTAGCCCAGGTCACTCCCACACGCACAGTATGTGGCAGACGCCCTGGGGGTCTCTGGGCAGCCACCTGCAAGGTGCAGCCGAGAGGGGAGCCCAGGGGTGCCAAGCGGGGCACCAGGTGCCTTTCCCATGCCACCTGTCTCCGGGGCATGGCGAGGTCGGCGGGCTGAGGGCTAGCACAAAAGAGAACAGAGTGAGCCCTGACCCACCCGTCACGTGGTCTTGCTCCCATGTGACTTACTCCACAGGCCGTTCATTACTATCTAATAACCATTGTTCCAGCTCACCACCTTGGATCAAATTGTTGAAAAGGGCCCACTTTGGAAAATGTGGTTGGGGGCTCAGATCACCCCCGTTCCCGCCCCTGCGTGGGAAGCTATAGCGCTAGACTGTTCCTGAGAAGGGTCTGTGTGATGATTTACTCGCTGCCTTCAGGAAGTCTTATCTGGCCTCTTCAAAACCATTAAGTTAGAAAATCAAGATGGAGTGTTTTCCTATAGAAACTGAATTAGTTAAGGATACCTTTTAAATGTGGTCATGAAAATGCTAATCCAACCCCTGACAACGGGCTCTCCGTGGCTGCCGAGGTGGTTCTGAAAATCCGGGGGCCGCCCAGGCCAGCAGGAGGACCTCCCCCTGTTTGGTGCATCTGGAAGGTGCATTTGTAAGATGGTCCCCACCTCCGGGGACTTGGTGGCAGAGAACATGCGTATGAATTCCCCGCATCTCCCCGTGGCCGGCTGAGCATCCTTGATGAGGGGTTCCTGTCGGAGCCACATGAATTCTCAGCCTGTCACACGGGCTCCCTTCTGGCTGGGCACTGGGCTGCCTGCATAGCAGTGTTCAGTGTCAAAATAATTCAAGTGGAAATGTGTGTCCTTTCTGCTTCCCAAGAGGGTTCCACAGAGAGGCTTTGAGGTGGTGTGGTCTCTCTGGGTCTGGGGAAAGGGCACAAGAGGGGCCACTGGCTATGAGCTAGGACTGTGACATGTGGGGAGCCCTGATGGGCTGAGGCTGGGGGCCAGGCAAGGGCATGGGCTGTGTGGTCCTCAGAGGGCTGGGCTGTGGCAGGAAGGGTCAGGCCAGGATGGAGGCAGCAGAGGCAGGAACCAGGCCCATAATCCAGTTGGTCCAATCCCAGCAGCCAGAACCCTGGGCAAGAGCCCCAAGTCGCCCCACCAGCGCCTCTGCAGCCTGGGTCAGGCTGGTGGTTTGTGGCTTAGATGGGGTACAGCAGACATGGCTGGCAGACTTCTGAACCACACACGGTCAGAGAAGAGCATCTGTATTGGAAGCCAGAACTGGAATTAAAAGAAGACTCCATTGGCTGGTGAGCAGGGACAATCTTGAAAGAGGAAAAGCTTCAGGAACGAAGAGATAAGCCCTGTACCAGGCCCTTGGTGTGAGAACAGGGTGGGGCTGGAGGGCGCATGGATCTGTTCAACTGCAGGGATATAGCACATTCCTGGGGCTGGGGGTCTGCTGGTCCACACCCGCCTGAGGCCATGTTATAACTCTGGGCCCCTCCCGGCCACCCCACCCCTCCCCAGCTCCTCCTGAGCCATGGCTGGCTGGTCTAGAGATGGGCCTTGATCCAGGAGAGCCAAGCTTCTGGCAAGGTGAGCTCCTCGCTTCACCTGCGGGGGACTGGGGATCAGACGTACCTCAGCTGGATGATGGCACCGGCGCCAGGCAGCCAGCTGTGTTTGAAAGTCTGAGCAGGTGCCGAGAAGGAGAACTGTAGGGGATGGAAGCGTGAAGATGGCCTGACGGGAGAGGTGGGGACTGTCGCCCTGGGTGCGGCTGGGCTCAGAGAAGGTCGCTGGCTTGTCCCAGGCAGCCTATGGCCCCCATGTTCCATGCTGGCACTTCCTGCCCTCACTTCCTCCGTCTATTCTCTGATGTCTGGTAAAGCCCACGTTTCGTGCTCCGACTTGAGGAGGCTTCAGTTACTGGCATCGGAAACAACCCCTGGGAGGGCCGCTGTCCTCATTGTCACCAGCAGGACAGAAGATGGGAGGAGGAGGAGGAGGAGGAGGAGGCGTGGGGAGAGGTGGGCCTGCTGCTCTCTGCGTGGCTGGACCGTGTGGGACCCCGTCCGCTCCTCCTGGGAAAGGCAGGCCAAGCTGGAGTCTGCTCATGGAAAGTGACCCTGGAGTTGAGGGCAACTGGCCTCCTGGCCTGTGAGGAATGACTAAAGGGTTAGATATTCAGCCTGGAGACCAGCAGACTCTGTGAGGGACGTAAGAAGAATTTTCGATGTTCGAAGGCTTGTTACAAAAAAAGGGGAGATTGTTCTGTGCTCTCCAAGGGCATTGGATTAGTCCCAGTGGTCCAAGGTCCAAGGCAGGGAGTAGCTAGCTGTTCCTGGGGCTGCCCTCCAGGGGGTGGGTGGCCTTGGGCACAGTGGGCCCCAGAGTCCCCCAGCAGAAGGACAGTTGAATGGGTGTTACTGGGCATGCGCACACAAGAATGGAATTGTGGACTGGACTGGACAGCCGTAAAGAACATCTTCACCTGTGGGTAGGACCCAGGTCCAGGACAAGGACAGTCTCCAGCCGTAACTATGAAGAGGACTGTGACCACATAAAGAACATTTTCTCTACATGTGGGACTTCCCAAGGCAGACATACCCCAAGCCATGACTTGAAGATGACCATGACCCATGACCATGACCCTAGAGAATATTTTCTTCACCTGAAGGGTGGTACCTAATGCCAGGGCAGGGGTGGCCCTGAGCCATGCCTATAAACATGAGTGGATTCCAGAATCGGATGGACCCGTGACCTGTGGGACAGGCAGATGAGGCCTCTGTCCAGAGAGCCTTGCAGGGGTGGAGCGCTCCTCACAGACACAGGCTTGAGAGGCCGTGGCTGGCCACAGGGTCTCTTTGCTGGCTGTTGTCCTGCTGTGGCGCATTGCTGGCGAGGGGGCATGGAGGGAGGGTGGGGGTGCTATGTGGGAGCAGAGCAAGCGAGGGTGCAGAGACCAAGGAAGGCAGAGAGGTGTCTCAGGGGTTATGTGGCTGCAGCAGGAGAGAAACTTGGAAGAATAAACAGATATTGACACAGGATTTAAAAGGAGTTTTGCATTGAGAAGTGCGGAGTCATCTTTCTGTCTCCATGAACATTTCAGTACAGCCCGCAGGACAGGACAGTGCTTCAGGGGTTTGTCTTCTCTTTGCTGGAGGGGCTGAGGGAGGCATGGACCTCTTGGGGTGAGGGGAGAGGAGGCCCCAAAAGGCCCACATACTCTTTTCTCAGGCTCTGAGCCCAATTTCTTGGTCAGGTGACCAGTGATCCCCAAGGGCTGCATCCCCACCAATGTCAGAATGTCCCCCCCCCTTTCCAGACAGCCAAGGAGGGCTCAGGCCACAGGTGTACATCTGAGCCCCTTCATCCAAGCTTGTCTCAGAGCCGTGCCTCCAAAGTGAGGGTCCCCCTGCCCCTGTCTGCTGACTGGATGTGAAGAAGGGAGATAGGCTATCTGAGCAGGTGGGGGCAAGTCGCTGTGGCGTATCTCTGGGGAGGCAGGGATGGCAGAAAGTAGACTCCGGCAAGGGAAGGAGCAAAAGGAGAGAGTAGTGGACAATCTGGCCCAGTGTCCTTCCCAGAAAGGGACTGTGCGGCATGTCTCAGTGGAGGAGACCCCTGTGGGGACTCAGCATGGCCAAGCAGACCAGCACCCAGGCCATTTCTGGGGCAGCCGCAATCCGGCAGTTTTTGGTAATGATTTCTTTGTAATTATCTGCTAAAACTTTGGTAAACAGCAGCCTGGGTAGCCATCCTTGAAGAATTAAATCATTACATTTATTGCTCTATCCACTCACCATTAACCTCCTAAGAGGCTTTCCCACCTCAGAACGAGGGTTTTCATTTGCTGAGCCTGGAGGAGCACATGGAAGTTGGGAGGCTTGGGGTGCAGAGAGGCTCCCCACGGGGGCTGGCTGGGGGTCGGTGTTGCTGATGACAGCGTCCCATCACTGGCTGTGACCGGCATCCGTGACAGCAGCACATGCTTCTCAGGGAGGTGACGGCTTGTCATAGTGAGTGTATTATAAGGAGCAAGGAGTTAGGCGTGGGAGGGCCTGGGGATTTCTGGGGAGAGACACAGGCAGCCAGGCTGGGTCCCTCCAGGGAGGGGACAGATGGATGTGACTGGGACTGTCGGGGATCTATAGGGCCAGGAGGATGGATAGAGTCTCGGTGTCTCTCAGAGTGTGCAGCGAGCCTGGCTGCTTGAAGGAAGGTCAGAGGAAGATGAATACTGTGGATTGAGCGAGGATCAGCCCTGACTTTTCCTTTGGGCCTTGGTTGCCTGTTTTTTGTTTTTTTTTTCTTTTTCTTTTTTTTCTCTCTCTTTTTTTTTTTTCCTGAAGATTGCATGACCATGAAGATGAGCCCATGGCTGAATCTGATGGCACCCTGACCGGTGGGTGTGGCCTCTGGTCCTCGTCCAGAGACTCTAGGCAGGGATGGAGAAACCACAGCTGGTCGCAGCTGGTCATACATCTTTGGTGACAGGATATTTGCCAGCTGTTGTCCTGGTGGGGGACATCTGTCAGTGGAGGAGATTTGGAAGGAATGACGATGGGGCTAATCTATGCTCTGAGCTGCCTCAGGGGGCAGTGGGTGCTGCACAGATGGGACAGAGGACGCCTCCCAGGGCTCACCATCTGGGGGTGGGGCTGTGCCTGGCTCTTTCTTCTGAGGGCTTCATGTGTTGGGGAGAGCGAGGCATTGCCCTGTGACGCTGTAGGTGGACAGCGGCATCCAGGGAGCTTTGGGCTGGGGTCACAGGGGACTTACTGCTGAGTGCCTCCCGGGTGCCAGGCACCATGCTGAGCAGGAAGGGCACGAGGGGAAGGAAACCCAGACATGGCTCTTGCTCTCATGCAGAGACTGGTCTAGAGGAGGGGACTGTAATGGATCTGAAAACACGACCGGGCCAGCATGGATGCCAGACATGGTCAGGCCTATGGTCGCAGGCCCCTGGGTCTAACAGGAGATCTGACACTCAGGCCCCATTCTCCAGCCTGTTCCTTAGACTCTGAAGCCATTATACAGGAAGCGAAATGAGGGGAAATGAATGAACAGGATCAATGTTAATCCATTTTGGAAGAAGCCATTATAATGGCTCGTTGTAGAAACCCTTTGGAAGCTGACCTTCCCCGTCTTCCTTTTAATAATCAAGAAGCCCTTGGTGTGCAGTCACGGAACATTGCAAAGCCCCCAACTGGATCACAGGACCGGGCAACACATTTTTATTATTTTATTTCCTTTGGGGTTATTTAATTTTAATACACCCTTGCTGAAAATGTTTATTTGTTGTTTCTTTTTCATATATATATTTAAATATATTTTATTGATTATGCTATTACAGTTGTCCAAATTTTTCCCCCTTAGCCCCCTTCCACCCACTACCCCCAGTCAACAGATTCTTTTACATGTAAATTAATTCACATCAAGAACTTAGCAGGCCCCAGAGTGTGATGATTCCCATTTCCGTATAAATGACAGCTGTGTGTCGCTTCACGACCGACCGGGATGTGTTCTGAGAAACAGGGCACTGACCGTGAACGGAGCCTGCAGGACGGGGTGTTGCTCTGGGTGAGGCCGAGAGTGAGGGTGAGTGAGTGTGAGGGCCCAGGACATGACCGGACACCACCGAGGACGTCATCCACACCGTCCCCAGCCTCCCCTGCTTCCTGCCGACAGGGGCAGACACTGAGCGCGGAAGCTGTCTCTCGGACAGGGAGGCGGGCTGGATGGATGGGGCGCATCGAGGGGAAACTGGCTGGGCGCGGCGTAGATCACCGTGACAGTGGCGGGAGGGAGTGCAGGTGGCCTGAGGGTCCGCAGGAATAAGAGCTCAAGATGGAACGGGGGGATGGGGTGGGGGGACTGTCGTGGTGATGTGGTTTCTTTTATCACCTCTTGAGCAGCGGTCTGATCAAGGACCTTTGCCCTCTCGGAGAGGTGCTCTGACCGAGGACCTTTGTGGCATTCATGAAAAAGGGGGTGTTTAACACGGAGAGGGTGCAGGACTGAGGACTCAATATTCTGACTTTGGAAATTTGTTTTCGGTTCCATTGACCGAAGGGCTCTCTCTGGCACTGAACCGATGAAAGACATAAAGCTTATTTATGCTTCACATCACTCCAGCCTGAAGACATTTCCAAAGGACAAGGGTAAGCTGGCGCCACGTGGCCTCTAAGTGGCCCTGGCCCTCAACGCTCATCAGTGTAGCTCCTGTGACCTGTGTCCTTGTCAGGATCTTGGGTCCTCGACAAAGAATTTACAGCAATGGACTCTGAAGACCATCTCCCTGGGTCTAGGGGGTTGCCATGCCCTCTGTTTGTGTAGTGCTGGAGGACGGGCTCCCCTGTGCTGAATCAGGTCAGTGGTGACTGGAATGTAACCTGTGCCCTCTGGGAACTGAGGGGCTGTGAGTGAGGGGGAATCTATTCCCGAGCCCCGCAGATGCTGCTCCCATCAGAGAAAAGAAAAAATACCCCCCGGACCCCAAATCCTTCCATTTCTTCCAGAAAGTTCAGCTTCGTTATAACCTAATGGGGCCACCATCATATTAGCAGTCTGCTCTTGACCGAAATGTCCTTATGTGCTTGTGTACCTTGTTGGCTGAGACCTGTGACATGGAGAGTGTGTCAGAGAACTGGGGTTGGGTGGCTGCTTTGCCTTTAGCGGGGGTGGGGGGGGTGGGAGGGGAGCAGGGGGGGGACACTCTGGTTTGTTTCCAGATGACTGGAGGGAGATAAAAACAAAAATGCTATTGCCCCCAGAACTACTGAAGAGCAAACCCTGGGGGGCAGGGAGCCCCGAGGCATGGGACTCTGCCGGGCTGGGTCATAGAAGATTTGAAGCTTCTGCCTGGTGTCATGGCTCACACACCCTGAGCAAGCCAGGCCCCTTCCTTTGGGGACACTCAAGCAGCCCTGTGGGGAGGCACGTGGCAAGGGACCATGGCGTCTGACCAGCAGCCAAGCCAACATGCCAGCCATGTGACAGGGCCATGTGGAAGTGAACCGTCCGGCTCCAGGCAAGCTGTCAGAGGACTGGAGCCCAAGCTGGTCCTTGACTGCAATTTCCTCCCTGGGAGATCCAGGATGAAATTGCCCAGTCAAGCAACTTCCAGATGCTGGACCACAGAGACAGTGAGAGATGATACGTGATTTTTTAATTTACTTTTAGAGAGAGGGAGAGAAACAGCAATGTGCAAGATATACATCGATTAGTTGCCTCTCGTACACCCCCAACCAGGGACCTGGCCCACAACCCAGGCCTGTGCCCTGACTGGGAATTGAACTAGTGACTTTTTGGTTCACAGTCCAGTGCTCAATCCACTGAGCCACACCAGCCAGGGCCCGATGATATGTGATTCTTGTTGATTTAAGCCACTATGCTTCAGGGTAACTTGTGACCCAGCGCTAGGTAACTAACACAGTGTCTTAGAGGACCGCCGGTGGTCCTGGCCTCCTGCTCAGTTGTGCCCTTGTGTGCTGCCCGCCCCTCGAGCATGGAGTAGGCAGAGCGACTTGTTTCCAATGAAAGACTAAGGCCCACCTGATGGGGTGTCACTTTGAGGAGAGTGTCAAAGACTCTGGCTCCGGTGACGCTCACTTTCCTGCTTTCTCCCGGGCTCTGAGGGAAGCCAGCTGCCATGTGTGTGCAGCCATATGGGGAGGCCCATGTGGCCAAGAACTGGGGGACGTCCCCAGCCGACAGCCAGTGAGGAACTGAGGCTGTGAGGCCAACTGCAAGTGAGGAGCCGACTCTTGCCAGCAAGCACGGCTGAGCTGAGAGGCGAACTTCGGAATGACTGCAGCCCCCGCAGATGCCTCGGCTCCAGCCCGGGAGAGGTCCTGAGTCAGGGGACTGGGGGACGCCACCTCCAGATCGCTGGTGCAGAAACTGGGTGCTGCCGGGTGTGGGGTCAGTGGCTCTGAAGCCGGAGATAACAAACACAGTCACGATGAGCGGCCCATCCTGTCCCCAGGGCAGCTGTTTGGCTTTGGTTCAGACCTGGGTCTCAGCCCAGCCCCTCGGGGAGCCGGAGGATGAGGCGGCGAGGCTACATCCTATTACTGCTCCCTTCTGGAAACCCAGCAACCTGCCTGAGACCATGGCAGGCGAGTAAGCATGTGGGTGAGGCACATGCTCAGGGCGTGCTTTGTCACCTTGTTCCTCTGTGACCTTTAACAGAGGTACAAGACCTCCCTGAGCTCCAGGTCTCAAGCAGAGAGGGCAGCCACAGTGACCGAACTGCCCAGTCGGCACCAGCCAGAGAAGTGACCCGAGGACTCAGGGAAAAGGTCTCGGGAAGAAGCGTGGTGCTGGAATACAGCAGGTGCTCCATACGAACTTGACCCCGCAGCTGTTGGGATTCTCAAGGTCACCGTCTTCCTCCCAGCCACTGCTGCCTCAACCTGGGAGGTTCTAGAAGGATCCCCACTCTTTCAGGAAAACGAGGTCTCAGCGGTGCAGTCACTGGGGCTGTGCTTGGGGCTCCCCAAGCAACGTTCCCCCGTAAAGTCCTGGGGCCCAGGGAGTCTGCGCAGAGCCCTGAAGGCCCTCCGGCCTGGGAGGTCAGACTCCCCCACTCCTGTCCCCAGGACTCCTGCTCTCCTCCTCTGCATGTGCCGAGGGTCCCCTCTGCTTGGCTGTGTAACTCTTGCCGTCGGAAGCGGCGATTTAATTCTCGCCTGGGATAGCACCCAGCCCAAGTGTGTGCTCAAGTGAAATGTGTTTCAGCGCCCCCCCCCCCCAATTTCCATGTAGATAAAAAGGGGAAAAGAGCGAAAGAACAAAAACAGCCTCAAACAGCGCCTCACACACGAGGCATCTGAAACCTGCTTCTTGAAGATGGATGGTTCCTGGTAGGCGGCTAAGAGCTTTTCCTTGACTTGGCAACAGTTCTCTTCCCCCCAGCAAACATTCCTGGCTATGAATTATTCATCGCCCAGCCAGTGGTTAAAAAAAAAACAAGATGCCTGGGCCGAGGCACTTTCCTGACTCTCCCTCCGCCTCCCACTTCCAAGTTGTTTTTTTCCTTCCAGCTCCTGGAAAAGCAGAAATCGCTGGGAGTCTCCTGCCTCGGAGGAGCAGCCTCACGGGGGAGTTGAGCCCAACGTGAGCCTGGGTGTGGGGGTGGGTGCCACCTCCAGTTTGGGGGAAGGCAGAACCCTGCGGTTGTCAAATAGATTTGGGAGCAGGAAATAGGTGTGTTTGGGGCTGCTGCTGCTTTTTCTGTTGGCAGGAACTCCAGGGTTTTCACAAAAGCAGAGAGGAGACTTGATTCTATTCTGGTCCGTGGCTAGAGAGGATCTGAGACCCCCTCGGGCACCCATCCCACTCTCCCTGCGCCCCTCCCCAGGCGGGGCCCTGCCAGGAGACAGCACCCCCGTGTCCTGCTCCCTGGGGCCACCCGCTCTTGTCCTGCACAACCCCCACAGCCGGGTCCTGCTCCAGCGTGGATGATCAGGCCTGCCCTCTGTGGGCCCCACTGGGACGTGGGTGGCAGTGGCGGAGGGATTAGGGGGCAGAGCGTGGGGCCTGCATTAACCACAACAGCCCCACAGACGGGGCGACTTAAAACAACAGAAATCTGTTCTCCCGCAGTCCTGGAGGCTAGGAGTCCGAAATCAAGGTGACAGCAGGGCCTTGAGGCTCTGGGTACAATCCTGGCCCTCTGGGTGGTGGCCGGCCATCCTCAGCCTACAGCTGCAGTCTCGGCCTCCTCTGTCACGTGGCATCCTTCCTGTGTGTCTCTGTGCCCAATCCCCTCTTCTTATAAGGACACCAGTCACTTTGGATCAAAGGCCCACCCCCTCCTCATCATAACCCCATGGGGTCCCTCTGCCATGACCCCACTTCCAAATAAGGCCTCATTCACAGGTACCAAAGGTTGGGACTTCAGCATATCTTTTTGGAGGACATGACTTAGCCCATGACAGGGTCAGAGGACGCAGGAGCCCCAGAGCAGAGCAGCAGAAGCATCTGAAGGCCAAAGGGCTGGCGGTGCGCTGAGGCCCCACCATCCCCAGCAACGCTCTTCCCACCGAAGACCCCTTCTCTGACTCTGGCTGCAGAGGGGCCAGGCCTGGTGGGGGCCTCAAAACCTGTCTTATATGCGCGAGGAGAGAAAGTCATGCTGACTGTGAGGCTCACACCTCTCACATAGGAACCAGGTCTTCCTGGGGTCGGGGCCACACCTGCCATCCGTAGTGGGAGATGGGGCCTTTTGTGGGACCGCTGCTGTTTCTGTGACTCCATCTCAACTCCCAGTTCCTCCCCGATCCCCATCCTCTCCCCAGGCTCTGGGGCGGTCCTGGGTGAGCTCTCCGTAGGCCTCTGCTCCCTACCGCTCAGTCTAGACAGAGCTGGCCGGTGGCAGCTCTGCCACCCCCGACGCCGGTGCCTGGCAGAGTGAAGCACTTTCCCATGGCCGCTGGACATGGGATTAACCGCCCCCCAACCGTACAGTGATCTTATTTCCAAATAGTTTGTGTTTGGAATTAATGCTGAGGAAGAAAACTGGCCAAGAACTTTGGCTTTCAGAGAAGATTCCAGAGAGTGGGTGTATAACACCAGCGGACGTCAGGCTTCGCTGAGGCCGGTCCTGCGCCTGGCACCGTCCCCGCTCACTAGCCCAGCAATGGCTACGGTGTGGCACTCCGTTACCCAGAGAGACCAGAGAGGCCAGGTCCAGTGGTTCCCTACCCAGCACACAGGATGTGGTTGTTACTTTGGGTCATTTAGCTTTGGTTTAAGTTTCTTTTAAAGGAGACCAAGAAATCTTTAACTGGGGACCCTGGGGTTCTTCTGAGCCCAGGCTGCCTCTAAGTGTGGCAGCGAGTCAGTTAGGAGCCAAGGAGGCTGAAGGAAAGGACAGGAGGTCGGTGTGAGCCCCTGGCCCATGGCAGCTGAGACAGAAGGGAATGAGGTGGCAAGGGCTCCCCAGGCTGTGTCTTAATCCTTATGATAATACGCCCATCGCACAGATGAGGTGACTGAGGCTTAAAGGGATCAAGCGACCTGCCTAGGTCACCTGGCTAATAAGTGGCAGAGCCAAACAGACCCAAGGTTCCTCAGCAAGAGGGTTTTTTTTCTTTAGGCAGGTCACCTCCGTGTCCCTCTGATCACAGAGTGCTGGGGGGTAGCTTAGTGAAAATCAGCTTTGGGAAAATGAGGTCCTTTCCCAGAGCTGGGGATCCATGGAGAAACCTCTGAGCTGGGTGCTGACTCCTCCCTGGCCATCTGGGGAGCTGCAGCTGTACCACTCTGGGTGTGCACTATAGTAATGGCAAAACCCAGGTGGGCAGCCCTGCCCTTGGGGAACTCGATGGGGAATTACTGAGAGGAAGAAGATATCATGGGGGAATGGAGTCTTTGAACTTCTTATCTCTCAAATAGCAGGTCTTTGGAAATGAGGGTTTTTCAGGGAGCACTTAGAAGCATTTTGCAGAAATATGAACTATTCTGAAGAGAAACAGAAAGAGCAAGGTGCCCAAACATGGATTTATTAATAAGTTCCATTGCCTTTTCTATTGTCCAAGTCACTTAGTTCAGTTTTTATTGCCATTATTTTCTTTTTTAAGATTGGGTTCCTTGAAATAATATTGACATGAATATATAGGTTATATTTTTTAATGAGCAATTTTGTTGAGATATAATTCGCACATCATATAGTCCATTCTTCTAAAGCGTGCAGTTGGACGGTTTTTAGCGAGGTCATCGAATTGCACACCTACCACCACAATCAATTTTAGGACGTTGGTTATCCTCAGAGGGATGGCAGTGGTCTTACTTAGCAGAGCTCTCTGAACGAGTCCTCATCTCTGTTAAGCTTTCTGCTTCATTTGGTAATACACCAGCCCATTAGATTCTACAATCACCCGCTGACCACTCTGTTGTTTTAAAAAAGGCCCTGGGGCTTGAATTCCTCCTTGGTCTGAGCCAATTAACTTGAAGCGGGGCTGGATGGAGGCCAGCCTTCGGAGCTGGTTCTGACTCTGGCGGGCTCTCCTGGCCATCTTGCTCCCTGGTCCTCTCAGGCGGGCTGGCTGGCTCGTCCTGGGTTTAACGGGCTGCTCTTAGGATAAGCCATGGTTTTCAAGGGTGATCTTGGGGTTGAACCCCCCCCCCCCCGAGTCAGTTCCTTTGGGGAGTGCTTCAGAGCCCTTTCCTCAGGACAGCTCCCCCCCTCTCCCGACTCTCTGAGCTCTAACTCTGGGTGCCTCTGGTCTTCCCAGCTTGTGTTTCCTGAGGGTTCTGGGCCCTGTGAGCAGCCTGGGGGTGAGGGGGCTGGTGGCCCTGCCTGGGACAGAGCTTTCATCCTACAAGCAGAGGCCCTGACCTGTGAGCCACGCTTACCAGGAATTTAGCACTTCTGCCCTGTAGTTGGCGGGGACAGAATGCTGGTGGCCTGTCCATCACGGTGAGATATGGAAGCCTGGACTGGGAGAGGAGGGGACAGAGAGCCGGAGTTCTGGGCCACACCCACCCTGGGTAAGGCTTCTGTCAAGCTAAGCCACGGTTGGGGAGAGAGTTGGTTGTGGCTGAAATGACAGACTCTTGCTTTTCTTACTGAGTTTAGTAGATTTTTCTCAAATAAATGTTTCTTTATTTGTCATATGCTCTTAGGACAGTTCTCATAGATCTTAAACAGTTGGCTGTTTGGTGGTTTTAAAGTGTTTCTACCAGCTTTGCTTGTTTCGCGGGGGATTGGGCCATGGATTGATTAGAGCTGTCAGCCCAGAAGTGGAAACCTTATTGTTTTATTTTAGTAATAAAGGCATCCTTATAAGTTAGTTCTGAATATAGCTTTGATTGGATAAGTTTTATAAGTCGAAGTCTAATTTTCTGTTGTATTTATTTCCTGAACATAATAGGAAGACGATTTTAGTTTTCAAATGGGCTATCTATCTAATTTTAGTTTCCAGACCTTTGACATTCTAGTCTACCCTTTGTTAGATTTTGTGGTTTAGAGAAGGGTTTGTATAATTTCTGTTCTTCATAATTTAGGGAAGTTATCTTTCTGGACGAGTAAGTATGTAATGAGTTTTTGCAAGTTCTCCATCATTAACTTGCAGAAAATGGTATATTCTTTGCTTGAGGGGCACAAAACCCAGCATCTATTTATTAATTTAACTTTAGTAATTATACTGTTCTGATCCTCTAGGTCTGTGGCAGACAGTCCTCCAATGGTAGAGCTGGAGTAGAAGCAGCAAAGAAAATTTGCCGAGCACAATCATAAGGCAAGGTTAGCCAGGCCATGGTGGTTCTGTGGGAACTACTTCTCCGTGCATTTCCCCCAGACGCTTATCCAGGAAGCAGAGAATACAGACCCATAGCAATTCTGGCTTAGAAGGGACCATGGAGGTTTTCCAGTTCCACTTCCTTGTGTTGCAACGAGGCAAATGACTTGCCCGGGGGAAGTGACCTTGAGTCCTTGGATTCTGGGAAGGACATGCAGCCTCTCTTCTTGCCCTGTTCTTGTTGTATTGTGTTTTGTTTCGGTCTTCCTTTTTGTCTCTGAGACATTTTGTGCCTTAAGAAGGGCTGGAGATACATTTCTTATAAAAAAACGGCCTTGCCTATTTGTTTGTAGGCCCTTCACGTTTTGCAAAGCACATCACAGTTTGCAAAGCTCTCTTTTATGTGCCAGTTCAATCTTCGCAGTCCAGTGATGCTTAGGTGGTATGGGTGCCCCCTTCCTGTCGGCGGAGAAACCAAGGCTTAGAGACACACGGTCCTTGTCCGCACTGGGGCCGTCTGCCCACCAAGGCTGTGCCGTCCTCGCAGGGCCAGGAGTCTGGGCTCACCCCGGCGCAGAGCCCACGTCCTTCCTCTTTCCCTGAGTGGTTTTTTTGGGGGGGGTTGTAAAATTGTAACATCGTGCAGGGAGTTTCCTTCCTCCATTGGAACTGTGCCCTAAGCACCTGGCTGGGTTTTGTGAACACAATGATAAGACTGGGAAATGGTTATTTTTTAAATATCACCCCACTCTCTGCACCTGCTATCCATAGGCTGTAGTCAGTGAGGTGTGCTTGAAGCATTTCTCTGCTTATCTCCCGGGACCATCTGAGTTTGTTCTCCGCCTTTGCTTCCCTTCCTTCGCAGGAGCATCATGTAGCCACATCCCAGCTGCTCCTCCCCACCCCCACCACCCTGTTGCTCAGTCAGCCTTTCGTATTTTCATCGGCGAGTTTTGGACCCACCTAAATTGGCCACGGAGAGAGATCAGAAGCTCTGAAATGCTTCTCCTCAAAAAGTGATCTCAAATAACGTTGCTATGTAGGGTGCCTTGCTTATCTATTCGTCGTCGTCGGCAGCCGTCCGTCTCGAGAGACGATGGTGTAGCTTCTTAAGAGTCTATCTGCACCGCCGAGAATGGCTGTGCAGTCCGACTCGGGAGTGACATGGTATCTGTCTCCTCCCGTGTTGAATCGACATCTTGCGATGACGCTGGAGTGTCCTCTCCAGTGAAGCTGAAGCTACAGAGCCTGGGCAGGGTGATATGGAGGGTCTGCTGTTGCCCATGCAGCAGACCCCCCCTCTCTTCGCAGCTGAAGGGTCCAAGGGAAAGACGGAGTCAATACAGCTTGGCTTCAGGTGCGCCGCAGGAGTTGCCGGTGTTGACTACAACGTCAAACCGCCTTAGGGACTCCGGCTCCGGATTTTCTGTCGGGGTTTACTCCCTTAGCCTTTCCCCTGAAGAGGTATGCCGCAAGGCAGCGGAGGTTTTTGGAGTCAGAGTTTTCCTTCTCTGTTATCTATTACTGTGTAATAAATTATTCTAAAATGTAGTGGTTTAAGCAGCAACACACACTTACTAATTGAAACGCTGTCTGTGGGTTGGGAATTTGGAGGTGGCTAGGCTGAGTGCTTCTGGCTTGGGTTTCTTGTCAGCGTGCAGTCAGAAGCCTGCCGAGGCGGTGGGCATCTGAAGATTTGCAGATAGACTTCACATGGCAGGCAGGTGAGTGCTGGCTGCGGGCAGGAGGTCTCGGTTCTCTCCCTGTCACCTCTCCACAGGGCAGCTTGAGGGTTCTCACAACATGGCAGTGGGCTTCCCTGGGGTGAGTATTCCGAGAGAGAGAAAGGCCAGAAGCTCCGTGTATCTTTTATGACCTGGCCTGGGAAGTCACATCAGGCATTTCTGCAGCATCCTATTGGTTAGATTTCTGCAATGTCTCTATTGAGGGGGCCTGGGGGGCAAAGGGGGAGCAGAGGGAGTACACAGACTGTGAATCCCAGGAGCTGAGAGTCACTGCCAAGCACAGAGTGCCCCCACCAAGTGCCAGGACCTGCGTGGGCGACTTTATATCCATCTCTCCTCTCAACGGCTCTGCGAGGCAAGCCTGGTTTGTCCGTATTCACAGGAGGGAAACAGATGACTTTGCCTCTTGACCCTCCAAGCAGACGTGAACCCAGCTGCAAAATCTGTGCCTCAGCCCCTTGCCCTGTCCTGACCCTCGGTGTCCCTCTGTGCCTCTTGTCTTCCAGCCCGTGCTATGCTTACTCTGCTCGGCCGCCCTGGGAGAGACTCAGCAGCTGCAGGTGTGGGCACTGGGCTGCTGGACTGAACCGCAGGGCACATTGCCTTTATCTGAGCTCAGGCTAGATCGACAGAAATATGACGTTTAGAACACAGGAGGAGAGAGTCTGGGCAGACTCTAGGATTGCGGGTACCTCACCGTGGGACGTCTGAAAGTGCCAAAATCTGTTTAGGGAGGACAGTCCTAGGGCACCACCCTCAGATATGCGGTGGCAGGTCCTGCCGGAATCCCCCGCTACGGAGCCCACCATTTGGCGGAAGTGACAGCTAGGATACAAGTACATGTAAATGACAATGAGAGGAGAGGGTCAGGAAAGGTTTTCCTGAGACAGAGAATGAGCAGGAATGGCGGACACAAAGGGAGGGCCAGTGTGTACGCGGCGCCTGCTTCTTTGAGGGCCGTGGGCATTAGCGAGTGGCGGAAGGAGTCATCGTGGGAGGGAGTGCACACCCTGCTCTGCAGGTAGTGCCTTGTTGCGGGTGACACAGGGACGATTCTGATATTGGGGCTGAGGACAGATGGCTGTGCAGTGCTCTCCAAGTCTGGGTAGTCTCTGAGCTTACCCAGAATTCCTTCCTCCCGGGGTGCACAAGTCTATTTTAGGGGTTAACTTAAAATCCATCCTAGGTGCTTGGGGCACGCAGAACCACTGCTTTGACATTCTTGGCACCAGCTCACCTGGAAACCCAGGGTGCCTTTCTCTTCCACGGTCTGGCGTTTTTATCATCAATAACACTTTGTCTGCCTTGTGCTGGGCCCTGCCCCTCCCCCTTCAAGTCTAGATTCGGGTCTCCCGAGAGCCCCCAGTGCCTGAGGGTGACCCTTCCTCTGTCAGAGGCAGCCGCTTGCGCAGCCCCTTGTCTTTCCACACAGCCCCCCAAACAAGAGGATAGGCACTCCCTGCACGATCCCCGCAGGAGGGGCCAGGCCCTCCCCCACAGCCCCCGCACAGAAGGGCAGGCCCTCCCCCACAGCCCCCGCACAGAAGGGCAGGCCCTCCCTTTGGCTCACCAGCAGACCAGCCACGCTGGGCCGGGGATAGTGGAGCTGGTGCCGTGGGGCCGGGCAGGCGGGCAGGCTACGCCAAACCCTCCAAGGTGCGGCCGGAGGACACACTTAGACAAACTGGACGAAATGCCATGAGTGATGTCGCTGCGCGCGTGGGTCTGGAGGGAAGCTTCTTAGAACATCAGTCTCTGCTCTCGCCGAGCCACGAAGCTCCTGTGTCTGTCTCCTACGGAGGTAGTCATTAGAGGGGGCCTTGGCGCCACGAGGTCGCTGCTGACCTGCAGTGGGGAGGGGCGTGGGCTCCGGGCACAGTGTGGCCTCGGCGTGCTGTGTGGCCTTGGGCGAGCCCCTTCATCCTCGGTTCGCCCACGTGGGGAGGGACCGAGGTGGCCGGCAGGTGCTTCAGTCCTCAGCCTGGGTCCCTGTGGAGCGTCGGGGCAGACGGCTCTCCAGGGGCCCCAGAAGCTCGACTGTGGAATGACGAGAGGGGACAGGGGGCTGCCGGAGGGCTCTGGGCAGGTCAGTACCAGGCGGACAGGCGGGCTGACCCTGGGAGTTCCCCTCGGAGCCCTCGGGGAGGACCCCCAGCTGCCCCGGGCGGTCCACGAGCGCCGGCCTCACCCCGGGGCCCTGGCGGAGCCGGCTCCAGCGCGGGGCTGAGACTCAGGCTCAGCCCCCCGGTCTCGCTCTCTGTGAGGCGCTTTCAGGACAGGCAGCACCCTTCCGTGAACTTTCTGTCATTCTCTGAAACACGTATTTGTCTGCCAACCGGAGCATCACCCCAGCCTCCCTCGCTGAGGGGGCAGCTGGGCCTCAGGGAGAGTCTTTCTCTGTCCCCTCTGGGAAGGACGGAAAACTAATAAGCATCCTTTAGAGAAGGAGCATCTGGTGCGCAGCTGGCCTGGATCAGCTTTTCCCCATTGTGGCCAGAGGAGGTCAGGGGCCTGCAGACCCCTGGCCCCTCCCCCCACCCTGAGGCCCCATCTGGGGGGCCAGCCCTGCGAAGGCCCCAGTCGGCAGCTGGTTCCACTCGTCCATCTGTCCTGCTGTGGCTGCACTTTTTCCCCCCAAGCTCAGCGGCCATGGTAAACAAAGACACCAGATTTCTTTCCGTCCTCCGTCCACACTTGTCAACCCACCAGACACATGTTTTCCACTGTCCTCCCTCCAGCCAGGCCCGGTCAGGCTTCGAATCAGGACAGGGGACATATAATTGCAATGGGCAGGCAAACTTATTTGTCCTGTAAAGGGAACAAGTCGTGCATTTATTCCATGATGCTTTTTGAGAGTGGTGCTGGGCGTGGTGAGGCCCTGCCCTTGAGGGGCTCACAGTCTGGTGGAAAGGGACAAAGGGCATGGAAGTGGGGTGGGGGCACCGAAATAAGGAGTCAGGGTGGAAGACAGAAGGCTCCTGGGGAGGGCAGTCTTAGAGGGAAACTGAGTCCTCCAGGATTGGCTGAGCTGCAGTGGAGTAAGGAAGTGGGGTGTGCTGGGGGGGGGGACTGGACTTTTGGTACATGTGGCAGGCTGGGCCAATGAGGGCCTTGAGTGCCAACTAAGGCACTGAGCAGGCGGGCGGGGGGATGCGGGGGCCTGAGAGAGCTGAGTAGGGCATGATGTGGTCAGACTCATGACTCATAACTCAGAGGGAGGGCAGGCAGGGGGCAAGGAACTGGAGGCAGGGGTGGCAGGTGCAGGTGATGTCCAGGGAGGGGACAGCCTTGAGAAGCGCTAATGAGATCATCCTTGAGTTGAGAGGAAGGAAGGATGGCTGGCTGGGTCTGTCCTGATAGGGGAGGGGGGCAGAATTGGGACCTCGGACCCCACTGAGCAAGGCCTGCAGGCTCAAGTCAGTTGGCCGGGGCTGGCTGTGTCCTGGCCTGGAGAAGGCGGGCGCTGGACACACACACGCACACACACACGCGTGTGCACACATGGCAGGGCTGGGGCAGGTGAGAGCAGACGGTCACCGAGCGCTTCCTCTGTGTGCGTGCTTCCACGCACTGTCTTCTTTATTTCTCCCCGCTGCACAGTCAGAACACTGAGGGAACAGATGGGTCGCCCACGGCGGCCAGTGGCAGAGCCGGCCCCTGACCCAGGCGGTCTGAGTGCAGGACCTGGGCTCGCCTGAGGCTCAGGGGGCGCACACTCACCTCGGGTGATGCCATGTGCCTGTGCCGGGGTGCCTGGCGTTTGGGTCTCTTGCTTCCTACACACTCTGAGCTGCCCATCTGGCTAACGGGAGACCCCTTCAGGCCCCTGCCCTCCTGCTGCTGACAGGGCCCCAGCGGTACAGAGTCAGGCCGCTCACAGTCCCGCCGAAGACACTCAGCGCTCTGCACACAGCAGCCCCCTCCTCTTGCCTTTATTTTAACCCAACAAGCACCAGTTCGCCGTCTCCCAGGAAGAACGCAGGGGCCCTGACAGCAGTGCCAGGCTGGTCTCCATCCAGAAGCCCCGCCCAGCCCTGCGGAGCAGCTGTCCATCAAGCTTGTGTTTATCTGTCCCTGCTTTTCATTCCATCACCTCTAAATGTAGCCTCAAAACTATTTTTAATTTCGTCATTTTTAACTTTAAAAAGGGCGTAATGTTGTCTAATTTTTAAAAAGACTTTTAATTTTTAGAACAGTTTAGAGTTACATTAGAATTGAGAGAATGACACAGGGAGCTTGTATGATCGTTTTTGGACTTTTATTCCCCTCTCAATATTATATTGTTATCTTGGGAAACGGGTTGGTATTGTCTCGTAAAGCTGTGCGTTCACAAAGCTTGCAGACCGGCTGCTCTTCTCCTAGGTGCGTACGAGCACAGTCCTCGCTGTCCTGTCCCTAGTATCAAGACGCTGTCCCAGTCCAAGTCCTGTCAACAGAAACAGGTGCACAGATTGTGGCATATTTACACAGTGGGACCTTATAAAGCGGAGACACAGAATAACCGCAGGCAGCCCGCGTGTGGATGAATCTTAGCTAACCAATAGGAGTGAAAATAAGAGAGACCGAGGCTTTCTTTCCCCTACTCGGTATATAGGTAACTTCAAAAAGTTGTCACCGTGTTTAGGAACCAGCTCGGCTAAAGGCCACCACGTTTGAGGACAGAGCGAGCTGGAGACAATACTGAGGGCGGGTCTATGTGTGTGGGAGGGCCACCGAAGGGGGCGTTTGGAGCTGGAGGCCTGGTCCGGTGAGTCAAGGTGACACACACTGAAGTCCCCTGCACAAAATCATCACCGTGCCTCCCTGGTAGAGCCTGGAGAGTCAGTGCGGGGGGCCTTCCAGGGCTGGGGGGAAAGGCACCGGCTCCCAAGGGAGAGGCCGGGCAGAGCAAGACCCTACACTGGCCGCACAAGTATGGAGGTTACCAGAGAGGAGGCCCAGAGTGGGGCAGGGCAGCTCCAGCAGATGCTGCCCCAGCTGAACAAACTGGCCCGGGGCCCCATCCAACCTTCATGCTCGCCTATGAACCCTCATAGTTCCCTTAAACATTTATGATAAAACACTGTATGCTTATAAAATAAAAAAATTGAAAAATACATAAAGGAGGAAGAAGGATTTTAAAAAAAGAAATCATCCCTGGCTTTCACGCTCCTTGTCACATTGTGGAGTGTCTCGTTTCGGCATTTTTCGTGCTGTCCCTGTCATTTTCATGCACGTCCTTTATCCAGACGCACCTTCCCATTCTAAGCCCTTTGCAGTCATTGTGTTTAATGAATGCGTTTGAGTGGCATCTACCTATCTGATGCCTATCCATCTATCATCCATCTATCCTGTCCGTCCGTCCATCCATCTATTGCATCCTCATTTAATGGAATATATTCCTACGGCTCTTCTCCAATGACTAGCTATTTTGGCTATTTCTAGGTTTTCACTATTATAAGCAATCATGCCAGGAATATCCTGGTGCAAAAAGCTTTTTCAGTATTCAAATTAGGTCTTTAGCAGAGATTCCCAGAAGAGGAATTACTAGATCAAAGGGTTTGAATATATTTAAGGCTCGTGATACTTCACCGCCAGATTGCTTCCCAAACATAGGACCGCAGTCACCCCTCAGCAGGCGGCCTGCGAGCATGCCCACTTTCCTGCTCCAAGCATCTCGGCCTGAGCGGCTCTGGTAACCTCTGGTGACCAGTTGATGGGAATCAGTGGTGTCACAGAAGAGGAAAGAGCTGATCTGCAGTATCAGGTCCTGGGAAAGCTCTGCCCTTCCGTGTGAATTCTTGTGCTGCTATCTGTTGACTATTAGCCTGTTATTACTTTACTCCGTGTGAGCCGGTCCTCTAGGCAACATTATAAAATGGAGTTCTGGGGTCAGCTGAGCCGAGGCAGAGACCCAGGGATTTAAAGGCCAAAGGGTCCAGCCAGGCGCGTCTTTGCTCCCTTGTCACTGCAGCCCTCTCTGGAGAAGGGAATGTGATAGAAGGAAGGAAGGCTACGAGGGGGCATTCGCTGGAGAGGGCCACCGTGGACCAGCCAACATCCATGTCACTCCTGTCTCCTTCCCCACAGCAGAGACGCAGTCTGCTCAGGCAGTTGTGTAGCGGCACTAATCTCCATGAACCTAGCCCCAGGAGACGAACCGTGGGTGGTCTAGAGCAGGCCTAACAGTACCATTCCCATTCCCCGGTCACTGGTCTGGGGCGGTGATGTGACGCAGTCTTGCTCAGGAAAATGTAAGTGAAGTCAGCTCGGTAGCACAGATTGGCCTGGCCTGGCCTTTTCGCCCTTTTCCTTATTCTCTTTTGCTGTCCGGGATGCAGATGGGATGTCGGGGGGCGGGGGGCAGAGCAGCCAGCTTGTGGCCACGAGTTGACAAGCAGGGAGACAACACACCAATGATGGCTGAGCAGAAAGGCAGACAGAGCCTTGTCCTTGGGCACCTGATCCACTTTGGGGGTGCCTGTCCCAAGACTTCCTGTTGTGAGGAAAACAACCTTCTATTTATTTAGGCCACTTTGGTTGGCTTTTCAGTGACTTGCATTCACATGCTTTTCTACGAAGAGATTTGCCAGCGTTCTGCGTGGCTCGGTGTACATAACGGTAGCTGCCGTAACAAACATGCCCCAGGTCTCAGCGACTGAACTGTTACGCGTCCCACTCCCATCACAGCGGGATGCAGGTTGGACGTACTCCTCCAAGTGATGACTCAGGGATCTCGGCTCCTTCCATCTTGTGAACTCACTGTTTTCACCGCCTGGTCCCTGGAGTGGCCGCAGAAGCGGAGGGGAGCACGGACAACCGTGCCCACAAGTTTTCGCCAACGTCTCTGTCAGGCAGCCTTGCCCTGCAAAGTCACCCAGAGACCACTGTGGGCTTAGACAACGTGTTTATTGAGGGAAAAGGGGGAGGGGGGTGGAGGAAAGAGGCAACTCCTGGACCAACTCAAGGCCCATAGGAGCAAGGGGAAGGGGGAAGTAGGGCAGGGGACTGGGGAGTGGAGACTCCTGGTCACCTCGTGGGCCCGTGGGAATTGCCTGCCTGGACTTCTGCAGGCGCCTTTTTGTATTTGTCAAACATACATGTCAGTGAGGGTGAGTTTGCTTATCAACATATTCGGTAGGTCATTTGCATCTCATTACAGCAGAGAAGGAAAACTCTGACTCCAAAAAACCTCTGCTGCCTTGCGGCATACCTCTTCAGGGGAAAGGCTAAGGGAGTAAACCCCGACAGAAAATCCGGAGCCGGAGTCCCTAAGGCGGTTTGACGTTGTAGTCAACACCGGCAACTCCTGCGGCGCACCTGAACCCAAGCTGTATCGACTCCGTCTTTCCCTTGGACCCTTCAGCTGCGAAGAGAGGGGGGGTCTGCTGCATGGGCAACAGCAGACCCTCCATATTACCCTGCCCAGGCTCTGTAGCTTCAGCGTCATCGCAAGATGTCGATTCAACACGGGAGGAGACAGATACCATGTCACTCCCGAGTCGGACTGCACAGCCATTCTCGGCAGTGCAGATAGACTCTTAAGAAGCTACACCATCGTCTCTCGAGACGGACGGCTGCCAACGATTTGCATCTCATTGCCCCCCACCCCCAGGTTAGTTAACATATCGCCCTAGGTCCATTACCATTCCCTCTGGGAAGGAGCTAGGTCCATCAGCGTTTCCTGTGGAAGCAGGCTAGGACCAGGCTGATTTGCATATGGTTGATTTGCATATGTCAAAAGTCCAGGTGGGCATTCTAGCTGCCCCCAGGTTCTGACAATCTCCTTGGCCAGGACCCAGTCCAAGGGCGCGGACTTAGTTGCACAGGACACTGGGTAACGCAGTCTTTCTGCGCGCACAGGAAGAAGAAATGGGATCCGAGCGACCAGCCAGTCTCTGTTTGACACCCGCAGAGAGGGGAACATGCTAACGATGAAAACGTTCGCACCGCCGCTTGCCAGAGACCCACCTGGGCATGGGCGTTCTGGTCCGGGAGGTGGGCCTGCTCGCATGCCCTGTGCCTGAGCTGTGCCCGAAGGTCAGCAGTCTGTCCGCGGCCTCCGGGGTAAGTTTGCCAAACACCTAATCTCTGCTTTCGTAGTTCTTCATCCTGCGAGAAACAATGCATTTCCAAAAAGTGTGTTTTAAACAATAGTAAGACCCTTCCTTCCTGCTTCCCTCCTTCCCTTCCTCCCTTCCTGTTTGCACGGAGGACCTGTAGCCAGCTTTGGAAGGGCCTTGTCAGGGACAGTCACCAGGTCAGTGCTCCTCCTCTCAGGCGCAGGGAAGAGGCTGTGTGAAGGCCCTTCTGCGATGTATAGGGTGTAAAGTCCCTGTACTCCGACTCCTATCCACCCACTCTCCCGCATCGTCACCGCTGTCCCACACCTCTGGGGACCCCCCCAACTGCTTGGCTCTGGGTGTGCCAGATGCCATGTCAACAGGCAGGCCTGAGGACTTGGGAAGGCCTGGCAGACAGCAGGCTTATGGAGTGGGGGCCAGTTGGAATGGGGGTCTCTTTCTGTGACTGACACCAATCTTGCCTGGAGTTGGGGAGCCAGCATGGCCCTGCCACGCCCACATGTGGCCTCCACTTCTCCACGTGCCCCCATAACCAGCACAGCCGTTCAAAAGCACCCACTTGCACGTATCCCAGCCTTGACCTGCTAGTTTGGCCCGGCGTCTGTGGCTGGTGTGCCAGCGGCCCCGTGGTCATTTTCACGCCCACCTCTCCAGGTTCCTCTCCGTCTGGCCCAGTCTCTCTGGCTGTCTGAGGTGGGCTGCCCAGGGCGGGCAGGCCCCCAGAGTGAAGAGGTAGGAGTGGGCTGGGGGGAGCCCTGACTCCCAGTTCTGCCAAATCAGCTGGCAGCTGGCAAGGCGAGAGCAGATTTGGAGCAACAGGAAGTCTGCAGGGGAGACAGGATGGGGGAGGAAGCGGAGGGCTGGGACGCCCCCGGCCAGCTGCCTCGCTGGCCTCATCCTCGGCCCTCGCTCTGAGCTGCCCATAATTAGCTGTCTTTAGCTTTCCACGGGCGAGCGGGCTGCGCTGAGGTTCTAGAAGGCCTGGAGCATTCTTGCCACTTCTGGTCCAAGCAGATCTATTTCTGACAGTCTAATTTTGGTTGCTCCGCGCCTGGCGTGGGAAGGAAGGCAGGAAGGACACGTAGGGGGCAGGACCAGAGGGGAAACCATGACAGTCTGACATTCAAACCAGGCCTCGTTAGGAAAGGGCTGCTCTTGGCAGCCAGGCCGCGCTTCAAGGTGGGCTGGCCAGAGGGGAGGGGGCTGGCTTAGCAGAGGCCAGACGAAGCTCTTCTTGTGTTGAAGGAACCGAAGGGCATTGGCAGAACCACCATCTCTGGCTTCCGCGGAGGAATGCAGATGGGCCTCGGGTCTGACAGGCCCAGGTCAATAGCACCCCTGGCCTTTCCGGGGTCATGTGAGGATTTGTGGACGTAATGGCATGTTCAGGGTCAGTTCAGGGTCTGGCACGAGGTGGTGATCAGTCAGTAATTGTCCACATCCTCTGCTTCTTCTTTCTGTGCTGAAGGCTTCTCAGGTGTGAGAGGCTGGGAGGGGGCTTCAGGGCTCGTCTTGGGGGACCCTGGATGGTGGTGACCAACAGGAAAGAATCAGGGTGGGGGTGTTCTTTCAAAACTGGTCAGCACAGGAGTGGGGACAGATGCATCTCCTGATACCTAAGAAAGGGAAAGGACAGGTTTCACAGTCTAAGCCGGATTGGTTGCATTTTTGTCCGAGTTCCTCCTTGGCGTGAATTCTAGGACACATGATAAAACGCAAGGGAAAGTGGAGACCACGAAGAAGCCTGGTTTGCTGGCTGTTGCTTTTTTGTTTGCCTGCTGTTTATTCGCAGTGACCTGACCGCAGCCTGGAGTGCGAGGACCGCATGGGTATGTGGGTGTCCCAGGATGGTGCCCTGCACGTAGGCTGTTTTAGAACTTGGCCAGATATTCAAGAATCCCTCCTGAAATCTTCATGAACCACAGAGGGAAATGTGAACTGAATGTTGGCCAGTTAAGTAGGATTGAGTTTGGTTGTTCAACTGGCTGTGAATCTCATGAATCTGAAATTGTCAATATTTGGCTGTTTTAACCCAAGTGAATGGGTTTTTTATATGGCTCACCTACTGTTTATTGGACTAGGGACCTGCCTAATTCCCGGCCAACACAAGGACTCAATATTGCTATGAAAGTCTGCTTGTCCAGAGGTATCAGAGTGCCCGGCACTGAACGGTAGGCTGAAAAAAGTTCTGATTCTGGGGCCAGATGGCCCTGAGTTCAAATCCCGGTCCCAGCACTCCCAGGCTTCATGAAGAGGTACCTGGGCTGTGTCCAGCACGGGGCTTCCTGCCCCCACCTGTAGCCTGTCTCTGCTGCACCTGGTATGCGGGGCTGAGTAAGAATGAGGCCAGGAGGTGGAAGATCAGAGCTGGAGAGCAGGGAGGCCGGTGCACTGGGTCTGGGCCCAGGGGAGGAGCTGGCAGAGGGAGAGTCTGAGACAGTGGGAACAGCCCAAAGACAGGGAGGTGCTTGGGAGGAGACCAGCATGGGAGGCAAAGTGCAGACAGCAGCTGGGGCTGAAGACATAACCCAGGGCACTCAAGAATCCGTATATCACTTGTTGCCACAAAATGTTGCAAAAGCAGCCCTCCTCCCCCAACACAGTGGCCTCCAACAGCAGGTTTTCATTCTCCAGATCAAGGGTCTGTGAGATTTGGCTCCTGAGCTGGGCTGGGCCAGGCCACTGTTCAGGCAGTGGGTTGCTTGTTCTGGGGTCTGGGACAGGGATAGCAGCCATCTGGGGCATGTTTTCCTTGAGGGGCAAGTGAAAATATGTCATGTCCCTTACGGCCCAGGCTCTGGAATGAAACCCTGTCACTTCCACTCAAGCCTATTGGCCAAAGCAAGCCAGATGGCCACGCCCAGCATGAATGGGGCAGGGAAGGGCGTGCCTGGGGAGGCGGAGAAAGTGATCACTGAACAACAACCTGATTTGGCACATGGGCACCATAGTGGAGCCCAGGGCAGAGTCAGCAGACCCTGGGATGAGAACCCAGGCCTGCTGGGAGAGCTTCATCAATGTTCTACACGCTGTGTGCCTGCCACGGGCCACAGCCTTTCCTGCCAGTCCTCCATCCACCCTGCTGGGTAGTATCATCCCTCCGTTTTGTAGTTGAGAAAACCAAAGGCTGGCTTGTCCTGGCCCACGAAGCATTTTGAGTCAGAGCCAGGCAGGATTCCAAGGCAGGTATGGGAGCCCCAAGGTCTACGAGCTCTGCCCGGTGCTGACCAGCAAGACCCGTGACCTTGGGCGCAGGAGAGTCCAGCTTCCAAGGCTGCCAAGAGGCACCTGGGGGCAGACAGGGCTCCCTGTGGTCCCTCAGACAAAACAAGGGTCCGTGTCTGCCTAGTGCTTGGAGGGGCTGGCCGTGGGGATAGTCATCTGCCATGAGGCTGGGTGCAACTCATCCTTCGCCACCTTCATGGGCTCTGCAAAAATGGCTGGCTGCAGAGTAGCATAGGGGTGAGCTGGGGTTCTTAGTGGTGAGATGTGTTGTGCTGAAGACGTCACGCTGGCCCGCTGAGGGGTGCAGGTGATGAAGCCGTCACCGCTTGCAGGGTTCTCCTCGGCAGTGAGCACAGAGCTGAGCTGGAGACGCTTGCTGGGAGGGCGAGTTCTTCTTTTCTGCCGCCTGCTACTGCGGACGCCTTTGCTCATGGCCATTAATCCCGCGAGGGCAGACGGCACTGCTCCGGCCAGTGAGTCCATTCGGTGGCCTGACACACAGGTCACCCGCTGAAATGACCTTGCAGAGCCATGTCTCAGAGCCTCAGGGCAGGGACATTTGTATTTGTGAGGCTATCGACAATCCCAAGCCTTTGGGCTATAAGAGGGCCTTGGTGCAAGGCTAACAAAACTTTAAAATTAATATTCCGCAAGGGCCTAAGGGTTGGGAAATGAGGCGCTGTTTGCTTCCAGTTTGCCTCCAAAATGAGACAAATTGAAGTAATGAATTCTCGCAGCTCGTTTGCATACATTGCTAATTGGATTATAGAGGGAAACACAGGAAAAGACAGAGCTGTGGATGCACGAGCTGGGGCCTGACCCATTTTCTAAGCTGTTTGTGTCTTGCAAAGTCTGCACATTTCTCTCTAAACGAAGCTCTCAGCGCTGCGCTTTAGCATGAACGCCAAGCCTCAGCCCACTCAGAGACCAGCCCACGGCCCCGGGAAATACACAGGGTAGCTGTGAGCTTTCAGGGCGCCCTGTGTTTCTGGCAGCAGCTGTCTCAGTGAGTGACCTTGGGAAGGTGTCTCAACCTAGCAACTGAGTCCTGCAGCTCTTCCAAAGGCACATCCATGTGCGTGAGCTGGAATCCGGGGGGCCTGCCCCCAGCCCGCACAGCCCTGGGAGGAGACGGTACACACCCAGAGGCCCCTGCCCAGGCTGGGAGTCACCCTGGGGGTGTCTTTTGGTCCCCAGTCTGTGCTCGCCTTCTCTCTTCTGTGAAGTAAGTAGAGCTCTGGAGTCTGGGGAGTGTGAACAGGGAGGGGTGACCCCACCCCCCCACCCATTTTCATGTGACCACAAGATGTGGAGCGTTAAGCACTTTGCTGCTCTGACAGTGTCCCAGATGTGCCGGAGTGCAGGTGCCCACAGCCATGTGGAGAGAGCCAGACCCGGGACTGCTTCCTGGGACACACTCCAGCCCCCCCCCCCAGTTGGTAGTCAACACCGTTGCCTTCACTGATGAGCCTGGAGGTGCTGGCTCCTTGCGGAGTCCCCTGTGCCTCCTGCGGGTGCCGTCTACGAGGTGAATAGGGCCCCCCAGGTGAGGCACCCACGGGCAGTGTACAACCTGAGCTCCCACGCGAGGCCAGAGTGGCCTGTGAGGACGGGCTCGGAGAACAGACTCCCTGGGCCGGAATCCGGGCTCTGTTCTTGGTTAGCGGGAACAGGGCTTCGTCTGAATTAACCACTCCACGTGCTTAGCTGCGACTGTTACGGAGCTATGAGGACGGGCATATCCCGGCCGCCCGGGGCCCTGAGGATAGTCAGTGTTACAGCTCCTGGCTAACGGGTGAAGCCGGGGTCCCCTGGATGTGGAGTTCAGGGCTGGGAGGAAGGGTAACCCTGAATCTTTTCAAACAGTGTCCCCGATAATTCCAGCAAACACAGCCCACGCCCTCTGTTCTCCAGACACGCCCAGCTACATAGTGCTCCCCACGTCCCTGACTCGTCACGTTTTCTGTCCTTGCTCCTGCATCCCCTGCATGGACCGTTCACACCTAGTGAACTTGACCTTGTCCCTCCCGGGTCTGTGGGAATGCTCTGGTTCCCAGGAGGCTGCGTCTTTGGCCCTTTGGGAAGAAGCTGCATTTGGGCTCCCAGGGGGCTGTCAGTGGCCTGCAGGTCGCCAGGGCTGGCAGACTCCTGCTGAAACCCCGGTGTGGCCCCAGCGCCGGTGGGTGAAAGGCCTGTGCCCGTATCGTGGGACATCACGCTGCTGGTCTGTGTGTCCTCCCGGCCCTGGCTTTTCTGAATCTTCAAGTCCCCCAGGCTTCTGACAGGAGGCAGGGGCTAGGAGGTGGGGTCCCAAGGGGCCCAAAGAGACACCTTGGGGACTTGAGAAGTTGCTGGATGAGGGGCGTGCCTCCTCAAGAGACGGGGACAGGAGGAAGCAGCTTCTGGCTGCCCAATAAGATGTGTGTTAGCTCCTCCAGAAACCGTCTCTCCAGGGGCCTTGGGGGCTCAAATTCCTGAAGGAAACAGAGATTATTCTATAAAAATCCCTTTTCTAAAATAGCAGCCACTCTGTTTGACTTCCTTCCCTGTTACAGACAGGGGAGTGCGGCTTCCTGATTTGGGAAGACGTCTGAGCAGTGCTGGGAAGACGGGGGTGGGGCACCTCCCACGGGAACCCCGGAGGGTTCTGTGTGGGCAGCATGTGCTCGTCCTCAACTGTTACTTAAAGGGGAAAAGGCAAAGTGTCAGCCTTGAAGGACAGTGCTGGGGGGCAGGGACCAGGCCCACGTGGAGCGTTTCCCCATCCTTCTGACCCCTCCCCTCCCTCCCCTCCCCACGGGTCCCCTCCCTCCCTCCCCTCCCTGCTGGGCCCCTCCCTCAGTGCCTCAGTGGACTTGAGAGCTCCAGAGTCTCACGCACTGAGACTGAGTCCCAGCTCAGCGTCTCTTTGCTAGGAAACGCTGAACAATTGACCTCTCTGGCCTCCTCCCCTTCATCTGTCAGGTGCGACTATTGAGTCCTTACCTGCCGGGTGGTTGCGGGTACAATGGACACACAGGCCTAAAGGTCCCGATGTCCACCCCCGCCCCCGCCACCCCACGGGATTAATCAGAGGGTTGTGATGGAGAGGAATCAATTACCCGCTTCCGAAGCCCTGCTTGCAGTGGCTCTAAGGCCACCGCGCTGCCCCTGCATGGCTGTCCCCTCCCCCAACACACGGGGGGCCTGTGGCTGTCAGCAGTGGGTCGTCCCTTAGCTGTGGAGTTGGAGCTGATGTTTTCCTCTCACTTTTCGGTGTTTTCCCAAGGTTCTGCCTGTGCCGCCCTGGATTTGCGGTCACAAAGACAGAGACAGCCAAGGCCGTTTAGAAGAAAACAGGTTTTGCTGAACGCTTTGTTCTGTCTCCTTTGGGACACCCAGAGAGAGGCCCTGGGGGAGGCTGGCAGCCCCGCGTGGGAGGTGGGAGCCCCCAGGCAGCGGGGCCAAGTGCAGACACCAGCACGAGTTCTGGCCTCGGCAGGGCTGCTGGGGAGGTCTGGGTGGGGGCACCTGTCTCTGGAGGCCCTGCCACTCTGCCTGGGACACTGCTCTTTTCCACACAGACAAAACCCGACCCCTGGGGAGGGGCCGGGACACTGTGACCCCTAGGACATTCTGAATGCAGGCTTTGGAGTCAGAATGGCAACAGGGATGCGTTTTCCTCCAGACGGTACCCGAATTCCATGGGGAACTCCATTAAGCGCACGCAATCCCTTCATCCATTTCCCACACAGCACGGTTAAACCATTTCCGTTGTTTCTGATTCCATTTTGCTGAAATTATACTCATAGAGATCAATCCTCTTGCATTTAGGATTTCGCAGTGGAGAATTGCTTCATAAATCAGGTTTTTATCCAATCAAACTTGACTAATTGCAGCCTCTGCGCTCGCAAGCGGCCACGGTTTCTGTCCACGATGGTTTTCCGGGGCCTGTGTTACAGCTTGGGTTGTTGCCGAATGAATGGGCGAGGAGACAGGACGCGATTTGATGGGACTGGGAGATGGAGGAGGGGCGGGGGAAGGGACAGAGAGGGAGACAGAGGGGCCCCTGGGTGGAAACAGGACTGCAGTTGGCCTGGTGGATGGAGTGGGAGGGGGCAAAGGTCGGAGTGTCCTCATGGCGGTCACGTGGCAGAGTCCTGGTCAAAGACTGTCCTCCTCCCTCTGTTCCAATCTGAAGGTCCCTCCTGGGGTGTCCAGCTGGCACCCACAGAGCTGCATGAACGGAACAGGGTCAAGGAGCAGAGAGGATGAAGCTTCCCCTCACCTAAGCCATTGAAGTTCCCTTCTTTTTTGGCTTAAGGTAATTGATTTGGGGTTCTGTCGCTTGCAATTTGACACATTCTCCCAAATATCCTCCAGGTCTATACTCACGAGGTTACCGTGTCTGCCCCGTCTCATGTGTTGTTTCGATGTCCCTGAATGTCCTGCTGGAACCTGTGCCCAGAGCTGACATAGCAGGAGTCCTCTCCCTATTACTCCTTCTTCAGATGTCTACTGAGCATGCCGGCACGTTCAGGGTGGCACTGGGAATGGGGGTGGGGTGGGGGAATTTGGGGCAAACTTTTTAGTCAGTCTCACTGAGCCTCAGTTTCCTTTCCTGTGGAATGGGGACAATCACAGTGCCTGCAGGTGGCTGTGAAGACAGCAGAGCATCCAGATCATAGCAGACTCTGGTTGCTTCTTCCCACTATACTTGAACGTGGGCAGAAAGGATGGCCCTGGGCCTTGGCAGGAGCCTCAGGATGGCTTTCATGGTCCCGTCGCTCTTGGTGGGTGAGGAGTTAGTGACGTGAGACTGACTGACCCCATGAGGGGAGACCTCTGGGTGGAGAAGCCAAAGGGGTCCAAGGTCTAAGAGGGACAGGGGGCCCTGTGGGCAGGCCCTCCCGGCTGCCTGGAGACCAGGCTGGTGCTTGCGCACCATTCCACGTGCGTCGTCTGCGTGGCTGGACATGTGGGGGAAGAAACCCTCAGAGCTGAGCGGCGTCCACATTCCCCTTGGCACCTCCCGCCACCCGCACGTCAATCTTTGTTGTTTACCAGATTCCAGAATGGCGCCTTCTGTGGCATCCTGGGCCTTGGCGCTGGCCAAGACATTTATTGGAATCAGGGTGGCCTCTCAGCAAGGCTCGCGTCGGCTCCGAGCCCGTCCCTGGCACTGTCATCCATGCAGCAGCCCGCAGTCTGTGGGGCACTGCCCTACATTCTGGGGACATCTGCTCATTGGCGACTGGCTAACCTCTGGGTGCATGTCGGAATCTGGAAGTGCAGAAGCAGTGACAGGTGTTTTTGGGACCAGCATATTCAATACTGGAACATTATTTTATATTTCTAAAACTAAAAAGAGACTCCTATTATTTTAACAAAACAAAAAAGTAAAGCTTGAAAAATTGCTCTGGCTAAAGAGAGACAGAGATGATAGCACTTCCTTGCAGGTGGGGGAGGGTGGCAGATACACATCTGGAGCAGTGACATGCCACTGTCAAAGGCTGTCATTGTGCACCACTCCAGTCTGCTTCCCCTGAATCGGCCCTGACCTGATGCAGGATCAGCTCTCCTGTCCCACATCCTCAGGCAGTAGGGTTGGAACCTGTGTCAGAAATGTCCCTTCTTATCACACAGGACATGCATCATGTTACAGAGAATGGGCTGTGCGGGTGGCAAGTGTAGTGTAACTCATGTTTGTTTCCCAGGTCACCAAAGACCAGCAGGGAGGGGAGGGGCTAGTCTGCAGTGGAGCAGGGCAGAGGGGTCCCCTGTGGGTGTCCTGGGAAGGTGTGTCCTTCTTCCTGGAGTCCAGGGCTGGGCCCTCAGGACCTGGGGCCCCTCTCACAGAAGGCCAGGAGCCTTGCACCCTGGTCCTCCGCTCTATTCCCGGAGACCATGAAGGACAAGGAGACTTGGGTCAGAATGCCTGTGTGAGACACACTGGTGTTACTTATTAGCCCTGTGGCCACAAACACATCAACCCCGGTTTCCGTCTTTATGAGCCTGGCGGCGATTTCTCCCTTCTTCTTCTTAGCATTGAGAGTGCCCGGTACCCCTCCCCTGTAGGCAGCGTCTGTAGCTCAAAGACCCTCAACTAAAGCCAACACAACTGGTAACCAGCATGTCTAGAGAGCGTCGGTGCCCCGGGACCATTCAGACGTGTCAACATGCACTTGCTGAGCGTGCCCCCCACGACCCAGGCAGTGTTGTTCTTCTGTACCGATGGGACAGCCGGGGCAGAGAGCCGCGGTGGGAAGTGCCCGCGTCTGAATGTGAGCGGCCCGCCCTGGCCCCTAGTCCGAGCTGCTGGGCACCGCACTACCCCGTCCCCAGGAAAAGTTCTCCACCCCTCAGTGGGCGAGTGGTGGCGACACCCGGCTGGACCCTGGCCGCCTCTGCCGGGGCTGCGTGAGGAGGGAAGGGGACCTCCCCCGAGCTTCCGGAACCCAGGAGCTCCCCGTGGGCGCAGTATTTCTTTCTCTGCCTGTGGTTCGTACTACCCCACGAAGGGTTTTTGATCTATTTGGTTTTGTTCCGTGAGAGAAGCTTCTGGTTGAGGGAAGTGAGGTGCAGAGAGGTGACTCGTTGAAGGTCACGTGCATGCCACCACCGAGAGGAGCTTGAACCGGATGTCAGCAGTGACCTCTCCAGCTGTAAGTCACACGACTTCATGGTCCTGTAAAAGTAATTTCTAAGCTGTCGCTATTAAAAATGTAACAGTGGGCTGCGGAGGAGCGGGAGGAGAGAGCAGGGCTCTGTTTTTCTGTTTCAGGCTGAGGTTCGCAGCTGGAATGGGAAACGAGCCTGGTGGGCAGGCCGCCTCTAAGGACAAATCCCAAACAAGGACAGTGGAGAGGGAGAGCCAGTCTCCTGGCCTTGGGAACAGAGCTGAGCCACGGGCCAGGTTTTCATCAAACCTCCGCCTCCCCGCGCTCTGACGGTGGGCAGGCATGGTGCCTGGTCATCAGCAGGGGTGCAGGGCTGGCGGTCTACCTGGGACAGTCAAAGGGGCCTCATTACTGAGGCTTGGGGACACGCACCCCGAGCTGTTGAGATCCGTTCCTGCCCACACCTGCAGCGATTGGCACGGGCGCTTCAGGCGCAGCTTGGGAACCGGGCTGTGAGATCATGGGCAAGTCACTTACTTACCCGTTGGGTCTCAGGCTCCCCAGGTGAAATGTAGGGATGATAACAGTAGCCCCCTCAGAAGGCTGTTGTTGGGTTAGATGAGACGGGCAGGCACAATGTGTGGACCCTCTATAAATATTAGCTGTTATCAGGATTGATATTATCATCAGCCTTAGTTATAGCTGTTAGTTACACACCTGGCTTGTTGGAGACTTGTTCCTGGGGCAATGCATTCAAGAGACGTGACTGTCAGGAACACTTGCAGCATTTATTATGCACTTACGTCCTCGCTCGGGTGGGGTGAGCTCAGTGACCAGAAGAAGCATTGTCACGATAGATCCTCTCTTTACTAGTTATTCTTAGGGGGACTTCAGTGGGTCAATTCATCTCTCCGAGCCTCAGTTTCCTTGTCTGTAGAATGGGAATTCATTGGTTAAGAATGCTTTTCACAAGGATAAGAGAAAACTCAGCAAACACTGACATTGATGAAGAGGGATTTTTTTTCTTTTTTTTTAACACAGCTCACCAGAAGTTCAGAGCAGATGGTCTGGACTTGCAATGGTTCCCAGCAGGGGCCCAGGCTCTTTCTATTTTTTCTTTTCCTGTCCTTAGCACATCGGCTCTGTTCGCACACTTGCCGCCTCCTGACCCCACCGGGGCTGTTCTGCCTCCAGCCTCTGGTTTGTGTGCTAGTCAGGAAAGAGTAAGGGGTCCTGTGTCTGGAAGGGGACCTGCCCTGCGGCCTTTGGCCTGCGTCTTGTTGGCTAGAATCATGGTGAATGGTCACCCTAACTTCAGCAGGAAGTTACCTCCCTAGGCTTGTCAGTAGAGGAAGGCATGGGGAAGGCGGCTGCGGATGCCTTTCGGGTAGTGAATCCGCGTGGTCGGGCATGGGGCCTTGGGGAGGGTGTATGCAAAATGCTAACCCCAGTGCCGGACCCAGAGTAGGTACCCAGGCTTTGAAGGGAACACTTTATCTTATTAGCTAAGCAGGAAGGAAGGAATGCAGGATAGGGAAGGATTAATATCTCACAGTGCACACTGGGCCTCGGTCAGCGAATTTCCTTTAGTTCTTCTCTTGGCTCCCATTGGCCTGGTTGGGGTTGCCTTGCATTCTCCACCCCCAACAAAGCTCCCAGTGACGTTCCCAGCATTGAGGACATTCTGAGGCCCCCTCCCCTTCACGGACGCTCTTGTCAGACTGGCAGCCGGTGCTGCCTAGAGGAACTTGGATGTGCCGGCCAGTTATGAGACAGCTGGCAGGGGGTTTGGCCTGAGCGAGGCTGTACTGCCCTCCACCCTGTGCGTTGTAGCTCTGGGTTTATCTGTACCTTTGAGCCCCGCCCTGATTCAGTCGGTAATCTCACTGCAGAGGCCCCGAGAGGTTCAGCTCAGCCTCCTGACTTCTCCGGAAAGATCCAGTCCTGCTGTGTGTGGTTTTGTTTTAAGTCTGTTTTTAAACACGTGTTCATCCAGACAGAACACGGAATCCATGATAACACCCTGCTGTTTACTGCAGTCACATCTCCTTTAGCCCCCGATGGTTCGTCGACCACAATAGATTATGCAGGCGCGGGAGGTTAAGGAAGAAAATTCATTAATTTCTCATAGCCAGCAGCTCACCTCCAGCCGGTCTCAGCAGCTAATGACCATGAACCGCAAACTGGGGGCCGTCCCTCCTGCTTTAATGGGGGCAGAGCTCAAGATGCTTGGGAGCTGGGGGGTGGGGTGAGCAAGGAGTGGATTGTTATCAGGAACAACCTCAAGGACTCATCAAACCGATGTGCTGATTCCCAGGTGCAAATATTGAGCATGGGGCAGCACTGAGGCTGGGCGCGCGGGCAGCCGCTACTCTGGGGGTCCCCCTGTGAACGGAAGCTGAGGATGGCAGCTTGTGACTTACTCTTGGACTGGAGGGGCTTGAGGGGAATAATAACCCTTAGAAAGTGGGAGTTAAGCAGCCCTTTCTGCGTGTGCTCCCCTGCTGTACGGGCCTTGCTCAGAAGTCTCGTGATGGGCTCTCAGCCATCGGCACTAGCACCGCAGGAGCAGGGCTGGCTGCGTTTTGATGACTGACTTCGCTGAGGCTTCCACCAAGGGTGTCATCCACCTTGAGACTTTCGAAAAGCTGTAAGGATTCGGAGGGGGAGGAGACTAGCTATAGCTGTGGGTTGCAAAGCCTTGTAAGTTAAAAGCATGGCTCCTGGTTGTATTTTTGAGGTGCTCTGTGGTATTTGACGTCTCTCCTTAAATGGTGGTTAACACTTATTTGAGCGCTTCCTAGGTGCCAGGCACAGGGCTGAGGTCTTTTCACGAATGGGCCTCATCTGTTAATCCTGGCTATGACGCAGTGAGGGAGGCACAGTTTTGTCCTCACCTTGAAGAGGAAATTCAGGCTCCAGGGAGTTGTCACCCTGGGCTCCATCATACGTGTTAAACCAGATACCTGAACGCCGGTCATTCTGAGTTCACTTGGGAATAAATGGACAGGCAGGTGATGCCAGCTGGGGAGTCAGGACTTGGGGTTCTGGTGTGCCCCTCTCCAGAGGTCAGCCTGCCTCTGTGAAATGAGGGCTTGTGTTCATCCGGGTTCTTCAGAGACACAGAACCAATGAGACGCATGTGCACGTGTGTTTGTATGTTGTTTGTATGTGTAATATGTATGAAGAGATTTATTATAAGGAGTTGGCTCATGTGGTTATGGTCCTAAGGCCTGCAGTCAGCAAGCTGGACACCTGGGAGAGCTGATGGTGGAGTTGCAGTCGGAAGGCTCGTAGGCGCTAGACCCCCAAAGAGCTCTTATTTAAATTTGGGTCCAAAGGCAAGAAAGAACACATTAATCAATGTCCCAGCAGCAAGTGGGAGGAGCTCCGTCTAACTTTGCCTTTTTTTTATTCATCAACTGAGAGCAAGACCCACCACGTGGGGAAGAACAATCTGCTTCCCTCAGTCTACTGATTGAGAGTAAGTCTTGTCCAGAAACACCCTCACAGGTGCACCCAGAATGATGTTTGAGCAAATGTCTGGGTACCCTGTGACACAGTCCAGTTGACACATGAAATTAACCACCACAGGCTGCTTTCCCAGGTTTCTGGGCCTTTTTCAGGGCAGATGTTCTCTGCCTCAGGACCAAGTACCGGCAATGAGGTCTCACTGTGTGTGACGGGGCATGATCTCTCTCGTAGGCCACGTGGAAGTGTGAACGTGGCTTTCACCACCCGTCCTGAGGCACTTTCCTCCACTCAGGAGAATTCAGCCGCTCCTGCCTTTCTAGAATGTTCTACAACCTTCTTTCAGCCCAGGCCTTGGCCAGCCTACCTTCTGAACCTATTTTCTCACTGTCCCAAGACACTGTTGGGCGGTCAGGTCCTGAGGCTGAGGTCAGAAGCTGGTGACACAGTCTTGAGGCACAATGGGGGACTAGGAATGTCTTTAAGTGTCCCACAAACCACAGAAGGGCAGGCGGTCTCCCCCCAGGCCAGCTTTGTCAGATGCACATTTGCATAGGGAGTCACAGGCTCTCAAGGCTGACAGAGACCCAAGGACCATGGCGACCACTTGCTGTCTTGCTGGCCTCCCTGCTGGGGATGCTGGCCAGCCACCTCCTCCCTGTGTTCGCTTGCCTTGGTTTGGGTTTCCTCAGAAACAGACCCCACAGCAAGGATTTGAGCCTGTTATTTATAGGGGAGGTAACAAAGGAGGGAGGAGAGGTAAAAGTGAAGGAAGCAATCAACCAATCAACAGAAAGCTGGCCCTGAGCTTGCCCTGTCACCTTCGATAGACGTCACTTTGTGGCCAACTCTGTGGCTGGGTCAGTTCCCAGTCCTTGCCTGAGGTCCCAGAATGCCTTGTGGTTGGATCCAAAAATTATGCCCCTGGCTGGTCATTAACTTTCAAAGAGTACTCAACCAGGGATCACAGATCACCAGTTCTCCAAAGTTCTCGAAGTCCCGATCGAAGCACTAAAGGTTCCTCCTTTGGTCAAGGGGACTAGGCTAGGAGGTGGGCATCACTGAGGACTATGGTCTTCCCAACCCCAGCCTCTTCTCGTCATTGTTCACAAGCTGTGTGACCTTGCACAGGTCATTTAAAGTCTCCGGGTGTTCCGTCATCTGCAAAGGGGGCCTAGAGCAGCTGTCTCACAGGGTTGCTGTGAGGATAACATACAATGACGTGTGTGAAAGAGCCGAGCACACGGCCAGCCCCGATCTCGTCCTGTCCCTTGCCACAGATCACACATTTTTCACCATCATCTCTGACAGTTAGACGTCTGTCCATGTAGACTCTGCTTCTCTGAAAACTCACTTTCGGCAAACTCTCGAGATAAAATTATGTTTATGTCAAGGAGCCTGTAGGAAAGAGCTCTCTCTTTACAGGCTGCCTCCACTCCGTGAGGGGGCAGGATCACGTGGGCATGAAGGTGCCATCGATTATGGGACACTTGGAAAAAATGGGGCCTTTTACTGTGAGTCTCAGTCATTAGCAAGTTTTTGCATTTAAAATTAGCCAGAAAAGGTAATTAGTGTCAAGGAATGATTGCCGCCAGGTCATTACCATGACGGATGTTGGTGTGGGCTCATGCTAATGACTTATGGAATTTTCATTCGGGAGACAATCGGAGCAATTTGGTGGTCAGCAGACAGTCTGAGAATCAATCACCATGAGAGTCAATAATTTATCATTTCTATTTAAAGTCTGGAGTCTGCATCAGCTTAGAAAGAAGTGAGCCCCGATGGAGGAAGGTAGGCGTCCAGCGAAATCCCGAGTCCTGTCTCCGTCTGTGTAAGAGGCATCCGTTTCCTTCCCAGCGCAGAGCAAACAGGGAAGCTGTCTGAAGGCTATGCTTCCCGCTTCATCTCGGGGACCAAGCAGTCACGTGCTCCCGACTGCAGGGGAGTCAGAATTTAGGTGTTAAACTAGATTTTGCTTCACAGATTCACGTCTGGTGGTTGGAAAATGCTGCCATGCAGAGACCCCCCCCCATTATATCATCAGTAACTGGGAGCCCCCTCACTGGAGGACGCTGGCTCAGAGCCCAAGTACTTCTGAAGGACACTCGGTTAGCCAGGGACAGAGTCAAAGTTCTGACCTTGACTGTGTCGTGTCCTTTCAGTAGGAAAAGTACCGATAACAACAGGAATAGTAGCAACAGCTAATAGTACTTGAGAGGTGACGGTGTGCCTGGGGCGTGCTGCGTGCCTTTCCCATTTTATTTCAATATGATCTTTACTGACAGAGGCTTGGCCAGGCCAAGCTGCTCAAGGTCACACAGCAAGTCATTACGGGCCGGTCCTCACACCCAGATCCTGGGCTCCTACGCACCGTGTTATTTTGAGCTGCTGGATGCAGGAAGCTGATGCTAAATTCCTATGACCTCAGCCATCTCATCTATAAAATATGAATAATAATGTGCGCCATGTATAGTTTCAGGAATAGATTGCTGGGTAAGCCGTTATGCGGGGTGCCCAAAGCCTGCAGGTAATTTGCAATCTGGTAATGATAGTGGTCACCCAGCGGCTCCCTGTGCCCTGTGGGTCTGGATTGCAGTCACCCGGCTCCCCCCACCTTCTCAAATCCACCGAGGTGCCGAGTCCTGCCCAGTTCTTCCTGTCCCTCCCGTGTGTCCACACTCCATTTCACACTCATGTCATATCTGGTCTCTAGATGATGCCGAATTAATTTCCTGCTACTTTATGTCTGTGGGTCCCTTCTTCCAAAACTTCCAGCCGCACCCCATTTCCATTAGGATTAAATGTGGCCTTCTCAGATCAGCACCAAAGGCCCTGCCCCTGTAAAATCTGTCTCCAGAACACTCTCTTCTGTGTGTGTCCTGTCCTGCCCAGAGCCCTCCTCTTCCTACTTTGTCTCCTCCTTTCTCCTCTCCACCATCATCCCCACAGTTATTGTCCTCCTCGTGATGATGGTAGCAGGCCCTCAGCTTCTCATGACCCCCACCAGCGTCCAGTACAAACTGTTTCCAGGGAGGTTCCCTATTCCTGGTCGGTCCCTGTCCCCAAGTAGAGATCCATGTGGTTTTTTTTATTATCAAGGTCGGGGCTGCTCAAATACACACTGGCACCACTTCTGTACCCAGGAAGTCCCAGAGAGATGGCTGAGGTTGGGGACAGAGTATGGACTGGAGAGAGGGGAGCTCACTATACATGTGACCCTTTCAGCTCGTCGCAGTGACCACATGGTCCAGAGTAAAAGCATTTCATTTGTCTTTGCCACATCTCATATCAGGCGAAAATGAGAAGTTTTGGTTCAAAAGTGATGGTCATCAAACTTGCATTCTGGGATGTCAAGCTTTCAGGGAAGAGAACCCCTTGCAATCACATAGAAATACAAATTTAGGATGAGGGCTCCTAGTTTCATAAGTACTCATAGAAGTTGATGATCCAACCAGGTAACCCCTGGGTGACTTGAGCTGCTAGGTGGGGGGCGAGATGCAGTGATCCCCACGATTACCCCTCCCGGAGTCCTGAGACCAGAGGCAGAGGGAGCACACGGGAGCCAAACAGCATGCTTAACTGAAGGACCAAGAAGCATTGACAAATCCACAATCACAGCAGATTTTAACATGCTTCTCTCATCCACTGATCGATCAAGCAAACGAAAAGTAAACAGGCTGTAGAAAAGTTGAATCCCGCAGTGAACCCAATTGATCTATCAACAAGTACAGAGCCCCAGGACCCACCAGTGAACAGTAGATATTTTTCCAAGCTCATAATTAATATTTACCCAAACTGATCATATTAAACCATAGAATATATTTCAACAGATGTCAAGTCATCAAGTCACAGAGAAATTATGTTCTCTGATCACATGGAATAAAATTAGAGATCAAAGCCTTGCATAGACTTGGGAAAAAAGTATTAGTTGGTAATTTATACATCAAAGAAGAAATTAGAATGGAATTTATAAAGCACTTGAAACTGCATGATAATGAAAATACCATATGCATCAGCCAGGATAGGCTTGTTATGCTGATATAACAAAAAGCCCCCAAGGCTTAGTGGCTTATGTACTCAAGGGGTGTTTCTGTGTTCTGTCACCTGTGTGTCATTCACATCCTTTTAGCTTAGAGAAGAGGCCGATGAAGCCTTAATATCTGGAAAGTCACCAAGTCCTGCAGCTGGGGCAGAGCACCCTGGAGAATCTTGAATCAGCAATTAAATGTTCCCATGTAAGGGTCCCCGGTCATCACTTACATGCCCATTTCAACACGGCCTGGCCTAACTTGAAGGAAGTGAAGAAAATAGAACCCTCCATGGATAGGAGGGGGCCAGCTCCCTGCCGGCGGGAGCTGCCGGCGGGAGCTGCCGGCGGGAGCAGCGGCTGCCCCTACCCAGCAACACGTGGGAATCAGCTGGAGCCGTGGGTTGAGGGAGATACATGGCCTGAGGTACAAAAATCAGGAAAGAGAGACTGAAAAGAAAGAATCCAGAAGTCTCACTTAAGTGAGTAGAAGAATAATCAAGCGGAGAAACCCCGAAGAAAGTAGAAGAAACTGATGAGATGATAGACTGGAATAAATGAAATAGAAAACTAAGACATCATTGAAAGGATCAACAAAAATGAAAACTGACTTATATTTAAAAAAGAATAACAAAATAGAGAAAGGTATGGCAGATAGAGTAGTTAGAAAAGAGAAAGGAAACACCAATAACTAATAACCAATATGAGGAATTTCCTGTCAAAATGTCAGAAAGATGGCGGTGGCAGCCCCAAGTCTGTTTCCCGTGGGTCAGGAAGGAACACACCGGTCTTTGGGAGACACGGGACAGCAGAACCCAACTTACCGCTCAGCACTGGGGAATGGGGTGGGCTTCTCAGTTTTCAGAGGATGGCTGGGGGGAAGAAGCCTGCAGCCAGCTTGCTGCCTGGGAGTTGGTTTTGTCAGAAACTCTGGGCCTCAGGAAGTAAGAATTAATATTAATTGAAGTTCTAGAATGTTCTAGGCACTGTACTAAGGATTTTATACACAGAAACTAACTCATTCCCCCTCACGACCTCAGGACTGTGTACAGGTGTTATCCCTTTATTATAGATCAGAGAACTGAGGTCCAGAGACTTCAAACAATTTTGCCCAAGATCACAGCCAGATCCCAACAAGGTAACTGGATCCCAGGACCCACGTGCTTGACTCTGCCACTTCTGTGGGCTCTGCTCTAGGAAGTGAGTTCAGCTGTTCACTGGCCCAGGGAGGACACAGGCTCTCCCGAGACAGGCACCAGCGTCTCCACGGAGTGTTATTGATCTTTCCATTGTTTTTATGGTGGTTTCCTCATGCAAAAGCGTTTTATTTTTATGTGCTCAAATGTGCCAGTCTCTTCCCCACCGCTTCTGCTTAAGGAAGTTTTTTTCCATCGCAGGATAGATAGGCCTTCACCCATGGTTTTGACTGCTACCTATAGGCTTTCAATGTTTATATTTAAATATCTGACCCACTTTGGGTTTTACCCCAGTGTGTGGTATGAGCTCCAGGCTTGACTTTCCCCATATGGCTATCCAATGAGCTCAATACCACTTATTTTTTTTAAATCATCTTTCCACACAGATCGGTGAAATTGTCTTTCTCATATAATAACTTTCCAGATGCAGTTGGATCTATTTCTGGATTTTCTTTGGTCTGTCTGTTTATTCACATGCCAATACCAGACTTCTAATTACAGTCTGTACAGTATGTGTTGATGGTGGGTAGCCCCCACCCCCACCCCCCAGATGGCTCTTCTTTTTCTGGGTTCTTCTGGCTAGCTTTGCTTTTTGTTGTTAAGTATAAACTTCCTAATCAACTTGCCTAGCTCCAGGAAAAAAAAGACAAAAAACCAGTGCTAGCGGTATGTTTTAAGTTGGAAGTGCATTAAATCTGTAAATTAACTTAGGCAGAAGTGACGTCTTTATGAAGATGAGTCTTTAGTCAAGAATGTGGTATGTCTCTTCATCCAAAGTAACATTTTGAGGGGGGAAAAATAAGTTTCGAGAGGATCCACACAGAATAATGACTATTTCAGTGGATTTTTAAAAACCTGTAAAACCATAGTCTATATAGTTTATAAAGTCATGCCTTTGTGGTAAACAGACTAAAATCAGGATGTGAATGACTCATGCCATTTCAGGGCAGGGGTTACTTCTGGGGGAGGGGGGAAATGACCCACGTGGCTTTGACTAATTTTTTTCGGAGAGAGAGAGAGAGAGGGAGGGAAGGAGGGAGGGGGAGAGAGAAAGAGAGAATGAGAGCGTGTGCAATCTGAATCGATTATGGCAAATGTTTGATCGTGGTGGAGGATAAAGTCTGTAATATTATTTCTATACCTTTCTATATGTTTGAATTGTTTCATAATTAAAAACAAAAGAGAAAGAAGGAGAAGGGAGTCGTTCCTACTGCTTGGGGGTACTCCCCAGAAAAGAGCGCATTTCAATTCCTTTTATGTGGTCTGGAGTAGTGTCTGCTGGCGGAGCCTCTGTCAGAGGAGGCCTGCAGTTCTTTCTGTGAAAAGGAATTCTATTAAAGACACAGCAGCTGGAGGGGAAGGGTTTCCTTTCTTTAAATGGGCGTCCTTAGCAGCTCCCAAAGCGGGCGTGAGCTGGTGTGAAATTTGGAGTTCAAGGCAGTCTTCCTGCAGTCGCCTGGATTTGTGATAGGAAGGGTTTCACAGTCCTAAAACCCTGTTCCACAAGATGTTGTAAACGTCTCGTTTCCTTGCTCTCCATCCATCCCGAAGATTTACAATCACCAGGAAAAGCACCCGCACACACTCGCACACTTGCAAATGGAAGAGGGAATCGCTTCTGCTCCTGAGTCTACAATGATCTGCAAAGGCCCTTATTTAGAACAGTTGACAGGAAATTGTATTTTCATAAGCGGATTTATTGCGCTGTCCTAAGGCCTCCCGTTTCAATAGGACTTTAGAAAACAGCTTCCAAATTGACTTATCGAGTCGCTTTGTTCTGAACAATTTTCCTCTATGAGCACAAGTCGTCGTTCCTGAACGTGGCCCAAACCGACGCAAGCGTGCCTTTCGGAACTCATCACCGCGTGGGGACTCGCTCTAAGAGGCTGACGTGCCATCCCCGCCTGCAGCGCCATCCCCAGGGAGCTGAGCTGGTTTCTGAAGCGTGTCACTGAGCGTGAGCCGGGCCACTGGGGACGGCTCCTTTATTTCTGTTCTCAGCGGTGGGCTGGCCTCCGTTACAGTCACCTCCTTGGGCCTCCACAAGGTTTACGAGATGAAAATTGTACACAATACCCCATTTTATGTGACGAGAAAGACTGACAGGCAGTTAGCCCGGGTGGTGGCCCTGGGGTGCCCCCTCTGCCTCAAGGAGTCCTTCCTTCTGCTCTGCTTTCCTTGAGGAAAGTCTCCACCAGAATCTTTCAAAAACAGGGCTCTAGCTGCTGGCAAGATAGCCACTTCCAAGGACACACCACTGACTCATGAGGCAACCCTTGGCAAAAATGCCAAGCCAAGCTGGGTTCCCAATAAGGGGCTTGAGGGTGTTCCAGAGAAAGAAAATCTTTAGGTAAACATGTAAGAGTTGCTTTTCCGGAACTGGAAAGGAGGGGGGAGGAGTGTTCTCAAAGAGACACATTCTTTCCTGTTGGGGTGCTGGAGGCCACAGCTGCGGGCACCCAGCCAACCCCCAGCACTTCTGCGCACACCGAGTGTGGCTGTCTTTTCTCTGTTGTAAAATGTGGTTTCAAACTGACTGTATGGGAGAGCATCTCTACCAATGATACATCCGACAAGGGTTTGGTCTTCAAAACATATAAAGAATGCATGTGACTCAACACCAGGAAGACAATCCAATTAAAAAAGGGGCAAAGGACCTGGACAGACACTTCTCCAAGTAGGACATACAGAAGGCCCAATGACATACGAAAGGATGCTCAACATCATTAGCTATCAGAGAGATGCAAATTAAAACCACAATGAGATATCATCTCACACCGGTCAGAATGGCCGTCATCAATAAATCCACAAACAGTAAGTGGTGGTGAGGATGTGGAGAAACGTGAACCTTACTGCATTATGGCCAGACTGAACCGGCGAGCGTGGAACAATTCCAGCCTCACTGAGAAAACCAGACTGCGCATCTACCAAGCCTGCGTACTCAGCACTCTCCTCTATGGCAGCGAGACATGGACCACCTACGCAAGGCACGAAAGGAAACTCAACAGCTTCCACATGAGGTGCCTGCGACGCGTCCTGCATGTCGCCTGGCAGGATAAGGTCCCCAACACCGAGGTGCTGAAGCGAGCCAATATGAGCAGTTTGCATGCAGTTCTTAGCGAGAGACGCCTCAGGTGGCTCGGCCATGTCAAAAGAATGGATGCAGGCCGTATCCCCAAAGACCTCCTCTACGGCGAGCTAGCAGAAGGCAAGAGGATGACAGGGCGCCCAAAACTGCGGTTCAAAGACATCTGCAAAAAGGACATGACACAATGCTCCATCAATCTCAACACATGGGAAGTTCAAGCAGACGACCGCCTAGCCTGGAGGCTCGCGGTCAGGCAAGGTATGTCACGCGCGGAGGCTGCGCGCAACGAGGAGGCGGCCCAGAAAAGATCGAGGCGGAAGCAGCATCAGCAGCAGCAACAACGGCCATCTGCCTTCACCTGTACCAAGTGCGGCAGGGATTGTCACTCCCGAATCGGACTGCACAGCCATTCTCGGCGGTGCAGATAGACTCTCAAGAAGCTACGCCATCGTCTCTCGAGACGGACGGCTGCCGCCGCCGCCGCCGCCGACTGCATTACTGATGGGAATGCAGACTAGTGCAGCTACTTTGGAAAACAATGTGGGATTTCCTTAAAAAATTAAAAATGGAACTGCCTTTTGACCCAGCAAGTCCATTCTGGGAATATACCCTAAGAATCTTGAATCACCAATTCGAAGGAACTTATGCACCCCGATGTTTATAGCGGCGCTGTTTACAATAGCCAAGTGCTGGAATCAGCCTAAGCGCCCATCAGCCGATGAATGGATTAAAAAACTGGTTCATCTACACAACGGAATACTATGCTGTAGAAAGAAAGAAGAAGGAATTTCTACCCTCTGCAACAGCATGGATGGAACTGGAGACTATCATGCTAAGTGAAGGAAGCAAGTCAGTGAAAGACAAATGCCATATGATATCACTTATAAGAGGAATCTAATGAACAAAATAAACTAACAAGCAAAACAGAACCAGAGACATGGAAACAGGGAGTAAGCTGCCAGCTGCCAGAGGAAAGAGGGGAATGGTGGAAAGAAAGGGAAGATGGCAGTCTAAGAACATATATGAATGACCCATGGACGTGCACAATGGGGAGGGGATGAACTGTGAGACCGGGGATGGAGCAGGATGGAGGGGAGCAAAGCAGTAAAAATGGGGACAGTTGTAATATAACAGACAAGAATAAAATAAAATTTGAGAAAGAAAAAATGTGGTTTCATCGGCAACTCTTCAGACGTCTTTCGCGCCTCTGTCTCCATGACCTCCAAATCAGTTTGGCAAAAACAAAAGCCCTCAGTCCAGTTGTTGGGCAGGACCAATTCCGTCTGGCATGTCTCTTCTGGGGCTCTGGGTGTTGCGTACACAGAGATTCTGGCTCTCCGGGGAAAGTTAGGAAACTCTAAAAATAGTTGTCTTTTCTGTGAGTGTTTCATTTTCCTCAGAAGAATGTTTGGCATTTTAAAAAAATGTAGCTGACAAAATGGAGTGGGTCGCTAAGAGTCGGGGAATGTGTTTGTGCTGAAGAAGGTAAGACATGGCACTGGCGTTTTGCACACAGACCCAGGTCAGGGTCTGTGGGTCCCTCAGACACGGTCTCACTGAGGACATAGGCATGCAGATGTTTTCATGGTGGTTTCCTAGTCAGGGGCTCCTGCAGGAACTTGTCGTTGAGATGTCAAAGGGTCTGTGCTTGGCTCACTTATTCATTCAGCAACTATTCAGGAGCTGGGAATTCACGGCAGGATCCAAAGGGCAAGGCTCACGGACTCTGTCTGTCCGTGGGAGAGACAGATACTTAAGAAGTAAACAACCAACCAGGGGCTGGGGTAGAGAAAAATAAGTAGTAGGATATGTTTGGAAAGAGAACCCTGGCTTTTTGACAACCACCAAGAGTGACAAAGAGACACTTCAGGAAGCGTATCTGTTGGCTGAAGAACTGGGATCCAGGCCCTGGGAAGGAAGCTGTTTGTTCCGCGTTAACATCCGTTGTCTCCTTTCCTAATACTAGAATGCTGAGTTTTACCTGGTGCAAGATTGCCGTGACAGTGACTAAGTTCTGGCCAAGGGGCAAAGGCAGGGGTGTATGTGCCAATCTGCTTTCTTTAATGGAAGAGGCTGTCCCCTTCTTTATCTCTTTCTGCTTCCTTCTGGAGAGAGACATAGTGGTTGGAGCTTGAGCAGCCATCACGGGCCAGGAGGTGGAAGTCTCATGCAGATGATGGCTGAGTAACAAGGTGGAAGGAGCCTGGGTCACTGACCTGGTGGGATGTCACAACAGATCTAGGGTGTCCACCTCTGATCTTATTTACTTAGGAGACACAAAAGCCTTATCTTGTCTAAGCTATTGTCACTGTGTAACCAATAGCACTGTGCCATACACACAAAGTGACTCCTAAGTGACATTACATCAGCCCCACGAGGACATCATCTTGAGGGCAGGGATCATGTTTTGACCTATTTGGTACCCACCCCCCGAACACATTGTGTGGTGCGGGATGCTGGCTGGATGCTGCTGGTGGATCCACCTTCAGGGCGGCTCACTCATACTGTCGGCAAGGTAGCGGTTGGCAGGAGGCCTTAGTTCTTCACCACGTTGGGCATCCCCTTAGGGCCCTGTGAATATCCTCAGGATGTGGTGCTGGCTTCTCCCAGAGAGAGGACCCAAGAGAGACAAAGATGGAAGCATGATGTCTTTCATGACCTAGTCTTGGAAGCCCTCCTCTGCCGTTTTCACGATATCCTATTCCATCTTAGGAGATGTGGGAGTGAAGTACACAGGATGTCACTGCCAGGAGGTGGGAATCATTGAAGTGCCACATGGGGCCTCTTGTTCCCTTGGGTCAGTGGGATGGAACTGTTATTTGACAAAGAACCACCTCGGAGACGATGAGATGCAAGAGGCCACCTGTCCCTTAAAGATGAGTGGTTAGTGCCCAAATCTGCCTCCCTGCAGGCAGCTGGGCACGGGGTTCAGGAGCCCGATCTTGCCTGGGGAGGGAGCAAGAAACACTTGAGTGTTTGAGCTGACCAGTGCGTGGGCTCATTAACGAGAAGAGAAAGTGGCTGCCACCAGTCAGGCCGTAGAAAGAGGCTGCCCCTTCCAGGCCAGCGACTGTTGGCAGCTGAGCCTGTCGGGGGCTGAGAAGCCAGTATGATAGACCTTTCCTAGGTAGATCTAGAGTAATAAATGTGACCCAGAGCCATTGACTTTTAGCTGTGGGACCAGTTGTGTGTTGGCGCAAACCCATTCTAATCTCATGCAGGCCGAGTGTTAATGTCCCAGGCATTTTGAGAGCTGATTCTTTAAACACAGCCATTCTTAAAAATTAAATTATGTAAATTCATAATTAATTGCTGTTAAAAGCAAAGGTAATGAATACTCAAAACCCATCGCTTGCTAACTATTCTAGAATGAGGTATGCTTTTGTGGTTATTGATGTCCACTCTCTCTGTACGGTGACAATACTGTGGAATGCTGAGCTTCCGATCACCTCTTCCCAGCCCCTCTCCAGTGACCTCCCCCTGGTACCTTGAAAGTGGCCATGGTGACAGTATTTACAAATTCTACAAATCGCTGATAACCTACCCCAGTCGGTTGTTAAACATTTGTCAACACCTCATTGTGCGGGACATGACCTGAAAGGGTCATCTGTCCCAATGAGTGTCATCATCCAGGGAAGAGGGCCCTTGGGTGGCAGTGACATCTCTTGGGCTCTGGCTCCTGATCCACACTGACCTATCAGTGACTGAGTGAATGTCCTCTCCTCTCTGGACCTTAGGAGGAGCAAGTGGTGGTGGTCTCTGGCTTCCCTTACGGCCCTGGAGCCTACACAAGAGCTGTTAACTTTAAGAGACTTAATGGCACCCCTTAGCATACCTGGATGTCAGTCAACAGAGATTTCCTGTCTTGTGGACGGTTATTAATTCTGAGCTTTGGCAGCTCTGTGGGCGAGGTGATAGTCTCCTGGCAGACTTTGAGGGAGTCTGGAAAATGAGCTGGATTTGATCAAAAGGCTAAGTTATTCCTGCATATTGACTGACACAGTAGAAAAAGGAAAACACCAAAAGCTTTAATGTAAACCAGCTACTAACTTCAGAACCATATTGTCTTGGCCACCTTTTTGCTGCCCTCATCCCTGTATGGTCTGCGCCCCTCCTCCATTTATATACCTGGAAAACTGGAAGAGACCAGAAAAGAAGGAGTTCATCTGATTCTTCATTTTGTCTTGGATGCTACAGACCATTAATATGTAATATTATGTGAATCATGGTCCGTTTCCTGTATGTGCGGAGTGTGGTAGCGGGTCTGGGGCTGCAGCATTTTATGTGCTGCGCTCTGAGGCCCAAAAGCCATGGATCATGCTGGGATGGAGATGGGGGAGAAGGTGAGCACCAGGGTCAGCTTGGCAGGGTTTGGAGCAATTCAACTCTGCCTTACCCCAGGCCACCTTAGGAACCTAGGTGGGCCCGGCCAGGGAACGGAGATGGGGAATCAGGAGCCAGTTTTCTTTCCCTTAGGTGAGGTTCTGTGGGGTCATTTGCACTGGAAGGGACCCTGGACCCCTCATCTTACAGATGGGGAATCTGAGATTAGACAGTGGTGGGCTCCTACCAGAACCTGCCGTGGAGCCACGACCCAGTTCTGTGAGCTCCTGGTCCAGCAGGAGAGGCATCTGGTCTACTGGGCAGGAAACCAGGTTGAGAATCTATTAGCTTCTAGGCCTGGATCTGACTGCTCCTTTTCCAAAGGATTCCAGAATGCCAACAGCACCCAGAGATGTTGTGTACCATGGCTCATGAATACAATTTAGAATCCTTTCAATTAAAACTGCCAGCTCCAACCTGGAATGCCTGGGAAGCAATGCTGGTATTGGGAAATGGGAGAGACCATCAGCATCAGCATCAGCATCAGCATCTCCAACACCATCACCATCACCATCTCTAACACCATTACCATCGCCATCACCATCTCCAACACCATCTCCAACACCATCACCATCACCATCACCATCACCATCTCTAACACCATCACCATCACCATCTCCAACACCATCACCATATCCATCACCATCTCTAACACCATCACCATCACCATCTCCAACACCATCACCACCTCCAACACCATTATCATCTCCAACACCATCATCACCTCCAACACCATCACCATCTCTATCACCATCACCATCACCATCTCCATCACCATCACCATCACCATAACCATCACTGAGGATGGCTTCTGGCCCACCCATAGAGAGGGCCTGTGTCTGGGCAGGGCCTCAGAAGAGCTGGTACAGACTGGAAAGCCAAGCAGCAATTAGTCTTGCTCTGTGTGTCAGTGGCAGGCAAGTTGGAACCCATTGCCTTCATGGCTGAGCGTAGCCTGCCCCTCTTCCGTGTTGTGTGTCACTGAGTGCTGCTCCTGCTGCCCTCCCCTGGGCCACTGCCCTTGTCCTAGCACCCTGTCTCCTGCCTGGACGTGGCAGAGGCTCACTGCCCACCTCCTCTCCAGCTGCACTATTGCTCCCCATGCGCCCTCCTCCTGGCACTCAGAGTTCTTTCTAAACACAATCGGATGGATCAGGTCGCTGTCTGTGACAATCCTCATGGGCTCCTGGGTTGCAGCAAAGTCCAAGGACTTACCAGGCTTGCTTGGTCTGGACAGATATGACCCAGCACATCATTTCTGAATCACTCGCACAGCTCATTTCTCAGTCCACTCGTTCGGAAGCTCTCTCCATTCCTTAGAGGCCTCAGGCTCTCTTGTTCCTGGGCCTTTTCCTCTGCTGTTCCCTCCTCTTAGAACATTCTTCCTCATCTCTCTGTTTGATCAACAACTTAACCCAGTGCTCCGTTGTCATCAGGTCTGTAGTATTTTGAGTTGCTTTGAGCCACTTTCTGCTCTAAACAGAACAACATGGGGACAGGGGTCACATCTGTCCTAGTGCCTACTGTGAATAAGTGCCCAGCACAGGCCTGGGGAGCCCCTTAGCTGAACTGACTTCCACCAGTGGGCAAAAGCTACAGGGGATGGAACTTCCTAGAACTTTCCAGAAATGCTACACACTGCCCTGGAAGGTAGTGAGATTCCTGTCACTGGGATTATACTAGTAGAAGTTAGATACTCTCTGGCAGGTCTATGCCTTTAGTGGGGATGAAATGGGATGACTAGTTAAAATGAGAAGATTCTAGAATTTCCCCTCATGTGCCAGTCTAGAGGGTGAGGAAGGAGGAAGGCCTGTCAGCACCAGGAGAGTTGAATGGGACGAGGTAGAGAGTGAGGACAGAATTGGCCCAGGATGGGCAGCCAGAGAGGAGGTTGGCATCAGGATGAGAGAGACTTTCTTTTCATCCTCACCCAAAGACATTTTTTTTTTCATTGCTTTGAGAGAGAGAGGAAGGGAGAGAGAGAAATATCAATGTGAGAGCGAAGTACTGATTGGTTGCCTCTCGCATGCGCCTGGACCGGGGATCCAGGATCAAACCCACAACCTAGCATGTGCCCTGACCAGGAATTGAACCCACAGCCTTTCTGTTACGGGATGACGCTCCAATCAACTGAGCCACACTGGCCAGGGATGCATGAGAGAGACTTTGGATGGTGACTTAGCTCCACCTGCACGTGCCTGATGTGACTGGTGCTTGCTCAGGGCCCTACATGTGTGTGCTCAGGGGTCCTGAGGGTGGCCTGTGAGGACCTGAGGCCCCCGCTGCCCCCCCCCCCAGTTGTCCTCCCTGTAGGTGGTAAAGACAGATGAGAAGGAGGTTGTCAGAGTCCAGAACCTGTGTCTTTAGCTAAAATATGCCACCCCCTCCCTGCACGTGGGAAATGCCTTATTGCTTTGTCTCCTGCAGGCTTTAACTGCTCTGGGGACCCCTCTGTCCCTCAGGCCCCTGCCCTCCCTCGGCTGTGCTGTTTCACGAACCTTCCCTCTCCTGTCCTGACGGGGGCCTCGCCTTCGGGTACAGGAGGCCGTTCTCTCTTATGAGCACCCGCGGCTGACGGCATGAACTTCACAGGTATCTCTGTTCAGGGCGTCCCCAGAGAGGGCTGCGGTCCGCTTGCCCGCCACGCTTCCTGCTCCGTGCCGGCCTTCAAGCAGCGCCTTCCCTTCCTGTGGGCACCCCGCCGTTCGGCCAGAAGGGGTGGGAGGATGGAGTAGGGTCCGGGGGCTCATCCCCCTTTGGCCCAAGGAGTAACTCCCTGGTTAGATTCAAGAAAGAAAAGAATGTTCTCCGCCATGCCCTGCTCAGAAGGTGCTCTAAGGAAGAGAAGTGAAGAGGGTCACAGGAAGCACATCATGTGCAGCCTCTCATCTGACTCTCCTGTCACCCCACGGGGTGCTTTCCATCTCCTTACATGTGACCCCCATTTCCTAGATGACGAACCTGAGGCAGAGAGGCGAGGCCCGTAGGGCGGTACACCCAAGTGTCGGGGCCAGGACTCAAACCTGGGCCCGTCGCTCCACAAACTGCCACCCTTCATCCATGGTCAGCTGTCTTCCAGAAGAAGGCTGCTGGCCACGAAGTGACCTCCCCATGAGCCACTGTGACAAACGTCAGGGCTGAACAGACAAGCCCAAGCAGCCGCCGTCCTTCTCTGTCACCCAACGTGCTGCAGGCAGTCACTCGTAAAATTGGAAAATGATGAAGGCCCCAGCGAGGTAGGCATTCTGGTGCCAGTCGGCAGTTTTATGGCATGAAGGGGGCCGGGCCAAAGTGAGGCCTTTTGTCAAAGATGTCTGCAGGGGGACGGAAACAAGCCGTAGGCCCAGGGCACCGAGAAGGGTCGGAGCGCGACTGTCCATCCGCATGGGAATACGCTTAGCAGCAGGGCACCCCCCAGACCTCTCTGGGGCTCACTCCTGGGGTGCAGGAGCTTTGACGGGGCTCCCAGCCCTGCAGCCGCCCTGGGAGCCCCAGGCCGAGCCAGGAGAGGAGGAATTTGCCCACTCACCACGAGCTCCCCTTTGGCAGGGATTTGCTGCCCGCGCTTGGTTTTTGGTAAGAGTACAGGCTCATGGAACAGATGAAATGAGCTCTGTTCAAGGGAGTGGAAGGGGGCTTGGAAGGCTTGTCAGAGGGCAGGTGGAGACGGAAAACGGGCTGCAGGCCCCAGGCTCCGGTGGCCCCCTGCGCAGAAGTGTTGGGCCTGGCTGTCTAGGGGCCACGCAAGCCCAGGAGCCCGGGATTCCAGGGTCCCAGCGGGCAGTAGGGGAGCCTGTGGGCCTGGCCTTGACCTGTCCAGCCCATGCCTGCCCCACCCACTCCCAGCCTCCCAGCCCAGCTTGTGTTCTTTGTTTGTTTATTTTTATTTAAATCATTTTTGTTCTTTAATTACAGTTGGCATACAATATTGTATTAGTTTAAGGTGTACACCCCAGTGACTAGACACTACATAACAAGCGATCATCCTGATAAATCTTGTACCCATTTGACAGCACACATAGTTATCAGAATATTATTGATTCTATTCCAGATGCTGTGCTTTACATCCCTGTGGACTATTCTGTAACTGCCAGTTTATGCTTCTTAATCCCTTCACTTGTATCACCTAGTCCCCCTACCCCCCACCCCTCTGGCAACCGTCAAAATGTTCTCTGTATCTATAAGTCTGTTTCTGTTCTGCTTGTTTGTTTATTTTGTTTTTTATATTTAATTTTGCTAGATATGTATTTATTGCCATTTTATTGGTCATATTTTTAATGTTTTTTTTTCCTTCTTCTCCTTAAAGAAGAGCTTTTAACATTTCATGTAATACTGGTTCGGTGGTGATGAACTCTGTCAGCTGTCTGGGAAGCTCCGCCCCGGCTTCTGAGACAGGCTGGCAGTGGTCAGCCCATCTCTGCGCCCCACTGCCCTAACACAAAAACTAGAACAAAGAATGAGGCTGTGGGGAGGAAGAAGGTGCGCTCAGCTCCCCGGCATCTGCTGGCACGCGGCAGTTTGTAGTTTCTTTCAATCCTCTTTGCGTTCCTTGGAGACACACATGAAAGGAAACAGGAATTTGAAGCGCTGGGCCCCTGCCCTGGACCAAAGCACCGTCCCAGGTGCTATTTCATTTTTCCACCACAACAGCTTCCTGTGGTCAGGAAGTCAAGCTCAGACTTGGGGAGGTCAGGCTGCTCCCCCAGGCCCCCGGAGCCAATACGTGGCAGAGCATCTCTTCACCCCTGCTGCCTCCAAAACCAGGTCATCAAGCCTCTGCCCTGCCTTGTTATCCCCAGGGCCATTGGGACGGAGCCCCCTGGTTAGAAGAGTGAAGCCCCTGGGATGGGGGCCAGGGAAAGAGAATGAGCAAATCCAGTGCCACAGGAGAAGTCATGGGGATCAGAGGGGACAGCCAGCTTCTGGAGTCCAGGGGAGGGAAGGGAGAGACATGCTCACAGCTGCAGGCTGTCTCACCTGCTGGGCACACGGGATGGAGGCCCCGCCTGCCTGAGTGCAGCGTCACGGCTGACAGCCGGCAGCAAGTTCTGACCCAGGGTGGAGGAAGCATGGAGGGCACAGATCAGCAGCGTCTGCAGGTTGAAGCTGAGGTGCATTCGTGGGCTTGGACACACTCTATGGCCCGTGCCGTCTGCTCAGCTGTCCTTGAGGTCAGCAAAGGGTCAGCAGGAGATGAGTTTCCCTTGCCTCGGGACGGATTTGGGTTAGACATGAGGATGGTATTGTCATTCTCTACAGCAGGTGGCTGACTTCTAGAAACCTGCTATGCTAAGTCTCTAATCTAAACACCACGGATCATGTAGAAGAAGCAATGTGGACATTCAAGCAAGGCTCAGATCTGGGCCACAGCGGTAAGCAGCTGTGGGATCTTGGGCAAGCTGGGTGACCTCTCTGAGCTTCAGTTACTAAGCTTGTTTCCTCAAGTGCATAGAAGGCAAGTTGATATACTTTCCAGAGTTATCATGTACAGTACTCCCTCCCTATATTGTGGTTCGCTTATCGCGGCCTCACTGTATCATGGGGTTTTTAAAAATATAATTTTTAATTATTTATCACGGATTTTTTGCTATATCGCGGGAGTTTGTGGTACTGTATATGTATGTTGTTAAAGTGACGTAGGTTTAAGAGTGTAGAATATGTTTAAGAACATAAGTCGTCGTCGGCAGCCGTCCGTCTCGAGAGACGATGGTGTAGCTTCTTAAGAGTCTATCTGCACCGCCGAGAATGGCTGTGCAGTCCGACTCGGGAGTGACATGGTATCTGTCTCCTCCCGTGTTGAATCGACATCTTGCGATGACGCTGAAGCTACAGAGCCTGGGCAGGGTAATATGGAGGGTCTGCTGTTGCCCATGCAGCAGACCCCCCCTCTCTTCGCAGCTGAAGGGTCCAAGGGAAAGACGGAGTCGATACAGCTTGGCTTCAGGTGCGCCGCAGGAGTTGCTGGTGTTGACTACAACGTCAAACCGCCTTAGGGACTCCGGCTCCAGATTTTCTGTCGGGGGTTTACTCCCTTAGCCTTTCCCCTGAAGAGGTATGCTGCAAGGCAGCGGAGGTTTTTTGGAGTCAGAGTTTTCCTTCTCTGATGTGCCCTGACTGGAAGATCGAACCAGCGACACTTAGCTCGCAGGCCGACGCTCAATTCACTGAGCTAAACCAGCCAGGGCATAGAACATAAGTAGTGTTTATAAAAGGGTGGAAAAGGTTATTAAGGGAGTGGGAACGGTTTGTAAGTGTGTGGGAAGGGTTTATAATGCCTTAAAATATATATATATATATATACTAAAATAAATATAAGGTTCCTACTTCGCGGATTTTCACCTGTCGCGGGGGAGTCTAGAATATAATACCCGTGATAAGTGAGGGAATGCTGTAATTACCCCAGCACATTGTCTGGCATGGAGTGTACAGGTTGTGGTAGCCATCGGCACTATGGCCAAGGCCAAAAGGGAAGGCCTTGCAATAAGTCGTAGGTGAGGAAAGGAAGACCTGGGAAGGACTTGGGCAAAGCCTTCCCTCTCTGTGAATTGGGGTGGGGGTGGGGCTTGACTATATCACATGGACCTTTTATACTCCTCCCAGCAACCCCAGTCTCAAAATCAGGGATTTACAAGACTTGAGTCCGTGGGTCATGGAAAGATAACCTCTCCATGTGATGGAGAGATAGTGGTCGGTGTGGACAGTTTCCCAGGTAGACCAGTTGGCTGCTTGTTCAGAGAGCCCGAAGAGTTGCAGCCTTGGTTGGGTATATACCTCCCCTCCCAAGACATCACTACTGGCCGGCGTCCTGTTCCCCTCCCCTGGGTGGTGAGGAAGCCCTCTGAGAGGCAGAACTGCCCCCATCAGAGAGACTTCAAGCTGCCGGCATCAACAGGGGAATCACACATGGGAAAATAACGGTAATTCTGATGAAATAAAGTCTGGTTTCTTCTTTAGGGCTGACACCAACCCTTCTTCCCCACTCTGCCTGACTCCTAAATGCCTTCTGCCGCCCAAGGGTCTTGGGACTTTATAGCTTTGGGACAGTTCCCTGCTTCAACACAGAGATAACTCCAGTTTCTGTTGGGAGCAGAAACATCTCTGAGGGAGGGTGACAAGCCTCAGGGTTAGAGGGAAAGGGCGTGGGCCCTTGGGGAGGACTCATTCTAGTTATTTTCCCTCTGGGAATGAAGAAGACAAAAATATATTTAAAAACAACAGTTTCGAAACAAACAAGAAAAACAATCTCAGACCAGGTTTTTATATGATTTGTTACCAATGGTCATAACTATGGACAAAGATAGAATATTGTCACTTTTTCTTTCGTATTTTTACAGGGCTCTTAAGTAGATGTGGAATCCTACCACAATTTACACTGCTTGGATTACGCAAAAATATCTCACCTTGGTTCTCAGGAAAACCCCTTTAAGTCAACTCTCACCTCCTGTTCCTCACGGCTGGCTGGCTCCCCACTGCCCACAGAGAAATCTGAGGCTCCATAGACAGGAGTCAACCACTTCTCCAGGCTCCATCTGCTCTCCGCCTTCCATGGATGGAGGGGGGGATGCTTACCCGTCTTTCCACCTGGCAAAATCTATCTGCTGTTCATGGCCTGCCCCTACTCTTCCTGGCTAGTGGGAGGACCAGCCGCCCTCACCCTCCTGGAGGACAAATTGGCAGCCCTTTTTCTAAAGTGCACTTCCCCTCCGACCTAACAAAGTCTCCTGCTCGGCATGGCACCTCAAGGAAGAGTTCAAGGTGTGTTCAGAGCTGGCTCCAGGAGGACTCTTGCTCAAGTGTGGTTTAAGCAGCGAGGTGCTGTAAAGAACAGGCCGAAAGCCAGCAACTGGGATGGGGTATATGAACCGCGGTGTTTAGCAGGTGGCTGACTTCTAGAAACCTGCTATGCTAAGTCTCTAATCTAAACACCACGGATCATGTGCGACAGTGTTGTTGCAAGAGAAACATTACTCGCAGGCAAACGTGTTTATGATGCATTTGTGTTTCTGTGGGGACGAAACAGAACAGGCAGTAAGATCTCGGTTTTGTTGAAAACAAAAAACCAAAAGCAAACCAAGGTCTGGGTTTGTGTAAAAAAAAAGACTGGAAAGCTATATATCAAAATGTGGCAGTGGGATTATGGTCGTTACCTTAACTGTACTGTTTCAATAATTGTCACGTATTACACACGCCATCTTGTGAAAGTCATGAAAAAACCTGCTCCTGGTTACCTTAGTGCTTCTCTGTAGGCCAGCCCACGCGCCGATATATGTCTTTGATGAAACTGCTTGAAAATCCATACTTACTGGGCCTGCTGGATGCGCCGCTCCCTACCGGGCCTGGTGGGAGTGAAGCAAGTGCGCAACTCTGCGCCTGCCTTCAGGAAGCGTGAACTCTAAAAGGGCAGAGAGAACCTTTCAGGAGGCGCCCTGGGCCCGCTCACAGGCGTGGGAGCAGATTGGCCAGGGCTCAGGCAGCAATAGGCCCAGCAAGGTGAACGCACGTAAATGCCTTTGCCCACCGGGCAGAGCCACAAGGCACAGCTGCAGATCAGTGTCTTCCAAGGGGGTCGTAAGGGCGAGCCTTTCAGTTCCCCTGTGGCTGTCCCCTCTGGTGGGTTCTGCCCCTTTAGCGTGACTCAGGCGGAGCCCATCCTGGGTCACCAAAGCTCTGGAAACACTCTTTTTAGTCTCGGGCGGGGACCCCCTCCCCCAAGCAGGTCCAGTCCTGACCTAGAGGCAGGCTCTCCCTCCCACGATTCTCACGGTCTCTACCTTTTGGCCACATGCGCGCCCTCCAGGCTTTTCCGAGGGTGAGAAAAACCTCCGCCTGCTTTCTGAGCCACCGCTGGCTGGGTTTTGTTTTACTTGCTGCTGAAGGCTCTCCTAACGGCCAGCGTCTTCCTGGCTGCTTGGTCTTGAGCCCGAGGCTTCACTCTTCCAAACTTCAGCTTTCTTCTCTGTCAAACAGGAGCAAGGCCACAGCTTACGGGGAGGATTACATAACAACATGCAAAAAGAGCCCGGCACATAGTAGGTGCTCCGTAAACGATCTCCCTTCCGTGCATACCATTGAGGAGACGTTGGTTTGGCGGAGCATGTGGGGAGTTTGCCCAGGAGTCCACAGCCATGGCCCCTTCCAGAGCAGGCAGGACGTCTCTGCCGAGTGTGCCTGCCTGCTCCGCACATACGTGTGCACACACACACCTGTGCACACATGCCCACCTGGGCCAGGCTATCCCAGAGCTTAGTGCACCCACAGTTGTTGGCACCAGGCTTCTGGCCCCCGATTCTCCTCTTCAGTCCGGCAGCCCGGCAGCCCGGCACAGCGAGAGGTGTTCAGGGCCAATCCTGCACCTCACTGGCAAGGAGGATTAAAGCTCCCAGAGAGGAATGGAGATGTCATGCCTGCGACGGACACTTCCTGGCCTAAAACAACGTCATAAGCCCCAGTTATCTGAAGGGACGCGCTCTAGGTGACAGCATGTCTGTTTTGTTTCCTCTGACAGCCAGGGCAGACTAAGCCACGGACTGGAGGCCTGCGTCCTCTCCTCTCTGCAGCAGAAGGGCCCTGGCCAGCCTTTCGGGGGCGTGAGCTCTGAGCGCGCAGCCCGAGCAAAACAAGCTTTGCTTTGCCTCTCCTGGCACTGGGGCTTTGGAGCATGAAATCGAGCCAACCTTGGCCTGGTGACCAGCGGGTTGAAGGCTCAGGGAGGCTGGGCCTGCTCCACTGGCCTCCCTGCTGCGGTCGGGGCAGCTGGGGAGCAGGCGGCCTGGTTGCTGCCGGCTAGTCCACCCTGGGATGAGCTGTGCCCCGGCGCTGCCGTTACCCAGGGCCTGTCCTCCATGGGGCATGCACACGCCTGCACATGTGCACCTGCGCACACGTGCCTGCGTGGGCCAGGCTGTCCCAGAGGCAGCAGAGCAAAGTAGAGTCGGCCCTGCAACCAGACGGTCTGAAGTTCGCATCCCAGCCCCACGACTTGCTAGCTGGTGGCTTTGCAAGTGAATTCCTCCTTTTAGGCCCTGGTTTCCTCATCTGCGAAACGGGATAATTGCAGTAGCACCCCAGGGCGGCTGGGAGGCAGTGGGCGCTCACAGAGGGTGGCGGCTGCGATTCGGTGATGGTGCACGTTCGCATGAGCAAGGTCCCGGGGAAGATGGGGCTGATGATGCCTGCGTGTCCAGGAAATGAATGATGAGGGCATGTCACAGGTGTCCCTGGTGGGAGGTGTGGGGACAGCGTGTATGACCTCAGCGGAAAAGACAGGCTCAAGCCAGGAAAATGTCAGCTGGGCAGCCCCGGCGGGTAGGCCTGGTGGTGGGGGGGGGCAGGCTGGGGAGGCGGGGCTGCATGTGGGGGAGGGGCGCAGAAGCACACCTCCTTGGGTCCCCTTAGAGAAAGCTCCTGCCAGTGGCCCCCATCCCAGGGACCCCTTCCCATGGGAATGCGTCACAAGAAGACTCTTACGTTGCTTGAGGCCACCTGAGATGAGGACCTCAGTGGGGGTGGGGCAGTGAGTAGAGAGAAACCTCAGACCTTAGACATTGAGGAGAGACAAGGGCTTCACCTTGCCCAGGGGAGGGCGCAGGGTCCCCTGGGCAGTAAGCCATGGCAGAGGCATTCTTGGGGGTCACTTCAAGGCCAGCAGAAGGGCCTTGTCTGCTTCTCCAGGGCCAGAGAGGCTTCTGGGAGAAGAAGAAGCACAAGGAAGAATCGGAGCAAAAGCCAAAGTGATGGCTGCAAGTTCGAGTCCTGGCAAGATCCCCTCCCGGGAAGCGCCTCTTGTTTCTGTGAGTGTGGGCTCCTCGGGTGGGGCCCCCCCACAGGGCCAACCCTGCCACCCCACCACCGGCTCATGGCCCCATAAACACATCACTGGAGCCGACTCCCTGGCCCTGTCACCCATAGCACCGTTCTGCTCAGCCGAGGGACGAGGGCCCGGAAACCCCCGCCGCGTTTTCCCGTGGACCTTTAACGAGCTCTGGGCACGTATTTTTGGAAACAGTAATGATGGTTTTCAGGAAATGGGGGGCAGGGGGAAGTAGACTACTGCTGCCACATATTTGTGGTCGGTCGGTTTTTATTTTTAAAATAATTATGCTGTTGAATTCCATCATTTCTAACTATGAAAGCGACTAGATTCTAATGGACGTGGAGTTTGTGGTCTGGAGCCCAGAGCAGACTTTTAGGTGAGGTTTGGGGCGGAGAGATGTTGGGGTCCATATTCAGGGGAGGGGCAAACGAGGAAGACGACGTGGGTTAGAAGCAAAATCTCTCTCCGTGGGGACTCGTCAGATGTCCTGCGCTGGTTTCACAGCGGGAGAGACAGGCCTCCGGACTGCCTGCTCTCCCCGAGTCCTGGCTGTGGGGCCTGCGTGGGGGGTGGTGCTAGGGGTCAGCTGTCAGGTCCGAGCTGAAGGCAGCAGGTGCCTGAGTGCCCGAGGACTGTGCGTGTGCATCCCGGGGCTCCGCATCCGTGTGCGTCCAGGGGCTCCGCATCCCGTGCGGGTCCTGGGGCTCCGCATCCTGTGTGCGTCCAGGGGCTCCGCATCCGTGTGCATCCCGGGGCTCCGCATCCGTGTGCGTCCAGGGGCTCCGCATCCTGTGTGCGTCCAGGGGCTCCGCATCCGTGTGCGTCCAGGGGCTCCGCATCCGTGTGCGTCCAGGGGCTCCGCATCCGTGTGCGTCCAGGGGCTCCGCATCCGTGTGTGTCCAGGGGCTCCGCATCCCGTGGGGGTCCAAGGGCTCCGCATCCTGTGCGCGTCCAGGGGCTCCGCATCCGTGCGGGTCCTGGGGCTCCGCATCCTGTGTGCGTCCAGGGGCTCCGCATCCGTGCGGGTCCAGGGGCTCCGCATCCGTGTGCGTCCCGGGGCTCCGCATCCGTGCGGGTCCAAGGGCTCCGCATCCGTGTGCATCCAGGGGTTCCGCATCCGTGCGGGTCCTGGGGCTCTGCATCCTGTGTGCGTCCAGGGGCTCCGCATCCGTGTGCGTCCAGGGGCTCCACATCCGTGTGCGTCCAGGGGCTCCGCATCCGTGTGCGTCCAGGGGCTCCGCATCCGTGCGGGTCCAAGGGCTCCGCATCCGTGTGCGTCCAGGGGCTCCGCATCCGTGTGCGTCCAGGGGCTCCACATCCCGTGTGGGTCCCGGGGCTCTGCATCCGTGCGGGTCCCGGGGCTCCGCATCACCACTAGCTCAGGAATTCAACAAGCACTTTCTCCTTATCCAGGTTCAGATTGCTCTGGGGCCTTACCCCCAATCTCAACTTTCCTTCTAACTCTGGAATGGCGTGGGACTGACTGCTCCTTCCCTGGCCGCTGGGGTACTCCACCTGGCCAGACACACATCGCAGCCGCCTGCCCTGCCTGAGGATGGGTGAGCAGGTGAGGCGCACCAGGGCAGGAGGTGCTGGACCTTTCTCAAGACACAGAGTCCTGCCCCAGACCCAGGGAGCGCTCTCTGCTCCCTAGGGGTGGGCTTGGGGGGTCACCGGATTAACACCGTGATAGGGCCACCTGGAACCTCAGAATGTGACCCTGTTTGGAATAAGGTCTTTGCAGATGTGGTTAGGGCAAGGGTCTGGAGATGAGATCATCCTGGATTAGGGTGGGTCCTAAGTCCCATGATGACTGTCCTTCTGGGAGACAGTGAAGGAGAAGCCCACGTGCAGGTGGCAGCAGGGCTGGAGCGGCGCAGCCACAAGCCCAGGGATACCTGACCCCCTCCCCCTGCCCGCCCCCTGCAGCTGAAAGAGGCGGAGAAGGACCCTCCCACAAGCCTTCAGCAGAAGGGCTGCCCAGCTGACCCCTGAGGAGGGACTCCTGGCATCCAGAACTGAGAGAACACATTTCTGGTGTTTTAAGTTACCAAGTGAGTGGCAATTTGTTGTAGCCGCTCTAGGAAACTCGGTCATCAGAATATTTTTAACCACAGTGGCATACACAGGAGGATAAGTGGGACATGTACCAGCACCCCAGATCCTACCGTGCACCCAGTCCTCCTTAGCAGGGCGCGGGCCCTGTAGGGCTGACGGGCCGTCTCAGGCCCCTGCAAGGCCTGCCCAAGGTGACGCTGCTCCCGAGGACTTGGGCTGTGGTCAGGAAGCTGCGAAGCCTGCCCAGCCCCAGCCAGTTTGCAGAGGGCCCCGTTTCCCTTGCTCTGGCCTCTGAGATAGGGGTGGGTTGGAGCTTTTCCCAGCTCTGACTTTCTTCTGCCACTGGCTGTGGCCAGCAGCAGGGTCACCTGTTCCTCTCTGATAAAAGGACGAATTGCTTACAGCTCACGGATGGAGCTGCTGTGATGATCGTCGGGCAAGCAGGCCGCCAACAGGAAGGCTGTGAAGGAGACACGTTCTGTGAATTCGTTTGCATACATCCAGCTGTAATTTCCCCCTCGGGAGAATACGATGTCACAAGTCTGACAGGCATTCAACAACCGGGGCAGGAAGGGGAAAAAATAGTCAGCTGCCAGGGCTTCAAAAGCAACACCTTCTTGGTGGAAAGGATGTGAGAACAAACTCGCAGGCTAAAAGGGAGCAGAGTCTGAGCTGCATGGCCATGAACACTCCAGAGAAAACCAGCCTCTGGGGACCAGGCAGTGCCTGAGGGTGGCTCTGAAAGCATCACAGAAAGGGGCCCACAGGTGGCGGGGGGAGACCATCCTAGCTCCTGTGACGGTGACCTTTCATGCTCGTTGCCAATGTGTGTGTGTGTGATGTGTGAGTGTCCCAGATAAGAGCCTGTGTGATCTGAATGTCTGGGAGCCTTGGTATGAGCTCGGATCTTGTATCAGTCAGCTATTGCTGCAATAGTGCTGCCTAACAGACTGCTCCACAATTCACTAGCTTCAAATGACAGTTACTATTGTCACTCTCATTGGTCTTCAGGTCAGCTGCGGCTCAGCTGGGCTGCCTTGGACTTTCAGCTCTGGGCTCTGGGTTTTAGGCTGCAGTTTGGGATCTGGTGTGTCACATGTCACAAATCCTACTTGGCCTAGCAGCCACCAGGGCAGGTGGTCAGTGCCATGTGTCTCAATCTGGGGCCAGGTGGAAGGGGCGGCCCTTCCTGGGTCGCCAGAATGTGAGAGTAAACCTCACTGTGCACACACCGCCAGCTCTGTGCCTGCTGGCTCTGATAACGACCCCATTTGGACAAAGTGAATCACATGGCCAAGACCAGAGGCAAGGGTCAGGGCAGTATAAAGGCCATTACGTAGTGGGGAGCTGGGTCACAGGTCCTATGTGTGCACGGCTTTGGGTGACATGAGGGTCCTGCGGGTGAGAGCACACATGTCACACAGGCCTCAGTACGTGGAACCAAAGTGTGCACGTTTACGTGTTTTGCTCCGTGGCCAGCACACTCCCAGATGAGTGTCATAAAATTATTTTAGCGAGATGACCGACGGGGTCCCATAAGAGAACCATGAGGATCACAGGCCTGTGGGCCCTGCTTGAATTTCAGTCCCGGGTTACACAGCCTGCCTCTGGTGCCACAGTCAAAATGACAGGCAGCTGCCCTGTGTTCCCATCCTCTTTCGGGTGTGTGATGTTCGCCGCTCGGACCAGCTCACAAGGAAGGAGTGGGCGTGGCCAAGGAGACCTGGCTTTCCCACCTCTTCAAGCGAGCCCTGCAGCCTGTTACTGGGGGCCACCAAGGAGCTGTGGAATGAAACGGAGGCTCCCGGAGTGCCTCCTGGCAAACAGAGTGGAGAGCATCCCCACAGGGAAAGAGGAAAGCCTGGTCCCGGGGGTGGGGGGGCCTGGTCCCGGCGGGGTGGGGGCCCTGGGGTTTCATGTTCATCTGAGGTGCTGGGGGTCAGAGGGGCCAACAGACAGCGTGGAGCGCTCTCCGGCGGTGCGGTCAGCTCTTCCCCGTCAGCTTTGCAGGCCACTGAGCCAACCTGTTAGTTACACTTGCCTTTTCTTTTCATGAGATGAATTTTTAATTTTTATGACAGTATTGGGAACATTTCAGAGAATTTCCACACTGCTGGCTCCAAATGTGCTGCGTGTTTGGCCCAACGGTCAGGGCTTGCAGACGGGTCGATGCGGTCTCCGCAAGGGAACCGGAGGTCCGTTCCTCCAGCCTGCAAAAGCAGAAGCAGCGCGTGTCTTGGAGCCACGGAGTAGGGAGCCACTGAGAAGGGAGTGGTCTTCAAAATATGACCGACAAAGAACAAGGACGCTGTAATAAAGTAATACCCAGAGGCTCAGTCAGATTTATAAAATCAACAAGGCTCCTAAAGATACCCCCACAAAGAGCACCACGACCGTTCGTGGGAGGACCGCGTGCTAACAACGGCAGAGATGGAGCTGGGACGCCATAGTGGGCTCCCCTTGGAGCCGGTCGCTGTGAGCAGCGTGGGCTAACACGAGGCTGGGGTGAAGCGGGGACAGTCCCCGAGGCTTGCAGAATAACTGACGGTGCTGTGTGCTTGGGAGGCAAAATGGTAAACGAAGCGGGAGCCGAGAAGCCTTCCACGATCTGAGCATTCACTCCAGCGCCGGAAGCTCCGGACGAAGGCAACAAGCACGTGGGAGCAACAGCCACTCCCACCCCCAGAGACGCTCATTCTCCCTCGCAATGGCACGTTTCATAGTGAAGCGAAACACAGAGAAACAGAAATGACCGAAACGTCCAAAACCAAGACCAGGACTGAGTCATACCGTAGCATTGGTGCCTGAGGGGGAGCAGAATGTGTGACCACAAAACGGGCCACTTGGGTGTGTGGATTATTTTGAGTGGGGGGGTAATCGAGGCTGAGCCGACTCAAGAAAAAAATGTGCCCTTTCCCTCCACCACCTGAGAGCGAGCTCTTACCCGAGAGACAGCTTTTCATCTGAACGACCTATCGATACGGCAGGGCAAACACCTGACCACCAGACCTCTGCTCTCTTAGCTTCCCCTGTGAATTACTCTTCTTGTCCAGGAAGCTTCAGGACCCCGTGATTACTTAGCTCAGGATGGTGTAGAAGCCTCCGTTGACTTGCCCTATATCTTTGGAGTTCCTGTACCCTTGAAATTAAATTTGCCCCCCCCCATTATCCTGTTTTATGTCAATTTAATTATGAGACCAAGGAAAGAACCTGGAAGGGAAGGAGGGAAATTTTTCTGCCTCTACATACTCAATGGAGTGTATTCAGCCATTCAGTCTATATTGGGAAATGTAGGAAAATGTTAAGATGAAAAACACACCCTCATGTGTGGAAAGGTTGTAACTCTTCAGCTATAAATGCAAAATTAACATGTGGGTAGGAAAGGACCGAAATGTAAACGAGAAAAATAAAAATAGCCACTGTGTGAGAGCCATGGACTTAAAGGTAATGCTCTAAATAATTCGGGGGAGAAAATCTTGAATTTACAGCTTTTCTTTCTTCCTTTCTTCCTTCTCTCTCTCTCCCTCCTTTCTTTCCTCCCTCCCTCCCTCCCGAGCAGGGTGGACCATGTCACCAGCCTGAGACCCCAGAGCTCAAATCCTAGCCCCCCACGACAGTCTCCCAGAGTCTGTGGGATGCCACTCACGCTGTCAAACCAGCAGGACCAGAACCGGGCAGGGTGAGGGGCACTGGGAGGAGGTGGAGACCTCCGTTCACTGCCAAACATGCGCACATCATTAGCTATAAATCCAAAGAATGCAACATTAGAAATACAGCCTGTATATCGAGAAGAATCCTGTATGCTAAGTTATACCAGATATATTGCCAGATGAACCTGAAATACTATTTTGAGTAAGTGTGAAAAAAATGTCACCTCCTGGTGGAAATGAGTCATGTTTGCAGCAAAACCTCGAATTTCAATGTGGATTTCTTCATACTGGGCCCACAGCAGAGCCCGTCTTCCCTGGGATCCTTCTATGTGTTTATTCCTTCTGGAAGGTGCCAAGGAGGGAGTGGGGTCCCCATGTGTAACTAGAGCTGGGACGTCCTGCTCTGCAGACCCTCCTCCTCCAGTGCCCGCTGCCCACTGTGCTCTGCCGTCCTCAGACCCCTGCTGTCCACCCCACCTGTTGGGGGCTTGGCCAGCTCTTTGCCTCTTCCCTCGTCGCTTCTTAACACCTGCTCCGGGAGAGACATCCCCCCAGCAGGGCTGCTGGGCCCTGATGAGCCAGTTCATTCCTCCCCACCCCTGCAGCCTCCTCCCAGCATCCGAGGCCCCAGTGGGGAGGTGGGTCAGGAGCGCTCAGGCCAGAGCATCCTGTGTCCTTCTCCAGGGCCACCAGTCAACCCAGTCTGACCAACTGGTCCACTCCTTCATTTACGGGGACATTGTTGCTTCCCCTGGTCCGACCCACTTCAGGGACCTGTCCCTTAAGTTCATCACAGAGGAACTCAGAGGCGCCCCTGTCGTTGCTGACTTGGTTCAAGTTCTCACCCCTGGGCTCCAGAGCTTTACATAGGTTAACAGATGTTCCACGGCAGTCTGTAAGAGCGGGCGGTCTGGAGACCCATCTGTAAGCAAGTCAGGAGCCCCACACAGGGTCCCTGACCCCCAGTGCCTGTCTGTGTTGGGGAGGGGGGCCACACCTGTAAAGAGAAATGGGGGGGAGGGAGAGACAGGTGGACAGACCTGAATGGAGCCTTGGATGAAGTCAAGCCAGAAGCTGTCTCTGCCCCTGATCTTATGCAGGACACTTAACTTCATGAAGCTAAGGGGGAGCAGATTTTGTTACCCCCAAAGTAGATCTCTTTGTCAAGATACGATTTTTAAGAAACAGCAGACACAGGAGAAGCTCTGAAAACCGAGTGGAAGTGACCCTTTTGTAAGACAAATTTATATCTATGAGGGAAATCACTTTGTAAGGGTGTCTCTCTCTCTCTCTGTACCAAAAGAATGACCAAATCTAGAAATGTATCAGTGAGAAGGCATGTTATGTATGGTTCATAACAACCATACCCTTGTTTCCTGTGCATTTCCTGGTACCTGCCCCCCACCCCCCACCCCCTTAACTGACTTACCCACCCTCAACATCCTTAGCCTTTAGCTGAGGATGGTATTTAAGGAGGTCCTTTTGGGCCATTTAGGCGAGTTGCTCAGTTTGCCTGGGTCTTGCCCATGCATACAGGAGGTGCGCATGCTACTAAAACTCTCTCTCTCTCTTTTTTCCCCTGTTAATCTGTCTTTCTTATTACGGGGGCATCTCAGCCAAGAACCCAGAAGGGTAGAGCGGAAATGATTTTTCCTCACCCACAAGGCTTCTCTAAGTAGGATTTCTGACACAATGGGGAGGGTCACGAGGGACGCACGACTCATTACCATTTCTTAATTATTCTACTTCACCTGGTTGTGTCTGTACCTGGGGGTAAGGGGTGGGGGCCAGGGAAGGGGCCACAAGGTCTCCAAGCAGAGCCCAGGGGCCACAGACCTCTGTGGCTGCGTGGGCTCCACTGTTGACCAGCGAGCCCTAGAACCAGTTCTGAGTGGGTGTGTGAACACGGAGTTCACGCCCCGTGCCGCTCACTACAGGCTGCTGGTGAATTTCGGACAGCCTGAAGCTGGCTGATGAATTCTTCTTACATGGAGGAGGCCCCAGCATATTCCTTCCAGAAACGTGAACTTTAATTTATTTAAATCGAATGGAAAAGCATATGGAGGCGAATGCAAAGCTAATTTAAAATAGGGCTCAAAGCTATCAATATGTTAACAGAGCCCTTCCAGTTTCTATGCTTGGCTCAGGGGAAAAAAAGAAAAAACCCAAACAACAAACCTTTAAAATGTAAGAGACCCCTCCCAGCCCCCCCCCCACCCCCCACTTTATTTTATTTTATGAAAACACCGTTTTTGATGTCTGGTGCCGAATCCTGGGAAGTTAAAACCAGTCAGTCTTGTAAACATTAAGATGTGGTTTTGGAAACATAAGTCATCTGAAACATAAGCCGGAAGTGGTGCTGGAGATAACTTCCGGCAGCAAGCTTTTCGGGGTGGGGGGGGTGAGCTGAAGCAGGCCAGGAATACGGGGTCTTTCAGGTCAAACTCTTACTGTTTGCTCTGTGTGCTTGAGTTTTCTCATCTCCAAGTTTTCTCATCTCAGTGTTCTTGTGAGACTTCCCGGGACGAGATGCTAGAGCTGTTTTGCAAACTGCAGAGACTGTGCAGCTGGTCGTTTTAGAGGCCCTTTCTTACCACGCGATACAGAAGGGACCTCCCGCGGACCCGCTGGATTCCACAGAGCTGATCAGAGCAGCCCAGGCCTGACCTCCCCGTTCCTGGTATGTTTGTACACCAAATCCACTGTGTCGAAAGTTCCGCGAGTCATCCCTTTGTTGAGCTCTCCCCTCTTAGTCTCCTCGGGCGCAGGAGAGAACAGAAGCTCCGCAGTGAAGTGCTTGAGTTTGAATCCTGCCTGCAGCAGGCTTTCTGGCTGCATGGCCTCGGCGAGGTCACTCCTGCACACCCCAGTGATTTGTCTGTGACGTGTTCAGGGTGATCATCAGGAAGGACTCAGGCATGGAGTGACGCCTAGTGAGCATTTATTTCCTTCCGGAGGTCAAGTCCCCTGGGAATGGTGCAGGAGGTGAGCGAGGGCTATTTGGAGGTGAGGAAGGGCTTCTGGAAGTCCTTGTGGAAGCAATGAGGGGACACAAGTGGGCAGCTACGGAGGCCTTGGGGTGTTATCGACACCCCTGTCTTCTCATTCTGTTGCAAAGAGCAGCCTCCGTGATGGGGACAGATCCGTCTCTCCATTTGGTGCTTCCTCATTCCTGAAAGCACCTCAAGGTCACGGTTTCCAGATTGAAACTTGGATACCAACTGGCAGACGCCATCAGAATCCCAATTCTCCCTCCCCGCTCGCTCAGCATTGACCTTCTGGAGCCTGGACCGCGCGAAGATTCTAGGGCTTCCCTGGGATCAGCTGCCAGAGCAAGGAGCTTCATTTGCTTACAAATTCAGAAAGAGAAGTTTAAGAAAAGACTGCAGGACCGTTTTAGAATTTCATATGTAATCAGAATCTGCCTAAATGCATTTTCTCCTGGGAAAGATTTCCAGGCTCTTATGTTACACAGCCCCGCCCCCCACTCCTGTAGAGGTGGGCTTCATTTCCATAAAGTATCCCCTGCCCCAGGGCTTCCTGGTCTGAGAAGTCACCGAGGAGATACTGTGAACGCTCCTCTTCCAGGAGGCCTCTCTTAGCTCGCCAAGTCTTTGTCTGCTGAAATGTCATCAGTTAACCTGAAAATGTCTCTCACAAAGTGCCCAGAGGTGGCTTCTAAAAGGTTAAAGGGTTGCAGTCTGTCCCCCAAATGGAAGGGGGGATCCCGGAAAGACGAGGCGGTTCCTTTCTCCCATGTAGACTTAGATGCTGCCAGCGAATCCCAGGGGCCAGGGATAGAGTCTGGGGACCCAGGAAAGATGAGCCAGAGAGCTATGAGGCTATGCAGGGGGACACTGGGAAGGACATGGGTCCCATCCTGTCAAACAGCCAGGAGGGGTAGGAAGGGGTTCAGAAAAGGCCTTCCCAAGATGGGCCACTTCAGCATGTGGATTATTTGGAGCTGAAGGCAATCGAGACTCCATGGGCTCAGGAGGAACTTCTGTGCCCACGTAAACGACTAGAAGGATCTAAACCAGGGGCATTACCCACAGTAAGAGTTACTGGCAGAAATAATTTTTATGACCTACCTGCAGGGCAGGACAAATATCTAATGACTGAACATCTGCCCTTCTTACCGTCCTTTGCTCTGAAGCCCCAGGGCGTGCCGCCGCCCCCTTCACTCAGGGTGCCCGAAGCCTCGTTTCTCTGTCCGTGAACCTCTCCTGTACATGGGTTCCCATACACACGTGTGTAATTAAATTCAGTTGCTTTCTCTCGATCATCTGTCTCATGTTGATTTAATTATTAGGCCGACCGGAAGAACCTAGAAGGGCAGGGGTGAGTTTCTTCCTCCCCAACAAGCAATGAAACCGCAGCCCCAGTGGAAAATACCGAGAACGGAACCATCCACCGTCGGCAGGGAGCCCACAGTCAGGTTCTGTGCCGCAGTCAGGACAGGACCGTGGGGACGGAGGGACAGGGACACTGAGCACAAGGCCCTGGGAGAAGTCTCCCACGGTCTGAGAAATCTGTGCAACGCTGTGAAAACTCTCCTGCCAGGAAAACCACTCTGCCGTGAGGGCTGTGGAACACGGAAGAGAGCGGAATCCAGAAAAGAAGCCGTTAAATGCCACAGAGGAAGCGTCTGGACCAGCTGCGGGCTGGGCGGTCCTCGAGGCGAGGCTGGCAGGGCTGGGCCTCCCTCTAGAAGGTCACCACATGTCTCTGTGCACTGGGCTTCGAGTCACATTCCAAGTCCCACGTGATCGTCACTCGGGAGCCACTCGGACTGGCATTTAGTGCCAGCTATTGTACATTCCTTACAAGCCACGTGACCAGTCACCCCGATTTCTGAGTCTCCCCTTCGTGATAGGAATCTTGGTTGTGCCTTCCAGTGGTGTGCGCTGTTGTTGTAAGAAATGTCCAGACTTGTACAAAAATTGGGTAAGAGTTTATTTGTGCCTACGCTGAAGACACTTGCCAGGCAAGATCTCAAACGCTGTGGGAATGGCAGCTTTTCAGTTCCTTTTGGGTATACGGAATTAAGAAGAAAACAGAGGAAGATTCCGTGGCAGTGGGAGAGAACAAGGTGGGGACTGAATTCCAGGGCAGTTCACGAGAGTCTGTGCTCTCTGGAGGGTGGTTAACCTTCCCAGGTGTTTGAAAAGGAGGCATTTCCAAGGCGCGTTAACCCAGAGGCACAGAAACAGAAGGCAGAGCTGGCTGGAGGCAACGATAAACCTTTTACTGAAAAGTCATGGGTCTGGGTATCTCTCCCTGTCATGACCTGCCCAGTCAGGGATTTGTGATGAGGTTGCCCTGAGAGGTTAGTTTCTGCAGGGCCCTTTTTTCATCCACAGCGCTAAACAAAATGACGTGTGTGACATGAATATGTGACCATCGGGGACCTGACCGTGTGCCGAGAAACACTTTTCTTCCCCGCTATTTCCATCATCATCCATGCTATTTTAAACTAATTCTTTTGCTGGGTTTATAACGGTCTGGTTAAAGAACTTGGGATGTTATTCAAGAGAACTTCATGCATGTGATCCCTAACTCTGTCGCTGTGACCTACGCGGGTGTCCTGCAGCCGCGTGGACGGTCCCAGCTTTGTGGCCCATGGCACTCCAGAAGTGTTCCTGGCCCCTCCCCTCCAGGCTGCCTCTTCACTCTGGGAACAGGGACACCCTGACCGCCCCTTCGGAGCGTGTGTGTGAAACAGCAGAGCGCGGCACCCTGACATATAACGAGCTATACATGGGAGCCTGGCTCTCATTTTAGAAACAGCATTCCCAGGAGTGCCACGTGCGAAAGGCCTGTCACTTCTCCTGGGTCGGGAAGAGAACGGGGCCCGCGCCTCCACCAGAGGAAAGGGCACCTAAAACGAAGAGCTTCAGGTGACACATTGTCCTGCTCCTCTGCTCTGCTGC